>NC_057861.1:211910013-214310013 GCF_019393635.1 Dromiciops gliroides
AAATGACTAGTACTGGGGCAGCTAGATGGCGCAGTGGATAGAGCACCGGCCCTGGAGTCAGGAGTACCTGAGTTCAAATCCGGCCTCAGACACTTAATACTTACTAGCTGTGTGACCCTGGGCAGGTCACTTGACCCCAATTGCCTCACTAAAACAAAACAAAACAAAACAAAATGACTAGTACTATTTATCTAAAACCATCAGCAAGCATTACCTGTAAAGGAGATAACCTAAAAGCTTTCCCAATACAATCAGAAGTGAAGCAAGGATGCCCATTATAACCTCTATTATTTAATATTGTATTAGAAATGTTAGCTATGGCAATAAGAGAAGAAAAAGAAATTAAAGGAATTATAATAGGTAATGAGGAAACAAAACTATCACTCTGCAGATAATATATTATACTTTTAAAATCCTAGAGAATCAACTAAAAACTAATCAAAATTATTAACAACTTTAGCAAAGTTTCAGGATACAAAATAAACTCACATAAATCATCGTCATTTCTATATATGAACAATAAAGCCCAGCAACAACAGATAGAAAGAGAAACTCTATTTTAAAAAACTGTGGCCAATATAAAGTACTTGGGAGTCTACCTCCTAAGAAAACACAGTAACTATATGACCAGAACTACAAAATATTTTTCACAGAAATAAATTCAGATCTAAACAACTGGAAAAAAATATTAATTACTCATGGGTAAGCAGAGCCAATATAATAAAAATTACACTCTTACCTAAATTCATTTATTTATTTAGTGCTATAGCAATCAAACTATAACAAAGTTCTTCTGGAAAAACAAAAGTTCAAGGATAACATGGGAATCAATGAAAAAAAAATGAAAGAAGGTAGTCTGATGATACCAGATCTCAAACTGTATTATAAAGTGGTAATTTTCAAAACAATCTGGTACTGGCTGAGAAATAGAGAGGTATATCAGTGGAATACAATAGATAGAAATTACTCTATTGTAAATGACTAGAGAAATCTAATATATGATAAACCAAAGAATCCAAGGTTTTGTAATAAAAACTCATTATTTGACAAAAACTGCTGGAAAAATTAGTAAATAGTATGGCAAAAATTAGGTATACCCCAAAATCTCACACCATATACTAAAATAAGGTCAAAATGGGTACATGATTACACATATAGGATGATACTATAAGCAAATTAAGGGAGTATGGAATTGTTTATCTGTCATATGTATGGACAGGGGAAGAATTTAGGACCAAAGAAGATATAAAGAATAAAATTAAATGTAAAATAGATTGTTTTGATTATGTAAAATTAAAAAGCTTCTATACAAACCAAACTAATGTAACTAAGATTACAATGGAAGTTGAAAACTGGGAAAGAATTTTTTAAATAAACATCTATGATAAAGGCCTCATTTCTCAAATATATAGGGAACTGCATCAAATTTATAAAAATGCAAGTCATTTCCCAATTGATAAATGGTCAAAGGATATGAACAGGCAGTTTTCAGACAAAGAAATCAAATCTATCTATAATCATATAAAAAAATGCTCTAGATCATTATTGATCAGAGAAATTCAAATTAAAACAACTCTGAGTTATTATCTCTCACCTATCAGATGACAAAATACAACAAAAATGGAAAAGATTTGATGTTGGAGAGGATCTTGGAAAGCTGGGATGTTAATCCACTGTTGATGGAGTTGTGAAAAGATCCACCCATTCTGGAGAACAATTTGCAAATTTCATCCAGCAATACCACTGCTAAGTTTATATCCCAAAGACATACCCAAAAGGAGAAAAAGGCCTATTGTCTGAAGAAAAAGATCAAAATTCCCTTGTTCAGTGAAAGTATATAATCTTTCTCTGCTCACAGGTTACAGACATAAGTTATTCAAATGTTAGGTCTCTATTGCTAAATGAACTAGATCCAGCTTGATTAAAAGGGGAAAAAAAAGGAAAGAGTGAAAAATAGCATGCTTCAGTCTGTTCCATCAATATCAGTTCTTTCCTTGGAGGTGGATAGTATGTTTCATCAATAGTCTTTTGGGATTGTCTTCTATCATTTTATTGTTGTGAATAGTCTAGTGATTCACAGTTCTTCATCAAAAAATGTTACTGTCTCTATGTACAATGTTCTCTTGGTTCTGCTAACTTCACAATATATCAGTGTTCATACATGTCTTTCCAGGCCTTTCTGAAGTCATCTCGCTTGTCATTTCTTATAGCACAATAATATTCCCTCATCATCATATATCAGTTTGTTTAGCCATTCCCCAACTGATGGGCATTCCTTTGAATTTTGCTATGATTTTTTTGTAGCTCTATAAAATATGTTTGATAGTTTGATTGGTATAGCTTAACTAAATAAATTAACTTAGGTAAGATTGTCATTTTTATTATATTGACTCTGCTTACCCATGAGTAATTAATATTTTTCCAATTGTTTAGATGTGACTTTATTTCTGTGAAAAATGTTTTGTAGTTCTGGCCATATAGTTGCTGTGTTTGTTTTTTCACTTGCATTTTTTTCTCTTAATCAAATTTTCTTGTACAAAATGATAAATATGGTAATATTTTACATGATCATAGATATATAACTCATATTTGATTTTTTGACACCTGGGGGGGGGAGCAGGGGAGGGAGAAAAAGAGGGATAAAAGTTGGAACTGAAAACTCTAAATACAATGTTTATAATTAAAAAAAAAAACACCTGATTGGTAATTAATTGGTTTGTTTCAAGTTAAAAAATTATTTGTAATTTTTTTTTTGGTGAGACAATTGGGGTTAAGTGACTTACCCAGGGTCACATAGCTAGTAAGTGTCAAGTGTCTGAGGCTGGATTTGAACTCAGGTCCTCCTGAATCCAGGGTCAGTGCTCTATTCACTGTGCAACCTAGCTGCCTCTGTAATATTGTTTTAAGGTATTATGTTTCTAAATTTTCTTAAATTGTATTATTTGGTAAACAATTATATCCACTATGGGAGAAAAGCAATTTCTTTTATAATCTAAATGTTGTTAGAAAAAATGCACTGTTAAAGAGAGAACGAATGGGTTAGGAGGCTGAATTATTCTAACTAAGAACTTATACCATTAACTAAATTATTTTAATTTATTTTAATCAAGTATTTACATAGAAGAAAAAAAAGAAAATTGGTGATTATAAAAAGAAAACACCTTGTAAAATCACCTTTGTAAATCTATAAATATTATTAGGACCATCTAGTCATAAAATTCTTACCAACTCTGTACAAGGCTTCTTCTGTGTTTGTAAAATTGGAGTGAAAAAGCCTACATATAAGTAGAGTAAATTTCTTTTTTTTAAGTATGTTATTATTTTCCAGTTACATATAAAGATAATTTTCTTTTTTTTAGTTTTTTATTCTGAATAGAATTTTATTTTCCAAAATATATGTAAAAACAAAATTTTAACATCAATTTTTAAAAAGCTTTGTGTTCCAACTTCTCTTCCCCCCTCCATTTCCACCCCCCACCCACAAGAACTCAATCAATTCAAAATAAGTTATACATGAGTAGTCAAGGAAAAATTCCCATATTAGCTAGTTGTGAGAGAAAATAGTCAAAAAAACCAAAACTTCAGATTAAGGAATTGTCAAAGAGGAAATGTAAAAAAAATTTTCAAATGTCTTTCCATTTGTTTTCAGATACTATCAGTTCTTTCTCTGCAGATGGGCTGCAATCTTCATAAGTCCCTCAGGGTTACATTGGATCATTGCCTTGCTGAAAACAACCACATGCTTCCCAGCAGATCATCCCCGACTATTGCTGTTATTTTCTACACAGTACATTTCACTCTGCTTCAGCTCATGTAGGTCTCTCCAGGTTTTCCCGATAGCATCCTGTTCATCACAACCTCTATATCAACCTTAAGCTTGACAGAGAATCTTCTCCACAAAAACCCAGCAAAATAGGTACCATACATTTTGCCACTATAATCAATCATCATAACTATTTCCCTCCATCCCACTCCCTTCCCATGACATTTACTCTATCTTCTTTTTACCTATTCCTCCTCAGAGGTGCCTTACTTCTGACTATCCTCTCCCTCGCTTTGCACTCCCTTTTTTCACCCTTCCTTCCTTGTCCTCTTCCCCTCCTATTTTCCTGCAGGGTTAAATAGATTGCTCCTCCCAATTGGGTATGAAAGCTATTCCCTCCATGAGCCCACTCCAATGAGATCAGGGTCCCTGAGCTAATTCTGTGTTCTAAATTTTTCTTCCTCCCTCCCTCCTCAACCCTCCCTAAGAGATCAAGCAATTCAGATGTCATACTGGTACAGTCATGCAGAACATCTTCATCTTCCTTGAAAGTGTTTTGCTTTTTACTGCTCTCTCCTCCAATCTGCCCTTTGCTCCTTCCCTTCCTTCCCCCCCCCCTTTTCTCCCTCCCTCTCCCCAGGGCAAAAGCATATTACTATACCTACTTGAGTATGTATGTCAGTCCTTCTTTGAGCCAATTCTGATCATATTAAGGTTCACTCACTCCCCAACTCCTTCCCCCTCTTCTCCTCTCTTCCATAAGCTTTCTTCTTGTTTCCTTCATGTGAAATACCTCTCCCCAGACCCTCTCTCCCCTTCTCCCTCCCCCAGTTTATTCCTCCTACACATCAACCCTATTTTAATGATGTCATCATGAATTAGCTAGGTGGCACAGTGGACAAAGCACCAGCCCTGGACCCAGGAGGCACCCCAAGCTCAAATCCAGCCCCAGACATAAGACATCCCTCCCCGTCTGCCCTACAAAGAAGGTGGCGCAGTGGATAGAGCACCGGCCCTGGAGTCTGGAGTACCTGGGTTCAAATTCGGCCTCAGACACTTAACACTTACTATCTGTGTGACTCTGGGCAAGTCACTTAACCCCAATTGCCTCACCAAAAAAAAAAAAAAAAAGGAACAATGAGGAGAAGGTCCATGAGAAATTAAAGATAGTTTTCAACATTTGTTTTCACAGGATTTTTAGTTCCAATTTTTTTTCTCCCACCCTCCCTTCCCTCTTCCCCAAGATGGAAAGCAGTCTGATATAGGCTGTATGTGTACAATCACATTAAACATATTTCTACATTAGTCATCTTGTGAAACAAGAATTAGAGCACAATGGAAAAACCTCAAAAAAGAAGAAAAAAACATTCCAAAAGTAGAAACAGCATGGTTCAATCTGCATTCATAATCCATAGTTATTTTTTCTGGATGTTGAGAACATTTTCTATCATGAGTTCTTTGAAACTGTTTTGGAGTGTTGCATTGCTGAGAAGAGCCAAGTCTATCCCCATTGTTCATCATACAATGTTGCTGTCATCGTGTACAATGTTGTCTGGTTCTGCTCCTCTCAGTCAGCATCAGTTCATGTAAGTCCTTCCAGGTTTCTCTGAACTCCTCCTGCTCAGCATTTCTTACAAAACAATAGTATTCCATTACATCCATATGCCACAACTTGTTTAGCCATTTCCCTATTGATGGGCATTCCCTTAATTTCCAATTCTTTGCCACCACAAAGAGATCTGCTATAAATATTTTTGTATGTGTGGATCCTTTTCCCTTTTCCATGGTCTCTTTGGGATACAGACCTAGCAGTGGTACCACTGGGTTGAAAGGTATGAACAGTCCCATAGCTCTTTGGGCATAGTTCCAAATTGCTCTCCAGAATGCTTGGATCAGGTCACAGCTCCACCAACAATTCATTAGTTTTCCAATTTTTCCACAGTTTCTTCAACATTTATTATTTTCCTTTTTTGTCCTACTAGACAATCTGATAGGTATCAGGTGGTACCTCAGAGTTGTTTTAATTTGCATTTCTCTGATCAATAATGATTTAAATTTAAAGCATTTTTTCATATGGTAATAGATAGCTTTGATTTCTTCATCAGAAAACTGCCTGTTCATACCTTTTGACCATTTCCCAATTGGGGAATGACTTGGATTCTAATAAATTTGATTTATTTCCCTATATATTTTAGAAATGAGGCCTTTCTCAGAAATGCAGGCTGTAAAATTGTATCCCAGTTTTGTGCCTCCCTTCTAATTTTGGCTGCATTACTTCTGTTTGTACAAAAACTTTTTAATTTAGTGTAATGAAAGTCTTTCATCTTACATTCCATAATATTCTCTATCTCTTCTTTGGACATAAATTGTTTTCCTCTCCATAGATCTGAGAGGTAAACTATTCCTTCCTCTCCTAATTTATCTATGGTATCATCCTTTATGTCTAAATCTTGAACCCATTTTGACCTTATTTTTGCATAAGTTGTAAGATGTTGGTCTATGTCTAGTTTCTGCCATACTATCTTCCTGTATTCCCAGCAGTTTTTGTCACATACTGAATTCCTATCCCAGAAGCTGGAGTCTTTTGGGGTTTATCAAACAGTAGATTACTATAGTCATTTACTACTGTGTCTCCTGTGCCTAACTTATTCCATTGATCTACCACTCTATTTCTTAGCTAGTACCAAATAGTTTTGATGACTGCAGCTTTATATTATAGCTTCAAATTTGGTACAGCTAGTCCACCTTCCTGTGCATTTTTTCATTAGTTCCCTTGATATCCTTGACTTTTTGTTTTTCCAGATGAATTTTGTTATTATTTTTTCTAATTATAAAAAATTTTAGGTAGTCTGATTGGTATGGCTCTGAATAGGTAAATTAATTTAGGTAGAATTTTCATTTTTATTATATTAGCTTGGCCTATCCATGAACAATTGATATTTTTCCAATTACATAGATCTGATTTTATTTGTGTGAAAAGTGTTTTGTAATGGTGTTTATAGAGTTCCGCGGTTTGTCCTGGCAGGTAGACTACCAAGTATTTTATGTTGTCTACCATTACTTTAAATGGAATTTCTCTTTCTATCTCTTGCTGCTGAGAAGTAGATTAATTTCACCTAAAGTTATTGTCTATCATTTGTAAAGGTTATATACATCTTGAAGTTATAAACATTTTGAAGCAACTTAATGTTAACAATATATATTTTTTTCTCTGTATAATTTACTCTATCATCAGTTTCCTACATATTCCCATTTTTCTTCATTCTTCATGGGCATAATTTCTTACTGTACAATGATATTACATTGCATTCCTATTTTATAGTTTAGTTATTTCCCAATTAATTGGTACTTTGTTTCAAGTTTCTTGCATAAGATAGAAATATTTTTGTATTGACAGATTTATTTTTTAATTAAACAAACTCTTCAACATAATAAATCTTTTTATTTAAATAGACAAATATTTTTTTCTATTTTACTCTTTTCTGCACCCTAGGCTACTTGTCCAACTTCAACTTTCATTTGTGGGCCAGGTCCCCAGAGAGCATTTTGCTGTCAATAATGTCAGGAGTAAATTAGAAGGACTCAGCTTCTGGTACTCTGGCTCAAACAACTCCCCCAGGTATGCTTTGATAATTAATTGATCAAATCCATTATCTCTTAGAAAAGGAATTTATATTGTAGGTATAATAAGACAATTGAAACAAAAATCCATGGGGAGAGTTGGCACAAAATATGGAAGTAGTAAAAGTGCTTACTACCCATGTCTCCAAGGTATAACAACTCCTAGTTATTGGGAATTATTTTCTCCCTTCATAGAACCATTCCCCCTCCTCTGTTTAGTTGTAATTATCTGCTGGATTCTGAGACTTAGTTCTTTTTGTAAAATATATTATTACCACAAGGGTTCCACTACAGAAAGTTGCTTCAACCCTTTGGGCCTATCTTTCTGTATTCATCTGTGCCCATGTTTGGTCTCAGTGCCATATATTTGCTCCCAGCTATTTCCCTTCCTTTCTTTGATGACCAATGGTTTTTGCTAAGTGTGTATATCTTTTCTCTTCTGAATACTATGTCTCCTACCAGTAGTCCTTATTGTCAAATGACATGGCCTATGAAGAGGGTTTGGGAAGGAGAGAAAGCAGGAAAACCTTTTTCTCCTCTCCTCCATCCCAAATTTTAGTTCTCTGAAAGAAATCTTTCTTCACTGGGTTGGTCTACATTTTGACTAGGTCTTAGCTTCTCAAACTGTGGGTCACAACCCCATTACAGGGTCATATAATCAATATAGAGGTCAAGAAAAATTTGGCCATTGTTTGCCTTCTTAATAACTCAGAGTTCGAGCAAATAGCAAATGCTTCTATTTTAGCCAAAACCCTGAGGGCCTTCCCCTCCCTGACTTCCTTCCTTCCTTCCTTCCTTCCTTCCTTCCTTCCTTCCTTCCTTCCTTCCTTCCTTCCTTCCTTCCTTCCTTCCTTCCTTCCTTCCTTCCTTCCTTCCTTCCTTCCCCCATTCATTTATTACTGAGACCTGTGAAAGACTTTACGTAGAAAGACCAAGGTCTCTCATTGTAACCAGTCATCTCCAGAGATACTGATGACTTTGCACAACCATCCCTAATTTAAATTATATTCACAGCAAGTCATGACATCACCTCCTGATGTAAAGGTCCTCTTTGAGGACAAAGGACAAACAACAAAAACAAAAGAACAGCAGCTTATTTCTTCTACCATAAAAACAGTTTAAGACAGAAAAGTATATTAAGAAATAAAGAAACATGTAACATCTCAAATGATTCATTATACTCGTTATATTACCTGACTCATCTCCCAGCAGATAAAAATAACTTTGTAGGAATGTAAAAAGGCATTTCACTTTCACCTCAGAACTTTTCAAACCTAGAATTTAAAAAAAAAAAAAAGATCTCTTGGCTTTAGTTGTCTTTTTTGTTTTGTTTAGTTTTTTATTAGTGACAGGAAGATACTACTGTGGCTATCTCTTCCAAGAGGTTCTATTCCCTCTTTTGGATACTTCTTAAATCTAAAACTCTGTAACTTGTCCCTTGCATCCCCTCCCATATATATATATATATATATATATATATATATATATATGTAAAGTATCATTGAACATAGTCCCCAACACTGCACTAAGATGAGTCTACTTCTCTGACTCAGATTCTGAGAAGGTATAGTCCCTGGAATATATTTTCATGTGTGGGCATATTTAGAACTTGTTCGTCCTAGAGGTATCTAGATGGCACAGTGAATAAAACACTGGACCTAAAGTCAGGAAAAGATAAAGTCAGATTCCACCAGAGACATTTATTACTTTTGTGACTCTAAGTGACTCATCAGTTTCCTCAGTTGTAAAATAAGAATAATAAAAAAAAATTATCAACCTCCCCGGGTTTGTTGTGAGGACTATATAAGATATTTTTTTTTAATCTTAATAGTATTTCATTTTTTTACAGTTACATGTAAAGATAGTTTTCAACATTTGTTTTTATAAAATTTTGAGTTCCAAATTTTTCTCCCTCCCTCCCTTTCCTCCCCCCTCCCCAAGACAGAAAGAAATATGATATATGTTATATATGTACAATCACATTAAACATTTTTTTACATTAGTCATGCTGTAAAAGAATCAGAACAAAAAGAAAAAAAAATCTCCAAAAAAGTAGAAATAGTATGCTTCAACCTGCATTCAGATTCCATATTTCTTTTTTCTGGATATGGAGAGCATTTTCCATCATGAGTCCTTTAGAATTGACTTGGATCATTGTATTGCTGAGAAGAGCTAAATCTATCACAGGTGATCATCATGTTGCTATTACAGTGTATAATGCTCTCCTTGTTCTGCTTACTTCACTCAGCATCAGTTCACTTAAGTCTCTCCAGGTTTTTCTGAAATCTGCCTGCTCATCATTTCTTATAGCACCATAGTATTTCATTCCATTACTATATCAAATCTTTTTCAGTCATTACCCATTTGATGGGTAATTGCCTCAATTTCTAATTATTTGCCACCACAAAGAGAGCTGCTATTAATGTTTTTGTACATGTGGATCCTTTTGGGATACAGACCTAGTAGTGGTATCACTGGGTCAAAGGGTATGCATAGCTCCATAGCCCTTTGGGCAAAGTTCCAAATTGCTCTCCAGAATGGTTGGATCAGTTCACAACTTAACCAACAATGCAAAACTATTCCAGGTTTCCACATCTTATCCAAAACTTACCTAAATAAGATAATATTTATAAATTATTGAACACATTCTCTGGAACATAGTTGTGTGAAAAAAAGTTTCATAATTGTTTCCTATAGAAAACAGAGTGAGAAATTCACATAACAAGATCAGAGAGGAGTTGGGAAAACATAGCACCAGTTTATTGTCCCAAGAGCAAGCAGGCTTGTAAATGTGGATGCTCCTTCCAAAGAAAAAGCTCAAAACTCCCTTGTTCAGTGAAAGTATATAAACTTTCTGTGCTTACAGGTTACAGACATAAGTTCTCCAAGTGTTAGGTCTCTATTGGTAAATGAACCAGATCCAGCTTGATTAAATTTCATTTTTCCTGGTTAGGTAGCACAGGATGTTATAAGTTCCATTAGCATGATACAAATCAGTTTGACAGTTCAACTTAAAAGCAAACAATATAGCAAGAATATATGAAGAATAAATAAGTTTGATAGTTCAAAGTTGAAAACCGTATATGAAAAAACTATATGATTAAAAAGGGGTTAAGATAAGTATACCCAAATGTTTTTATATGTATTAGGGAAGAAAACAGAATGGCTCCAGCAAATGAAGGTGTTCATTAGAAAGCCATAAATCTACCAATTATCCTGGGAAAAGAAGTAATAGTAGATGGGAACATATCTGCTAACTGTAAACTCCCAGACATTTGGAAAGGCAAATAATATGCAACCCGCAAATAATTCTGGGCTTTGCTTGAAATTCACTTGTATATTGTCTGGTTTCAATTGGAGTTCAGTTGGATTTTGATCTCATTAATCCAAGATTTTATATAATTATTTTGGATCGTAAGGCAGCTCCATCAAATCCAGGTGGTTTATATACTCAACAACCATCTTATTTATATCTAGATTATTACAATTTGCATAATAATAGACACTTAAATTCTCCTTTGAATCTTTCCTTCCTCCCTCCCTTCCTTCTTTCCTTCCTTCCTTCCTAGCTTTCTTCCATCCTACCTGCCTTGCTGCCTTCATGCATGCATAAATTCCTGTCTGGCAGTAGGAACTAATTCTGTAGGTATTTGGATGTGCTTGTTTAAATAATTAAGGCTACTATCCTCTCCCTGTAGTAATCTGTCTGAGCACTGTCTGAGTTAACCAACATTGCAAGTAGGCTGTGTAGATACCAGAAAGGCAAAGCATTGAATGCTCCTGAGGGCAAAAGAAAGATTCTGGCAGAATGACTCATTGCAATAGAATTTAATGTAATTCAACATTTCAGAATCAATCTTCAGGCAAAGATTCAGTGCAAATGAGTAAGGGGAATAGGTCACTATCTATTATTTTCAGAAAAGGTAGTGTTCCTACTGTTCCACTGAGAAATAATCAGTTTAGATTTATGACACAACAAAGGATAGATCAATGACTAAGTCTTTAACACAGATGTCCTTAGCATTTAAATTCGGAGGCTCCTCTGACATGATTTGAAGTCTCTCTCTTAGGAAAGATTTCACTTACTTATGCATTTCCAGCAGATATTTCTAATGTAGAACCTATTTTGCCAACAAGCTGATTTATTTCTGTATGAATATTCAGAACTCTGGCAGATATTTCATTTTCTTAAAAGAATCCTCAAATATTAGTGGAATTTCCCCTCCAAAATCCTTGTCTATATATTAAGCTAAAATCTAAGTCATTTCATGATATATGTGCAAAACTTTCAGAATTTTATGGAAAAATAACTTACTTGGAGTTGTAAAAGTAAAGCTAAGAAAATTATTCATCAGTAAATATATGACATTTAAATTGATGAAATGCATAGATAGTTCTAGAAGGATTCTTGGAGATAACAAAATCCCTTAGTTTTACAGATAAGGAAGTTGAGGATCAAAGAGGTTAAAGTACTTTTTTTCTCAAGGTGATGCAGTTATCCAGAGGTTCTCTGGAGTATATATCAATATTATTATGATTTTACCAGTCAGGTCAAGTCCCTCTTTCTCATATTTGTCCATCTCTCCTTATCTCTCATTTTTCTAGTTGTGTCCATGTATCATTTTGGATCTCTATGCCTGTGTGTGTGTGTGTGTGTGTGTGTGTGTGTGCACATGCATATGTGTGTCTATCCATCTGTCTCCAGGTATTTTAATGTGTATAAAAAAATAATAACAAAAACAATGACAACTTGCATTTTTATAGTACTTTAACATTTGCAAGATATCTTACACACAGAAGCTCATCTGCTTTTCATAATCTTGTGAGATAAGTATTTTGGTATTATTTGTAATCATTTTTTTACAGATGAGGAAACTGAGCTGCACAGAATTTAAATGATTTAATTAATCTCATAGTTAGTGAGATTTAATTAATCTCACAGAGAATCAGAAGAACCATTCATTCAAATACATATCTTTTCTGATTTCAAATTTTATTCTTTTCCCTCTACATTAAATTATTTCAGGGCAGATATGTCTATTTAATAAGCTCTCTTTATATTTGTCTGTCTCCATGTTTTTGTATTTGTGTGTGTTCTCTATTCCTTTGTCTTAACTCCCAAGATTGTTGTCACGATCAGATGACATAATAGTTGTAAAATGTTTGTAAATCTCAATATGCTATATAGTGCTGGGCATTATTATTTTGGTTTTTTTATTATCTTCACCACTGATTATATGCTTTCTATTTATGTTGATGTAATATAATTTATTTAATAATTTAATATTCCCTATTTTTAATTTTAAGAGCAGAAATTAAATATTTTATATTTGTCTTGAAAATATAAAATTAATATGTTTTTCAATTATGGGGCCTACAAGCTTTTTCTTTGTTTTTGTTTTTAATACATGTCAATGTCTTTCAGTGGGGAGATGGTTAATTAAATACTATAATATGTGTGAATGAGTTTTAAACTCTTCAGAAAAAGATTTTGAATCTTCCTCTGATATAAGCTTTATGTCATTAGGCAATAAGGGAGTTAAGAGTTGACTGGTAAAGAGTTTAAGGTCAAAATCTTGATTAACTCTGACCAGTTTGAAAAATTCATGTTGCTCTTCTCAAGTAGAACAGAATGAAAGGATAGAAATCTTAGAGAAAATGAGAAAAACACATGTATCTTTTTTGTGTAAAAAAGACAGATTGTGGAAAAATACAGATTTCATCAATTTAAGATGGGAAGAATATAAGCTCTATACCTCATCAGTATCTTTCAGCAATCTTGACATTTTTTAGCTTCTGTTCTGTGTAGAAACAGTGACTACAAGGTCAGGAGATACAGCAAGGCTTATGACAT
Organism: Dromiciops gliroides; assembly: GCF_019393635.1. Classification (NCBI taxonomy): domain Eukaryota; kingdom Metazoa; phylum Chordata; class Mammalia; order Microbiotheria; family Microbiotheriidae; genus Dromiciops; species Dromiciops gliroides. The sequence goes on from NC_057861.1 coordinate 211,923,252, forward strand.
GCTATGAAACAACTGCAAATGAAGAGTTAAAAAAAAAAATTCCTTAGCAATAGCATCATTGTCAAATTAAGTATGTAGGCTTCCAAGATGACTACTATTTTGAAAAGAACATCATTTACTAAAACAGTAGTAATAATTTAGTCAGTCCTCATAATCACCTCAATTTTTTGTAATGTTAAAAATAAACATATAGTAACAGCATATAAAATCAAGTAAAATGTTAATTTCACTTACATTCATGAATTAATTTTCTAATTTTCATTTTTTTAAAATCATTCAATTTAGAACTCAGATAAGGCCTTCATATGTTCTAGGTTAATGTCTGAAATCTTCATCCCTGTTTTACTATACACCAGAGACTCCAAAACTTCACTGTAATTATATTAATATTACCTTATAAAATAAAGTCCTATGTGCCATGAAAACTATATCTTTCTGGCATTAAAATGTGTGAATTTTTAAGTAATATAAAAACTTTTGGGTATTATATATCACTGCATGTTGAATGATAGAGTTATCTGAATTATTCACATATAATTTCTTTTCTAACAGTATTTTCCAAACAAATGGGTTTCTTTAAGAGTAACATAGTGTTCTGGATTTAATATTGGTATGCCTCCCACCCAACTCTTTCTTCCAAAATTAAACTTTCCCTATGTTTTGTTACTGACTGCTTTTATCCAAAGAAAAATGATGATTTTGAATTCAGTATGGAAAACACCCTTGTAGCTGTTTACGAAATGGAAGAAAATTTCCTTGGGGGCAGCAGGGAGACAGGGAAAGGTGGAAGAGAAGAGTAGTTCTCAGAAAACATGACTCTAGGGGCATCTAGGTGGCGAAGTGGATAGAGCACCGGCTCTGGAGTCAGGAGTACCTGAGTTCAAATCCAGCCTCAGACACTTAACACTTACCAGCTGTGTGACCCTGGGCAAGTCACTTAACCCCAATTGCCTCACTAAAAAAAAAAAAGAAAAGAAAAAAAAAGAAAACATGACTCTGAAAAAACATGTTTCCTAAACCAATTTGATCCTAGAAATAAAACCATTATTTTCATTTGTATCTTCTTTTCTCCCTTTTATATATGTGTGTTTGTGTATTTATTCACACATGCATATGCACATATACAAATTGCATATATACATCCATAGAGGAAAACAACTTCAACCTCACATCTTTTTACAGAAAAGACAGTGTGATGAAATATATATTTTTACTAATTTAGACAAGATAGAATATGATATCCATGCCTATATCTACATATATATTTACATATACATATATGTATATACACATATATGTGCATGTATGTGTGTATATGTGTACATGTATGCACATAAACTCTCAATAAGGGACCCCTTTCAGAGACTCATTCTGTATCCAGTGTTTCACTTGACTATAGTGGTTCATATTCTTTGTATGACTAGAATCTTTCTTGAGATTTTTTTTTCTTTTCATGAATAACAATTTTAGAATTTCACTTCCTTCTGGGACTTGAAGGATTATCACAGACAGAAAAGTTAGAAGGGAGACAGGGCAGGGGACATGGTGCAAAACCACTTTGTGACCACTCTATTGGCAAGTACTATTCAATTTTACAGTTATTAGCAAGAGCAAAAAGCAAAACATGGGTGGAAATGTGTATTTGCTGAGATTAAAGGAGAAAGAAAAGTAGATTGTGAAATGACATTAATTTGACATGATTCAGTAGATTTTTAGCCATAGTGAGTAAGTTTAAGCCTATTTAATCTTCCCCGCACTAGTAAACACTCCCATTCTCCTAGGAAATAATACATATGAGTAGATATTCATGCCCAAATTCAAGTTCAATGAGAGTCATCAGAGTCTAGAAAAGATAGTTTATATAATTACAGATTTATCCAGTAAATGTCAAAGTAAATTTTTGTGTCAATCTTTGGACATTAATAAAATATATTTTAATAAACTTTGGGAGAACAAAAGAACTGTTAAGAAATCTTTGGGGTTAACATGGTAGGGAGGGTTGGGATAAAATGAGTGGGCAGACTTGGATAAGAACCAGTTGGTGCTAAGAATGCCAGAGCTTTTGCTGGCTACCATTAGATCCATATCTTTCAAAGAACATTAGCTAAACTGGGGATATACTGAGGCTTTGGCATGGTCCTCTTCCCCTACTGGAATAGGGATCATTTTAGGTATTCACTTATGTTAATATTATAGATTTTTCCCAATAAAGTGGTGGAGTGACAGACCTCTAAAACAGTACTCTTCAGACAGTGTTATGCTAGTAAATAGTTAACAACCTGATCCCATCCTCAAAAAATAATTTTTAAAAAATATTTTTACATAACCTACTTTTAAGTTTAATGTGCATTATCAACATTATTTCCATTATTGTGTTGTCTAGACAATAAACAAAACAATAGATGCCCTTTTTTGTATCTTTTGCCAATTTACAAGTAGAAATGCTCACACTGAAAATTTAACAATCAACTTTATAGAAGCAGTATGAGCTGACTCTGGCACACTCCTATAAAACATATTGAATTTACAGTTAAAAAATAATAAAAGTAGCACATTTCTGGGGCAGCTAGGTGGCTCAGTGGATAGAGCACCAGCCCTGGACTAAGGAGTACCTGGGTTCAAATCAGGCCTCAGACACTTAACACTTACTAGCTGTGTGACCCTGGGCAAGTCACTTAACCCCAATTGCCTCACTAAAAAAAAAAAAAAAAAAGTAGCACATTTCCCCCTGAGAAACAAACTTCCAGATTCAGAATGGGAGAGGTTGGAAAGTTATGCAATGAGTTCCAGAGGCAGAGCAAAGTTGGCAATGTAAAGCCAGGAAGTTGCCTGAGATCTTCCAAATTTCCCTTTGTAACGATTGGAATGATGTCACCCTCTGGAGACTTACTGTAAGAAAGCTCCACCATGAGGAGAAGGCCTCTGAGGGCAAGGCCATGAAGCTTTTCTTTGGTGTCAGGAAGTGACGTTTGCTGGTGGGAGGAAGAGGGGGCGAGGCTGGCTCTTTCGCTCTCTTTCCTCAGGACTCGGGTGGAGAAGGGAGCTAGAAATGTGCTCTCCCTTTAAGAGATAGATGAATCTAGGCCTTTCTCTTTCTTTTCACCAAATTCTTGTTCTCCTTAATAAATGCTTAAAAGTCTAACTCTTGCTAAAGCTTATAATTTATTGGTGACCATTCATTAGATATTTTAGACAGACTAGCTAGAATAGCCCCTTACACCTCAGAAACAACAATAAACTAAGCCTCTAAATGGATTCTGGATCTGAAGAATCTACAAAAAGATGGAGTAAAACAATCTTCCAGCTTAAGGTAACGTAGAAGGTCGTAAAAAAGATCTGTCTCACCTGGGTAAAAGAAGAGCACAGGTCAGCAAAGAAAGTGTCAGGGCAAGCCATCAAAAGCATCTTAGCCATAGCACAGATCTGCAGCTGAGAACCTTTGGTCCTAGCTTAGCAAGCTAGTGGTATAGCAGGTCAATTGTGAGGCCCCCATCCCCAACACAGAAAGAAATCGGCCAGTTAAGTTATCTGCTACTCAACAGGTCCAACTAGGCTAGGCTTTTCTAGTTCAGTTAGCAAGCTGCAAGTTTCTGAAGCCTCAGAGTAGAAAGCTGGTGACAGGTCCCCTGACCCACAGGAAAAAAGCTTGGGACAGTGCACACTGCACTCTGGGAGCAGAACTCAACTTTAAAAGGCACAAAAGAGGCTAAATATGTATAAGAAACAGAAAAGTACCCTCACCATGGAAAATTAATCTGGCGACAGAGAGGATCAAAACATAAACTCAGAGGAAAATACAACATTAAAATGCCTACCTGTGAATCCTTAAAGGAGAAGAGGAATTGGTCTCTTCTGTAAATTCAGTGAATTAGTGGCCTTTAAAACTTTGCTAATGAAAAGTTCAGAACTGAACAAAACATTCAGTCTACAAATAGAAGATTCAAGAAATGTATGAAGACATAAAACAGGAAAAACAAAACAAAATTTAGTATGTTATTCAATAAGGTTAAAATGCTTATATACCTACACAGGAAGAAGACACATGTAACTCTTGAGAACTGTGTCTTTATTAAGGAAAATAGGAGGAGTATACACAGACAGAAGGTGTGGATTTAAGTTGATTCTGATATGATTATATTAAAAAAAAAGAAAACCCTAAGGGATAACAAAAAAGATTATATTGGGAGAAGAGGAAAGGGATAGTAGAATGGGGGTAAATCACATCACATGGAAAGGAACAAAAGACTCATTACAATAGAGGGAAAGAAAAGAGGGGGTGAGCACTGTTTCAGCCTTACTCTCATCTGATTTGGCTCAAAGAGGGGATAACATACACACTCAATTGGTTATAGAATTTTATCTTACCCTATAGGAGACATCTTTTGTTTGGTTTGGTTTGGTTTGGTTTGGTTTTTGCAGGGCAATAAGGGTTAAGTGACTTGCCCAAGATCACACAGCTAGTGTCAAGTATCTGATGTCGAACTTGAACTCAGGTCCTCCTGAATCCAAGGCTGGTACTTTATCCACTGTGCCACCTAACTGCCCCTCTGTCTTATCCTACAGGGAATTAAAAGAGGAAAGGGGAAAGAAAAGGGTGGGGTGCTGATAGTAGGGAGGGGAAAACTAGGAGGGGAAAAAGGAAAGGACAAAAGGGAGGTGAGGCTGATAGAAGGGAGGGAAGACTGAGGAATGTGGTGGTGAGAAGCAAAACACTGGTGAGAAGGAACTGGGGGAAAGGAAAGAGAAAAGTATAAACAAGGGTAAAAATAGTTTGCAGGGAAATACAGTTACTAATCATAACTGTGAATGTGAATGGGATTAACTCTCCCATAAAAAGGGAGTGCATGGCAGAGTGGATTAATAACCATAATCCTGTGGGCAGCTAGGTGGCACAGTGGATAAAGTACCAGCCCTGAATCCAGAAGGACTTGAGTTCAAATTTGGCCTCAGACACTTGTCACTTACTAGCAGTGTGACCCTGGGCAATTCATAGCCCTCATTGCCCTGAAAAATAAACAAACAAATAAATAAACAAATAAAATAAAAATAACATAAACCTACAAGATGCCTTTTTACCAGAAACACATTTGAACCAGAGAGATATATACACTGAGTAAAGGTAAAAGGTTGGAGAATATATTATGCTTCAGCAGAATTAAAAAAAAAAAAAAAAGGAAAGTTATCCACAAGAGGAAGGGAGCAAAATGTTGAGAAATAAAGGTAAGTATGCTTTTTTTTTTTTTGGTTGGCCCTGACCTCTCTGTGGTGATATCATATACCACCCAAAAGTCCCTGGAGACTATTTCCATAGGGCCTGATGTTTACTGTTCTCCATTCCTACTCCTACCCCTCCACATACATATATACACATTATACAAGAGTCACAGATAGTGTCTGAGTCAGGATTTGAACTCATATCTTATTCATTCACTTGCTAGCTGCATGACACTGAATAAATTATTTGACTTCTTTGGGCTTCCATTTTCTTGTACATAAAATGAGAGGTTTGATATTCCTCTCAAAGTTTTTTTTTCAAGTTTTAAATCTATGATCTCAATGATTTTGATGAGGTATCACAGTCTATATTATGCAATCTGTTAAGTCCCTCTTTGGGACTAAATAATAGATTATGAAAATTGAGAAGGTCTCTTGATACACACCTTGATCCATTGTGGTAATATACCTCATTCATTTAAAAAGGCAGCATGATTTTCAAAGGATAGTCACTTTTGGGGGGCCAGAGTACTGGGTGAGAGGTACGCGGAGAAACGTCTTTGCCTGTGGTTGGTGAGGGTTTTTTTGGCTCCCGGCAGCAGCAATGGTGTTGGAGACAGTTCCCAAGTCAGACGACATAGATTCCAATTGTGCTTCAGTTATTTAACTTGACTACCTTAGATTAATCACTTGCCTTCAATTTCACTCCCTCCCCCCCAAAAGTCCTCAGTTTCCTGATTTATATAATGAGGGATTAAATATCATTTTGAGTTCTTTTCAACTCCATACCTATGATCATATGAGAAAGAATACCTATGAGAAGTCATACCTAGTCCTAGCTCTGGAGTCAGAACACACAGAACTACTACTCACTATCTGAGTCTAGAGCTCATTTTCCTCTATTGTAAAATGAAGGAATTGGTCTAGAATTTCAGAGCTTCTTACACTTTTTCCACTTGTGACACCTTTTTTCACCTGAGAGATTTTTACATTACCCCTGGCATATAGGTATATAAGATAGGTATACATAAACTTTTACTGTTGCCAAAATTTTCACAATGTCCACATTCAGTTACACTAATGCTATATGGGATTGTGATGCAGTTTAAGAAGCTAGGGTCTAGATAACTTTCCAGGTCCATTCTTCAAGTTAGTGGCAGAAAAATAAAACATTTGGTTTTTCTATGAAATGAAAACTATTATAACCAAAAAAAATTCAAGAAAAATATGTTTCTTTTGTTCCTAATAAGATAAAAATTGAAATAAATATATGGATAAAGTGATAGTGGTGGTTAAGTTATTTGTCTAACATCGACAAAGTAAATAACTGAGAAAGGATTGGAATTCATGTCCTCTGAATCCCCTCAATACTGTTTCCCCTGTTAATATACTGCCTAGAAAAATAACATTGGAAAAGTAGTTATACAGACCTTCAGGAATGGGCCACACACTACCTCCTAAGATATCTCCTTCCAATTTTAATTAACTGTTTCTTTTCCTATTGCCTAAATCTGCCTCTGTGACTTCTACCTATTGCTTCTAATTCTTCCCTTTGGGACAAAACAGGAAACAAGTGGATGGCTAGCTCCTCTTATCTCTCATCTTAGTAATAAGAATGACCTTATACTTCTGAGGTACAAGGAGATATAAAGCAACATTTAGAATCTTTGACATTTTGCTTCTTGCCATACCTTGCAAGAAAGGTCATGTCTTTTGGTGTCTTCCTCACTGATGACTGAAATGACACATACTGTTGTGACCAGCTCTGTAAATCACTTAACCTCCTGCTGGGCTAACCTTTATTTTAATGAATCATTCATTTTTTTTTCTCAAGTAAGAGGCAGTAAGCTACTTAAAGCTCAGTCTGCTTTTCTTTTCTTCTTTTTTTTTTTCTAGGACTAAAATGAACACTAAAAAGATGGATGTGCAAATTCATATTCTGCCAACAAGTTTAAAAGCCAGCCAACTAAGCCAAAGTCATAACAGAACTGAATAAGAAAATGAGATGAGAAGTCAGTATATCTACATTCAAATAAAAGCTTTCTTTGACAGAATTGGTGTTAATGAACTGAGGAGACAAATTTGGTATCAACCCATGGGACTTTTCCTTCTGAATTCCAAATCAATTACAGAGAGCTATGTGCTAGACTGAGAGGCCTCCCACATGAAGCCACTTTTTCAGCAAGCAGTGATGAAAAAAGGAGGGATAAGCCTGGTTCTTGAGGTATTCAAAAATTTAAAACAATGCTCTGCTAATTATTCACATTTCTCCAAGGGTCGAAAATTAACAGTTCATTATATTTTTTTTAATCTGGAAGTGTAGGACTTCTGAACTTTCTTCAGGTTAACTTAAGGAGAAGTTTATATAGTACAAAATATATAAATTCAGTCCCAGTGTGTTCTTGATTTGTGTGGTATTGAAACTTCTTGCTACAGCATTAGTTTGTATTCTTAAAAGTGCTTAAGTTGTGAACAGGACCATATTTATTCACAAAAAGGAATAGACAGCTTACAAGGATAAAAGTCACTTTTTCATGTATTTAAAAAGTTATTTTGTCTCTTTTTCTTAATATTACCTTGACAATATCGCAATATGTATAGTATATTTTAATAGACATCACCTAATAACAAAAATTCCCAGGTTTTGCTAGCTTTATAAATTTATCAAAGGTGAAAAGTCAGAAAGTCCTCAATGAAAACCCTTGTTTATGTAAACTGCTGCTACTATATAGAGAATTATGGGACTTATTTCTTCATAATATTTCTTTTATGCATGTACTTTCCACTAACAGAGCCACTTCTAGCACATAATATCTATCATCTCTGGTATGGATTTTAGTAATAACCTTCTAATTATTCTTCTTTTCTCAAGTCTCTCCCTAGTCCAATCTATCCACCAAATAGATGCCAAATTGGCATTCATAAAGTATAGGACTTGTTATGCCACTCCCTTGCTCAGAAAACAAGAGCAGATTCCTATTACCTCAAGGATCAAATATAAATTCCTTTGTAATTTAAGCTCTTTATTTAAGCAAATCCCTTCCTGCTTTTCCCATCTTCATCCATATCAGTCTCATGAACATAATATATGGTCTTGGCATACTGGCCTACTTTCTCTCCCTCCCACAAGGTGCTCCATTGCCCAGTTCCATGCTTTTCCATTAGGTATTCCCCATTCCTGAAATGCTCCTCTTCCCCACCTTGGCCTCTTAGAATCCATGGAATCCTTCAAAACTCAGCTCAATTTTTTTTTTCTGCAGGAGGTATCATAAGACCTCTTAGTGACTTCCTAAAATTACCTTGCATATACTCTATTATATTCCATTACATAACAGTCAGTGTACATGTTTTCTTCCTTATTCTGATGTAACCAACTTTAAATTTTGACTATTTTTGCTTTTTCTTATGCTTGCCAATATAGCAAGTTTAACAAATGAATATTAATTGATTGATTGATTCTCACATGACCATGACCTTCTTGTTTCCCCTAAAGTAGGATTCAAATTCTTATGTTTGGAACTTACAGCACCTTATAATCTCTTTCATCATATATGTATAAACTGACTTCTCATTTCCCTTACCATTCTTTTACCTTTGTAGTTTCCTATACATAGAATTTAATCTCTAGCCACCCTTCCTTGAGTTGTCTGTTTTGGAATTTGTATGCATGACCCATATGATAATTCCAGAGCCCCCAGACATTCTAATAATACTAGAGTATATCAAAGAGGGAAAGTCCAAAAAAAAGGAAGCCTCTCATCTATAATCAATTTTTAAACAAAAAAGCAAATAAATAAATGTGTGTGTGTGGAGAGAAGGAAAGAAAGAAAGAAAGAAAGAAAGAAAGAAAGGAAGGAAGGAAGGAAGGAAGGAAGGAAGGAAGGAAGGAAGGAAGGAAGGAAGGAAGGAAGGAAGGAAGGAAGGAAGGAAGGAAGGAAGGAAGAAAAAGGAAAGAAGTAGTGAGATTCAACTACTTCATTCTGTTAATAAAGTTACTTAAGGAGGTAGGATAGAAAAGAAAATGTCCTCAGAATACTCTGAAGTAAAATATATCGTGCTAATTATTTTTCCCTTCTCTCTTGTGTGTTGAGTTTTGCAGATATTTCTTAGATACTTACTGATTATATAAAATTGGGAAAAGAAAATAACTTCCTCTTTCTCAGCTCCAGTACTCAGAATTACTGAATCTCAGAATTGGAAGGGTCATCAGAATCCATCTAGTCCAATCAACACCTAAAGAGGAAGAAACTCCCAAAATATTCAAACAAGAAATCATACAGGATTTTCATCACCTTGTGATGGTGAAACCTCTATCTCGTAGGCCATTCCATTTCAGTATTAGATACCTCTAATTATTTGGGATCCATTTTTTTCCCTGAAATTTAATCTAAACATACCCTCTGTGTCTTCTAAATATTGCAACAAATTCTACTCTTTGGTCAAATAGAACAAGATAAATAATTCTATAAGAGAGCACTTCAAAGTGAAGACAGGTTGGTATAATGTATTCCCTAGGATTTCTATTTTCCAGGTTAATTACACTCAATTCCTTCAACTGATCCTTATATTTCATGATTTCAAAGTTTATCAAAGTGACTATCCTGGTCATCCTTCTCTTGATATTTTCAAGCTTGGAAATGATTCCCTTAAATTATGATGTACAGGGGGCAGCTAGGTGGTGCAATGGATAAAGCACCAGTCCTGGATTCAGGAGGACCTGAGTTCAAATCCAGCCTCAGACACTTGACACTAGCTGTGTGACCCTGGGTAAGTCACTTAACCTTTTCCCTGCAAAAAGGCAAAAAAAAAATGATGTACAAGATTGAATAAAATTAACTTAAAAATCTTTCTCATATGCCTTCTTATGGTATAAGGGTGACTTTGCTTTCTCAAAAATTATGCTCACTGTGACAGGTTTTACCATGCTGGAAAGACTTCAGATATGTTCCCTGAAACATAATATATCTGTTACCTGAGTACCAGACTAGCTAAATTCAAAGAAGCTCATTACTGGTAGTCTGGCCTGTGGGTGGTGAATGCTTATGTCTTATTAGCCTATGAAATAAATAAAAACACAGGATAGTTCTAAGTCCTCTATGGCTCCTTTTTGCTTCTTCAGTGGTAGTGGTAGAATATAAGAAAAGTGGGCAGAGACCATAAGAATTACAGTGTTTTGACAGCTTATATCTATTGACTAAGCTATATGCATATTAAGTGTGAGATCCTCTTCTAATGATAAATAAGCATTCCATGAAGGAAAGGAAACTTTTCATGTCCCCTCCCAACTGATCCCTTCCTATTCCCAATAATTACTAGGTAACTTGGTGTCAATTAAAATTGTGATGCTGCCAAAAATGTCTGAGTAGAAAAACTCCTGACAAACATCTTGCCAAGTTGAGTTTGAACCATTAATAACCATATCTTGCTTCCATTCATTCAACTATTTCTAAAACCAACTAAATGTTCTACTGTCTGCAGCACAATAAATCTCTTACCCATAAAAATGGAAAGAAAAAAAAATCTGTCAGATGCTTTGCTAAAATGCTGGAATACTGTACCTACAGCACAATCTGAGGTATCTAATAGCCTATTAGTCCCATCATATTTCTGGAAGATCTGAATTGTATTAATTTTGACATTCTCACTATAAATGAAACAAGAAGACAAAAGGATGCTCACAAATTCTGCTTAGAAGAAATATGCCTTGGAAGAATTATATGCAGCCAAAGACAGCAAGAACTATCATCATATGAAACATTCAGTGGTCTCTTAAATACGTGTGTATGTATTTTTGTAATATATACACACATGTATCATACACTCATGTATTTATATATACATACATGTACATGCATACATATATATATATATTTAGCAAAATCTGTCTTCTATCTCACCACATCTTGAGAATGAAAGAAAAAAATTGACCCACATTATAAACACATACAGTCAAACAAAACAAATTTCTGCATGTTTACTTTTGTACCTTAAGTCTTTCCTCTCTCTATCTAGAGGAGAGTAGCATGTCTTATTATTAGTCGGCTGCAATTGGGGTTGGTTGTTACACTGAGTAAAGTCCCTAATTCTTTTAAAGTTGTTTATGTTTACCACATTGTAGCCATTGTCTAAATTGTCTTCCTGGTTCTCTTTACTTCATTCAGCATCAGTCCCATAAATCTCCCCAGGTTTCTCTGAAACCATTGACATTTTGTTGGAAAAAAATCAGCAATATATTCATGTTACAAAGCCTATGATTTTACAAAGGCTGTAATGCTATAAATGTTATATAATTTTGGAGTTTTTGGCTACATCCATACTGCTAAAACACAGTTTTCTGAAATATTTTATTCCATCTTTATGTCTATGATTATATTGAAGACATTGAATATCAAAGTATATATTGTTGAAATTTGAAGGGCCTCATTGAATTTCTTTTGGTTGGAAGATGATTTCAGCACATTCTTCTGTGGGTTTTGCTGATCCAGGAATTGTCCTATGGCATTATTTGGATGGGTTTTGGAGCGATCATGTCATGAGTTCGAGAGATCACTGCCTTTCCTCCGCCATTTTGGCTCTGCCCAAGAAGTCCTACTAGATCATTTTTTAAAATAAATATTGATGAAAAAAATGTAAATAAAATAGTGGCAGAGATTATAGTACTGTATCAAAAGGATCATACACTAGTCAGGTGGGATGAATACCAGCAATGCAGGGCCAGTTTAATACTAGGAAAACTATTAGCATAATTGACCATATCAATAACAAAAACAACAGAAATCATATAATTAATCTCAATAGATACAGAAAAATCTTTTGACAAAATACAGCACCCATTTCTACTAAAACAGTAGAAAGCATAGGAATAAATGGAGCTTACCCTAATGTGATAAGTATTATTTATGTAAACCCATCAATAAGCATTATCTGTAATGGGGATAAGCTAGAAGCCTTCCCATTACAATAAGAGCTGAAGGAAGGAAGCCTATTATCACTTCTTTCATTTAATATTGCTCTAGAAATGTTAGCTATAGTAATAAGAGGAGGAAAATAAATTAAAGGGATTAAAATAGGCAATGAGGAAACAAAACTATCACTCTTTGCAGATGATGTGATGTTATACTTAGAAAATCCAAGAGAATTAATTAAAAATACTACTTGAAATTATTAACAACCTTAGCAAAGTTGCATGATACAAAATAAACTCACATAAATCATCATCATTTTTATTATATCACCAACAAATTCCAGCAGCAACAGATAAAAAAGAGAAATTCAATTTTAAATATCTGTGGACAATATAAAATACTTGGGAGTCTACCTGCCAAGGCAAACCCAGGAACTATATGACCACAACTATAAAATAGTTCTCACACAAATAAAGTCATATCTAAATAATTGGAAAATATTAATTGCTCCTGGATAGGCCAAACATATATAGTAAAAATTACAACCTTACCTAAATTAATCTATTTATGTAGTTCCATACCAATTAAACTATCAAAAACTTATTTTATATATCTACCAAAAATAAGAATTCATCTGGAAAAATAAAAGCTATGGGATATCAAGGGAACCAGTGAGGAAAGAAATGAAAGAAAGTGGCCTAGCCGTACCAGATCTCAACCTGTAAGCAGTCATTTTCAAAACAATCTAGTACTGGCCAAGAAATAAAGTGGTACATTAATGGAATAGAATAGGTACAAATTGCACTATAATTAATGGCTATAGTAATCTCGTACGTGATAAACCAAAAGATCCAAACTTTTTTGAAAAAGAACTTATTTGACGAAAAGTGCTGGGAAAACTGGAAAACAATATGGTAAAAACTAGGTATAGACCAACATCCCATATGGCATTCCAAATTAAGTTCAAAATGGAGTCATGATTTACACATCAAGGGTGCTACCATAAGGAAACTAAGACAGCATGGAATAGTTTACCTGTCATATTTTTGGATAGGGGAAGAATTTAGAACCAAAGAGAGCATTACAAAATTTAAGATGAATAGTTATAATTATATAAAATTAAAAAGCTTTTGCACAAAAAATCAATACAATCAAGATTATAAGAAAAGTAGAAAACTGGGAAATAATTTTTATAACAAGTATCTCTGATAAAGGCCTCATATCTTAACTATATAAGAACTGAATTAAAATTATAAGAGTACAAGTCATTTCCCAAATGGAAAATGGTCAAATTATATGAACAGATTGTTTTCAGAAGAAGAAATCAAAACCATCTATAGTCATAAGAAAAAATATTCTAAATCACTATTGATAAGAGAAATGCAAATTAATGCAACTCTGAAGTATGACCTCATTAATGGCTAATATGACCAAAAAGGAAAATGTTTGACATTGGAAGGGATGTGGGAAAACTGGGACTAATCCACTGTTGGTGGAGTTGTGAATGGATCCAACCATTCTAGAGGGCAATTTGAAACTATGTTCAAGGGCTATAAAACTGTGTATACCCTTTGATCCAGCAATACACCTGCAAGGTTTATATCCCAAAGACATTACAAAAAAAGAGAAAAGAGATCTATTTGTACAAAAGTATTTATAACAGATCTTTTTGTGGTAGCTAAGAATTGGAAATCAAAGGGATGCCCATCAATTGGGGAATGGCTAAACAAATTGTGGTATATGACTATAATTGATTACTATTATCTATAAAAAATGACAAGCAGGATGATTTCAGAAAAACCTGGAAAGACTTACATGAACTGATGTATAGTGAAGTGAAAAGAACCAGGAGAACATTCCATATAGCAACAACAGTATTGCTCAGTGAAAAACTATGAATGACTTAGCTATCCTCAGCAATACAATGATCTAAGAAAATCACAAAAGACTAATGATGAAGTATACTATCTGCCTCTGGAGAAAGAACTGATATTGATTGAACACAGAATGAAGTATGCTGTTTTTCACTTTCTTTCATTTTTTTTCTTTTATTTAGGTCTTCTAATATAAAATGACAAATATGGAAATGTTTTACATAATTGTACATCTACAACCTATATTTGATTATTTGTTGCCTCAGGAAATGGTGAGTGGAGAAAGGGACAGAAGGAGGAATAAAACTGAAACTATATAGGTTAGAGCCATTCATATCCCTGGGTTGAGATTGCATATATCAGCTATTTTAGGGCAGTACCGCTGAACTTAAAATTAATTTGTTCCTTGAAAATAGGACCACGGAGGTAATTATAATGGTCATCAATTCTTTCACAGGGCTTAGAATGTAGTCAATTTGATGTAAATTGCAACTCTTAGAGCAATAGATAAATAGATTCTAGCAAGAAGGAATAGTACTAGAGGTGTATGTTCTCAATATACCAGAAGTAGTGAGCAGAAGTTAAAGATAAAAGTTTTATGATGAGGTTCTTACTTCACTGTTTCTTCTTCTCCTCTTTTCTCCATAAGCACAGAGCATCAGGGAAAGGTCTACTTTTCAATTTCTCTGTAGTAGGTAGTTATTGATATTGGCACATAGTAAAAATTTTATAAACATTATTATCATCATTTTTATGATTATCATTATTTCCCCTAGGTTATGGGAAGGCCAACAATTCGATATTCCTTTAGGACCTATTTGGCAGTCTAATGATGGAGACCTTTCTGTCTCTGTCACACTTTTTATGATAAATAAAACCATGCTTGTTGTACCTACAGTGCAGAAATCAGACCACGATCCTGAATCAATGAACTCTTGTAGGGAAATTGATCATAAGACTTGCTAGTTCTTTAACCACTGAAGGAAGTCAACTGGTCTGCAAAAGCATTGAGGATTACAAAATGCTATTTTACCATTTTTTAAAGTTAACCATATTTTTTTTCATTTTTCCTTCCTATTCCAAGGATGATTTTCTATGGTAAAAAAATAGAAAGAATATAAGAACTCTGCCTTGTTTCATTTTCTATTATCATTAATCCATTTATTCAAGCAACACTCCTATTATGTCTGCAATCTTCCTCTTATCACCAACTTAGCTAAAAATAAAGCTTTTCTTATCTTTCACATTCACAATAGAACTGAGCTTACTCCAAGTATTAACATGCCTGTTTTCTTTGAGGACCATTCCATCACTTTGTATTCATGCTACAATTGCCCAATCCCTTATAAAGTATCCCACAAATTTAAAAATGGTTGATGATTTCCTTTGCATACATATGGATCTCTTGAAACAGCTCTACCTTTTCCTATCTTATCTTCATCATCTGTATGTATATTTTTGGCAGGGTAGAGGGAAATTTCTATCATTTTTTGTTGTATTTCTTCAGTGGGCAGCTAGGTGGCACAGTGGATAGATCACTGGCCCTGAAGTTGGGAGGATCTGAGTTCAAATCTCACCTTAGACACTTACTAGCTGTGTGACCCTAGGCAAGTCACTTAACCCCAACAGCTTTAAACATCCAGGGCTATCCCCAGTCCTCCTAATAATATATCTTCTCACTGGACCAAGCCCTTCCTCACTTAAATCTAATTCATTGCAAATAATGACATCTGTCATGATTATCTTTAAGAATGTATGACAGGGGCAGCTAGGTGGCACAGTGGATAGAGCACCGGCTCTGGAGTCAGGAATACCTGAGTTCAAATCCGACCGCAGACACTTAACACTTACTAGCTGTGTGACCCTGGGAAAGTCACTTAACCCCAATTGCCTCACTAAAAAAAAAAAAAAAAGAATGTATGACAAGCAATAATCCCTTCAATGTAAGTTTAGTTAATGGCATGCATAAATACATAAAATGAATACATATATGTGATGTATACCCATATATGGTATATAGAACTATGGTATATACATATATTCACACATGTGTATATATGTATGTATGTGTAGAAATATATATTTCTGAATCCTTTGAATACCTTCTCCAAATATAGGTCACCTGCTCAACTTAGCCCAAACCTTTTCATCTTTTCTATAATAAATTTTAAGATTCAATGTTCCCTTCTGATTGAGGATTCCATTTTTTATTTCCATAACCATTAATTTATTTTTTGGTCAGAATCCACACAGTTTCTTTCACCTTTCAAAGAATTAAAATATAATTATCAAGTAAATTATATATTAGCTGCATTATCTTGGCAAAAAGAAAGGATTTCAGATATTTGGCCAGTTGATATCTCCATCCCTACTTTATCATGCTGCCATGTCAGGTTTGTAATCTGTTTCTAGAACTCTTACTTCATCAATTCCTTCTGGTAAGGTGGTCTGTAATAAAATCTGCTGAAGATATGCTTTCTACTGATTCTCATTCAAGTGATCTCCACAATGCTTCAGTGAGGAGCAAATAGCATATCTAATCCTCCATCTGGTGCACTGTGGGTTTTGAGGGAGGAAACATTGGAGAAGTTACATCTATAAGTGGAGAGAGTATTTATGAATTCAATACCTTCTGTCAGGAGCCAAATTTCTATGATTGCAAAGAAACTGGAAGGAACATGAGGCCTTATATGAAGGGAGGCTTATTATCAATTAAATGGAATTCCACATAGCACAATTGGAGGTTAGGATTGGATATAGACAGGTAAAGGATATTATTGTTATTGTTGTTGCTGTTGCTATTGTTGCTGTTGCTGTTGTGTCCTTCATTCTTGAAGAGGACCATGACAGATATCATGATTTGCAATGAATTGTATTTACATGAAGAAGGGCTGTGCAAAGTCACTAGCATCACTTTCTCAAGAGTCACCTGGGGGGCAGCTGGGTGGCACAGTGGATAGAGCACAGGCCCTGGAGTCAGGACTAACTGAGTTCAAATCCGGCCTCAGACACTTGACACTTACTAGTTGTGTGACCCTGGGCAAGTCACTAAACCCCAATTGCCTCACTAAAAAAAAAAAAAAAAAAAAAAAGAGTCACTTGGGTCCAGTGACAAGATATATTATTAGGATGACTGGAGATGTCCCCAGATGTTTAAGGCAATTGGCATTAAGTAATTTACCCAGGGTTACACAGCTAGTAAATGTCTGAGGTGAGATTTGATCTCAGGTCCTCCCAACTTCGGGTTGAGTGCCACCTAGCTGCCCTAACATGTAAATGATAAGGACAACATGGGTGGCTATGAGGAAACAGGGAATGGTATTAGGTGAACGGGGGCTGAGGAAGCTAGTAAGAGTTGTAGGGATTTTCAGGAGCCACAATGAATTGTCATACCCTTCCTAGTAATATAGTATTATGGATTTGATTGTCATTTCCTGGGCAAGAGTTGGAAATCAATTCAATGGTGAAATGTCTAGTTGGGGCAGATAGCTTATTGCTGGAGATATGGTGACTTGAAGGTCAAAGGCTGAGCTTACAAATTAGATGGACTTTCTTCTTTGTCCTGTCTGGTTTTGGAAAGATGAAGATTGATTCATTTTCTTACAATCAAATTATCAACATGGACAATTCTGCCCTAGGGCCATCTCTAGTATTCAGTTGATTCTCTCTGGGAGGCCAGATGGCCTCATGGTCAAAGGCAGGGGTTGGAGGCTAGTGTTTTTACTATGTCTGATATGGACAACCAATATTATTATAAGAACATTTCTCACTAAAATGATGGCGTAAATACAGTACTCCCTTAGGACTCAAAATTATAACATTTGTTAAAATACAATTAAATACTTTAATTGTAATAACAAGATTTCTCCTATCAGAAGTGCTAAAAATAAGCTAAGTACACAGTGTGGCTGTATCTGCATATCCCAGGGTGGAGTGAACATTAGTAATTTGACCAGAAGAGGACACAAAACAAGTTAGTAATAATCACTTTCATTTATATAGTACTTTCAAGAATATAAGTCCTTTTTTCCTGATCAACACTTTGAAATAGATTCCACATGTACTACTATCTGTATTTTATAGTATAAATAAATTGAGTCTCATAAAGGTTGTCACTTGTCCAGTTATCTCAATAGTCACACATCAGGACTTGAAGTAGGGTCTTTTGACTCTATGTCTATTTTTTTTTTCCTTTCCTTATGATTTTGTTCAAGAATATCCAGAAAGATATACACAGGGAAAGATGTGCAACAAACATTTGTTAATGCCTACTGACCTGAAATTGATAAAGGAAATTTGCCAGCATGACCATGAAACTATTTTAGGAGAACATATTTGCCAGCTGCTCTCCCTCTATGCTGCTGGCAACCCATTTTCTGGGCAATCTGAAGTCACAGTTGTTTTTTGACCAAGTGATGGAACATGACAATGTATCTATCAAAGTTCATTCTTCATTTGTCCAGCAATAAGTTTGTACAGCATGACAACAAAAATTTATTAGGGAGTTAATTTGTGCAATAGCCTGTTAGGTAATTATGGAAACATAATGTTTAGATAAGCAATAGCCCCTACTCCCTTCAAGGAGTTTAAAGTCTAATAAGTCTAATCTAGTAGAAAGATTCCCCCAATATAGGATGTAATAGTATATAATATTACATAAAAAGTACATAATTGTTCAATTATATTTATCATGCAGCTGTATCCCTAGCTTGTCGAATTAGTCCATCAATATGTTCAGAACTGAATGCCCTAGACAGCCAGATGGTTTCTGAAAATGGGATTTGCATTTCAAGACTATGGCATAAAATGTAGGAAAGATAAACTCATGTCTAGGGATGGATTACATCTAACAAAGATTTGTAAAAATATGCAGAGATGGGGCAGCTAGGTGGTGCAGTGGATAAAGCACTGGCCCTGGATTCAGGAGTGTCTGAGTTCAAATCTGGCTTCAAACACTTGATATTTACTAGCTGTGTGACCCTGGGAAAATCACTTAACCTTCATTGCCCCACAAAAAAAACAAAATATGCAGAGAAACCTATATTTATGAGGTATATATTTAGATATGTATAGGTAATATGCACACATATACATACATATATGTGTATATACATATGTGTATATGCACACATGCATACATGCATACATGCATGTGGGTATTTACAATAATCGCTACCATAACAAACTAGAGAACTTATCATACAGCCTCTGCTTTAAGAACTTCAAGAAGGGAAGAGTTATCACCTCTAGTGCCACTTCATCCTACTTTTAGATAGCTCTAATTTCTAGGAAAATATTCCTGAAATCAAGCCTGAATTAGACTCTGTGATTTCTACCCATAGCTACTGGTTTGGCCCTCTGGAACCATATAGAACAATTCACATCACTTGTTACCTCACACACCAGAAGATAGCAAACATGTCCCCATAAGTATACATATCTACACATTAAACATACCCAGTATCTTCAACTGATCCTTATAGATGAACTCAAGGCCCTCCTCTCTATACCTTCCAATATGAAAATTTTATTTATTTCATTAATATTTCCCAATTACATATACAAAATTTTATGATTTTTAAAAATGTTCTTCTAAATTCTGTCGTTCCCTTTCACCCATGTCCTCCTTGACTAAGTAAGCAATTTAATATTGATTATACATGAGGGCAGGTAGGTGGTACAGTGAATAGAGTGCTGGTACTGGAATCATGAAGATCTGAGTCCAAATCTGGCCTCAGATACTTAATAGGTATATGGATCTGGGGAAAACACTTAACTCTACTCTAGTTTCTTCATCTGTAAAGAAAGCTAGAGAAAGATATAGCAAATCCCTCTAATATATTTTCTGAGACCTCAAATGGATTCAAGAAGAGTTGAAATGACTGAAAAAAAAGAATGCATCAGGTCTCTGTCTATAGGTTGTTACCATTTTTATCATGGGTCCTTCAAAATTTTCTTGGATCACTGGCTTGATCAGAGTATCTAAGTCTTTCACAGAGGATGACCCTTATATTATTTCTGTTAGTGTGCACTATGTTCCACTACTTCTTCTCATTTCACTTTGCATTAACTAGTATAAGTCTTCACAGGTTTTTCTAAAACCATCCTATTTATCATTTCTTATGGCAAAATGGCATTACATCACAATCATATGCCATAAATTTTTCAGCCATTTCCCAATTGATAAGCATCCCCTCAATTCCCAATTCTTGGAAACCACAAAAAAAGACATTGAAAGAGACCTACAAATGAAGACTTTCAAGAATATAGTAACCAAATTCCAGAGCATCCTTGTCAAAGAAAAATACTTTAAGCAGCAAGAAAAAGACCATGCAATTACTATGGAGCCACATTAATGATTTAATTACTAACATATTAAAGAAATAGAATGCTTGGAATATGTTACTCAAAAAGGCAAAAGAACTGAAATGTCAACCAAGAATAGCCTACCCAATATAGCTAAATATAAGTCTTCAAGGGGAAAAATACAAATTAGAGAAATAGAAGACAAATTAGAGAAAGAAATAAAAATAATGCAAGAGAAACATGAAAAAGAAATACAAAAATTTACTGAGGAATAAACCTCTCCAAAACCAGATTTAATCAAATGGAAAAGGTAGTACAAAAGGTCACAGAAGTAAATAATTCTTTTTTTTTCTGGGGCAATGAGGGTTAAATGACTTGACTAGGGTCACACAGTTAGCAAGTGCCAAGTGTCTGAGACCAGATTTGAACACAGGACCTCCTGATTCCAAGGATGGTGCATTATCTACTGTGCCACCTAGATGCCCCCCAAATTAAAATTGAACAAATGGAAACCAGTGACTATGAGACACCAAGATACAATAAAACAAAATCAAAAAAGTAAAAAAAAAGATAAAAGAAACTGTGAAATTTCACATGGGAAAAACAACTGACCTAAGAAATAGATGCAATAGAGATAATATAAGAATTATTGGACTACATTAACACCATGACCAAAAAACAAAAGCCTAAACAATATCTTTCAAGAAATTATCAAAGAAAACTGTCCTGAAATACTGGAACCAGAGGGCAAAATAGAAATTGAAAGAATCTACCAATCACTACCTGAAAAATATCCCAAAATGAAAATTCACTAGAACATCATAGCCAAATTTCTGAGCTCATAGATCAAAGAAAATTTATTACAAGCAGCCAAAAAGAAACAATTCAAATACCATAGAGCTACAGTCAGAATTACACATTATTTGGCAGCTTCCACATTAAAGAATGACAGGGCTTGGAATATAATGTACCAGAAGGCAAAGGAGCTAAGTTTACAATGAAGAATCACCTACCCAGAAAAACTGAATATATTCTTTTTTTTTTTATTATTTTTTAGTGGGGCAATTCGGGTTAAGTGACTTGCCCAGGGTCACACAGCTAGTAAGTATTAAGTGTCTGAGGCCAGATTTGAACTCAGGTACTCCTGACTCCAGGGCTGGTGCTCTATCCACTGCTCCACCTAGCTGCCCCTGAATATATTTTTTAAGGTAAAAAATTAAAGAAATAGAGGACTTTCAAACATTTCTGATTAAAAGGCCAGAGTTGAATAAAAAAATTGACCTCCAAATACAAGACTCAAGAGAAATATAAAAAGGTTAAAAAAAAGAAAAAAGCTATAAGAAATCCAATAAGGTTAAACTTTATATTTCTATATGATAAGATATTTGTAAGTCTTAATAACTTTATTATAAGAGCAATTATTAAAAACAATTATGACTATATGCAGAAAGAGGCTGTGTTCATAAAGTAATATGGAAGAGATGATAATATTTGTAAATCTTAACAACTTTATTATAAGAATAATTAGAGGGAGTATATGTAGAAAGTGGATTTGTTTATAAGGTGACATTGATGGAATGATAACCCAGAAAACAAAATAACGGGGTTAAAAGAAATTGCATGAAAGAAGAAGGAGGAGAAAAACCGAATGGGGTGAATTGTCCCATATATACACAAAACACACACACACACACACACAAGTGGCATGAAAGAACTATCATAATGTAGGGGAAGATGGTGGACATGGACAAATATTATACCCTATTCTCATCAAAGTTGGCCCAAAGAGGGAATAACAAACACACTCATTTGGATATATAAATTTATCTTACCCTATAAGGAAATTTAAAAAGGGATGGTCATAATAGAAGGGGAGTGAGGACTGACACAAGGGAGGGGATATTGGGTAAGGCAGTGATCATAAGAAAAACACTTGTAAGAAAGAAGAGGGTGTGAGTCAGAGTAGGGGGATAAACAAGTGAAAAATAGCATGGAGAGAAATAAACAATTAGTCTTCATAACTATAAATGTGAATGAGGTGAACTTACCTATTAAGCAGAAGGAGCAGACTGGATTAAAAAGCAAAATCTTACAATATGTTGTTTACAAGAAACACATTTAAAGCAGAGACATACACACAGGCTATGTATAAGGGGCTAGAAAAAATCTATTATGCTTCAACTGAAGCAAAGAGAACGTAATTATGATTTAGAGACAAAGCAAAAGCAAAAATAGATATTGGTAAAAGAGATAAAGAAGGAAACAATATCTTGCTGAAAGGTACCATAGACAATGAAGACATATCAATACTTAACATATATGTACCAAATGGTATAGCATCTAAATTTTTGAAGGGGACGTTGAATGATTTATAGGAGGAAATAGATTGTAAAACTTTCATAGTAGAAAACCTTAACCTTCCCATATCAGAACTGGATAAATCTAACCAAAAAATAAACAAAAGAGAAGTTAAGGAAATGAAGAAAATTCTTAAAAAGTTAGATATGATAGATTTCTGGAGAAATATGAATGGGAATAGAAAAGAATATACTTTCTTCTCAGCAGTGCATGGGAGCTACATGAAAACTTACCATGTATTAGGGCATAAACACCTTACAACCAGATGCAGAAAAGCAGAAATAGTAAACACATCCTTTTCAGATCATAATGCATTAAAAATTACATTTGACAATTAAAAGAGAGATGAAAAACAAATTGGAAATTAAATAATCTGACCCTAAAAAAACAAGTGGGTCAAAGGACAAATCATAGAAACAATCAATGATTTCATTAAAGAAAATGACAATGATGAGACAACATATCAAAATTTATAGGAAGCACCCAAAGCAGTTCTTGGGGGGAAATTCATATACCTAACTGCTTACATCAGTAAAATAGAGAAAAAGCAAATCAATGAATTTGGCATGCAACTAAAAAAATCTAGAAAATGAACAAATTAAAAATCCCCAACTAAACACCAAATGGAAATCCTGAAAAATCAAAGGAGAGATTAATAAAACTGAAAGTAAGAAAACTATTGAAATAATAAATAAAGCTAGAATCTGGTTTTATGAAAAAAGCAATAAAATAGATAAACCATTGGTTAATTTGATAAAAAAGGAAAGAAATGAAACATATTACTAGTATCAGAAGTGAAAGAGATCAACTAACCAGCAACGAAGAGGAAATTAAGACAATTATTAGGAACCCTTTTGCACAGTTAT
The DNA here is from genome assembly GCF_019393635.1 of Dromiciops gliroides. NCBI lineage: Eukaryota > Metazoa > Chordata > Mammalia > Microbiotheria > Microbiotheriidae > Dromiciops > Dromiciops gliroides. The sequence continues at coordinate 211,946,775 of NC_057861.1, forward strand.
ATGCCAATAAATTTGACACTCTAAATGAAAGGGATGAATATTTATAAAAATATAAATTGCCCAAATTAGCAGAAGTAAAATATTTAAATAATCCAATTTGAGAAATAGAAATTGAACAAGCCATCAATGAAATTCCAAATAAAAAATCTCCAGGCCCAGGTGGATGCACAAGTCAATTGTACCAAACATTTAAAGAAAAATTCCTCCCAATGCTTTATAAATTATTTGAAAGAATAAGTGAAGAAGGAATCCTACCAAATTCCTTTTAAGAGACAAATATGGTGCTGATACCCAAATCAGGAAGAGCCAAAACAGAGAAAGAAAATTATAGACCAATCTCCTTAATGTATATTGATTCAAAAAATTTAATAAAATACTGGCAAAAAAGATTACAGCAATGCATCACAAGGATCATATACTATGATCAGGCAGGATTTATACCAGGAATTCAGGGCTGGTTCAATGTTAGGAAAACTATCACCATAATTGACCATATCAATAACAAAAGCAAGAGAAATCATTTGATTTATCTCAATAGATGCAGGAAAGACCTTTGAAAAACACAGCACCCATTGATATTAAAAACATTAGAGAGCATATGAATAAAAGGAGCTTACCTTAAAATGATAAGTATTATTTATCTAAAAACACCAGCAAGCATTATCTGTAATGGGGATAACTTAAAAGTCTTTCCAATACAATCAGGGGTGAAGCAAGAATTCCCATTATCACCTCTATTATTTAATATTGTATTAGAAATGTTAGCTATAGCAATAAGAGAAGAAAAGGAAATTAAAGAAAATAGAATAGGTAATGAGGAAACAAAGTTATCACTCTTTGCACATGATATGATATTATACTTAGAAAATCCTAGAGAATCAACTAAAATACTCCTTGACATTATTAACAAGTTTAGCAAAGTTTCAGGATACAAAATAAACCCACATAATAAGTCATCAGCATTTATATAGATTACCAATAAAATACAGCAACAACAGAGAGAATGAGAAATTCCATGTAAAATAACTGTGTCCAGTATAAAATACATGGGAGTCTACCTGCCAAGACAAATACAACAGCTGTATGACCAGAACTATGAAACACTTATCACACAAATAAAGTCAGATCTAAACAATTGGAAAAATATTAATTGCACATGGGTAGGCAAAGCCAATATACTAAGAATGATAATTCTACCTAAGTTAATGTATTTATTTAGTGCTATACCTATCACACTATTAAAAATATTTTATAGAGGTAGAAAAAATAACAGCAAAATTCATCTGAAAAAAAATTAGTTCAAGGATATCATATGGGAATCAATGAAAAAATTATGAAATAAGGTAGTCTAGAAGTACCAGATCATCAGGTGGGCCCTCACAATCTGTAAGTCTATTTTCTTGCCACTTAGTTATATTTACCTTCTCTACCATGATTCCTTGGTTTGTTTGCTAATTCCTACTCTGATTCCCCTTTTCCCTGTCTTCCTCTGTCATAATTTTTACACTTAATCTCCCTATTTGTTGACACTTTGCTTCATTTCCTAGGCATGATCCTATTTTATCTGTTACTTGTTTCTGAAATCCCATCCTCTTCAATCCTTAGCCCAATATCCAACTTCTCTGCCATCTCAGTGATCTTGTGCCTTCTGGATACCAAGAGTCTGCACATTATACTGTGCTATATTCAGCACTAGATAGTTTATTAATAGCTCATGATTATGTACAATTTTACACTTTGCCGAGACCTTTCCTCACAGGCAACCATGTGAAATAGATTGTATAAACAAATATTCCCAATTTTGAGTTGAACAAAATGGTATTGAGAGAGTTAAAATGACTTTATTAAAGTCTCACAATTAGCAAGTATCAAATTTAAAGTATGAACTGTAACGATTGGAATGACTCCACCTGCTGGATACTTACTGTAGAAGAGTTCTTGACGGGAGGAAGTGACGCGGACTAGTGGGAGGAGGAAGGAAGAGACTGGCGCTGACTCTGGGGCTCTTTCCTTTGGACTCTGGTGGAGAGCGGAGCTAGAAATGTGCTCTCCCTTTAATAGATAGAAATCTAGGCCTTTTTCTTCTCTCTTTACCAAATTCTTTTTCTCCTTAATAAATGCTTAAAAGTCTAACTCTTGCTAAAGCTTATAATTTATTGGCGACCACTCATTAGATATTTTAGACAGACTAGCTAGAATTTTAGCCCTTAACAGATGGCTGACCACGAAGAGGAAAGCTAAACCTCAGTCTTCTGATCTTCTGATTGGGTAAGAAATTTCCCCTACCCTCTCCCTTTAACTAAGTACTGGCGTACTGGCTGTGTTTTCCCCTTAAATTTTTTCAAATGGACCTTTTAAACTCCCTAATTACCCTATTTTGATTTTAGTCTGTTTAAACCAGACAAATGGGAGATAAGATCATGTTAATGCTTTGTTTTTGTGGATTTTCTATTTTTCTTTTTATTTTTGTTAAAAGAGCCAGCAACTTACTCACACAAGGAAATATCTCTCCCTCTCCCAACCATGCTTTTTCAGAGAAACCTGAAGAGATTCCCGCAGCTTTTCCCAGTTCTAACAGTAATTGTTGCTTTAATTTTGCATGCCTGGAGGCAATGACCCACCCTCTAGAAGCTTTTAATCCCCTAGCACCTGGAGGCAAAGTGGGGGAAGAGGAATCCAGGCCTGAGTTCAAAATCAAGTCTGATTCAAATTGCGCTGGTCCCTCCCCTCCTCTCCAGACCCCACCCTCTACTCCTCCCATGGCCAAGCCCATTGCTTCCCCTGCCTGGGAAGTCCAGAGAACTGATGCACATGCTCAACTTTCTCTAACTACATTTGCAGCTTCAGACTCAGCTCTTCCCCAGCCTGGCTGTGCTTCTGAGACAACCTTAGAAAGCCCTTTAAATTCCAGATATGCTTGTTTTGTTCATAATTTTGCTAACCTGCTTTTGTCTTTAATTAGTAATCTTATAAAGCATTTGTATGGTGAAAAGAATGACAGACAATATAGAGGGGTTAAAGAAGAAAAACTTAAGCTGAATAAGAATGACAATCAACATAGTTCAAGACTCTGCTTCTTTTGCCATGGAAGGGTATATATTTTACAGAAATGTAGAAGTAAGCAGCAAGGTATTGATATGAGTATTGGGGATTTTAGATATCGGAATCAAAAGTATTCTGAATTTACTCAGAGTATTAATGTCAGTTCAGAGGTTACATAGGATTTCTATGCTATTATATATACATTTTGAAATTAATGGTATGGGTTTATTTTCATAGAGATTTTCATGCTTTTGAGATTGTGTCTTATACTTAGTTTTTAAAACAAGGAGAATATTTGTAAAAGCTTTTTATAGTCATGTGATCAAGTTTATATTTTATAATACTCTTATTAATATTAAGTTCACATTCATTTAGACTTAGTTTGAATTTCATTGTCTTTTATTGTTCCATGTGTATTTTCTTCTATTCGTTTATCTATCTAATTTTGAAAAAATTGCAAGATGGTTTTGATTTCATAATACAATGTTAATTCTAGGAGTATTGTGCTCCCATATTCTGAGTTGTTTGTTTTTGTTATTTTTTCCTCAACTGATTATCTGATCAAACTCTTTAAAGCATTTCCCTGGCAAATTGGTTGTCATGGCAAGTGTAAATTGATTCTAGAAGTATTATTTTTGATAAGCATATTCCAAAAAAAAAAAAAAAAAAAGAGGGGAACATTTGTAAAAGTTTTCTTTTTTTAAAAAAAAGTTTTCTTTGAGATTCTGTTGTGCTTTAACTTGTATTTAAATATGTTCTGATTTTTCACAAAAGTAATTGTATACTAAGTAAAAAAAAGGGTATTATTTGAAATTGTTGCATAATTATATATTTTGAGTCAAGACGTATTCGCATTTTTTGTAATCATTTATTATCCTCAATTTTTAAATCCATATGAGACTTGGATTATGGGAATTTATCATTTAAGACATTAATTGCCTTTATTCTGAGTTATCAGATGCCAGTTGGCCAAGATGCCATCCAATCACAAGAGGAATACATGCAAGAGCAGACACTGAACTGTCACATGAGGGGAGACATGCATGAAGTCAAGGTATGGCCAAGGGAACGGCTTTTGACAAAAGTTGAGGTTGGATTCTCTTGGTTTAATATTTTATTTTATTTTTCCCCACAATATTGTACAGATGGCTGGAAGCATTGATCCCACCCATCTCACTTTTACACCTGGCTTCTATGCTCCCTCCTATATGCCTGATGCCATGGACATCTCAATCCCATGCATCTGATTAAGTCTGACTCAGTTTCTTCCAATATGTTCGGTGGCATGGACATATATTCCATCCACCTATTTTAAGCCTGGCATACTGTATGGGCAGTACATATTGCTCAAGTGTGGGAATGCTCATATCCCATCATTTCTCTGTTCTTTTATGGTAACCCCCATAATTATCTCAGGTGTCATGATAAATACAGTGTTGAATTTGGCCTTGACATCTATTACCAATTATATTAGATTTTAAAATTTCTCATAATGGCATGAGGATAATTAGGCAGATGATGCAAAAAGTGATGAAACAGATAAAAATTATTTTTAATAATTAATATTGCAGCAATTGTCTTCTCAATTACCCTCCATAAGGGGGGGGACTATAGTAATATTATAATTTTAAAGAATGTTTCAATTTTTGTTTTATTATATGTTTCATGTGTAACAACTAAGATTCTGTATTCCCTTAGACATGTTTTTGAGAACTTTCATTGTTTGATTTGATTATTGATAAAGCTATTTTAAAGTTGTGTTAAGCTCAATTTTGTAGGAAATTTTCCTGGCTGATTTACCAGCATCCACACATCAACCCCTGAAAAGACTTCCATTCCACGACTACACCTAGAGGACATCTGAGAAAAGACTTTCAGAGACTTTAAATGAACAGTTTTGATTTGTTGTTTTTGTTGTTTTTTTTCTCTTTCTGTTATAATATACACCATCTGTAACATGTATTCTCTGCAGAGGCCCTCCCTTTGCAAGACTAATGTCAAAGCGTCGGTTCATGAGGACAAAAAAAAATCGCCCCTCTGGACAAAACTTTCCTCTCTTCCTTTTCTATATTGTTGTTCACATATTATTAGTTAGCAATAGTTATTATATTGTTTTTACTGTTCCGTCAAGGAAACATTTTGTTTCTTGAGGAACAACAGGGGGGACTGTAACGATTGGAATGACGCCACCTGCTGGATACTTACTGTAGAAGAGTTCTTGGCGAGAGGAAGTGACACGGACTAGTGGGAGGAGGAAGGAAGAGAATGGTGCTGACTCTGGGGCTCTTTCCTTTGGACTCTGGTGGAGAGCGGAGCTAGAAATGTGCTCTCCCTTTAATAGATAGAAATCTAGGCCTTTTTCTTCTCTCTTTACCAAATTCTTATTCTCCTTAATAAATGCTTAAAAGTCTAACTCTTGCTAAAGCTTATAATTTATTGGCGACCACTCATTAGATATTTTAGACAGACTAGCTCTGGACAAAACTTTCCTCTCTTCCTTTTCTATATTATTGTTCACATATTATTAGTTAGCAATAGTTATTATATTCTTTTTACTGTTCCGTCAAGGAAACATTTTGTTTCTTGAGGAACAACAGGGGGGACTGTAATGATTGGAATGACGCCACCTACTGGAGACTTGCTGTGGAGAGCTCCACCATGAGGAAAATGCCTCAGAGGCATTGTGGCTTTTCCTTGGCGTCAGGAAATGACGCTTGCTCATGGGTGCTGTCTATCAAGTCTACCAGCCAATCAACTGGAGGAGCCTCCTATGGTCTGGGAGGAGAGAGGAAGGAGGAAAGGGAGCCTGCGCAGAGAGGGCGGGCCCTTTTTGGCTTCCGGACTTGATGGTGGTGGCGGCAGAGGACTTCACAGGAAATTTGAGGAAAGATAGGAATGCCAGGCTGTTAGAATTCTGTTCTCAATCTTTTTCTTTCTATTTTCCAATAAACCCTTAAAAACCTAAACTCGTTTTATCAGTGATTTTTAGTCAGTTTCCCCCAAACTGGGGGAACACATTAGAATCCACATTTAGAATCTTAAATTACACAGAACTTATATTGAAACTTGAATTTTAAATCCTGACTCTAAATTCAAAATCTTTTACATTATGCCACACTGTGTTTCCAAGAGTATTCATGATCCTTTATCTCCCTCAGGTAGTTTAAATATAATCTCATATGAACCCACTTTAATGAGGAGAAGCATTGCAGCATAGAAGAAAGAAGGCTGGATTTGGAGTCAGGACACTTGCAGGTAAATACCAATTCTGACCTGGAAAATTGTCTATTAACTGTCCTCTCAGGGTACATACAAGTGAATGTCTATGACTGCCAGGTATATCTTCTACCATTTTTTTTTGTGGGGAAATGAGGGTTAAATGACTTGCCCAGGGTCACACAGTTAGTAAGTGTCTGAGGCTGGATTTGAAGTCAGGTACTCCTGAATCCAAGGCCTGGTGCTTTATCCACTGCACCACCTAGCTGCCCCATCTTCTAACATTTTGTTCAAGGGTAGTGTGATGTTTAAAATCTAATGTATGATCTCCTTATCTGCCCCTGCCAGTGTGTGTGTGTGGAAGAACTAGCTAAGTTTAGACTGAAAAATTTGGCAATAGTTTAGGCTTTTAAGCAATTATTAAAGTATATTAAGGGTTAGCAAAGAGAGAGAGAAAGCTGCCTTCACAAAGAGAACACATGAAGTTCTGAAAGTTAGGAGATCTGTCTACTCTGCCTGACCCTGCCACCACACTAAAATGAAAAAGAGCGATCCTCAGACTGTTCCAGTGGAAGCTTCCTGCAGACCAGAAGAGGGGCAGTCCCCACACAGCTCCAAGCTAATAGGCTGGTCCATTGATTGACATGACTTACAGGTGGTCTACAAATAGAGGTAACTTTCAGATGCCAGGCAGCTTCAAAATGCTAGTCACTTACTTTCTTTTTTTGGGGGGGAGGGAGGTGTCATCCTGGTTCTCACAAAGTCTTTCTCAGCAGGGGGTGGCACCCTTATTCTCGCAGTAGGGAGACTGAACATGAATCTAGGTTCTAGTGTGACTTCAATCCCATCAGAACCCCTCAGAATCCAAGTCTGTTTTGCTGTACATTGGTCTGTCTTCTCAAAATTGTGTAGCAAAAGAAACCTACAAAATTGGTTTTAAAGCTTTTTTGTGTTTTTATTTTCGAGAGAGAGGTGTAGCTCCTATAATGAAAAAGTGTCTTCTTGAGTCTCTATTTACTAATAATCTTGAGTAATTTACAACTATCAGGAAGATTTCACTAGGCATGCTGACTCTTCAGAAGTTCATTTTAGATACCCATGTCACCTTGTCAAGTTTATTAGGGAACTCATCAAATTCACTAAGAAATTCCCTAAACAACTCCCTTACAGTAATAGAATTTCTTAAGCACATGGATGTTCAAAGAATGTTCATGTGCCTATATTTCCTTTAAGTTTGGCTATATGACTATTTTCTGTTACATATGGTAAACTCCATAAAAGCATTTTTGTTGTAGGCTACAAAGCATTTAATAAATGGTTATGAACAAATACATTGGGGGTGAAAATACTCATTTAGAGAAAAGTTTATGTTCTTAAGTAGTAAAAAATAATCTTTACTTCTTAATTATAGAGGACCTTGAATTTTTGTTTGTTTGTTTGTTTTGTTTTTGTTTTTTGGTGAGTCAATTGGGGTTAAGTGACTTGTCTAGGGTCACACAGCTTAGTAATTGTCAAGTGTCTGAGGCCGGATTTGAACTCAGGTACTCCTGACTCCAGGGCTGGTGCTTTATCCACTGCACCATCTAGCTGCCCCAGACCTTAAATTCTTGGCTAAAGTTTGGACTATGGAAGGCACTGGTCAGCTCTGAAGTTTTCTGGAGGACAGAAATTCTTTAAGATAGAAGCATGGGAGTAAGATTGGGAATATACTTAAAAGATTAACTCTGCTGGGGGTCAACTAGGTGATGCAGTAGATAGTACTGGCCTTGGATTCAGGAGGACTGGAGTTCAAATCTGGCCTCAGACACTTGACACTTACTATCTGTGTGACCCTGGGCAAGTCACTTAACCCTCATTACAAAACAAAACAAAACAAAGATTAACTCTGCCAACCCCTTCTTGCAGTTAAGTAAGGTAAGACCTAAAGAGGAAAATTTGGCCAGCATTGTATAAGGCATAAGAAGAACCATGATTCTAAATCACATATACTGATTCAAAGACCAATAATCTTTCCACCATTTTATGCTACTTCTAGCAATTCTTACTGCTCCAAATTTTATATGAGTCATATCCTTGCTCTTATCTTTTCCAGGAATATATCCTGTAGACCTTAGTACTCTATATGCTATGATAATTTTCCTTTGATGCCTGTTGAAATCACAAGATGGTTTGTATAAAAGTCACATACTGGACATCTTACAGTCTATAAATATTGTATCAAGTTGAATATATTCCTCAATATGTCTAACTGACAAGTCATTTACTAAGTTTCTTTATATTTCTTTACTTTCAGCTGTGAGATTTAAAATTGAATATTACATCATAAATCTCCCCTATTTAACCTTTCCCTTAATTTATCTCCCAGACTAGTAAATGGAAGAAGCTTTTGGTTTTCTAGATAAACCTTTTATTGTTATTGTAGTCACAAGGTGATGTTGATTAGAAGGATAGGAAAGTAGAAACACAATACAAATCGTCTTAAGTCTAAGCTTAGTCTATATTCCTTATAAAAATTCACCAAAACCAAAGGCCACCTTTGGAGAGAGAGAGACCGTCTGCACAGCGCAGTCAGGAGAACAGCAGAGCAGGAAAAAGCTCCATTTCCATTCTCTCCTTGTCTTTTAAGCTCGCACCCCAGAAGTCAAGTGCATAGCAGGCAGTCTGACATGCTCAGCAGGCGGACTGTTGGTCTCCTCCCCAAAAGGGTGGTCCTTAAAAAAAACTGGAGTCTTTTAGTTATCCTAACTGACTGTTAAAAAATTTTCATATTTTTTACCACACAGCAATTCTTTTCATAATATGCTCATAGCTATCATTTTATAGTTGAATTAGTTGTCTAAAGACTTTTAGATCATATATAATTTAAATCTGTGATTCTTTTCCATGATTTCTATTATTAGTAAATAAAAGACTTACTAGACTTGGTTTTTAGCCAGCCATCAACAAGATAGTGAAGAACCCAACAATTTAATTTACAGAGTATTCCAAAAATCTAAGTTCAACTCTAAGATATTAAAATTGCTTAAAGTATTAAAGCTTAAAACTACACTCTAACTTTGCGTCCTCCATGTATAATTTGTATAGGAATGAAATTTATGAGAAATTTTAATTCTTTTCACATACACAGTAATTGTTCATCTGAACTCTTTTGCACCAAAGAGTAGTGCTACAATGCTAAAATAGACAGATTTCCAATCTGCACACTCATATTAGAATTAACAAGTCCCTACTATTGTTTATAAATAAATGTCTTTTATTTGGTTTAGGTGAAATAGGGAAGACATACTATAAATAAATTTTATGGAAAGCAGGCTTTATAACTGACAAAAAGATACATGAATAAACTAAACAGAAAGTCTGAAATGACTAGAGCCTAGGTAGGTTTGCCAGTGGAATAAAAATTGCTTATTTTGTACTAACTTAAAATGATTAATTACTTAAAAGTCTAAATTGTTGAATTTGAAAAAGAAATATAATATCATCACTTGGGAGCATTGTATAAATTTATATACAAAACTGGAGGTTAGTGAATATCATTTCTTTACATGATGCAAATGAAAGAAAAATTAAAAACCCTTAATAATTAATATTATGTAATGTAGCATAACCATATGTGTTATGCTAAACATTTTCACTTTTTACTAAGTAATAACCATATATGTTGTCTGAGTTTAAAAAAATCCAGATGTGTAGAATTTAAATTAAGCACTTGCTGTATCTAATATTAGTATGTCAATATTTTTACTATGTCTTTAAAGTAATGGATCCTGAACTCAAGAACTATGGTAACAATGTTCTAGCCCAGTTCTTTAATCCATCATCCTAGGAGGCAGCCTCTGTGGGGGTGCAACCTGGCAACTGGTCCTATAGGTGATATACCTACAACTACTGAAACCTCAAAAAAGAAAGTTCTTACTACCAAAGTCCTTGCCACATTAAAAGAGTTCAATGTCAGAAAGTAATATAATGTTATCAGTGGTTATGACATGAGAGTCATTACCATCTGCTTTGTCACTGCACACTACAGACCATGGAACTTTTTAGTTTGTGTTGCTCCTGAAATCTTCCATGTATGTTTTCTTTTACATTACAATATGAATTCCTTGAAAGTAAGGACTCTTTTTCACCTCTGCCTATATATACTTGTGCTTTTCCATGTGTACTACATCTAGTTAACATAGAGCTTTGCTCATAGAACTTAATAAATGCTTATCATTCATTCAAATAATATAAAGTAATGGCTTGTGGAAAACTATTTTATTGTACATGTCTTAAGGAAATTCTTGATCAAATGTTCAAAGCCACGTAAAAGTTAAAAATATCTCTCTCTAAAGGAAAAAAATATTAAGATCAATGTTGAATCTCTAGCTCTACAGAAAGATAGCCTTTGATTTTGGCTTAGTGTTTGAAATTATATTTTTATCATAGCCTGTATGCTAATCTGCATCTGTGGTATTACCATTAGTAGTATATTATTGATTAGTGCTTCTCAGGGTACAACAATTTATTTCTAAGCTTCATTCCATGTTACTAGAAAAAAATGATTTGTTGTTGGGTTAGTTTTTGATATTTATAACATCTAAAAGTTCTTACCATGACAGTCTATTTGTAATTTATTGATTTCAGTTTACATATACATTAAAGAGGCAGACAGCCTCTACATTAGAAATATAAATAAAATACAGAGAGATGAATACTTCTATGGATCCCAGATAACTCATGTGTAAAGCCAGGAAATAGGATCATCTCTACTACTGTTTCTTATGTTGACATTCTTGGATTCTAGGATTCAAAGATCTAGTTAGATCAACTGATAATGATAATAACCAATTGGCTAAACAAACTTTCCTTGTTTTAGTCAGGTATATTCCTCAAAATGATCTCTACTTCTACTCTTTTCTGTTAAAGTATGCAGTGCTGCCAAGGACCTTAGGCAAGTTATCATATTTCACATCACAATCCATTAATTTAATTGAAACAGTGGGTGCTCAGTAGGATCCATGGTGTTTACTTAAAACAGGTTAATTTTAGGAAATACATTAATACGACATGCCTAAAGGTATGAAAGTCATTTTCAGATATTCATTAATTCTTTTATTATTCAGAAAAAAATAACAAGTAATACAAATTTAGCCCTGAAGTTTAAGCCAACTGAAAAAAGTATAGAGTGTATTATAAGCATTACTGGGCTAAGATCTATGCTCCTCACCCTTTCAGCATTGCTATTTTCATGACTGTGTAGACTAATGAAAGCATTGAACTAATTCCATTTGTAATTTTATCCATTTTAAGATAATTCTTTTTTCTAAAACACCCTACTCCCAAGGTGAGATAAGACTAGCAGTATTACTATATATATATATATATATATATATATATATATATATATATATATATATATATTTGTAGCATAAAAAAGGTAAATACACTTAGCTGAAAATAAGCATTCCTGCCTCTGGAAACAAACATTTTCAACTTTTACTTACAATTGAAATTGTAGACATGGTGAAATATGTTTACATTTTCAAAGCCCTTGGTACCTATCTGATTATTAAAGCTGAGTCTGAATATTTGTATTGGCAATATTTCTAAATGTTAGGACAAGGAGATATTTGATTAAAATAAATTAAATGAAAGTATGCATGAATTGTTAAGAATTTTTGCCAAATTAGATAAGTTACAACAACTAGTAAGCAATCAATAGCTAGAGAATTTCGTAATAATTATTCCAGATTCACATTGGCTATAATGCAATAGAATTGATCATAGTACAACATCTTTTAGAGATTTTGGGCAAGGCCATAGTTGGTAAGTAAATCTGAATCACAGGAGCAAATTTGTTTTCTTATGGTCCAATTTTCCAATTTAGAATTTCACATCAAGCAAATTCACTAAGGAACATATCTTTTGTGGGAAATATTTATTAGTAATATATCTTATTGTTCAGAATTTGACAAAACTAATGAATGCTATTATGTCATTACAGAAGAAGGAGAAGGCTCTTGCATATGAAAATTCAAATCTCTATTACATACAGTTCTAGCTTGTATCATTTAATAATGATAAGAGCCAATATTTATGACATTTTAAGTTTTGCACAGAATATTACATATGTTGTCTCATTTGATCATTATAATAATTCTATGAGATAGGTTCTGTTACCTTTTACCTCTATTTTACAGATGAAGAAACTAAGTCTGATAAATTTTAAGTGATTTGTCCAGTGCCACACAGCTAGTATTTATTCAAGATAAGATTTGAACTGAGGTCCTCCTGACTCCAAGTCTAATACTCTATCACCTAGATTCCTATAAAGTATATAATAAATTTGACTTGTTAGTTTAAAAGCTATTTAACTTGTCTGTGTCACATAAGTCCTTGTTGCCTTTTTTTAATCTTTTGTGGGTATAGAACTAATTGTGGTATGGCTGTCAGTATAAATGCATATTTTAGTGACTTTTTTGTTATAATTGCAAATTGTTTTTCAAAATGGCTAGACAAATTCACAATTCCATAAAATCATATTAGTGAGCTATCATGCTATAATTATTATTTTATTTTTTGTCACATTTGCCAATCAGTTGGGTATAAGATGGAATCTCAAAATTGTTTTAATTTTTGTTGCTTTTATTAGTAGTAGTTTGCAAAAGAAAAATTCTGTCTGGTTGTTGATAGTATTTTTCCCCTTGATAACTACCTATCCATTTATCTATGGACAATTACTTTTGTCCTTATATTCTGAATTTTAATTATTAACCAGAGAAACTTTCCACAAATATGTTTTCCCCAATAAATCATCTTATCTTCTTTGCGATTTAACTGGATTGATTTTGTTTGTGCAAAAGGTTTCTAATTTCATGTATCAGGAATTGTCCACTTCATCTCCTATGATCCTATCTATTATTTGGTCAAGAATTCTTTCCCTATCCATGAGTGAAAAAGGCAGTTCTTACTCTATTCTAATTTCTTTATTTTGTGACAGTTTTATATATTGGTAATATACACATTTGGAGGCTTATTATAATAAATAATGTAAAATGTTGGTCTAAATTTAAATTCAGATTTTTTTTCTGGTTCTCAGTGGATTTTGTTAAATAGAGAATCCTTGCTCCATTAGTTGGCTCTTCAAAATACCAATTGACTGACTAATGTTTACTGCTTCTTAGTATAGTTTTGAGTCATGGTGGCACTTAAATATTGTTTTATTTTTTCCCTTTATTAATTTTGAGGTTCTTGACCTTAGTCAAAAAGCATTTATTTAGGCTCACAACTATGTTCCAGGCACTGCACTAGGTGATGAGGATATGAAGAAAGACCAAAAAAATGTCTGCTCCTTTGAAGGATCTATCAATCTAATAGGGCAAACAACATGTACATAGCTATACACAAAGAAGAAATATCTGGTATAAATTAGAGAAAATTGAAAAAGGGAAGGCATGAACCTTAAGGAGACTGAAGCCTTAAGGTTTCTTATAGAAAGAAATTAGGGAATTTAAGAAGCAGAGATGATGAGGGAAAAAATTCCAATTATAGGAGACAGACAGTGAAAATGCCCCAAGACTAAAGATTGTTTTGTTCCAGGAAAAGCAAGGAGGAGAGTGACTTGAATGCAAGGGAAGTAAAATATAAGAAGACAAGAAGGGCAGGCAGAGAACAGGTTATGAAGGGCTTTGAATGTCAAATAGAAAATTTCACATTTGATCCTGGACATGATAGGGAGACACTGGAGATAACTGAATGGAGTAGGGTGTGAGGGTGGGGAATGTGACATGGTCAGACCAGTGCCTTAGGAAGACAAATTTAATAGCTCAGTGGAAAATGGAATAGAGTGAGGAGAGATTTGAGACTTAGAGACCAACCAGAAATCTCTTGCAACAATCCAATTATGATGGGATGAGGGATAGCACTAAAATGGCATAATCGTTAGAGGATAAAAGGGAATATATACAAGAGATGCTACCAATGTAAAATTGAAAGAACTTGACAACAAATTAGATGTGGGTGGGGGGAGAAGCGGGGAGAGAGAGAGAGAAAGAGAGAGAGAAAGAGAGAGAGAGAGAGAGAGAGAGAGAGAGAGAGAGAGAGAGAGAGAGAGAGAGAAAAGAGTCAAAGATGACACCTAAGTTGTAAGCTTAGAGAACTGGATAGATGGTGATATGGTGGTATCTTCAACAATGATAGGGATGTTCAGAAGGGTGAACAGTGTGGGATAAAGGATAGAGTTTACTTTCAAATATGTTATGTTTAAAATATCTGCATGACATGGGGCAGCTAGGTGGAACAGTAGATAGAACACTGGCCCTGGAGTCAGGAGGACCTGAGTTCAAATGCAGCCTCACATATTTGATGCTTATTAATTTTGTAACTCTGGGCAAGTCATTTAACCCCAATTGCCTCAAACATCCAGGTCCATCTCCGGTCATCCTTTATATCTTGCCACTGGACCCAGATGGCTCTGGAGGAGAGAGTGAGGTTGGTGAATTTGCAACAGCCCTCCCTCACTTAAATCCAATTCACTGTAAGTCATGACATTTATCTCCCAATGTCATTGGTCCTCTTGGAGAATGAAGGACAACAGCAACAACAATCTACAACACATCCAGTTGAAAATATCTAGTAGTTAGTTGGAGATATGAGACTCCAGGTTAAAAGAAAATTTAGATATGGATAAGAAAATTTGAGTTACCATCATACAGATGCTAATTAAAACCATGGGAGTTTATGGGGTCATCAAATAAAATGCCATATAGTAAGAAGAGAAGAGGACCCAGGTCTATGTCCTAAGAGATATCTGTCATTAGTGAACATGACTTGAATAAAGATCTAGCAAAGCAGGTTGAGAAAGAGGGGTCAAACGGGTAGGAGGAAAACAAGGATAAAGGAGTGCAAAAAAAAAATTGGGAGAAGGAAGTGTCAATGAGAAGAGGATTATCAGTAGTGTCAAAAACAACAGATAGGTCAAGAAGACTGAAGTTTGAGAAAAGATCATTGGATGTAGCAATTAAAATACAATTGGTAGTTTTTCATAAAGAAGTTGGATTGAATAAGAGTGTGGAAGAATACTCTATGGAAGTAAAAGAAGAAAGGAAATGAAGTCATCCATTGTAGATGTCTTTCTCAAGGAGTTTAGCAACAAAAGGAGAGATGATGACCAGTGGAGATGGATCAAGTTGCTGCTGATTGTCCTTCATTCTTGAAGAGAACCATGACTTCAGTATGATGTCAATGCTCATGGAGAATTGGATTTAAGAGAGGGAGGGTTGTGCAAGATCCAACCTCACTCTATCCTCTGGAACCACCAGGTCCAAAGGCAAGATATGCATCAGATGACTGGAGATGACCCTGGATGTTTAAGGCAATTGGGGTTAAGTGACTTGCCCAGTGTCACATAGCTAATAAGTTTCTGAGGTAGGATTTGAACTCAGGTTCTCCCAACTTCAGAGCCAGGGCTCTATGTACTACACCACCTAGCTGCCAAGATAAAGTAAGGGTTTTTTTTCTCTTTTTTTTTTCTTTTTCTTTTTCTTTTTTTTTTTTTGGTGAGGCAATTGAGGGTAAGTGACTTGCCCAGTGTCACACAACCAGTAAGTCTAAAGTGTCTGAAGCCAGATTGAATTAAGGTCCTCTTGACTCCAGGGCCAGTTCTCTATGCACTGTGGTTACCTAGCTACCCCAAGGGTTTTTTCAAGAAAAGAGGAGACATGGACATATTGTAGGAGAGAGAATCGATGGAAGGAAGGAAAAAAGTACCATTTATTAAGTGCCTACTATATTCCAAGCTAAGTGCTGTACACAAATTATCTCATTTGATCTTCAGAACAACCCTGGGATATAAGTGCTATTATTATCACCTTTTTCCATTTTAGGAAACTGAGACAGTTAGATAAATGACTTATAGATGGGTGCATAGTTAATAAGTATCTGATACTGGATTTGAATTTAGTCTTCTCTAAGTCAGGACTATCATTCATTTTTTTTTCAACCAACATTTATTTTATTTTTTTTCTAATTACATGTAAGGGTGGTTTTCAACATTCAATTTCATAAGATTTAGAGTTCCAAATTTTTCTCCTTCACTCCATTTCCTACCCCCTCCGCAAAACATCAACCAGGTTATATATGAACAATCCACAAGTGCTCTTTTTATCCGTTCTTTCTATGGGAGTGGATAATATGTTTTGTCATTAGTCCCTTCGGATTGTCTTGGATCATTGTATTGCTGAGAGTAGTTAAGTCATTCACAATTGCTCATTGAACAATACTGCTGTCACTACACACAGTGTTTTCCAAGTTCTGCTCACTTCAATATACATCAGCTCATATGAGTCTTTCCAGGTTTTTCTGGTATCATCCTCCTTTGTCATTTCCTATAGCACAATACCATTCCACTATAATCATATACCACAGCTTCTTCAGTCATTCCTCAATTGATGGACACTCCCTTGATACCCAATTCTTAGCCACCATAAAGAGTTACTATAAATATTTTTTGTACAATTTTGCCTCCTTTTCTCTTCTTTCAAAGTCACTATTGTTAACTGTTTCCCTCTGTCCTATTCCCTTCCCCATGATATTTACTCTATTATCTATGCTTTTCACCCTAATCCCTCTTCAAAATGGATTTGCTTCTGTCTGTACCCTCCCCCAATCTGCCCTCCCTTCTTTTGCCCCTCTCTCTTTATACCCTTCCCCTCCTACTTTCCTGCAGGGTTAGATAGATTACTCCACCCAACTGAGTGTGTTATGCTATTCCCTTCCTTGAGCCAACTCTTATGAGATTGAGGTCTTTGAGCCAATTCTGAGTGTTAGGCTCATTTACTGCCCAGGTTAAATGGATTACTCCACCCAATTGGGTTCCTCTGTGTGTGTGTGTGTGTGTGTGTGTGTGTGTGTGTGTGTGTGTGTGTTAATCCCTCCTTGAGGCAACTCTGTGATGAGATTAAGGTCCTTTGATCTTATTCTGATGAGTATAAATTCATTTACTGCCCTGTTCCTCCCACATCTCTTACCCCACTCCATAAGCCCTCTCCTGCTTACTTTCATGTGGGATTTCATACCATGCTACCTCTGCCCTTCCCTCTCCCTCAGTGTATTCCCCTCACCCTTCAATTTAACCCTAAAGATGTCATCATGGAGCAGCTAGGTGACAAAGTGGACAAAAGATCCACCCTGGACCCAGTGGGATCCCAGCCAAAAGCCGGCCTCAAACACAAGACAGTCACCCAATGCACAATGCCAGGTATGTCCCCAAACTCCAATTTGTTATGGTTTTCTAGGATCTTGTATTTGAAAGTCAGGACCAGCATTCTTTCCACTATACCACCATGTTCCCTCAAATAGACAAATAGTTTATAGCAAGGAGAGACCAAAGATAAGTAAGATTGAGAATTCTGGAGGTTGTTTTGTTTCATTTTTTTTTACTTACTGCATGTTTATTGAATATTGGTCTATGGTAATGAGAATCCTATGCAGTAGAGGGCCCATAGGAGAAACCTTTACATCATCCATGATGACTATGGTGCACACCCACAAAAACTGTGAAACTTGTCAGCTCCAATGCCACATACAAAATCTCCTCTCATTAAGACACCATTAGGGGTATGGCCAGAATTCTCCTGGACAATTCACTATACAGGGCCATGGCCACAACAAAGATGCCTCAGGTATCTTCTTTCTTTTTTTTTTTTAATTTTTTTTCTGTTAAGAATTTTATTTTCCAAATTACATATAAAAACATATTTTGACATCAATTTTTTAAAATTTTGTTTGCCAACTTCTCTTCCTCCCTCCCTTCCCACCCCCCTACTCCCCACTCACAAGAACTCAATCAATTCAATATAACTTATACATGAGTAGTCATGGAAATATTGGCCACATTAGTTAGGTTGTGAGAGAAAAAAATATAAAAAAAAATTTTAGATTCAGGCACTGTTAAAAAAAATTATGCTTTAATATGTTTTCAGTTACCATAAGTTCTTTCACTGTAAATGGACTCCAATTTTCATAAGTCCTTCAGAGTTATATCGGATCATTGCCTTTGCTGAAAATAACCACATGCTTCCCTGCATATCATTTTGTATACAGTACATTTCACTCTGCTTCCATTCATATAGGTCTTTCCAGGTTTTCTGGATTGATCCTGTTCATCATAACTTTATATAATATCTTGAACTTGACAAGAATTTTCTTCACAATAGCCCAGCCATGTAGGTACGACAAATTTTGCCACTATAATCAATCATCACAACTATTTCCCTCCATCCCATTCCCTTCCCTTGATATTTACTCTATTTTCTATCTCCTTTTACCCTATTTCTCTTCAAAATTGTTATGTTTCTGACTGCCCCCTCTCTGCTATGCCCTCTCTTTTTTCATGTTTCCCCTTCTTATCCTCTTCCCCTCCTACTTTCTATAGGTTTACATAAATTACTCCTTCCAATTGAACATGTATGTTATTCCCTCCTTGAGGCCCACTCTGATGAGGTTAAGGTCTTTGAGCTAATTCTGTGTTTTAAATTTTCTTCCTCCTTCCCTCCTCAACTCTCCCTATGAAATCAAGGCAATTCAATATAAGTCATACATGTGCAGTTATGCAGAACATCTTCACCTTCCTCAAAAGTGTTTTGCTTTTTTACTGCTCTTTCACCCCAATCTGCCCTTCCTTCCTTCACCTCCCACTTTTCCTGAGGGAAAAGTATATTACTATACCCACTTGAGTATGTATGTTATTCCCTCTTTGAGACAATTCTGATGATAGTAAGGTTCACTCACTCCCCCATTCTTTCCCCCTTATTCCCCCTCCCCTCCATAAGCTTTTTCTTGTTTCCTTCATATGAGCTACCCTTCCCCAGTCCACCTCTCCCCTTCCCTATCCCCCAGTGCATTCCTCCTACCCCTCAACCCCTATTTTAAAGATTTTTATCATGGGTTTTTCTAGGTGCGCAGTGTACAAAGCACCAGCCCTGGACCCAGGTGGTCCTGAGGCCAAATCCAGCCCAGACATAAGTGACCCCCACCCTACCTACCCCACAAAAAACAAGGGTAAACAAAAAATAAATGCTTTACAGATATCATCCCCTTCATATTCATTTCAGAACTGTGTTCTCTGTCTGAGTGTATTCCTTTCAGCTACACCTAATACTGCAAAACGTTTCTTATGAGTTAGTAGTATTATCTTCCCATAATCTTTTAATATCCCTCATGATTTCTTTTTTTTCCGGTTTACCATTTTGTGCTTCTCTAGGGTCTTGTATTTGAAAGTCAAGTTTTCTATTCCATTCAGGTCTTTTTATCACAAATGCCTAAAAGTCCTTTCTTTATTGAAGTCCCATTTTTCCCTCTGAAAAATTATATGCAATTTTACTGGGTACGTGATTCTTGGCTGTAGTCCAGTTCCTTTGCGCTCTGGAATATCATATTCCATGCCCTTTGGTCCTTTAATATACATGCTGCTAGATCTTCTTTTATCCTTATTGTGCTCCAAAGTATTTGAATTCCTTTATTCTAGCTGCTCCCAATATTTTCTCCTTGACCCTAGGAGCTCTGGAATTTGACTCTAATAACCCTGGAGGTTTACCTTTTGGGAACCTCTTTCAGGAGGTGATTGGTGGGATTCTATAGGATTTTAATTTCTATTTTGCCTTCTGCTTCTAGAATATCAGGGCAATTTACCCTGACAAATTTCTTGGAAGATGCTGTCTAAGCTCTTATTTTGGTCATGGTTTCAGGTAGTCCAATGATTTTCAAATTATATCCACTGGATCTATTTTCTAGGTCAGCTGCTTTTTCCAAGGAGATGTTTCATATTGCCCCTCTAATTTTTCTTTATTCAGTTAGATTTAATTTACCTGTGTCTTGGTTTCTCATAAAGTCACTAACTTCCATCTGTTCAATCCTAATTGTTAGGCAATTATTTTCTTCTGAGAGCTTTTGTATCTCCTTTTCTATTTGGTTTTTCAAGCTGTTTACTTTTTTCTCAAGACTCTCATGCATCACTTTCATTTCTCTTTCCATTCTTTTTTCCACCTCTCTAAATCTTCCTTCTTTCTGTGAGAATTGAAATGGCATCCCTGCTGGAGAGATACTGTAGGGAAGTTCTGCCATGAGGAGAAAGCATGTGATTTAGAGACCACGTAACTTTAGAATCCGCAAGTTACATCGATAAAACCACCTGTGGGGACTTGTTCAATCAGAGCTACCAGACAATTAGCTTGGAGTTGTATGTGTGGATGGCCCTGTTTCCTGTTGGAGAGAAGGTTTCTGGAGGAGGAAGAAGGAAGGGGTCTCTTTTGCCCTGGGACCTCATTCTGAGTGGAGCTGAGATGCTGGCTCCCTGAGATAGATAGATGAAGGAATCTTGGCCTCTTTCTCCTCACCAAATTCTTATGCTACTTAATATATACTTAAAAGTCTAAACTACTGGGGCAGCTAGATGGTGCAGTGGATAGAGCACCGGCCCTGGATTCAGGAGGACCCGAGTTCAAACCCGGCCTCAGACACTTACTAGCTGTGTGACTCTGGGCAAGTCACTTAACCCCAATTGCCTCACCAAAATAAAAAAAAAAAAAAAGTCTAAACTCCTACTAAAGTTTATAATCGATGGTGACCACTCATTAGATTTTTAGACAGTCTAGCTAGAATTTTAGCCCCTTACATATCTCTCATACTTTCTCTTCAAAATCCCTTCTGAGTGCTTCCACGGCTTGAGACGAATTCATATTTTTCTTGGAAGTTTTGAATATAGGGGCCCCTGAGGTTGTTATCCTGTTCTGAGGGTGTACCTTTATCTTCCTTGCCTCAAAAGAAACTTTTGAAATTCTCAACTTTCTTTGCTGCTCATCTTTCTGTCTTTTACTTGACTTTTTAACTCCCTCTTACAGTGGTGCCCCTACACACAAGCCACCCTGTACCAAGCTTCAGAGGGTCCAGCTGTTTCAGTTTGAGAGAGGGCAGGTTTTTCTTTCACCTGGCCTGTTCTCAGGGCTGAAAATAACCTCAAGCAAACTTCCTAATTAACCAGCAAGCAGAACTTTGTGTACTGTGGTGGTCCTTAGCTCTTATGAGCCTGTGCCCCTTCCCAACCTGGACCTATCCACTGCTGACAATTTCTTCCTAGGTCCAGCTGGATTGAGATAGCCAAATTCCTCCTTAGGTCCTCCATACACCCTTGCACCTGCCCCCCCCTCCTCCCGGCTAGTTGCTCAGCCCTCTCAACTGACCACAAGCTCAGTTCCACAAGATGTTGCTGCTGCAGTTGATTCTGAGGCTTGGGGATAAGTTCCTCTGGCACAGGGTGCCTGGGTTATGTGTTGGTGATAGTGGGGTTGGACTCTTCTTGCAGACCAGCACAGCCCCCTTTAATCTGTCTTTGGCTGGAAAATAATCTCAGCCTATGTTTTGTGGATTTTGCTGATTGAGGGATTGTTTTATTGCTGTTTGGGGGTAATTATGTCTGGAGTTCTTGCATTTAATGTCTTTCCTCTCCCATCTTGGCTCTGCCCTGGAAATCTGGTATCTTCTTATGGCTGTACATACCTATCCAGAACATTAGATAAGGAGAAATGGGATAGAATGGGATCAATTGGGCATTTAAAGACGTTTGCCTTGGCAAAGAGAAGGGTGAGCTCTTCATATGAGAAAGAAGTAAAGGAGAAGATAGTAACAGAAGGATTGTGAGTGCTGAAATAGATTCAGATAAAGGAGATCTCAGTGAATGGATTTTTTTTTGTTTGTTTGAGCAATGAGGGTTAAGTGACTTGCCCAGGTTCACACAGCTAGTAAGTGTCAAGTGTCTGAGGTCAGATTTGAACTCATGTCCTCCTGAATCCAGAGCTGGTGCTTTATCCACTGCACCACCTAGCTGCCCCCTGGATTCATTTATTTTTCAGTGAAATAGGAGGCAAGTTTCTAAGTTGAGCAGGTAATGGGAAAAGGAACTTTAGAAGATTTGAGGAAAGATGAAATGGTTAGGAGGCATATATTTATTTATACAGGCCTCAGTTATTTCTTCCATAAATTGAGCTGGAGAAATGGCAAATCACTCCTTTTTTTTTTTTTTTTTGCCAAGAAAACTTCGAATGGAGGTCACAAAGAGTTTTATAGGACTTAAATGACTGAACAACAATGGCAATCATCTTCAGGGAGGGAAGTTTCTATGAGGACCAGAAGATGAAAAAATTAGCAAAGGAAATGATTTAAACTGAAATTAAGTCTCTTATTCATGGAATAGGCATTCTAGAGAGCACCGTGGAAGGAGTGCTCATACAAACGAAATTTGTTATTATTTTTTGAATATAAATTGACCCTTTGGACTTTTATTTTCCATATGTAAATGAATAAATAAGTTAATTTAAGCAGTACTGTCATTTTTATGTTATTACCATTCATCTGCATCTCAACAGGAAAGCACTATCCCTAAAAGCCATTTAGAAGAATCAGTTATAATTTAATGTTTTAATTATAAAGATATAGATATACATATATATCTATATCTTTATATCTATAGCTATAGCTATCTATATCTATATCTTTATATCTATAGCTATAGCTATCTATATCTATATTTATATCTATATAGATATATATACTGTGTTTAATTGAGAGGCATGTTGATATAATCATTCATTTTCTTGTCAAAGGGATGGTGGAATGAGGATCAATTATTATTCTGATACTATGTTCACTAGCATAACTTTCCATTCTAATGCACTGAAACCCCTGCCAAGAAAGTCAAAAGCAGTAGCTAGATAAGAATTACAATCGTTTTTATGCTCTGGCTACAATCCTTTTAAAGATAGATGGTTTATAGAAAGGGAGAGGTGGTAAGGTTGATAACGATAGAGAAAAGTTACAATTCTCAGAGTTCTTGTGAAGAGAGGAGGTATAAAAGAAAGAGATGGCTAGCCTGGATACCCTTGTTAAATAGAGTTTCTAGGAGGAGCTAATCAGGAGGGGTCCAGGGGCGAGTGTATTTTCAAGGGCTGATATAATCTTCCATGTTGATGAGGTTTCTGGAGCATGATGGAGAAGTCCAGAGTACATTTAAAGTACCTACTATATGCCAAGTGTACTGATAAATGCTAGGAATATGCAGACAAAAGTAAAATAGTCCTTGTGCTCAGTGAGCTTACAGTTGCACGTTCACAGATAAATAAATACAGGATATATGTATGCTATGATCGATTTTGGAGATACAAGTAATAGCTAATGATAATATTTAGCATTTATATACACTACCTACTCTGCCAGGCACTATCTTAAGCACTTTGTAAATATTATCTCATGTGATCCTCACAAAAACCTGGGAAATAAGTATTATTAATAAATGTCAAAGACCAAATTTGACCTCTGTACTTCATTACTCCAGGCCCAGCATCCTATCTGTTGTTCCACCTAGATACTTCTACAAAAATAAAATTCCTTATACCTTGAAACTTCCATTTTACTAGGAATGTTAACATTTCATCATTGTTAGACTTTTCAAATATAATAAAGCCTGCTCTGCTTGTTCATCAATTGAAGACCCCAATTTATCAATCATTTGCAGTACTTATTTAAAATATATTGATCAAAGTACATGGAGCATATGTAGAATATGGAGTTTGATGTGCCATCTCTATTACTTAAATTGCAACCATAGTTATTTAAGCTAATTAATAGAATTTTTAAAACATGCCTAAACAGATGCCAACTCTGATAGACCTTTGTTCACTTAAAATGCCAATAATAAAATATAGTACACTTAGAGTACACATTCTTTTCTCAAAGTAAGTAAGAAAGTAAATAAATAAGTAAGGTCCTTGCAGGTGGAAAATAGGATGTTTTTGACATCATAGCTCCAATGCTAGTACAGTTCCCTACATATAGTTATTTAATAACTATTTACTGAATGTTTAATAAATGTCTATTCATTTTTAATCTTCACATACTATATTATATAAGTATATAGAGTATATTATAATATATGTGTACATATAGTTATATTATATATCAGAAAGTAATTAATACTCTAAATATCATTTCCCTACAATGTCTTTAATGTATTTAGATATCTTACTTTCAAGTGAGATAATTAAAACTATTTTAAATATGTTGATACATTTGGTATATGGAATGTGAGGTAACATGGTTTAGTGGTTAGCTAGCTGGTCCTAGAATCATAAAAATGTATGTCCAGCCCCTGTCTTTGACACATACTAGCTGTGTGACACTGGTTAATCATTCTAAGAAAGTCCTAGTAAAGACCCTCCATTACCAATGCAGATTGTTTCTTCTCTGAAAGTTATGATCTGATTGTGCCATTGAAAAGTAAAATGTCAAGATTTACTCAGTGTTGTGTGTGTGTATGTGCATCCTTGTAAAGACATAGAAACTATGACTATATAAATATTTATCAAGATTTGAAAAAAATACTTTCTGAAGAGGATCAAGAATATGGTTGCTATGGATCATCTCTCTAGTCACAGGTGTAGATAGAATAATTACCTTGTTCTTATGAAATATCATGTAGTTATGTGGGAGGAAGGGGAGGGAAGAACATTGATATTTTGGTTTACTCATTAAAAAAGAAATGTAGCTATGCAAAGAATAGAAAAAATGGCATATGCATTTTATGAATTGTAGAGTTGCTGAAGGTAGATTCCTGGCTTCCCCTCACTGTAGCAATCTTGTGCTGTAAAAATAATTTGAAACTAGAAGCTGTATTGTTTGTCTAAGCTGAAGAGGAAAAAAGTAATAAAAATTGTATTGATACCTGTAAGCAGAATAATATTTGGTCTGGTATACTGCTGATGAATGGATAAGAAGATGAAAACTTAGCCCTTTGTGGTCCTAGGATGAGGAGATTTTCATTTTATTTTATTTGAAAATTTTCTTTTATTTTTTTAATGAGGGAATGTCACAAGTCAGATGTTTTTAACCTCTCATCTTTGCCCAAAGCCATAGCCCTTGTCTCCTGACATTTCCTGCTGAGAGCAGGATAACTGGGGATTTGGCAGCTGTGAAGAGAGCAGATGGTACAGCTCCAATTTCTTTTCATGCACTAATGTTGGGGGGGGAGGGAAAGCAATGGAGATGGTGGACTCAGTCATTTGAATTATCTTTTTTTCATCTCTTGTAACAAACATGAACTAAACAAAAATTCTACTCAAATGTGTTATATATTTTCCATCTGCTTCCTCAGTGAATTGCACTCGGTAGATCCTTGAAGGCAAGGAAAAACTCCTTAGTTTCTGATTACCTGACAATCCTTAGCATACTTCCTGGTATGTAGAACTTAGTAATGTTGTTAGATTGGGTTCAACAATGAAAACATAGATAGATAGAGAGATACATACATATATAGATAATAATAGATGCAAAGATATCTATAAACTGATGACTGTATGTATATATACATTCATATACACATATATGTGTAGATGCCAACATACACATAGATATACACATACATATAGATGATAGATAGATAGATAGATAGATAGATAGATAGATAGATAGATAGATAGATAGATAGATAGATTTCCCAGATATATGTGCATCCATGCTACTACATCTTTAATTTTGTGTGTTGTTTTCCAATACTTTTATGATGGCTTTCAGTTAGCTATGAACTTTTCTTTTAAGGGAAAGTCCCATAAATTTTTTTTTGTCCCTACAACTATGAACAGAAATACTGTGGCATGCAAACAGTGTTCCACAGGGAGAAAAATGTTATGACATTGTCACCATACTAACACCATTCATAAGCATATTCTCACCATAGGAAAAAGTGAAACAAAATAATTAGAGGCAATACATGATGTTATAAATTTACATTACACACACACACACACACACACACACACAAACCCAGTAAATTTATCACTTTCTTTAGAGACTGGATACCTAATTTCAAATCCTTGATTTACTACTTATTACTCACAAAAGGAAGTAAGCTCCTTAGGGGATGGAACCACATTCTTTTTGTCCTTATATTTCTAATGCTTTGAAAAGCATCTTACATTTGGTAGGTACTTAAAAATGACTTGTTAATTGATTAATTATGTGACCTTTATAGGTCATAACTTTACTGTACCTCATTTGAACGTGGGGGTATTATAATTGAGACCTAATTAAAGACTATTACTAAGATTCAGTTGATCTGTTTTTGTTTTGTTTGTTCTATTAAATAATTAATAACAACTAACATTATACAGTGCATACTATATGCCAACAGACACTGTGCTATGACCATGTGGAGTAGGTGCTATCATCAACCCTACTCGAAATGGGGGAAAAGTGGAGCACACTGAGGCAAACAGGTTAAATAATTGACACAGGGCCACATATCTAAAAAGTGTCTGAAGCTGGAGCTGAACTCTGGTCTATCTAACTTTAGATCTTGCTTTCCACCCATTATACCATCTAGCTCTCTATAACCTTGACTCAAATCTGTGATTTCATTTGGTATGGGAAACTCATGGAGTGAAACCTCCTTCTTCTTATGCAAGTCATCTATTTGTTTATAATTTATAGTCATAATTTGAACATTGAAAGGCTAAATGAAAGGAAAACATGAACAGGCTGTTGGAGGAGATAGGAAATGAAAAGAAGAACAAATTTACATCAACTTTGACAAGAATTGGAGGTACCTCTTTCTTTGAAAAAATGGGGAAGATGAAATAGCACATTTTTGCATCAATTCTTTGTACTAACACAATTTGTATCTAGTGTTAAATGGAAAGAACATGACTTATAGGATCAGATTTCCTGTTTAAATATTGTCTTTCCTATCTAGCTGCTAGATAGAGGACTCATGATTCTCGTGGATGTCTATAATCTAGTGGGCAGGTTAAAGGAAGAGGACATATTGCCGCCTCCCCATGACTTTAAGGAGAGTAGAAAAAGTATTTTGTTTTTTTGTTTTAGTTTGTTTTGTTTCATTTCATTTTCCCTTACCAGGCCTATCTCATCCTATGACTTTCTCTTGAAGGCTCTAATTCTCCTTCCCCTGTCTCCATGTTATGAATCAAAACCCAAATGTTTCCTGTAAAAAGTGGCCTGCCAACTACAGGGAATAAGATAAGTTTATGAGGTTTTTACTTCAGGCAAAGTTGCCAGTTTCAATTGGTTTCCTTTACCTGCAAAGCTAGAAAGACTAAAAAAATTAGTGTACATAAGATTCATAAAAGACTCAAGTCTCCTCACAAATTGATGATTAACAAACTAGGAGAGTCAGTCCATTGACTTTAGTGAAATAAATTGTCCACATTCCTACCCTCTTCCATACACACTTTATAGCAAAGACAGCTCCAGGATGGATTTTAAATTGTTTTTATTGAGATAACTATTGTTAAAATGTAATTAACCAATAAGAAAATGTAAATAGCAAAGGAATATTTAGTAATGAACCATGTTGACTGCCTATTACATATAGCAATAATATTTCAAAAAGAAAAAGAGTGTGATAAATCATCTATCAGCCGTAATTAAACCACTCCCTTTGGGATTCTCTTTACAAGAAAAACAAACCAAGGAAAGGAAGAGGTTCTAGCTATTACAGGCATTAGAGTCAATCTCCAGGAAAGTATTCTTTATCATTTACTGCTATTCCTCATTCTCCTTTGGTCACTCCAAAGATATTTTAAAAACAGCCACCATACCTGAAAACTCCATTTCCCATTTTTAATCCCATAATAGCTTTGTCTTTTCCTTGCTGGAAAGAAATACATCCTCAGGTTCGTTAGGTATTTAGGCCTCTTTGTAAGGGAGCACCTTATTCAGAATTACTGTTGCAGCATGGCACAAGTAATTTGTCTTTGTCTATTTATTCTGCATGACACTGGGCAAGTTACTTATCCTCTCATGAATCTAATTTCTTCTTATGTGAAATGAAGTATTGAATGAAAGAATCCAAATGGTCTCATTCTTCTCTTAATTCCATGACAAGACAGACATTTTTGGAAAGCATATACTTTGAATACCATTTTTCAAAAGCAGTAACAGTGTTGTACTAATAATACTTTGTAAAACTCTTCCAATATGGATATTTGTGTATGTTTCACTTTTTAAAAAGTTGGCATGTTTTTTGTTTTGTTTTGGTCTAAATGTGTCAATTTGATAGTGACTGGTAACTTCATAGCAAGAAAATGCCTTTTACTGATACAAAACAACAATCATTCTGCAATATGTAGTGTTCAAGAACAGCTCAAGGATTTGAGAGATTAAGAGACTTGCACATTCAGTATCTTGTCAGTATAACAATTGGAATGACGCCACCTGCTGGAGAGTTACTGTAGGAAAGCTCCAACATGAGGAGAGGGCTTCTGAAGGCAGGACCATGTGGGTTTTTCTTTGGCATCAGGAAGTGAGGTTGGCTTGTGGGAGGAGGAAGAGGGAGGCTGGAGCTCTGACTCACTCTCTTTCCTGAGGACTCTGGTGGAGAAGGGAGCTAGAAATGCACTCTTCCTTTAATAGATAGATGAATCTAGGCCTTTCTCTCTCTCTTTACCAAATTCTTATTCTTCTTAATAAATGCTTAAAAGTCTAACTCATGCTAAAGTTTATAATTTATTGGCAACCACTCATTAGAGTGGTTAGACAGTATAGCTAGAATTTTAGCCCCTTACATCAGTAACAAGCCTAAAACTCAACGCTTCCAGACTATGATGTTATGAATGACTGAAGTGAAAAATACTTACAATGCTGTTGTCATCATGTAAAAAGATCATGGCAAGATGGTATAGAGCTAATCCCTCTGCCTCAGGTATTCAATAAGCCATACTCCAAATTTGTCTTCTGTTACTTGAGTTCACAAAGAATACATACAAATACACACACACAAACACAAACACATATAAAGAGATAGAGAGGGAGAGACAAAAGGAGACAAAGACAGAAATAGAAACAGAGACAGAGACAGAGGGAGGAGAGGAAGGGAGGAGACAGAGAGAGATCAAGAGACAAAGAGAGACAGAGTTAATCTATAGCAAACTATTGGACTACTATTTACTGGTATGGAGATAATTTCCACAATTTACAACCCAGCCCTGGGGGGAGGGGTGGATATTGCCCCACCCCAAGATTCTCAAAACTATTGATTTTATAATAACATGTTCTTCTTGTAGAAAGCATGGGAATAGGAGTACTGATAGAGAAAGAAAAAAAGAATATGGCACAGTATTATAAAGTGACTAGAAGTGAAAATATAAAAAGGAAATGTCCATCTATGTAAAATTTCTAAGTCAATTTCTTGTAGTCATTTTATTTGGCAATTAGAGTACAGTTTCGTGGATAAAGAAGGAACTAATCCTAAAATCTTATATGCAAATATTGACATATATACAAATGTATACACATCCACATATACATTTATATGTGTATGCATATAATATACTTGCCTATACATACAGAGTAAACTCGTCTTTGTTCTTTCTGAATTATGATCCTCATAATATACTCACGTAATACATACATGTATGCATATATGTATATGTATATATGCATATATGTATATATGTATATATGCATATATGTATATATGTATGTGTGTAAAGCAATTGTTTTCTCTGCTTAATCTAATTTTCAGAATAGTATAAACTAAAATAAGTGAATCTTGAGGATATTTAAGCAGTTTTAAGTGCTTTGATTTAAGTGCTTTAAGCAGTTTTAAATGCATTGATTTAAATAGCTTCTAAAATATGTGTCACAGATAATAACAACTGAGACGGATGATTATTTAAAATAATCTGATTCTTTACAGGCATTTAAATACTTCTTGATGAACAAAAGATAGCTATAATGCTTGGGTGAAAAATACAGAAATAATAATTTACGTGTTACACACACAAATTATAATCGGGGGAAGAACTTATCACTTAGCTCTACCTCCAGATTTTCCAAATTAGAAAAAAAAATGAATCTTACAGGGGCTATACTGACTAGTCCAAGGTCACAATTAGTCATTGAGCTGGGAATTCAATTGAGGTCAAGGAACAATCAAAAGTTTTTCCATGGTTAACACAATCTATTTACTTTCGGTGAAAAATTAAACAAACAATTCAGTCAACTTTTCCTTGTTCTTACTAATAGAGAACCCTCATTGGCATAGGTAGATAGCTCACTCATGTGTACATAAAATGTTTTAAATGATAGTATCAAGAATATGCAGTTACATATATATGCATATGTGTATGTATAAGTCTATATATTTGTGTTTGTGTATTTGGCCATTAATGTCCTTGATTCCCTTATTTAGTATAATTTTAGAAGACATATATGGATTATCTACCTATGCTATGTTAGTGCATGTGTGTGTATATACACACATATATATGTATTTGTATATATATATACACTCACACATACATACACATATATACATATGTATTTGAATAGATAAATGATAGATGGTAAATAGGTAGATAGACATATAATATAACAAGAATTTGAGATAAATGATGGACAATCAAAAGAGCACGTTGGTCCCAATAATATGCACTGCAGAGATGTACAGTGTCAATAACTATATTGAGTGATGTGACATCAGGGCAGTAGAAAATCCTGTGAACAATAATAAAACTGTAGTGCTATGGAGTCCCAAGATGATACAGATTATCTGTTAGTGTAATAACTAATGTTCAGAAAATAAGGACCCTTTTGATATTGATAGCAATCATTTTAATATAAATATATTCATTTACATTTTGAATTCTACTTTTGCAGCACTAAAAGTAGACTAGCCTTTTTTTTTTTTACTTTAGGGCTATAGATATTCAGTTTATTCTTCCAATACTTAGAGGTTAGTGTGTTGGACTTTTTTCCCCACCTTATTTTTTTTCATTGTGCTATACATATCACATAATGTGGGATTTGTACACAAACTGTATATGGGTCCAGACAGTTAGGTTACAGAGTAGATAGAGCACTGAATCTGGAGGCAAAAATACCTGAGTTCAAATTAGGTCTCATTTCTTTCTTAGCTTTATGACCCTGAGATAGTTACTAAATCTATTTGCCTCAGTTTCATCACATGTAAAAGAGATAATAATAGCACCTCCTTCACAGGGTCATTGTGCTGATCAAATGAAACAATATATAAAGCAGTTAGCACAATGCCTGACACAAATTAAGCACTATATTTGGCTATTATTGACCAATGGTACAAATGGTAAAGCTATCTTACTACATTGTTAAATCAAGGGCATTCTAAATAATTTCCAACTGATTGAAACCTGTTATTAGTGCAAGGTTGAAGGAGGAGAAGAGAAAAAAACCCTATGCATACCAACAAATGTTTTAATACGTTTAATATCGATAATATCTATGCATACAAGGCAATTCACAAAATTGTATGCTACAATTTTATCTAAACAACAACCTTAACATTTTGGATTTGGGCCAGAATTGTCACTCACTAGCTGTGCAACCTTTAGCTAATCATTTCACCTCTGTACCTTAGGCTAGATGATTTTTTTTCGATCTTAATAGTATTGTATTTTTTTCCAGTTAAAAGAAAGATAGTTTTCAACATTTGCTTTTTTATAAGATTTTGAGTTCCAAATTTTTCCCCGCCTTCCCTTCCCTCATGTGTTATGTGAAATATTGCAGGGCTACCCTGTTTCTGTCTAAATTATGAGGAACTAGGCTGGGGTTTTCGAAAATATTGCTACTTATAAATTAAAGGCTGTTGCACCCATTTCAGTAGTAAGCATTTATTAAATCTTGCATTTCAAATTCTACAGTTCTTTTTGTGAATGTGTATAGCATTTTCCCTCATGAGTCTTTTGGAATTGGCTTGGACCATTGTGTTGCTAAAAAGAGGTAAGTCTATCACAGCTGATCATCACATGATGTTTCTGTTAGTATGTACAATGTTGGCTTGGTTCTGTTAATTTCACTCAGCATCAGTTCATAAAGTCTTTTCAGGTTTTTCTGAAATAAACTTGTGTATCATTTCCTACAGCACAACAGTATTCCATTACATTCTTACTCAGTGGCTAGCCCTAAAACCACTATGCCTCATTGCCTTTCCTTCAGGAGATAAACTGACCCAAATACATAATCAAGTATTGAACTGTGCAGTAAAGAAAGTAGACCTTTCTGGTGCAAGAAAAGAATGCTCAATTTTTAATTAAAAGACCTGGGTTTGAATGTGAACTTTGCTACAGTGGATTACATCTGTGTTGCCTTGAACAAATCAATTACCATTTTTGGGCCTTATTCTCTTTAACTGTAAAATGGGGGGTAGTTAGACTTCATGATATTCAATATGCCTTCCAGTAGGAAATTTATGACTATATTATCTGACTTTCTTCAGTCTCAGCTAAAGTCACACCTTTTGCAAAAAGCCTTTCCAGTTTTCTTTCATTTTAATGTCTTCCCTTTTAGATTATCTTTAATTTAAAACTAATAGCATTTGTAGTGTGCTTTTGTATTTAAAAAGCACTTTACAAATATAATTTCATTTTCTTATTTTATCTTCACAATCACCCCCATGAGCTAGTGATTTTTTATTCAGATGAGGAACTGAGTTAAAGAAAGTTTTAAGTGATTTGCCCAGAGTCCCAAAACTAATAAGTATTTGTGGTTGGATTTGAACTCATATCTTCCTGATTCCAGATCCAGGGCATGATCTAGGAGTCTTATGATTTATCTTGTATATTTCTTTTTTATACATAGTTGTGTACATGTTGTCTTCCCCATTAGAATGTAAACTCTTTGAGAGCAAGGATTAATTTTCTGCCTCACTTTGTATTTTCAATGCATAGTGAAATGCCTGGCACATAGTAAGCCCATCAAAAATGCTAAATTCTAGGTGAAGATATGGCACCTATACTATGATAAAATTAGTGTTATGCCTTCATAAATCAGCCAGTTAATTCAAGCAACAATTGTTCTGGTTTCACACATAGATAGATAGACAGACAGACAGACAGACAGACAGACAGACAGACAGACAGATAGATAGATAGATAGATAGATAGATAGATAGAAAGATAGATGATGGATGGACAGATATAGATATGTAAATATAAACATATATAGATATAGAGAGATAGATATGCCTATATATAAATTATATTCTCTTTATAGGTATTGTTGCTACTATTAATAAAAAGCTAGCCTTAAAATCACAAAGACTTTCATTCAAATGATATATCTCACACATAATGGCTGTGTGACATTCAACAAGTAACAACTTTTAGGCAAAATTCTAAGATTTTAAATTGCAGATATAATAACTTGCATTGATTCATGAAATTCCCCTCCATAGGCATTACTTACACCAAAGAAATACTAGAACTAGTCACTATACTATCATCTTCTTTCTTTTCATTTTTAAAGTTTAATTTTATTTTTTCAAGTAATGTAAATTGACCTTATCTGATCCTATCTAGCCCTATCCATAACAAAATGCTAGGATGAATAATATACCAAAATATGTTTCAATCTGCATGCTGAGTTCAATTTGTAACATTTTCTGGTTTCTGAGGGGTAAATTGACTCCAATAATCTCATCATGAGTCTTCTGGAATTAAGGTTGTTCATTGCATTGACAAGAATTCTTAAGATTTTCAAAACTGTTTGCCATTAAAATATTGCTTCAGTTCATACAAGTTTTCCCAAGTTTCTCTTAAAATAATCTTTATTATTTCTTTCAGCCAGATATACTCTGGTAATTATTTAAAAAACAGCTCTCTGGAAAACAAAGTCTGAAATATACTTTTAAGTTTAATCTTCATAATTTACATTTTCAACCATAACTTTCTTTAATCTATTCAGTCAACACACCAATAAATCAAACACAGATTTGTAATGTTTGCTGATTTCAGAGGTGTAAATGTTCATACAGAAAATTTAACATTTGGTTCCCGTTTAAACATGCAGACTCCAAAACACCATTGCTTTAACACAATAATGTTACCACATTCATACATCACAATTTTCTCAGCAATTTCCAAGTTTCCAGTTTTGTTCCCCAATACAAAAAGAGCTGATATAAGCTATAAGTGTTTTTCTACTTATGGATCCTTTCCTTCTTTCTCTGATACCTTTGGGGAATAGACCTAGTAGTTATATTACTGAGATAAAGTACATGAACAGTTTAATAATAGTCTAGTTTCAAATTACTTTCCAAAATGGATACACCAATTTACAAATTAATATACCCATTTTCCCACAGCCCCTCTGGCATTAGTCATTTTCCTTTTTTAAAGCTTTGCCAATCTGATGTGTATGAAATGGCACCCTATATTTCTTTTACTCTGTTTTTCTCTACTTATTAGTGATTTAGAGCATTTTTTACATGGCTAATTTGAAATCTGGTATTTCTACCTTTGATGTGTGCCTGGCCATATTATTTTACCATTTGTCAATTAGGCAATGGTTCTTATACTTATGAATTTTAGTCAATTATGTATAAATCTTGGAAATATGACCTTTATCAAAGAAACTTGCTGCAATGATTACTTTTTCCAATTTTTACCAGCTTATCTTCTAACTTTAGCTATATTGGTTTTATTTGCACACAGTTTTAATTCTATTTAATCACAATTTCCATTTTACCTTCTCTGATCAATATCCATGGTTTGGTCATAAACTTTCTATGCAGAAACTTAACAAGTGATTTCGTTCTTGCTTTCCAATTTGTTCATTATGGCATCCATTATGTTTAAGTCAGGTGTAAATTTGGAGTTTATCTTCATATATTGTGAGATGTTAGCCCAAACATATTTTATGTCATAATCTTTACTGTTATCCTCAAAATCTTTTTGTCAAACTTCTTATACCGTTACATGGAATCTTTGCATTTATCAAACACTAAGCTGTTATACTTACCTACTTCTGTGTATTGCATACCTCATCTGTTCTACTGACTGATTTATGGATCTCTTAACTAGTAGTAAATAGTTTTGATCATTATAGCTTTGTGGTATGATTTCAGTTTGGTTCTAACTGCTAGGTCCATATCTTTCTCACTCCCCACTGCCCCCCCCCCCCGCATTTCATTTGAGATTATTGAATTTTCTTCCTCAATTTTTTGTATTATTTATTCTTGGCCTATAAAGTAAACTTTAGAAAATACTTATTAGTATGATATTTATGTAAATTAACTTATGTAAAATTACTCTTTTTATTATATTGACTCAACCTACCCATGAACAATTAATATATCTAATCATTTAAATTTGTTAGTATAAAGAATATTTTGTAGTTAAGTTTAAATAGTTCATGTGAGTCTTGGAAGGTAGGCACTCAAATATTTGATATTTCATGTTGTAATTTTAAAGGGAATTTTTCTATCCCTTCCTAATGAGTTTTATTGGAAATGGTTGATGTTTTATCAGGTTGATTTATAGCTTGCTACTTTGCTGAAGTTATTAAATGTTTCAATTCATTTGTATTTATCTAGGATTCTCTAAATAAACCATCACATCATCCCAAAAAAGAAATAATTTCTTTCATCTTTACCTATGTTTATCCTCTCTATTTCTTTTTTCTTTTCTTATCACTATTGCTAGACTTTCCAACACTATGATGAATAATAATGATGATAATGGAGATATTTGCTTTAATTCTAGAGGAAAGGATTCTAGATTGTCCCCATTAAAGACAATGTTGGCTCTTGAATTCAGACTGATACTATTTATAAGTTAAGTTAATAAGTATTAATTCATATGCTTTTAAAATTTTAATACAAATGAATATCTTTTCAAAATATTTTCTGCATCTATTAATACAATCACTTCATTCTTCTTATTAATATTGTCAATTATATTTATGATTTTCTAGTGTTGAATAATCCTTTAATCCTGATATAATTTCAAGATAATCATATTATATAATTTATGCGATATGTTGTAGTCTCCTTCGTAAAGTTTTATTTAAAATTTTTGCATCAATATGCATTAGAAAATTTGGTTTATAGTCATTTTCTTCCTCTGTTTTGATTTCATGGTTTAGGTATCAAAGCTTGTATCATAGAAAGAATTTGTTCAATGCCAAAAGATTTATAGTAAAAAATGCTCTCCACATTCAGAAAAGGAACTATGGAGTTTCTCTTTTATAGTTTAGTCCTCAAAAAAAATTTCTTTTATTTCTAATTGTTAATTTCCTTCACGACTATATAGTTGTTTTCATGATTCTCTATGTGGGCAGAGAAGAGGAAGAGGAGGGAGAAAAGGAGAAGAATGAGGGAGGGAAAAATAATGGAAGGAAGGAAGGAAGGAAAGAATGAATGAAGGGAGGGAGGGAGGGAAGAGCAGCATTGTCTAACTGGAACTGGGCAGTTGGCTTCCCAGTGGGGCAGCTACTGCTACTAATAGATTGTTATTTGTCCTTCATTCTAGAAGATGACCATCGTACCTTTAGCTGTGGGTGCTCTGCCCAAAGTAATATAAATTTTGATTGCTGAAACTTCACAAGATACCTAAAATTTTATAGGTTAGGTTTCTCTTTTTTCTCCCCTATTTATTTATTCTGTTATTAAAAACCCTGGGACAATTAACACTTTTACCCCCTTGTAGTTTCATTATAATTTCTTGAAATACAGTATTGGGAAACCAGGCTTTGATAAAGCCCATGGGAATTCAAATGGAGCTACTTGACCTTGCCTTAATTCCAGATTACTTTGGATCTCACTTGTTGGCCAGCAATAGGTTCCAGCCCAAGTTCTCTTGGTCTTTGATTGGGTTTTGATAGCTACCTTTACAAAGTAGAGATTCAAAATTTCACATATAATGTTCTGTTCTATTTTCATATCGAAATGTTCATTTTGGGAAGTTATATAATTCTCTAAATTTTAAATAAATCTGAAGACAGACAGATAGATAGATATAGAGATAGAGAAATACATAGATATATAGATGATAAATAGACATAGATATACCTTTAGTTCTATCTATTGAATTACATACCCATCCATACTTGAGCTTAGTGCCACAGATAGGGAAAGTTTAATTCTCACAAATCTCTTACTTAGTGATACTTATTTTCAGTTCCATTCCTCAAAGTATTTATTCATCTCTTAATTGCCCTTATAATTTTTTTTGGTGAGGCAATTGGGGTAAAATGACTTGCCCAGGGTCAAACAGCTCATAAGTGTTAAGTGTCTGAGGCCAGATTTGAACTCAGGTCTTCCTGACTTCAAGGCTGATGCTCTATCCACTGTGCCACCTAGCTGCCCCTAATTGCCCTTATAATTTACAAAAACTTTCAACAAATAAACATGAATGTACAAAATGTGAAGACTTTTTTGAGATGGAAGATAATAGGTCCTTTCTATAGAGTCACCTCATTCAGAATTTAAAATTATAGATTCCAAAAATACCTTTGAAGAAAACATCTTTAAAAAGTAGTAGCAAATGAAAATAGAATTGAGCATAGTGTATAAAAGAGCTGGGTTCAAATCCTACCTCATACACTTTAATACCTTTGTACCTTAGTCAAGATACTTCAAATCATCGGCCTTTAGTTTTCCCATCTGTAGAAATGAAAGGGTTAGGCTAGAAGACTTCTAAGGTCTTTTTTTATGATCATATGGCATTAATCTAGCATCTACCTTACATACTGTATTATAGTTGAGTCTCTTAATGACCCTATGAAGTAGCTTTCAGTAGTTATATTTTATAGGTGAAGAAATTGAGATGCAGAAGATTTAAATGTCTTGATCAAAGCCACAGATACCTAGTATCAGTGGCTAGATTAAAAACTGAGTCCTTAGGACCATAAGCCCAATGCTTCAGACAATACTTCTCAATGACTCTCAATAATTTATACAAACATCATGAAAGTCTTTTAGAATAGCTTTAAACCAAATGAAAGTCTCATAATATATTTAAATATTTTTCCTTCCTCTTAACTGCTGTTATTTTTAGTCCCTTCCCTCTTTTAACCCTGTAACCTGAGGCAAAGAGTACTTCTCTCCTTTTCTTTGTCCACTTAATTTTTCCATCAAAACCCTTCTTGTGAACACACCTCTCAGTTCTGATTACAGGTACTTCAGGAATCATCTTTGGCACTTCTGCTTGCACAATATGCTCATGAGGTAATTTCCCAGTGGATTACATAGTTACTAAGATATCTTCATCATTTATCCTTTTTTAAAAAGGAATAATACCAGAGAGAAAAAACAGGCTCTATACTTCCTGGAGTATAAAATAGTATGTTTTCATTTTCTAAATCATAAGGAACCTTCCTCCCAACCCCTATTTAGCAGAAGTCATCCTGACTACTCCTTTGGATTTCAAACTAGAAATGGCTCCAAGTACCTATTTTGCAAGAAATAGAATGAGCATGGTTGACTGTATTATGGGTTTTTTTTTCAGATGTTTCTGAGGCAAATAAGTATTTTTAGAATTATAGAAACTAATTGAACTTTTTTTTAAATAGTGCTGAAATAATAACAAAAGAATCATTGAAAGGATTTCAGTGATTGTAGGAAGTCAGTGGTGTTAATTGAGTAATAATGGCAGGGGTGTTTCAAGAATACAGTACAAGAAAACTATGCTACTGGAAATGTCAAGAAAGATGAAACTTCAGAAAGTCATTAAAAAGTATTGGAGGGGACATCTAGGTGGCATAGTGGATAAAGCACTGGCCCTGGACTCGAGAGGACCTGAGTTCAAATCTGGCCTCAGACACTTGACACTTACTAGCTGTGTGACCCTGGGAAAGTCACTTGACCCTCACTGCCAAAAAAAAAATATTGGAAATAATATTTAGCTTAGGGACCTAGTTTGGACCCCAGGTCTGATCTTTAATAGATCTGTCATTATAGGAAAGTCATTTGAACTTACTGAGCTTAAGATTTCACATTTGTTAAATACTATTATAGTACTGCTACTGCTGTTGCTACTACTACTAATTACTGCTGCTGCTGCTGCTACTACTACTACTACTACTAATAATAATAATAATAATACTTTTTTAAAAATAGCTATAATAATAATAATAATAATAATAATATCCTGTCTACTTCTCAGGTCATTATAAGGAAATCACTTTGCAAACTATAAGGTATTATGCAAATATAAGTTATAAATATTCTTGTGATCATTACAATAAACCAATAAACTTACCTAAATTCAGGCAAGTGGCAAAGGCAGAGTATTACTCATATTGATGACAAAATTGTTATTACATAAAGGGAAGGGATTAAAACTTCAGGTTCTTTTCAAAACTATAAAATGATTACCATATGATGATGTTTGAATTTATATAAAATGATTTTTATGTTCTTCCTGATAAATTTAATTACATCTCATAAAAAATCATCACATACTTATGAGCAAAACAGGAGAACCTCACCAACATCTCCTAAAGTCAATTATATATTTATGTTTGTTTTTATGAAGCACTCAGAGCTTCTAGTCATAAAAAATCTGCAAAGACTTATGAAATGAAATTAAAACAATAGTGGTGCCAAGATGGCAGAGAGAAGACAGAAAGTTGCTTGAGCTCTCCCAATTTTCCCTCAGAAACAACATTAAATAGAGCCTCTAAAGGGATTCTAGAGCTACAGAACACATGGATTGAAACAATCTTACAGCTTTAGACAACTTTTAGGGACTTCAGAAAAGATCTGCCTCACTTCAGAAAGAGGGAATCTTAGCCATGGCACAGATCAGGAGCTGAGGCCCCGCAGTCCTGGATCAGTACGCTAGTGGCACAGCAGACCATGCCCCAAATGCAGAATATAATCTGCCAGCTGAGGCATCTACTACATGATAGGCACAATTTTGCCAGGCCATCTCAGTGCAGTGAGCAAGTACTGAGCCACTGAGGCCTCAGAGCAGAAAGCCAGTTATTAAGTCCCTGGCACCCAGCATAAGAAACTTGGGACAGTACACCCTGAACTCAAGGAGCACAGTTCAACTTTAAAAGTCACAAAATAGGCTAGAATATAAGTAAGAAATAGAAAAGAACCCTTACCATGGCAACGGGGAATACCAAAACATAAATGCAGAAGAGGAAAACAGTCTCAAAATACCTACATGCAAAGCCTCAATGGGAAAGATGAATTAGTCTGAAGACCAAAAAGCCTTCAAGGAAGAGCTCCAAAAGTATTTTTTTAATCAAATAAGACAGGTAGAGGAAAATTTTGGGAAACAAATGAGAATTATGCAAGAGAGTCAATAGCTTGGAAAAAGGAGGACAAAAATTGACTGAGGAAAACAAGTCCTTAAAAAAATACAAGTGATCAAATAGGGGAAAAAAATCCACTGAAGAAGACAAATCCATAAAAAGTAGAATTGGCCAAATGGAAAAGGAGATACAAAAACTAACTGAAGAAAATAATTCCTCAAAATCAGAATTGGACAGATAAAAGCTAATGATTCTATGAGAATATATGCTACTTCTGCATTTGACGTGAGGTTTTTATACCCTAATGCATGGACAATTTTTGTGTAGGTGCCATGTATCACTGAGAAAAAAAGATGTATTCCTTTCTATCCCCATTCAGTTTTCTCCAAAGGTCTATCATATCTAAATTTTTGCAACTTCTATTCACCTTCTTAACTTCTTTCTTATTTATTTTCTGGTAAGATTAATCTAGATCTGAGAGGGAGAGGTTGAGGTTCCTCACTAGTATAGTTTTCCTTTCTATTTCTTCCTGTTATTCACTTGATTTCTCTAAGAATCTGCATGCTATATTACTTGGTGCATATATGTTTAATATTGATATTTCTTAATTTTCTATGGTAACCTTTAGCAAGATGCAGTTTCCTTCCTCATCCCTTTAATTAGATCTATTTTTGCTTTTGCTTTGTTTGAGATGAGGATTGCTACCCTTCATTTTTTTTTTTACTTCAGCTGAACATAATATATTCTGCTCCAGCCTTTTTTCTTTATTCTGGTAAATTTAGATATATAAAAACCTCACGTCAAATGCAGAAAGGCAGAAATAGTAAATGAATCCTTTTCAGATCATGGTGCAAAAAATTATATGTAATTAAGGGCCATAGAAAAATACACTAAAATTAATTGGAAGCTAAAAACCTCATCCTAAAAATGAGTGAGTCTAACAACAAATCATAGAAATAATCAGTAATTTCATCAAATAGAATGACAATAATGAGACAACATACAAAAATTAAAGGGATTCAGCCAAAAGAGTTCTTAGGGGAAATTCCATATCTCTAAATATCTACATTAATAAAATAAAGAGATCAATGAATTGGTCATGCAACTAAAAAACTAGAAAAAGAACAAATTTAAAATCTCCAACTAAATACCAAATTAGCAATTCAAAGGAGAGATTATTATGAAAAAAATTTTAAAGATACACCTTTGGTTAATTTGATTTTAAAAAGAAAGAAGAAATACAAATTACCAGTATAAAAATGAAAAGGGCAAATTCACCACCAATGAAGAGGAAATTAAAGCAATAATTAGGAATTTTTTTCCAAACTGTACGCCAATAAATTTGGCAATCTAAATGAAATGGATGATTATTTACAAAAATATGAATGCCCAGATTAACAGAAAAGGAAATGATATCCTTAATAAATCCATTTTAGAAAAATAAATTGAACAAGCCATCAGTGAAGTCCCTAAGAAAAAAAATCTCCATGGCCAAATGGATTAACAAGTGAATTGTACAAAACATTTAAGAACAATTACTTCTAATACTATATAAATTATTTAGGAAAAATAGGCAAAGAAGTCCTATCAAACTCCTTTAATGAGGCAATTAGGGGGGCTGATATTTAAACCAGGAAGAGCCAAAAGAGAAAGAAAATTATAGATCAATTTCTCTAATGAATAGTAATACAAAAATTCTAAATAAAATTTTAGCAAAGATATTACAGCAATTTATCAACAGGGTCATATGCTCTGACCAGGTGGGATTTATATCAGGAATGCAGGGCTGGTTCAATATTAGGAAAATTCTCAACATAATCAACAAAAACAACAACAAATCTTATGATTATTTCTATAGATGCAGAGAAACTTTTGACAAAATACAGCATCCACTCCTTTTTAAAAAAAAAACACTAGAGCATAGGAACATAGAAATGGAGCTTTCCTTAAATTGATAATATCAATCTAAAACCATCAGCAAGCATAAGATGTATTGGGAGTAAGTTTGAAGCATTCTCAATAAAATCAGGAGTGAAACAAGGATGCCCATTATCACCAATATTATTCAATATTATACTACAAATGTCAACTTTAGCAATAAGAGAAGAAAAATAAATTGAACAAATTAGAATAGGCAAGGACAAAAACAAAACTATCACTCTTTGCAGATATGATGGTATATTTAGAGAATCCTAAAGAATCAGCTAAAAAAATATTTAAAACAATTAACACCTTTGGCAAAGTTGCAGGATATAAAATAAACTCATATAAATCATCAGCATTTCTATATGTGACCAACAAAACCCAGCAGCAAGATATAGAAAGAGAAATCCCATTTAAAATAACTATATACAACATAAAACATTTAGGAGTATAGCTGCCAAAGTGAACCCAGGAACTATATGAACAAAATTACAGAACACTTTTCCCAGAAATCAAGTTAGTTCTAAACACTGGGAAAATATCATTGCTAATGGGTAGGCTGAGCTAATATAATAAAATGACAATCCTACCTAAATTAATTTACTTCTTCAGTGTCAAATTAATCAAACTACCAAAAATCATTTTATAGAGCTAAAAAAATTACAAAATTCATCTGGAAGAACAGAGATTCAGGAATATAAAAGGAATTAATGAAAAATACAAAGGAAGGTAGCTTAGTAATATCAAATCTAAAAGTATATTATAATATGGCAGCCATCAAAACTACTTGGTACTGGCTAAGAAATAGAGTGGTAGGTCAGTGCAATAGGTTAGGATCACAAGTTGTAAATTTCTATAGCTATTATTTGATTAACCCAACGATTATAGCCTCTGGGATAAGCACTCAGTATTTGACAAAAACTGCTGGGAAAATGCAAAAATATTATGGCAGAAACTAGGCATAGTCTAACATCTTACATCATATACTAAAATAAGATCAGGATGGGTATATGTTTTAGATATAAAGGGTGATACCATATGCAAATTAGGAGACAAAGGAATGGTTTACCTGTCAGATCTATGGATAGGGAAAGAATTTATGAACAAACAAGTGATAGAGAACATTATTAAATGCAAAATGTATAATTTTGATTACATTAAAGTTAAAAAAGGTTTTGCACAAACAAAACCAATGCAAACAAGATTAGAAGGAAAGCAGAAATCTTGGAAACAAATTTTATAGCCAGTGTTTCTGATAAAGGCCTCTTTTTTTTTTTTTTTTTTTTTTTTTTTGCTGGGCAATGAGGGTTAAGTGATTTGCCCAGGGTAACACAGCTAGTAAGTGAGAAGTGCCTGAGGATGGATTTGAACTCAGGTCCTCCTGAATCCAGGGCTGGTGCTTTATCCACTATGTCACCTAGCTGCCCTCACTTCATTTCTAAAATATATAATGAACTGAATCAAACTTATAAGAAAACCAATTATTCCCCAATTGAGAAATTCAAATGATATGAATAGGCAGCTTTCACAGGAAGAAATTAAAGCAATTAGTTGTATGGAAAAAAAATTTCACAGTCACTATTAGGGAAATGTAAAATAAAACAACTCTGAGGCAGCACCTCATACCTATATAATTGGCTAATA
This sequence comes from Dromiciops gliroides, assembly GCF_019393635.1. NCBI lineage: Eukaryota > Metazoa > Chordata > Mammalia > Microbiotheria > Microbiotheriidae > Dromiciops > Dromiciops gliroides. Next base: position 211,990,665 of record NC_057861.1, read on the forward strand.
TGACAAAAAAGGAAAATTATAAATGTTAGAGATGTGGGAAAATTGGGATACTAATGCATTGTTGGTGGAGCTGTGAATTGATCAAACCATTCTGGAGAACAATTTGGAACAATTCCCAAATGGCATCCCATTTGTGGTGTCAAAGAATTGAAAATTGAGGGGATGCCCATCAATTGGGGAATAGCTGAATAAGTTGTGATATATTAATGTAATGGAATGTTATTGTTCTGTAAGAAATGATGACCAAGCAGATTTCAGAAAAACCTGGAAAGACTTACATGAACTGATGATGAATGAAGTGAGCAGAACCAAGAGAACCTTGTACACAGTAAAAGGAACAATATGTGATGATCATCTATGATAGACTTAGTTCTTTTCAGCAATACAATAATCCAAAACAATTCCAAAGGATTCATGATAGAAAATGCTGCCCACATCCAGAAAAAGAACTATGGAGTCTGAATGCAGATCAGATCATATTATTTCACTTTTTTTGTTTGTTTTGTCTTTCATATGTTTTTTTTCCCTTTTGTTCTAATTCTTCTCTTACAACATGACTAATGTGAAAATATGTTCAATATGATTGTACTCTATAATGTATCAGAATGGTTGCTGTCTTGGGGAGAGGGGATGAAGGGAAGAAAGGAGAAAAATTTGGAACTCAAAATCTTACAAAAATGAATGTTGAAAATTATTTTTATATGTAATTGGAAAAAATAAAATAAAATACTATTAAAAACTCAATTCAATAAAAAATGAAATCAAAACAACGTTTGTTGTGTGACAAAAAGAATGTTACAAACATAGTTATGTAAGCCTACAAGTAATTATCAATTTTGTGGTTATTGAATTCACATAAAAGAATTAAAATATTTCCAACATCTTTATCAGAAAACCAGTTCATCTCATGGCTTAGTCATGTACTTCAAACATTAAAAAATACCAATCATAATGAGAATGATGGAGTTGTTTATGTCCACATATAAAACAATTTTCCCATTTAAAATATACCACCAACATAAGGGCAAGTGATATAAAGTATATTTCAGGGACATAGTTTAAGTCTTATGTCTAAATCCATGATCACTCCTGAATAGAATTGAGTATGATACCCAGGTGACAAGGTGACTAGCATGCTGTACATAGACTCAGAAAGACCAGATTTCAGATTCAACCTCTAACTCCAGTTGTGATCTGGGCAAATTACCTACCCTGTCAGCCTGAGTTTCCTCATCTGTAAAATGAGAATAATAACACTTATCTCCCAGGATTATCATGAAGATAAAGTGAGAAAATATTTGTAATTTGAAAATTCCTTTGAAAATCTCATGGACTTATAACATATACTATCATTATTTGGATTCTTTCAATTTCTATTTTAGCTTCTGCTTCTAGAATATCAGGGCAATTTTCCCTCACAATCTCTTGGAGGATGATGTCTAAGCTTTTGTTTTGGTCATGGTTTCCAGGTAGTCCAATGATTTTCAAATTATCTCTCCTAGATTTATTTTCTAGGTCAGCTGTTTTTCCAAGGAGATATTTCACGTTGTCCTCTATTTTTTCATTCAATTGGATTTGCTTTATTGTGTCTTGGTTTCTCATAAGGTCACTAGCTTCCATTTTTTCAATCCTAATTCTTAGGCAGTTATTTTCATCAGACAGTTTTTTAATCTTTTCCATTTGGCTTTTCAAACTGTTGACTTTTTTCTCATGACTCTCCTGCATCACTCTCATTTTGCTTTCCATTCTTTCCTCCTTTTCTCTACATCTTCTTTCTATTTCTCCTATTTTCTCTTCAAAGTCCCTTTTGAGAGCTTCCATGGCCTGAGACCAGTTCATATTTTTCTTGGAAGCTTTGGATGTTGGAGCTTTGACCCTGTTATTATCTTCTTCTGAGGTTGTATTATGGTCTACTTTACTCCCAAAGAAGTTTTCCATGGTCTTCTGTTTTCTCTGTCTACTCATCCTGGCTTACTATTCCTTGACTTTTAACTCCTTCTTAAAGTGTGGTGCTGCTTCTAGGACACACTGTTCAAGCTACAGCGTGGCCCGGGGGATGGTTGGGCTTCTTCTCAGCCTGCCTGGCCTCGCTTTCATATGATTTTAAACTCTCCACTGGGGCGGGGGGCGGGGCGCTGCTTCTGAGCCTCAGTTCCACTCCTGTTCTCAGCTTCAGAGGGTCCCAGGTGTTTTGGGTTGAGGGGGGCAGGCTTTAATCTCACCTGGCCTGTTCTCAGGTCTGGAGATAACCTCAGGCCTACTTTACTAAGCAACCAACCAGCAAAGCTTTCTGTGGTGTGGTTCTCAGCTTCCGATGAGACTGCTCCCCTGCTCCCCTTCCCCACCTGGGTCTCTGGCCACTCAGGATTACTTCCTGGTTCCCTGCTAGGGTGGGACAGTCGAATCCTTCCCCCCAGTCCACTGGTACCCCTGCACTTACCCTGCTGGGCCAGCCATTCAGTCTGACCAAGCACTCCGTTCCAGAAGATGCCCATGCTGCAGCCAATTCAGAGGCAATGGGGCAAATTCCTCTAGCGGATGTCTGGTGTGTCGGCCCAATTTCAGGGTTAGGCTTTATTCATAGCCCAGCACGGCCCCCTGAAATCTATCTATAGCTGGAGAAAACTCTCAGCCCGTATTTTTGTGTGTTTTTCTGCCCCAAGGGTTCTTTTATTGCTATTTTGGGGGTTATTGTATCAGGAGCCCTGTGGGTTTAATGTCTTTCCTCTTCCATCTTGGCTCCGCCCCCTACTATCATTTGAAGGCTTCAAATCAAACTCAGATACTAGTGGTGAAACCTTGAATTTCAGTATCCTTATCTGTAAAAAAGGGGATAATTGATGATGATGATGATACCTTGCAGGGTTGTTGTGAGCATCAAAGGAAATATTTGTAAAATGCTTAGCATAGCTCCTAATACATAGTATGCACTACATAAATGTTACCTAGTAGTATAAGTAATAGCAGTAGCAGCAAGAGCAGTAGTAATAGTGGTCTAGCATTTAAGTACAAGACGGGGTTTTATGAAAACATTATATAAATCACTTCATGTATATGCATAATATTATGTCATCTGGCTCCACTAGAAAAAAAATTAAGTACTTTATGCAAATTTTCTTCAAAATGAAATTCTTAATATGCAATGAAGAATGAAGACCAAAGGCCCTGAGACTGAATTTGGAACTCATAATGAATCAGTGTATGAAGGTGATACAAATATCTTCATCTCCTCCAAGCCTCACAAAAGAAAGCTGGGAATGAGTATGTTAGGGCACTGGGGGTGTACCTTAAATTTAAAAGTTTAATGGAAAGAATACTTTGGTATAATAAAATATACAGCCATAGATTATAAAGCATGGTATGGTGGGTAGATTATTGGATTTTGATTGAGAAAGACACTCTGACACTTACTAGCAAGGTTATGCTTGATAGCTCACTTAGCTTCTCTGGATATCAGTGTCCTCAATTAAAGTGAAAAGTTTGGACTAGATGTCTTTCAGTATTAAATCTTTATATGTAATATAAAGTAATAAATCTATGATTCTATGAAGAACTAGGTATAAAAACAAAAAACAAAAAGATATTACAATGTTAATAAAATTCAGAGTTTATTATCCAAAGGTAGCTATAGAAAAAGCAAAAGTATTAATAATTCCTCTTCTTACTCTTCATTTGACTTTTTGTGGGGAGTGACTTCAGAATTGTTTTCCTGGGAGTTCCCCACCCTTCTGACTTCTCTAATAGAATTTTTGTTCACAGGATGAAATGATAGATGCAGCCTTTACTTTCCCCTTGAATAGAAAGTGATCTTAACACCACTATTTCAGCATTACATTTTAAAATTAGAATAATGCATGTTTGTATTTTGGAAGCAAGGAGGAACTAGCTCGTTTGTATATTACCCACCAAAACCAATTAATATTTTATGCAGGGCCTTATATCAAACTAAAACATTTTTCTTAAAATATAGCATAAATTTCCAAATGACTATTGAAAGTAGCAATGACAAATAGCATGGAAGGTTGTGCAACATGTTAAAATATGTTATTAATTTGTACAAAATTTGGAGTTCAAAATGAGCACAAATAAATCTTAAATGATAATCTCAGGCATGAATCAAAATACTTTCTCTAAGAAAATTAGTTAAAAGCTCTTTTTAAAATCACAATATTCAGATAGAACACTATAGAACCCATTTACACAATAAATTCTATTTCACTGTATAAAATAATAAGGCTTTGAAATATGGAAATGAATCTCCATTTTTCTTTTATAAATGGGTTAGTTAATCTTATTAAATTACTGTAACAGGGTTTATGTTTAATTACTAGCATTGAAAACTCTTTTTAATTAAACTACTGAGTTGAAATGGATGTTAAATGATGGGTTTTTCAGGGAAAAGTTGATGAGGATGAACAGATATCAATAAAAACAATGATGATGTATACACACACACACATTTACACATACCCATAATTATATTTATAGGACATTATCTTTATGTTTTAACCTTTCATCCATTTTCATAAGTAATTCTAACTTTATTTTTCTAAAATAGGTACAGTATGATAATTTTGTTTTCTTAAGAAATCACAGGTTTTATGAGATGTTATGTCCTAAAAGCACAGATTAAGAAGAATCCTTTTGAGTGGAAAACACATTAACAACACTTCTGTGTTTTTACTTAGAAAGTGAGGTGTTAGGATATGCTGAAGCTTAACTTAGTGTAGAACCCTGTTTTTTTGTGGAATATAGTGACATTAGGAATCTGATCTTGGGATTTGAAGGTTTTCATTTATATATTTATATATGTATATTTTTCTCACTAAGACAAAGAAACTTTATTTAGGGAGATTTTTTTTAGTTTTATTTCTTTTCAAATTTAATTTAAATTAGGATTTTAAATTATTTAAAGCTCTTTACAACCTGACTTCAATATTATTTCCCGATTTATTACACACCATTTGTGATTTCTACAGTTAATTTAAGCCATCTTTTTGCAGCTTCTTACATGTGACTATCTCTCATCTCTAAGATTTTGTATGACTATCTCCCATCCCTAAAATATATTCTTTTTTTCACTACTAAATCTTAGAATCCCCAGCTAATTTTAAATATCATCTCAAGAACCACCTTCATGAAGGTTTTCCTGTTTCCTCCCTAAGAATCAACATCATCATTTTGTATGTATGTATGTATGTGTGTACATATATATGTATATATGTGTGTGTGTGTGTATGTGTGTATGTGTGTGTTTGTGTGTGTGTGTGTGTGTGTGTGTGTGTATCCACCCAAGTGAAAAGAAACCAGTTAAAGAGATAAAGGAAAATCTAGGCCAAGGAAACTTTATATTGATGCCAATAAAATAAATTTAGAGAAAAGTATTTTTGTAATCCTTACTGGGTGAAACTTACATCCCGTTTCCTCTGTTGCAGTCTTACTTTAATCATTAATTCTGGTGTTGAAGTGAATTTGAGTTTGCAAGAACAATGTCAAAAGTTCAGGTCAGAATGAATTTAAAACACTTCAAGTATCCAGGAATGATGTGTTTGTTTGTACTTGGAAAATCTGTCCCCTTCTCAGTTTGTAAAAATTTACTATTATAAGTATGAACACAAAGTGACATATATGTATATATATATATATGTATGTTTGTGTGTATGTATCTCTGTGTATATGTATATGCACATATAGTTGGTCCCAGCAACTCATAGAGGCCATGGGTTTGCAAATATCTGCATTGATTAAAGAACTAATCTATTGAAGTTAAGGTCCTATTTGTTGTTATATCTTTAAAGATGAGCATATATTAATTTTAAAATATAATCTTGACCTTTCCGAAGAAGTCATTCTATTGAAGAACTAAATTATTTTTATTGAGACTCCATTTTAAATCAAAGATTTGAAAATGAATAGTATTGAAACTTAAAGAGTTTACAATGTAGGAGGGGGTAAGATCTGTATAAGAATAAATATAATAGAAGATAAATTTTAGAAAAATCTTAATTTAAGCTGAATTCCCACCAGGACAACTCAAATAGAATAATGTATTCATATTTATGAACTTATATCTGATGGGAAGCAAATGTGTGTCGTAAGCAAGAGAGACTTCAATACTTCAATTTAAAGAGTATTTTAACTTAATAGCAAAATTAATTCCTTATTAATGAAACTGTCAGTGGCTAGTCCGTTAGCAAGTATTAGCCCATATGCCTGTAACCTTCATTTTATATTGAGAAATACATGGAAAATATTAAGAAATAAACCACAAACTATGATGATTAACTCTCTCTAGCATCTATTCTGAAGGACTCCCAGCAGAGCCTGGATCCAGGTGATAACTCATCAAGGTTGCTGTAGGGTATTACAATTTAAGTAGGAAGAGACCTTGAAGATTCAAGGTCTGTTGTAGCTCTGAGATTTTCTGACTCTGTGAGGTTTATAAATGCTCCTCATTTTAAGATCAGTTTTTTTTTTGTTTTTGTTTTCAATTAAAAGAAATCACTGAAGCTTTACATCTTTATGTTTTTGACAAAAGATCTCCCACAGAAATTCTTGGTTTATGATGACAAAAGATACTGTTTCCAGAATCTGTTAGTCTTTAATCAATACTTGCCTGTTGACAGTGCCCTGAAACTTTTAATCAATAATAAGGGCTAAATATCATTCATTCTCTATCTTTCCAAGACATAAATTCTCCATTAGCTAGATGTTAACATATGATCTTTACAACTCATAGTCAGCAAAAACCATATATCAAGTCCTTTATAAATAAACACACACACCATGATCATAAAAAACATTTAACAAAGATTTCTTCCTAGAACATGACATAATCATTTACTGAAGATCTTATTTACAAATTTCATTAATATAATTGTTACCACCCCTCACCCAAAATGTATCTGAAAAGATCATTCAAATTTTTTAAATTTGTAAGCTTATCACATTATAAGGTTCCCTCTTCTGAATATCCCACTCCACCAGCTCCCTCCTCTATCATGTCCCTTGGGTTGAAAGTGAAGGGTGAAAGTGGGGTATATATTAGGAAATGTAATGGTGGGGGGAGTGGAGTTTCCATTATCTCTGAAAAAAGGAAGATTTTTCTGTTTCATGCTGATGTTGGACCCGATTGATGGAATGGGCCTTTCATCTCATTCTTGTTGGGGCAGCTGCCACAAACAAGTTTAGAATTTGATTAAGAACCTGAATCTCATTTTGGCTGTTAATCAGTTTCAGCACCTTAGGTTTTACTGTCCGTGTGAAATAAATCCAGATAATATCTCCAATATGATTTTCTCTTGTCAACAAAGAGAGTCCATAATTCTGAGCTTTTTATTGAGAAATTCTATTGGAACTTTAAGCAGCTCCATAAAAAATCTATAAATGTGAAAAAGCTAGACTATTAAGTGCCATATATTGAACAAGGGAAGGATTCAATTTCATAAAAAATCTCTTTGTCAGAATTTTAAAAAATGTAATCAAGATGAGAAGATCTTTGCAAGATATATTAGAGAAATGCCTTATTGTTTGTTGCTATTCAATAGTGTTCAACTCTTCATGACTGCATTTGTGGTTTTCTTGACAAAGATACTGGAGTGGTTTGCCATTTCTTTCTCCAGTTCATTTGACAGATGAGGAATTGAGACAAATATGATCAAGTGACTTGCCCAGGGTCACACAGCCACATTTGAACTTAGGAAGATGAGTCTTCTAGCTGCCCCAATGTCTTATGTAATTCTTTCCTAATATAACAATGATTACTCTGTACCCCCAAACCTCATCCCTCCAAGCCTGAAGATCAGGTGTGTTGCATTTCCACTTTCCCCCCTCAGAGTTATCCATTGTCATTAGGTCTCTCATTTCTGCCACTTGTTTAAGCATCCAACAATTATATTCTTCCAAGTTTAGGGGGCCCTGTGTGCCCTAGTTCCATGCAACCATTGAAAAGTCAGTGGGTTTTACAGAGGAAATATTTACTTCAAAGGAATAACCAAAGCAAATATACAAATATTTTCCCTTAGTACCTGTGAGACATAATTCCTAGTGTCTGGGCAAGAAAAGTGAATTAGTATTACATTTACCTCAGTTCCTACATAGCATTAAGCCCCACTAAATTCTTAGTCCAAAGACCACTGGGGGCAGCTAGGTGGCTCAGTGGATAGAGCACCAGCCCTGGAGTCAGGAGGACCTGAGTTCAAATCCAACCTCAGACACTTAACACTTACTAGCTGTGTGACCCTGGACAAGTCACTTAACACCAATTGCCTCACTAAAAAAAACAAAAACAAAAAACAAAAACAAAGACCACTGGGCTTATATCATGGGGCCCTGGCTTTTCAGTTACCATTTTCCTGGGTGGTAACCCTCATCCAGGAAAACTGGACTACAATGTACCCATGACTCAAGCTCCCACGCCTACACTCCACTCTCTGCACCTAGAAATGAAAAATAGTAAGTAAATAAATAAACACACAAAAGAATGAATTAAAAAAGGAAGAAAGGAAGGAAGGAAGGACAAATGAAAGAAGACCTATTTCTCAGTGTCACAGGGACTAAGGAGGAGAATATTGTTATTCTTTGATAAACATACTGCATGATGCCCCTAATTTGAGTGAATGAGTTCTTCACCTGTGGACACTACCAGGAGAAAAACTGTGTCTCAGTGAGGTAGATTTGAAAATGAAAGCAGTTCATACTATATTATCAGTGGGAAGAGTCTGCTTCCAGCTACATGGCAGGTCAATAAAGAATGTCTTCTCACAGAATTGTGTCCCCAGCTCAGTGGTATGTTGGCTTTTGAGAGTCAAATGTTAAATTTTCAGTGTATTTATACCACAGAAATCACCAAATGCTATAAATCCAAGCTTGATTTATTGTTTTGTTGATATTATAGACTGAAGAAGGTGATTGGGGAAAATGTTAATAATGCAAACAAAAACCTTAAAAGTATACCATTTACACTTTTAAAAAAACATGGTCATTAGACACACTTTTGCTCTCCAATCTCCCATATGGGTGCCTCCACTGTAAGTGATCTGGGCAAAACCCAAAACCATGACATATTAAAAATTGTACTATTTCAGCTAAATTTGATGACAAAGCTTTCTCATTTTAAGTTATTTCATTGACTCCATGCTATGGAGACTCAAATAATAGCTATTAAATGGTTCCATTTCTTCATTTTTGCCAGTTTAGCTAGATTTTTCAAAAATCTAATTATGTAGCTTAACTGCAAAACCCCTAGTAGATCCTGTGTGTAACCCCATTACATTTAAATATCTCTCTTCTGAATCAAATTAATTATCACACATCTGTTACAGATCATGGGACACAAATATTTACAACCAAGCCACAAATTTCAGGTTATTTCTACCCATTTGTTATTATTTTTCTTTCTTAGAACTATTTTATCATTTTCAATTTTATAGCACCTTTTAATTTTCTTATTTAATATTAAATGTAAACACAGACTTCTACCCATTTTGTTAGCATAAGGTATAAGGATCATAGGTAAAATATTGGAAATTTCCTTCATATCCTGGATTTACATGGTAGTTTCTAACAATACATAGGGCTGGGGCAGCTAGGTGATGTAGTGGATAAAGCACTGGTCCTGGATTCAGGAGGACATGAGTTCAAATCTGGCCTCAGATGAGAAGACTAAAGGCCTTAAGAGATGATGTGACATAGGTCATAAGTATCAGTGCCAGGATTTGAACCCACATTCTTACTCCAAATCCTGAACAATTTCCATTATACTACTACTTTATGTCTCAACTCCAGGCTTCAACAACTAAAAACTTCAGAATGTACCACTTAATATTTACCTAATTTGGCATACGAAATATAAATACTAAAGAGGCAGAGTTACATAGTAGGTAGAGAAAAGAAATAATAGAATTCAAATTACTTTACTGAGGTTTAAAAATAAGCTATATAAGCTGTACTATATCAATTGAATTGAGAGGGAAAAAGCAATGAAAAATACCTTATAAGTTCAAGGAATGTTGAGCTTTGAACCTACAAAGTTCTTTTTCAACATTTCAATTGCTCCAGTCGTTTCAATATCATTTTCAGCGAATGAACAAAGTTCCAGTGTTTAGATAACTTTATAACTTTGGGGCAGCTAGGTAGTACAGTGGATAGGGTGCTAGTCCTGGAATCAGACCAGCCTCAGATAATTCCTCCCTGCATGACCTTGGGCAAGTCATTTAACTCTGTTCGCTTCAGTTTCCTCATCTGTAAAATGAGAGTTGGATTAGAACATGGCAAACCACTCCAGTATCTTTGCCAAGAAAACCCCAAATTGGACGTTACTGAAGTGACTCAACAACAGCAACAACAACAACAATATATAACTTTGCTTGTGAGGACCAATGTGTTCACTCAGCTACTCTAAATGTATCTAGTCTACATATTTTTCTTTGATCTTTCAGTTTTCTTGACTTTGCAACAATTTATCCTTTCTGTTTCACTTCCTTTGGAGGATACACAGGGATGAGGGAGAGGAGGAGAACCATGGTGGGGGCAGGGGATCAAGCTTGTAGCCACTTTCCCTCTTATCAGAAAAGCAGCATGACGTGGTAAATAAAGGAACACAGGATCAAATTCTGCCTTTGACAAATACTTGTGAGAAAAAAGACTATATTTGGACTCTTCTCAGAGCCCTAAAGGCAGAGAGTGAGTCTAGTTTCAGGCCCAACAGCTTTATGGTCCAAACCTCCCAGTATGGGGCCGCCCAGTACATGAGGCTCTGAGGAAGCTGATGTTCCTGGGCCTTAGGTTTGAGCAGAGCCTGAAGAAGGGCCTGGGTTTTGTGGGAGTCTGGCTGGTCTGGGAGTTCATCTTGAGGTGCCCGAGGTGATCCCAACTTGACTTGGATCTCAAGCCCTGACTTGAGTTTTGTTTAGAAAGGTTATGTTTACACAAGCACTGTATAGTGGGAAATGGGGACATTCTTACTCCAGCATAGGGTTGGGGCCTAAGTCCACAATCTGATTGGTTGAACCCCAGGACAAGTTTTCTTTCTTGAAGAGTTATATATGTTAATACAGTTTGTAAAATCTGATTGGTCAAATGGTACCACCTGACTAGTTTCTAGCACTGTAATTGGTCCATTTGGTACAATCTGATTGGTTGTTATTGTTATACTGTATGTCGATGGGGGAGTATGTAAATGAGGGGTATTGAAATGCCTTAATGTGATTGGTTGGAGGGGACCCCTTGAGGGTTATAAATAGAAGTGAGGTCTCTCACTTCAGTGCACTCTCCAGCACATTCAGAAGAGTGCCCATCTTCGAGAAGATGAGTAAAGCCTTCACTCACCAACTGCTGCCTATTTGGAATTTTTGAACAGTGGCCTGCTAGCAACACTAGGGCTGCCAACACTAGAGCTGCTAACACTAGAACTGTGCAACACTATGAGTGTTTAGCTGTGTTTCTAACAAGCCATTGGTAAGTTTTTTGACTTACATGTGCTTGGGGTAACTCTACAAGACTGTAAATTAGAGGGGTTGCCCCATGTGCATTGGTTCAAGTAGTACATTCTCTTCTTTATCCCCATCCATCCTCCAAATAAATTGAAATAAAGTGAAAAGGTTGTTTCCAAGTCAAGAAAACTCTGATATACAAAAGAAATATATGTAGACCAGACAAATTTAGAAATTTCCACACACATATGTGCACACACACACAGAAACCTACTCACTTCAGGTTTTCCACTTCTTATTTTAGTGAAGGCATATTATGCTACTGTGTTTCCTCATTGTCTGCCTCTGAATAATGGTTCATCATTTTCATTTCTTTTTAGTTGTGTTTTTTTTTTTCACACATGAGCCAGAGTGTAACAAAACATCCAGTAAATGTTGTACAAAATTAGTCTTCATGTATGGGCAGCTAGGAGGCATAGTGAATAGAGTGATGGGCCAGGTGGTAAGATAGACTCATCTTAAATCTTATCTTAGACATTAACTATAACATTGAGCAGATGATTTAAGCTCTCATGACCCCAGTTTCTTCACTTGTAAAATGGGAATCAATACTAGGTTATCACATAGAATTTTGGGGAGTATCAAATGATATAATAGATGTAAAAGAGCTTTGCAGAACTAAAAATAGGGGCAGCTAGATGGCGCAGTGGATAGAGCACCAGCCCTGGAGTCAGGAGTACCTGAGTTCAAATCTGGCCTCAGACACTTAATACTTACTAGCTGTGTGACCCTGGGCAAGTCACTTAACCCCAATTGCCTCACTAAAAAAAAAAAAAAAAACAAAGAACTAAAAGTGCTATATAAATGTTATCTACTATTATTAAACATCATATATGGTGGGCATATTTCTTCATAAGCTATGTTGTGTTAAGTAAAACCTTGACTGTGGAGTTCAGAATGTTTTACCACTTCTATATAGATCATACTTGTCAATCTGTTATTAGAAGTCTGAATGTATATTTATCCAGCTCACTGTGTTATAATTTTATATTTGGCCAAATGTCCCTGCACCCCTCAATTACTGAGGAAGATTCTTTAGCCTCTGTAAGGCCAATAGGTTTATATAAAGGGGTTATCATATAGTCATTGTATGTAGTCTGTAGATGAAAATTTCCATTCACAGATTGAGAAGTCTTTTCCTAAATGCCTGTGAACTGTATTACCAATGTCTACATAAAATTAGACCTAAGCCTTGGAATGAAGAGAATGCAGTTCCCAATTTAGTGTCCCTCTATCTTCTTTACCACTGTCAACTTACAACCACAGTTTGGGTCCTCTGGAAGATGAATAACCCAAACTCAAGGTATTTTATGAGTCTGCAGTGGTGTATTTAACTCTTCCCTAGTTGGCCAAGGGATTTAAGTATCTTAAAGCAAAGATATTTAGTGAAATAGCATAGAAAGAACAGTGGCAACATGTTCCATGCAGGGGCTAGATTCCCCCAAAATATACACACCATCAGTGTGTATCATTTGAAATATTAAGGGGGGCAGCTAGATGGCGCAGTGGATAGAGCAGCGGCCCTGAATTCAGGAGTACCTGAGTTCAAATCCGGCCTCAGACACTTAATACTTACTAGCTGTGTGACCCTGGTCAAGTCGCTTAACTCCAATTGCCTCACTAAAAAAATATATATATATATATATATATATATTAAGGGGAAGCCTGTCTCTGTTCTAAGTTATTAGGGAACTTAGCTGTGTTTTCTAATATATTGCTACTTATAAATTAGAGGCTATTGCACTAGTTTTGGCAGCAAGTATTTATTATTAAATTGACCACATGTAAATCCAGCATAGAATCCCAGGGGGGAGGGGGGAAGAGAGAGAGCCAGCCCTAGGGTAAATCAGTATCAGTAAGAGGATTGGCAAGAAAACAGAGTATGAGAGCACATGGCTCCAAAGTTCAGTATCTAGAGCTAGAGAGAGAAGGAGAAAGTGGGGATGAGTGGCTGCCTCCTTCAGCATCCCAGGCCAAGAAGACTGTAAGCCCCTTGCAGACCAGAGAAGAGGTGGCCCTTACACCCTGTTCAAAGCTAATTGACTAGTATCATTCAATTCTATTGGTTGAAAGGACCTGAGGGTGGTCTATATCAAAATGAGCAGTATGTGCTAAGGTCAAAGTCCAGAAAAAGACAGGCCCTCTGAAAGGAAAAGGTTTTCAGATAGATGTGATATCCATCTCTACTGAGAGTCTGAGTCACTTTTATCTCTGATGCACCCTGATGCTGGCTCTGAGAAACCAGTCAGAGTTCCTGAGTCTGGGTAGGGTCACTGAGTCTCCCCCAAAACCCATTATTAATAATTATTTTCTCACAAGTGGAAAGAAAGAAAGATAGCTACATTAAAAAAAACACAACCTTGTGGACAAGGTAATGGGGAGGGGGTAGAACTAGGGGGAAATGTGGTCAGCAATGCTTCATTCTCCTCTCAGCCTTTTTCTGATACTCCAGACTTTACCTCCATGCCTCATTTGTCTTGTTAACCTAGAATTTCCCTCGGTGGCTGTGGCCTTCTCACATGAGAACACCTCTCTACCCTTTTTGCCATTGATGAGCTTCTCAGGGCCTTCACTTGGGGAAAGATTACACGATAGTCATGCTGCAATCATTTCCTGGCTCTCCTTCCCCACCCCATTTCTTTTATAAGTTTCACCCCCTTAGAATGTCATCTTCTTGAGGTCATGTACTGACTTCCTTTGTGTTAGCATTTGTGTTCCCAGCAGTTATCACAGTGATTGGTACATAGTAATAATTTAATACATGCTTGTTTGCTGCCTTCCTATTACTCCCCCCACCCCCAAATAACTCAAAAGATAAGGAAAAAATCCATATGTGCAAAAACATTTGTCACATTTTTTTCATTAGATCAAATAACTAGAAACAAACATGGTACCCATCATTTAAGGAATAAATGAGCAAACTATAGTATATGGAGGTAACAAAATATCATTATGCAAGAAATGATGAAAGGAACTATTTCAGAGACATATGAACTAATACAGAGCAACCTAAGCAAAATACAAGAACAATTTATATAGATAAAACCATATTTTTCTTCCAAATTTCTGTTTTCTATTAATTTTTTATTTTCTATTTTTGTTATCTCTATTAATAGTTCCATTCACTTCCTCAACTCCCCCTTCCCTGCCCATCAAAAGAATAAAAATAAAACTTTACTTTCAAAGCAGTCCTATTCATTATTCAAATTATATGTAGCCATACTGAATAAATAACAAATGGATTTTTATATCATACCTTGGACACTGTAGTGGTCTGATGCTTATAAATAGGTTTCAGTTTAACATAGAAATCTTAGATGACTGATTCTTCAATTTTATATTATCGGGGTTTTTAAATGTGTCCACTAAAGAAAAAAAAGGGGAGGGGACCTTAAGTTGGTTTGCTAAGTCATTAAAATGTACTTTGGGTGGAAAACAGGGTTTGGATCTTATGATGAGTCAAAACAATGAAATGATTATTATATCAGTATGTTTTCATTATTACTAACATAATTATATATCTATTCATTTCTGTAAGATTTACCACTTGTGAATATGTATAGCTTGTTTCCTATATTCATAATTTATAGTTTAAGCATTATTTTCCAATGTTTGATTTTTTAAAATGTCTTTCATATGGGCCTGGAAATTTCCATTTTGGGAGTTTGTAACTTGAACTTCATAGTTAAAAGGACTAAGTATTTCAAGAAAGTCTAGTTGGCAATAAGAACTAATTTCTATTCTAAGTTACAATTTATTTTGCTATATGAGAATGCCAAATTGCATGTTTTAAACTTTTTTAAACCTTCTGAAAATGTTGCAATTTTAAATGTTTGGAATTTAAGCTTTTCTGTAAAAATAGAAAATTATCTGGATTGTCTAGTAATTGTATAACAATGTTTAACGATGGGAAAATATCGTAGAATTATGATGAAGCTAAAATATACTTTCTGCCCTCAAAAAATGTATAGTCTTATAGGAAAGAAGAAGACATTTTCATCTAACTAATTTTCCCCTTCAACTTTTATATGAGAGCTATGGCATGGATTACCTGAGTAGAGCCTCACCTCCTGCTATTTCTGTTGGTTTGGGTAAGTATAAGTTCTGTCTTAGTGTAATCCTAAAATCCATTATGTCAGCTAGGGACCTTCTGTCTTGTATTGCATAGAAATTCTAGAGATGAGAGAGACTCAACTGACTATATTTATGAGAAGCACCACTGTGATGCCTGACCTTCTGTGTAATGCTTTATATCCCCTGGGACTAAGGAAACTTTCTTTGAGGTTGGGATCAATATCTAGTGCTGGCCCTTTTAAAATATGTGAGTTGATTCACCCAGGCAGCCAAATCCATTTAGGGGTACTTTGGACATAAGTTTGCTCTAAAGATATGGACATTCTTTCTCATTCAATTCTTGCCCTCTTTTCTTGCTGACTCATGGGGCTCCACTGGCCCTTAGCCTACCCTCTCAAATCCCATTCCTGCTGGCTCTGCAGTAGTGCACTGCTCAGTCCCAGACAATTTAGTATCAGGTGGCTAGCCTGAAATAAATCCCACTGGTAGGTGGGCACTACTAATAACATTCTTGTCAGCAGGCTTGCCAAGGGACAGTTTACTCTTCAATGGGCATTTTATCCATGAAAATCATAAGATCATTTCCTATTATTTTGCTCTGTTTTTCATGGAAAGGTTAGTTAACCTCTTCATATTTTCTGTAACATGCAGTGAGACACAATCGAAATAAACACTGGCATTGGAATCAGAGGCCTGGGTTCAAACACCACCTGGGCACTAAAACCCATTGAATATCCATAGGACTCAGTTTTATCATCTATAAAATGAAAGGTTTGAATTTGGATGGTCCTTTAACCGTTAAATCTATGGCTCACTTTCTGTGAACATGAATGTTTCATTGGAAATCATTTAGTATCAGGAATAATTGTATTGCTAAGGCTTAGAAAAGTTAATTAATCCATGAGGCTCCAATTATGTAAATATTAACCTGACAATGAGATTCAAAAGATCCAGAGGAAAGTTAGTTTGGTAAATGAGTGTTGGAATTATATTCAAAAGTTTCTCAATTTCTTTTCTTTTTTTAAGATGGATTTCTAAGGCTACTCTGGGAAAATGCACTCTTTTTTTTTTTTCACTGACTCATTTATACTTAATTCCTTTTTGGAAATCTTTGGAACATTACTTTCATAATCTTTAAGAACAGGAAGATCTACTTTGCCAAGTGTGAATTAACCCATATGCCTTGGCAAATACGTATTTAAATTTTGCCAGAACAACATTGTTATTTCAGGTCAGGAGAGATCTGTATAGCATGTCCGAGAGAAAAAATTAAAGAAACAGACACAGAGACAGTCTCCACACGCACACACGCGCGTGCACACACACACACACACACACACACACACACACACATATACCATAGAGACACCAAAGAAAGACAAAGAGACAGAGTGAGAAATAGCAAGAAAGTCACCCCCAGAGTAAGAAAGAGGACCAAGGACAAGTAAAAAATATCAGTCTGGACAAGAGGGGGAAAAGAGAGAGAGAGAGAGAGAGAGAGAGAGATGAGAGAGAGAGAGAGAAGAGATCACATTACAGGTAGATAAATTGGAATAATTAAATAGTCATTTCCACAAAACTTGCATAGTAAGGTGCCTACATGCTTTATTACCAAGATTATTTAAAAAGGAATCTAAATTTGCTATATGCTATCTGTACTTATACTACTGAAAAGGTAAAGCCCACTTCTTTGTCCGTTTCTTCTTCAGTAGAAAATATGAGAAGAATATGAAAAATTGAATCGCTGAATTGCCTGAGTAAAATGAGTTTTTATTCCCCTGTTTCTTAATCTGTTAATGTTTCTTTTTCCCTAGGAAGCATCACATATATAATAAAACACATCAACATTTATTCTCATCTCCTCCTTTTCTTCCCCCTCCTCCTCCTTCTCCTTATTTAAAATCAAGATCCGCACATATAGAAATAAAACTTTCTGGAAAACTGTTGTATTTCCTAACTGCTATGACCTATCATTTCAATGTTGCATTCAATTGAACAGTGTGTGTGTTTTTTAAAGCAGTTCACATGTTTGGCAAACTCCATTGATGATATTAACTGAATAATTAATTATTAAAGTCATTAATTACAAAGATTTTAATCCCCCAGGATCTACATGGATTTTTTTTTAAACTCAACTTATTTTATCTTATTGTAGACAGTAAAATAGTATTATTAAAGATAAAAAGCCAATTTTAATAATTAATTAATAATATATAATTCAACATCAGTTATTTCATCTTTTATTATTTATTTGTTTATTCATTTACTTATTCATTCATTCATCCACTTATTTGTTTGTTTGTTTGTTTGTTTAGCGGGCAATGAGGATTAAGTGACTTGCCCAGGGTCACACAGCTAGTAAGCATCAAGTGTCTGAGGCCTGATTTGAACTCAGGTCCTCCTGAATCCAGGAATGGTGCTTTATTCACTGCACTACCTAGCTGCCTCTAGTTATTTCATCTTTATCTCATTCTTTGAAATGTATTTATTTTATAACTCTTATAATTAGTTTTTATATATAATTTATGAATAAAGTAATATTTATTAGAGGGTTTGCTCATTGTTTTTGTTGTTGCTATTGTTATAGAAAGTATATAGAATCAGAAATCTTTGTAGACTATTGATCTAGACCAGGGCTCCTTAAACTTTTTCCACTCTCAAGTCCTTTTTGCCCAAGAAATGTTTATAATACCCTGAGGAAATAGGTATGAAAAATAGGTATACATAAACTTTTACTATTGTCAAATTTTTTGCAACCCCCACATTCAGTTATGCAACCCTATATGGGGTCATAAACCACAGTTTAAGAAGCTTTCATGTAGACAATATCCATCTTTAACATTTTTTCCTACTGTGGATAATGTTTTGAATCACTATAGATCTCACTTAGATGGTTTTACAAGGTTATCTGGGGTTTGATGAAAACAGAATAATTTCATTCAGAAATGGGAGCAAAGAACTTCCCCATCTGTGAAAAATCTCCAGCAATTTGGACTTTGTCCTTGCTATCGTTCCTGACAATGCCAAATCCCTTTGTGGAGCATACATTTCTCTGTTATGCCTTCCTTAAAGTTTATCATTAGTGTAAAATCAAGTAAATCATCTGTATATTAAATGCTTCAACTTTTAATGTAATATTTTAATACATGCATGAGTGACACCTTAGGTGATATCATGACTTGCAGTGCATTGGACTTAAGTGAGTCAGGCCTGTGCAAAGTCACCAGCCTCATTCTCTCCTCTAGAGCAATCTGAGTCCAGTGGGAAGTTATATATCAAGATGACTAGAAATAGCCCTTCATGTGGTAGGAGATCATGGCCTTTTAAGCTAAGGCCTTCCCCAGGTCTTAGTTTGCCTGAAGCAACACCCATTTAGTGATTAAGGGGAGGTAAGAAATGAGGCAAAAAAAGACCTCTGTAAATCAGTAAGACAGTAGGCTAAGACTAGCAGGCTCAATTTACCTTTCACTTGACATGGAAAAAATAAAAAGGCATATCTCTATATTCAATTCAATGTCCTGGAACATTTACATTTGAAACCACTGATTTCAAAACCAATAAAAATAGTGTTAAACTCTGCTATATTAGCTAAAATATCTGTGTTTATATGTCTATATACACACATATATATTTATATATATATGTATATATATACAAATATACATACATATACATGAGTTGGGTTATTACCTACATGATATACAATCATACAATGCATAAAGTATTTGAAAATGCTATGTAAATACTAGATATTATTAGGATTTATTTTAGTTATAATTATATACTCAAAAGGACACCTAGGTGGTGCAATATGTAGAGTGCCAGGCCTGGAGTCAGGAATTCTCATCTTGCTGGGACTCAGACACTCACTAACAGGTGAACTGGGCAAGTCACCTAACTCTTTTTGCTTCAGTTCCTCATCTGTAAAATGAGCTGAAGAAGGAAATGGCAAACCACTCCAATATCTTTGCCAAGAAAATGCTGAATGGTATCACAAAGAGCTGGGCACAACTTAAATGACTGAACAAAATCAAACTATATTTAGCATGATATAAAAATTAAATTATTTGAGTTATATTGCTTTCAAAAGTTTGGGAATGTTATGATTGTGAGTTTATAGCTATCTGGGCTACATTGTAAAAGATCTTATAACAGAATCTTCCATCCTCTGGTTCCAAGTTCTTGCAGTTTTATAAGCAAAAATAATGCTGAGCCTATCTCAATTACAGAATAGATCAAAAGGAGCCCTAGTCATTTTGTGTAAAATGAATTGAGCAAATGTGACCAACCCCTGGGAATTTTCTACAGAGATGTCAGTTCAAATTTTCTCTATTTTCCCTTCTAACATCTAACCCTCTTTCTCTGAATCCCACTCTAATCGCAAGAGTCATGCAGATTACATAATGTGACATAAAACCAATATCCATTTAATGTAATGACATATTTTACAGCCTTGCAAAGAATACCTCAGGTGAGCTTCTATGAAGTTATGGTATTTTATGTATTACTGAAGAGTTAGATAACTCAGTGAAGAATTAGGGAGGATTGGGGTAATTGTAATTATGAAGACATAAAAAAATAAATTAAAGCCAATTTGCTAGCATAAAAATTGTAATTGAGATGAATGCAGTTTTGAAGGAGAAAGGGAAAGCATAAGCCACCACAAATGATTTGAGAAGATAATAAACTGCAAAACAAGAGGCCATGAACCAAAGCTTGGAAAAAATAGTGTATTGAGGATGCTCATGAGAAATGTCTATATGGAAATTGTTGTTAGTGGTTGAAAGAACAACTGATTAGTGAGAAATAATCATACAATATCAGTTCTCAACCTTAAATTTATTGGAAATCAGTAAAGTTCCATGTTTTCCCTGATTTTTTTTAATTTTTTATTTTTTGCAGGGCAATGGGGGTTAAGTGACTTGCCCAGGGTCACACAGCTAGTAAGTGTCAAGTGTCTGAGGCCGGATTTGAACCCGGGTACTCCTGAATCCAAGGCTGGTGCTTTATCCACTGTGCCACCTAGCTGCCCCATTCCCTGATTTTTATAGTGTAAAAATGATATAGTCCTTCAAGGATAGTAGTAGTGAAAAAAATAGGGATCTAACTTTTAACAAATGATAAAATTTTCAACGTGGATTTGTTTAGATCTGAATATGTAGGCAAAAGGAATATGAAAATATGAAAAATACAGTCCTTGGCTTCAAATAGCTCACAGCATACTAGGAGGTATATATAAACTACATAAATGAAATGTAAATGATTAAAGTGAGAAATGATAGAAAATGGAATAAGGAGGAGGAGGAGGAGAGGAAGAAGAAGAAGAAGAAGAAGAAGAAGAAGAAGAAGAAGAAGAAGAAGAAGAAGAAGAAGAAGAAGAAGAAGAAGAAGAAGAAAGGCAGGAGTGTCAGTAGCAGAAGCAGAAGCAGAAGAAGGAGAAGGAGGAGTAGAAGAAGGAGAAGAAGGAAAAGAAGAAGGAGGAGTAGGAGAAGGAGAAGGAGGAGAAAGAGAAGGAGAAGGAAAAAGAAGAAGGAAAAGAAAAAAGGAGGAGGAGGAGGAGAAGAAGAGGAAGGAGCTGAGTTCTCTAAGTAAGGGTGACATATCCTTTAGTTGGGGGCATCAGAAAATGTTTCATGGAAGCCAGAAGGATTTAAGCTGACTGAGTCCAGTATACGTTTTCCTTCCTTCCTTCCTTCCTTCCTTCCTTCCTCCTTTTCCTTCCTTCCTTCTTCCTCCTTCCTTCCTTCCTGTCCTTCCTTCCTTCTTCCTCCGTCCTTCCTTCCTTCCTTCCCTCCCTCCCTCCCTCCCTCCCTCCCTCCCCTCTCTCTCTCTCTCTCTCTCTCTCTCCTCTCTCTCTCTCTCTCTCCCTTTGTCTCTCTCTCACACACATCTATTTCTTTTACTGGGTTTGTCTTTCTCAGCACATTGCATTCAAATAGGTGATTATGAAATTATTTTTAAAGATACTCAGTGTTAGAATTCTTCTGGCTCATTTTTCATGCCTAGCCATGCATTTGCATGCATGTATGCATTGCTATTAATTTCCCATGGACCTTATTGTATTTTTTTTGAGAAACAAGGCCTTTCTGTCCAAAAGGTAAGGAAAGTCCATTTTGGACACTTAGAAGCTATATGGTTCTAAGAAAGTCATTTAACCTCTCTAGGCCAGAGTTCTCCTACCTGGAAAAATGAAGAAGTTGTACTTGATGACATTTCTTCAACTATAAATCTTTAATCCTACGATTTTATAATCCTATTAATGTCACATAATCTGAACCTTGAAGGGAAAAGGGGTTTTTAGCAGGTAGTTATGTGGGGAATGTTTCAAGCATGGAGCATGGCCTGCAGGAAGGAAGCCCTAAGGAGATAGATCATAGGACATGTAAGTTTTGATGATATTGATGGGCCAGGAAAATTTGCTAGCAATAAAAACCTGTCTAAGCAGTGTTTCATGGTTATCTTTGTATACTAACATAAATAGGAACTATCTAAGAAACAGTAGAGGAGGCTTAGGATACAGAGTATGATGTATTGTTGGGATAAGTGTACAAAAGTGACCAGTTCATTACATTTTCTTTCTTTCTTTCTTTCTTTCTTTTTTTTTTGCAGGCAATGGGGGTTAAGTGACTTGCCCAGGGTCAGACAGCTAGGAAGTGTCAAGTGTCTGAGGCTGGATTTGAACTCAGGTACTCCTGAATCCAGGGCCAGTGCTTTAACCACTGCTCCATCTAGATGCCCCTCATTACATTTTCAACAGACTAGACAGTACCATTTCTAAATAGTTAAAACAAAGGGGCATGATGAAAAGAAGTTGAAAACAATTTCTTTATTATATTTTTACCATCTCAAGAAGTTGACAGTCAGAGATTTTGCCACAGTAACAGAGAATACCATAAAAGAGCTAAAATGGATCTCTCCCTATAAGTCAAATTAAAGTTGAATAGATGGAGTCAGAATAGACAGTAGAAGACAGTGCAGTTCTAGATACAGACAGAAACTTAGCATGGGAAGGTATACATTATATGACTAAGGGGAAGTCATTCCTAACTATTAGCTAATACAGTATTAACCTGCACTTGCCAGGGAGATGTTTACTAACTACATCACTCCATATTCCCTGAAAATCTTTTCAACAACCTCTCCATGTGTCCTATGAATATGCTCTGTCATTTTAGCCTTTTCACTTGTGGAATCTGATAGCTATAACCCCATTGTCCTAATTAGTGACTGTCTCACTTGATACACAATTAAAATAATTTATTTATTTTTAACATTTTTTTTATTAATTCTGAATCCAAATTCTCTTCCTCCCTGCCACCTCTCATCTAACTATTGAGAAGACAAGCAGGCCAAGATGGAAAAGTAAGGCAGGAACTTGCCTCAATTTTCCCAAATTCACCTTCAAGAAATTATAAAATAAAGCATCCAAATAAATTCTGGAGCAGCAGAACCAAAAACAAAACAAAGCAAAAACCAACCAGCTGGATGAAATAATTTCCAGCTCAAGACAACTTAGAAGGCTGGCAGGAAAAATCAGTCTCACTGGCCTAAAAGGGGAGTACAGTCCAGAGCTGGCAGTGCCCAGTTATGCCAGCAGCAGGATAATCACTAGCAAGCTGGCAGAGAGGACTCAGGACATGCCATCAATGAGGCCCTAAATCCCAACTGTAAGGAGCTTCAGACAGTACCCCCTCTCCACCTCAGGAGCAGAGACCAATTGAAACATAAATTTAAAAGTCACAAAATTAGCTGGAACAAAACTGAAACTGACCACAGAAAGTTAGCATGGTAACAGTAAAGATTAAACACAAACTCAGAAAAGGATAATATAGAAAAAACTATATGTGAATTCTTAAAGAAAAAATAGTGAGTCCATTTCAAATTACCAGTATCAAATATGAATAGAGGGAATTCACCAACAATGAAGAGGAAATTAAAATGATTATTAGGAGCTATTTAATCTAACTACTTGCAAAAATAGACAAAGGAGTCTGACCAAATTCGTTTATAACACAAATGTGGTGCTGATACTTTACACAGGAAGAGAAAAAAAGGAGAATCAAAACTATAGACCAATATCCCTCATGAATATTGATTCAATTAAAAAAATACTATCAAGAAGATTACAACAATATATCATAAGGATAATACAGTATGAATAGGTGGGATTTATACCAGGAATGCACAGCTAGTTCAATATTAGGAAAACTATCAACATAATTGACCATATAAATTGCAAAATCAACTCAAATCATATGATTATTTCAGTGGTTGCAGAAAACACTTTTGACAAAATACAACACTTCTCTGTTAAAAACATTAGATAGCATAGGACTAAACAAAGCTTCCATTCAAATGATAAGTAATATCTAAAAAAACCTTCAGCATGTGTTATCTTCAAATTAAAAACCTTCCAAATAAAGATTAGGGATGAAACAAGGATGCCCACTACTATAAAATTATGCTGAAAATTTTAACTATGCAATAAGAGATGAAAAAGAAATTGAAGCAATTAGAATAGGCAATGAAGAAACAAAGCAATCACTCTTTGCAGATTATATGATAGAATATTTAGAGAAGTCTAGAGAACTAAAAAACCTACTTAAAACAATTAGCAACTTTAGCAAAGCTGCAGGATATAAAATAAACCCCTATAAATCATCAGCATTTCTATATATTACCAAGAAAGTTCAGCAGTAAGAGAGAAATTCCTTTTAAAATACCTGTAGACAACATAAAATGGTTTGTAGCTATCTGTCAAGCCAAACCCAGGAACCCAGGGAAACTACAAAACACGTTTCACGCAAATAAAGTCAAATCTAAATAATTGGAAAAACATAAATTGGTTATGGGTAGGCTGAGCCAGTATAATAAAATTGATAATTCTACCTAAATTGATTTACTTATTCAGTGCCATACCAATCAAAATACAAAAAAAAAATTAGAGCTTGGAAAAATAATAACAAAATTCATCTGAAAGAATAAAAGGTCATGTATATCAAGGGATCTAATGGGGTGGGGGGAGTAAAGGAAGGTTGCTTAGCCATACCAGATATGAAAATGTATCATAAAGCAGCAACAATCAAAACTCTCTGGTACTGGCTAAGAAATAGAGTGGTGGATCAGTGGAATAGATAATGTACATAAAACATAGTAGTAAATGACAATAGTAGTGTAGTATATGTTAAACCCAAAGGCCTAAGCTTTTGGAACAGGAACTCAAAATCTGACAAAAACTGTAGGGGAAACTGGAAAATAGTATGGCAGAAACTTTGTATAGACCAACACGTTACCCCATATAACAAGATTAGGAAATCAGAGCTCTAAAGTCATATAAACATGTTCTAAATCACTATTAATTGGAGAAGTACACAATAAAATAACTCTGAGGCACCACCTCAAACCTATATTATTGTTTAATATGACATAAAAGGAAAATGATAAATGTTGGAGGGCATCCTCAGTTGATAGGTATCCTTTTAATATCCAATGCTTTGCCATCACAAATAGAGCTGCAATAAAAGCCTTTTTCTCCTTTATCTTTGGGGTACAGACCTAGTAGTATTATTGGATCATAGGGCATGCACAGTTTTTTAGCCCTTTGGGCATAATTCCAAATTGTTCTCCAAAATAATTAGAGTAGATCATAACTCCACCAACAGTACATTCATATACCTATTTTTCAACATCCCCTACAGCATCTATCATTTTCCTTTTCTGTCATGATAGCCAATAGTATAGGTTTGAAGTAGTACTTCAGAGTTGGTTTAATTTGCATTTCTCTATTTATAGTGATACAGAGTATTTTTTTCATATGATTATTTATAGCTTTAATTCTTTCTGAAAACTGCCTGCTCATATCATTTGACTATTTATCAATTAATGAATGTCTCATTTTTTAAAAATTCACTGAATTCCCTATGTATTTGAGAAATAATGTCTTTATCAGAGAACTTGCTATAAAATGGTTTCCCAGTTTCCTGTTTTCCTTCTAATGTTGCCTGCATTGGCTTTGTTTTGCAAAATCTTTTTAATTTCATCCAATCAAAATTTTTGGTTCACAATTTTAGACAGGGCCCAGCCATGATTCACTTCATCCCCATTCCATGCTCATGTTCTTGACAATTTAGATAGCCCCCTTGCCACTAAACATGTACCGCCAATCAACTCCAGACTTTTCTCCAGTTCTAAGACCATTTATTTATTCTTCATGGAAGGGATAGATATATCTAATTGCCTATGTACAATTAACCTCTCTATTCTTTCCAGACAAAAATTCCCTCCCTGGCAAACTTCTCCCTCATTGGCATTATATCTCTCATTAGTATATAAACTCCTGGAAGGCAAGGGAAGCCAATAATTTCATTTTACTTAACACAGTGCTTTGCAAATAGCAAGTGTTTAATAATTTTCATTCATTCATTCATCTCTAGTGAATGGATACTAGATGCCAGAAAACAATAGCAAAAATGAAACTATCACTGCTCTCAATGGACTTATAATCTTTGGGAGAGACAAAATGCACATATATTTCCAGAAATTATTACCTTTATAGCATCAGAGGCATTAATTATCCCTTTATGAATGTGCCCTAAACACATTTATTCATTAGTTGTGTATGGTACCTGTCCCCATATGTTTTCTACATTGTATATGTACTATGTGTGATCCCTATGCATTTTTACTCTGGCTGTGTGAACTGGTAGAATCTCTTTAACTGTGTTTTAGAAAGCATCAGTTGGACACACAATGTACTTGGAACCGGGGCAGATTTCTTAAGGTCCAGGGTAAAGGAAAACCCATTTCTACATGTAAAATGCAAAGGTTGAGGTGGAATAATTTCTGATGCACCTTACCGCTTTAGGTTTCTATGATTACTAGCATTTCTACCCGTTTTTTGGCTTAAAAAAGCAACACTAATCAAATCAAAATAAATATTTCATGATTTCTCTTTTGACATATAGTAATAGAAAACATTATTGATGCATATAGCATTTGAAAACAACATGTCTATTTATTGCTTTGAATAGTGCATTAGAAATTTTCTGAAGAACAATTTATCCTTATGAAAATACTACTCGGTAATTTTGGAAAAGTAAATGTCAACTTGGGTTATTTGCAACATAAATGCCAGTAGTAAAATTTGGTTCTGTCCAAGATCTTTACTCTAATTGCCTCCTTGACTTTTTCAGAAACTGAAATATATTAATGCCATTTATCTTAAAAATATGTTGGTTGAAAAGTTTTCATTTTCAAAAGTAAGGGACTATATTATCATTATAAAGTTTTATTTAGAGTTGTTGGGACTTGAAATTTTAATGAAGAAAATTATAATATTAGCAATACAAAAACCTGTCTATCTTACTTTCCTTGTTTCTAACTTTATAGACTTCATTCTTCAGAGAAAAATTGCTTCCCAAACTTGTTCCCATCTTCATAATTTCTGTTAAGGTAGTCAAGTGCTAAGAATGTTGGCTCCATTCCAGTTTTTAAGACTTAAAAAAAATTTTACCCCAAGTGGTAACTTTTATATCACTGCTTTGTCACTGATAATAATTTACATATACATTATTGATATAATATTGATATAATTTGATGCCACCCAAATTTGCTATGGCATATTATTCCCCTCTATGTATTATAGCTAAGTTGTACAATTCTCTGTCCAAACTCTTCTCTTCAATGCCTTGTTCTTTTCTTTCCTCATAATTTCTTTGGATATGGAATAGACTCCCTCCATGTATTCATCTGTAGAATTTCTAAATATTCTTTCAAATGTACCCCAATGCCATATCATACAGGAAGGTTTTTACTTTTTTCTAATCATCAATTAATATATTATCCCTTAAACCTTACAAAGCAGAACCTCACTATTTGGCATTACTATAGAATGGTTTAGTTTCAGTGTTGTGTATATGACTTAGGACAAGCAATAATTTTGATATGCTTTTGATTTTGCCTCTTTTTGTGTCCCTGGCACTTAGCACAATGCCTAGCACATAGTAGAGACTTAATGGTTACTGAGTGACTGCCTTTAATTTTTTAAAGCAATGGACAATGGGCTGAATTAGAATATTTGATATTCAACTAATGAAATCAGAATAATATGACTTCTCCAACTTAGTTTTCTATCAGTTGGGTTGTGGATTTTGCTGGCTTTTTAATTTTTTCGTTTTTTTTTTAAATGGACATTACTCCAAAAAAGATGCAAAAATTGTAGCCCTCAGTGAGCATTTTGGTGTCTGTTTACAAATGTCTTAGGTGTGTGTGTGTGGGGGGGGGTAGGTAAACTTCCATAACTGACAAACAATTGTTTCCAAATAGCCCAGTACTGATACATATAATCTTCATTAATACACCTTATATCACACTATATATTGTCTGCCTTTGACAAACATTTCATTTTTCTAAATCCAGTCTCAATGATAACTCATAGATTTTAAATTAGATTTTAAATCAAGTGAGTTCCTAAGTGATTGAAGCATCTTTATGCTTTCTTTTTGGACACATTTCTTACTTTTTGTGACATGTGTCATGGTGCATACCCATGCTGAAGTATTCCATATGCATTTGGGATTTTTATAACTCTATAACAATTCTGCTTCTCAATATGTAAATAGATTTATCAGATTTCATCATTCCCTCAATGAAGGCAATTCTATGCATACAAGAAGTACCTATCTCTATTTTTGGTGGATATTGTACAATCTGATGAAGATGGCCTAATTTTACATGATTATTTAAACATCTTCTGACAATGACTTTGTAATAGCATTCAATTAAAAATTAAATTTCAAAAGTTAGAATGATCTTTATTTCAGGACTTTAATCTTATTTTATTTTATTTTTTTATTTTTTTTAATTTTTTTTTATTTTTGGTGAGGCGATTGGGGTTAAGTGACTTGCCCAGGGTCACACAGCTAGTAAGTGTCTAAGGTTGGATTTGAATTCAGATACTCCTGAATCCAGGGCCAGTGCTTATCCACTGCTCTAATCTTTATATTGTCTTATCTACAAAAATTATTTTTTAAAATTTTCATTAATAACAACATTTACTAACTGTTTTCTTTTTAATGCTGTTCTTATACATACTAAATCCAATAAGCTTGTTATATGGTTTAGAGAACTTAACAACTTTTTACTGTATGTTTTTCTGGAATGTGTAAATTTCGTTATCTGCCTTTTTATAGCAATTTTACAAACTGGCAACGTACTTTGCTATAGATTACTCATTTGATCCTTGGGAGAACTTTTGATATACATACTATGGGTCGTATTATCACAATCATTTTGTGGATAAGGAACAGAGCCAGAGCAATGTTCAGGTATTATGAATCCTTGAAAAGTTTTTCCTCCATTTCTAAAGAGCAGGGATAATAATCATAATATCTTTTTGTCTGTTGTTTTTTCAGTTTTTTGCAGGGCAATGAGGGTTAAGTGACTTGCCCAAGTACACAGCTAGTAAGTGTCAAGTGTCTGAGGCCGATTTGAACTCAGGTCCTCCTGAATCCAGGGCTGGTGCTTTATCCACTGTGCCACCTACCTGCCCCCTAATCCCATGATATATTATTTGAATGAACATATCTACTGAGCATAAAATATACTTTCCTACTTTCTTTTTCATTATTATAAAACTATTGTCCAATATCATAGAACTTAGGTCTGGAGACTATCTTCACTTTCTATCTTCCTTCAACCATCTCAGATTGATAACATCATCCTATCTTTAAACATCTCCCAATATTATATTCTAAAGACAACTTCAATAGTACCTTACTCCTTATATTTTTAGTTGCCCATGAACTATAGGCTGTTTTTTTTTTCCTTTTGTTTCTTCCTCATTATGTATGAAGAGCAGCTGTTCAGTATATATATAAATTAATCCATTCTTATCTGATTTTTTGGTGGGGCAATGAGGGTTAAGTGACTTGCCCAGGGTCACACAGCTAATAAATGCCAAGTGTCTGAGGCCAGATTTGAACCCAGTTCCTCCTGAATCCAGGGTTGGTGCTTTATCCACTGCACCACCTAGCTGCCCCCAATTTTTATCCTTTTTTTAAAACAAAATAACACACATAAGCAATTTATTAGTATTGTTTCCTTATAAAGACTGTATCTTTATATCTTACCATTTATGAATAAACCAAAGATTTTTGGCTTTTCTTTGGTTGAGGCAATTGGGATTAAGTGACTTGCCCCAGGGTCACGCAACTAGTAAGTGTTAAGTGTCTGAGGCGGATTTGAATGAGGTCCTCCTGAATCCAGGGCGGTGCCTCTATCTACTGTGCCACCAGCTTCCCCCCCAAAGCTTTTTAAATAAAATTTATTGTGGCAATGATTGCTCAGACATTTTAGTTGCACTTCAACATGATCAAAAAACTGTTAATCCTAACTACCAGATATAATGGAATTTAAATTGTAGGAATTATTTTAAATTTTTAATATGATATAACTTTTCCTCTGATTAAAGTACTAAAGGACAAAGCAATAAACTCCTCCCAAATCCTTCTTTATAAAAAACTCAAAACTTTTCTGATAACTACATTTTCCATCAGCTTCTCTGCTTGCCTTTAACTCCAGGGAACAATATTCCCACTGTGTCAATGGTGCCCTCCCCTTTTTCCCCTATTTCTGTTTCTCACCTTCCTTTTGTGTATTGCTTTCCTTCACTGGATTGTAATTTCTTTTGATGTCAGGAACTATCTCTTTTTTCTAACTTGTATGATTTGCACTTAGCACAGTGCTATCACATAGCAAATACTTAATATTTATTGAATTGAATTAAATTTTTTTGTTGTTGTTAATAAGACAAGTTGTATATTTCTACTCATTTCCCTTGGCAACAAGTCCTGATAAGCAAAAAAGTGTTTTGTTTTGTTTTGACATTTCAATCATTGCATTTAAGGAAAAAATATGCAAAAAATGTCTCTTTTTTTGGTGTGTGTGTGTATGTATGTAAACATATATACATATACATATGAATGTGGGGGGGTGAATAATATGTATGTCTTAGTTTTTGAAAAGAAAGTCCCCAACTGTAGAGAAATATATTCCATTTTTGTACTCTTTGTAATTAAAAGATAAGATTCTAACTTTGATAGTTAATATAAAATAAGTAGTTTTTTTTAAGGACCAAATATGATTACTTTATATAGTCATACTAATTTAATATATACCACTTAGATACAATAGGTTCAACATCCATTCATCCTGCATTTTATTAAAGGCCTACTAGGTGCCAAGAACTATGCCTGGTGCTGAGAATATGAATGGGAAAAAAAACAATCACCCTTGACTTCACTGAGTCAGTTTTCTTAAAAAAAGACCTTGGAAAAATTCAACTAGTGAGTGATCTTCGTGTATTTGGAGGTGTAAAGAATTAATTGTTATTTGAGGTTTTTATGCCTAGACGCGAACTGGCCTGGGGCTCCGCAAAACTCACGATGATCCACCCACTGATTGTAGCCGTTGCCATGGCGCTGGCACCCTCACATCATCACCACTCGCAGATGCCTACATGGGCCCTGGCAAAATTATAATCATTGCAAGCCTAGTGAGGGCAGTCATGTGAATGTCAGAGCGGCCATACCATGGACTGGGACTGTGTGGAGTTTTTTCTGGGACTGGGGGGAGGAGAATGGGCATTCTACCTGGATGCTGGTAGGACAGGAGGTTCTGCTGTGTATTCTCAGGTGATTCCTGGGGCGGGGTGGTATCTTTTGAGGTTGTATAATTTCCCTTTCCCATTTTATTTCCTTTCTCTTGGTTCTACTATTCTGTTTGTGGGTTTTTTTTTTTTTTTTTTAAAGTTCGTTCTTGTTAAATAAATCCTGTTCTGTTTGAGGGAAGCTGCCAGTCTCCTCCTTGCCCCAATATTGCGGTGAGCCACTTAGCTAACACTCCCCAATTAAAAATTGGTCCACACAGAGGACTTAAAACCGAAAGATAACAAAAATGCTTTTCAAAGAAGAATCAAATAAAAGCCTTAATCTCAAGCACCTGAGGGAACCTTGTAAACCAGAAAGAATGTACTTCTGAGTTAGACTGTGAAGTAGCATTTTGAGAGGTGTTTAAAGATAGAATGATAGCTTAGATAAGATAATTAATAAATAGACAATTTAATAAAATTATCTGAGATAATTTAATAAACATAGACTAGACATAAGCTTTATTATA
Organism: Dromiciops gliroides; assembly: GCF_019393635.1. NCBI lineage: Eukaryota > Metazoa > Chordata > Mammalia > Microbiotheria > Microbiotheriidae > Dromiciops > Dromiciops gliroides. The sequence continues at coordinate 212,022,407 of NC_057861.1, forward strand.
CTGAACAGGGATCTCATGATAATGAAAAAATAATTTAAAACATAAATTTTATGATAGCAGAGATATGCATTAAAATAGCTTGTTATGAGAACTAACTTGAGTTTCAATTCTACTCTGAGTAAACAACATGGTCATATATAAGTTAATACTAAATAAGTACAAAGTAATTTGCAGGTGTGGAGCAGTAACACCTAGGAAAATTAGGAAACACCTCATATAGTGTCACGAACTAAACCTCAGTGGAAGGTAGAGTTTAAAGGAGGCAAGGTTGAGGAGGCTGAACATTTCAGGCATGGGGACAGCCTATATAAATGTAAAAGTGGGACATAGAATGTCACACACAAGGTACAGCATGTATGCCCATTTAACTGGAACATACAGTGAGAGAAGGTAATAATGTGAACTTTACCTTGAAACAGTCTGGAACCAAAAGGTTGAATTATTTAAATGCCAAATTAATCATATTGTGCTCTCCACCGGGGTCATGGGAGCCACTGAAGTCTTGATCATTGAAATGATGTGGTCAGACATATTTTGAGAAGATAAATTTTTTAAATACATGTAGAACATAGGTGAAGGAAGTAAGTGGATGCAGAGAGGCTAGTTGAGAGGGAAATACTGGGCAGCTAGATGGTGCACTGGATAAAGCACTGGCCCTGGATTCAGGAGGACCTGAGTTCAAATCTGAACCTCAGACACTTGACACTAGCTGTGTGACCCTGGGCAGATCACTTAATCCTCATTGCCCTGCAAAAAATAAAATAAAAGAGGCACTTACTATATTATAAGTGAGAGATGTTCTAAAAGCCTAAATTAAGATTGTGTCTATGTGAGTGGAGAGAATATAACAGATGTAAGGCAAGTTACCAAGAAAACTTGGTAATTTATTAGATATGGGGGTTGGGGGTGAGTCAGAGTAAATAGTTAGTTGTAATCCCGAGATTGTAAATTTGGGTGATTGGGAGAATGTTGTTCTTAACTGAAATAGAAAAGTGAGGGAGAAGTATAGATTTAGGGGGAAATACAGTTAATTATGTTGTAGACCTATAAGTTTAAGATGCCTTTGGGATATTTCATAGGAAATATCCAATAAGCAATGGTTATGTGTAACTGGAGTTCAGTTGAGAGCTGAAAGCAGGGAAAGGGAGGGAGAGAGATTAAATTCTAGCAGATTGTCAGATAATTGTAGTTCCCTATCACTGATATATTTATTGTCTGTTTATTTGCTTTTTATGCCAGGGTGTGATGTTTCCCAAACTATTCATCTATTTCTCTTCAGGTTGTTTGTAGTATACTCCAAGAAAAAAAAAATCACTTCTTTTTCTACCTTTTTAACCTTTGCTGAAATGCTCTCTATCACTGTTTTCCCTTCTGATTCCTGGATCTCTTTATATGAATATAACATCTTAATATATACTGTCGCCTCACTCCAATCCAAAGGAATTGTGTAGTCATGTGTTTCATCCCACAAAATCTCAGAGATATCTGAGAGAATAAATTGGCCTCCTTATGTTAAGACATCTAGTCATTTGTTTTTTGGTGTTTTTTTTTTTTTGCTTAAACTTTGAAAGTCTGAATATAGATATTTGAGGCCATGGACTTTATTACTTTTTCCATTTTTAGATTTTTTTTCTTCCTATAAACTTGTCAATGTCTTGATTACTGTTATCCTATTCATCATGCTTTTTAATGATATTTTTACTTTTAATGGTATTTAACTTGTGAGGAATCTATATCATCTATCTATCTATCTTTTTCTAGCCTTTCTTCTCCCTTACCATTTTTTGGGGGGTGGGGCAATGAGGTTTAAGTGACTTGCCCAGGGTCACACAGCTAGTAAGTGTCAAGTGTCTGAGGCCAGATTTGAACTCAGTTCCTCCTGAATCCAGGGTTGGTGCTTTATCCACTGCACCACCTAGCTGCCCCATACCCATTATTTTCAATTTAAAGTTCTTGTGAGTTGATTTGCAAGAGATATGGCAAATGGGAGGAAGAAATAAGCATTTATATAGTACCTATTATGCAAGGTGCTGTGCTAAACTCTGGAAATCTTATGTCATTTGATCAAATACAATTACTATCCTTTGTTATGTGTACTCCATCTCTGTCCAGGAATCTGTAACTGCTCCATTTAATGCCACAGTACAGAAGTTCATGTCCCAAACTCAGATACTACATTCTTATCTAATTGTTCACTTCTCAAATTGTTAATGTCTTTTCCATCTCTTAATTTCAATAATCAACAGAGAATAAAACAGAACTTGTGCTCCTATGGTCCTTGATTTCTTGTGTATGATTTCCTAATTATTGGCAATGCTTTTTTAGTTTCCTTCTGGCAGTAAAGTAGTTTGTGGTTTTTTGTTTTTTTTTGGTTTTTTTTTTAGTGAGGCAATTGGGGTTAAGTGACTTGCCCAGGGTCACACAGCTAGTAAGTGTCAAGTGTCTGAGGCCGGATTTGAACTCAGGTACTCCTGATTCCAGGGCCGATGCTCTATCCACTGCGCCACCTAGCTGCCCTAAAGTAGTTTGATTATAAAAGGGCAGAGAGATAGAAGATGGGTACTGGGAAAAAAGAAACAAAACAAGGAAGCCCCAAAATAGAGTTGAAGAAGATGTTGCTGGATTTCTATTGGAAAATTGCTGCATATTCAAAGATTCTTGGACTTGGACTTAAAGTTATATCTTCAACAAAGTATTACCTTGCTAGTCCTATAAGATTGTTCATCATTAATATTACAATTTCAAAAGTACTAAAATGAAAAATATAGCATTGAAAAATGAAAAGATACATAGCTATCATTAAGTACTTTGCGGCATATGTTAAGCAATGACCTGTCTGGCATAAGTGGTGGCAAAGATAATAAAGATGTATACTAACAAGATATGAGATGAGAGACGATATGGGAAACAAATAATTGCATAGGAAGACAACTGTCATTTCCATTATAAACACACTAATCTACCAATTCAGTTTCTTTAAAAATGAGCCAGCACCTACAAATGAGAGAAGTTTGTTTAGTGGAAAGAGTGCTGGATTTGTCAAAAGACCTGGGTTTGCTATAGATGGAGTTCAGAGAAATTTTAGTAATGCATTTGAAAAATTTTCTCTCATGCTACTTTTTGGAAAAGATGAAGCCACATGGAATAAAGAATGGTGCAATGGTATGGATTCAGAATTGGTTAACAGTTTAATGCTAGCTTGGAAGATGATTTTCAAGAGAATGTCCAACAGACTGGTCCCTGTGTGATTTGAAAAGATTTTTATCCCTGATTTAGATAAAGGAGTAGATTGCATACCTGTTCTATTTGGCTCCAAAAATGAATTAGTAGCAATGGGTAGAAAGTACAAAGGGACAGATGCAAGGAAAAGCTCTGACTTAAGGACCACAGCTTAGTTATGTCAAAGTATGATGGACCTATCCTCAGCAAGAAGTGAGCTTTGATCCAATTGGAAGAGAAAAAAAGCTGTGTGTGCATGACTACTAATGAGATATAATGTTCAGATAATAATTGTTAACATTCATACAGTGCTATGTGCCAGGCACTGTGTTAAGTATTTTAAACTTAGTCTCATTTGATCCTCACAACAATCCTAGGACATAGGTGCTACATTTTCACCATTTTATAGATGAGGAAACTGAGGCAAAAAGAAGTTAAATGACTGGCTTAGTGTGTCTAAAGCCCAATTTGAACTCACTTCCTGACTCCAGGTTCACCACTCTATCCACTATACCACCTAACTTGCCCATGGTCTTCCCATATCCATATGCATCATATTTATGTTTGGACTTGATTAGATCACCTCTAAAGTAATTTCCAACTCAAACTCATATTCTGTGATTGAGTCCTACCTGGAATTAAGTAGCCATGTGACCTTAGAGAAGACTTAATATCTGAACTTCAGTTTTCTAATCTATAAAATTAGTTCAATAATAATTTATTCATTACTTCCCATGCTTACTCTGAGAATAAAAGGAGATAACACACATCAAGTTCTTTATGAGGTAAATGCTATTAATATGCCTAAAGTTCAGAATACTAAAATAGTGTTTAACCATAAATGGATACATTATTTAGATTTTAAAATTTTCCACATTTATTCAGGATTTACATTATATTTTGGGATATTCAAAAAGTTGAGTAGATTTTCAAGTGTCACTGGGGTCCTTTAAGTCAGTGTAATGTAACTATAGATTTCATGACTAGAAAGGACATGTATTTTTATTCTTTTTTTCCCCTTTACACCCTCCTTCTTTTATTTTCCTTCCTCCCTCCCTCCCTTCTTCCTTTCCTTCCTCTCTCTGTACCTCTCTTTAAAAAAGTCTTTTACCATTGCCTTACATGAAGCAGAATATTACAATGACTGAAGCCCTTTAGTTAGAATATTATTTAAACCACAGAAATTTTTATGGTCATTAATATCATTCTTACATATAAAGCGCTAATGAAAATGATATAAAATTAAACCAGTTTAATGCTTTGAGACAGAAACTGATCTCCTGTGTTGCTAAGGAATTCCCTATTCCTAGCCTACATAAAGTACTTTTAGAATAATTGAAGTATGCTATAGATAGAACATGAGCCAGATGTAGCCTAGCTGATGTACTGATTTAGAATCCACATTAACTTAATGATATTCTAACTCTTTGACTTACCATCAGTTATAATTTAGGGATATTTTATTGTTTTTTCCTTTTCACTCAGAAGGAAGGTGTTCACAACCAGATTTTTCAGTGTTTGGAGAAAGTACAATTTAGGTAATCATACCATTTATCTTTCTATAAAGATTCTGAAACTCAAGAACAGTCAGATAACATTTTCTTGAACTCTTCCGTAACTATTTCAGTCTGAGCTATATTACTGATAAAAAACAATTAGAATGTATAGTATATTTAGTGATTTATTTTATGCAAATATTAATGAGATAAAAATCTCAAAATTTCTTGAGTATTTATTTAAATATTCATTTAAGCAATGGAAATTTTGGATTTTGTTTGATTTAAAATTAGTTACTGAATATGAAGGTATTCCAAATTAGGTTTTACCATCCTTAAAAATAAGATAACCTATATTTGGAGGAAATTGTGTCAGAGAGTCATAGTAGTATAGTAGATAGGACATTGGACTTGGAGTCAGGAAGACCTTTATTCAAATCCCACCTCAGAATATATTATATGTATGACATTGGGTAAATAATTTAGCATTTCTGTGCCTCAATTTACTCATATTATGTGCCAGGCACTATGCTAAGTTCTGGGGATCCAAAAAGAGTTAAAAGACAGTCCTTGGCCAGGAGTTTATAATCTAATGGGGGAGACTATGCAAATATCTACAAAACAAGTTACATATGCAAAATAAATAGGAAATAATTAACTGAGGGAAGTCATTGGAATTTAGAAGGGTTCTCTGTAGAAGGTAGAATTTTAGTTGGGAAAGGAGGCCAGGGAGGTTATTAGTCAGAGTGGATAAGGGATAGTGCTCCAGTTATGGGAGATAACCAGAAAAAAATGCCCAGAGCCTAGTGATGGAGTGTCTTGTTTATAGCCAGAAGGCCAGTGTTACTGGATCAAAGGGTATGTGTGGGAAAGTGAGAAATAAGAAGACTGGAAAGGTTGGAGGGGGCTAGGTTATGAAGGGCTTTGAATGCCAAACAGAGCACTTTGTATTTGTTCCTCCAGGCAATAAGAAGTCAGTGGAGTTTACTGAGCAGTGTGGGTGACATGAAAGGACCTGCACTTTAGGAAAATCATTTTAGTAGCTGAATGGATGATAGATTAGAGTAGGAAGAGTTTGAGGCAGGCAGACACACCAGAAGATTATTGCAATAATCTAGGTGAGGTGATGAGGGCCTGTACTAGAAGACTGAACTGAATGTTTTTTTTTATATTCTCTTCCAGTTCTAGAACTATCGTTCAGGAAAGACTGAAGATCGAAAAATACATTAAGGTATTTTAGTATTGAAAATGTTTATTACAATTGGTTTTGGGATGTCATACTCATAATTCAGTCCTGAGATGTGGGATAGTGATCCAGCTTCCACAACTGTTCTGTTTCTGGTTTGCAAACCAAGGAATTCCAGACTAAATGAAACAGCTTCAATAATCCTCCCCACAATTCCCAACCACTACCTCTAATTACACCTTCCCCTAAAACAGTGACTTAGCATATAGATAACTTCAAGATAGCAGCTTTTAGCTACATTGAAAATGAGATTTGTTGACCCAATACCCTCTATGTAATTTGTCAAACCCTGAAAATAAATGACCAGAGTCACAGAGGTTATGTAACTGCTGTTAACCCTGAAAAATACCAAAGAACTCACATAGGTAATACACCAGCTATTAACTCTGTAAAATAAAATAAAACAAAGCAAAAGAGTTAACTGTTGTGATAAGTAAAAGGCATATTAAGTTTCTCTGGAGGAGGTAATCTAAACACATGTGCTGGGGTCTCCTTTAGAAGGAAGCCCACTTTAACAGAGGCTGAGCGTTAATGCATATATTAGTGGCTAGACAATGAATCATGCAGTGAGATGTAGCTGTGGCAATGAGAAAGTAACAGCAACAAGGAGACAAGTTTGATTCATAGCAAGGCTTCATGACCCAAACATGGTTTCTGTAGGTACTTGTCTAAGATCAGGCACCACATGGGGCTAGTATGAAACAATTCTGGGATTTTACTGCAGCGGAGTTCATCTAGAGAGCTAGTACAAAGGACTGTTGTCATGCCATGCTCAAGTCACAGCTTACTTTTTGGGCCTTAGCTCCAGAAAACAGGGTGTCTCTTAATAGTAAAAAGAAAGGAGTGAAAAGAGAGGAGGTGGTCTTGGCATGGAGATGCTGACAAATTCTTTACTGAATTTGCAACTTAATACATTGTACTGGAAGGATTTTATTACTGTTAAAGCATCGTGAATCTGTTGTACACCCCAGGAACAAACAAGATATTGAATGAAAGATTTTATAATAAAATCTCCATTGACTCATAGCCAGACAGACAGAGGGTGGTGGGGACACATCTCTATTCTGGAACACTTTAAAAAACAAAACAAAAAAAAACAATGACAGCAAAAACAAAAATAGGTTTTCATTGGGTTTTTCTTGTTACTATTGCTGTTGCTATTGTTTTCTGCCATTTAAAACTAATTCTACTCACATTTAAAATTAGTGTGACTTTTTTCTGTGGACTGCAGCCTGAGTGATAGAAATGCACACTCTTAATTGCATCTGATTAGTGTAAAAAATTTAAACCCTAGTAGAAGGAAATTATTTTTCACCTGTGTATGAGATGGAATGTTTGTTTCTTTCTCAGTTCCTTTCTTTCTAAATATTTCTCAAAAAGAAAGCTGGTTCATAAAATGTTTAAATCCAACTTTTACCAATTTAGCAGAAACTGTTAGGTAAATAAGAGAATGGACCAGGAGATCAGGCTGAGTCAATAAAGATCGACCCTCCTTCATAAATTATGTTCAAAGCTTAACAAAAATGCACTTGCAATTTTTGGAAGGGTCAAACATTTAAAAGAAAGCAAATCACAGATGATGTATTTTAAGTATCTATCATTAAGTAGAAACTCTGTCCTTGATCATGTTTCTACCAATCGTGATACAAAATAGATCAAACTGAATTTCAAGATCTCACCTGGAAAGAGTTTTTTAGGTATTGGGTAAAAAATGTCCTTGAATTATACTACAGAGAGTAGTGGTAGTTTTAAATGTTATAATAATTAAATCCTCAATCATGTTCAACATTTTAAAAAAATCTTGCTATGTAAAACTGAGAATGCTCTAAAGTTGGTTTGAATAAATCCCTCAAGACTTTATTAACTGGAATGAACTGTAGACTTAGAATTTCTAGAGGATAGTGATTTATACTGTATATTAATTTTATGTCTATTATAAACCATACCAAGTCATATGTCATTCTGATTGACTTTGCTAGGGTAAAACTGATATAAAGGTAAAGTCTACCTACAAGGGAAAAAATAATTTTAAAAAATTAAATAATGCAAACTTTTTCCTCCCTCCATTCTCTAAAGCAACCCTGACCTGTATCTCAGATTGCAGTTAATTAAATGTCAGATATATTTAAATTCATAAGCCACAAATGCATTATGAAATCCCTGCATCTAATTTTTTTCAAACACTCAGGGATTCCTGTGGTTAAAACACTGTAATGATTTGCTAGAGGTATTAAATTTGAATCTCACTTCTAAAATAACTGAGCAACTCAGATAAACTCTCCCTATGAATGTAGGGCCTTGTTCAACACATAAACAAAGACCCACAGATCCAAAGATACATCTGACTAAGCAGTTGGTTGGTGGGTGACAAATCCTTCTGGAACCTAAACTTTATTAATGTTGAGCAATTTGGAAAACAAATAAGATTTTACAAATGTTAGGACGTTTAGCTGATGGAAATTGATGTTTGTTGCACAAGTAATAGGATGAAGTAACTGTAGAGCTGCCCTGTGGAAGAGAAATTAGATTTATTTTGCTTGGGCTGAGAGGGAGAAATGTTATTAATATCTAACATTTTGGGCGGCAGCTAGGTGGCGCAGTGGATAAAGCATTAGCCCTGAATTCAGGAGTACCTGAGTTCAAATCTGGCCTCAGTCACTTGACACTTACTAGCTGTGTGACCTCTTGGGTAAGTCACTTAACCCTCATTGTCCTGCAAAAACAAACAAACAAACAAAATCTAACATTTATAGAGTGCTCTAAGTTTTATAGAGATCCAGAATCTCTGTGTAACGTGTAGTTATTATTCCCATTTTATAGGTGAAGAAACTCAGGCAAAATGAGGTGAAGTTACATGGAAAAGTCTAGATTTGGACTCAAAAGCACATGAATCTGAATCTCAAATCTACAAAACTTCTGCATGCATGACTGTGGACAAGTAACTTAAACTCTTTGAACTTTTAGTTTCCTTGTTTGTGAAGGAACAGCTGGACTAGGTGACCTCTAAAGTCCTTTCTAACTGTATCAATGATCTTATAATCATATTACTTAAGATGTCAGAGCTGGTTTTGGAAGTGAAGTCTTTCCTCATCTTGAGACTGACAGTCTCAACTTTACTCCAATTTCTTCTAATGGCTGGGAATTACAGAGCTGAATAGTTCAGATTAATTTAAGAAAAATTTGTTAATCTCATGTGGAACAAATGAACTCTGTCTAAAAGTAGCATGCTGCCCTTTCCAGATGACTTGGAGAGGATGATAGATAATCAATCATTCATTCAAGTTTTTGTAGAAAGTGATCATATTAATTAGAAAAATCGAATTCCAAACCACAAAACATTGGTTATCTGAACCAATTAATCCATATTTTGTAGATGAGGGAACTAAAGTTTAGGAAGATTAAATGATTTTCCTAAGATCACAGTGAGGCACACATTCATAGAAAGCCTGGGGGCTTCCCTGCCAAGGCCAGTGGTGGGAGCACTAACCCACCACAGGAGCAGGAGAGGTGGTGGCCAGACCAAGCCTGGCCCCATGGGGCCTTGAGTGCTGAGCTCAGTCAGGTGTGCAGGACCAATTTGCAGGCTAATCAGGGAAGCCAGAAAATGAGGGGGATGCTGGGGTGGGAGGGGAGGAGGCAGTCCTGGCACAGATCTACAAAGCTGTGGCTCCTCTGTCTGATGTGCTTCCTTATTGCTATCATCTTCTACTTCAATTTCTGTGTCCAGCACCTCCACTTCTTCAGCTGCTTCAGTGACTACCTCCTGCTCCCTCTCCAGTCCCCATCCCTGGTCCTCCAGTACCTCCCCTTCCTCCACCCTCGCTGCCACCGCTGCCATGCTGCCAAAGGAAATGGTGTCAACTGCTCCTACCCTAGCTACCCAGGCTCCAGCCTCGAGGCTCCTGGTGCAGGACTTGAAATGTCTCACCTTCACCCTCGTGCCTTAGAGTTCATGGCTCCTCATTTGTCTGTCCAAGGCTTCTTCATAGTTTCTGCTCTGCAGGGCTTAGGGATTTGGGTTTCCTCACTACTCTGGGGCCTGGCTTGTTCTCAGGGACGGGGAGGGGCTTGTTCTCACAGCTAGTTGGTTTTTTTAACCTCCTTCCGGGCTCACCACCACCACCTCAGGTCCTATCTAGGTGGGTTATGGAGTAGAGGGGTGTGTTTTCTAGGATACTAAAACCAGGGAAGCCCAAGATGGCTCAGCACCTCCTTGGCATTGCCCATCAGTATCTTGTACCTACCCCCATCCCTGCACCTAACCTAGCTTCCCTCAGGCTCACTGTCAGGGGAACCTTTGCAGCCCCAGGACCAGTGTCTGGGCTTAGGCAAGTCCCTTACCTTTCTAACCTTCAGTTTCCTCATTTGTAAAATGAGGTTGGATTAGATGAACTTTTAGGCTCATTCCTAGCTCTAAGAGCTTGTCCCTACTTTACCTCTCTTTGCCCCACTTTCTCCATTTATACCCCCAATCCTTTGAGAGGGGAGGAGCCAGCATCACTATCCTTAGACCCTCTTCAGATGAAAGGCTCACTTTGCCCTTGAGAGAAGGCCAGGCTCAGGCCCTTGCTACCATCTTTGGAGCCCCCAGACTCCAGCCCAAGGTCTTTGATGACCTGAGCTGCTGTGCCCATCTAAGGTGCATTATTTTCATGGGTCAGAGGATTGACTGAGCGGCCAATTATGGAAACTAGGCACTTTCTGGAGCAGGGGACACTCCATTCCCTGCTTAGAGATCTTTGTATATCATACAGGAATTGGTTTGAGTAGTACTTTAGTGAAAAACCTGAAGAGAGGTAGGGGGAAAGCCTGCTAAGAAACAGAATATTTATTGGAACCATTCACTTGTTAGTATAAGTAAAGGGTCAGAGGTAATCCCAACCTGACATAAGAGTGCCACTGGTTAAGGATAGGAGTATAATTGTGTTCTGCAACATTTGTGAACTCAATGGACATATGAGTGATAAGTGCACCCAAGAGAGGCATGAGCGGTTGGTATGTCAGAAGCTGAAATTCAAAAAATGAGCTTTGAGAAATGAGGATGTGACCAGGTTCAAAATTCACAAGAACCACAATGTCTTTACTCCTGACCTAATTACGAATCTCTTTTTTTTTCTTTTGTCGGGCAATGGGGGTTAAGTGACTTGCCCAGGGTCACACAGCTAGTAAGTGTCAAGTGTCTAAGGCTGGATTTGAACTCAGGTACTCCTGAATCCAGGGCCTGTACTTTATCTACTGCGCCACCTAGCCGCCCCCTACTAATCCTTTTTTTTTCTTTTTTCTTTTTTTTTTTTTTTTTGGTGAGGCAATTGGGGTTAAGTGACTTGCCCAGGGTCACACAGCTAGTAAATGTTAAGTGTCTGAGGCCGGATTTGAACTCAGGTCCTCCTGAATCCAAGGCCAGCACTCTATCCACTGTGCCACCTACCTGCCCCTACTAATCACTTTTGAGTCTGTTAAATTGATTTTTCAGAGATTACTGAAAATCAAAGATGTAGTGTCTACTGTGCTGGACAGTAGATTCCAAGTGAACATTGTGTTTCAGGAATTCTATGAAGGACACCTGAGAAAAATATCAACAACAATTTTATGTAGTCTGTACAGCTCTACCTAGAAGTATGCAAGACTACAAAATAGTTTATGGAATCAGCCAGTGTCAGCGCCCAAGAGGCCAACATGTGCCAGTGATTAGTTCAAACACTAAGGCTTGGTGGTAAAGCTGGCATCACTGAGTAATGCCAAAATCCAGGAGTGACAAAGTAGTTGTTGAAGCAGATAATCAGGTCCCAGCATTACAAGATCAGGAGGCAAGGTTCAAGTAGTGCTGAGAAACTGACTTTTTGCCTGACTCCATCTGTCAACCAAAAGCTACAAGTTTAAAAGAGTCAAGAATAATCCCTCTTATTCTCTTTTTCTCATAGTTCAGAGTAAACACAATCACCATAAGGATATGTCTCCCCCACTCTCCATTCCTCACACAACCTTTTCCACACTCACTTTTTTTTTTAAGTGAGGCAATTGGGGTTGTGACTTGCCCAGGGTCACACAGCTAGTAAGTGTTAAGTGTCTGAGGCCAGATTTGAACTCAGGTACTCCTGACTCCAGCGTCGGTGCTCTATCCACTGTGCCACCCAGCTGCCCCTAGCTGCCCCTTTTTTTTAGTAAGGTTATCATCTTAGAAAACTATCTCCCATATATACTATTGAATGGGAACTTGAACTTCAATGAAAGAGGGAATTTAGGGAATTTGATCCCTTAGGCTCTTTTTGTTTTCCCTTCAAAACTAGCTACTTCTCCCCTATGACCTATGATTACAATAAACCTTGGATCTGAATAGTGATAACTACAAATTTACTGAGAACTGACTGATCCCCTTCCCAGGCCAGTGAACTGCCTGGGGCTAACCAATCTTTGTCAATTCCAGACTCTTGATTGACTTATGGATCTCCCCTAAGAAAACTATCCCCTTCTAATGATTCTCCACCTTACTCCCTGGACTTTATATTATTATGTAATTAATGTAGGGTTCACCTACATTAAGTGGTTTCTATTTAGAGTTAAGTAGCATCTGTACTTAACTCAGGAGCAGTCCTATACTTTCTTTTGTTAAAGATTCATTTAGTTAATTAGTTTCAGTACAGGACTCCAGAGCAGTCTTTTGTTCTGTTACCCCATATAAACCCTGTCCTTGGTTCCCATCTTTGGGTATTCCTAGCTTATTGCTTTGCAATATCATGAGCTATAGTTCCTCTGCCCCAATTAAAGACCTTATTTTTTCCTAAATTAATTGTTTCATTAATTTACAGGTTAACAATAGGTATACAGATTCTTATAATCTTTTGAACTGCACCAAAAAAATGATTACCATTTGGGACAGCTAGGAGGCACAGTGGATAGAGCACTGGCCCTAAAGTCAAGAGGACCTGAGTTCAAATGTCACCTCAAACACTTACTAGTAATGTCATTCTGGGCAAGTCACTTAAACTTAATTGCCTTAAATACCCAGTGCCATCTCCAGTCTTCCTGATATATATCTTGACACTGGACCCACATGGCTTTGGAGGAGAAAGTGAGGTTGGTGACTTTACATAGCCCTACCTCACTTCAATCTAATTCAGTGCAAGTCATTACATCACCCAAAGTCATGGTCCTCTTGGAGAACAAAGGACAAACAATTATGAGTGGGTCGGGGAATTCTCCCACCAATTCAATACTCGGGACTCAGGAAGAAAGGAGGCCAAAGCATATAGAAAGCATTTATTCTTTCGAAAGAAGGTGCTCATGCTATCAAGACATGAGACACCCCAAAGCAATAAGTCAAGCCATTTTTATACTTTTTTGCAAACAAGCACAGGATGTGATAATGAAGCTGAGACCAGATGGTTTGTGACACATCTTTCCCTCTCAGAGTAGAATCCCCTTGACCCCAGGGTCCCCACAATGGGGTATTCTTCTATTCTTTATTTGATTTCTTTGATTTCTCAACACAGCCGGTGATAAATTTTAAGCCTGTCATCCCTCTAAAACCAATACGGCTATAAAACAATGCTAAAACACCTGAGTGAGTCTTCCTGTTATTCGAGTTGACCATCTTCAGAGACAGGGGCCAAGGGAGGGGGGGTCAGTGGGAACTATGAGATCTGAACATAATCCTCTCAATTAGAACAACTTCATACAATCAATTTCCTTTACAAATACAATGATCTACAAGTGAATGACACATTTATTCATTGTAGAACCACATTCAGAAATCTAAATGTTAAAGAGACCACAAATACCATCTAGTACTCCTTATTTAATGTACAACCCACTACCCACAGTAATGTAATACTGTAGGCACCTTTATCTCTGAATTTAGCATTTCTAATAATAGAATGTATATTTAATGCATATTTAATGTGATCAGAAGAAGGATTTGAATTTAGGATTAAAGACTTGTTTTCTAGATAGTATGACCTGGGGAAAAGGGAGATGAAGAGCCCTAACTCTCTTAATATTTCTCTACAATGGCCCTGAATTCTTTTCACCTTGGAAGCTCACTCAACCCCTGCACACAATGGAGATACCCTTCCCTCTGATAAACTTTCCCCCCACCCCCACAAGTTCCTAGTCCTGCTGTTAAGCTCCTTTTTTCATGCGTTGCCTTTTCCCATAAGAATGTCAGCTCCTTGGAGTCAGGGACTCTTTTTTATTTGTATTTCTAGCATTTAGCATAATGCTTGGTACATAGATTTGATTAAAAATGAGATAGTTTCTTGTAGCACTGCAATTGTTCAGTCATTTTAGCAAAGGATATTTTACAGTCTGCTGAAATTTAAACAACTATAAATAATGGAGATGTTATTAAAAAGAATGGATTATTATACAAATATTTTTGATAGCAGTATTTTTATATTTTTCTTGGCTGCATAATTTTGTTTTTTAAAATTTAAAATAAACCAAATGATGCTACTTGTATGGCTTTGTTCACCTTTCCTGTGGCACTATTTTCTACAAATCTTTGAATTAAGATGTATTTTTCAATTTTATTACTTTCTTATATAACTTCTTGGCTGCATGACAATCCAAGGCAATATTATTAGAAATGCTAAATTCAGAGATAAAGGTACCTATGGTATTACATAAAACAGAGCCAATATATATGCACATCTAGTGCTTATTATCTCAAGAGCTCTATTTTATTAATTAAATCATCATGCATTTTATAGTCTATTTAGATCAGTTATATTTATATAGTTCCTTCATGAAACAAGGTAGAGCTGGGTGTTTTAGACACTCCCCTCGAAAATTTAGAAAGGACTTGTTAATTGTGAAATAAACTTACTTCAAGTTAAGCTGCATTACAGAAGCCACTTGACAGGTATTTCTACTTGGACAACAGCAGACAGTGAACAAATATGAGTGAATGGTCTAAATTATAGTCAGTGACCCTCCATTGTGTGGCATCACGCATTTCCAGAAGTAGCCACAATACCTCTCTACCCAAAGTGCCAGAAGGCAAAACAAACTATGCATGTTCCAAGGATTAGAATCAAAACAGCAGGGAAAACTCTATACCTCTCTCCCCATTGCATAAGGAAGAAAGAGTAATTTCATTTTTGCAAATGCATATGATTCCTACCTTTAGCAAAATCTTCATAAGCTAAAATGTCAAGGAAAAGAGTATTTGAGGCCAGTGTTCCAAAGCTCCTGAAACAAGGAACCTTTTTTTAATGTCAGAAATCTTTGCAGAACCCCAAAGGATAGTAGCTGTATAATAGCACAAAATTATATCTATTTCTTGAGAAAATCTAAAGACCATAAAGTATGGATTTAGTACTCTGAATTCAATTAGTTTTTAATGAATATCTGTCTTATTAATCAAAATGGAAGCGCCAAACTTTTGAAAAAAAATGCATGTTTATATGACATTCCAGCTATAGGATGTTATTTTGGTTTTATATTTTTTATTGATTTACTCTGTATATTTTGTTAGATCTAAATCAGAATCAAAATAGTAATCCTTAACATATGCATAGAATCAGAATTTCATTGTGGTAATGGAAACTACATGTCTAGGTAATTAAGTTATATAAACCAGTGAAGATTCAGAATATAGTGGATTGGGGGCCTATCTTGGATTTACAAAGTCTAGCATTCAAATCATGCCATTGTCAAATACTGGCTTTGTATCCAGTGTTCTAGGCAACCTTCTAAGATTGAATGTTATAGATGAGTTGCCAATTTCTTTCATTGGAAAGAGTTGTCGTCCAAGGGCTATAACTAATGACAAGCTTTCTAAGGCCTGTTTTCATTTCAAGCATTCATTGTTTTGTCATGTAAAAATTAAGGTTGGGGGCGGCTAGGTGGCACAGTGGATAAAGCACTGACCTTGGATTCAGGAGGACCTGAGTTCAAATCCAACCTCAGACACTTGACACTTAACTAGCTGTGTGACCCTGGGCAAGTCACTTAATCCTCATTGCCCTGCAAAAACAAAAAACAAAGAAACAAATAAAAAAGAATTAAGGTTATCTTCAAAATGTCAAGAGAAAGCAAGGAAGGTATTTTTCTCCTGTATTGAGCATATAAGAGCAAAAAAAGATAAGAATTGTATAGGACAAGTGGACATGGTTATATTGTAATCTACATTGTTAGAGGAAATAACCTGTTGGAGAGAATAGCAGTCTAAAGGTAAGGGTTGTGGACTTGGAATTAGGAAAGCCAGACAGACTTCTGGTGCCAAGATGGCAGAGTAAGGAAGGAAACCTCTGAAGCCCTCCTAATAAGGAGAAAACTGCCTCAGAATTGATCTAGGAATAGGAAAGCATCTTACCAGCACAGCAGTAAAAGACTTTCCCACAGTGGTAGGAGGGAAACATGATTCAAGAGCAGCAGCAGCAGCAGCAGCAGTAGCAGCCATCCACACAGCACAGGGCTTGCTGCAAGACTATAAGCATAGGGCAATCCAAAAGCTAGGCCCTACCCACATGCAAAGCAGCAGCCCCCTAAGCAAGTGAGAAGTCTGTACAGCACAGCAAGGCCCCACCCCAGCAACACCATCCCCAACACAAACCACTAGCAAGGCCTTGACCCCATTGGTGATGTGTAGTGAAACCCTGCTCCAGGGCTGTCCAACACTGTTAGGCCCTGTTACCTTAGGAACCCAGAAGCAGTGTCCCACCCTTGAAGCAGCCCAGCAACTAAACCATACACTCAGGAGAGGCCAACAGAAAGTCCCCACCCCACAGTAGAAGCCAGAAGGGAAGTCCACCCTTTAGAGAAAGCAAGCAGCTAAACCCTGAATCCCAGTGAAAGCCATCAATAAGATTCAAAGCCCCAGCACAAAAAGCTTGGGACAGTACAGATCCAGAGCCCAAGTCTTACATAAAAACACCAATTCACAAAAAGGCATAAAAATAAACAAAAACAAATGAATAAAAGCTTGACTATAGAATGATACTATGGTGATAGGGAGGAACAAGGAATAAAGTTAAAAGATTACACTAGTGTCACAATGGTTACATGTGAAACCTCAAAGAAAAATGTAATTTGGTCTCATGCCCAAATAAAAATACTAGAAAAGCTTTAAAAGGATTTTAAAAAGCAAATTAGAGTAGAAAAAGAAAAATTTTGAATGAAAGTAATGCAAGAGAATCATTAAAAGAGTTAATAGGGGCATCTAGGTGGCCCAGTGGATAGAGCACTACCCCTGGAATCAGGAGGACCTGAGTTCAAGTCTGGCTTCAGACACTTAACACTTAATAGCTGTGTGACCCAGGACAAGTCACTTAACCCCAATTGCCACACCAAAAAAGGGAGAGAGAAAGAGAGAGAGAGAGAGAGAGAGAGAGAGAGAGAGAGAGAGAGAGAGAGAGAGAGAGAGTTAATAAGTTAATAGCATGGGGAAAAATACAAAAAAAAATTATCATGGAAAATAACCCCCTAAAAATAGAACTGGCCAAATGGAAAAGGGAGTACAAAAGCTTGATGAAAAAAAAATCCTTAAAAATTAGAATTGAACAAGTGGAAATTAATGACTCTATAAGACATTCAGGTATGACAAAAACAATTTTTTTTTAATTTTTTAAAAAGATAGAAGAAAATGTGAAATTTCTTGCTGGAAAAAACAGCTGACCTAGAAAATAGATCCAGGAGATATCATATTAGAATTATTGGACTACCTGATTCTCATAAAAAAAAAATGGGGCAGCTAGGTGGCACAGTGAATAGAGCAACAGCCCTGGAGTCAGGAGTACCTGAGTTCAAATCTGGCCTCAGACACTTAACACTTACTAGCTGTGTGACCCTGGCCAAGTCACTTAACCCCAATTGCCTCGCTAAAAAAAATAAAATAAAATAAAATAAATAAATAAAAATAAGGAGGGGGGGGGGCTCAACAAAATCTTTAAAGAAACTATCAAAGAAAACTGTCCTGATATATTATAATGTAATATTGCCATCTGTGAGGGGATAAAATTCTAGCTAGACTGTCTAAAATTCTAATGAGTGGTTGCCATAAATTAGAAGCTTTAGCAACAGTTTAGACTTTTAAGACTTTAATAAAGAGCAATCAGAGGTAGGTGAGGAGAGAGAGGTAATAGATTTAACTATTTCTAAGAGATCCCCATCATCCGACCTCTCCAAACTGAGGTCAGGAACCCAAAAGACCTAAGGCTTCCTTCCTCCTCCCAGAAGCCTCTTCTCCAACCAGAAACAGGGCCGTTCGCACACACAAACCTTCAAGCTAATTGTCTGTTAGCTCTAGTTGACAAGCCCCACTGGTGGTTCTACAGAAGTAACTTCCAGACACCAGACTGACCTTCGGAATCCCAGAAAAGGTCAGTTCCAGACACTAAGGTAACATGGCTTGTCCTCACCTGCCTTGTCCTCATGGCAGTGCTTCCCTACAATATCTCTCCAGTAGGGGGTGCAATTTTGATTCTCACAATTAGAACCAGGGGGCAAAATAGGAATTAAAAGATTCACTAATCATTGACTGAAAGACATCTCAAAATGAAAGCTCCAAATTACAGAGTTCACAGATCAAAGACAAAGTATTACAAGCAGTCAAAAGTAAACAATTCAAATATCATAGAGTTAATGTCAGGATTACACAGGATTTGAGAGCTTCCACATTAAAGAACTGGAGAACTTCAAATATGATATACCAGAAGGCAAAGGAGTTAGGCTTACAACCGAGAGTCACCTACCCAGCAAAATTGAATATATTCTTTCAGGGAGAAAACTGGATATTTAATCAAATAGAGGACTTAGAAACATTTCTAAGTAAAAGACAAAAGCTGAATAAAAAAAGTTGACCTGCAAATACAAGATTCAAGTGAAACATAAACATTTTAAAAAGAAGAGAAAATAAAAAATTCAATGAGGTTGAAACTTTATAATTCTACATGGCAAGATAATATTTCTAACTCAACAACCTTTTTACTATAGGAGTAATTAGAAGGAGTATATGTAAACAGGGGGTGTGGATATAAGTATCTATCCACTCTAATCCACTTTCTATCCAGCCACCAAAGTAATTTTCCTAAAGCACAGGTCCCAACAAGTGACTCCCTTACTCAATAAACTCCAGTGGCTCCCTATTGTCTCCAGGATAAAATACAAAATAGTATTAATAGCCCTTTAATACCCAGACCCCTTCTGCCCTTCCAAGTCTTTTTACATTTTACTCTCTGTTATATACTCTTCTATTCAATGACTCTGGCCTCCTTGTTGCTCCACAAACAAAACATACAATCTCCTCATCTTTGTCTACTGCTTTCCCTGGCTTCCTTTAAGTAACTAAAATCACATTTTCTACCTGAAGTCTTTGCCAATTCATTAATTCTAGTGCCTTCTCTTAATTATTTCCTATTTATCCTGTACATAACTTGTTTGTATATATTTCTGTTTGTATTGTGAGCTCCTTGAGGTAAGGGAATTTTGCCTCTTTTTTCATCCACAGTGCTCAATACAGGCCTGGCCCATAGAAGGCACTCAATAAATGTTTATTAATTAATTGTTCAAACATTATAATGTCCTTTAAAATCTTGCAATACTTTTTAGCAATTTATAGCTTATAACTAAATATAAATATATCTCTGTTAGAGAGATTACAATGCAGGCTAATATATATCTACCCATATAATATGCATGAATAAATTTAAATATATTTTCCTTCCAGAATATGAATATATTTTACTATTATTACATGGTTCTACTTAAACTGAGAAGTCAACAGTCAGTACTAGAATGATCCTACGTTAGATGATAGCTGTTTTGCCCATTTTACTTTTATACGAAGCTGACTTATTTGGGGGCTTGTACTTACTGCAAGGTCATTAGAGTTTAATTTTATAATTAGAGACTGTCTGGAAATGTAAGCATCTATCCATGAAACATAAATTCATTTTAGTAATCCTAGGGGATTCTTTTTAATGTCTCATTGTCTCTTAGCTTACAAACGAGTCTAGATACTGTAGACAGAGATAAATATGACTCCATTGCATGCAAAGCAATGATAACTGGCTAGATTCATAGTGAGACTGTTGTGCCATTTAGTGCTCAAATGAGTAATTAAGGAAAGCAGTGCTAAAGAATATTTCCTACACTTTATTACTTTTTATATTTAATTTAATATTTGGAAAGCAATTATCCTTTTTACCTTGTTTCATATTCCAATAGCAGGCTTCACCTGGCCATGATTACTTGAATAATTTAGGAAAAAAAGAGGGGTGGTGACAATGCAGAATCAATTTCTTAGCTACCCCTTCATTTAACTAGTAAATATTCCAAGTGTAACAGTTCAAGTATTACTATATGATCATCTAGTTGAATAGTACTGTGGGGACCAATTTTTTTTTTTTTTAGTGAGGCAATTGGGGTTAAGTGACTTGCCCAAGGTCACATAGCTAGTAAGTGCTAAGTGTCTGAGGCCGGATTTGAACTCAGGTACTCCTGAATCCAAGGCCAGTGCTCTATCCACTGCACCACCTAGCTGCCCCTATGGGGACCAATTTTTAATTAGGGAGTGTTAGCCAAGCGGCTCGCCGCAATATTGGGTCAAGGAAAGAGACTGGCAGCCTCCCTCAAAACAGAACAACATTTATTTTAACAAGAACGAATTTTAAAAAAAACACACACAAACAGGATAACTAGGATCAAGGGAAAGGAAATAAAATGGAGAAAGGGAAATTATACAACCTCAAAAGATACCACCGCCCAGGAATCACCTGAGAATAGCAGCAGACCTCCTGTCCTACCAGCATCCAGCTAGAATGCCCGATTCTCCTCCCCCAATCCCAGAAAAAACCCCACACAGCCCCAGCCAATGGGATGGCTGCTCTGACAGCCACATGACTGCCCTCACTAGGCTTGCTATCATTATAATTTTGCCAGGCCCATGTAGGTTTCGGCAAGTGGTGATGATGTGAGGTGCCAGTGCCATGGCAAAGGCTACAACCAGTGGGTAGAGCACCGTGCTGTTTGCGGAGCCCCAGGCCAGTGCGTGCTGAGGCATAAAAACCTCAAATAACAATTAATTCTTTACAATACATACTAATTAAAAACTAAATGAAACCCAGCATATTTTTGAAGGCTGGCCAAATATGATATCAATGATATTACACTCCAAAACAAAGAAAAAGTAGAATAAAAGCTTTTTTGTTTAAAGTTTTAAGAAAAGCATATTAAATTTGAGTCAATTCAACTTTTTCCATCTCACATTTATTAATCAAACCTGGGCATTGGCTATATTTTGCATCTTGCTTCTTGAGTGAACTTATTTTATTTTAATGAACATGCTTATAAGTATTTATTAACTTTTTACATCCACCCCCACATTTTTTAGCAATGTCAAGCCAAATTTTCTACTTGTTTTCTCTTCAAGTTTTAAATTATCAATAGTTTCCATAGTTTCCTGGTATTCTCTAGCTTCTTGATACCTGTGGGAAGAAGATGTTAAGGGTTTGTTTTTGTCACTTATTTTTTCTGACTCTAACTCTTTGGTATTTAAAAATGTTTACTTTTAAGATTAAACATAATTTTAATCATGAAGTATAGGAATATCCTAAGTGAGCAATATGATACTGTCCTTTAAATCTCAAACAGACTCGAATAAACAAAATATACAGATGTGTTTGTCACACCATGATTTGGTGATGGTTTCTGAGGGAGAAGCATGAAGGAGGGAGGGAGGAAATGGTTGTGATGGATCATGGTAAAAAAAAAAAAAGAGTATGGTTTCAAGCAATAAAGGATGCTAAGGTTGGAGGTACTTTTAAATGCTTTTTATTTTATTTATTTACTTTTAGAATACAGTTGCATTCCTTAATTCACATCCTGGTCTGCATGCATGCACTCTCACATGTGTGCACACACACACACAAACAATCACTCTCAAGCACACAGTCATGCTAACATCAAACCCATACAGGCATGATTCTCTGCTTTTTCATATCCTGCCTATCCTTCAAGGCTAGCACAAATGTCCCATCAAACACGAAGCATTTCTTAATGTCTCCAATCAGAAGTGATCTTTTCTTCTGTGTTTTTTTAAATTAATGTTGCTACTGTACTTCCTAAAATTCTTAAAATTATTGCTATTTAGGTATTAATGGTTATTACACCCATTTTGGCAGTAAGCATTTATTATTAATTAGTCTTTTTACCAGTAAAGAATTGACCATGTGGCAGTTAGCACGGGCAGAAGAAAAGCTCCACCCAGACCCATTTTTTTTCTCTCAAAGAAGTAACACATGGTCTTGAAGCCTAAGAGGGAGAGCACACACCAAGAGACTGCATTCTAAGCTGAGAAGGGCAAAGCGTGAGCCAAGATAGCAACCGTCAGGTGGTCAAGACTTTTTGTCCTCTTTTGTTTTTGTGTATGTGTGTGTGTGTGTGTATGTGTATGTGTTTTCCTGTGAGGCAATAAGGGTTAAGTGACTTTCCCAGGGTCACACAGCTACTAAGTGTCAAGTGTCTGAGGCTGAATTTGAACTCAGGTCATCCTGAATCCAGGGCTGCTACTTTATCCACTGTGCCACCTAGCTGCCCCCCTTTTTATCCTCTTTTGATAGAGGTGAATCATTATACATTGATCAAAGCTAATTGGTTAGTATCATTCAGTTCCACTGGTTGACATGACTTGAGGGTGGTACAAATTAAAATGAATTCTACCCATGACATAATGGGGAGGTATGCAAAAGACCATCACTGAAGGGCAAAGGTAATGTCCATGGATGGTATAATCCCATCAATTCACTTAGCTAAGCAAAAGAATCAATCTCCATCTCTATTGTATCCTTGGGCTGGTCCCAAAACAAGATTAGAACTTCCTCCTAAGAATTGGACTTTCTGGAGTGGAGTAGAGAAATCAACTAAGAAAGAAGGGGAGATCACTGGGTCCTCCAAGATATGTTATTAATAATTATTTTCTCACACTTCCTTCTGAATTTTCATAGCACTTTGTACATAATTTGTTGCACATATCTTCTCCAATCACATATTATGTTTGTTTCTTCTCTTATTCCTCCAATTGTAATTTTTAAGTTCTTAGAGGGTAGAATATAATCTTACTTTAAGGATTGCTTTAAGAACCTGGTGCCTAATGTTGAATTGAATTTGTTAATTGATTCTTAAAATTCACCCAGCTGAACATTCTTCACGTAGCTGAATAAAAACTGGAGGACTCTCAAAATATGCTATTATATTATGTCTAATAATTATTGAAACAAAGATTGAAAAAATATTTCCTGACATAACCCTTGATTGATAAATATTTAGTACCTTTACTTATACAAAATGATTTTCTCACAGTGGTTAAGGTGTGTGATATAAGTAATATTTTGTATATTATGTAGATGAGGAAGTTAAAACTGAAGGAGACTGATCAGCTATTTCATGGATAGAAATATAGCCAATGTGAGAGCTAGGACTTGAATTCAGGTTCTCTGACTTCAACTCCAGCACTCTTTCTGCTGCACAGTTCTATGTACAAATATTCAAAGTATTTCTTTTAATAGGTTGTTGTGAGGGAATTGTTTTGTAAACATTTAAGTAGTATAAAAGTATGAATTGTCGTGATTACTAAATGTAATGCCTGAAATTATCACTTTTTCTAACTACTATTTTAAAAAGTCATAGCCATCATAAGTATAAACCTACTTCTGCTCACATGAAAGCATCAATTTTCATTATTTTTGTTTTTCTTTATAGAGCTCGTTATGATAGAGAAAACACTGTGAGAACACTTGAGGTTGAATCTTCTTTAAACACATAAGTGACAATAAATGAATGAATAAAAAATCTTTAATTAAACTATTGCCATGTGCAAAGCATTGTACTAAGTACTAGTGCTAAAAATAGAGAAGATACTCCTAATTCTCAAGATATCATTCTAATGGGGGAGATAACACATGGGGATTTTAGTTACAAGTCAGATGGAAGAGTCCCCTGGTCCTTATGGTTCTAAAGCTAAGCATATGGTAATATTTCTTCTTTATCAGCATTTTCATTGATAAAATTAAGTTGTTTCTAATGTTGAATTTTTGACAGTGCCAAGGACTTTGGTGTTAAGAATTTTCTCTTTTGATATTCAGTAATTGGGACTATCACAATAAAAGAAGCAGTTGTCAGGCCACATCTCCAAGAGGTTTCTTCCTTGGATGATAAAAGTTGTGGCTGTGAAAGTGTATCTGCTCCTAGGTGCATTCTTTTCTCTGTGGCAGCAGGTTTTGGTGATGGCAAAGAAAGTGGGATTCCCTATCCACAATGATTGCTTTGCTTCTGGTGGAAGGTCTGGGCTTAAATAAAACTAGTGACTTGGGAGAAGGAAGGGGAACTGTCACTTTCCAGGTCTGTATCCTAATTTATATTGAGAGGCAGCTTGTAGGCACAAAGATGCTAGTGGCACAGTGGATAGAGTGCTAGACCTGGATTCAGAAAGACTTGAATTCAAATTTGAGCTCAGACACTTTTTTGCTGTGTGACCCTAGACAAGTTACTTAATAGCTATTTGCCTCAGTTTCTTCAACTGCTTAAATGGGGGATAATACTGACATACCTCATAAAGTCATGTTGTTGTGAGAATCTGTGTGAGTGTGTGTGTATACACACACACATATAGGCACTCACATAAGTATATACACATATGTATATATGATATAACATAGTACCTTTCACATATTTCCTTCCCCTCTCCAATTGAGTCCAAAAAAATGAGGTGGGTGAGGTAGTGGGAATGGTCTCATCTACCTCAGTCCAGCTAGGCTGGCCTATATTTTCCACCGGTGGAAATTGGTCTATTATTGTTTGGGATGACTAACCCTTCTCCACAAGAGTTGCATCCTTAATGATGTCTATATGATTAGTACCAATGGTCTACTGGGGTGTATATATCACTAGATATCCTCTGCCCATCTACCCATCAGCCCATCAGCACCTAGTGATCATGCTGGTGAGGAAGGTGGGCTCTCTCTCCATAGTGATAGCTACATTAAATAATAACTGGGCAAATGGGCTGGAAGCAGGGCCAGTGTTGGAGTGGAAAAGAGGAACACTACCATTTCCAAGGTTCTTAGGTTTAGGATCCTGGGCTATCTCTAATAAGACCTGAGGGGAGGTAAGGTAAAAGTAGTGGTGCTTGCCAATCTCTTCCTCAGGGTGCCTTTTACTCTTGGTAAGTCATCCCTCTACGCCTCATTTTTTCTCTTCTCTAAAATGACAATACTATTATTTATGCTGTGTTCCTCATAGCTTGTATCTGTTTGTGTGTATATATCTTTCTCCCTCTTTATAAGCCATCATGCATTTTAGAAGAACCCAGGATTTAGAATCCTTTTTACAAATTAAATAACCGAGACCTGGGTAAAATGACCTAGATAAAATAAAATATAGCTTAGCCAAGATTTGTGTGAGATTTAAAATTGGATATTAGATCATAAATCTCCCCTCTTTAACCTTTCCCTTAATTTATCTCCCAGACTAGTAAATGGAAGAAGCTTCTGGTTTTCTAGTTAGAGCTTTTATTGTGTGGTGGTTACCAGGTGATGTTGATTAGAGGGATAGGAAAGTAGAAATACAAAACAAATAGTCTTAAGTCTAAGCTTAGTCTATATTCCGGATAAAACTCACCAAAAGCCCAAGGCCACCTCTGGGGAGAGAGAGAGAGAGACCGAGTCAAGCGCATGCTGCTAACCGCGAGCCGGGCCGAGTTGAACTCCAGTCAGTGTCTGTCTGTGTAGCGCAGCCAGGGGACTAGCAGAGCAGGAAAAAGATCCCACTTCCATTCTCTTCTTGCCTTTTAAGCTCACACCCCGGAAGTCGAGTGCTTAGCAGGCAGTCTGGCATGCGTAGCAGGCGGACTGGCGTCATAGCTCATGCCGTTGGTCTCCTCCCCGAAAGGGTGGTCCTTAAAAAAAAAACTGGTGTCTCTCCATTATCGCTAACCGACTGTTAAAACTTTTTACCACATTCCCCCCTTTTGTTCCCTCAAGAAAACAAAATATTTCCTTGACGGAACAGTAAAAAGAATATAATAACTATTGCTAACTAATAATATGTGAAACAACAATATAGAAACTGGAAGGAGAGGAAAGGTTTTGTCCAGAGGGGCGATTTTGTTGTCCTCATGAACCTACGCTTTGACATTAGTCTTGCAAAGGGAGAGACTCTGCAGAGAGTACATGTTACAGATAGTGTAATATTATAACAGAAAGGGATATAGTAAAAAACTAACAAACCAAAACAGTTCATATAAAGTCTCTGAGTTCTCTTGTCTTCTTGAAGTGGTAAGATGTCATCAAAAGGAAACTGGATTCTGGTCTGGAAAACTAGATTCTGAACTCTGGTCTGGAAAGCTGGATTCTGGACTCTGGTCTGGAAAGCTGGATTCTCTTCTTTAACTGTTTGAATTACTGCATTTATTAAGGAGGATAAGAATTTGGTAAAGAGAGAGAGAAAGGCCTAGATTCTTTATTATATTCTGTTATTTTTGACTGTTTCATCAAGGAAACTTACTGTTTCTTGAGGAAACAAAGTGGGGAACTGTAATGATTGGAATGACACCACCTGCTGGAGACTTACTGTAGAAGAGTTCCGCCCATGAAGCGAAGGTCTTTGAGGGCAAGACCAGGAGTCTTTTCTTTGGCGTCAGGAAGTGACGCAGGCTAGTGGGAGGAGGAAGGAAGAGACTGGCAGCTCGATCTCACTCACTTTCCTGAGGATGCTGGTGGAGAGGGGAGCTAGAAATGCGCTCTCCCTTTAATAGATAGGAATCTAGGCCTTTCTCTCTCTCTTTACCAAATTCTTATTCTCCTTAATAAATGCTTAAAAGTCTAACTCTTGCTAAAGCTTATAATTTATTGGCGACCACTCATTGGATATTTTAGACAGACTAGGTAGAATTTTAGCCCTAAACATTTGAAACTCATATTTTCTGATATCAAATCCAGTGTTCACTCTCATATAAACTATTATTTAACTTGCTAATACCAAACCCTTTTTCCTCTTACTTTTCTAGCTGTTCCTTCTTTGTGTCCTATGAAGGCACCTTAGCCACTGAGACTCTCGAGTACTTTCACTAAGATTCATTTTGGGGGCTTCTCTTCTGTGATTTGGGTTCATTCAGTGCCTTCAAAGATCTTATATATTTTGGGGGAATACAAAACATATACAAATGGATAAAATCCAAGGCAGGAAGGCTTTTGCATTTCTTTGTATCCCCATCACTTGCCACCTTGCAGGCAACTCATAAATGTTTATTGAGTTTATATGGAGTAAAGAAGGCATAGCAAAGATTAGGTAAAGTATTCTAGGAAGATTTAAGGAGACAGAGAATACTGACAATTGGTGAAGGATATCAAGAGAAGTTTCTCAGAGGAAGTGGCATACAAGGAAGATGTAGAGGGAGAAAAATAGAGAATATGTCTTGGGCATAAGGGATAGAATACACACACATACATATATATGTAAACACATATATACAGATTACATACATACATACTTACATATACGCATAGTGGCAAGGAAGAGTGGAACAAATAAAAATCTAGTTTGGATGGAAACTAGAGTGTGGGAAAGAATAATGTAAATACAAGTCAGAAAGTGGGCTGGAGCCTTATTATAAAACCCCTTAAATCCCACATCAAGGGATTTTTTTTCATTCCTATGTCCCAAGAATTTCATTTTAGCAATTATACAAAGGATGACGTAGAGAAGAGAGATGTAAGAAACAAAGAAGCCTCAAAGAAGATGTTTCAATATCCTAAAGTATGTATTTAAAAACTTAAGCAATGGTAGCAAACATGCAAGTAGGCCATGGTATCATAGACTTAAAGCTGGGACAAGACTTTAGAATTAGTGGGGTCCAGGTCCTTCATTTTGCAGATGAAGAATGTTAGCCTCAGAGAGATTAAATGATCTACTCAAGGTCAGAGAACTAGTAAATATTTCAGGGCAGTTTTTGCAACTAGTTATTCCCATTTCCAAGTCTAGTGCATTATCCACTCATCCATGCTGCCTTCCAAAATGAATTTTTTTTAAGGTAGATTACATAGAATCATAGGTTTGGAACCACAATGAACTTCAGAGGTCATATAGTCCAATCCCCTCATTTTAAAGATGAGAAAACTGAGGCTCAAAGGTACACTAATCCAAGGTCACAGAAGTATTTAGCATAAAAGGCTCTCAGGTCTTGAAATCCAGCTAGTCTGCTTTTTCTGCTATACCAAAAGAAGCTGATAGAGTCATCAGAATAGAAGAAAAATAGTCCTTTCAGTTTCAGAAACTTTAAGGTTTTCTGAGGAGTATGGTATTATTTCTTATAGCATACAATTAAAAAATATGCTTTCGCTTGCTAACCAGGAAAATAAACCTTGAGTACTTTTGAAAATACAATCTGAATATACTTTTAAGAAATACTTAATATCTAAGTAGAAAGCTTCTATCATATTATAGATTAAAATATAACATCTCAAAATATAGTTTTCTTATCATTTTTAACTTTGCAAGTGCTGAATGCTTAATGAAAGAATGCATCATAACTCAAATTCGCATAGTGTTTAAGGTAAGGAGTCCCAATGGTTTTATGAGGAAGCAAGTACAATATAATTATCCTTATTTTAAAAATAAGGAAAGTGAAAACCCGAAAGGTTAACTGATTTGCCCCAGGGCACAGAGCTAGTATAAGAAGCAATAATTGCCTTGACTAAAAGGCCAATATTCTTTCCATTATTACACAATGAAAGACCTACAGTCCTATGAACCAAGAAACTATAAATGGATACATTACTGCAGAGGTACATCTAAAAAGAAAAAAAAAAAACACCCAAGGATCCATTTGTGTCCTAGTGGCTATTAATTTCTATATATATATATATTTTTTTTTAGTGAGGCAATTGGGGTTAAGTGACTTGCCCAGGGTCACACAGCTAATAAGTGTTAAGTGTCTGAGGCTGGATTTGAATTCAGGTACTCCTGACTCCAGGACCAGTGCTCTATCCACTGCACCACCTAGCTGCCCCATGGCTATTAATTTCTAATTGGCAGTGTTTAGCATTTTAAATGGAAAACTAGGCAGCTAGATCAATCTCAGTAACCAAGTGATGTTATATCTATGGAGATATAATTAAAAATGGAAAGAGGACTTTTTAGACTTCTGCTATAGCAACCATGATAATCTGTTCCTGTACATCTATTCAAAGAGCAAAAGAAATCCAGATTTGGCTGAGATATGAATTCAAAGACTGTTATTTACTTTTACTCCTTTTAGAAGCAGTTTATCTAAGGGTGGATAGGTTATTGGGCCTGGAGCCAGGAAGACTTAAGTCCTAATGTGAACTAAGACACAAAGTAGTTATGTGATCCTAGGCAAGTCACTTAACCTCCATTTGCCTCAGTTTCCTCAAATGAGAGATAGGGATAATAATGGAATATAGCTCATAGGTTTTTATGAGGATCAAATAAAATATTTGTAAAAGCACTTAGCATAGTGCCTGGCACATAGTATATACTTTATAAATGTTTATTCTCTTCCCCTTTTTACTATTCTTTATTTTACTATACTATATTTATATATATAGTACACACATATTTTAGTGTATATATATATATATATATATATATATATATATACATATATACACACATACATACATATACACATTTTCTTTTTTTTAGCGAGGCAATTGGGGTTAAGTGACTTGCCCAGGGTCACACAGCTAGTAAGTGTTAAGTGTCTGAGGCCAGATTTGAACTCAGGTACTCCTGACTCCAGGGCCAGTGCTCTATCCACTGTGCCACCTAGCTGCACCTATATACACATTTAAAGTTAAAATTTAAGATATTAAAATAGGAGCATATATATGTCTATGCACCTATTTTAATATCTTAAATTTTATATTTTTAACAGAAATTCATTTTCTCTTCTATCTCATTAGAAAAAGAGGAAAAGATAATATTTGTGAGAAATATGTAGTCATTAGCTCAAATTCCTTCATTAACCATGTTCAAAAAATATTTATGCATCCTTACGCAGCCTGAGTCTACCATATCTCTGTCAAAAAGTGGATTGCATGTTTAATTATAGATTATCTGGACTCATATATGGTTATTGGATTGATCAGAGTTCTTACACTTTTAAAATTGCTATTGTTTTTAAATGATGTTTTTGTTATTGTATTAATTCTTTTCCTGTTTTCATTTCATTCTTTATCAGGTCATAAAAGAATCACTTCCTTCTAAGCACTTCTTTAGAAAACTGATGCTATATTAAAAATGGTTCTTCAGGTTCTACTAATTTTACTGTGTATCATTTCCAACAACTGTTTGCATGTCTTTATAAAAACATTTTTCCTCATTTCTTATAACACAGTATTTTGTAACATTCATATACCACATTTAATCAGTCATTCCCCTAATTGCTGAGAATCTTTGTAGTTTCCAGTTATTTTACCACCATAGTAAAGATCTGCATCAAATATTTATGAATAGAAAGAACTTTTTGTCTTTTCTTTGATCTTTGTGGAATATAGGCCTAACTTTGGTATACCTGTGTCAAAGGACATGCATTGTTTAGCAAATTTTCCAGAATTCTTGGATCCATTTACAACTCTACCAATTGTGCACCCATGTTCTTATTTTCCTTCAACTCCTCCAACATCTGTCATTTCCTTTTCTAAAAAATCACCTTTCAGGGGTAGGTAGGTAGCCCAGTAGATAAAGCACTGGCCCTGGATTCAGGAGGACCTGAGTTCAAATTTGGTCTCAGACACTTTACACTAAGTAGCTGGGTGACCCTGGGCAAGTCACTTAACCCTCATTGCTCTGAAAAAAAAATCACCTTTTCCAATCTGATAGATATGAAATAGAACTTCAGAACTGCTTCAGTTTTTGTTTCTCTAATTATAAGTGATTCGGCGTATTTTTACTATCGTTTTGAATGGTCTATGTGTCTTCTATTGTGAAGAATACCTATTTCTATTTCCCTAGACTACTTATCATTTGGGGAATGGCTCTTTTCAATCACTTCCTTAAATATCTTTGAAATGAGACCTTTGTCAGAGAAACTTGATGTAAAGATTTTTCCTAATTATTTTTTCCCTTTTAGTCTTAGTTTTATTTTTTTTGTGCAATATTTCTTTAAATTATGTCATTTAAACTATCCATTGTATGTGCTGTCTTTCTCTTTATCACTTCTTTGGTCATGAACCTTTCCTCTATCCATAAGAGGTATTGAAAATAGCTCAAGGAACAGTGGGGTACTGAAAGGAGAAAGGCCTTAAAATTCCTATTAGGAAACTCATCATCCTCAAAGACCCAGAAAGACTTGTGCTGTTAGGTATTTTAGGTGACTGAATAGGGATATATTTCTCTGCCCTGATAAGCACAGAAATACAAAAGCTTATATTGGTTTGCATGATTCATTTACAATGCTGAAAGCTGAGTCTAGATCATTTCCATTTACTTCCCTGCACATTAAATGCACATTCTAAAAAAAATAAAGTCAGTAGAGGTTAAGAAAATAATAAAGTCACCCCATTCAATTAAGGAAGAGAGGTTGTTTTTGCTTAAGAGAGTCATTATGCAAATATGTCATATCAATATGCTAGTAATATCAAGTACCATGTGACAATTAAATTGGCTTCTGCATCTCATCTATTTAAGTTAAGATTTCCGTTACACATCATTGAATTTTCATATCATAAACAGTAATTATGATATTAATCATAGTGATCTTCAGATGGTATCATTTGGGTGGGGGGAGAAATGTTTTTTAAGATTGAATCTCACCTTCATAAGTACCCATTATGTCCATCTTATTTGAGAGATTAAATGTGTCTATATAATCATTTCCATAAAGCCTGTTAAAGGGGTGGGGGGTTTACCCCATAATTTAAGTCATTTATTTGCATCAGTGTGGGCTATACTACATCTTCTGAAATGAAGTATAATTGTACACAGTAATCTCATTACACATAATTTATATCATGCCTTCCCTAGGCAAACTGGTAGGGAAGGGAGGATTACAAAGAAAAGAAGTAAACCCAAGAGAACTTGAACCAAGATAAGTTCACCTGAGAGATAAACATTAGATTTAAATGTGAGATGAGTATGAACATTACTCTATCATCCAGACTCCCAGTGGCACCCAATCCCATTAAATAATGAGTTGGCATGGCAGCATAGCTATTTGTAGAATCCAGAAACACATGTTATTGTTGCAAAGAAAATTGGGCATTGGGACAACTTAATGTGGGTGTAAATATCTAAAAAACTTGTTGAAATGGAAACCTTCCTACAACTGTTATGAATACCACTCAGAACTATTATATTTTTGAAGGATTTTTCCCCCCTAATATATAAACTTGAGTACTGACTCTGGAAACAGAAAACCTGAGTTCAAATCCTAATGCCGCTGATTTCTAACTTGTAGCACTTTAAGCTAGGGAGTTAATCTTTTAAGGCTTAATCACTCAAATGCTTATTTGGGGGGGGGGTGGAGGGGTTGTACCAAGTGGCAAAGTTTTAACGTTTTCTGACTTCTTTGTGTAAAAACTTCTTAATTCTATATAATCAAAATGATCTATTTTACATTTATTTTTGCTCTCTATATCTTCTTTGGTCCTAAATTTTTCCTCTATCCATATATCTGACATAATTCCATGCTCTCTTAATTTGTTTATGGCATCACCCTTTATGTGTAAATCATGTACTCATTTTGAGCTTATTTTAGTAAACAGTATGGATTACTTTTTTTTAAACTTGTATTACAAGAGATCTGGAGAGTAAAGATGAAACATTTATCTTCCAAAATGTAGGTCTGACCATATATACCTTTATTCAGCAAGTCAAATGGCTTCCTTTTGTTTCCATTATCAAATTTTAAATCCTCTTTTTGGCTTTTCAAATCCTTCATAAATTTTCCCTTACCTACCTCACCACTTCCTGGCCTCTTTACTTTTCCCCACACAAACCTCTTCATCATCTGACTCTAGTCTTTTCACTGGCTGTTTCCCATCTCTAAAACATCTTTATCCTCATTTCCATCTCCAGGCTTTTCTGGATTCCTTCAAGTCTTAATTAAAGTCCTACCTTCTTCAAGAAGCATTTCTTAGTCATCATTAATTTTAGTATCTTCCCTTTGAAAGTATCTCTGATTATGTATGTACATATGTATGTATATATACATTAAATGTGTATGCATTTGTATATATGTACTCACATGTTATCTCCCCCATTAAATTGAAAACTTGTTGAGAATAACTATTGTTGTTGTTCTTCTTCTTCCCTTTCTTTAATCCCTATATTTTAGTGAAGACTCAGGCACCTGGTAGGCATATCATTAGTGCAAGTTGATTGATTGTTTAAAGCATTTAGATTCTTATAATGGAAAGGTTCTCAATATTTAATTATTTATAATAACCTCTAGAGGATGATTCATGAAATTCCAACCCTAGTTTTCTTTCCAGTATAAACAGTAGGAGTAATCACAAACTGGTTTTATATTTCATTATGTAGGCTAGGTGGTGCATTGGATAGAGTGCTAGGCCTGAAGTCATGAAGGGTCTTCTCTCTGAATTCAAATCTGGCCTCAGACTCTTACGAGCTTTGTGTCCCTGAGCAAGGCTCTTAACTCTGTCTCAGTTTCCTCATCTGTAAAATGAGCTGGGGAAGAAAATGGACAACCATTCTGGTATCTTTGCCAAGAAAACCCCAAATGGAGTCATGAAGAATCAGACAGGACCAAAACAACTGAACAACAACAACAGACCAGGAATTAGGAGACTGGGTCAGAATTATGGTAGTGCTGCTCTTGAAATTTTGTAATCTATAGAATGCCTGTCAGAAAGCTTTGATTGCTTCCATTTGAAAAGAGAGAGTACTGAAGGTTACTGCTCCATGGAAATTCATTCTTCCTTTTAGTGAGCTACAGGAAGACTTTCCAGGGGGTAAAAAAAAATCTGAGGCTTTTCTGGATGTGAGGGCAGCTAGATGGCACAGTGATAAAGCACTGGCCCTGGATTCAGGAGTACCTGTGTTCAAATCTGGTCTCAGACACTTGACACGTACTAGCTGTGTGACCCTGGGCAAGTCACTTAACCCCAATTGCCTCACCAAAAAAAAAGAAAAGAAAAGAAAGTTGATCTGTACAAGTCATAGAGAGACAACCTCTCAAAAGTCTGGAGTCCCTTTACTTTCTTTGCACATAAATGCTTTTTTTTTTTTTTTTTTGCTCCTGGTTGGACAGTGTTTATCTGGGTGGATCTCCGGTTAAGCAAACTGGACAGGGACAAGGGTGGATTTACAATAGCAGATAAATTAGGGAGGGGGTCGGGGTTACAACAGGATTTACCGAACATTTGAGACCCTTTGTCAGAATGAATGGAAGACAGCATCAGACAGGGACGGGATTTTTCTGGAGACCCAGAATCCGTGGAGGTTTCACAGAGCACAGAGAGGAGGGGGAGAAGGGCTGATTGAGGCTCAGCTTCCCTTGCAGTCCCATCAGTCAGTCCCACTCCCAGGAAGAGGCAGGGCTGTTGCTAGAAAAGTTGGAGTTAAGAGTCTTGGGGAACAACCTTCTGGGCAGGACTCCAGGAAGGGGTGGGGGAAGCCTCTCCATCTTCCGAGGCAGAACTTTGGCCCCCAAGCCTTTGCTTCAGAAACCTTTCTTCATCCCGCCAACTACAGCTGGTCATGCCCGCTGGCCTCCCCTTGGGTCCCACGGGGGCTCTTCCATCCAGGGGCTATAAGGCATCCCGAGTGACACCATCACACAGTTGCAGCTGTGGCCTGGTTTATACATGAGATCTTGTAGGATAACCAGATGCTCACTGTGCACAAGAAAGAAGCCGAAGACCGCTCTGGCAATGAGGCCCTCCATGCGGTAACTCTTGGACGCTGCCACAATGGATGCAATCAGCAGGAGGATGGTACCAATTAAGTAATGGAGAAGTTCCGCCAGTGGCCAACTGATACAGGTGAACACCCTGTAGATGCAGAAAAGATGGACCAGGTAGAAGATGAGCAGGTCGCACATGATGACCACTTCAAAGTAGCCGTACGCGCTATAGTCAGTCCACAAGGAGTTCTTCACACAGATGAAGGCAATGAGGAGGGAGATCATCTGCGCCACCTTGAGCAAGGCGGGGTAGGTGGCGGGGTAACCGCGGGCTAGCATCACCTCTGAGGGGCCCGGGACTGGCGCGGGGCCCGGTGGGGGTGCGCCCACTCCGAAGATGCCATTGCTGCTGCGCGTGGTGCGAATGACCCCTGGGCGGTGAGACATGGCGCCGGGTCTGGGGGTTCGTGGGTCCATCTGCCAGGCCCGGCTGCACCCTCGGCCCCCTCCTGCTTGCCGGCCAGCCTGCCTGGCTGTCTGAGGGTTCTGGGACCAGACGAGAAGCCCGAAGGAGGGGCAGGGGCCTGGGCGGACCGCCCCCAGGGGAGGGACGGGGTGGGGGGCGGTCCCTCGGACAAGTTACAGGAGGGGCAGTGGGGGAACTGGGACTGCGGGAGGCCAGCCTGCCCCCAGCAGGGCCGATTTGGTCTTGACCCTGACCCTGCCCTGACCCCTGACCCTGACCCCTGGCCCGGGCCAGCCCCTGGACTGGAGAGAGGCAGAGTGAGGGGGGTGGGGGGCGAGGCGGAGGTCAGGAGCCCACATAAATGCTTTTTTTTTTTAAGGTGAGGCAATTGGAGTT
Organism: Dromiciops gliroides; assembly: GCF_019393635.1. NCBI lineage: Eukaryota > Metazoa > Chordata > Mammalia > Microbiotheria > Microbiotheriidae > Dromiciops > Dromiciops gliroides. The sequence continues at coordinate 212,058,052 of NC_057861.1, forward strand.
TAAGTGACTTGCTCAGGGTCACACAGCTAGCGTTAAGTGTCTGAGGTCGGATTTGAACTGCAGGTACTCCTGACTCCAGGGCGGCGTGCTCTATCCACTGCGCCACCTAGCTGCCCCCATAATGCTTTTTAATCAACTCTATAGATATTTCTTTTATCCTTCCATTTGTGGGTAATTGTAATTCTTACTTTTTCTCCACTGTTTTCTGGGGCATAGTTTTTAAAAAAGATATTATAATTTAGATGTCATGGAAATACCATTCAGCATGCTATGTTCCAGGCAAACTGGACTATTTGCTGTTCACCTCTCATGATGTTCTTCTATCTGTCCTCATTGCAGTGATGATAGGCCAAGGATGGAATGCACAGGTTAGGCACAAATAGTCCATGTGAACTTTTGGGGTGGATTCTCTAAATTTGCACATCTCACAATTCCTTTGAGTTACTTCAATTCATGCTAGGTGGTCTTCTACCAGTGTCTCTCATGCCACACAATCTGTTCCAAAGTTTTTCAGAGAGACCTTGAGAATGTCCTTGAATTGCTTCTACTAACCACCATGTGAGCACTTGCCTCCTGTGAGTTCTCCATAAAAAAGTTTTTCTGGCAAGTGTATGTTTGGCATTCCACCAATGTGGCCAGCCCATCAGAGTTGTTCTCTCTCCATAAGAGTTTGAATGCTTGGCAGTTTAGTTCAAGAAAGGACCTCAGTCTGTTGCCTTATCCTGCTAGGTAGTCTTCAGAATCTTCCTAAGATAATTCAAATGGAAGAAATTCAGTTTCCTGACATGATATTGGTATACTGTCCTGGTTTCACAGGCATACAATAATGAGGTCGATGCAATGAGGACAACAATTGTGTGCACATATAGCTATGTATAAGCATAAGCATAAATGCACAGAAATACATGTGTGCACATGTATATACATATATAATACCTATGAATAAATCTATATGTTATGTAACTTTAGAAAGCAGTGATCTACTGCATGATTTCCTTCCCCCAAATTTCCTTACATAATTGTCTTACGTTTAGGTTTATGGAAAAATGTTCACATTGATGAAGATACACCAGTTGATACTGAGGGTGGGAGAAACCCAGAAATATACTAGGAGAAGCTTGCCTAGAATTCAATATCTGCAACAGGAATTCTGATACATTAAAAGTTAGATTATTAAGGATTGACTATGACTACCTCATTATCAATAATTATAATAGCTTTGATGGAATTAACACTGTAAATATCTTTTATGATATTTTCTTAATGAAAAATAGTTTTACATATATGTTTATAGTAATATATATAATTTATTTTATGTAATATATAATTCTAAACTACTTGAGAATATGACATATAATTCAATTTAATAATACTTTATGAATAACAATTAGATTATAATCTCCTAGGGGCCAGGAGATTGTCTATTGCCTCTTTTTGTATTCCCCAGCACTTAGCACATTGCTTGAAACATACTAAGCACTTAGCAAATGTTTGTTTGTTTTTCTTTTTTTTTTTTTGGTGAGGCAATTGGGGTTAAGTGACTTGCCCAGGGTCACACAGCCAGTAAGTGTTAAGTGTCTGAGGCAGGATTTGAACTCAGGTCCTCCTGACTCCAGGGCCAGTGCTCTATCCACTGCACCACCTAGCTGCCCCTTAGTGAATGTTTTTGATTGATAGATTGATTAGCTACTATGTGCCAAATGCTTCTGCACTAATTAATGGACATATGAATACAAAAACAAAACAGTCCTTGACTTGGGGGATCGGACATCAAAATGTAGGAAAACATACACATAAAATACAAAAAAATATGTATGTAGTATAGAAAGCAAATATAAAGCATTTATAAGAATCAGGAAACATCTCCTGTAGTTTAGGGGTACCTGACTGAGGTCAACCTTAAAGTGGAGGTAGGGATTCCAGATGTCACCCAAAAGGACTATTTCAGAAATTGGGTATGATGTGTGCAAAAGAAGAGGTAAGAGGGGGCAGAGCCAAGATGGCAGAGGAAAGGCAATAACTTCTTGGAGCTCCCCATGTGATCATGAAAAAGCCTTCAAATGATGCAATAGGACAATTTCTAGAGTAGCAGAACCTACAAAAGGATTGTGTGAGTTCATATTCCAGCTAAAGACATCTTAGAAGGTCAGCAGGGAAGGTCCTTTGTTTTGGGCTGGTAATAGAGCCCAGCCCTGAGGCCATGCTGTACAGATCTAGCCCCAGGCAAGCCACGCCAGAGATTCATAGCATCTGATTTGACTGCAGTTGTGTCTTCTTCTGGAACTAAGCTCACTATCTGGTAAGAGGGCTGAGCAGCTGACTGGGGGGAGATTACAAGGGCCTCTGCTGGCACTGAGGTAGAACTTGGTTGCTTTGCCTGTGCTGGGAATCAGGAGGCAGTCTTGAGTGACAGTTCCAGTTAGGGAGGAGCACAGGCTCACCAGAGCTACCAGCCACAGCAAAAGATATTTTTTGTTTTTGCATTAAAGAGCAATTAGGCCAGGGGTTGTTTATAGACCAGACCATAGGCCAGGTGAGTACAGAATGTGCCTCTCCTTAAAGTGTATCACCTGGGACACCATGAAGTTTTGGCACAGTGTATCCTGGAAGCAATGCCCCACTTTAAGAAGGAGTTAAAAGTAAAGATATAGGCTAGCAAAATGAACAGACAGAAAAGGATGCAGACCAGAGAAAGTTTCTTTGGTGACAAGGAAGAGGAAAATACACCCTCAGAAGTAGATAACAAATTCGAAGCTCCTATATCCAAAGCTTCAAAAAGAACGAATTGGTATCAGGCCATAGAAGTGCTCAAAAAAGGACTTTGAAGATTAAGTAAGAGAGGTAGAAGGAAAAGTAAGAGAGGGAGAGGAAATAAATGAAAAGAGAAAGGAGAGTGATATAGGAAAGTCATGAGAAAAAAGTCAACAGCTTGAAAAACCAAATGGAAAAGCTCTCTGAAGAAAATAATTGTCTAAATATTAGGATTGAACAAATCAAAGCTAATGACTTTATGAAACCAAGACACAATAAAGCAAATCCAAATGAATGAAGAAATAGAGGGCAATGTGAAATATCTCCTTGGAAAAACAACTGACCTGGAAAATAGATCCAGGAGAGATAATTTAAAAATTATTAGACTACCTGAAAACCATGATCAAAAAAAGGAACATAAACATTATCTTTCAAGAGATTGTCAGGGAAAATTGCACTGATATTCTAGATACATAAGGTAAAAGAGAAATTGAAAGAATTAAGCAATCACTTCCAGAAAGAGATCCCAAAATGAAAACTTCCAGGAATATTATAGCCAAATTCCAGAGCTCCTAGGTCAAGGATAAAATATTGCAAACAGTCAGAAAGAAACAATTCAAGTACATTGGAGCCACAGTCAGGATAACACAAGATCTGCTAGCTTCTATATTAAAGGATTGAAGGGCATGGAATATGATATTCCTGGAGGGGAAAGGAATTAGGATTACAACCAAAAGTCACTTACCCAGCAAAACTGTGTATAATCTTTCAAGGGGGAAAATGGGACTTCGATGAAAAAGAGGACTTTCAGGTATTCATGAAGTAAAAATGTGAACTGAATAGAAAATTTAACTTTCAAATATGAGACAGTAGAGAATCATAAAAAGGTAAACAGGAAAAATAAATCATGAGGGATATTAAAAGGTTAAATTGTTTACATTCTTACATTGGAAGATGATACTTCTTACTCATAAGAACTTTCTCAGTATTAGAGCAATTGAAAGGAGTAAATTTATATAGAGGGCACATTGATTATAAAGGAATGACTTATGTAAAACATTTATTTGTGTTTATATGTTTATTTGGGGTTTTTTTGTTTGGTTGGTTTTGGTTTTGTTTTTGGTTTTTTGTGGCCAGTCAATGTGGGGTGGCATGCCTAGGGTCAGGCAGCTGGTAAGTGGCTTGTATCTGAGGCCAGATTTGGGCTCAGGTCCTCCTGGGTCCATGGTGAATGCTGTGTCCACTGTATCACCCAGCTAACCCATGATGACATATTTAATAAAAAATTGAGGGTTGAGAGGATTGCACTGGAGAAAGGGAAAGGGAAAGGTGGAATGGAGTAAAGTATTTCACAAAAAAGAAGAAAGAAAAAGCTAAAGAAGTGGAGGGGAACATGGGGAAAGCAGGAGAGTGATTGAGCCTTACTCTCATCAGAATTGGCTCAAAGATTGGGTATACTAATATATCTTGCCCTGTAGGGAAAGAAGGGGAAATGGGTGAAGGAAGGGAAGGCAGATTGAGGGAGGGGCAATCAGAAGCAAAACACTTTCGAGGAGGGAAAGGGTAAAAGAAGGTTAAAAAAATAAAGTAAATATCATGGGGAGCAAATAGAATGGAGGGAAGCATAGTTAGCAATAGTGACTGGGAAAAAATTTGAAGCAGAGGCAAGAGCAATGTAAGATGATGGTGATAGTGATGGTGGTACTAACTTTGCTGGGCTGTTGTGAAGAAAATTCTTTGTCAAGTATAAGGTACTATATAGATGTTAGCTATTATTGTTGTTGCAATAATCAACCTCATGGGTGTTTTGTAAGGAAATCTCCCTTTAAAGTCCTATATAAATGTAGTTTACTATATTTTTTTAAATGATGAGCAGGAAGATATCAGAAAAACCTGGAAAGACTTACATGAGCTGATGCAAAGTGAAATGTACTTTATGCAAAATAACAGCAAAATTGTAAGATGATCTGGGACAAATGACTTAGTTATTTTCAGCAATTAATGATCCAAGACAACTGAGGAGGACTTATGAAAATTGCAATTCATCTACAGAGAAAGAACTGATGGTATCGGAATACAGTTGGAACTATATTTTTTTGTCATTAGTTACTTTTTCTAAAGTTTTTTTTTTCTGCTATGTTTGACATGACTGCACGTGTATAACATATTGAATTGCTTGATTTCTTAAGGGGGGGATAGGGAGGGAGGAAGAGAATTTGGAACACAAAGTTTTAAAAATCAATGTTACACTTTGTTTTTACATGTAAGGTGGGGAAAATTATAAATAAATAAACAAATACATAAATAATTGAAAAAAAAAAGAGGCAAGAGATAATAGACCAGAATGAGAATGTTTGATTGGAGGTTTGGAAGAACTAAAGAATAAGCTGAGGCTTAATTGGTTGTGACAAAAAATATCAAATGATGCTATTCAAAATGATTCATTTTGCTACTAAAACTATTAAGCAATATGAAAATTTATTAGAAAGTGAAATTCACATCTCCTCAGTATTGATTCTGGTCCTCCTTCCTGCTGGTAGCAAAGACCAGAGGGTAGACATTAAACACTCCTGCCAGATCATTAATCATTTAATAAATATAGTCATGGCAACATTTAATAATTTTGTACCTGGCTACAGGGCTTCATCATGTTCTAGTACCAGTTTTGTACAACATTTTGGCTTAATTTTCTTGGAAGGTTTTTGAAAAGATTATTCTACACTCACACTAGGAACAAACAATGGGAAGTTGTAGTGGAGGTGTGACTGAAAATACTAGCATTAATACCAACAAGATCAAAGGATCCTTTTGCTGCTTTTGGTATCCTCTGGAACTTAATACAGTGCCTGGAACATAGTAACTACTTAATAAATGTTTCTTGATTGATTGAATCCAACAAGGGTTCAAATTAAACATTGGGAAGCTGTCTACATGGCTAATTTAGATGTATTCTCCTTTCATGGCAAAGACAAGTCTATTAACATGTCTAATCTCTTATTCTTCTTGGACTTATTAGCTCCAGAAAACATAAATATGCATCAGTCTCACCAAAGAACTTTTGAAATAATTCAAAATTGTGGGCTTATCTTAGCAATTAACTTAAGTTTCTAAGAAAATGCTAATATACATACATACATACATATATGTGTGTGTGTGTGTGTATATATGTATATATATGATTTATGCTGTGTTGTACCTTAAGACTCAGCAAATCCAAACCCATTCCTTATTCCCCAAAGGACTCACTTATCATTTTTGAGAAAGTCATTTTTGAGAAAGCACTGATATAAAAAAAACAAGTCCCTTTTAAGGACACAAGGGCAGCATCCAGATTTGGAGCATAAAAAACAAGGCAAGGCTGAGTTTACATCGGTCTTTCTTCAGAAAGCTTAAACATAAGCTGCTAAGAAGTCAGATATCAGGAGTTCAAATTCAAATAAAGAGGTCAATATCATTTTAATATAGTCAGTCTCATGCTCAAGAACTTGTAATGCCTCCCTAGTTTTTACCAAATCATGGTACTCTATGATAAGTCACACTCCAACTATTAACTTTATCTCTCACTACTCTACATTGTGAAGCCTGTGTTCTAATAAGAATGGGATCCCTGCTGCTTTATTTAGTTCAGTTCCTCTGAACTAATTACTACAATAAAATTTCTCTCCCATTAATTCCCAGTAGTATGTTGTTCCTTTGATTATGATCTCATTTTCTGAAAAGGTAAGCAGTTTCCTACACCAGTGGAATCAAAGGCCTAGTCAAAATAAAATAAAACAAAACAAAAAATCTTATGGCTTTTCCAAAGGTTTGTCCTTCTATCAGCTAACTATTTGAAATCAATGACTTTGCATAGAAAGGTCAGGTTGAGAATGACAATAGCATTTCTACAGTGATTTAGGATTTGCAAATAATCTTACATATATTTTTTTCATTTGATACTCAACAACATGGCGAGGTAAGTGCTATTATTATACCTGTTTTGAAAACAAGATTCTGAAAGATTCAATAACTTATCTGAGAGCAGATTATCTGAACCAGGATATAAACAAAGATCTCTCTGATTATATAAGTTCAACACTGTTATCTCTCTCTGCCTCATACTGAAATAATTTGGAGTATATATAGCAGGTATATTTTTAAAAAAATAATCAAAAGCAATTGAATAAACTGTTTTAATATATTATTTTAAATGTTTAAAATAATCTCCAAGCACAAGCCTATGAGGATAAATGACATAAAGTTGAAATATGGGGTCTGATGTAACTTTTAAAACTGAGAAGAAGGGGGAGCTAGGTGGCACAGTGGATAAAGCACCGTCCTGGATTCAGGAGAACCTGAATTCAAATCCAGCCTCAGACACTTGATACTTACTAGCTGTGTGACCCTAGGCCACTCACTTAACCCCCATTGCCCTGCAAAACAAGCAAACAAACAAAAAACTAAAGAAAACTGAGAAGGACCCACAGTACAGTACTATTTTTTTCATGCAAAATCAAAATGTTATTAATAGAAGCACATAGATTGAAGGGTTTGGTTTTGGACAATAAAAAAGGAAGACAGATGCAGTGTATGGTGTCACAAACATAATAGGTAACTTAATCCCTGAAGGGATTATAATAATTAGACAGAAGGATACACAGTGGGAATATAGAAAGAAAAAAAAAAACACAAGGTGAATGCAAAGTACAAACAAGTAGACATAAACTGATTAATCAGGATATGTGGAGATGGCAGTTGTATACATTTTAGAAAAACATTTGTTAAAATAGACCTTATCTCCCTTCAGTAAGTAAGTTTTGATAGCTCATGAAGTATTTGAAAAATTAGTTGACCTGAATTCTGTCAAGCCAATACTCTTTAATTGACATTTTACTTTTTTCCCCCACTTAAGTGAATGCACTTTTTAAACCAGAGTGAATGTGAAAGCCAAACAATCACCAAGAAGCTCCCTGTCCCCAATTAACCAATGACGAATAAGATATGCATTCTTTTAGTCATAAAGTACATTAGCTGAATTTATGTAAGTATTGAGGCATATAACATTTATACTTGCTTAAAATAAAACATCTTGATATATTATCTCTGTTGTTCTATTAGTGTCTTTGCTCTCTGAATAACTTTTTCTGGCCTCTAAAATTTCACATATTTATCAGTACCCTGATGCTTTCAGAAATTCTGAAATTAAATTTTAAAATCTTATTGTAGGGCAGTCAGTACTCTAGTTAGCCAGAGCTTTTGTTTAGCTCAGTACAAAAGACAGGAGACATCTGCTGCAAAGACATGGAACAATTCCAGTTTGCCATTCACATCCTGCTAGAAGTATTCATATATCAAGGACACATATTAATTCCTAGAGGGGACTATGAAATCAATGTTAATGAGTCTTGTGGTGGATATTAATCTTCCCGGGAGTAAATAAAGTGAATGCAGTTAAACATGAACTTTTGTATCCTTCACTGCACTAATTTGATTTACTACTATACATTAAAGAAGAAGTAATAGTATACCCACCCCGATATGATCTCAAATATCTCTCCACTGCCATTGTGAGCTTACTGCTTTTCATTTATAAGCATTGTAGTTAGCTAGTATATATATATATATATATATATATTATACATTTAGATGTATTTTAGTTACCCTGGCAACTACCATAATTTCAGGAATTTCACTCCCTATATTCAGGAATTTTACTCCATATATACAAGAACATATACTTATTTATCTGTTCACACAGTTACATGATCAGCCACAGTCTAGAGGCATACTTTAGTTCAAACACATAATTTTAGATATTCATACATACATACATATCCATATGTGTGTGTTGGAGAACTGCCGAAGTTAATGAAATATTAAGTGATTTAGTCATAATTTGTATCACTATCAGGATTTGAATTCAAGTCTTCCTGACTTCAAGGTCAATTCTCTATATTAGAAATCACTACCTTTTACTCTATCTCTTTGTCTTTCTGCTTATTTGTCTTTGTCTCTGTCTTTCTGTGTCTGTGTGTCTGTGTGTTTGTCTTTCTGTTCTCTATTTGTTTCTCTTTCACTCACAAACAAAATTTTAAGGTTTTCAATATTTAACAGATTTCTCATCTCTCTCTATAAATGTATGTGTAAAATAGTTGGCATAAAGCTGTAGGATAAAATGGAGAGAAGGTGTGACATAGAATGAGACATACCTTTGTTCAAGCTATTTTTCTAGAAAGACCAGTCAGGCAAGTAATTTAACTTCTTAGTAGCTCTTACAACTCTGTTGTACAGAAAGTTACAGGGAAGTTGCCATGCTGGGAAATATCAACATGAACTAAATCTCAATTCAGGACCTAACATTGTATAGATATACACTAAAATACTTATATTCAAATGTGTATATTGAGATACACATATATAAATATTTATACAAATAAACAATAAAGGTATTCATGCATATATGTGTGTACATAAATATGCATTATACATATATTGAATATTTGTTTAAAATTAATGCAATCTTAATGAGTCTTTTGGTGACTATTAATCTTTCTGGGGTAAAGTTCATGCAATTAAACATGAACTTTTGCATCCTTCACTGCACTAATTTGATAAACTAGCACACATTAAGGAAGAATTATAGTATGCATTTATAAAAATATATGCATATGTATATTAGTATAGGTATATATGAATATGTTAATTTTCTCAATAAAACCTCATAAAATTGAAGGATAAAATGCTGTTGGGGAAAGAGGAAAAGAAAATTCATGGATTTATCATAGACACAAAGAGTAAGAGAATGCTTACTGAAATAACAAGTGTTTGCCTGTGTGTGTTTGTGAGAGTATGTAGTATGGTGTATAAGGGGTTCAACTTGTAGTCAGAAGTGTGACTGTGGAAAAGTCACTTAACTTTTCAATGGCCTAGGCCTCTTTCTCTAAATCTTCTTCATCAACTGTAGGAATTTCTTTAGGAGGAATTTCCCTCATACTTTCACCACTGGCCCTCATCCCAATGTGTGTATATATGCACATACCTATACACATATGCATACATATGTGTATATACACACGCATTTATATACACACATACATGTATATATACATATATACATACATACATACATACACACACACATAGAGAGAGAGAGTTGTATATATATAAACCTGCTCCTATACATTCTGAAACTTCTACATGTCTGCCAAGGATACAACCCTCCTTCAGGATCCCAGGTTTGTAACCTCAGAATAATTCTCAATTGCTTACCATCCTTCACCCCACATATAGAATCATTTGTTAAATATTGTTAGTTGCACAATCATAACATCTAATATCCATCTCCCTGTGTAATTTAAGATTCTAAATGTGGGTTCTAATCTGTTCCCCCAGTTTTGGGGGAAACTGACTAAAATCACTGATAAAACGAGTTTAGGTTTTTAAGGGTTTATTGAAAGATAGAAAGAGAAAGATTGAGAACAGAATTTCAACAGACTGGCATTCCTATCTTTCCTCAAATTTCCTGTGAAGTCCTCTGCCACCACCACCACCATCAAGTCAGGAACCAAAAAAAGAGCAACCTCCCCGCGCAGGCCCTCATTCCTCCTTTCTGTCCCCTCCCAGAAAATGGGAGGCTCCTCAAGTTGATTGGCTGGTAGCCTTGGTGGACAGTACTCATGTGCACATGTTACTTCCTGACGCCAAGGAAAAGCCACATGGCCTTGCCCTCTGAGGCATTCTACTCATGGTGGAGCTTTCCTATAGTAAGTCTCCAGTAGGTGGCGTCATTCCAATCATTACACCCCTTTTTCCACTTATTTGGCTACTACCTCAGTTAAAGCCCTCATCACTTACTATCCCTAGAGCCTCTTAATTGTTCTCCCTGACTCTAGTCTTTCCTTTTTCTAATATTTACTACACATAGCTACAGGGCCACTGTTGTTGCTGAGTAATTTCAGTTGTGTCCAACTGTTCAAGACCCCATTTGGGGTTTTCTTGACAAAGATACTGAAGCGGTTTGCCACTTCTTTCTCCAGTCATTTTATAGATGAAGAACTGAATTAAACAGGGTTAAGTGACTTGCCTAGAGTCACACAGCTACTAAGTTTATGAATCCAGATTTGAACTCATGAGGATGACTACATGCTTCCATATAAGTCTGATCATGCCACATTTCCTAGATGAAAATATGCTTTCCAACCATAAGCCAGATGTAGTACTGAGGGGGTTAACTTTTTTATTTTTTTCCTTACAAAAAAAGATAGGGATCAAGTGATGTTGGGGAAAAAGAAAGAGAAAAATCCTGGGCTTATCAAAGAGACAAGAGTAAGAATACTTACTGTGATGATAACAGTTTTTGAGATTACTTGAATAAACAGTAAATTGCCAGCGCTTATGTATCTTCAAATGGCAGGTCACAATGCATACTGCTGAGAGTATATCTGTGGGATTAAAAAAAAACTTCTGGTGTACTGAAGTAATTCTATCTCTGATTTTTATTCAAAACTAATAACCGACTGAACAAAACATTAAAGAAATTGATCAATAGGAGATCAACCTAATGGGATTATTATATAATATCAAAGGTGATTTTATGGTTATTCACTGTATATATAATGAGGTACATATTTCTAGCATAATAGCATGTTGCAAAAATGAGTAAACCAGAAGAAAATTGTTTCAAGAAATCCTAACAATAATAAGATTTAAGTTTGTGTCAATTTCTGGGTAACACAAAGGCAGAAATTTTTAAAACTGTCTTCTACATTACTCTTGATAAAGATAGGACTGCAGAAAACTTCCCACACACCTTTACCTTTATTAGTAGTATAAAAAAATTTGAAATCATCACATAATACTAAAAAATAAATGAGGATGAGAAAAGGAAAGACATATTCAACCATTTTTCAAGGCAACAGAACAAATCATAATCATCAACCTGACCATGATCATAGACATTTAGATAACATCTTCAGGGTTGCAGAGCACTTTATGTGCATTAGCTCCTTTCATCCTCACAACAACCTTGTGAGATAAGAACTATAGCTATTATTATTCCCATTTTAGAAAAAGATGAACCTGCAGCTCTGAGAAGTTGTTATTTGCCCAGGGTCCCATAGATAGTGTCAAAAAAACAAAAACAAAAACATATGAACCCCAGCTTATTTTGACCTCATAACCATTGTTCTTTCTATTACTGATGTCCTACATAAGACAGATGAAATGCAAAAAGTAAAAGTCAAATGTTCCATGCAAATGAATTATTAAACCTTTATCGTGATAAAATGTTGGTTTGTACAAGGGTCAAATATGAAATCTGTCATTTTGCATAAGATGTAAATGCTCCCTTTCCATTTTTTTTGGTACAAAAATTTGATTTAAAGTTTTCTATCTTTATATATGATCAAATTTTGTACATCTTTTCAAAAACACTTTTTTCATTGTGAAGGGAAGAGTAGTGTTGCATTTCGCCTTTTTTAAATCACTCTAAGATGAAGGTGATTTTAAAAGCAATATTTTTAGAAATAAAGCTTCAATTTTTTTTATTTAAGTTTTCTTCAATAAATGACTAATATGGTTAGATTTTACATAATTGCACATGCATAAACCCCATCTGATTGTATACTCTCTCAGGGAGGGGGAAGAGAGGGAGGGAAGGAGGGATAAAATTGGAACTTAAAACTATAAATAAAATGTTTATTATTTAAAAAAGAAATAAAACTTAAGCTGTTAGGTCAACTTTTTTCAGCACATTTTATGAGCACTCAGTGACTTATTACTTTCAATATAGAATCTTGCTCTGGTATTATTACTTTAAATGCCCAACAAACACACACATATATATGTATATAAATGATATATATTATTCATATATATGTATATACATTAATAGAGATGTATAATATCTGTTATCTGAAATGAATGCAGCATAATTCTGCTATATCTCTGTGTGTCAAATCTTGCCAGAGTCCTATAATATATACACACCTATGACAGAAAATATTATGCTGCTTTCATTTCAGATAATAGACATTCTATTTTAGTTTTTCTGACGCATACAGTTTTATTATTAAGTATTATATCATGCATTTATATATGTATATATATACATATAATCAGTCATATATACATACACACACATACGTGTGTGTGTGTGTGTGTATACAGGTCAGTATTCAGGCTTCCAAAGAAGTGTTTGAAGTGATTGCATATGGTTCTCTAATCCTCAAAACTTTCCTCTTCTGTTGTTATTCAGTTGTATCTGACTCTTCATGACCTGATTTGGGTTTTTCATGGCAAAGATGCTGGATTGCATTGTCATTACCCTCCCTAGCTCATTTTACAGATGAGGAAACTGAGACAAACAGGATTAACTGACTTGCCTAGAGTCACATAACTAGTGGCTGGGGCCAGATATGAAATAAAAAATATGATTCTTCCTGACTCAAGGCCCAGTACTCTATCCACTATACCACCAACCTGCCACCTTGTGATCTGCCAGAATTGGAGCTAGAAGGTGCAATGGCTAGACCTCTAGACTTGGAATCAAGAATACCTGAGTTCAAATGTGACCTCAGAAATTTACTACATGTGTGACTCTAAACAAGTCACTTAATCGCTGTCTTCCTCAGTTTCTACAACTGTAAAATGGGGATAATTTTATTATTCAGGCACCTACATCACGTGGTGTTGTAAGAATCACATGAGATAATATGTGTAACATACTTAGCCCAGTGTCTAGCACAAAGTAAGTATTCAGTAAATGCTTTTTCCCTTCCTTTTCCTTTCCTTCTCCTCTTGGGACCAAGAAGTATAATTTGTCTTCCACATGGTACTCTTCAAGTGCTTTAACACAGCTATAATTTTCCTTTTTTCTGCCCCTAATTCTTCGATTTGCAAAGATAAGCCTTATTTTCTTGAATCATCCCTTTCAAAGAATGATTTTGATTTTCTTCATCTCTAGACATTCTCCAGATAAACTCTTCTTTCTAAATTGTCATACAGAATCCTGAAAATAATATTCTAGATATGTCTTGGTCAAGGCACAGTTCAAGCGCATCTTTCCCATAATTATTTACGCATTATCATATTGGCTTTCCTTATTAGCTATACTATACAGTTGACCCATACTGAATTTACAGTCCACTAAATTACCCAATTTTTTTACTTAAATGACAGCCACACATACTTGTAAAGTTTTTTTTTAAGGATTAGACATATTTTACCTATTTAATTTCTTTTTTTTCAATTAAATTTGACCCAATGCTCTTATTTTTTAAAATCTTTTTGCATGATAGCTCTGTTTTGCATGATGAATGCTATTTGTTACAACTTTGGTTTATCTCCAAAAATTTCTGAACAAAAAGTTAAGTAGTACAGTGAATGAAGTGCTGACAGATTCAGAATGACCTAAAATCTAATCCTGCCAAAGACACTACACAACCTAGTTTTATGATCCTGAGAGTCACTTAATCCTTCTGAGGTTAAGTTTACTCATCTGTAAAATGCAGATAATAATTCTGCTTACCTCATAAATTACACCTACCTCAGAGACCTATTTTGATGATCAAAAAAGATAATGCATATAAACTCATTGTAAACCTTAAAGTGTTGTATAAGTAAAATACTAGCTATCGTCAACATGATATCTAGGTCTTTAAACTATTGGTAAAATTGCTAAATAGCACTAGGCCAAATTGCAACTTCCTTGGAACATCTTAAATTACTTAATTAAAAATAATTACATTTTAGTAATGCAGCTATCATTTAAAGCAATTTTGCCCTGCATTTGTTGACAAGATGTTTTCATAAAATGCTAATTTGATTTTTATAGTGTGATTTAAATTCAAATAATTGGGAATAGTCTAATAAATTAAATCAGCTATTCTAAGCAGAAATTATTAAAAGTACTATTTTCTCCTGATTAGTAAAAAGAACTAAAAGAATAAAAACCTGATTTCAGTTGAAAATATTTAATAACATTTCCATGACATTGTACTCTCTTAATTCTGTCTTTCTTGTCACTGCTCCTTATGTGTTCTTTTTTTTTTTAATTTCTCTTCCTTTTGCTAGCCCAAATCATGGTTATTCCCCAAGGCAACTTGGTTCTCTGGTCTTCCCCCACTCCTATTTATTCCTTACAGATTTCATCCTCTTCTAGAATACGTATCCCTTCTAGTTGATTATCACAAATTCCATACTCGTATGATGAATCCTCTTATTCAAGTTTAAATTCCATGCACGTGTGTATGGATTTGTCAGAGTGAATTTCATGATATCATTGAGTCAGCATAGCACAGATGAAAGACCACTGGGTTTTGAGTCAGATAACCTTTTCAGAATCAAAACCTAATATAATGCATCATTTTTTTTCTTTTTCCCTTACACATCTGGATTCCAAGCCAACATTTTGTATTTATTTCTTTTAAAAGTTATTTATTTCAAACATTCTTTTCTTTTCAAATTTTAAGATCCAAATTCTCCCCTTCCCTCCTATACCCAATGAGAAGGCAAGCAATATTAAATCAATTATACATGGGAAATCATGCAAAATATATTTCCATATTGGCCATATTTTTTAAAATGCAAGAGCAATAAAGTGAGAAATTATATTTCAACTTTCACTCTGAATTCATCAGTTATCTCTTTTTTCATCACTAACCCTTTGAAATTGCCTTGGATCATTATACTGATCTGCATAGCCAAGTTTTTTAGAGCTGATCATCATTGCAACATTGCTTTTACTGTGCACAATGACTTCATGATTCTTCTGACTTCACTTCACATCATTTCATACACTTCTTGCTATGTCCTTCTCTAATACCATGTTTCTAATTCTCATACTATATTCACCTGAACAATTCATCTTTAGTTCATATTCAGTGATAGAATGGAACTTATCATGTCATCTCAAAATGACTCCCATGCTTAATTTCCCACTTTTTGTATATGTTAGTTTATTTTTTAAAATTGTGGTGGAATTGTAAGATGTGCCATCTAGTTAATGTCACGATAAAAATCTTTGTAATATTTTTTACTTCAAACCTCACTTTTATCCCTCATATACAATTAGTTATCAGTATTTCTCACCTCTTTTATTTTCACTTATAGTAATATTAGTATAGTGTAACATATGTTAGCTCAAAACCTTCTATCCAGGCCTCTTTCTATTGCTTAGGCCCTCATCACTTAATTATATTACTACATGTGCCTCCTAGATGGTATGTCAAACTTTATTGTCTCCTGCCTTCAATCTACCTTACACATGGTTGCCAGATTAATTTTCCTTAAATGTCTTACTTCATAACATGAGAAATGGTGTTAATAGGATGCTTGCTATGAAGACAGGAAGATTGAGGCTCAAATCAGACCTATTATATTTGCTGTGTGACCATAATTTAATCACATAAACTCTCTTGGTCTCATTTGCTTCAGTTGTAAAGTGAATGATACATATAGTACCTGTGCCACAGAATTGCTGTAAGAATCAAAATATGTATTGTATATAAAACACTTCTTATCTTTATAGTGCTTCTTTAATATCAAGTATCATTATGATATTAGTCATCTTTATAGGAAGATGGTTTTCTATTTCTTTTTTGTCTTTTTCTTTCCTTTTTTTTTTGCTGGCTATAAGACCAAGTTAAAGCTATTTAGCCCAATAGTCAAATCTTGTTCTACCTTTCCTGCCTCAATTTAATTTCCAGAACTCTCAATACAAATCTGCCCATTCATTCATTCTCCTCTTCCTCATTCTCTTTCTCCTTCTCCTTTTTCATTTTCCCCTAAGACAACAATGTCATACACTTCTTCTTTTTTTTTTTTTTTTTGGTGAGGCAATTGGGGTTAAGTGACTTGCCCAGGGTCACACAGCTAGTAAGTGTCAAGTGTCTGAGGTCGGATTTGAACTCAGGTTCTCCTGACTCCAGGGCTGGTGCTCTATCTGCTGCACCACCTAACTGCCCCCGTCATACCCTTCTAAACTTTCAGTAGTTCCCTAACTCTAAGATATAATATAAAACCCTTAGTTCAGCACAATTTGGCCTCAGCTCAACTCTCTAGAATTATTTCAAACTTCATTTATTTACTTTATGTTCTAGTACAATGAAACTACCTGTTATTCACAAGCCCAGAATTCTATAACCCATATATGTACATTCACAGGGATAATTCCTCATGCCTGAAGAATACTTACTCCTCAACTATGCTTTTCTGAATCCTTTTCTTTCTTCAAGGCTCTACCAAGATATCATCTCCTTAGCAAAACCTTGTGTAATTTTCTTGATTGTTATCACTCTTCTACTTCAAATCTTCTTAGGGACACTTGTCTCTTCTTTCCTAAAGCCCAAGTAGAACAATATCAACTCCTTGTACATTAGATTACTTTTCCACCTTATACCACCGCACAGAAAATGAAATGAAATCATCCTTGATTTCATTTTAACCCTTTGACTCCAAATCATTGGCATAACTCTGCAAAAGTGTGACACTACTAAGGCAGATATTACTATGAGAGTATCACTGGGGTGGTATCTTGAAGTCATAATTGAAAGACCAATATTGATAGGATGGGGAAACTATGAGGCCACTTGCATCACCATAGCTTTATCACTAGGCCAAAACTGATATGGAGAGAACACTACATGAGAACTGTGGCTAAAACTAGTAAGACAGTACTGTTAGCTTAATAATTCTCAGGCTAAGCAGGCATACAAATGTGACAAATGTAGAGTTTAAGGGAATCAAACACATTTGAATCAATATGGTATCCTTGTTAGGTTTTTCCCCATGATATTACCCAGTAAATGTCATTTTGTTTTTATTCCCAGAATTTAGCAAGCTATCTATTATTTAGAAAGCATTATACTTGCTAAATGTTGGAGGGATATAGCAATTTGAGAAAAGGCATTGTCCTTGCCCTCATGAATCTTATAATACAAATGAGCATTGACAGATGTATGAATGTATATGTGTGTATATATGCATGTGTATATGTATTTACATGTAAATATGTACATATATGCATATGTGTGTACATATACACATTGTTGTCCAGTCATTTCAGTCATGTCTGCTTCTTTGTGATCCCACTTAAGGTTTGCATTTGACATTTCCTTCTCTAGCTCATTTTACAGATAAAGAACCTGAAGCAAAAAAGGGTTAAATGACTTGCCCAGCGTCGTGAAATTAGTAAGGCCATATTTGCATTCAGGTCTTCATTATTCCAGGCCTGCATCTATCCACTGTACCTAATATACGATATTACAAGGTGTTTTAGAAAAGCATGAAACAAATAGGTCAGGAAAGAATCCTACCAAATTATTTTTATGACACATTTTGTTTTGTGGGGCAATGAAGGTTAAGTGACTTGCTCAGGGTCACACAACTAGTAAGTGTCAAGTGTCTGAGGCCATATTTGAACTTAGGTCCACCTCAATACAGGGCCAGTGCTTTATCCACTACACCACCTAGCTGCCCCACAAATATGGTTTTGATATCCAACCCAGGAAAACAAAAAAACCAACCAAACAAAGAAAACTATAGGCCAATTTCCTTAATACATATTGATGCAAAAAAATTAAATAAAATACTATCAAGGAAATTATATTGATATATCACAAAGATTATGCACTATGACCTGGTGGGATTTATACTAGGAAAGCAGAACTGGTTCAATATTAGGAGGCCTATAACCATCATTGACAATATGAATAAAAAACAACAAAAAATAATATGATTTTATCAATCTGTTCAGAAAAAAAAGGTTTTGACAAAATACAATACACATTCATATTTAAAATATGAGAAAGCATTAGGAATAAAGAGAGCCTCTCTCAAAATAGTAAGTAGTATATTATTAAACCAAGAGCAAGCATTATCTATAAGGGGGATAAACTAAAAGTCTTCCCAAAAAGATCAGAGGTGAAATCAAGATATCCATTATCACCATTACAATTGCATGTTGTACTAGAAATGCTAGCTATAACATTCAGACAAGAAAAAGAAATTGAAGGAATAAGAATAGCTAATGAGGAAATGAAACCATCAGTTTTTGCTGTTGAATGATGGTATAATTAGGGAACTCTAGAGGATAAAATAAAAAACTAGTTGAAAAATTAACAACTTTAGCAAAGTTTAAGAATATAAAATAACCTCACATAAATCATTATCATCTTTATGTATTACCAAGAGAGTCCAGGAAGAAGAGATAGAAAAAGAAATTTCATTTAACATATGCCTGCAGATAAAACAAAATACTTGGAAGTCTGTCTGCCAAGAAAAAACCCAGGGACTAAATGAATACAGTTACAAAACACTATTCACAAAAATAAAGATAGATCTAAACAATTGGAGAAATATAAATTGCTCATGGGTAGGCTGAGCCAATACAATAAAAATGATAATTTTATCTAAATTAATTTACTTATTAAGTTATATACCTATCAAACTATGGAAGAATTATTCTATAAAACTAGAAAAAATAATAACAAAATTCATTAGGAAAATGAAGAAAAGGTAAAAAAATATAAAGGGAATCAATGAAAAATAAATGACGGATGGTAGCCTAGCAGTACCAGATTTAAACTATATTAAAAAGCAGTAATCATCAAGACAACCTGGTACTGCTAAGAAACAAGATGTTAGATCAGTGGAATAGATTAGGTACATAATACACAGATCCGAGTTTCTGTGTTTTTTTCTTTTCTTTCTTTCTTTCTTTTCTTTTCTTTTCTTTTTTTTTCTTTCTTTTTTTTTTTTTTAGCAAAAACTTAACATGTTAAAGAAAACCTGGGAAAACTGCAAAGAAGTTTGACAGAAATTAGGCATAGACCAATATCTCACACTAAGATAATATCAAAGTAGGCATATGATTTAGACATAAATGGTGATATAAAATAATTAGGTGAGCATAAAAAAATTACCTGTCAGATATATGCATAAGGGAAGAGTTTATGACAAAA
Source organism: Dromiciops gliroides (assembly GCF_019393635.1). Lineage (NCBI taxonomy): Eukaryota > Metazoa > Chordata > Mammalia > Microbiotheria > Microbiotheriidae > Dromiciops > Dromiciops gliroides. The sequence goes on from NC_057861.1 coordinate 212,077,743, forward strand.
AAAGAGATAGAATCACAGGGGGGAAAATGAATAATTTTGATCACAGGAAATTAAAAAAAAATAACACAGCCAAAATTAAAAGAGAAGCAAACTAATGTTCTCCTGGAATTTATTAAATAGGGAATTTAGAAGGTCAGACTTGCATTTTGGGAAAAATCACTTGGGCTGTCATGTGAAGGTTGGATTAGAGTAAGTAGAGACTTGAGGTAGGGAGGCCAAATAGGAAGTGCTATAAAAGTTCAGAAAAGATCGTATTAGGCTCTGATCTAGGGTGTTGGCTATGGGAGTTCAGAGGAATGGATTCATATAAAAGATGTTGTGGAGAAATAAATAAAAGGATTTGACAGTCAGATATGTAGGAAGGGTGAGATGAAGAATTGTGTCTCAGTAATAACTGTGTACTTTGTGACAAAAAACCCACAAAAAGTCAATTCAGATTGTGTATGTATATGTGTGTACATGTAGCTTTATAAAGGTTACGATCAATCCACTGAAAGGCACTTAGGAATAAATAGAATTATAACCTTTCCAACCCCAGAAGTACATCTTTTAGCTCTCACTTTCACAGCCAGTTTTTAAATTGGCAGATTTGGCATGGTGTTTTCCTTGTCTTATATAAATTCCAATTTCTAAGGATTTGTAACTCAATTACAAAAAATGTGTCAAGACAAAATTAGAAAGCACTGATTGCCTGAAATTCATCTTTTCACAAGTAATCAGAAATACAAATACATTTGACTACTCTTCAAAAAACATTTTAAAATTAAAATTAATGAAGGCATTGTAATCACATGGGATGAAAGTTTTAAGGAGACTTCACAATCCAGTATACTAAACTTGATACAAATTAAATAAAATTTATAAGGAAAACAAATAAGTTTTACAATGTGATATGTATGTAGACATAGATATACATGTAAATATACATATACATATACATATGCATAAATATATAGGGCAAGCATTGAAGAATTGGTTTTATATTTCTTTGAGGGTATGCCTTCATATCCAAACAAATTATAATTTTGTCTTCCATCAGTGCAGTTGGAAATTTGTCTCAGTTAAAAGTAGACTATGCTGCTTCTTTATATCTCCATACAGGAGAGAGGAGAGGAATTACTGAGGGAGGGAGAGTCATATCAACATGTTTAAACAAGTAAAATATTATATATCTTTATTCATGCAAATTCAAAAGAAATATATTGATATAGGTTTTTATAAGTTATATTCTGTCACTACCACAGCCAAAAAAAAATAGATTTTTATTTTCTCTTCCTTTGAAATTTGGTACATGGAGTTCCATCAAAAGCCAATATAAGAAAATTACTGTGAGAAGGGCTTCTATGTCCTGAGTCATCATTACATTTCTTCCTGGAAAGGGTACTGAGATTTCTCATACCAACACTATAACTATTTACACTGAGATTTATTGATTCTTATTGCCTGATTTGTCACTTAGATTTTGACAGACATTTAAGAAAAAAATTTAAACTGCCAATTAGAAGTCTGTCCTAATAGTCAGTCCTTAATGTTTTTGCCATTCCATCTGTTAAGATTGCAATAATGATATTCTAGAATGTGAAAGTTACTTACAAATGGAACTAATGTCATATGCTCATCTAAGCTTTTAAATAAATTTGCAGGTATAGGATAAGAAGAATTCTAATTTTCTGTTTTCTCTCAGAGAAAAAAGGCAGACTACTGAAAATCAATACAGAACAGGAAATATTGTAAAGTAATAAAAATGTTCAAAAGTGACTGCTACCTGATTTTTTAAAGAGTGAGCCAAAGCAATTCTCCCACTCCTTTGGCGAATACATATGTTCAATTAAATTATATTTAATAAATATTTATTAAGTGACTATTATGTACCAAACACTGCTCTAAGCACTGGGGATCTTAAAAGGAGTTTCCTCCTCTCTATAGCTAGAATTTTTTGGTGTGTTCAAAAATGTAGTTGGATGAAGATTGTGTTTGCCCAACCATAAGACTAGTTTTGTAGCCACTCTAAGAGACTGAGGCCCTCACTGCTGGGGAGCTATGTGAAGAGATAATCAGTCAAGGCAGTCATTCATTAGGTCAATAGACCTACTGTCCGTGTATGGGTTCTGCTGTTTTAGGAATTGTTTAATTCGATTATTTAAAGGTATTTGCAGGGGTCTTGGGGAGAGTTCAGGCAAATCACTGCCTTTCCTCTGCCATCTTGGTTACACCTCTCTGAAGATTGTATATTTGACTGTGGTGATGATATAGAGTCACTGGAGTTTATTGAGTAGGGGGTGATATGGTAGGACCTGTGCTTTATAATAATCACTTTTAACAGCTAAGTGGAGGATAGACTGGAGTAGGGAGAGACTTGTGGCATGCAGACCCACCAGCAGGCTATACTATTAGTCCAGGCTTGAGGAGTTGAAGGCCCCACACCAGGTTGGTTATACTATCAGAGGGAGAAAGGGGCACATTTGAGAGATGGTACAAAGGTAAATTAGACAAGCCTTGACAATAGATTGTTTATAAGAGGAAGGGGGAGAAAGAGGGAGAAGTCAAATAGGATGATGGTACCCTCAATAGTAATAGGAAAGTTTCAAAGGGAGAAAGGTTTGGGGGTAGGGAGGAAGTTAGGAGTTCTGTTTTCAATGTACTGAGTTTAGATATCTACAAGATATCTAAGTTTAAGACGCAGATTTGAGAATCATTGACTTAGAGAAGATATTTGAAACTATCTTGCTTATATGATTGCCAAGTAAAACAGGATAGAGAGTGAAGAGAAGAAAGCTCAAGATGGAGTCTTGTGGGACACCTACAGTTTGTGGGCATGACCTGGATGATGTTTCAGAAAAAGAGACTAAGAAGAGGTCAGGGAGAATTAGAACCAGAAGAGAATATCAAAGGGAAGAGGTCAACAGTGTCAAAGGCTGCAGAGATGTCAAGGAAGATGAAGAATGAGAAAAAGCTTTTGTATTTGGCAATTTAAATCACTGTTAAATTTGGAGAAAACAGTTTCGATTGAATCATAAGGTCAGAAACCAGAGATAGATAAGAAAGAGTGAAAGGGGTAAAAAAGTAGAAACATTTATTGTAGGAGGATTTTTTTAGGGAGTTTAGGTGCCAAAAGAAGGAGAGATATGAGACAATATTTACTGGGATGGATGAATCAAGTGAGAATTTTTTACTAGTGCAGGGGTGATGATTTGGGAAACAATACTCATGCACAGATCGTTGTTTTTTGTCCTTCATTATCAAAAAGGACCAATGATATTAGGAGGGTGATACCTTGATTTTCAAGTGAATTGGATTTAAGTGAGTCAAAGTTGTGCAAAATCATCAGCCTCATTCTCTCATCCAGAGTTATGGGAATCTAGTGGCAAGACATAGATGAGGACAACTGGTAATGGCCCCAAATGCAGTGGGGGACTTTGGCCTTTTTAAGCTAAGGTCTTTCCTAGGTCTCAGTTTGTCTGAGGCAAATCCCATTCAGTCATTAAAGGCTAGGTAAGAATTGAGGCAAAAGATGGTCTAGTTTGTCTTTATAAAAGAATCAGTCTGGGAGGGGAAGACCCTCAAATTAATGGCCAGAACAGAAACAATTTTTGCTTTAACTTATTCTGAGTCATCAAACTAAAATAATGAGTAAGTGAGGCTTGGGCTGGGACCTATTATTGGCCAGTTAGTGAAAACCAGTGATTTGGGTATAAAAGCATAGGCAAGTATCTCAATTTGAATCACAATTAGCTTTAACAAAACCTGGATTTTCAGAGCTATATTCAAGAAATCTTAAATGAAAAACTACATCAAACAAAAGATAATTGTCCCAGTTTTTCTAAAACAAAACAAATAATAGAATAAATAGGGAAGAAAAAACCTATCCTCTAAACAACAAGATCCTCTGTGAAGTATAAGTGGTCAACATTTTTATTCCTTTGGACAGAGCAAAGGTAGGTAATGTAAAGGCATGATTCCCCATGAGAATAGAGGAGAGGAAGAGGAGGATGAAATAGTACAATAACAATAGCAAAGCCAAACATCGGTTGTAAGGACAGATTTACAAGAGTTGGAGAAATATGGATAAGGATGTGAAATAAAATAGATGCAACAAATAAGAGGAAATGAAATTTTATGGAAGTGATAGTAGTTTCACTCTGTTCTTTGAGGGGGAAAAAAGTGAGAATTGCTATCCTAGCCATGTTCTCTGGACCTCAGAATATCTATTTCTTACTGTAAGGATATGTGATTGTATCTGTAAAGATACTCTACATTGAAGCTAATTCTCTCTCTCTCTCTCTCTCTCTCTCTCTCTCTCTCTCTCTCTCTCTCTCTCCCCCTTCATTCCAACCCAGCCATGGGACTCTATGAATTGTTGTGGCTAAAAATATTTACCTGATAGTCAGTATTCTGGTGTTGATTTAGATAGGCTTATCCTCAGATGGCAGATAAACACTTCATGAGAAATCTTGTATCAAAAGGATTCCCATATTAATAAGGCCTTCTCTTGCATGGTCTTTGAAACTCAAGTTCTGCTCCACCCCAAAATGAGGCATTGAAATCAGACTTAAGGGAAGACAATCTAGGAATACCCAGCAATATTTTTTTTAACCTAAAGGGGAAAACATATTTAAATGTCAGAAAAATAAAATAAAAAAAAAAGCTTTTCTAAATAGGGTATCCTGAGGAAATTCTCTAAGATATCAAAGATTCCTAGATAACTTCCCTGAAAATAGAAGGATGGTTATGAGGGAGGTCAGTATATAGCCTGAGGCAGTCACTTATTATACAGATGGAAAACTCATATTCAAGTATCTTTGCCCAGTTTCTTATGCTGTCATACATTAGGACCAATCCTCTTCCCTATCAATCAAATATGATCTAAAGGGAGAGAAAAAAAAATCTTCCTAGTGTTGAATTTAAAAATTTCTTGATAACCAAATAATATTATGTTTTCAACAGAACACCTCTGTGAATAATAAACTTCTTTAAGCAGTTAAATGGGGTGATTCAGAGACTATAAATGTAATTTATTTTGATAAATACCTTTATTCATTTGTTTCTAGTGTATATACCTGTAATGCAATTTATCTGTACTCATTAAAATGAGAACTTATATCTTTGTTAATATTTACACCATCAATTTCTTTATGATATTATATAATACTGTCATGTAGAATAGCATAAAAATTTAATTAAAACTCTAGGGAAAATTGCTGAAATTGAGTTTCTTTGTAAACTTGCTATTACCTACCAAAATATCAAATACTGAGCAGCAAGCAGTATTTCATATTTATATATTCATAATAAAGCTTTAGTCAGGTGCCAGACCAATTCAAATTTATTTATTAAAATTGATGTAATAAAGCAATAAGAAATGATATCATTTATATTATCCTATGGGATTAATTCATTTTTATATCTCATTGAATTCTATATCATTTTCCACAAACAATTCCCCCCGTTTTTAGATGAGCAGCCAGAGACAGTCCACAGTCAGTAATAAAGAATCAATGGAATATTTTCCCAACTCTTGTGGAGTCCAGCCTCATCCTAGAAATCACATAAGGTTCTTTTCTCAAAAATTTAATACCATATTAAAATGTTTTCATTCTCAGTTAAAATGGTCTTATTTCCAAAGTCAAAATAGCTAGGTAAATGCAAAGCAGGGATGAAAATTAAAGTTCTCATTCTAATACATCTTCCCCTGAACTACTACTTAGCAGAAAAACCACTATAAAATGTGAACAAAGAAATGAAAATTAACTCTAAGAAAACAGTTTCAATATTTTTCAAACTAAAAATAGTAATACTATTAATCATAAAAATAGTAACACTAGTAATAGTAATATTTAGATAGGTATTTTTTGTTTTAAAAATCCATTTGCTTCTATCATTTATTTGATATTTATATTTCTAATATAGTGGTAATGGCATTATTCCTCTTTTACAGTTCAAGAAACTGAGGAGGTTCAGACAGTTTAAGTCAAATATCTCATAGCTAAGACAAAGCAGATCTGTTACTCTAACTCCTGATTCCACATTGCACATTGCTTACTTTTTCCATTCTAGCAGGTTGTCTACAATCCCTTTTGGTAAGAATTTGAAAATATTTCAACCTAACCTATAAAACATTCAATTAGTAAAGATAGTTAAATTTGAAATCCATTCAGATGGATCAGTATATTAAATCTATTTGCATTATAAAGTTGAACTTCTTGGACTATAATTAAATCTTTTTTTTGTTGTTGTTGAAGCAATTGGGGTTAAGTGACTTGCCCAGAGTCACACAGCTAATGTGTTAATTGTCTGACGCTGGATTTGAACTTAGGTCTTCCTGACTCCAGGGCTGGTGCTCTATCCATTGTGCCACCTAGCTGCCCCTATAATTAAATCTTAAAAATACCTACTTGAATACACAGTAGGCCACCTCAAATTGTCCTTAAGATTCCAATCATCTGGAAAGTAACCAAATGTTTCAGGCACAAGTATAACATAAATTTTCTTCTTAAACGAGTCCTCTAAAGTAAGTTATGAGTAATTAGCCATGACTTTGTCTACCTCATACATGTCAGACTGTGAAATCATGTTGACCTGGCTTCAAAATGGGTAAAGCCTCAGGAAGATGTGAAATGAAAGGTCCTTAAAATTCAAAATCATAGTTTTTATTAAAATGAGGAATCAAATCAAGTTCAAATATAATGGGGTAAGAAAGAGAGACAGAGAGAGACAGAGAACTATGCTACAAATTTATATTTGACTGATTACTTCCACATGATTTTTTGCAATATAAATATGCAAAAATAGAGCCAAGAAATTTAGTGGAAGCAAAAGAATTCAGTATGTTCTTTCACATAGAAACAGTACAAAAATGATTCATTCATGTAACAGAGCAACTGGTTATTCAGGTGTATTGTACAAACATCCAGTTAATTTTCTGCTTAAGTTGTTTTAGGTTATAACATTTGCCATGCTATCTCAGTAGAGGGTTGTTTTATTTTTTTAATGAAATGTGGTTACCAACCAAAAGACAGTATAGCATTTCCTAGATTATAGTGATCAGAAGATAATAAAAGAAGCTTATCTTCAAAATGCTAATTCACAAACAGCAAATGCAATGAGTGATCCTTTCTGCATTAGTAATATAGTTTGTAACCTTTGAATAAACACAGTTTCATATATGAAATAGAGAGCTACAGAATCATATTAATAGTCACCATTTCAAGAATTCTGAACTCCTTATTAATTCAGTCCACTTGCTTCCTCCTAATAAATCAACAAATAAGATGAAACCACACATTTAAGTGTCTCTAATGTGAGTATGAGCTCATTACCTATGAAAAATTTCAGTGTAAAGGAAGCTATCAAGAAGATCTCTGTACCAGGAAAAAAAGTGAGTGGGCCATATGATGAAAGCAGGGTATAATCAATAAAAAGTCTTATTGGTCTTCACAAATATGAAGGGATGTAGAAAATGACCCCCAGCACATAGACTCACTATGGATGATTTATGACCCAAGAGACACACTAAATGAAAGACATGATTAGGTTAATAAAGAGATTATCAGTGAGATAACAAATCCATTGCAGTATCAAAGAACAATGTGTCATATACTATGTTTAATTATGGAAATAAAAAAGTAAATACAAACAAGAAACTTCCTAGCTGGATTGGGGCAGGGAGGAAGTGATGAGGCAAACAAAGAAGTAATTATAATATGTTATAATTAAAATTTTAGTATTCCAAATCACCAACAGTAGTAAGACAGTTTCAAGAATGGAGAAATCATGTCAGAAGAGGGTGAAAGACCATCTCTAGCCATCTGGTTCACCTAAAATGGACAGTGTCTGGTACGGAATATAATGATATAAGGCTTGAAATATAAATTACAGTCTAATTGTCATGGATTTGGAATGCCAATGTGAGAAAATTATTAATAATAGAGCCTGGCATGACCTTTCTTAAGGTCGGTTCAAAATCACACCTACCTGAAAGCCTTGTTCCCACCAGGGGGTGTGTTCTCTGAACTCTGACCTCAGCACATTCTACTTATGGACTGCCCTCAAATCCAGTGAACCAATAGATTTGAGTGATGCTAGCCAATTAGCTTTGAACAATGTGTATCGGTGAGCTCTGCTCCTGCCCTCAGCAAACTTGCTCAGAGACTTGCTCTCTTGGCCAGGGAATGTGTGAGGGGAGCCACACAGTCTAGTTCTCTCTCTCCCCTAGATCCTAGCTAGGCTTTCCTATCTTTCAGACCCATGTGTGCTCTCTTTATTAATACTTAATATACTTTAATAAATGCTTAATGCCCCCAAACTGGTTCAGTAGCCTCTTATTTCTAAGTAACAAATATATGATAAACCACAGCTAATTTTCCCTACACTTGGGGCAGAAATAGGGCAATCACATATAATTTTACTCACTACACCAAATTAAAAAGTTTGTACTGCAATCAGTAAGTAATGTTGACTCCCTGAGTTTCTTTTTTTGTTTGTTTTTTAAAGAGGCAATGACCTAGCCAGTCTTGTGCATTAGGATTATGTCAAATTTATAATAGTTTTTTAAATGTTGCTTTTCGATTATTCAGTCATGTCTGAAACTTTGTGGATGCATAAACAGTTTTCTTGGCAAAGATACTGGCATAGATATTTGGCAAAGCCATTCCATTCACCAGCAGATTAAAGCAAATGAAGGTTAAATGACTTGCCAAGAGTGACACAGCTAGTGAATATCTGAGGCCAGATTTAAACGTAGGACTTCCTGACTTAACCAGCTAGCTGCCCTATTTTAAGGTTTGCAAAGATTCTTTTGATAACAATGTGCTATATATCTGTTTGGCTAAGAGTATACCTGAGGCTTAGAGCCTAGAAAGGAGACCACAGCAATAATCTAAGAGACTAGTAATGTAAACATGAATTAAGATGATAGCTGTGGAAGCACAAAGAGTAGATAGAAGAGATTCAGTGAGTTGTGTCAATTCTCTAGAAAGGATTTGTGGAACTAACAGTGTGATGGGAGTGACCACATGAGAGGACAGGTAGGAAAAAAAACTTGTATAGATTATTGTCATTGAAACCTAGAAATAAGGGAACATCAAAAAGATCAAAAAGAGAGCAATGAACAGTGTCAAGGACTAGAGAAAAAAAGATCAAGAATAATGAAGATTGAGAAAAAACACATCAGATTTGGTAATTAAGAGATCTTAAGTAACTTTTGAAAGAATAGTTTTAATTGGATAATGAGGTCAGAAATGAAATTGTAGCTAAGAAGAGAATAAAAAGAGGGAAAGTGAGGAAATAATTACAGATAGCATTCTGAAAGAGTTTTTCAATAAAAGCAGAAATATGAGAAAGTACCTAGTGAAGATAGATTCATCAAGTAAGATTTTACTACTGGATGCAGTAGGGAATCAGATGGAAGTCAGGGAGAAATAGAAAATAAAGGAGAGGGTGGGAGTAACAGGAGAAGCAATTTAGCTGGAGAAGAGAGGCTAGAATGGGATCATTTGTGCATGTAAATGGTTTTGAAAGAGCAACCTCTTCTTGTGAGAAAGGAGTAAATAAAGAAATAGTTACAGAAGTTATTTGAATGATGTGATATGAGAACAGGAGAAGAGGGATTTCTTGGCAATTGACCTTTCCAAGGTCACTCCTTATCTGATAAGGAAGGGAAAAGTGGAAATATGCAAGTTTTGAAGGCAGATTAAAGTTTTCAAAAAGCTGTTATTATGAACGAGATTGTGTGGCCATTCAGTTGTTTACATTCCTTTTGTGACTCTTCATGATCCTATTGGGCACCTGTCATGGGGCCTTCTTGGCAAATATATTGTAGTGATTTCTTATTTCCTTCTCCTCTGGCAAACAGAGGTTAAGTATTTGCTCAAGGTCACACAGCCAGGAAGTTTCTGAAGCTGGATTTGAATTTATGTATTCTGACTTCAAACCCTGCACTCTATCTACCATGCCATCTAGCTTCCCCAGTGTATCCATTAGGGAGATGTAAAAGAATTGCCTCACTGCAGTGTTGGTCCTATTGAAGTTATGTCACAAATTTGGAATAGACCAAAGCAGTATGACATAATGATTTTCTCCAGTTTCTTTCAGGAAAACATAAGTAGAAATGAAGGTAAGACATTATGGAAGTAAAAAAGACTGGGGGTTGTCAGAGAAAGAGTGTTGATAAGATAGGGAGGCAAGGAAGTCAAGAAAAGAAGTTCAAAAACAGTTCAAAAAATGGTTTAAGATGAGGAAAGGAGAAGAGTGCCAGTGCAGAACTGATAACCTAGGGATGGGGTAGCAAGATAGATGGAAAGGTAGAATGACAATAAATTGTGATCAGATAAAGGAACTTCAGAGTTCCTATACATCAAAGTGGTGTACTTATGGGTGATACCTAGATCAGGAGTATGACCATCTCTATATGTAGCTGAGGTAGGATGGAGGGCAATACTCAAAGTATTTCCTTATTTATTAGTACCTTCCAGATCTTCTAATCATCTAGGACTCAGGCTAATTTCCAATCTATGATAAAATATCAGAATAAGACCTCTATGATTACTTTTATCATTAAGAAAACTAATAATACATTTTATTTTGATTCTGCCACAATAACTCACGTCAAAGACTTCTGAAAAGCAAATCTTACATGAGTAGATTTTTCATTTTTACAATATCAGTTCTTAATTATGAGACTTTTTGCAAAAATAAAAAATATGTGATGTTTTGCTTTGGCAACTCCTGCTTGTCCATTCTGTTTCTTTTTCCTTTTATTTCCTTCATGTCCTCCAGTACCAATATGTTCATCAATCAATAAACAATTATTCATTTATTCAGAAATTTCTACTAGGTCATAACTGATACAAACTATACTAAGCCTAGGGATATAAAGATTAGAAAAAAAAGGAAATGGAAACAATCCTTTCTTTCGGTAAGCTCACAGTCTGGTAGAGGGATGCAATCTGTGTATAGAAAATATTCTTTGAAAATGCATCAGAAGAGTCAAAGAAGAAAAATCATATTTATCTAGTTTGATATGGAATTCTATGATGGAGGAGATGATGATAAAATTTGGTTAATAAGAATAATTAAATCTAGCAGGTTTATACAATTTTAAAGTTTTGAAAGCACATTATAAACATTATGTTTGTTCTCACAGTAACCAAGATTCGAGTGATTTTTCCATTTTACCGAGGAGGAAATTGAGAGAGATAAAAGGTAAGAAAGTTGCTTAGGGTCACTCAGGTTTTAAGTGTGTGAGGTTACATTTGATTTCAGATCTTACTGACTCTAGGTCCTGTTCTCTGTCCACTTTGCCACTTAGCAAACTTATAGTTTGCATAAAAGGAAACTCTCCCTACAGATCATTTTGATAAACAGAGATATGGAAGGAAAAGGTGTGGAGTGTGGGAAAGAGTTCTGTCCAGGAATAGATGATGACATATACAAAGGCATAGAAGTGAGAAACATTTGAATTAGAACATGACATGCATGAAACAAAGGAGTGTGAAATAAGACTGGAAAAGGAGATAGAATGAAATTATGGAGTGCCTTGAATACTGTTTCAGGGAGTTTTCATTGTTAGCAGTAGCCAATGTGAAATCACTGAATGTTTTTGAGATAGGTGACATGATCAGACCTATATGCTGGGAAGATGGCCTTGAGAAAATTTTGAAGGATGCATTCAACAGCTGAAGGACCAACTCTTAGAATGCTAGAGTTGGTTGAGAACCAGAGAATTGGGGTTGGGGGGAAATCTCAAAAGTAATCTAATCTGCAATTTAACCAAGAATCCCTTTATAGTAACAATAGTCGATTATCCTTTATCAGAGGGTTCTGGGGAAATCATTACCACTCTAGCAAACTCATTTTATTTTTGGATTGATATTTTAAGAATTTATTTTTCCTTAAATTGAGCTAAAATGTAACTCTCAGCATTTTTTACCCATTAGTGTTATCAAAATAAGCATCATCCTTCCTGCACATGAGAATCCTTCAAATATTTTTAGATGTAATCATTTCTTTCTTAATCCTTTTCTTCTTCAGATAAAATAGCACCTATTTCATTCAAGACACTCTTGTTGATAATGCATACTAAGACTGAACTTATTATTTTTTTAAAGAAGTAACATGCAACATAATTTTTGTCAAATATTCATTCAACAAATATTTATTAAATATCAATATAATTACTATACTGATCTATGCTAAACAAAATTAGAGACAACAAAAAAATCTATGACAGATCATGACCTCATGAAATTCCCAGAGGAATGATATATATAAATATAAATAAATTAAAATTTATAAATAAAATATATTTAAAATTTTAAAAAATATATTTCATGATAAATGCATTACAGAGGTACAGAATAAAGTGCTATGTGAATTCCTAGAAGCTAGAGCATTCTCAGAAAAGGAAATCAGGAGAGATTTTGTGTAAAAATGTCACATATTGGAGTTTAGAATATATGTAGGAAATTTTTCACGTGAGGAAAGGAAAGGGTAGAAGAAATAGTGAGGGCAAATGCGTGGCAGGTGATATAGGTGGAAAGAAAATATCCCAATTTGACTAGAGCAAAGAACATATAAAGTTTAATAGTAAAATGTGACTTGAAAGGTAGTGTGATGCAAGATTAAAAAGACCTTGAATTAAAGGCAAAGAAGTTTGAACTTTACTTAGAAGGCAAAAGGGAGTCATTGAAAATATTTGACAAGAAGAGTTGTAGCATATTGAACTTGGAGTTCACAAAATCTCCTGTCTTTTTTCACATGAAATATTTTCTATCTACTTCTCTCCTATTCTGTTTATGTTCAGTTGATTGTATGACAAAAAATAGGACTTTAAAATGAATTTCCATAATATTTTAAAGTAGTTTAGGTCTATTGTTTGGGCTGAACAAGTTATTTTTGTTATTCATTTGCAATTTAATATATTGACTCTCTTAGCTTCATTCCCCAAAAGGATGACACGTGATAGGCATAGGTTATAAGTTACAGAAAGAATATTGACCTTGGGTTCATCTGACTTTGGCGACTTTAACTCAACAAGTCTAACCAACTTAAGATGTCCTTAATTATGCTGGAATTCTACTCCCTATTATTCCTTTGTTTTTGTTGTTGTTGTTACGCCCCTTGCAATCTAAGATAGTTTACCTTAGCAGAGAAAAGAATTAAAAACATGTTGAACTGCATTTTTTTATTATAAAAGTATTGTATTGTTTTCCAGTTACATGTAAAGATAGTTTTCAACATTTGTTTTCATAAGATTTTTAGCTCCAAATTTTCCTCTCTCCCTCCCTTCCCTCCCCCTTCCCAAGACAGAAAACAATCTGATAGAGGTTATATATGTACAATCACATTAAACTTATTTCTGCATTAATGATGCTGTGAAAGAAGAATCAGAACAAAAGGGAAAACCTCAAAAAAAGGAAAAAAATACAAAAACATAGAAAAAGTGGTTCAGTCTGCATTTAGAATCCACATTTTTTTTTTTTTTGGATGTGGAGAATATTTTCCATCATGAATACCTTATAATTGTATTGGATCATTGTTGTTGATACAATATTCTCCTGGCTTTGCTCACTTAAAAGTCTTTGCTTGCTCATCATTTTTTACAACACAATAATATTCCATTACATTCATATACCACAACTTATTCAGCCATTTCCCCAACTTATGGGCATTACTCAATTTCTAATTCTTTGCCCCCACGAAGAGAACTACTATAAATATTTTTGTACATGTGGGTCCTTTTCCCTTTTTTATAATCTCTTTTGCATATAGATCTAGTAGTGGTAGTACTGGATCAAAAGATATGTATACACAGTCCCATAGACCTTTGGTCATAGTTCCAAATTGCTCTGCAGAATGATTGGATCAGTTCACAACTCCACCAACAATGCATTAGTGTTCCTTTTTTCCCCACAGGCTTCTCCAATATTTATTATTTTCCCTTTTTGTCATATTAGCCAATCTGATAGGTGCGAAATGGTAACTCAGAGTTATTTTAATTTGCATTTCTCTAATAATAGTGATTTAGAGCATTTTTTCATATGAAAATAGATAGCTTTGATTTCTTCATTAGAAAACTGTTCATATCCTTTGACAATTTCTCAATTGGGGAATGCCTTGCATTCTTATAAATTTGATTTAGTCCCCTATATATTTGAGAGATGAAGCCTTTATCAAAAACACTGACTGTAAAAATTGTTTCCCAGCTTTCTTCTTTCCTTCTAATTTTGGATGCATTGCTTTTGTTTTTACAAAATCTTTTTAATTTAATGTAGTCAAAATCATCCATTTTTCTTTTAAAATATTCTCTATCTCTTGTTTGGTCACAAATTCTTCTCCTCTCCATAGATCTGAGAGGTAAACTATTCCTTCCTCTCCTAATTTACCTATGGTATCACCCTTTATATCTAAACCATGTACCCATTTTGACTGTATTTTGGTATATGGTATAAGATGTTGGTCTATGCCTAGTTTCTGCCATACTATTCTCCAGTTTTCCCAGATGTTTTTGTCAAATACTGAGTTATTATTCTAGAAGCTAGAGTCTTTGGGTTTAATCACACAGTAGATTATTCTAGTCATTTAGTACTGTGTCTCTTGTGCCTAACCTATTCCATTGATCCACCACTCTATTTCTTAGTTCTGATGACTGCTGCTTCATAGTATAGCTTCAGATTTGGTACAGCTATCCCTCCTTCCTGCGCATTTTTTCATTAGTTTCCTTGATATTCTTGACCTCTTGTTCTTCCAGATGAATTTTGTTATTATTTTTTCTAGCTCTAAAAATAATTTTTAGGTAGTCTGGTTTGGATGGCACTGAATAAGTAAATTAATTTAGGAAGAACTATCTTTGAGCAATTGATATTTTTCAAATTATTTAGATCTGATTTTATTTGTGTGAAAAGTCTTTTGTAATTGTGTTCATAGAGTTCCTGGTTTTGTCTTGGCAGATAGATTCCCAAATATATTTATATTGCCTACTGTCACTTTAAATGGGTTTTCTCTAATTCTTGCTGCTGATCTTTGTTGTTCATATATAGAAATGCTGATGATTTATGTGGATTTATTTTATATCCTGCAACTTTGCTTAAGTTGTTAATTTTTTCAAGTAATTTTTTTACTTGATTCTCTAGCATTCTCTAATTATACCCTCATATCATCTGAAAAGAGTGATAGTTTTGTTTCCTCCTTGCCTATTCTAATTCTTTTAATTGCTTTTTCTTCTTTTATTGCTAAACCTAACATTTCTAGTACAATATTAAATAATAGAGGTGATAATGGACATACGTGTTTCACCCCTGATCTTATTGGGAATGCCTCTAACTTATCACCATTACATATGTTTGCTGATGGTTTTAAGTAGATACTGCTTATTATTTCAAGGAGAACTCCATTTTTTCCTATGTTCTCTAGTGTTTTTAATAGAAATGAGTGCTGTATTTTTGTAAAAACCTTTCTCTACATCTATTGAGATAATCATATGATTTTGGTTAGTTTTGTAATTGATGTGGTTAATTATGATGATAATTTTCCTAATGTTGAACCAGCCCTGCATGCCTGGTATAAATACTACCTGGTCATAATGTATTATCCTGGTGATGAATTGCTGTCATCTCCTTGTTAATATTTTATTTAAGATTTTTGCATTGATATACAATAGGAAAATTGCTCTATAATTTTCTTTCTCTGTTTTGGCTCTGCCTGCTTTAGGTATCAACACCATATTCATGTAATAAAAGTAATTTGGTAGAACTCCTTCTTGACCTATTTTCCAAATAATTTGTATAGTATTGGAATTGTTTTTTAAGTGTTTGGTAGAATTCACTTGTAAACTCAAATGGCCCTGGAGAATTTTTCTTAGGGAGTTCATTGATGGCTTGTTCAACCTATTTTTCTAAAATGGGATTATTTAAGGATTTTCTCTTCTGTTAATCTGGGCACTTTATATTTTTGTAAATATTCATCCATTTCTTGAGTTGCATTTTTATCTTTGTATATATAAAGGAGAGGGGTGGAAGAGACAATATAGACTCTGAGGACCCTTCTGTCTCCATATTTTATGAACTTGGTATTGTATGGTATATTTTCCCATCCACTCAAACACTTGCTCTATCCTTTCTTTGGTTCTCTATTTAATTTTTACAACCCCCCCCCAAAAAAAAAACAACAACAATATAATCCCAATACCAAAGTCCATGGTTTTGGATTCTCTTTTCACTGGTAGAGGTGAATGTCCTGTCCTGCATGAGGAACAGGGTAGAGTTGTCAAGAGTGGGAGAGATTAAGACTCTGGAATTCTTCTCAAGACAATCTTTAAGTCAACCTCTTGATTTCTCTGAGTCCTTGAGTCTCTTTTTGACTCTGCTCCCAATAGTGATGAAGTCAGCTCTTTTCATGTCTTCCCAGAGTCTTTTCCCTCAGCAATCTAAAGTGGAATTGGCATCTTCCAACTTCTCTTTAGATACTGAAAGGCCTACAGACTGAAGAGACTTGAAGAAAACTTAAAAAAAAATGACACATGACCTACTGTCTCTAGGAGAACTGAAGAAATTTAAGCATTCCCATTTGACAACTCTGCCCCACCTTTCACACAGAGCAGGCAAGGCATTCTTCTTTATGAAGGAGGAGTCTCAATGAAGAGATAACCCACTGGAGCTTTGGGACTAAGGTTACAAAAGAAAAAAATAAAACAAGCAAAAACACTACTCCCCCAACTTCCCCACCCCATCCTCAGATTTCCTAAGTAACCACACTGATCTTTAGAATTACTGACCCTATTCTTACAGGATGATGAAAGGTAATTGTATTCATCTACTGTGATATGACTACTATCTATCAAAGTTCCATCTTCTCCTCCTCCCTCTGCTCCCCCAAACATGAGGTATTGATGTTTTTCCTTGAAAGATGAAAAAAAGGTGTCTTAGAGAATTGATTGGGTCATGGCCAGGGTTCAAGTAACACTTCTCTTGATGTAACCTCCTGGTAACCTCTGAACTTACTTTTGAGGCAATGAACTCTTCCCTAAATTTCTATTTAAGGAAGATATCCAGAACATCCATATCTTCATTTCCCATTCAGTTATACTTAGTTACTCTTCTCCATTATGCCTCCATGCTAAGAATCTTCTCCCTACCTTCTTTTCAGTTTTCTTTTGTGTGCTGTTGTTCTTCAGTTATTTCATTCATGTCTGATTCTTTGTGAGTTGGGAAAGATACTGGAGTAGTTTGCCATTTCTTTCTCCAACTCATTTTATAGATAAGGAAACTGAAGTAAACAGAGTTAAGTGATTTTCCCAGGGTCTCACAGCTAATAAGTATTTGAGACCAGATTTGAACTCAGGTCTATCCACTGTGACACTTATGTCCCCCATCAAATATACTATAAACTTACAAATTCATATTGATTAAGAGAAAAGCTAACCTATATACATGAACATTCTGAATTAGATTTTTTGTTTGACTTTGTTTTGTTTTTCTTTTTCTTTTTAGAAAGCATAGTGTAATTTTAAAAAGCCTTGTATTTGTAGAAAAGATACCAGTGTCTGATTTTGGTCTCTGACAGTGACAAGTTGTGTGACCATAGCCAAATTCTTTTACCCTTTCTTTTGAGCTTCCCTTTCCTCATTTGTAAAATGGAGATAATAAGATGTGTAGTATTTAACTCATTGAATAGTCCTAGTGATTAAACAACATAATCAGTATGTGGATAACTGTACGAAACTTAAAGACTGATAAATGTTTCTAGTATTATTTTAATTATTGTCATTTTCAAACATATAGATGCACCCAATCTAGCTAAAAATTAGAAAAAAATGAATATGAATTCCTAAATATAAACCAAGAATGAATAAATTGTGTAATTTAAGATTCTAAATGTGGATTCTAATCTGTTCCCCCAGTTTGGGGGAAACTGACTAAAAATCATTGATAAAACGAGTTTAGGTTTTTAAGGGTTTATTGGAAAATAGAAAGAAAAAGATTGAGAACAGAATTCTAACAGCCTGGCATTCCTATCTTTCCTCAAATTTCCTGTGAAGTCCTCTGCCGCCACCACCATCAAGTCAGGAAGCCCCAAAAAAAAAACCCAGCGCTCTCTGCGCAGGCTCCCTGTCTCTTCCCAGATCATAGGAGGCTCCTCAAGTTGATTGGCTGGTAGCCTTGATAGACAGCACCCATGAGCAAATGTCATTTCCTGACGCCAAGGAAAAGCCACAATGCCTCTGAGGCATTTTCCTCATGGTGGAGCTTTCCCACAGCAAGTCTCCAGTAGGTGGCGTCATTCCAATCATTCATTACAAAATAAAGCAAATTTATAATTAGCGTAATAGTAGTTTGCATATAAATGGAGGATTCTGAAGTACTCCCAAATAGCCCATTCTCTTATTAGTTTAAGAATTCTCCTTACAGGCAAGTCTGAATTAATGAAATAGAAAAAGCAATAATTAACCACTTTCTATCTCTATCAATGCTATGATAGCATTATGATTAGATAAAGGTCCCATAAGCCACTGTTTGTAGAAGTTGAAATATTCTGCAGTGTAATCTCTATTATCCCTGGAAAGATGAGAAAGATACAATCATTCCTAATGGGAATTTTCAATTAAAAAAAACTATTAAGAAGCTATTATGGGGACAGCTAGGTGGTGCAGTGGATGGAGCACCGGCCCTGGAGTCAGGAGTACCTGAGTTCAAATCCGGCCTTGGACACTTACTAGCTGTGTGACCCTGGGCAAGTCACTTGACCCCAATTGCCTCGCTAAAAAAAAAAAAAAAAAGAACCTACTATGTGTCAGGTACTGTTCTGGTGATGGTGGGTAACATAGGAAACAGTCTCTCGTCTCAATAAATTTGTATCATGCTTGGGGAAAAATCCATAAACACAGATAAATATATATGAAATAAATAAAAAGAAACAAAAACAACTAAAAAGTGTTGTTTTGTTTTGTAGGGAACATTAACTGGACATCAGGTAAGGCTTCTTGTGGGTGGCAAAAACAGAAGCAAATCTTGAAAGATGCAAGGGGTTCAAAGAGACAGAGATAAATAAGAAATACATTTCATTTGTGGTATACAATCTATTCAAAAGCATAAAGGCAGAGGGTGTATTATCATGTTCCCATTAGAATGTGATATCTTTAAGGGCAGAGCCTATATTTTGCCTTTTGTTTGTATACCTAGTGTTTACCACAGTGTCTGGCATTAATAAATGCTTTTTTTCATTATTAAATGAATTTTTTAATGACTGACTGATGTTGAGGGGGAATGACAATTAGACCAGTTTAGCTGTAATTTAAAATGATTGAGAAGCTATATTATGAAATCAATATGAAAAGGCAAGCTATTGCTGTGACATATGAAAAGTCTAAAATACATAATTTCTGTGTAGTTAACAACAATTTTTATTAATTATTTCTAGCAAATAATTAATAAAAGGGGTCAGTGGCATACTGAGGAACCAAAGATGAATCATGGAGGTTGCTCACACTTATGTAACTCTTAGAAGAGGGGGTGTACTTGGCAGGCTAAAGTAAACTCTGATTGGTTAATAATCAATGAGTGAATGAATATTATAATGAGAGGTAGGTCTGTTCTAATGAGGGGCTGGTACCTGACTTTAATCATGTCACTCTTGTTCAAAAAGAGACTCATTTCAAGCCACACTCTCACATCCAGCAATGTATACAAGATAATCTATCTTCCACCCAGTCAATGAAAAATGAGCAATGGTGAAGTAAGAATCCCATCTAGATAAGATGGTCTGCATGTGGTGAATTCTTTGGGAAGATTCAGAAATGCCCTTGAGAGATTAGATTTTGAATAAGGAAATAGAAATGAAAACAAACTAACAAAAACCTGGATGACCCCTGACACTTATTGGTTATTAATATAAGAGAGAAATAATAATTTCTCTCATTGCCAGATAGTGGATGTCACTAAAATAACTATAACAGATTAATTTCTGTTTTTAGCCTAAAAGCAAAAAACAGGCTAGGCTACTGAAACTTCTTGAGAAGGGGCATGGCATAATCAAAGATTTGCTTGTATCTCCCTTTTTTGAATGCTCAGCATTTTGTTGGTATCTTGCATGGCATTGTCACACTTTGTTATGTAGTATAGTTATTCAGGTAACTTTATTATCTTAAAGTGATTCCCCCACTCCAAATCTATATCATTCTTTAATACCTGAAATCAGGGTGGGGTTTTATTTAGTTCTGCACTTCTCCAGCCACCTAGCACAGTAACTTTGCACATAGTAAACAGGTTCTCAATAGTAGTTGTTGAGTGAACAAAACAAGTGAATAAATGACTGAGTGAATAATCTATGTAATTAGAAAGATAAATGTTAGTTTACAATGAGATATGTTTGCTCTAAATTGTTTTCTGTAATGCTATTACTACTTATTGTTAGTATTATTCAGGTTTATTTTCTAATCTCAGTAAGAAACAGGAAAATAAAATATAAAAGAAAATTGGAAAGACAGAAAGAAAGTAGTTTAACAGTTTCATACAGTCAAATATTCTGGAACATCAAATTCATGTTGTTTGTTTTATTTTTGTGGTAAATAGGCTCTTATTACACCAGAATCCACATTTCTTTGTTTGTTTTTTCTTAATATAACTATTTTTGTTTAGCACATAATACATGCTTTATTGTCATTAGCTCATAATACAAATTTAATATCTTAGGTCAAACAAAGTGATGGGTGAACTGAGTAAAGGCTGATTGAGATGAAGGCCTGATTTATTTCCTTCAAATATCCAATCTACTCCAATAAGCATTCATTAAATTCTGACTGTATCCAAGGCTCTATCTGATGGATGCTTGCTTTATGACTCTGGGCAAGTCATTTAGGCTTTCAGGACACTAGGTAACTTTCTAAGTGTACAAGCTACAGAGTAGTTGCCTTGGTAGAGAAAGATTCCATATCCTAATTTTGATTAGTGAATTTACAAACATATTTCCTACATGCCATCTTCTTTTCTTACCTTGTGCAGACCTTCTTTAACTCATGCCTGGACTATTGCAATAGCCTACTATTAAGTCTCCCTGTCTCAAGTCTCTTTCCATTCCAATCAATCATTAAATATTTATTAAGCACCTACTATGTGCTAGTTACTATGCTAAGCACTGAGGTTAAAAAGAGAGGCAAAAGAAAATCTCTGCCCACAAGGAGCTTACAATCTAATGGAGGAGACAGTATGCAAAGAAATATATATACAAAAACAACTATATACAGGATAACTAGGAAATAATTAAGAGGAGGAAACCATAGGGATGGTGAGGGTTGGGGAAGTCTTCCTGAAGAAATTGGGATTTTATTTGGAACTTAAAAGAAGCCATAGTCCATCCACCACTCTGCTGTTCACATCAACGTGCATTGGAATTTAGTCTTGTTAAACATAAGTATCATTCTCGGTAATGCAATGATCTAAGACAATCCCAAAGGACTAATGATGAAACATACTATACAGCTCCAAAGAAAGAACTGATATTGATTGAACGCAGACTGAAGCATGCTATTTTTCATTTTCTTTCATTTGTTTTTTATTTAAGTTTTCTTGTACAAAATGATAATATGGTAATGTTTTACATAATTGCACACAGATAACCCATCTCTGCTTACCACCTCAGTGAGGGGGGAAGGGAAGGAAAGAAGGAGGGATAACATTTGGAACTCTAAACTATGAATAAAAATGTTTATTATTTTTTTTAAAAATTAACATCAGTATCACCACAGGAGACAGCAAATCTATGTTTGACCCCATGGCTAATTTTAGATCACTGTGACAATAGAAACATATGATACGATCTAAAATTGTGTTTGTCAAAACCTGAATGAATCTTGTTAGAATCCAAAGGAAGTTTTCTATCACACTTTTCTTTTTCCACACTTGGCAGAGAGTTTACTTCCCTCCAAATACCACTGTCAGTACATACATTTGGTATCAGGATAACTGTAGTGCACCCAAGGCCTCTCCTCCACCATTCTGCCTCCCATCCCTGACCTTCCTAACCCAGTCCATTAAGACATTTCCAAGGTGAGATGCCACCAAACTGCGGTATCCTGGGCAAAAGGTTGCGGTTGGTACCTGGTACTTGGCTGGAGGACTCAGCTGGCTGGAATAATGGGAACTTCTGCCAATGGATTCGAGGAGTGCTGACACTGATTACTGTCTCCTGCAACTCCTGGTCATGAGTGACTCTGCAGATCGTCCCTCGAACCACAAAATCGCTGGTATACACAGCCATGAGAACCTCAACATCACTGCAAGGGCGACAGGTCCATTCCATGCTAAGGTTGTAGGTGAAAAGGGGAAGGAAGGTGCAGGTGCCAATCCCCTCGAAGTTCATAGCAGAAGGCTGCTACTTGGCGATTGATGTCCCGGTGTGGGGTAAACTGAACAAAACAGTGCTACCCTCTCCCGTGGCTGCCAGCTGACACACCGGCCTCTGGGCGGCCCCAACAGCAACTCCAGGAGACCATTTCTCTCCACCCCCGAGGGGCTAGAGGACTTGATGCAGGCTGTGATATGTCTGGGACTCTGGCCAGCTCCAGCACTGCCTAGGAGCAGCCTGGGAGAGAGGGTAAGACAAAGAGCACCTTCTGGGTACAGCTACTCCAGGAAACCCTCAGCATAATGCTGCTCCACGCTGTTGGTCTCCTACGACAAGCCACTCTCTCTCCAGCTGCACTGATCCTCTGAGTAACTGGCACGGGCCTCAGAGTCCAGGAGGCCGCAGCCCAGTAGCCAGAGCAGTGGTGGAAGCGGAATGGTCGGGTGCCTGGAGCTCCAGGAGCTCGGGAGCCTCAGCCCCGCCACTGCAACAGCAACAGTTGGTGCCGCATTCCCAGACCCTCGCACCGGGTGAGCCTCAGCCTCCACTAACTTCAGCACACCATCTCCTCCCGTGGAGATGCTTCAGTGCCTTGGGAAGGCAAGAGGTGTGGCGGCGCTGCCCCAGAGCCCCATGACCCCAAGCTTCGCTGACTGCCGTGCCACTGGCCACTTTCAACCTCAGTTTTCTATCATATTATAATAGTTTTATAGACCCATATTTTGTACTTAAAATTTTTAGTAGAGTCTTTAAAATTCACAAGCCAGCTAATGACAAAATTTACTACAGGGTGCATACTACCAAAAGTTATCTAAAATTATATCTTAATTGATTTTGAAATTGTTAAAGAGAATGAATATCATGATATTGGGACAGTAAATTTGAGATAATCTGAGACTAGATCTTGCTTCTATGTGCTATTTTTATCCCCCCACTTACATTTTCATTGCTACACACATGTCAAATGATTCCAGCTTTTCTATCATGTATACATAGCTTAAAAATTTGCTTGTATCAGAAAATGGAAAATTTGTCATATGTACACATATGTATTAGTGCAAATGTACTTATATATCTTTTCCCCATTAAAAAATAAAGTCATCTTTAAAATAAAGTTCTTTACTCATAGGATTATAGATTAAGAACTGAAAAGGAACTTTGAGGACATAAAATGTCACTCCCTTATTTTACAGTTACCTCTGAACTTTACACACATCTAGTATTTGAATTGTTAAAAAAAACACAAAAAAACATGCTATATTATGAGGCATGCTTTGAAGGATGTAGAAGTTATCTAGAAAACAGGAAAATGATGCAATTAGTCATTTAGATCTTAAATATTTGAATTATGACTTATATCCTTGATTCTATTATACTTTGGTGGTCTTGCCTGATAAGAAATTGTCTCCCTGCCACCTAAAATGCACTGTTGAAGGAAGTAGAACAAAAATTCTAGAGATCAAGGACAATGTGAACCAAGGTAAGTGTTTCTTTTATATTTTTGATGAATTTTGCATCTTGAAAAAAAGAAACTTGCCATTGAATTTGACAAAATAGGTTAGAAAATGGGGAAAACACCATCAACAATTGCATCCCCTCAAGATAACCAATAAACAAAAAAAAGAAAAAAAATAATAATATTGGAATTCAACCAAGTATGGACATCAAACAAAATAGCACTATGACTTGGAGAAAGTATACAATATTATTATTTCTGTCAGTATCAAGTTAAATCTATGTTGGCAGCTGGGTGGTACAGTAGATAAAGCACTGGCCCTGTGATCAGGAGGACCTGAATTTAAATATCATCTCAGACACTTACTAGCTGTGTGACCCTAGGCAAGTCATTTAAACCCAATTTCCTTAAACATCCAGGGCCATCTCCAGTCATCCTGATGTATATCTTGCCACTGGATCCAGATGGCTCTGAATGAGAGTAAGGTTGATGACCCATTACACAATCCTCCCTCAATTAAAAATCCAATTCATTGCAAGTCATGACACCACCCCAATGTCAATGTCTTCAAGAATGAAGGACAAACAACATTATCTAAGTATTTCCTAAATTGTAGTTGAGAGAATTCCGTCGTATTAGAAAAAGTAAAGGGACTAACAGAATGTTTTTCTACACTTGCACACACTTACCCAACCCCCTCTCTCAAAGGCATTCAATTATTCTCTCTTTGGGGCTCGTTTCCCTTTGCCCAGTTTCTAGTCGGTTGAGCTTTCCTAGAGGCAACTTTCAGGTGGTGAATATTGCTACAAACATTGTAAATCATTAGGTCCCAAAGGTATATCCTTTACAAATTAGCCAATCAAATTCAATCAACCTCACTGTTTTTTTAATGTAAATTGGACATTTGAATTAAATAACACTAAAAAATGAACATGGCAATTAAAAAAACTAAACACTATAATAAAAACAATTAATTTAAGAAAATATCTTAGAACTTCTGATTACAAACAACAAAGGATCAATGAAGAGGGCCCACAGATTTCCCCTACTTCAATCTCCAGAAATAACATATCTTAACAATGCCAGTCACACATACACATTTAATAATTCCAATCACAAGCAACAAATTTTCCAAGGGACTAGGGAATGGACCTTTAAATATAAGGGAAAGGAAATTCAAATAACCTAAGACAATTCTGCACACAGAGCAATCACATACAGAATTAGAATTAAGGGAATTTTTTTTTTAATCTAGATGTAATACACCCTACAAACTTGAACCTAATCATCAATGAAAAAAAATCATTTAATAAAAGTGAGACTTTTTTGGGGGGCGGGGCTGTGCAATGAGGCTTAAGTGACTTGCCCAAGGTCACACAGTAAGTGTCAAGTGTCTGAGGCTGAATTTGAACTCAGGTACTCCTGAATCCAGGGCCGCTGCTTTATCCACTGTGCCACCTAGCTGCCCCGCAAAAATGAGACTTTTGAAACATTCTTTACAAATAAAAATAAAACAGAAGTAAGTTATTCAATGTATAAATAGATCAAACTTGAGAAACACAAGCAAATTAAATAAATTTATCAAGGAAAGCACAATTATTGAAATGAATAGTGATTATTAATGAGATTATTAAAAGGAAAATAATATCATATACATATATATGCAACTGTATGTAGGGGCCTTATACTTAATATAATATGCAGCAATTTGCTGCTTGGAGAAACTGAATCCTCTGTGATATTATTGTGCTTCTGTTGCATAACAACTTACTGAAAAAAAGGAATATCATGTGAACAAACCCAAGGAAATACCTACATTAGACAATATTACAATTTCTAAGTTCTCCCACAGAAAAATAATCATATTTGTAAGAATGGGGAACAGTACAACAAGATAAATAAGATCATAAATAAGACAGTACCTTAGAAAATTTTAAAAGGAACTCAAAATCAAGACTTTGGAAGCTTTAATAATTTTATGAACACAGATACCAAAGAAAGAAAAAATAATTTTGCATAATTAAAGAAGAAAAGTTTAGAACATACAAAAAGATAATGAAGAAAAAAGTAAAGAGATCTTTTTTTTCTAAAATGGTGCAATGAAAACCAACAAAAAGTTGTAAGTGATGAGACAAGTTTTCAATTAATTACACAGCTAAGAGCAAAAAAAGCAAAGATCTATATAAATAAAAAAAAGAAAATAAAACAAAGCAACAATTTAACCAAAACTGCAAAACAAGGTAAAAGGATAGACTAATGGGGAGGGAGTACTGAGAGTAACTGGAAGAGAGACTGTAGGAATAAGGTATATCTTTTTTTTTTTTTTTTTTTTTTTTGGTGAGGCAATTGGGGTTAACTGACTTGCCCAGGTTCACACAGCTAGTAAGTGTTAAGTGTCCGAGGCCAGATTAGAACCCAGGTCCTCTTGAATCCAGGGCTAGTGCTCTATCCACTATGCCACCTAGCTGCCCCAAGGTATATCTTAAAATGGATGCACTGTTTAACAGAGGAAGTTTGGGGGGGGGACAGGGCAGGGAGGAGGGGGGAGGGATTCTTATTTAGAAAAAAAAGAAATTAAAGACAAATTAAGAAAAACCCAACTCATAAATTTAAATGCTAATTCATTAAACAATTCAATAAAATGAGTGACAGATCGGATTTGAAAAGCAAACCCCACAATCTGTTGTTTACAAGAAACAAACCTAAAAGCAGAGAGATACACAGAATAAAATGAAAGACATTTACATTTCATCAGGTTAATCCCCCCAAACAGCATCTGCACTCATATTATCAGAGAAACTATAACCAAAAATTTAAAATATAAAGAGATTTAAAAAGTTATATTATTCTCAAGAAACCACAGATAGCAAATTCATTTCTACATCAAATCTGTGTGCTACAAATGACACAAAATTTAAATTTATAAAGAAAAACATTAACCAAATTATAAGAAAATTAAAATAGATTTGGAGAAAAAACATTTTTAATTGCAAAAGAAGAAATAGAGATGTGAACAATTTTGGAGAAACTGGAGGGAAAAAACCCACAACAACGTTATGACATCTTCCAAATGGGAGGAGGGCTAAAGAATTCATCATCTTTTAAGATGAAATAAACTCTGCAACTCAGAACTTTTAAGTACCCGCTGAATCTAGGGTCCCTCCTTCCCTCTGGTTGAGAAGGTGAGTGAAAGAGATCTCTTCCCACAACCTTCATTTAAGGAGAGCACCTAGGAGAGTCACATCATCATTTCCCAACCTCATTGCAAGACTTAATCATGCCCCACCATAGGGTATCTCCCATATAACCTTTTGAGCTTTTATATGTTGTCCTCTCACATCTTCCCTCTTGAGAGAAAGGGGTGTCTTTTGTCTTCCTTTCAATCTTCAATGCTTAGCACAATTCCTGGAGTGTAGTAGGCATTCAATAAATATTTATTGATCTATTAATTTTGCACATGACATGTACCTTAAAAAAACCAACCTGAGTGGGTGCAAAATGTTTTTTGTATTTATACTGTATGTATATTGTAAATATATGTAAAAATGAATAAATGGTAAATTATTTACAGATCATAAAATATGAAAATAATAATCAATTCAAAGATGATCCAAAAACCCATGAGTAACTGATTGGAGACAATAATGAAATCCTTAATAATTAGTGCATCAATGACTGCAATATAAATACTATTTATGTGAAAGAAAATGATCATTCTAAATATGTCAAAATGTCTGTGGTGGAATTAAAGCAGTGCTCAAGGGAAAAATTATATCCCTGGAAACATATAATAACAGAATGGAAAAGGAGAGGAAGAATGCCCTGAACAGGCATTTAAAAAGTTTAGAAATCCAACACATAAACAATTGCAATGGATGGTGTGCTGACCTGGATTTAGGAAATCTTATGTATTACCAATCTCTGACATATATTAGCTGTGTCACCAGGGGTAAGTCAATTAACCTCTGCTACCTCAGTTTGCTCTTCTATAAAATAGGGGAAAAAATAGTACCTACCATCCAAGGGTGTTGTGAAGATCAAGTAAGAAAATAATTGTAATAAAATATGTAAGTTTTAAGGCACTATTTAAATGCTAGCTATCATTATTATTTATAATAAGTAAAAAATAAGCAAAAAAAGGAAATTTTGAAAATTCAAGGTGAAATAGAGAAACTGGAAACTAAAAAGACAAATTAATAACAAGTCTAAAAGCTAGTTCTTTGAAAACAAACTAACAAAGTATATAAAATTTTAAATAACCTGATTTTTAAAATTGGGCAGAAAATGAAATCAATAAAATAAGTAAGATGTGAAATCATAACAAAAATCTAAAGAAGTAAAAATAATTGCATAACTTAGTATACATAGTTATATATGAAATAAGCTGAGGACACAGGAGAAAGAATTGCCTTCAAAATTGTAAAATACCCAAAGTAACCAAAGATCAAATAAATATTTAAATCATTGTCTCAGAAGGAAAAAAACAAACAAGGAAAATAAGAATTACTGGGGTGAGAGTGTAATGTACTCTTTCTAAACAAAATATCCCTGAAGATTATAATAATTCTAAGGGCTCTATACCAAATTACAAAATGTATGTTTCCCGCATTGAATTGTTTTTCAACAAAAACTCCTCCTACCACTGAGTTGAAATCTGTCCCTTTCTTCCTTTAAAAAAAAAAAAACTCTGTTCCTAATACATTAAAAGTGAATTTTATGAAACTTTTAAAGAATAGATAAATTCAATATTACACAAATATTTAATTAAAATTTTGGGGAAAAGGCACTCTACCAAACTCTTTTTATGAGAGAGTTCTAATATCTAAATTAGAGAAGAATAAAGACCAATGTGTTAAATGAATATCAATTAAAAAACAACTTTAAGTACTATCAAACATACTGCAAAAATTTATTCAAAAATAATTTATTGGTACAAAGTTAGATTTTATAACCAGGATAGGAAAGTGATTCAACACCAAGAAAAAAATCAACAAAATTAGTTATAGTTTAAGAATAAATATTCAAAGCAATATGATTAACTTGATAGATGCAAAAAAGCCTTTGACAGTGTAACACTCAAACATGCTAAAATCCTACAAAATATAATCATACATGGATTTTTTATAATACCATAAAAATCATCTATCTAAAAGAGAATAGAATAAACATTTTTATTGAGGCTTCTGTGTGCCATAAAGCAATAGTCACATTTAATGGGGTTACAGTAGAATCTTTGGATATTGTTCAGAAATACTAGAAAAAACCAATGAAGTAAGAGAAACTATTAAAGGTATAAAGATGATCAAAAGCTGAGTGAAAAGTTTCTCCATTAACTGATGATAAAATGGTTCAATTTTAAAACAATAGAGTATCAATAAAGATGTTAAGATAATTAATAGTATGAACAAAGTTATAAATTATAAAATAGAATCACATTTTAAAAAATGAAATGATACACTGTAGTAATAAAGCAATCTAAGAGGTAAAAAAATATATGAAAATGACTGTTATAGAGGAATGCAAATTAAAACAACTCTGAGGTACCATCTCACACCTATGAGATTGGTTAACAAGATAGAAAAGGAAAATGACAAATGTTGAAATGAATGTGGAAAAACTCCACTGTTGGTGAAGTTGTGAACTGATCCAAACATTCTGGAAAGTGATTTGGAACCATGTACAAAAGACTATAAAACTCTGTATACCTGGGGGCAGCTAGGTGGGGCAGTGGATAGAGCACTGGCCCTGGATTCAGGAGTACCTGAGTTCAAATCCAGCCTCAGACACTTAACACTTACCAGCTGTGTGACCCTGGGCAAGTCACTTAACCCCAATTGTCTCACTAAAAAAACCCCAAAAAACAAACAAAACAAAACAAACAACAACAACAAAAAAAAACCCTCTGTATACCCTTTGATCCAGCAATACCAAAAGTAGGCTATTCCGGGATGGAGCCAAGATGGCAGAGGAAAGGCAGTGAGATCTCAAACTCATGACATGATTGCTCCAAAACACATCCAAATAATGTCACAGGACAATTCCTGGAGCAGCAAAATCCACAGAAGAATGTGCTGAGATAATTTTCCAACCAAAAACAGTTTGGAAGATCGGAAGGAGGGAGCTGCTGTGCTGAGACAGGAGTGGAGCCCAACCCCACAGTCACCCTGACACAGATCCAATCCCAAGAAAGCTTCTCCAGAGAATGAGACCCCCAGAGCCTCTGAATCAGCTGCAATGCCAGTGTCATCTGGAACTAAGCTCACAGTCTGGTGAGAGGGCTGAACCCTTGGCAGGGGGGAGACTACAGGGGTCTATGCTGGTGCTGAGGCAGAACTTGGGTTTTTCTCCCTTTCTGGGAACCAGGAGGTAGGCTTGAGTAGCAATGGCCCAGGTTGGGGAGGGCCACAGGCTCATCAGAGTTGACAACCACAGCACATAAAGCTGGTTGATTAGCAAGTTGGTCTGGGGTTATCTATGGACCAGGTAACAGGCCAGGTGAGTGAAGAACCTGCTCCTCCTTAAATCATACCTCAATTTCATCAGAATTGGCTCAAGGAGGGAATAACATAAACATTCAATTGGGTGGAATAATCTATCTAACCCTGAAGGAAAATAGGAGGGGAAGGGGAAAAAGAGGGAGGGGCAAAATAAGGGAGGGCAGATTGGGGGAGGGAACAGACAAGCAAAACACTTTTGAAGAGCAATAGGCTGAAAGAAGATAGATAATAGAGTAAATATCATGGGGAAGGGAATAGGATTGAAGGAAACCATTAACAATAGTAATCATGAAAAAGAGAAAAGGGGGGAAATTGTACAAAAAAGATTTATAGCAAATCACTGTGGTGGCTAAGAATTGGGAATCAAGGGAATGTCCATCAATTGAGGAATGACTGAAGAAGCTGTGGTATATGGTTGTAGTGGAATGATATTATGCTATAGGAAATGACAAACAGGATGATCCCAGAGAAACCTGGAGAGACTCCTATGAACTGATGTATATTGAAGTGAGAAGAACTGGTAGGACATTGTACATAATGATAGCAGTATTGTTTGATGACTTAACTACTCTCAGAAATACAATGATCCAAGACAATCCCAAGGGACTGATGAGGAAGCATAGTATCCACTCCCACAGAAAGAACTGATAAAAAAAAAATGAGCACTTGTGAATGCAGATGAAAACATACTTTTAAAATGGTGTTTATTTTTCTTGCTTTTTTTTGGTCTATGTTTTCATTCACAGCATGGAAAATAAATATGTTTTTTCTGACTACACATGTATAATCATTATCAAATTTGTTGCATTTTCAAGGATGGAGTAGGTGAGGAAAGGAGGAAGAGAATTTGGTACTCAAAATGTTTTAAAATGAATGTTAAAATTTATCTTACATTGTAAAAGCTATATTAAAATTTTAAATTAAAACAATCCATAAGACATATTTTACATAAATTCATAGAATCTTATATGTGGAAATATGTCTAAAGTTTTGTTATTATAATTCTTGATCATTTACTTAACAAAATATTTTTGTTCATATTTTTTAGTCTCCATTTTGAAGTTTTGTAGGATTTTTCCTCAGGACTAGCCCTTTGTTTTCTGCATTAAAATGCTTAAGTATTGTTTCTACACAAACATACACGTTTTTGTATGCGTATGTGTTCCTAGACAAGTCACTTAAAGTCTTTATATTTCAGTTCCTCAAATAAAGTATATGCCAAAATACTTAGCTTAGTTTTAAACTTCAATACCTTTAAAAAGTACTAAGTTTTTGGAACACCCTGTATAAAACAGAGTTTAAACTTGATGGTGTCTGAGTTTCCTTCATGCTTTAAATCTAGAATCTTCTGGCAACTAACACTCTTGTCCAAATTGTAATCACTCATGATTTATTATAATAATTTTCCTAATTGGAATTATAAAAGCAATATGAGGGTGGAGTGAGATTGTAGCTTGTTAATGGTTCTTGAATTTTTTTTTAAATTAAGTACTAAATTCTTTAATAAACTACAAATTCAACATTAGTTAAAAGTGTGACAAAGCTGCTAAAAACAAAAACAAACATATTAAGAAAGAATGTCTGAAACAACTACAACGTTACTTCTATCATACTATGTCTTGGTGTCAACTAATGTGTTTAGGTCTAGACAACATATTTTAGGGAAGATATAAAAAATGTTGGATCATTTAAAGAAAAGGACAACTAAGATAATAAGAGGATCAAAGAACATGCCAGCATTACTTGGAGGTAATGAGGATGTTACAGATAGACATGATATCTATCTTCAAGTTAGATTGTAGCATTAGTGCTAGAAGGGACCACCTGAGATGTTATTTAATCTAACACACTAATTTTCCATATGAGGAATCTGAGTCCCAGCAGGGCTGAATGATTTCTGTAAGGTCACACACAAGTACTAAGTAATTAGAGGACCTTTATGTGAAAGCAGGTTTTATGTGGTCTTTGCTTGACTTCAAAGGACAAAACGAGGAGCACTGGGTGGAAGTTGTAGAAAAGTAGAAGATTTAGGCTTCATATAAGGAAAAAAAAGTCTTCTCAATTAATGCTGTCAAAAAGTAGAGTGGTCTGCCTTGGGAGGGAGTGAGTTCTCATTCCTTGGAGGTCTTTAAGCAGAGTCTGAACAACAACTTTTCAAGTTATTAATAGAAGGCATTCTTGTTTGATGATAACTTGGGTCTTTGACATCCCTTCTAGTTCTTATGTTATAGAACAACAACAAAAAAGATGACATAGAAATAGGAGTATGTAACTCTACATTGTTATATGTTAAATATGGATAGAGAGATAGAGAGATCCTGAATTAATAATGTCACACATTATATTATTATCAGTGGTTTATTTCTAAATTGAAAAGGATCAGTCATTTCTTCCATTCCATTTCTTTTCCCTGAACTGATCTAGATATATAGTGTTTTCATTAGAGGAAATATAGCTTGCACAAATAATTACTACCTTGTGTCCTACATAGCTAACAAAATGCTAGAGTTTATAACTTGAGCAACAGATGAGTTCTGCTAAGTGAGATTGTAATTGATTTAATGGCATCCAGACTGAACGTAGAGGTGGAAAGGAGGCCCTTAGGCTTAAAAACTGAGACTGAATTGTAGGAAAGGGACAAAACCTGTTTATTTATTTTCTCTGCTGACAGAAATCTTGAAGAACAGTGAGTGCTTTTGTTGATTATATTCATTTGATCACAATAGTTGGCATTTCTATAAGAATTCTACTTTTGAAGTCTCAAAATACTTGACCAAAATTTTCCCTCTCCATCATAATCCCTGTCTCTGAAAGTCTCATGCTTTTTCCCATTTTACAGATGGCTGAAACAGTGAGATAAGGGGAAAAAATGTTAGTCACACATGAATTCAGTGTCAGAATTGAGAGGAAAACCCTGATTTAATGCCAATATGATTCAGTTTTCTGTTACTAGTTTGCTTTGACTTTCCATACATCACTTAGGTGCAGTGCACATTTGAGGGAATAAGGGGTCATCACAAAACTTAGACCCCTAGTGATAACATCAATTGTTCTTTCTAGTAGTACATAATGACAGGAATTAAAACTGTTGTGAGCAACGCTTTTACCAGAGAGAGAATACTGAATGTTGTTTGTCTGTCTGTGTTTCAGAAACTCCGTCTCTTTCTTTCTCTTTTTCTCTGACCCTTCCTCTTTCTTTGTCTCTACCTCTTTTACTGTCTCTGTGTTTGTCTCAACAAAAATTCTCTTTGTCAGTTACAGCACTACTTATACTCATTGTCATACACTCAAAGACTGTAGCTTTACTGTGATTTACAGAGGAAATGGCAGCTGTCAGCTTCAAAACAGATGAGGAGCAGAATCTGTCATGAACTTTGAGAACTTAATATATCACTAAAGACAGTTAATTTAGCGGCCATGACCCATGTAGGCAGCTGAATTAATAGCAAGCCCACTCTACAACAGTGTTCCCTCTTGCTTCAGTGCAAGAGTACAAGTTAACCCTGTGATTCCAGCATCATTTTCAACATCTTTTACATGGGCTCTTGTTCTCTTGTGACATTCCTGTCCATTGATCCATTGATTGAAACAGTTGGTCCTATTATTTCAAAACAAACTTAGGATAAGTCATGGGCTGTATCATGGAGCATATTATTCACCATCATCAAGTACTTTAGAATTGCTGAAAGCACCTCAAAGAAGAAATAGGAATAGGGATCACAGAAGCACATAATTTAAAAATTAGAAGAAAACACAGAAGTCATAGTCTAACCTATGCTTGAAATATGTAGTCTAACTCAACCTTGGAATAGACTTGTCATAACAAAGTGTCTAACAAATGATCATTCAAATTTTGTATGAACATTTACAGTGAGGGAGACCATTTTATCTCTAATGTAGCCCATTTCACTTCGGAGTATTTCCAGTTATTGTGGTGTTTTCCTTTATATCAAGCCTAAAATCACCTTTTTTGAGATATCTACCTATTGTTAATTGTTCTGCCCTGAGGAGCTAAGTAGAATAAGCCTAAACTTACTTCCATACAACAGACTTTCAAATGTTAGAAGACAACTTTTATTCTTTCCTTCTTCAGTCTAAACCCACTGAATATCTTCAAGAATTCTTTATATGGAGTTAACTCCAGGCCTTTCTCCATTTTGTTTCCTTACCTTTGGATGCTCTCTGGTTTATAACTCTTCCTGAAATGTGGTTCTCAGAACTGAAAAATATTACAGATGTGGTCTGAACTTCAGTGTTATCAACTACAGAATTTGAATGTTCAATGTTGGTCCAGTTATTTTTCTTGCTCTTATTTTCAGGGGAAGGTTCTTCAAATGATTCATTCTTCTGGTGATGTTTTTAGCAGGGCTCCTAAAAGTGATTGTTACTGAGCATGCAAGGTGCTCAGGCAGCAGGAAAACACAAAATGCCAGCAGGATCTCTAGCAAATCCTCAGAAAGTAATTTGTTTCCCTGAGAAAGATATATTAAACTGTAATGTGAGCCATTTCATAAGATGGTTGTTGGGTTTTCTACTGTTTTAAAAAAATGAGCCCTGGAAACACTAGATCATGTGATCTTTTTCTTCAGTTTACCTTTGCCAAACTCTAGATAATAAAGCAATTACTTTGTTTTCTGCATGTTTATCTTACAGTCATTCTACTTGATTAAAAAAAGAAGATAACAAAAATTATCCAGGTTCTAAAAGTGTTCTCATGTAAATATTGCAAGTGCTAATATTATTATTGTACTTGTTACATTTCTATGGCAGAACTATAATGTAAATATATATTTAGGTGTGTATGTATACACATATGGACATAAATATAATTGTATATATCTATACATATGAAAATATATGGAAGATAGTGTAAAATATATTTCCAATAAAATATCTTTATTCATTTTTAGTTTGTTTCTGATCCAGGGTTGCACTTTCTTCTGTATCGAAGACTTCCTCCACCATGGAAGATCAATGATTTGTCTGAGAGTTGCCAGGGCACTAAAAGGTTAAATAAAGTGACTTATCCCCTGCCAAATACCTAGGATGTATTTTTTTTTCAAGGCAATGAGGGTTAAGTGACTTGCCCAGGGTCACACAGCTAGTACGTGTCAAGTGTCTGAAGCCAGATTTGAACTCAGGTACTCCTGAATCCAGGGCCAGTGCTTTACAACTGCGCCATCTAGTTGCCCCCCTAGGATGTATTAAAGACAGATCTTGAACCCTGATTTTCTTGACTCTAAGGCTAGCGCTTCATTGATTGCACCATGCTGTCTCTTCAAAGATTTCCGTGTTATACAGGAAATATATCAAAAAATAGGTTATTTTCACATGCTACTGAATACATTTGAAAAAACTGTAAAAAAGTAGGTAGTAGAATCACCACTTTACATTGTTCCTACTAATTTTTTTTTAGAATTCATGAAGTGTACATTATTCTCTAATATCTCTATTACTTTATTTGAAAATGAAATTATGAATCTTGCTAATCTTCTAGAGATGCAATGAAAACTGAAAATCTTCTTTTGATTTGAAAATTTCCATTTATGAATTATTTGAATCTTCAAAGAATCAAATGATTTTGTTCCCTTTTCTTTTAGCTTTGAGATTGTTCTCTCTTTTATTTCATTGAGGATGATCATTTAGTTATTCATGTGTTAGATACGTTTATCACCTTCCTGATACAAGCATGCTTGGAATTGGGAATGTTATCCTAAAATAGAAAAAAATAGTCAATAGAGATATAATTATTGTCTTTGGTTGTTTAAAGTGTGATCATGTGAAAGATGAATTATGCTTTATATTATCACAGGGATTCTAGAAGGCACAGGTGATGTGGGAGTGCATTTTAGGCAGGGTTCTTAGCTTGAGCAAAAGTGTAGAGATGAGAGATGTAATGAATCTATTAGCAACAGCAAGAAGGTAGACTGGAGTTCAGAAACCAAAGTGTTACAATTTTGACTAGATTGTAGAGTGCATGAAAGAGAATCATTTACAATAAACTAGGAAAATTGAGTTGGAGTCAATTTATGAAGGACTTTAAAAACAGAAGAGTGTATTTGATTCTATAGTCAAAAGGGAGTCAAAGTCAGTTGACAAGCTTGAGCAGGTTTGTAGGGGAAGGACGTTATAAGCTTTGTGCTTTAGAGATGTCATTGTGGCATCTGTGTAATTTCTATGGAAAATAGATTTAAAAAGAGGAGATAGTACTGGATCTGGAGTCAGAAAGACCTGAGTACAAATCCAGCCTCAATCACTTATTTGCCATGTTACTTTGGGTAACATAACTTCTATTTGCCTGAGTTTCTTCAACTGTAAAATGGAGATAATAATAACAGCAGCTTGTACTTTAAATTGTAGTAAGAAAAAAGTGAAGTATTTGAAAAACTATTAGCATAGTGCCTGGCATTTAGTAGACACTATATAAATACAACCTGTTATTATCACTATTATTACTACCACCATCACTATAATTACATAGATTGTATAAACGTCATTTGGGTAGAAGCATGAATAGATATTTCTATAATCTATCCAACTCCTCTCCAAAAGACAACTTTTGTTTGGAGGAGAACAGAAAAAGAAAAAGGTCAAGGTTTTGGACATGTTGTCCTCTTAGATTGAACTATAACAGAAATGATTATCCATATATTTCCTTCCCCCCTTAAATACTGCTATTTAAGGGGAATCATCTTATTTAAGTTCAGGGCACTTTATGAGTCACAGTCCCTTAAAAGTGGAAGAAGCATCTCAATCTTGTATTCATTGCTTTGACTCCTTCCCTCCCAAACTCTAGTTACACTAAAGACTACCAGGGTAGTAAATAACAAATGTGATGTTTAAAATCTATATTGTGGTTGCCTTAAATTAGAAGCTTCAGCACCAGTCTTTGGGTATTAAACATTTATTAAAGCATACAGATATTTACAAGGAGTTCAGAAAGTTAAGAAAAAGAAGTCCTACCTAGCCTAGAGTTCCAGCCTGGTAGAGTTCTTCCTGAAGTCTTCCTCCATGAGCCTGCTTTAATCAGGAACTCTCCAGAATGCTGATTGTGGAAGCTTTTTAAAGGTCTGGAACAGAGGTGGTCCTTACACACTACTTCAAGCTAATTGGTTGGCATCATCCAAATACATTAAGGACTAACTAGGTGTGATTACAATCCAGTTAACTTGAAGTAGGCTAATCATCAGTCAATCACTCTCACTTGATTCAATCAGTTTAGATTAATCTCCAGGTGGGTCTTTGAGTATCTATGAAATCCCATTATTTCATCACACAAATAAACCCATTTTTCCAAGCAGGAACAAACAGAAATCACAGAAGTTATATAGCTTAGAATATACCAGACAATACAGAAGTGAATGGGTTCTTCTTCTAGGAGTGAGATATCCTATCTCACCTGATGTGTATTTACTCGAATTTTCTTGGAATGTAACCTGCAAGGGGCACATTGAAGAATTGACTTTCCCCTAGATGTTGGCTTTCCAAAAATGTCACAGCTGGTTGGTACAGTGGATAAAGCACTGGCCCTGAAGTTGGGAGGATCTGAATTCAAATCTCACTTTAGATACTTACTAGCTGTGTAACCCTGGTCAAGTCACATAACCTCAATTGCCTTAAATATCCAGGGCCATCTCCAGTTGTCCTGATATTTGTCTTGCCACTGTACAAAGATGGTTCTTTAGGAAAGAGTTAGGCTGGTGTCTTTGAACAGCCCTGCCTCACTTAAATCCAATTCACTGTGTAATATTGCCATTTGTAAGGGGGCTAAAATTCTAGCTAGAATGTTTAAAATCTAATGAGTGGTCACCCCAAATTAAAAACTTTAGCAAGAGTTTAAACTTTTAAGCATTTTATTATGGTGCATTAGAATCTAGTGATCAGAGAGAAAGAGGCCAAGATGGCTTCATCTATCTATGTAAGGGACCCAGCATCTCTGCTCCACTCCACACGAGGTCCTAGGCACCAGAGTTCTCCTCCCTGGCTTCTCCCTGAAACCTTCCATAAAACCAGAAACAGGGCTGTCCACACACACAGCCTCAAGCTAATTGGTTGGCAGCCCTGAAGGACAGAACTAACAGGCGGCTCTACATGATGCAAGTTCCGGACACTGGCCAACTTCCAGACACTAAAGCCACATGGCTTGTCCCAACACGGCTTCTCCTCATGGTGGAGTTTCCCTACAGTATCTCTCCAGTAGGGGGTGCAATTCTAATTCTCACAACTGCAAATCATGGTATCACCTAATGTCATTTTCCTCTTTGAGAAAAAAGGACAAATAACAGCAAGAGTTTTTCAAAGTCTGTTCTTTCCACAGGACCCTCTCTGAAGAGAATTTAGAACTGTGCAAAGCAAAATGCACATTCATTGTTTTTGTTTTGTTAATATTCTATTTATTTATTATTTATTTATTTATTTGTTTTTTTGTTTATTTATTTAGAATTTTCCAAATTACATGTGAAAACAAATATCACATTGATTTTTCAAACTTTGTGTTCCAAATTCTCTTGCCCCCTCACTCCACACCCCCATAAGAATTAAAGCAATTCAATATGTTACGCATGTAAAGTCATGCAAAACATTTCCACATTAGTTAGATTGTGAAAGAAAAGACAAAAACCTTTAGAAAGAACTAACAAAAAAATTATACTTCAATCTGTATTCAGATGCCATCAGTTCTTTCTCTGTAGATGGATTGCATTTTCCATAAGTCTTTCTGATAGCATCCTGCTCATCATTTCTTACACCACAATAGTGTACCATCCTAATCTCATCCCACAATTTGTTCAGCCATTCCCCAATTGATTGGCATCACCCCAATTTCAATTTTCAACTTTTTTTGTTTTGTTTTGTTTTGTTTTTGTTTTTGTGGGGCAATGGGGGTTAAGTGACTTGCCCAGGGTCACACAGCTGGTAAGTGTCAAGTGTCTGAGGCCAGATTTGAACTCAGGTACTCCTGAATCCAGGACCAGTGCTCTATCCACTGTGCCACCTAGCTGCCCCAATTTTCAACTTTTTAAAAAATCTTTTATAATACCAACCTAATAGTGGTATTGCTAGGTCAAAGAGTATGCATGGTTTTATAGCCCTTTGGCTATAGTTACAAATTGTTCTACAGAATGTCTGAGTTTACAACTTTACCAAAGACTATATGTTAATATTTCATTTTTCCCCTATCTTCCACAACATTTCATTTTCCTTTGCTGTCCTATTATCCAATCCAATAGGTATGATTTAGTACCCAGAATTATTTTGACCTGAACCTCTCCAATCAATAGTGAGTGAGAGTATTTTTATTTTCGCATGGCTATAGGTGGCTTTGATTATTTCTTCTGAAAACTTCACGTCTTTTGATGATCTATCATTTGGGGAATGGCTCTCAATTTAGCGAATTTGACTCAGTTCTCTATGTGTCTGAGAGCTGAGGCTGATCAGATAAACTTGCTTTAATTTTTTTTTTTCGCAGTTACTATTGCTACTTGTATTACCCTCCACCTTATTCCCTCCCCTTGATATTTACTGTATTTTCTATCTTCTTTCACCCTATCCCTTTTCAAAAGTGTTTTGCTTTTGACTTCCCCCTCCTGCAATCTGCCCTTCCTTCCTTCACCCCTCCCCCCTTATCCCTTTCACCTCCCACTTTACCACAGGGCAAGATATATTACTATACTCAATTGAGTGTGTATGTTATTCCCTCTTTGAGCCAATTCTGATGAGAATAAGAATCGCTCACTCCCCTGCACTTCTACCATCTTCCCCTCCATTCCATAAGCTTTTTCTTGCTTCTTTTATGTGAAATATTTTATACCATTCCACTTCTCCCTTTCCCTTTCTCCCGGTGTATTCCTCTCACCCCTTAATTTTTTTTAAAGATATAAACATGGGACTGTTAGGTGGCAAAGTGGACAAAATACCAGCCCTGGACCCAAGAGGACCTGAGCCCAAACTCAGCCTCAGACACCTGACACACCAGCTGCTTGACCCTATGCAAACCACCCAACCCTGACTGCCCCACAAAAAAATAAATAAAAATATAAATATTTTAAAGATATCACCCTTTTATTTTCAATTCACACCTGTGCTATCTGTCTAAATACCATCCAGCTGCCCTAATAATGAGAAAGTTCTTATAAGTTACAAGTACTATCTTTCCATGTAGGAATGTAAACAATTTAACCTTTTAAAATCCTTTATGATTTCTTTTTCCTTTTTCTGCTTCTCTAAGGTCTTGTATTTGAAAGTCAAATTTTCTATTCAGTTCTGGTCTTTTCTTCATGAATGCCTAAAATCCTCTTTTACATCGAAATCCCATGTTTTTGCCCTGAAAGATTATACACAGTTTTGCTTGGTAGGTGATTCTTGGTTGTAATCCTAATATGTCTGCCCTCTGGAATATCCTATTCCATGCCCTCCTACCCTTTGTGGTAAAATATGAAAGTTTTTAACAGTCGGTTAGGATAACTGAAAGACGCCAGTTTTTCAAGGACCACCCTTTTGGGGAGGAGATGAACAGTCCGCCTGCTGCGCATGTCAGACTGCCTGCCGGGTACAGTCCGCCTGCTGCGCATGTCAGACTGCCTGCCAGGTACAGTGCGCCTGCTGCGCATGTCAGACTGCCTGCCGGGTTTTTTTTGACTTCCGGGGTGGAGAAAAGGGGAGAGGCCTTTTTTGCCTGCTTGGCGGGACTCCGGACGGCGCGGCACGGACTCTCTCTCTCCAAAGGTGGCCTTGTCGGTTGGTGGCCTTGTCGGTTGGTGGCCTTGTCGGTTTGGTGAGTTGTTATAAGGAATATAGACTAAGCTTAGACTTAAGACGATTTGTATTGTGTTTCTACTTTCCTATCCTTCTAACCAACATCACCTTGTGACTATCATAACTATAAATAAAAAGGTCTATCTAGAAAACCAAAACCTGCTTCCATTTACTAGTTTGGGAGATAAATTAAGGGAAAGGTTAAGTAGGGGAGATTTATGATCTAATATCCAATTTTAAATCTCACAGTTTTGGCGACCCCGAAGGGACCTTAAGGACCCTCCCACCCTCCCTAGTTTGGCCATAAGCCGGCCAATTCGGTGGATTTTCCAAATTACCGCCCCCCCCCACGGACTTTCCCTTTGTCTAATCTCCCTTAAAGACTTTAAGCCTCTAAGAGTCTTGCTTTAAACAGAAAAGCCAGCCCAGTTTAAAGGGCAAGATGCTTGAATATTCTACTATCCCTTTGATTTTTCTCATCGGAATGTATTGGGACAGCATAACATCCCGACTTAGAGGAATAGTTTACTCAATGGTCCTTCATAACATTATTGGTTTTTTCCTCATTCAGGCAGCAAAAAGTTTTTTGTATAATAGTATACGTGAGAATCTTTGGGAAAATACGTTTAATATAAGTAGAAATTTTATGCCTGCAATTGAAATACCTTTTAATACCACATCCATAGTTCATACGACTAAGGATTTTATTTTTTTTTGGTTTTTTTTTGTTTTTGTTATTATCATTGTTTTTGTTATTATCATTGTTATGATATGGGGGAAATTCTCAC
The DNA here is from genome assembly GCF_019393635.1 of Dromiciops gliroides. Classification (NCBI taxonomy): domain Eukaryota; kingdom Metazoa; phylum Chordata; class Mammalia; order Microbiotheria; family Microbiotheriidae; genus Dromiciops; species Dromiciops gliroides. The sequence goes on from NC_057861.1 coordinate 212,119,568, forward strand.
ATATGGAGAGAGACCTCGAAATGAAATTCTCACATATGGAGAGAGACCTCAAAATGGCTGTTTCTACTAGAGATGATCCAAGTTCAGAATCAGATCAGCAGAAACTACTCCCTCTGCAGGAAGCTATAGAACATAGTAAGAAGGGAGTGCCAATTCAAGTCAGAAAATATAGCCCCTTTAGACCAAGTGACTTGAGCGCATGGAAATCAATCATCCCTAGTTTTGAGAAAAATCCTAACACTGTAATTTCACAGTTAAGGACTATATTTAATGCATATCAACCCAGTTGGGCTGATGTTACTTGCCTTTTGGAAACTTTACTGTCCCCAACTGAGATTACAGATGTTATCTCAGCAGGAAATGCCCTTGTTGCGAAAGGTAAGGCCGATGTGGAATGGCCTCTAAAGGATCCAGAGTGGAATTATAATGATGATAGGGATTTCCAAAGATTAAAAGATGCTAGAGAAACACTTCTGAAGGGAATGGAATCTTGCTCTAGAAAACCAGAAAACTGGCAGAAATTTTTAAGCCTACCTCAGGAGGCTAATGAAAGACCAAACAGATTTTATGATAGACTTTGTGAGGCCGCTAGACAGTACACCAGATTGGATCCAGTAGATTTAAGAGATTCCTGTATCATTCTCAACACATTTGTTTATAATTCACTGCCAGAAATACGCAGATACTTTCTGAAACAATGTCCAGACTGGAGAAATCTCTCAGTAGATAGAATTAAGGAACTTGCAAATTATGTCTTTGACTCACGTGAGGAAGATCCAGATCACCCTAAACAGAGCATTCTGGCACCAGCGATTACTAGTCAGCCATGTGGATACCGGAGCAAGGACACTAAGGTGTGTTGTTACTGTCGTAAGGAGGGGCATGAATTGAGAGAATGTAGGACTTGGAGAAGAAATTCTAATTCTAATTACAGGCGAAATCAAAATAGAAATAGATCTTTTTGGAGGAATACAGAAAGGCAGTACCAGAATAATGGTAACCAAGACCCCCCTCAGAAGAGGACACAGGAATGATGGTGTCTTGGGGAGGAATGGAACATAGATAATGAAAGCCATATATTCCCAGATCCGGATTTTTTGAATGCACTTGTGCCAGTCCATTCACCTCCCCAGAGTAATGAACCACATGTCACCTTAAAAGTGGGGGAGACTTATTATGATTGTCTGCTAGACACAGGAGCCTCTAAATCAGTATTAGTAAGCAAACCAGATGCTGGATGTAGACCTGTAGGATATTTGAATGTAGTGGGAGTCTCAGGAAAGAGCCAGAGAGTGGCAAAATTGAATCCTCGCATGGTATCTATGGGGCCCTTAACAGTAGAACATTCATTTTTACTCATGCCTGATGCCCCTGTAAATTTATTAGGTCGTGATCTCCTTTGCAAGCTTAGAGCAACCATATCTTGTGCTCCAGATGGGGCTGTCTCCTTACAATTGCCAGAGGATACTGTTCATTTATTACCAATTTTACTTACAGAAGCTCAAGGAACAGCAGGGGAGGTATCCAAAATCCCCTCTGACATTCCTGAGTCTTTATGGGCCTCATCCCCTAATGAGGTGGGGCTCCTTAAGTCTGCCATGCCTGTTACCTTTAAAGTTAAGGGGGGACCACCCCCCTCCATTCCACAGTATCCATTGTCTAGGGAAGCAATAGAAGGGATCACCCCTATAATTGAGGCTTTGAAAAGCCAGGGTATTATTATTCCATGTCATCACTCTCCATGCAATACTCCCATTTTGCCAGTTAAAAAACCCAAGCCTGGGCCAGATGGTAAACCTGTTTATCGCTTTGTGCAAGATCTTAGAGCGATTAATAATTATGTTATTCCTAGACATTCTATAGTCGCAAATCCGGCTATGATAATTTCCTCAATTCCCTATGAATCTACATGTTTCACAGTGGTAGACCTTTGCTCTGCCTTTTTCTCCATACCAGTACATGAGGACTTCCAATATTTATTTGCTTTTACCTGGAAAAATAGACAGTGGACCTGGACTAGACTCCCACAGGGATTTGTAGACAGTCCCACATTATTTTCCCAAATTTTACAGCAGGATCTGGCCTCTATTACCTTTAAAGCCTCCACACTAGTACAATATGTTGATGACTTACTTTTGGCCTCTCCTAATGCTGAAATTTGTCAGGAAGATAGCCGTCACTTACTGCTGGAGCTGCACAAGAGAGGACACAAGGTTTCTAAGACAAAGGTACAATGGTGTTTGCCCCAGGTAGAATATTTAGGATTTATTTTGGCTGCTGGAACTCGCTCTGTCTCTTCTAAGCGAGTCCAGGCCATTCAACAACTCTCTGCCCCCACTACTAAGAGGCAGTTGAGAGCCATTCTGGGAGCAGCTGGGTACTGTAGACAATGGATACCCTCTTTTGGTGAAATTACTAAACCCCTCATAGCTCTTACAAAAAGTTCTGTTCCAGACATTTTACAGTTGGATCCCCAGCATCTCTCAGCCATAAAAGAATTAAAACGGGCCTTGTTATCAGCACCTGCCCTAGGACTGCCAGATTATAGTAAGCCTTTCACTCTCTTTGTGCATGAACAAAGGGGGGTGGCTTCTGGAGTCCTGACTCAGTCACTGGGGCCTAACCAGCGTCCTATAGCCTACTATTCAATTCAGCTGGACCCTGTAGCGGCTGGAGTGCCACCTTGCCTTAGAGCAGTGGCGGCCACTGCGCTTTTGGTAGAAAAAGCCTCTGATTTGGTCCTAGGTAACCCTCTAACTGTGCAATGCCCTCACGAAGTGGAGGCTCTCTTACTACGTCACAGGACACAAGCCTTTTCAGATCAAAGGCTGGCTAAGTATGAAATAACCCTGTTAGGTAATGAGAATATCACTTTAAAACGCTGCACAGTTCTTAATCCAGCAACACTACTCCCTAATTTACCATTCTCGGGGGAACCGTTGCATGACTGTGCTTCTTTAGTTGATATGGCTGAAAAACCCCGTGATGATCTTTTTGATACACCTTTAGAAAATCCTGATCTTGTCCTCTATACAGATGGTTCCTCATTTATGAGAGAGGGAACCCATTTTACTGGAGCTGCTGTAGTTTCTGATTATGACACCCTCTGGGAAGCTTCTCTGCCTTGCCATTTTAGTGCACAGGCTGCTGAACTTGTGGCTCTTACACAGGCCTGTAATATAGCTAAAGATAAGAGTGCCACCATTTTTACTGACTCGAAATATGGCTTTGGCATATGCCACTTTATTGGTATGATTTGGCGTCAACGAGGCTTTCTAACATCCTCGGGCAAGGCTATTGCCAATGGGGACCTTATCAAGGACCTCTTAGATGCCCTAAAACTGCCTTCTTCCCTAGCCGTTGTACATTGCCCTGCCCACACAGGGAATAGTGACCCTGTTTCAAAGGGAAATGCACGAGCCGATTCTGCAGCCAAGCTTGCTGCATTAGAAGCTCCTGAACATGTATTTAACCTTTCACCTTCTGAGGATATTCCTTCCAACCTAACCTATGACGATTCTGAAGTAGAAAAGTGGAAAAAGAAATTTAAGGCGAAACAGATCAATGGCATCTGGGTGTCTCCGGAAGGTAAGCCATTTCTTCCCCGGAAATTCTACCACCAGGTATGCCTCTCTGTTCACAGAAAAGGCCATTTTGGTACACAAGGCATTGTAGACTCTATTAAGAGAACCTGGATAGCACCAGGTGTGACTAATACAGCATCTCGAATCTGCTCGGGCTGCTCCACATGTCAGTCTTATAATCAGTATGCTTTTAAGGCCAAAGCTTATGGAGGGCGTCCTCTAGCATATACACCTTTTGAGCACTTACAAATTGATTATATTACTATGCCAAAAGCAGGACATTATAAATTTTGCCTTGTTATAGTTGATCAGCTCACTCGGTGGGTGGAGGCCTTTCCCAGCCCCCGAGCCACAGCTGCCTTTGTTGCCAAAATTCTTCTTAAAGAGATAGTACCTCGTTTTGGCCCACCAGCCCGCATCGATTCTGACAAAGGCACACATTTCACTGATTCGATTTTATCCCAAATCTACTCTTTCTTGGGAGTGACTCCAAAATTCCACACGCCCTACCATCCACAAAGTTCAGGCCAAGTCGAACGTATGAATAAAGAGCTTAAGAGTATGATTGGCAAATTATGTACTGAAACCCATTTGAAATGGCCTGATGTTCTACCATTGGCATTATTCTATCTACGAAGTAGACCAAGAGGAGAACTTCATATATCTCCTTATGAAATGCTTTTTGGTCACCCTCCTATCCAAGCTAAAACTTTTTCCCCAGTTTATACATCACTGGTGGGAGGTGATACTTCTGTTGCTTCCTATATACAGGAATTACAGACCAGGCTACGTGAACTCCATGAGGCAGGAGCTGTGGTCCAGGCAGGACCATTAGACTTTTCATTGCATAACTTCAACCCAGGAGATAAAATATATGTAAAGAATTTTCAGAGAACCAGTGGAACTCAACCTGCCTGGGAAGGACCTTTTCAGGTATTATTGACAACTCCTACCGCCATTAAAATTGGTGAAAAAGACTCATGGATTCATTGCTCTCATATAAAGCCTGCACCATTCATAGGTGAAGAGATTTCAGATAGACCTGAGGTAGACGCTAAAGAGGTAAAAACCCTAACGATAGCAACTGTTAAAGAGCAAAGAAAGTTCAGAGGAAACAGGAAGTTCCCATTTAAGAATCCCACTGATCAGTTAAATGCTTTGGGACTCAGTCTTCGTAAAGTATCAGGAGACGGAAATTGCCTTTTTAGGGCTTTAGCAGACCAGCTAGAAGGTCACTGTAGAAATCATCTCAGACACAGACAAGAAGCTGCTTCTTATATGATTAACCATAGACAAGAGTTTGAGTCTTTTATAGTAAATGACTCCCCTTTTGAAGAATATGTTGATGAATTAAAGAAATTTGGAAAGTGGGGAGGAAATGATACAATTGTAGCATTTGCTAAGCAGCATCAGCTGAATGTTGTGGTTCATCAATTAAATCAGCCTTTATTGAAAATCAGTGGCACAGACAAAACTGATGCTACAGAACTCCACATTTTCTACCATAAAGAACATTATGACAGCATTAGAAAGATCAATGACAATTCAGAAACCCCTGCCACTTTGGCATGCAGAGAATTGGGGAACCAGTTAAAGCAATGTGGCATACCCCAAACTCTAGCAGCTTAAATACCTTATAATTTAACAAGCATTTCCTTCTACAGGCAAAAGCACTGAAGTACATGGCCTAGTTTTCTGGCCTACCTCAACTATTTTTTTTTTTATTAATTTTTGGGTTTTTTTGTTTTTGTTTTGACTTTTGAAAGGCACTGAAAAGACCTGGAATTGACTGCACCTTTAAGTTCTTTAAGAGCACAAAAGGGTGCTTAGCGAATCTTTTGCTTTTTATTTTTTATTTTTGGTTTTGCTTTGGTTTTTTTTTTACTTTTGTTTCTTTTGCTTTTCTTTAAAACTAAATTTTGTAAACTAAGTGATTATTCAAAGACATTTTAAGTATATGCTGTGGGTGAGGCTATCGGGCCTCAGAAGCTACCAGAATTCTTTTTTTTTATTTACTCTTTCTTTTTGAGAGAACCATGAGTTCTAATGAGTTTTGTTTTATTTATTTATTTTTCTCCTTTCTCTTGTATGTTGTTCTGTTTAACTAAAAAGTACCAGAAATTGCTTGATACCTCACTGAAAACATTGAATATTGAATCTTGCTAATTGAAGTCTTATTTCTTTTTGATGAATTAATCACCACTTTAAGTATCTGCTACTGTTATACCAGAGAATTCATGTATAAGATGATGTGGTCTACTTGCTAAAAGAAGATTATGTAACAATGTCTAATATAATCAGCTATTTACATTCGTTTATTATTTATATGTCATTATACTCTGGGTATGGTTTGGAATTATTGTATATATCACTAATATATTCTCAGTTATGCAGCATAGCACACATTTTTACCATCATATTGTCTTTGGTGAAATTAATGAGATTTCAGAAATATGGAAACTTATCATTTCAGAGACTAACTTGCTGTGAACTCTGACGCAGGCCCTGGAGAGAATATATGTGCAACAAAAGGAGAGACAGGTATACGTAAGTCCATGGTTTGCTTATGATGGTGACTATGTAGAGCACAATTACTAGGCACAGTCCAGTATTCATCCTCTCTCCCTCCTAATTTAACCTAATTTAACTGAACTTATTTATCTTTTTATCTCACTCAGTTGAATTCACCTGTGGCCTAGCACAATCACTGGCTGTCTCAGAACCATGAGATATGGTATGATAACCTTTCCATAACATTTTCAGGTGTCATGAACACATACTAAATTTGGCTTTGATCCAGACACATGGTGGTAAAAAGTGTTACACATTGCATAACTACCTCAACCCTCTATTACAAGTCTAACCATATAAAGGAGGGAATGTAATGGAATTTATTAATTTGATCATTGACAATGCTATGCTAAGGTTTTAAAAATACAGCAATTCAAACAGTTAAAGAAGATAATCCAGCTTTCCAGACCAGAGTCCAGAATCCAGTTTTCCAGACCAGAATCCAGTTTCCTCCTGATGACATCTTACCACTTCAAGAAGACAAGAGAACTCAGAGACTTTATATGAACTGTTTTGCTTTATTAGCTTTTACTATCTCCTTTCTGTTATATACTATCTGTAACATGTACTCTCTGCAGAGGCTCTCCCTTTGCAAGACTAATGTCAAAGCGTCGGTTCATGAGGGAAAAAAAAAAATCGCCCCTCTGGACAAAACTTTCCTCTCTTCCTTTTCTGTATTGTTGTTCGCATATTATTAGTCAGCAAAAGTTATTATATTCTTTTTACTGTTCCATCAAGGAAACATTCCGTTTCTTGAGGAAGCAAAGGGGGGAAATGTGGTAAAATATGAAAGTTTTTAACAGTCGGTTAGGATAACTGAAAGACGCCAGTTTTTCAAGGACCACCCTTTTGGGGAGGAGATGAACAGTCCGCCTGCTGCGCATGTCAGACTGCCTGCCGGGTACAGTCCGCCTGCTGCGCATGTCAGACTGCCTGCCAGGTACAGTGCGCCTGCTGCGCATGTCAGACTGCCTGCCGGGTTTTTTTTGACTTCCGGGGTGGAGAAAAGGGGAGAGGCCTTTTTTGCCTGCTTGGCGGGACTCCGGACGGCGCGGCACGGACTCTCTCTCTCCAAAGGTGGCCTTGTCGGTTGGTGGCCTTGTCGGTTGGTGGCCTTGTCGGTTTGGTGAGTTGTTATAAGGAATATAGACTAAGCTTAGACTTAAGACGATTTGTATTGTGTTTCTACTTTCCTATCCTTCTAACCAACATCACCTTGTGACTATCATAACTATAAATAAAAAGGTCTATCTAGAAAACCAAAACCTGCTTCCATTTACTAGTTTGGGAGATAAATTAAGGGAAAGGTTAAGTAGGGGAGATTTATGATCTAATATCCAATTTTAAATCTCACACCTTGTAGGAAGCTGCTAGATCTTGCGTTATCCTGATTATGGTGCCACAGTACTTGAATTATTTCTTTCTGGCTTCTTGCAATATATTCTCCTTGACCTGAGTGCTCTAGAATTTGGCTATAATATTCTATTTCATGATTCTTCTAGAATATCAGGGCAATTTTCCCTGATAATCTCTTGGATGATGATGTCTAAGCTATTTTTTTGATCATGGTTTTCAGGTAGTCCACTAATTTTCAAATTATCTCTCTTGGATCTACTTCCTATGTCAGTTGTTTTTCCAAAGAGATATTGCACATTGCCTTCTATTTTTTCATTCTTTTGGTTTTGCTTTATTGTGTCTTGATTTCCCATAAAGTCATTAGCTTCCATTTGCACAATCCTAATTTGGCCAATTTGGCTTTTCAAGATGTTGACTTTTTTTTCATAACTTTCCTGCATCTCTCATTTATCTTTCTATTTTTCCCTCTACCTCTGTTACTTTATTTTCAAAGTCCTTTTTTTGGTAACATTTCTATGGCCTTGAACCAATTAATATTTTTATTGGAAGCTTTAAATGTAGGAGCTTTGACTTTGCTATCTTCTTCTGAGGTTTTATTTTGATCTTCCTTGTCACCAAAGAAACTTTCTAGGGTCAGCATTTTTTTTTCTGTCTGCTTATTTTTCTAGCCTATTTCTTGACTTTTAACTCCTTCTTAAACTGGGGCACTGCTTCCAGAATGCACTGTCCCAATCTGTGCTCTACTCTCACCCCTGTACAACAGACTTTTCCTGCTGACCTTCAAAGCTGTCTTTGGTTGAATAATTATCTAACCCCTTCCTTTTGTGGGTTCTGCTGCTCCAGGAACTGTCTTATGGCATTATTTAATGGTATTTGGAGGGAAGTTACTGCCTTTCCTCCACCATCTTAGGTCTGCCCCGCATTCATTGTTGTATAATTATTCACTCCAACAATAAGGAGGGTAAAGAAAATGCTTCAGGGTGAAAGCTAGATTCACAAGTACAATACAAGGAGTTTTTATTGAGAAATGGAAAAAGGGAACATGTGACTAGGACACAGTCAAAGAGGAGTTGCGAAGAATTGCTAAGAGTCCAGAAGTACTATCAGACTTCAGGGCAGTTTAATAAAATTTACAGAACCATTTTTATTTCTAGTCTATTCTCAGACAAGGGAGGAAACTAGTTAAGGTAAAAGAAATAGTCACTGTAATAGTAATAATTATAAAATGAGGAGATAAGGCAAACTTACAAGGAAGTGGACATTCTTTATTATATGACAAGCCATCCACAATTTATGTAAGACAATTTAGAATCATCACATTTGAAAGATTTTAGGCATCATTTATTCCAACTCCTTTACTTTGAAAATGAAAAAACATAGGTCAAGAGAGGCTAAGTTCATTACTCAATAGCTGGCATAATTTTTCTTGATTATAGAGTGATCATTCTCAAATTTCAAATTAACTAACTAGGTATCTATTTTCTCCAATCTTGTTTTTCCCTTATAAACAACAAATCTCTTTTCTAATCACTTAATACCAGTCCCTTAAGGCCTTTTTTTCCCCACTTCTACATAAGAAGCATGAGAATTTCATGAGAATAAATCAGAGGGGCTGATGATGCCACATATATATATGTGTGTGTGTGTGTGTGTGTGTGTGTGTGTGTGTGTGTGTGTGTGTGTGTGTGTGAGAATATGACCTAGGCTTATTTTATGGGGAGATATATTGCAGCTACTTTCTTATAATGACATTTTGTTTTTGGTTTGACCTAATCACATCATCTGGGTGACTATAAAAAGGTAAATGTATCAGTGGGGATTCATGAGTTATAATGGTATAAGTATAGTACCTTGAAGCTGGTATAATAATTTCAGGGGACCCAAATTATACATTCATGTTGGGAGGGGTTTCTTGTAAGGTCCTACATTCCTCTTTTTATTAGAACCTGGAATCAACTTACTCAAAACTTCACTCACAAATATTTTAAATTTCATAACTTTGTCTTTCTCTCATACTCATTACATTAGCTACAGATTCTTTCTTCCCTGCTATAACTTTTAGAAGAACTGTCTCAACCTAGTAACCTGGGTAAAGATATTTATGATCTCCTATCCCACCTATATTTCCCAAGCATACTAAGATTGATTAGCTTGTAAGGATAGTTTACATTCTCTCACACACAAATATACATTTATACACACAGAGTTTATTAACATGGAAAAGGGGAAAATCCTTGAATTAACATTCATTAACTCCCTGGAACTATGGAAACTTCCCAAGATACATATAGCTCCAAATATGAAGGTTCCTTTGGTAGAGACTTTCTTTCCCACAATAACTGGGTCTGGGTCTATGTGTGTGTCTTTCTCTGTCTGTCTTCAGTCTCTCTCTCCTGCTTTTCTTTCCATCTTGGCCATTTTTCACAATTTCCAAAGTTCTAAATATGAATAATTTGAATAGCTAGGGGTTGGGAAGGGGGGACATGTGAGTGACTGGTGAGTATTTCTAAATATTTGTCCTCTGTATTGTGTAGGATTTTTCTGGATACTGAAGACATGGGATTGGAATTAATTGAGAAGGTGTGAGGCCAAGATTTTCAAAAAGAATAGATAAGAGGCTAGGAACCTTATTGTGTATGTGTGTGTAATACATATATGTACAGCTACATAAATGTATATATACATGCACATGCATGTACCTACCTATCTGTATATATACATGCACAGAGATACATAGATACATGCATGCATATACATACATACATGCATACATACCCTTTAGTCCTCTGGTAAAGCCTATGGGTCTCTTCTCACAATTATATATTTAAATGCATGCAATGAAATACATAGAATTACAAGGAAACATAATTATTTTGAAATACTGTTACCAAAAACAACTTTAAAAAAGCAAAAAAACAAGTACACAAAGTTTAAGTTAAGAACCACTAAACTAGAGAACCTGAATCTAAGGTGGTATCATTCATATGGTTACAGCAGGGGAGGGGGGAGAAATGGATTATTTAATGGGAAATTTATAAATTATTATCACAATTTTCAAACATTGATTTCTTATTCTGTTCAGGGTACCATGACAGAGACATGAGATGAAGTCCTTGACCTTAAAGACAGCTACTAGTGGCAGGGGTGGGGGGTGGGGTGAAGAGGGAGGAAGTGGAGTGGAGCATAGGAAACCATTTCACATATTTCTCATTTCTGCTTCTTAGAACCCAATTTTCTTTCATTTTATATGTCAGCTTCTTCAAGAGATCTTTCAGTTTTTAGTGTCTACCTCAAATCAGTGTGTTTATTTTGTACCTACATTGTAATTTAACTTATCTGAGGACAAGTTGCATCCCTTCCATAGAATGTAAACTCTTATAGCATACTCTCTTTTCTCTTTTGTTTTCCCAATATCTAGTAGAATGTGTAGCACATAACAGATGCTTAGTAAATGTTCATTGATTAATGTTTGGCAGTTTTCACTTCATTTTCCACCTTAGCCAAAAGTTTAAAACTTGAATTCGCTTTATCAATATAATCTCCTGTGATCTGTCTAAATGTATTAGAGCAGAAATCATTTCTATATCCTACAAATTCTATTTTATGCTAACAATTTTACTCCAAATTAACAATTTTAGAATTCAAGGTATAACTGGCTCTAGGATACATACTAAAAATCAGTCAACTTCTTTCTCTCTCCTTCATGCCTTTACCATAAAAGTAGTAACCAATCTTTATTTAGAACTTTAAAATTTGCAAAGATGTTCCTTTACAACACAAATATGAGAAAGAGTGTGAGAGTATTATTGTATTATCATCCCCTATATATTTTTTTTATTTTTGCAGATAAGACTGACACTCCAGGAAGCTAAAAACTCACTCACTATTCTGAGGTGAAATTTTAACCTAGATTTCTTTACTCCATATGCTTAGGAATGTGCCAAGATGCCTATATTCCAAACCTTTTTCATAATTTAATTTGTTGACATTTATGGAGAAATCAGAGGAGTTAATAAATTGAAGGGGGAGGGGTGAAAATTATGAATCTTGTTAGCTCTATCCCAGATATTCTGCTATTAAGCAGTCTATTCTTTGGACAAGATGTTTATGGAAAATCATTTTGCCACTCAACTCTTCAAAGAACTATTAAGAGCTTATATTCTAGCTTTCTTCTGTTTCTCCTTTGTATATTATTACAGTTGAAATAAAATACATATGGTTTTCCAAAAACAATTAATAACTAATACTTGAAAATGATAATTTTAAAGGGAACCATTGGATTACTGTACCTAATTTCTTTGTTATTATTACATAAGGTCGTTTCGATGTACATTATAAACCACTGTTCCAAGTTCATTTTTCTTTTCTTTAGTTGTTCTTTCCTCTTGTACTAGTCCATTTTTTTTAAAGTGACCGTTATTTCATTTCCTTCAATTTCACTTTTAACCATCTTCTTTGGCCATTTCCCTGATGTTTAATTTTTCTTATTCCTGAGCTGTATTTGTCTTCCCACTTCCCTCCAATTATTCTGTCCATACTAACTTCTCCTATTCTGAATAGCCGATTCATGTCACCAAGTGCATCAGAACACAGCTTGTAGACACTAATACTACACAGTTGAAAGAAATGTCTTTAAGTACCAGTTTACTAAAAGTATGTATTGTGTGGGAAACCAGGGAAAGTACAAAAATCTACCAAAGGGCAAAATAAAAAGTAAGAACGAAATTCACTGTAAGTTAAAGCAGCTGGTTCAGTTTTCATTGATGCTGATGCTGACATAAATCTTGATGTTTTGGCTGTGGTCTATGTTATCTCTGTTAAGAGCTGAGAAACTCCTCAATCTCTCTTCAATTATTTCCTTCCATGTGATAGTTACTGGCCTCTGAATTGATAGGAAAGTGTTCCAATGAAAAATTCCAATATTTGTTTTCTTCAAATCAAACTTACTCTTCAGAGCTCAGCTCAAGGTTAACAACCTACATGAAGATTGTTTTGACTGCTGTGGCCCACAAAGAACTCTCTCTTCTCCACATTCTACTCATACTTCATAATATCCTTGTGTTACCATATACATGATATATCCTTAACACATGAACCTACTTTTAAAATATTCTAATTAGAAATATGTTTCTGCAGTATACATGAGTAACCTCCTTTAGAGGACAGGGTTGATTCCTTCCTTGACAGTGGAAACCACCAGGCTACATATCATAGGATCATCCTTTTTGGTCTGGAATGAATTAATAAGTCATTGAATTCAACCCCCTCAATTTTTTAGTGAGGAAACAGATGTCCCAAGGTATCAAGTGATTTATCTAAGGTCATACAGATAGTAGTAAGTGGTAGTAAATCTAAGATTTGAATTTAGGTACTCTGATTCAATCCAGAGTTATTTCCACTATGTCGTTCTGCCTACCAGTCCCTCCTATCCTTCTAGTGTGTTTTGTAAAATGGGCAGGAGAGGGAATACACAAGGAAAGGGATCAGAGAACTTAGAAATTTGATCCCTTAAGTAAATTTTAATCATTACTTGCAAATTGAGTCCTGGAGGCCTTCCACAATCTGATTCTTACCTAGCCTTCCATTCTTATCTCACCTTTCTCCCTCCCAGGAACTCTACACTTCCACAACACTGGATTGTTCAAAGTGTACCCTGTGGCTGCAATCTCAGCCCTCAATTCCTATTTTGAACCCTTGTCAAGTATATGATAGAACTAGCCATGAGCTTAGAGACCAACTAATCCAAACCCTACATTTCTAATTTCATTTTACTTTTATAAAAATAGAAACTGGCAACCACAGAGCTAAAATAACATAGCAAATAATCAGCAGAACTGGGATTAGAAGCCAAGCTCCCTGATTTCCAGTCCACTGATTTTTCTATTACACAGTAGGAGTCAGTAACTTTGATAATGTATTTACTTCAGGTGTTTCACTCATTATAGGACTCTGGGGTTCAAATAGCCTTTATAGGTACTAGCAGCTTTGACAGTAGATGGCCTCAAGCTGCTTTGGTTCTGAAAGGCTTGTGTTTATGTACTACTGGACCTGCTTTATTTTTGCTCAAAATCTGCATTTTTGCTTTCCTCCCCTAGGCAAGCAGTCTTTAATTAAGTGCTTCGCCTAACATTTTTTCCCCTTTTCTGAGGCTACATTTTGCTAGTAATATGGGCAAAAATTTAGGGACAATTTCTTTATAACAAAAGTATTCATCTTTTCTTCTTTCATGTCAGCAGAGAAAAGATAAAAGCTAGTCAAAGTCTACAGAACTGATATTGAAAGTTAGAAAGGTACTTAAATGTTATCTAGGCAGATGTGATCTGGAAGAAGAAAGGCTCTCAGAAGCTATCTTATACATCTTTTTTATTTTTGCAAATGTGGAAAGAGAGATCCAAAGAATTTAAGTGATTTGCCAAAGGTCAAAAGTAAATATCTTGCTACCCAAAGGCAATACCTGAATTCAGGGCCTCTGACTGTAGAATCAGTGCTGTTTTCAAGTCTATCACACTGCTCCCTCCTTTGTCTCAGTTACCATGCAACCCACTGTTTTCAACAAGCTTCCATGTCTACCACTTTGCATTAAAGCATTAGAACTTTTGTAGAAGAGTAAAATGGCATATCTACACATACATGTACATGTGGACATACATGCACATATATGTCCACGTGCATGTACACATATATGTATATATTTTGTATATATGTCATTTACATATATGACTGATTTTCTACAAAGATCTTTGTTGAAAAGATGGAAGACATCAGAATAGAAATGTTAGTGTCATTTGAATGATAATGTTAAATGAACATTGAAGGAGTTATGGTTTTAGAGCCATACTTGCCCACAGGCTTAGGTCTAAGGAACATTAATAGAGATAACAGATCTTTGAAAGCAAAGCTCATATAACAACAGACACATTCTTATGGAGTGTCTCTACATATCAATCCTAATTCCCACCTCTCATAATATGTTATGCTGGTATTACATGCAAAACATTGTTAAGAACACCAAGCAAAAAAGAAAAATAGTCTTTTCCCTAGAAAAATCTTAAATTGCAATAGGGACTGACCCAATGTAATGGAGTAATTTCCAGTGAGAATCCAGTCTCTAGAGGATGTTCTAATTTGCATGTAGTGGTGGGTTATACAGAATTTGCCAAGATATTCCCTGCAGTTCCAATTTAACATGTGGAATTTGAAGTTTGTCCATCCATGCACAGTTAGCGTCTAGAATCATGTGAGGATACAGTTTTCTAAATGACAGTAAAGCCAGAAAAATGATGATTCAGGATCAGCTGAATCAGAACTTACTTTGCATATACAGCTTGGGTCAAAAGTCATGAAGGGGTCTGATGTTTTAATAACTTTTTGAAAATTGTTTTTCTTTATTTTTTGCCATTTACAAGATTTGATTTTTCACACATAATATAAATTCATTCCCCTTATATACCCTATGTGATGCTATGCTACTGTAATTTAAAAACAAAAAAAATTAAGGAATTATTAAATATTCACAACTTTTGGGCCACCTACACAGAAAGGAATGTTCTGCTTATCAGTCTTTTCTTTCTTATTTGGTGAAAGTGAAACAAGGATTGCTGTGAGCTGCTAGAAGGAAGGGTAACTACCTTATCTGCCACCTGGCTATTATATGACCTTGAACACATCATTCTTTAATTTCTTTTGTGTTTCTTCTTTCCTGATTTTAAATGAATGGTTCTTCTGAAAGGTAGTTCCTCTGCTACCATATGAGTTTGGAGGTACGTTAGAGTTATCAACCTATTGTCAACCAGAGCTGGTTGCTTAGCCTTCTGAAGGAGGTGGCAGTAGCTACCAGTTGCAGTGCCCAAAAAAGAGAAAGAGCATACAGAAGGACATCAAAAGACAATAACCCAAGGATGACTGCAACTTCAGTGACTCTCACCCCTTGTGATGGAAAGAAATCCTGGCTATGGACTATAGGAAGAACATATTTTTTGAAGACCAGTAGAGAGCTAAATCTAAGGAAAAACCCCTTCATAACCTCACCTCTTCCTACCTTTTTATTCTTCTAATACTTGACCTCCACCACGTGCTTTATAATCCAATTATATTGGTCTACTTGTTTGTCACACAAAACTCTAAATCAGCAGAATCCATGTCTTTTCATTGACTGTTCTTCATTCTTGGAATACTCTCTCCTCAACTTTAACTTCTAACTTCCCTGACTTCCTTGAAGACTCACCTCAAATTCTACCTTTTGCCAGAGGTCTTTTTTGCTCCGTTCCCCTGCTACTAATACTTTCCCTCTGAGATTCCTTTCCATTTGCACATTATATATTTGACACATGCATAGTTATTTGAATGTTATCTCCTCCTTTAGAAAATGAGTTCTTTGAGAAGCAAGGGTATGTTATTTGTTTGTTGCCCTTTCTTTGTATTGCCAACCATCATCAGGGTGTCTGGAAGATAGTAAAAACACTTAACACATACTTATTCATCAACCAAATAATCAACAACAAAAGGGAATAAATTATTTTTAGGAAGTAGGAGCAATGAGTTACACTTTTGTCACAAGTTTTCTATACATTAATTTCATTAGCATTACACAATAAGTTTTATCCTACACTCTCACCAGAGGGTGTGGTCAAGACTGTAATGATTGGAATGATGCCACCTGCTGGAGACTTACTGTAGGAAAGCTCTGCCATCAGGAGAAAGCACATGAGGGCAAGACATGTGGCTTTTCTTTGGTGTCAGGAAGAGATGTTTGCTTGTGGGAGGAAGAGGGGGCGAGGCTGGCCACTGCCCTAAGGCAAGGTGGCACCCCAAGTCTAAAAAACATTCATTAAGTTATTTCTAGATGTCAGGCATTGTTTTAAGTACTGTGTATACCAAGAAAGTGAAAACAAAAGGCCCTGTCCACAAGGAGCTCATAGTCTAATGTTGAAGATGTCATACAAACAACAATGTAGTAAAAGTGATGTACAGGATAAATAGGAAATAATTAACAGAACACTGAAATTAAAGAGTTTGGGAAGTCTTCTTGTATAAGATGGGATTTTAGTTGACACTTAAAAGAAGCCAGAGAAGTCGACAGACATAATTGAGGAAGGAGAGTGTACTACACATGGGAAATAGCTAGAGAAAATTTCTGAAGCTAAGAGATGCAGTATCTTATTCACGCAACATCTAGGAGGACATTGAAGGATATGTGGTGGGGAATAATGTATAGATAAATAAGAAAGGTAGGAGGGGGTAATTGAATAGGGGCTTTGAATGCTAAACAGGGTGTTTTGTATTTGATTCTTGAGGTTATAGGGAGTTTATTGAGTTTTGGAATAACATGGGTAGACTTGTACTTTAGGAAAATTTCTTTTGTGGCTGAATGGAGGATGAACTTGAGTAGAGACAAACTTGAAGCAGGCAGAGCCTACCAACAAGCTATTATAGTAATCTGGGCATGAGGTAACAGTGGCCAGAATGGTGGCAGTGTTAGAAGCAAGGAGACACATTGGAGAGATATTGTAAAGAGGAAAATGGCAGGTCTTGGCAAAAGATTGAATATCAAGAGTGAGAGATAGTGAGGAGTTGGGGATAACTCCTAGGTTGTGAGCCCAAGGGACTGGGAGGAGGCTAGTGTTGCCCTTTACAGTAATAGGGAAAGTAGAAGACAGTAGAATATGGGGGTAAGATAATAAATTCGGTTTTGGAAATGTTTAGTTTATGATATCTACTGAGTATCCAGTTGGAAGTATCTGAAAGGCAGTTGGAGGTATGAGATTGGAGGTCAGGAGAGAGTTTAGGGCAATATAGGTCAATTTGAGAATTTTCAGTCTAGAGATGGTAAATTAAATCCATGGAAGCTAATAAGATCACCGAGTGGAGTAGTGTAGACAGAGAAGAGAAGAGGGCCCAGAATAGAACTCTTCAGGATACCTACAGTTAGAGTGAGTGCTCTGGATGAGGATCCAATACTAGGATAATAATAAAGACTAGCCAGATAAATAAGAGGGAAAACGGGGTGTTTCAGGATGTCCTGAAAATATAGAGAGAAGAGAATATCAAGAAGGCAAAGGGGATCAACCATATAAAAAGTTAAATAGAGATCAAGGAGAGTGAGGACTGATATAATACCATTGATTTGGTTACTAAGAGACATTTTTTTTTAATGAATCAAGAATCACAGCTCAGAGGGGAGAGAGAAATACATGCAACCATGGGAGGTTTAAGGAGAGATGAAAAATTTAGGAAAACTGCTGTGGAATGTGAGATATTGAGTTAATAAGACAGGAAAGTAGGCTTGCCTAAGAGCAGCGAGGGCCCAGTTGAAGTTGTGAGACATACATTTGTATTGACACCAATCATAACAATTGAGTGATTTTTTTCACCTTCCTTCAGCAAAATGTATATTATAGCAAAAGTGGTGAATAGCGGGAGTCATCGAGGGCTGAGGATTGGCAGAGAAGAACTGAGGGAGAAGAGAAGAGGGATAGGGACTGAAGGGAATAGAACAGTATAGAGTTGAACTGGTTTACAAAGAGGTCAAGATGAGGAAGAGGAGGGAGTAACTAGGATAGGGGTGAATACCTGGGAAATACCTGAGGGGTCAGGGGGTTGAAAGTCATGTCATAGATAGAGTAGCATGTGGTAAGGGAAGGCAGAGGCTGAAGTATAATGCTGATAGATTAGGTGTTGTAATTATTGAACATGTTGGTGACACTCTTCTCCAGGAGAAACCAAGCCCCCAAATTTTCCTGCTTCCTTACTTTTATAAACTTACCTGCACTGTGTCCCATTCCCCCAGGATCTAATCAGAGCTCTCTCACTTGATAACTTTATGCCAGCTGATTTTTGAATTATGGGCAGTGGCTAAAACTTTGCTGCAACTTCCAGCTAATATTTACATTTTCACTGAGGCCCTCAGGATATTAGACTTTATATATATATTTCACATAGCATTTCACATACTTGAGAGAAGCCAGCAAGAGAAGTAATTTTGTGTTGGGGCCCTTTTACTGTTCCTCAATTTATACCATGAGCAAAACTTCAAACTCTCTTTACACATAAGGATAGTCCTCTTTCCAAATATCATTGATCCCCAAATTAATAATGTTATATATACTCTATGTGTGTGCATTTGAAAATATGACAATAATTCAGAATTTTAAAAAAAAGCTTTGTGCTTGAGGAAAGTTCTGTGGGTTAATTCAATTTTCATAATATTTATCCAAATATTCTGAATAGGCATGGAAAACAAAGCATTACTCGTGGTTTTACTACAACTCATTACTATACATAATTCTCTCCTCAGTTCTGAAGTTCATAATTTCATGATTCTATACTGGACCATATGGTTATGTTTTCTGTTGTGCTTGAATTTTACTGATGTATTTTATGTACTAACAATATCTAGTATCTTTTTTGTTATTATAATAACAATGACCAAAAGGAGAAGGTAGAGGTACAATGGCTCATTAATTGGGCAAATGTTTTCTAGAATCATAGCATTAAGACCTAGTTGGTTCATTTGAGAAATATTTAAAGATAATGCTAATATTTCACTTATTACTATAAATAAAAGACACTATCTAGTTATATATGTCTCTGTCTCTAATCAAGTCAACAAACATGTTTAAAGGGCCTATTATGTGTTATGAACTATGCTAAGAGTAGAAAGCATGATCAAAAGTGGAAAACAACAAGAACAACTCTAAATCAAATAGGGAGGCAATATGCAAATAACTGCACAAGCAAGGCATAGACAGGATCAACTGGAATTTTTTAACAGAAGGAAGGCACAAGGATCAGGGTTTCTTATCAAAGCTGAGACTTGAAGGAAGCCAGCACAAGGAAACTAGGAGGGAGGACTGGGAGATAGGCAATGAAAATACAGAGTTGGGGATTGAGTGTCTCATTCAAGAAACAAGAAAGCCATAGTTACTGTTATAGAATTCACAGAAGTGAGTAAGATCTAAGAAAACTGAAAAGATAGGAAGGGGACAGGTTATGAAGGCATTTAAATGCCAAATAGACTGTGTTATATTTGATCCTGGGAGTAACAGGAAGTCACTACAGTTTGTTGAATAGTGGGATGATGAGATTTAAGAATATCACTTTTATAGCTGAATGGACTGAAGTGGGAACAGAAAAGGTAGGGAACCCTTGTCTGTATTGACTCCTACCAATGTATTTACCTTTAATAGTCAGCTAGAGTACATGATGAATTCAAAGCAAAGGGATTTAATGAAATGGCCAGATATGAGTGTGTTGTTTAAAAATCTAAACGTGGGTTCTAATCTGTCCACCCCAGTTTTGGGGGGAAACTGGATAAAATCACTGATAAATTCATCAAGAGTTTAGGCTTTTAAGGGTTTATTAAAAGATATAAGATAGGAAAGAGAGAGGAAGATTGAGAACAGATTTCTTATATCATAGAAATCCTAGCCTTCCTAAGCTCCCACATGAAGTCCTGCCACCAAGCCGATGTCTCAAACCCAAAGAGAAAGTAACCCTCTGCCAGCATCTGCTTCCTACTTCATGTTCTCCTCCCAGAAATGGGAGACTCTTCAAGTTTATTGGCTCGTAACTTTGATAGACAGTACCAACGAGCAAACGTCACTTCCTGACGCCAAGGAACTTGACCACCTGGCTTGCACTCAGACGCCTTCTCCTCATGGTGAGGTTTCCTACAGTAACTCTTCAGCAGGTGGCATCACTCCAACCATTACAGGAGGTAATGAGGGCCTACATCAGGGTGGTGCAAATATCAAAGGCAGGAAGGGGAAAAACATGTGAGAAACTGAAAATGTAGACTCAAGAAGACTTAACCAATTGTATATAGAGGTTGAGAGAGTGCAAAGTCAAGGATGACACAGTTATGAGGGTAGGTTTCTAGAATGATGATGGAACCCTTGACAATAAAAGTAAAATTAGAAAGAACATTTTGGAGGAAAAAATAATTAGTTACAATTTGAACACAATAATTTAAAATGTCAACTGGAAATTCAGTTCTAATGCCATTCTAACAATAGTTTCCTCCACCATAATACAGGAATCCTTACATATCATACATATGGTAGCTGTGGCTCTGTTTTTTAATCAAAACTCTAGGCTTATATTTCCCCCCTCACACTAGACAATCTTGTTTATCCTCTTTATCTTGGTATTCTCTCCTCCCTAAGATTTTGTGACATTACTCTCCTTGTTTTCTTTCTGCATATCTAATTAGTCTTTCTCACTCTCACTCAATGTAACTATACCTCAGGGCTCTGACCTCAGTTTCCCTCTTTCCTTCCTCTTTTCTATTTGACTTGGTGATCTCATCAGTGCTCACAGCTTCAGTTATAATCTCTGTGCTCATAGAAGGGCAGCACCAGACATTAATTTCAATTGATGAAGGAAGTATAATTAAATTAGTGAAAGGAATTTTGGGTTCATAGCTGTCAGGAATTACTAGTGTTTAGACAAACTTCAAGAATACTGATCATCATGTCTTCTATCATTTAGCATTGTAGAGAGTTGCATGGGGCACCTAGAATAATTTACCTGTGTCTTATACAGTTAGTATATAACAATGGTAAAACTTGAACCCAGATATCCCCAACTCCAAGGCAGTTCTCTATCAACTGTACCATGTTGTCTCTGAAAATCAACTATATATAGATATATAGGCTGGATATGGGATTACTTGTTTTAAGTAACTCTCAAATTAGGGGATCCTATATAATATTGTATAATGTTTGAAATTATTCTCATATTTAATAACAATTCTTGTTTTGGGCACTTTCCCTGAGACATCCATGATTTCATGATTTTGTTTATTTTTATATGCTTCAGGGAGAAGAAACCTTCATTAGACATACAAAGAGATGCACACAATAGCGACAGATAAAGAGACAGAGATAGATATTGAGTTTAAAATTTCTACTGGACATCTAATTTGAGATATCTGGGAGGTAGTTGTATATTAGAGGTCAGCAGAGTGATTAGAACAGGATAGGAAAATTTGAGAATCATTAGTATAGAGTTAGTAATTAAATTTATGATAGCTAATGAGGTCACCAAGTGAAATAGTGCAGAGGGAGGAGAGAAGTGGGCCCAAGACTTAATTATGTAGGACCTCTAGATAGCAAACAAGACTGAAGAATGGTCTGATAAGTAGGAAGAGACCCAGGAAAGAGTATGTACCAAAGGATAGGAGATAAGGAAGAAGGAACAAGGGGAAGCTTGTAGTTGTATGGTTTCAATTATTTTCTGTAAAATTTGAGGCAAGAATCTCAGCTCAGAGAGTGACAGAAGAGTGGACATGGGAAATTTGAAAAGGATATAAAGGTTTAGAAGAATCAATGTGGAGAGTGGGATAGTGAATTGAAAAGGGAGATATAAAAGGATTGCCTAGCAGTTCTGAAGGTCCAGTTGAGGTTATATAAGATAAAATTTTAGTGTATCCAGTCAGAATAGTTGTCTGATTTTTTCCACCTTTGTTTAGCACCACATGTATAGGAACAAAGGTAGAAAATCATGGGAATGATACATGGTTGAGGCTTGGCAGGGCATAATCAATATTAAGATAAGGCGATCAGGGATTCAAGAGATGAGGACAGTGTAGAATTGAACTAGTTCACTAACAGATCAAAATATGGAAGGGAAATGAATGATTAGTACAGGGGAGAGGGCCTAGGAGAGAATTAAAGGCTCAAGGGATTGGAAGTCACTAGATTGACAAAGAGAAGAGTTTCATAAGGGAAGGGAAAGAGAAAAATGCAAAATCACTATATTATCAGATAATAGGATTTCAGAATTGTTGAGCATGAAGACCATACATTTGTGGGTGATAGCAAGATCAAAGGTATGATCATCTTTCTCATTGACAAATATTGGTTGAGGAAATGAGAGGTTATATTGTTTGAAGGAGAGACAATATGTATATTGAAGTCCCCTGGTATGAGGGCAGGAATTGGGGAGGAGAAATTGTGAACCATGTGAACAGAATTTATTAAGGAAGGAAGAAAAATGGAATGACGTCTTCATATAACAGCTACCAAGATTTTGACTGGTTGGTAGATATAAATAGCATGAACTTTAAAGGAAGAGAGGTAACTGAGTGATGGAGGTAGGATGAGAACCTGGAAGTGGCAATTAGAAACAATTCCAATTCCCCTGCCTTGACCAGTGGGCTACTGATAATAATTGAAAAAGCTTTATTGTAAATATTGGAAAGAGTGGTCAGGAAGGCTGTGTCTTCTGGAAGGCAACTGGTTTCAGTAATATCTAGCAGATGGAAGGAGTAGGAGAGGAAAATATTTAGGATGAAATGAAGCTCTATGTCTATAAAACAGACCTTCCACAGGGTATCACAGAAGAACTAGATGGTTATTGGCTGAAATGTTGGGGTTAGAGAATTGAAAAGGAAGGAAATAATGAATAAGGTAGTAAGGAGTAAGGACTTTATCTAGATGATGATTTACATTGGTTAACAATCACTGGGATGGGAATGCTATGACCTGATGTGAGAATATTTGTCATTGATTAGAGAGTACTGCTCCTCTCCCCAATAGAGGTTGGAGATTGGGCTAAAGGCAAGTTCATTATAGGAGATGGGAGGCACATAGCCAGATGCTCATGTGGAAAGCTTTGCTTTACTGCTCTTCTCCCCTCTAAATGGTAGAGATTAGAAAGGAAAAGGGCACAGATGAAGATGGAAATCAAACCTGAACAGCAGGAGAAAGAAGTCCTATTACATACCAATGTTCCTTTTCCTCTTCCCTTAAAGGACAGGCACAGCAAGAGATGGAAGACCTTGGGATCAAAGGATAGGTTGCTACTCTTTGCATCAGAGCTTTTCCATATCCCATTTGGGAAGTCAGGCTGGCTGCAGAAGGTAGAAGTTGCCTTTTTCTATCACACCTGGAAATCATTGCTTGGAGGCAGAGGAAAGTGCTTCACTGCACATGGAAGGTGCTTGGTATGTTGCCTTGTCATCTTCCCTCAGAGGAAATGCTGCATTCATCAAGAGATGGAAGACACAAGGTTCATGGACAGAGAAACTTTTGGCTTCTCTATTTCAGTGAAATTGATAGCTTTCTCTTGGCTGTGTGCTGATCTCAGTTCATTTTCATCTAAAGATTTCACTCATTCTCACGTACTTTCTGGCATATTCTAATATAGAGTTTCCTTGATTTATTTTTGTTATCCACTTTAATAAATGGCTGTATTTTCTATTCACTATTTGTAATGGTCTTTTGGTAGCATTTGGCACATAGAAGTCAAACAAAAAATCACCCATAAACCACTAATATTTAGAAGTCAAATAGATATAAATCTAATTAGCCTCCCCTATCAGAAGAGAACAAAGCAAACAGGCTCATGGCCCTTTATCCTTTTCCTTCCAAGGATGGAAGTAATTCCCACTTGGAGAATAGTGGGCAAGAAATATTGATACTTACTATGTCTCATTGTGAGAGGCAATTATATAGTCCATTTGGACATACACAATTAATGTGGGAGCAAAAAAAACTTTCTTTAGAAGATTAGAACAAAAAATATATAAGTTTATCTGTCTAGAGCTGGAAGAGACATCAGAAGTCACTTTGTTGAGGAAATTGGCATTCAAAAGTTTAATTGACTTTCCTTTGGTAGTAAATGTCAGCATTGAATTAAATTTATTTTTCTTAACAGATTCATATGTTTGTATAGAAATTTAACAATGGCTTCTCATAAAGGTGTGTTGGTAAGAAAGATTAGATGCTTGATGCTTTTCTAGCTTTGTATTTTACATTTAAATAGTCATAACACATTAAGTACTATGTGCATTGTTTAAAATTTCAGCTTCACTGCTAACAGGGTGATCAAAATCAAATATAACAAACCTGGTATATTACAAAAAACATATGATTTCTTTACTTCCTATGTAAAAAGGTGACTGAAACTAGTAAGAGTGCAGAATGCAAAGTAATATGGTTGCTGAATAGAAAAGCCTTGCATAAATCTAAAGAATGAATGTTATACAAAAAAAGAGAAGAATTTGAATGAAGAGATGAAAGTAGAGTTCTGGGTTACTATGGGTGGTAGGAAACCCATTACATAAAGCAATGTTTATAATTGCTTTCTTGTTCTGGGTAGTGAGCAATAAAAAATGAGAAATAAACCTTTTAAAATGTGAATAAACCTTTTCTAATATGAAATTAAAGCATTAAAACTAAATCTGCTTCTGCTATTTTTAGTTTAGAGATACTAGTCATGTTTCTTTATGTGTGTGTTGTGTTTGAGAGAGACAGACAGAGAGAGTGAAAGAGACAGAAACAGAAACAGACAGATAGAGAAAGCGAGAAAGGGAGGGAAAGAGAGAATTAAAAATGGCTCTATGCCAAGGCACAGCCTTGAATGACTCACCATTTTTTGCGTTTGGTCTTAAATACAATGCTGCTGTAGGGGGGAAATCAAACAACAATTCCAACTGTATCTAAAACCAATTTATGTTACAAAACCTTAGCTGAGCCTTTGCTGCTGTTAGGTAATCCCAATAAATCATAGCCCCACTCTTTACAGTGGCTCTTCCCAATCTTTTCATCCCTACCTCCTCAACCATCCCATGAGATCCTCTACCTGGACATTCTAATATGATATTATTGACATATTTTATGGAAAAAAAATGAGGCCATTTACTATGTGCTCCTTTTTACCTCTTCCCCATCTCCTAGCATTTAGATACCTTCCTCATCTCCTAGCCTCAGATTCCTCAATCCTATTTCACCCTGATGAAATTGGCTTACTTCTTACCAAGGCTAATCTCTCTATCTGTTAAAACAAGTCCTTTCCATCTGATCTTTTTAACAATTTACCCATTGTGTAATTCCCCCACTCTATCATTTATTTTCATCCTCTCCCTGTCAACTGGCTCATTACTTATAGCTTACAAACATGTCCATGTCTTCCCAATTCTGGAAAGAAAAAAAAACTTCATTTGTTCCTTCTCTTCCCACTATTATTCTTTAACTCTTCTCTTTGTAGCTAAACTCCTTGAAAATGTCATCCACAATAGGTGTCTTTACTTTTCTCTCCTCTCACTTTTTGTCTAATGCTTTACCATCCAGCTTCAAACTTTATCATTCCACAGCAATTACTCTCTCCAAAGTTACCAAAATTCTCTTTGTTGTCAAATAAATGATATTTTATTGGTCTTCATCCTACTTGAACTCTGGTGTAGCCTTTTGATACTGTTGACCATCCTTTCTTCCTTGATACTCTCTTCTCTCTAAATTTTTGGACTACTTTCTCCTGATTCTCCTCCATATATGACCATTCCTTATCAGTCTTCTAGTTTTGGATCCTTCTCCAGAGCACTCTCTCTAACTATAGCTGTCTCTTGGGGTTCTTTCCTAGCCCTTTTCTTCTCTTAGAGATTTCATCAGATGCCACTGATTTAATTATCATCTCTAAATTTAGGATTTGTGAATCTAGTTTACTCCTCTGCTGACCTTCAATCTCACATCTACAACCACCTTTCAGACATCTTAGACTAGATATCTTAAACTCAACATTTCCAAAACTAAACTCAGTATCTTTCCCCCATTCCTTCCTCCTTCCTCCTTTGCCTATTACTACAGAGAGCAATGCATATCCCTCCAGTCCATCACAATATCTCATTCCAGATATACAATTATTTCTGCCAAAGCTTATCAGTTTCACCTTTGTAAAATCTCTAGAATATGCTCCCTTCTCTCCTCTGACAGTTCTGCTATTCTAATCATCTCATGCCTGGACTACTGCAATAACCTATTGGTAAGTCTGCTTTCCTTGTCTCTCCCCACTCCAAGCCATCCTCCATTTAGCTACCAACGTAATTTTCCTAAAGCACAGGTCTTACTCCCCTACTCAACAGACTCCAATAACTTCCTATTGCCCTAGGATTAAATACAAAATACACTCTTTGGCATTCAAAACTCTTCAACAACCCCCCTTCTACCTTTCCAGACTGCTTATATCTTACTTCCTGACAAATGTAAAGAATTAATTATGATTTGGGGTTTCTATGACCCCATCTTTGGCTAAAATTAGAAACCCCAGCTTGTACCTGTGCATGCTGACCTCACGCCAGACATCCACACGCTTACATGGGCCTGGCCAAATTATACTGTAGGGAGGTGCCACCATGATGAAAAGTCTAGTGAGGACAAGTCAGGTGGTCTTTGACATCCAGAAGCTGGCCGACTTGTATTTGTAGAGCCACCTGTTACTTCTGTCAATCAGGGCTGCCAGCCAGTTACCTTGGGGCTGCCTGTGTGTGTGGATGACCCTGTTTCCCATGGGAGAGGGGTTTTCTGGGAGAGAGAAGAGAGGAGAGAACTCACTCCTGCGTGTGAGAGAGAGGGAGAGAGATGCTGGTGTGGTGGTGAGTTTGTCTATCCCCTTTTTCATTGTCCCTAGCTCTATTAATTTCACCTGTGTTGTAGGTTTGTTCTCATTAATAAAACCTGGGGTTTTTTTTGTTTTTTTTTTTTTAAGAGGCTGTTAATCTCCTTTCTTACCCCAATATTATGGCAAGCTGCCCAATTAACTCTCATCATACTAAATTTGGCCCTTACACATAAACTCTTCAATCCAATGATTCTGGCCTCCTGGCTGTTCCATAATAAGACAGTCTATCTCTAGGCTCTGGAAATTTTCTCTGGCTGTCCCCAATGCCTGGAATGCTCTCCTTCCTTGACTATGCCTACTGACTTCCCTAGCTTCCTTTAAGACAACTTAAATCCAATATTTTAGAGGAAGCTTTTCCCAACCCTTCTTAATTCCAGTGCCTTCCCTCTGTTGATACATATTCATCCTGTATATAACTTGCTTTGTGTGTGTGTGTGTGTGTATGTATATATATACACACATATATATGTATATATGTTTTCACATTGTTGTCTCCCATTTTATATTGAAAGTTCAGTGACAATAGGAAGTGTCTTTTACACCTTTTTGTACACTTAGCTCTAGCTCTTAATCTTAGTCTGAAACATAGTAGGTGTTTAATAATTGTTCCTTCATTGATTGATCTACAATCCTGTTTCCCAGCATCTCATTTTTATATGTCTGACATGTGAACTTTACAGCTGATATCAGGTAAATCACAGACCCTGGCATGGGAGTTGGTGTTGCAGTCACTGTAGTTGCCTAGGAGCTTCATCTAGTCAGAAGCTGTGATCATTCACATGGTTGACACAAGTTCAGAATGAGACAGGGCTGTAAAAAAGTAGAGGCCCTGAACCCTAGAACTGTGTTGTAACTATTGGACAAGTAATCAGCACCTGTTTATAGCATTGCCAGTAAAACCTGAGGCTTAAATAAATCATCGCAAACTAGAATTGAACTATCTCACTGGGTTGTTCTACATTTAAACAAGTAAGGTAGATCTAGGTCAGAACTGTTTAAAGAAAGATCCTATCTTTATGGACTGCCACTTCTTTCTATATAGTTGATGGACAAAAGAGAGGATTTACCTTCCTGCACAGCAATCTGCTCTCTAAAAAGTGAAAATCCTTAATAGTCCAGCCAAGGGAGCAGAGAGAGAGAACTAGAAAGTTCTGGAAATCCTAAGATAAATGTCTCTACACTTTTGAAAAAACATAGAACTACCCCATTCATGAAATGGAATGGAGAGATGTGTGGCCCTGCTCAGCACTATAGCAGTCTATCCATGGAGTGGACCAGATTGCCAGTCTAGTAATTCAGATTTGAAGCATGATAACCTAGGAAAGGAATGATCAGACCAAGATCAGGTCCAGTTCCATCAATGAGCTTTTCTTGCAGACTGCATATTAGGAAAATGAAAGCCATAAAGGCCCATAATTCCCGAGTTGTGAGTTGCCCTGAACATATGTGTTCCCTACACATGTGCATCATTGTAACAGTACTTGAAATCTGTGTCTGGGTGTGGTTTAATACCATCAGTCCTTCACTGATCTAGACAAAAGAATATATATCCATTCCTTTTGTTCCCTTTTGTTTTGTCCCAGATGAGATTTGTTGAAGTTTCTCAAGGAGTACAGGACTTTCTGGTGGGGAGGGGAGGACTGAGAAAGTGATCTCTGGGTCCCCCAAGAAATCCATTATTAATAATTATTTTTTCACACTATGGTAAGAAAAGTGACAAAGTATATCTGTCATAAACCTGGTATGCACAACTATACCTGGGGGAGAATGGATAAATATGAAATTCACAAGTAGAGATATCCTTAAAAAGATAACACCAGCAGACATAGAATATGTTAAGAGGGTTATTTAGATAAGAAAAGCATTTAGCTAAATCATGTTCAAGGAGAGTAACTCTGGCCTCCATAGGTGTGGAGCTACTAATGTCTCCACATTGCATTTGATGACCTTGGTTGCTTACCTCCACTGGATTCTGCTCCACTAGACATTGTCATATCCTGCATCATTTGATGCTGTAGGACATTGCTTAGTTACAGTCTCAACTATCTCTGGTTTTTAGCTCAACTGAAATCCTTGGTAGGGAATTAATATAGTCTTTTGAAAAAAGCATGAATACATTAATGGTTTTGTGCTCCAAGCAGAACATTGCCTATAAACCTTGTGGACTGTCACCTTCCTTTTCCAAAAAAGGCCAGATGCATGAGGAAATCTATATCTAGAATGAAAGTCCTTAACCTATGGTCTGTGAACTTCCTTTAATTTTTCTTAATCTTATATCTTTTATTTTATCTTATTTTAAAAATTGAGAAAAAGGAGTCAAAAGTTTCATTAGGCTACTAAACATAGTTTCTGACCCCAAAAAAGATTAAGCACCCCCTGTGCTACAAGATCTAATGCCATCAAATTTCAGACTTAGGAACTCTTGAACTTTAAGTTACCTACAGGGCAACTTTCAAAACTAGTGTTCCTCTATTAATCTTCTTTCTCTGCTAAAAGTTTGAATCCCCAGCTGTGCTAGCTCAGAATTCAGAATCTCATCTTTCTCTACAGAGAATGTTGGGCTTCAAGAAGCAATACCCATGAATTCCTTCTTTAGTAGTAGTATTAATAGTAGTTGTGGTGGTGGTGTTAGTAGTGGTGATGATGGGGGTGGGGGTGGTAAATCCTCAGGTTCTGTCTACTATGGAAGTGGACAGTGTATTTTTTCTTGGTAAATATTAAATATATTTTTAAAACCTAGAAGAAAACTCAAATATATGAGTCAGTCAGTACACATTAAATGCCTACTATGTGTCAAGCACTGTGCTAAGATCTAGGGGTTTTTTAAAAAAGGCA
Source organism: Dromiciops gliroides (assembly GCF_019393635.1). NCBI lineage: Eukaryota > Metazoa > Chordata > Mammalia > Microbiotheria > Microbiotheriidae > Dromiciops > Dromiciops gliroides. The sequence continues at coordinate 212,149,312 of NC_057861.1, forward strand.
AAAGACAGTCCTTGCTCTCAAGAAGCTTACAGTCTATTGGGGGAAGACAACATACAAAAAAGAAGATAAAGGGAGGTGGGAGGAGGGGATGAGGTGAAGAGAGCATAGGTGGGGAGCATATGCCTGACCTGGGACCCTTCCTAAAATGTTGGTTCTAGGAGGCAATTTCCAGGCTCTAATCAGAGTGAAGTGGTACAGATGCAGAGGGTACTAATAAAGTGTGACTTCCAAAGCTGAAGTGATCTCTCAGGATGAATATGTGCCTGGAGCATGATAGAGGAGTCCAGAAGAGTACAACTTGGTGGGAAATAAACATTAAAACTAAATTTATCAGCATAGCTTTTATCTAGTTGTTCTTTTTCTAATGGCACCTGAGTGGCACAGTAGATAGAGTTCTTGTCCTGGAGTCAAAAAGACTTGTATTGAAATCCAGCCTTGGACATTTAGTAGCTATGTGACCCTGGGCAAAATACAACCTCTTCAACCATGAAATCGGGATAATATACCTACCTCACAATGGTGTGAACATCAAATGAGATAACATTTATAGAGCATTAAGTTATACAAACACCTGGCACATAATAAGCACTTAATAAATGCTTGTTTCCTTCCTCCTTCCTTTATAATACCCTTTTTAGTGGCTATGATCATTGTGATTTTTTAAAATATATTGTTTACTGTTATAGTTATGAATGATAAGACACCTATATGGAGTCACTTAGACTAAATGGTCCTAATGAACATAAAAATATAAGCAATAACAAACAGCCTCTACTTCTTTACTGCCCTGTTTCATTCTGAACCTGTATCAACCATGTAAATGATCACTGCTCCTGACTGGATGGGTCTCCTGGTCAACTGGAGTGACTGCAACACCAACTTCCATGCCAGAGGTCCCTGATTACCAACTCAAACCCTCATCCAGCTTCTGGTCCCATTAGGAAACACTCTCCTTTGAATTTGATACAAATAAGCAATCCAGGGAATTTCCTTACCATAAATGGATCTAATGAGAATGCCTCCTCATCTGACATCAATTACCTAGTCTTGATCAAGTTTATCTTTAAGATATAAAACTTCCTTATTCAGACCCCATATAGATATTTGCCATTGTATACATCTTCCTCCTCAAAATAACTGAGTGACCCTGTGTAGGTGTGGCTGAATCTCCACATTGATTAAATGTGTGTGTTCATACTTTCAATTTGTCCTCTTGTTTCACTGCATAATGTTAAAGCTCATGTTTGTATTAGGCTCCAGGGGTACTAATTTCCTGTAAATGCTAGAACCTGAGTCTTTTCTCTAATATTAGCTATGAGCCCAAATATAGAAATGACATATTTATTTAATCAGCATTAACCCAGTGATGGAATTTTCTTCCAAACCCCATTTTTTCCTTCAAAACCGCTTACTGATGAATTAAAAACCCCTTAGTTTATAGGTACTAGGGAGAATCAATGGGACCAGTCTCTCTTGAGAGAGTATAAATAATAGTAGATTGTTGTGCTAGACTGTACAGTGTCTTATGATCTGTACTTAGGGTGCACTGATTTTTCAGAAATAAATGGAACTTATGTGAATATGTAACATCGAGGAGTCAATTTTAACTCTAGTATGCATTCTAATTGAGAGGATTCCCATTCCTGGTCATAATCTAGTCTTTTGACTTTTACCTGGAGTGTATCTTAGAGGGACTCTATGCCATGGCTGGGACTGACCATTAGAAATGCTTCCATAGAGTCATCTCAGGGATTCTTCAAGATGACTTGCCATTTAGGTGAATTAAAGGTAGTCTATATAGAAGTCATAAATTAATATTCTCAAAGCAACTTTCCTGAAATATACTTATATCTTTACATAATATAATATGATAGTATATTGGGTTGTGGGACCATGGGGTCATGCTCTGATTAAGAAAACTGCCTCATGATTTCAACACATTAACAATTAAAAGGCTATAAAAAATTTAGATGCCAAATCCTTTTAAAATAATAAATGGAAAAAAAACTAAAGTGAAAGGGCCAGATAATCTTAGAACATATTATATGTGTAGAGCTTTCAATATTCATAAAAATGCTAGGTTCAAAGTTGGAAGCATAGATATAAAAATATATAAGTATAAATGACTTCTACAGCTGTTGCCATAACTATTTTCTTCTTTCCACAGCATACTATGCATTTAAACATTAGATGCATCATTGATAATGATAAGGTCAAGATAGATGATCAATTTTTCCCTTTCTAATTGTGAATTTTCTGACTCTGTTCTCATTTCAGGTCTTGGTTTCCTTGGAAACCATCATATTGAAGTGACTTCTAAGAAAGTGAGAGAGACGCCCTTGATTTTTTAGTTCTCAAAAAAAAAAAAAAAAAGCAAAAACTGTATTCTTATGCCCAGGAGTTTTAGTGCCACTGGATTCAATATTTCCCTTTAGATGGAAATATTTGAGATTTTTTGCAGGGTGCAAAGCAGGCAGAAAATCAGATTTTAAAAATTTAAGCTTTTTACTTTCTTTTATTACTGGGGCTACCTGAAAGACTCAGAAGGTTGAACAGCTTTACTTTTTCTTTGTTCTTTTTTTAATTTTTTGTTTTTCCTTTGCTATATAGAAGGCCATTATGTATAGATCAGGCTAGGGAAACATTGATAAGAATTTTCCTCTGTGAATCAGACTGATGTTTTCATAATTTTTCAGCTTCTGACTACTATGCACGTACTCTTTTTTTTCTTAGCAAAGCTCTCCTAGCTTTCTTATTGTTCTTAGGTGTGTTGATCGTTTTTTGTCATATTCATTACTGATAAGATTGGTAGCATAGCTGAAGCCATAACTGTAAATTAATGAAATTTCTGATAACAACTTCTGAATTTCAATATAAGTAGAAAAATGCTATCAGATAGAGAAGTTCATTGAAAAAAAATCCAATATTCATTGTGAGAGGCAAGTTAACTAAGATACAAAAATACCTTAATCCCTCAGGACGAGAGAAATTAATCCTGTTCTCTACAATGTTTCTCAACCAGGACTGAGCCAGCAGGTATTGCAAGGAGGACCTAATGAAATGTAGTTAGAAGTCGAATTCAGAGCTTCAAGGAAAAATTCAAAGAACAATTGTAACCTGGCAATTCAATGATTTCCAGGCAAAGTAGATATGTATACATAAATAGGGTAACTGATACAGCCAAATAATTTCCCCAAAAGGAACCAGTTCTCACAGCTCTTCACCAAGGATACCATAGGTAATCTAATTCATAATATTTTTCATTAGCATTTCCTCTACTATGTCAGCTATACAAATGCACATCCAATGTCAGCTTAACTTCCATTGATGAAAAACGCACCATAATTGGAGGCCTTCTTTTCCATTATTGGTGAGGTATAATTAAAGGCTTTTTTCCCCCTTATATACAGTTCAGACCTACATTTTAGCATTTCCTATCCATTGCTTCTAATTTTTCTTTTGGGAAAGGGATAGAAAAACCAAAGACAGCAGGTACCACATATTATAAGTTCCCTCAATAAATTTTCACAACAATGATTACAAGACTACTTAATAAATCAAAGCCAGCTAGTGGTTGTGTATGTGTGTGTGCGTGCACATGTGTGTGTAAGTGCACACACATGCACTTCAGGCACTTTTATAGGTTCTAGGTGCTATGTATACAAATACAGGGCCAGATGATACAGTGGATAGAGTGCTGGACCTGAAGTCAGGAAGACTCATCTAGTCTGGCCTCAGACACTTACTAGCTATGTGACCAAGGAAACATCACTAAACCCTGTTTTCTTCAGTTTTCTCATCTGTAAAATGAGAGAAGGAAATGGCACAGCACTACAGTATCTTTGTCAAGAAAACCCAAAATGGGATTGTGAAGAGTCAGAAACAACTGAAATGACTGAACAACAAACAACAGCATGCAATTACAAAGAAGAAATGAAAAACAATCCCTACTCCCAAGAACCTAATATTCTAAGTGGCAGGAGGGAAGTACATAGGTGAGAATATACAAAGTAAATATAAAGTGAATAAATATGAATAAATATAAATTAGTTAAATCCATTTTAGTTTGGGAGGGATGACACTAGCAGTTGAAAGAATTAAGAAAAGTTTCATGCAGAAAAATGGTTACTTCAATTTGTCAATATCCTTCCCAAATTATGGCATGTAGAGCTGAATAGAATATTCCAGAAGTGGCCTAACTGAAAATGTTTACACTGTGATTATGGTATATGGGGAGTTCAAGGAGGACAAGCATCTCTGGTGTGAGGGCTTGACAAGCCCTCTTCAGGGCTGATCATCTGCCTTTGTTGTACACCTGTCATTCAGTTTTCACCTATAGCTCCAAAAAGCTACGGTATGCACAGCAGACGCAACATAGTAAACCCATCTTGGAAGACAGGCTAAACAAAGTTGAGTATAACCTATGGCCCTCAAACCTATTTGATGAGTTATGATGATGTCTACCCCAACAATGTGAAGACTTCTCCCAGTGGAATGGGCTGAGAGGAGGAGAAATATACAACATAATACAATACAATATACAATACAACACAATACAATACAATGAAATTCATCACAACACAACACAATACAATACACATCTATTAAGTGCCTACTATGTGCCAAGCAGTGTGCTAAATGATGGGGGTACAAATAAGACTAATAAAGTCACTGTTCTCAAGAAGTTTACAAGATAATGCAGCAAGGCAATGCTCAAAAGGAAGCTAGGAAACTGAAAAGCAGGTGTCTGAAAGAAAAGAAGAACCAGAGGACACCTTAAGATAATAGAGTTTAAATCAAACAGAGAAGCTGATGGCAAATGGAGAGTTGTCTGAGATGTTGAACCCTCCATAAAGGAAGCCTTTGGAAGGAGTTTTTTGTTTGTTTGTTTGTTTGTTTGTTTGTTTACTCTAGCCCTTACAATTGGACAGGTAGATGCAACTGAGGATATTGATTAAATGTGAGTACCAAACATGATGTAATCTCCATGGTAATGAGTTTCCTGGTAATGAGATTATCCTATGGGAGTGAGGGTAGAATTAGGGATGAAGATGGTAGTGATGGAATTGAAACCAAGCAGAACAACTGAGGGCAAATGAAATATATAATCAGCCTGGAAAAATAAACTAGAACAAGTTTTTGAAGAAATTTAAAGGTCAAAAAAAGAGATTATTTTTTATCCTCACTGAAACCTCTTAAATAAGGAAGTTACTTGACCAGATCTATTGTTTAAAAATACCAATTTGGGAATGATATGGACAGTAAATAAAAGTAGGGAGAGTTTGGATGGAAGGAAACCAATAAAGGAGGCTATTGCAATAGGATAGAGAGAGGTAATGAAGGCCCAAACTATGGTGGTGGCCATGTGAGTGCAAATAAGGGGATGTGTAATAGAAGTAGCAGATGATAGAATAGGCAATATATTGTAAATGATCATTCATGAAGGAGGGGTGGTGAAGAAGAGGGAAAAGTGTGTCCGGGCCAAATTTAGTATGGGGTGAAAGATGACTCCAAGGCTGTGAACATGGATCACAAAAACAATGGAAATAGGAATATTAGGAGGAGGTTTAGGGAGAAATAATAATGAGGTCTGTTTGGGGTAAATGGAGTTTGAGATGACTATGGAACAGTTTACTGATAAAGATGTTGGACAGAAGAAGGTCAGGGGAAGATCTCTGTGACTCTCAACTTGAGGAATTTCTCCATTTAACATCAATCTATCAAATCAAATTAATTCAATGAATCATTTATTAAGTTTATTGCTAAGTGCTAGAAACAAAAAAAAAGATCAAAAGAAAATGACACATTAGCTGCTCCTGGGAAGTTTACATTCTATTTGAAGTGGATGATGTGGGGTTGGGAAAATAATTAAAAAACTAAGAATTTGACCTGGTGGAAATAATGCCAGCTTTTGAATCAGAAGATCTAGATTTGAATTGCAGTTCTGTTACTTATTATCGATGTGATCTTGGTCAAGCTGAATGACCTCCCTAATCACATAAGATCATAAATTTAGGAATTGTAAGGGATCTTAGATATCCTCTAGTACAGCCCTTATATTTTACAGATGGGAAAAATGAGGACCAGTGAGGTCAAGTGAATTGTTCAAGTAAAATGAAAGTGGTACATTAAGATGAGCTTTAAGGTCCCTTGTCAGTTCAAATATTTTCCAGTTGTGTCTGACTCTTCATGACCCCATTTGGAATTTTCTTAGCAAAGATACTTTGATGGCTTGATATTTCTTTCTCCAGCTCATTTTACAGAGGAGGACACTTAGGCAAACAGGATTTAGTGATTTACTCAGAGTCACATAGCTAATATCTGAGGCCAGGTTTGAATTCAGGAAGATGAGTCTTCCTGACTTCAGGCCTACTACTTTATCTACAGCACCACCTAGCTGCCTCAAGGTCCCTTACACCTTTAATATAAAATTATTTGATGCAACTAGTTTTTAATCCATTTAACCATAATAATCTTGTAACCTGTATATATATCTCCATTTTGCCAACAAAAATATCATAGCATATTGTGTCAAATGTCTTGCTGAAATTCAGATAAACTATGTCTACAGCATTTTTCTTGATCTTTGAGTCTAGTAACCCTACAGAAAGGGAAATACACTATTTGAAATAATTTTCTTGTTTGGCAACACATTTTAGTTTCTACTACTTACATTATTCCATTTATGATTGCTTACAGACATAACTTTAATTATTTGTAGACTACATATTCCTTCTAGGAACTTTACTTTCTTGTTTTCCATGTCCTTCCTCATGTCATTCCTCTCCTACCTGTCTGATTGTTCCTTCTGTTGTCTTCTTCACTGATTTATTCTTTTATTTCAAATTCCCAAATTCAGGTGCCCCCAAAGCTGGATTTTCAGGCCTGTTTATTTCTTCTCCCTTCTTAATCTCAGTCATTCTATGATTTCACTTAACACCTCTATGTGAATGACTCTTACATCTACATATCTAGCTTCCATCCATCTCTTGATTTCTAGTACCACATCTTCAACTATGTGTTGGAAATGACATATCTCCTGTTGCTACCTGAAATTTAAGTGTCAAAATTGTATTAATGATATTGAACAATACCTTAAACTCACCCTTTCTGCTAATTCCTGTACTTCTTCTAATGACTCCCCTATCCTCCTAAACTACCAAGATCAAACATTTGGAATCCCATCTCTGATTCTTCACTCCCTCTAATCCACTGAACCTTTGTCCTGCCCGCCCCCCAACTCCATCTCAACATCCAATCAGTTGCCAAGTCCTGCTAATTCAATCTCAATAATATCTATTGCATCTGCCCTCTGTTCTTCATTCACAGAATCCTAAAATTTTTTGGTAAGGAAAGTCTTTAGAAACCATTTAGTCTAGCCTTTGCCCAGTAAAGAATCCCAACTACAAAATACTCCATAAAGTGGTTATATATATTTTGCTTGAAGGCTTTCAGTAAAAAGAAATCCCTGCCCCCTGAGGTAGCCAATTCAATTTGAGGGTCTCTTTAACTGTTAGGAAGTCTTGACATGGTAAAGTATAAATTTGCTTTTATGCTACTTTCACAAATTTGTCATTTTTTAAAGTGTATTGATCTTACCACCATTAGTTTCAGGTTCTAATTTGTCACCTGAACTATTGTAGCAGCCTCCTGACTGATCTCTCTGATTCTAAACTTTTCCCTCTCTAGAAATAATCTTCATATTATTGCATTACACTTCCCTGCTCAAAGACCTTTAGTCACTCCTGTTTGTCTAAGGATAAAAGTTCAAACTCCTTAGCCTGTCTTTTAAGGCCTTTCACAATTTTACTCCAGTCTCTCTTTCTAGTATTATTCAAGCTCCTCTCATTCATTCATTCATTCATTCATTCATTCATTCATTCACTCATTCTATAATTTAGCCAAACTGGACAAGTTGCTTGGTCCCAATCTTATTCCATATCATCATGCCTCCATGCACTCTCATAGGGCATCTCCATTGCCTGGAACACACTGATCCTCATCTACTCTAAGCTCCAGTTCACAAGTTTTTACCTCGTAGAAGTCTTCTCTGATCCTCTCAGCTATCTCTCAAAATTTTTTAAAGCATGTTTTCTAGACATTTCTTTTGACCCATCACTTTTGAGTTTATCCTCCCTTCAGCCTTACACCATTTGTGTTAGCAATCTTGAGGGAACAAGTAAGTTGTCATCTTTCTCCACCCTGAGCTATTACAGTGCCTTATAAAGTTAAACTGAATTGTATTGAATTGAATGCAGTTTGTAATTTTGTCAGAAATTGAAATCAAGATTACCTTCAAATAGTATAAAGAAACCTCCTTCTTATGTTTTTTGAAAATCAGAACATTTTCATGTCTTTTATCTTTTGAAACCTTTTATATTCTCTATTACTTCTAAAAGACTAATACCAATAATTCATCCATCAAACATGCACTTTCTTTCAGTTCCTTGGGAAACCATCATCCCAGCATGGTGTCTGAAACTCACTGAGGGCAGCAAGTTACTCATTCTCATCATATCCTCACTTATCTTGGGTTTTAATTTCCTATTGAACTTTTTTATTTTATATTTCTTAGTCTGAGAGTCATTCCCTTTGGTAGTAAAAACAGAAACTAAATAAGATCTGAAGATCTTTGCTGTGTCTTTATCTCCTGTGTTATCCCATCTAACCCAAGGAATCATCCTACTCATTAAGTTTTCTCTTGCTCCCAACTTAGCTATAATGAGGTATTTTGTCCTTAAAATTTGTCACAAGCTTTAGCTTATTCTGAGCTGCTGAATCCCTGACATTTTTAAAGGGATATTCTTTGGTATATATATTCTTTCTTGTTCCTTCTTATGTATATAGTAAAGAAAATTAACGAAAATGACAAGAAATTAGTTAATGGATTTCTTGGGCAGTTGCATTAATCTCTTTCTATAATTTCACTTTTTTCATTATCAGAATTTTTATATTTTTACCATCAGAATTTTATTTTTGAGACCATCTGTTGACAAGATTTCTCCTCTTAAATCTTTGGCTGTGAGATCTTATTATATTATCTACTTGAGATTACCCCTTCCCAAATTACACATTCCTTATATCCAGGAATGACCACAGCAGCTTCAAGGTACTAGATATGTCTGTACTCCTAAAACTATGCCTTCCAATGTTCTACCATCTATGAATCAGAATCTATGTGGTATTAGGCTCTTCCTGGCTGAATCTGTTGATCCCAGAGTCTCTCCTGAATTCTAGTAAACAATGGGAAAAGCAATAGGAATTTCTTAGTTGGCATTTGGGGGCTTCCTAATTAAATTACTTTCTTTCTCTTATCCTGTTATTATACCATCTCTAAAATAAGGAAGTTATGTGTTTATCTCAAGAAAGTTATGTTATTGCAGTAATAAATCTTATTTAGTTACATATTACATCTTTAGAAATAGAATATTTGGAATATTCTACGTAAAGAATCTTTGAATGTTCTTATAATTTTGCTTCAAAGCAATTCTAAAAAGCTTATAGAAAAAAAGACCTTTCCTTAATTCTCATTTGCAGAATCTCATGATCACAGGTAATGGTACAGTATGTAATACATGTTAACACATCAGGCATTATTGCTAGGTGGTTTAGGTTGTTTTAAATAGGAAAAAAAAAAGATTAGAAATGTCATGGAGTAATTTATATTGCTGGAGAATTAAAGGGCAAACCACTCTAGTATGTCTGCCAATAAAACCCCCCAAAATGTATCACAAAGTTTTGGACATGACAGAAACTGATAAACAATAGTATATTATTGCAATATCCTTTTTATAAATCCTTTATTATCCACATAAATGAATTCTTTATTTTTTTTAAAGATACCTATAGATTTGCCATTTGGTATGAAGTGACATTAAATAATAGGAAATCTGAAGTGCAAAAAGCCAAAGGAAACTATGGCAGTATTTACTTCATAATATACCAGAAAGATACTTTTCTACTGATAGAAGCCCCCCTCCTTTTTTTTGTCATGTAGTAAATAGCTTTCTCCCTTCTTATCTTTTGCTTTTTGTCCATATTATTGTCATTTTTCTACAATTTGCTTAATATAATATTTTTTTCTATTTCTTGCTGTGCTATATTTTTCATGACAAATATGCATGGGAAAGCATATAAAAGGTTCATATTAACAGTTAAATGCTTTAGATCAATACAAAATATTGAGTTCAGACATGTGTATCACATTTTTAAAGGTTAATGTTTTTATTGATATGTTTATTTTTGCATTCTAAACATTTACTTCCACTTTTGTGAGAAACCTCATAATAAAGCAACACAGTTAAAACTAATAATTGAAAAATACATGCAAATTTTCACATCTGTAGCACTCAATTCTCCTTATTTAAAAAAATACACATTTACTTTTTCTCTATCCCACCTCCACTTGATGGGGGGAGAGGAGTGAAAGAAAAGAAAAGACAAATGTATTTAAACAATTATGTATTATCAATCAAAATGCATTCCCTCACTGACTATACACAAAATATGTAAGTCTTATTTTGCCCTGTAAATCCCTTACTTTTCTGTAGGGATAGCATGTCTCATTAATGGTCCTTTAGAATCATGAATGGTCATAGTTCTTCCAGCTTTCTTTTTTTCTAATTCAGAAACAAAGCAAAAGCTACTAAGATGGAGAAGATTGAGTGATGTCTCAAGGCCATGCAAAATTTGAACACTTTGGAGCAAGGAAAGAAGTTTAATCTGAAGAAGATAAGACTTAGTGAAAATATAAATAAATACTAACAATATAAAGATAGGCAAAAGCAGTGACTCTGCCCAAAGTATTCATATTCTAATTAAGACAAACAGTAAATCAACTAGGTTTACTTTATCTTTGCAAAAATACATGCATATACATCTATACCTACATATGTATGCATATGTAGACCTTTCTAAAGATATGTTTTCTAAAGCACATAAAAATTGATCTGAGATTTGAAGGAAGTCAGGGCAACTAAGAGGAAAAGATAGATGGAATGAGCATACTAGTCCTGAAAGATAGACAGTAAAAAAGCATAGGTATGAGAGATGGAGTATAGTTTTATTTTTGTTTTTGTTTTTTTATTTTTAGGAACTGCATATAGTCCATTACTTCTGGATGATAGAATGTGTTAAAGAAGATTTAAATGTGAGAAGGATAAAAAGGTATGAATGAAATACATTATGAAGGAGTTTGAATGTCAAGCAAAGGAGTTCATACTGATCTTTTAGTTAATAGGGAGTAACTGCTTCTCTTTGAGCAAGAGAGCAACATAATCAGATATATTCTTTAGGTAAAAGAAAAACAAAGACAAAAAACAACTCAATTTGGCAACTGAATAAAATATGGATTTCTTTAGGGAAAGATTTAGCAGCCAGGAGGCCAAATGGAAACTTATCAAAATAGTACAGCAATAGATAAGAAGAGCATGAACAGGTATGATGGTTGTGTGAGTGGAAAGGAGTATATACAATATATGTGAAAGTAGAAATGACAGGATTTGGCAACAGATGGCTATGTAGCATAATTGAAAGTGAGAATTCAAGGTTTACACTAAGGCTGTCATCCTTTTAACCCTAAGTGACTGGAAACATAGCATTGCCCTTGACAGTAATAGGAAAGTTTGAAGGAGAAAAGATATTGGGTAGAAAATATAATGAATTCTGTTTTGGACATTTTGAACATAAAATTTCTATGGAATGTTCAATTTGAATTGTATAAAAGGGAATTGGGATGGTGGAACTAAAGATCTGAAGAAATACAAGAGCTAGAAAGATTGATCTGGGAATCATTTGCATAAAAATGATAATTGAATCTATAAGCCCTGATGAGTTCACTAAGGAAAATAAGGGAGAGGGAGAAGAAAAGAAAGTACAGAAAAGAACTTTGGGGGATTCCTACAGTTAGTAGATGCTAACACTTTGGATAGCACACAATTAGGATATGGATGAAGAATCAACAAAGGAATCTTGGAAAGGACAAACATATAGGAAAAGAATCAGGGATAATGGGGTTATGAAAACTTGAGAGGAAGGAATATGAATGAGAAGGTGTTGTTGAATGATGTAGAAAGATCAAAAAGGATCAAGATTAAGGAAAGGCCTTTCCAAATGGCAATTAAGAAATGATTTATAATTTTGGAATGGGCAATTTCTGTTGAATGATGGAGTATGGAGCAGATTCAAAGGGTTTGGAAGTAGGTGAGTGGAGAAAAACAAAGTTACCAAAAAGTGAACAACCATTTCAAGAAGTTTAACCATAAAAGAGAAGATAGATATAACACAAAAACTAGCAGTAATTATAGGATTTTTTTTTTTAAGGATGCAGGAGACATGGGTATGTTTGTAGGCAGAAGGTAAAGAGCCAGAAGATAGAGTGAAAATACAGAAATGAGAGAGAATACATTTGGACGTAGTGGTAATCTGTTCAGAGAAGATGGTAGAGGATAAAAATCAAAGGTACATGTAAAAGGGCAGGCTGTGGCAAGGAGAGGACAACCATTCATCAAACAGTAATGTTAAATAATTGTCTTTCCTGATTATTATTTTCTGAATTTTGTGTGATAAGGAAAAGAAGGAAGGGAGAAATCTTGGTGAATGGCTTCATTTTTTTGTGTGGTTGGGGTCAAGTCCAAGGTGAAATCTTTGGCTAAGAATGTGGGAGGTTTAAGTAGAGACAAGAAAGTTTGAAACATCCACTTTGGGGAATGAGATAAAGAATTCATCATGTAGTAGTGAAGGTCTAGTTGAGATTGTTGTTGTTGAGTTATTTCAGTTATGTACAACTCTTTGTGACCCCTGTCAACCTGAAGTTTTAATGAAAAGAGTCAATATAACACAATGCAAGTTTTTAATCAGGGCAGAGGAGTTGCAGCTCATGGTACCATACAGCAAGAACTGGAGTAGACAAGGAAGGAGGCTTGAAATAGGGTTTTTATAGAATATCAACACAGAGAAGATGACTAGGTTGTCAGTGGAAGGGATTTGGTATCTCAATTTCACCAGATAATTTTTTTTGTACTATGCAAAATTTCATTAAAAAAAAAAAAAGCTTGGGAATCTAGTGAGGGGAAAGTTTGGGAGATTTACAAAATAATCAGAGACCAAAGTAAGACTCTCTGGCCAACCCTAAGCAATTCATTGGCCTGGGAACTGAAACCAGGTCAGGATCAGTCAGTTCTCAGACATTGTGTTTGTCATCCCATTTTGAGGTTTTCTTGGCAAAGATGCTGGAATGGTTTGCCAATTCTTTCTCCAGTTCATTTTACACAAGAGAAACTGAAGCATACAGGGTTAAGTAACTTACCCAACATCACATACCTACTAAGTATCTGAAACCAGATTTGAACTCATGATTAGTCTTCTTGATTCCAAACCCTGTGCTCTATTCACTGTAGCACCTAGGTGTTCTTAGTTGATATTAGTTAAAACAAATGTATGATATACTCAATCATCATGCTTTAGTGATCTCTTCCAATATTGTTCGGCATCATGTGGATGAGTCAGATGGAGGGAGAAGTCCATAGTTGGGATTTAGAAAGGTATGGTTTGAAATAGGACAAAGGAACAAGTGATTCAAGTATAATTCAGGAAAGTCATACTGATTCACCAAGGAGTCAACAAAAAGAAGGGAGGAGCATTTTGAAAGTGCGAGGATGATGGTCTGGAAAAGAATTGAAAGATGGAAGAAATAGAGGTCATGGTGAGGATGAATAACTGGGTTGGAATCATAAGACATAGGGAAATGAAATTATAAAATCTTACAATCAGATAAATAAATTACCAAATTTATGAAAACAGACTTTATATAGTTGTGAATGATAGCAAGATCAAGGGTATGCACAACCATCTCTGTTTGTAGATCAGGAGGAATAGAGGAGAAGGTCATGGAAATGTAGTGGACCAAGGAACTTGAAAGTTGATATTGTTGAGGGAGCTCTGATATATGTGAAGAAATTCCCTAGTATGAAGATACGATGTGGAGAGGAAAGAAAACCTTTGAACCAGGTATTGATCAATTTGAGGAGGGAAGAAGAAAATCCTGGGACACTAATTATATAATGTACTTGGATGATGTGAGCCTCAAGAAAAGGAGAGTTTTCTTAATGAAGGTGGTAGAGAGAGAACATCTGTATGAGGCAATGGGAAATAGGGAGTAGTAGTCTGTTTCCTCCATGATGACCAGTGAGGTTTGTTTTGTTTTTGTTGTTGTTGTTATTGTTCTTGAGAGAAAGAGGAAGCAATACTAGAAATAGTGGTGATGGAAATGCTGTTATCATTAAGGAGTCACGTCTCAATGAGAGCCAGACTTTTAATATGAAAGGAAATTTATTCATTTGGGAGCAGGTATTCCAGAAGACATAGGGGAAGAGATGGATAGATATGTAATGGGATATTTGCATAGTAAAGTTGAGGTGGATAGGCATAAAGAAGGGGCAAATGGGGGATGACTTCAAGGTTTGTACAATGGCAGCTGAAGATTTAGAATCACTAGGTGGGATAAGAATATAGGGGGAATTGTATGGTAAACATTAAGGGAATAGTATCATTGGTTGAAGAAAGGTCCTTTGAGAGGGGCATGCAATTAAATCATAAACATAATCTCATGGGATAATTGGTTATCTTGTCTTGTACCTATGAGAAATAATTATTAATAATCAATATCTTGGAGGATCCAGAGATATCTCCTTCTTTCTCAGTCTTCTCTTCTCTCTACTCAAAGGCAAGATCTACTTTAGAAATTTCATCAAATATCATCTGGGTCAAAGCCAACCAAACCCCAAGCTGACAAAAGGAGCCTTAGGTGGGGACAGATTCTTTTGTCTAAGTAAGCTGAAGGATTTTACTTATATGATTTGACTTGAATGAACCATTTCTAGGTGGGAACCATTGTGACCTTATCAGCTTGGATAGGGGTCTCTACATTTTACCCTGATGTCATTTTTGCTTGAGTAAGCATCCTGACTTCATTTTAATATAACCCACCTCAAAATCATGTCAAACACTTAGATTTGAATGATACTAAACAATTTGATTTGATCGTTTTGTGATGGACCTCCTACAGTGGGAAGGGTATAAGAACCAAAACCCAAACCCAAGGAAGGGGTCTTTGATCTGAGAGAGATAGCCATAGACCTCATTTTATTAATAACCCATCAGCCATATTAATAAAATTATTAAATTACCCAGATATCATGTCTCATATTTTTAATCATCACAAGCATTCATGATAAAAAGCAAAAGCAAAAGCAAAAAGACAACCATAAACATGATTGCAGCTTAGGCACTAAACATCCTTTTGAGGCTGAAGAAGTGAAGGAATTCTAGGAAGAATGTGAGTTCTATCAAATCAAGTTAACTTAAACTTTGATAGCCAGTGATTTCACTCAAAAATATGGGGAAAATTATGTTGAGAAATATAGTTCAGAATTAAGAAGTAAAATATTGAAAAATATAGACTATTCATAAGAGGGCCATGGAGTCATGGGATCATAGAATTTCACTGGAGAAGTCTTCATGCCATGGAATAAATAGAATTTCAAGCCACATGAGAATTAGGAGATACTGATGAACAGAAGTCCTTGATGTGTAAGTAGCCAGAGTTTAAAGGTTTCATTTTTTCATATATAACAGAATGGTTTGAACTGCTGCTAAAGTTTCTAACATCCTTCACCTCTATGAAAAATCCAAACAAATGTACCTTCCCACCTCCTCAGACCTGATGAATTCTCCAATCCTTGATGGCCTCATTTGCCATCACTTAAGAATTGTATTTATATAAAAGAAGACAAAAGTTGGTGCTAAAATCACCTTAACCTGAATTACCAGTACTTATTGTTGCCAAAGATTTAAAAACTATAATTTTATAAGTTAAATAAATCTATTTTATTAATGCATCTTTTCTTGTATTGGATCAGTTAGTTATATTATTCCATTTTCTAAGTTGAAAAGCTGCCAGAAATCTTGCAAAATGATATGAATGTTTTCTTCCCAAAGAGTGTCAGAAGGTACTGATGATGCAAATCATTAAATACTGAAACAAAAATGAAATTGACTGTCTTATAAGGAGAAAATAAATAGTTACTAATGCGTGGATTATTTCCAAATTGGCTGTTCTGGATGGTGCCATAAAAATGCCAATTAGGATATAATTTTAAATCATATATAAATTTGAAGAATATGTAAGAATATCTGTGACCTGGCCTATTTAAACAACTGGTAATTCCTCAGATTTGAAAAGGTAAAGGTAACAATTTCATTGTTATCATCACAATTTCTTTGAGACCAAATATAAAACAGTTATCAGAAGAAGGAGGCCAAAAAAGACTACTTTGGCCAGCATAACCTTAACCTAACAATTCCTTGGTGTGTGGCAATGGAAAATAGCATCATGGAATGAAAACAAAATTCTCACTCTCCCAGTTTCTCTCAGTCTCTGTCTTTATCTCTGTCTGTCTCTATCTATCTGCCTCTCTCTGTCCATCTATCTCTCTGTCCCTCTCCTTCCTCCCTTACCTCCCTCCTCTCCTCTCTTTTTTTTCTTCTCTTTTGCGCAATTTCTTTCCTTCCTTCCTTCCTTCCTTCCTTCCTTCCTTCCTTTTCACCTTCCCTCTCTTTCTTTCTTCTCTCTTTTTGCCTCCTTCTCCCTGCCCCTATCTCTCTTCTGAAGCAATTCCCTGAATATTATGAGGCACCTGTCAAGGCAAGCTATTACATTCAGTTTACCTCCTAATTATAAAACATGAATTGATAGCTAGCAAATTGCACCCTTCTTCCTAAGTAATTTCTTCATGATATTGATAGATTTTGAATAACATTGATCTGAAAGTAGAAGAAATTGTTTGTTTTAATCACTCTTACTTGATTTCATTGCATTAGTAACAAGCATCTTAAAAATAATTTGAAAAGCATTTTCTTTAATTTGAAGGGAGTGAGAACCAACAGCCTATTAGTATAAATAGAATTTGTTCATTTTATTCACAGGCAGCATCCTTCATCTCTGGAATACTAATGAACAATGTATTTTACCTTTTCTGCTGTCCATATGTCTCACCTACTCTATGTAGCCCTTATCCAATAGGCAAAGCTTTATTTTGGAATGCCCTGGGAAAAATTGGCTGCTAGTGAAATTGTGATTCCAGATAACTTAGTGGTACTTAACTTTGTTGTTTGATACAATCCAAATGATAACCAATAACTTCAGCTTCCTTTATTAATATGGCAAAGGAAAATCAGGAGAAAGATATTTGAATGGGATTAACATGTTAATAAAAGATTGTGCTGGATATCATTATGAGGTACTTCTTTGACAAGGTATTTATCTTCGCCTTTGGTAATAAGGCAGCTATTAATATATCATATCTTAATGGTGCTTTCTCTTTTGGGGACGTATAACCAGTTGTATACTTAGAAATGCCTTACTAAACTCTGGAAAGGTCATTCAGCACTATCTTCATTATAAGAATAATTATGCACCTATATTTCAGGGATTATTGTTAAGAGGTTCCAAAGGATTGTCATGCTGGGGTGGGAGTGGGGATAAGCTCCCACTCTCTATAAAATGCTCCAATGGCATGCATCTCAAATAGCCTCTGACAACCGAAGCCCAACTCCTGGACTTCTCATGGTAGAACTGTTTCTACTAACAGGAGAAGGGGTGAAGGCGAGCCACTGGCACCTTAAAACCTGTCATTTTGGGCAGGTAGAGCTCATTAGGTTTGGCAGGCAACACACCTAGGGAAAGGAACCCTGATTTTATTTGTTTGTTTGTTTTTTGTTTAGGAACCCTGATTTTAAACCTCTGCTGCTTTGTGGCTATACCCATATATGGGAAAGGTTTCAGGAGTTAACCCGGAGGAAAAATCAGGAGTCGGAGTCCCTTAGGCAGTTGGATGTTGAACATCACATTCATCTGGCAACTCCTGCAGTGGCACTGGAGCCAAACTGTATTGGCTCTGGCTCTCCTTTGGATCCACCAACGTCGAGGAGAGGGAAAACCTGCTGCATGGGCAACAGCTTGTTTTCTATATTGATCTGCCCAGGCCAGCACTCTGGAGAGGATATTCCAGCTACTCCTCATGGGGTAGATACAACCATGGTATGTGACAGTTACCGGTTATAAGTCACTCAGGAGCTGCAGCTCCCATATCAGACTGCACAGCCACACTGTGGCCTGTAGCTCTTCAAGTCACTGATCCATGGTCGTCCACAACTGGTGGAGGCCTACTATTGTTAAGAATAATATTTTTACTATATATGGACTGGGATAGGGACTGAATCTGTGATTTCATTAATAGAGAGAACATCTAGATGAGGGAAATTCTCTCTACCAATGCAGACTAGTATCTTTACTTAGAGGACTGAGAGGTAATAAATGAATTGTTTATGGTTACACAGCCAGTGTCTTTCAGAGATCAGACTTGAATGAACACATACACACACATATGTATACTATTATTGATAAATATATATGTTGTTGAAATATTTTTTCTAATGGTCCTTATGCTCTTCTGATAAATTGTTGACCTAAAAATTTCTCTTTAATCTAAATTCTTAGAGTGCCCATTAAATTCTTCTCTCTATAGAGAAAACGATTTTATGTATTCAAGATTGCTGTTAAACTAAGACCAAGACAAAAAGATTCCAAGAGTACTACCTCCCTTGATAGATTTAGGACTGAAGCAGACTGGCCGATGGGTGAAATTTGGGATATTGTCCCTTAGTCCCTAAATTAAGAGACTACTTGGAATCAACAGACCTGGAGTATGTCTCATATCTGCCACTTACTAGCTGTGTGATGATTCCAGTCACTCATTTTGGGCCTCAGTTTCTTCATTATAAAATTAAGAGATTAGAACTGGTAGTTTTTGAAGGTTTTTTCCAGGTTAAATATTTCATGAACTATGTGAACCACAGATAAATAACTACATTTTTTTCAATGCTAAAGTTCGATAAGATACAACAACATTCTCCAGTATTAGATAAGAGATATAATCTGAGATTAATGATGCAAACTTTAAAAAATGGATGGTATTCAGATAATTTGCTAAATACTTGGGCACAATTATGCTATGATCACAATATTAGCTAATAACATTTTTCCTCTCTAATTTGAAGGTCTTTGTTTTTGGTATATTTCTTTTCCTCATGAAAAGTCATGTAAACAAACAGATAGATGACTCATGTAGAAGAGGCTTAATTGGAAATCAAAGTTAATATGCATAACTTTTTATCAGTAAATTATAAAACTGCAGTCTTCGTTTTGACTAAGAAAAGAACCCTATGATCTAATGGAAACTTGAAGCCCCAAAGATTTTGTTCTGCTACAACTCACTGACTTGTGAGAGACCTGGAATTATAATTGTAATGGATATCACTGCATAATAAATGTATTAATCACAGGGTTAATATGAAGAAAAAAAGCTGAAAGTTTTATTCATTAAACTTTCAGAATGTTTGGTGTTCCCTTAATTATCATGATGTGCTCCAGTGGACATTTTTGCCTCATTGTATATGGCTGTGTCTTGAAAGGCAATTGGAGAGGTGAGCAGAAGGCAATAGTCTATAGAATTTCAGCAAAAAGAAATAAAAAGAAAACCCTTAAACATGTTATGGAAGGAAAAATACATAGAGTGAAAAAGGTAGAAGCACAACTCTCTATTTGTCTCCAATGATATCAACATGTATTAGAATGATTTAGTCATTTCTGTTTTTCTTTTTTAATCTCATATTGGCATAATTTATCTCTCTTTTTCTCCATGAATTTGGAGTGAGGAGACAATGAAGCAAAACAACTGTTTACTTTCAAGTTGTTATTCTAGGGCAATGAGTTTGTTATGCAATTGTGTTTGTTTGTTTGTTTTTGACTGATTTTTTCCCAGAAAGAGATAACTTGAGGATTTTAGTGGAAATAATAGAAACTGTAATAATCCCTTGAGTAGTTTAGTTTTGTGAATGTAATGAAGATAAGATAAATTCTTGGCAATCACAGTTATTGAGTAGATACTGCATACCTTGTCCCTCTCCCATTTTGCTATACAAATACTTTGATGGATCAATGGGCTCATTAATGTGGGTACTCTTTTCATCAGTAGAGATAATACGATCATATCAACTCTTTCTGTGCAGCTATATTCCATGTTTTCACAGAAATCCTAGATAAGGTCGCAGTTAATCTGACATGCTAAACGATTTCTTTTAGGTCTCAACTTTCTAAGAGTAGCAATAGAGTATATGAGTTATCTAATTAAACTCACTACATGACTATTCAAAAATATCAAGGCCTCCTCAGTACTAATATATTAAATATATAATGATTGGCAGACCAAAACACTGAATGTTTCAACAATGTAAAGAGTATAGAAGAGTCCACCCCTCCTCCACTGAACTACCACCAGCAGTGTTATTGTGAGGATTGAATTAGATAATATCTATATATATAATCTATATATATAATCTATATCTATCTATCTCTCTATATTTTTTGCAGTCTTTAAGGTGCTATATAAATATTAGCTATTGCTGTTGTTGTACTCATTCAAAATGTGTCATGGAATTGAGGAGAAACTTTTCTTTTGATTCCTCTTTATTCAAAACTGTGATCCTTAATGTGACAAGCAACTCCAATGAGGAGGACAGCTTTCTGTCCATCAAAGATTCATTATTGAGTCCACTGACAAAGTCTGAAGTAATGTGTTCCCCTTATGAGAGAAGTCAAGGAGCAATTTTGGGTACTGGCAAGAAAGTTCATTACTCAGAATAGCCTGAATTAAATGGTAATAGGTGTTTTTTTTCTTTCTTTTTTTTTTTTTTTTGATATTTTCAAAGAGACACTGGATAATCATTTGTTCAGTGTGCAATGGTCTGGATTAAATAACTTCTGAGGTCCCTACCAATTCCTAAATTCTGTAATTATGTGAGAGGAGTATACTGGGGGTCAATTGGCCCATTAAGACCATTCTTCAAAACATACTCAGATATTCCCTGGCTAGTTCTAATCCAAATATTTTAATAAGAACCTACTTTTGTCCATGATGATTCAGAGATTTGGTAATGTGGGAGAATGAAGAATTCTCTAATTGATTGTTGAGTCAGAAATGAGTGGATTAATAAAGGGGATAACTACTTTCACTCTCTTCCTGTCAACTTGTAAAGCATAAAAACTATTCTAAACTATCTGGAGGCTATTAAGTCATGAGCACATGGTTGCCTCTGCTGTGTGTGTGTGTGTGTACGTGTGTGTGTGTGTGTGTGTGTACGTGTGTGTTTCTTTACTGATGCCAGGTAAGTTGTTGAGGATGCAGTTGTCTTGTGGGAATGGGATCTTAAAAAGCTCTAAATTTCTTTGGAGCTCTGGGATACTTGTAAAGCAAAGGCTGAATCACTAATGGCTGAAGGAAGAAATAGGATGAATTACTGTCAGTCTTTTAGCATTTATTAAATGCCTACTATGTACCATGTGCTGTACTAACCACTGGGGACTTATGAATTCAACATGCAAACCACTATATACAAAGAAGATACATACATGATAAATTAGAGATGTTCTCAGAGGAGAAGCTCTGAAATTAAGGAGAACTGAGGAAGGCTTCTTGCAGAAGATGTGACTTTAGCTGATACTTGAAGGAAGCCAGGAAAGTTAGGAATGATGATAACTAGAGAGAGTATTCCAGGAATTATGGACAGTCAGTGAAAATGCTCAGGTCATAATGTGCTTAGTTATACATGTCTGGTATAAGGAACAGGGAGGTCAATGTCACTGAACTAGAGACTATTTGGAAGAGAATAGCATCTAGGACTGGAAATGTAGAAAGGGGATAGGTTTAAAAGGGCTTTCTTTAAAAGACAAATAGGATTTTATATTTTGTACCAGGGGTGATAAGGAGCAATTTGAGTTTATTAAAAGGGGGTGTTGGATGGGGAAGGAAAGGTGATATGATTATATTTATGCCTCTGTATTTCACTTTATTGTAGCAAAAGTTCTTAGAATAATGTACTTAATGATTTAGTTTTGGGCAGACTTGTGCCACAATTGCATAATACAGAGTTTTGTTGTTGTTTTCACTTGATACTAGATCTCTATGTCAAATATTTACATAAAAATTTCCCCAAAATTCCATGAAAAAGATAGTTCCCATTAAATGAAATAATGGTCAAATTCTTAGCACAGTGCCTGGCACATAGTAAGTGCTACAGAAATGATAGCTATTATTAGGTATCATTAGTTTATTTCTTTACAAACTCAACAATTGAACTGTATATGCATATACATAAACTTACATAATATACATATACACATACGCATACACATAAACATGTACACATATACACATAAATACTTACATATATATACATACATATGTATACACATACACATACACAAATTTCCTTAAAAGGAAAACTAATTGCAATTCCAACGTGGAAGGAAAATTCCCTTGAACCAATTAAATATTTTATGATTTGTGATTTTAAGTGAGGTAGAAGCATATTGAAACTATTCTACCAAGATTCTGATTCACTTGGCAAGCATTTCTAGTTAATTTAACCTATGGGGGGAAGTAGGTTCGGAGGAAAATGAAAAAAAAAAAGTGGGTTCTGAAAGGTTAAATTCATTGAAAAAGATAAGCACAACTAAATTACTTATGCCAGAACTAACAGCAGAAACCTAACCACCTTGGACAAAATCATGAAAAGGGTCGTCTTATGGGGATAATTGACTTCTTTATTTTTAGGATCATATTTCTATTTCATGGTTCACCCCAGCTAATCCATCATCCTAGAGATGTCCTTCTAGAATTTCCTCTTCCATGAAATCAACCACCCACATAAAAAAGGGCAGCACTACAACTGAGCTGCAATGTATTTGAAAAGACATGCTAAACATTTTTTTAATGTGTGTTATGATAATTTTCATTCTGCTCATGGTTACAGGAAAATATTGACAGTAGACGGGATGCAATTGCAGTAAAATCAAACCTCTGTTTCTTGTCATGTTTGAACCTCGACATTACTTGGATACCACACTACTTATGCATGAGTAAATGTTTTGGGTAGGCTTTACCATCTGTCCATATTAAAATTATGCTAGTAGCCACAGGTGCTGGAATGATTTTTAATTGTTAAAGAATCATTTGTACAATGATAGAAACAATCTCATCAATGTTTTTTTTTTTTCCTTTTCCAATATTATCTGCTGTAGGCTGATACTTGGTCTTTTCCCTATGTGTTAAAATCCAAGTATTAGTCTTTCTAAAAAACAAAACAGAACAAAACAATTCATAACAAATAAACCAAAAAACTACCTTGTCTTATGATTCTCGTATATCAAGGTATCTATTTTTCTCTTTCCCTTTGAAATAAGCCTCCTAGAATGCATCATTACCAGCTTCTATCTTTATTTCAATCCTTAAGTGAAATTTCACATTGTTCATTTTGACTATTATGCAATAAGGCAATTCTTTCAAAGGAGACCCAAGACATTGTAGCTAAAATAAGTGAATCCCATCTTCATTTTTCTCTGAATCTCTCTTCACTAATATAAATTTTTTCCCCTTTCTGACTTCTTATTTCACTCCCTTTCCCTTATATCCATTAGTGACTCTAACAGTCTGTGTCTGTCCTAGAGTATGATGACCTTCATTGGATTACATAAGGAACATTACAAAAGTGACCAAGGTCTATAAATGAAGGAAATATCATACTATCATGACTTTGAGCTGTTGTTTATATGTGTGTTGTCACTTTTTCATGCTAATGATGTCAGATTTTCCCCTGTGACTTGTTAAACCATCATAAATTGCAAATTTATATTGCTGTGTGACCCTGGGCAAGTCACTGAACCCTCATTTCCCAACAAAACAAAACAAAAAATCAATGAAATAAAAATTGAATCAGATGGACTTCTGAGATGCCTTTTCTTGCTGAGATTCTGTGATTCTAGTATGCATATGTGTAAAGTATGTTTGTGTGTGTTTGTATGTTTATGTAGTGTAGTATGGAGGAGTGTAGTGTAGAGGAAGAGGGGTTATGTCTTATTATCTTCAGGAAAACAGGTAGATTATGATATCCCCTAGGGTCTAAAAAATTTTCTGTGTAAAGGAAAGTGGGAAGGCAGAGTGGAACTCTAGGATGCAAATATCAGAAATGTCAGTTTAAGTAAAAAACATTCCCCAGATTTTCCCCTAGTGGTTGTGAATCTGTATGAGAATTCTAGATAGATCTACCAGTATAGGGATCCTCTAGGCTTTGAGGACCATTGAACTTTGAAAACACAGATGTTGATGATGCTGAAAGAAAGTAGGTGCTTTATTTTCCATGTACTGCCCTGAACTTTTCTTCTGCTGTGGCTCTTGAACAGGCTGCAGAGATGCTGGGTTATCTTATCCTCTACTGTCTGGCCTGGATACTGAAATCTCTGATTTGCTGCTCTCACCCTATTCCCTGGTGAGATTTGGACTATGCTGTCAGAACTATGCTACCTTAGTGGTCAAATACCAAGAAGTTTCTGGTGTACTAGTTTAGCGACATTTGTAAACTGTTTCACATATGTTGTTTGATCTTCATAGCACCATGTGAGGTAAGCATATTTATTATAGCCATTTTAGAGATAAGGAAACTGAGGCTGTTAAGAGTTAAGTAACTTGTTCAAAGTCATACGGCTAGGAAGTAGCTGAAGAGATATTCAAACTCATCTCCTTCACTCCAAAGTCAGTACTCTATCCACTATTGTAAGGTGCCTCCTAAAAACTTCAACTGATAAACAATTTACAGAAGATATCTAAAATTCTATAGAGATTTTGAATCTTCATCCCATAAAATTGCTATCTATTAATCCATCTATCCATCCCTCCATCCATCTATCTATCTATCATCTATCATCTATCTATCTATCTATCTATCTATCTATCTATCTATCTATCTATCTATCTATCTATCTACCTATCTACATGAATCTATTTTTAATAACTGCATTTTAATATAATTAATTTCTTTATGATGTCATATATTTTATTTTATTATTTTATAAGCATTATCCTGAAAGGGATTAATAGACTTCACTTGACCAGCAAATGGTTCCATGGCACAAAAATGGTTGAGAACCCCTGTTTTTAGCCATTAATCATGGCCAGAAAAAATATTTCTATGAATAATTTGAACTAGCAAAAAGATCAGAGGTTGAGAGGTTAAAGGAACCTTGGAGGTCATCACATCCCGCATTTCATTTTACAGAAGAAAAAACTGAGGCCCAAAGAAATTAAGTTATTTGTTAAAGGCCATATAATGATTACATAGAAGAGTGAAGATTCAAACCTTTGTCCTTTAAACTTTAATCTCATTACTCTTTCCATTGCACCATGCTGCTGTCTTTGCAGGGGAAGTATGATCTTCAAAAAAAAAACTTTTACCTCTAATCATTGTCAGTTTGTCTCATTCTAAAGTGATAAATTCATCTTTCACCTTTATTAGTAGGTAGCTGACAGAAAGTCAACTTTAGAGCAAAGATCATTGTATTCAAATATTTGCAGTAGGATTCCCTCAGAGTATTCATGGAGTAGGTATGTCTGAATTGGTAGATCCAATCAGGCAATAAAACCGTTCTGCATTTTGTTGTCTGGGTGATAAAAGCAGATGAACTTTTTTAAACTGAGAGTAAGAAACAACTTTCATCATAGCAATTTCTTTTTTTTTAATTTTTAAAATGTCACTAAAAGATAATTACAATGACCAAGGCTGACCCTTGTGAAGAATTAAACAAATGCAACTCCATCCTTGCATTGAAGAAGTGGAGTACTATGGGGATTCAATATTGTATATACTCCAGGACCCAGACAATTTGTTGTTAGTTTTACTCAAGTATTTTTTTTTTTAGTGAGGCAACTGGGGTTAAGTGACTTGCCCAGAGTCACACAGCTAGTAAGTGTTAAGTGTCTGAGACCAGATTTGAACCCAGGTACTCCTGACGCCAGGGCCAGTGCTCTATCCACTGCTCCACCTAGCTGCCCCTACTCAAGTATTTTTAAAAAATCTTTATTATAAGAGATAGCATGTTGGGTAGGGGAATAGAGTAAGATATACCCCAAAATGAAGCTAATGTAAAAACAAGATAGTAAAATTGCCTACCCTACCATTTACTGCTAGAAGGCTAGATATGTTACATTTCATTCCTCCACAAGAGTTCTCAGTTACCCTTAAGGGAGTTTAATGGTCATCTAATCATTCTGCTATTAGCTCCACCCTTAATTGATGTTGTTTCTTTAAGTTTATGTGAGTTCCTTGCACCTTAGTTCCATTTAACCACTTAAGAGTCATAAGTTTTTTTGTTTTTGTTAGGCAATGAACATTAAGTGACTTGCCCAGGGTCACACAGCTAGTAAGTGTCAAGTGTCTGAGGCCAGATTTGAACTGAGGTTCTCCTGAATCCAGGGCTAGTACTTTATTCACTGTAACACCCAGATGTCCCCATAGTAGCTTTTTTTAAATGAATATTTACTTCAAAATGTAACAAGAATAAAATACACACTCCTCCTTCCCAATACATGGTGGGCATAGTAGCTCCTTGTGCTATTTAAGTGTCTGGAAAGTAGAAAGTGATTAACTTTGCAGCTTAACTAATTTGGTCCTGAAAAGTTCTGAATCTAATGACCCTTCTTGTACTCATGTATCAAGTGCTCAGTATTCTCACACCTCCTTTGATGGGATGGCAAGAACATCCAGCCTGAAATCTTGCTTCCAAATTCACCATAACTGAAGTTCATGTAAGGAAACACCATTGCCTATGCCTAGAATTACAAAGAAGAAACAAAATACATCACACCAAAACCCCAATCCTGTTTCTCAGTGCCACGGGGCCTAGAAGTTGTATATGGAATTAATGGTAGTCATTCCCTTCACCAAGCTTATTTCATGGCACCCATCCTGTGGATAAAGAAGGTCTTCACCCCCTCAGATACCAATGGAAAAAAAGATTTTGACTACCCCAGTTTTATATATCTAACTCAACCTATTCTGTCTCCAAAGCTAATGTACAAGGCTGTTTCCATCCACATAATTCTCCTAAAAGCAAATCTCTTCATCCTCAGTGTTCTTGGACATGAACAGAACTTCAATAACTATATGGTTATGCACACACACACACTCACACACACACATATACATATACACATATACATACATATATACGTGTGTAGATATTATATAATTTTAAAGATTCAACACAAAATGTATTTGGAAAGTAAAGTGAAATTCTTTAAAACACAGGGATTACAATTTAATTCATATCAGCAGAGGTAATATTTCATATTCCTTGTTTATTATATCTGCAATAGTAAAGGAAAGAAATGAAGCAGCATAGGGAATTCACATGAAAAATAATTAAACAGACTGCCAGTCTTTTTAGATTCAGAGTCCCTGAATTTAGTTATGCCAGTCTATGAGATTGCATGCCAACTGGAATAGTAGCTGGCTATTCACTTTTATAATATGGCAATCTTATTTAGCTGAAGAGCCTGAGTGGGTCTCTTTCAGCATCATATGGACACCTGATGTAGGCCAAGCCACCAGTGTTCCATTACTATGTAACTTGAAGCCAATGATACTCAGGTTTTTTCGTGTGTTTTTTTTCATTCTGCTATCCCCCCACCCTAATCTCTTCATGGTTAACAGAGAGAGGAAGAAATAGAATTATGTCAACAGAGATGGTATAATGCCTTTCCATTTTCTATGAAGAAAAATTAACAATAGCTCTCACAGCAACCAGAAATCAACAAATTGAAAAGATCACTCTACCACATGAGGAAGGTAAAAATAATTCATTCTCACAAACAGCTTACATAACTCTGATGTTGCAAAATAGTCATTGCTTCTATACAGAATTTCTAATTCCTAATTATAAAGAGAGCAGTAAAGATGACAAGTGTTTTCCATTACAAAAACTTGGCAAAATGATGAAGGACACAGGCAAAAGAAACCTATAAACTAAAATATACATTAACAAATTCAGACATAAAAATTGAAGAACTTGAATCTATCTCACTTTGGTGTATGCAAGAATATCATGATAAAGGCAATTCTAGTTTATGCATATGAGAACTTTCTTTTTGAAATTACAGGGTCTTTTGAAATGATTCAGGACAAGACAATTTCTAAATACTAAAATGTGATACTTAATAAAAGGAAATTTGGTCAGAATCATACAATATTAAATATCTCAACTCCTTTACTGATCTTTGGGGTGCTCATATCATCAATCAGAGGGCTTTGGATGAATCAGACTGAGGACAATTAGTAATTGCAACTTGAAATACCCCCTTCAATCTCAAAAGATGGGATAAATAACAAAATTTCTAAGGAAGAGATGTATAGTGTACAAGGGGAAAAACAGACATTGCTAAATATTGTCAGTCAATTGTAACTTTGTCAATGAAAGTGTAAAGGAAAGGGTACAGAGGAAGTTGGTCAATCCTATTTTAGAAAATATTGTTCAGGGGCAGCTAGGTGGCACAGTGAATAAAGCACCAGCCCTGGATTCAGGAGGACCTGAGTTCAAATCCAGCCTCAAACACTTGACACTTACTAGCTGTGTGAATCTGAGCAAGTCACTTAATCCTCATTGCCCCACCAAAAAAAAATAGTTCAGATTAAAAAATCATGAATTCTAAGTCTTTTAGACTAGTTAGAAACATAATACCTATATATCATGAATTCTTTCCTTAAGCAGATAGTCAGAAAACACAGGACATTGTAAAAAGTCAAAATCACTGAAAATGAAATGATCTTTATCTTATAAACAAGACATTATTGGTTTCTGTGGTTGGGAGTATTTTAAGAATTTGCTGCCTGCATGCAGTCAGAAGATTGACTAGTTAGAGGAAAGATCAAAATCAATATCAAATTAGAAGAAGGAATAAAAATGAAAAGACATTGCATGGAATTACAGTACAACAACCTGAACTATTCAAACAAGCTGCAAATGTGAAAACAAAATTTAAAAAAGAAAAAGAAAAAAGATAAACATATTGACCCCAACATTAATGTCTTTAAAAGTTTAATGGTAAGGGGGCAGCTAGGTGGCACAGTGGATAAAGCACAGGCCCTGGATTCAGGAGGACCTAAGTTCAAATCCAGCCTCAGACACTTGACACTTACTAGCTGTGTGACCCTGGGCAAGTCACTTAACCCCCATAACCCTGTAAAAAGAAAAGTTTAATGGTATCAAACAAGTTCTAAAATAAAGCCTGAAGCTAGGAATTTCCTTAACCAACAAATACTTGATTTATCCTTGTTAAACAGAGAGAGATAATTGTCAATATCAGCTTTGAATAAAAAGTCATTCATTAAACACTGTGGAGAAGAATAGCAGATTATAAGTACTTACCTCTCACAAATTAGTAATTATCTATAAAGTTGAAAATAATTGTGCA
Organism: Dromiciops gliroides; assembly: GCF_019393635.1. NCBI lineage: Eukaryota > Metazoa > Chordata > Mammalia > Microbiotheria > Microbiotheriidae > Dromiciops > Dromiciops gliroides. The sequence goes on from NC_057861.1 coordinate 212,178,729, forward strand.
AAAAGCTTGGCATGAGAATCAAAGTATCTAATATAAAAGAACCATAAATAAAAGATTAGTAGTACAACAGATAGATATAAACTGTAACAGACTTCTCATCATTACTATAGCAATCGGTTCATCATCAATATCAACAAAACCAGTACATTAGAATGTTAACATCTCTGTCAAAAGTATGCTAAACAGGGGCAGCTAGGTGGTGCGGGGGATAAAGCACTGGCCCTGGATTCAGGAGGACCTGAGTTGAAATCCAGCCTCAGACCCGTGATACTTACTAGCTGTGTGACTTTGGGCAAGTCACTTAACTCTCACTGCCCTACCACAAAAACAAAACAAAACAAAACAAAAAATAATGCTAAAAAAGAACATGGAAATGATTCTTTAAAAAACTTAAATTGTGGAGACTATATGGACCATACCAAAGAGATAGTTAGGAAATGTTTGGAATAGGCAAAAATAATCTCAAAAGCATTAAAAAATTATTTCAAAAGATGCCTCAGGGAGGACAGGATACCAAAAGAATAGGAAAAAAAGTGCAGAAGATATCAGTACACCAAAAAGGTAATCAAGAAAACATTAAAATATGAGAAGAGAACAGGGAAGTTTTAGCAAAAAAAAATTTCTAAAGTAGATCACATTCTTCCAGTTCTGCAATTGACTGAAAGTCAAAGAAAATACAAGGTCCCACTGTGTTGATTTTTGCTAAGTTTTTTTTTTTTTTTAATAGCATTTGACTCAGTAAAGGAAAATGTAGCCTTAGTGGCTCTCCTCCACTAGTAGTTTCTCATGTGTGTCAAAGATTTTTTTGTTGTTGTTGTTTTTGTTTTTGTTTTGTGGTGCAAAGGGGGTTAAGTGACTTGTCCAGGGTCACACAGCTAGTAAGCGTCAAGTGTCTGAGGCTGGATTTGAACTCAGGTCCTCCTGAATCCAGGGCCAGTGCTCTATCCACTGCGCTACCTAGCTGCCCTTGTCAAAGATTTTTTTTGACAAACTACACAACATCTATTGCTCCATTCAATGAGCCTCTTATTAATAATATTAAATAAAGAATAAAACAAAGGCTTAAGCAGACCAAAGTGGTTAATGGCATACAAAATGTCTGCCAAAAGATTCACTAGAAGTGGTTAGATTCCCTAAAAGCTCCTTTTAGGATGTGTTTGTGCTTAATTAATTAATTCCAAAGTCACACTGGCTTTCTTGATGTTTCTTAAACAACACATTCCATCTCTCAGTTCCTGGGCATTTTCACTTGCTGTCCTCCTCAGTTGGAATGCTCTTTCTCCTCATTTCTTCCTCTTTGTTTCTCTGGCTTCCTTCAAATTCCAAACAAAATCGTATTTACTAAAGAGATCTTTTTTTTTTCCAATTCTTCACAATGCAAGTACATTCTCTCTGTTGATTATTTCTAATTTATCATTACATATATACATACACACACATATACATATGCATGTGTGTGAATATATAAGCAATTTTTATTTATGTATATATGTATATAGATATTCACATATATATGTGCTTCTATATATTCACACATCCATACATCTATTTATATATAGTTTATATATAATTGCTTGCATGTTGTCTCCCTCATTAGACTTGAGCTCCTTGAATATGAGAACTGTCTTTTACTAATTAAGTTTGAAGATTCAGCTCTTAGTGACAGCTTCTGATCCAGGGCTGCTACTAGAACAGGTTCAGCACTGCTACAGGTAAGATCTTGAGGAAAAAAGACACGGAGACACAGGATGGGATTGGAAGGACCCCCTGCACTCTGATGGAGGCAGAAGGCTAGGTTTATTGGGACAGTATAGCATATATATACTTGTCTTTGTGTGAAGCTTGTGCCAAAAAAGGATGAGGGGATTGGTTCATTTATGTTCTGCAGTAGGTCACGTAGATCTTGGGCCATGTGGGCCTTATCTATGATGAAGAGCATGTTTCTGTCCTTTGAACTTTCCTTGGCATCTATGCAAATGCATCATCCTTGGTGCCCAGCAAATGCATCTGCATCTGGAAAGGATCATTATGGTTTACAGCCTTCTTATCAAGGGCTAACTATGAGTCAGTGCACATTTTCTGGAAGGGGGAGGCCTGTTCGTGAGCTTTGCTCAAACAGTAAAAGGGGAGCTTGGTTAACCCCTAACATCTTAGCACAGTGTCTGACTTTTAGTAGACACTTAATAAATGTTTATTCACTGACGTGGCATGATTCATCATACCATGAGATTCTTAATTTTTCAAAAGAGACCAATCAAATGGTCAATAAATGAAGAATTAAGTGAACAAAGTATTTTGTTCAGACAATGACACTCCAATTAAAAAGCTCAATTCATTATATTCCATGGAGAGGTACTGTAGAAGGACCTAAAATTGGGTCCAATATTGAATCAAAGAGGACAGTGGTCTGGCGTGAATTTGAGAAACTATGTAATGCTTTCAATGATACCAAGAATCTCCCCAACACAAGAGGAGTCCTTCTGAGAAAACTGTTCTCTGAATGATAGAACATGTTTGAAAGTCTTTATATATGACAGACTGAGGAATTAAAATTCAGCTTAGCCAAAGGAAACTAGAGAGACAAAGTTGACACATATAGGCCACCAACAATGAACTATGTTTAAGAGGTTGAGTAAAGAATGTATTTTCAAAGCAATATGTGACTGGAAAAAGAAATGGGTCAGTAAAGTGAGAGCAATGAATAATGAATGATTGGATGGCCTGAGTGCTGTACTGTTATCCATGGAAAGTAAACTTTAAAAAAGAAAAGACCACAGACACATTGGGTAGATTCTTTGTGAAGTATTTATGTGTGAATATGATCAAGAATCACAGGATGAGAGCAAAAAGATGTGCCATGATAGTTACTAATGAATGGAACAAAATTCAAACATGTAAAATGTGGGTTAATAAATAGATTCATTTGATCCATTAAGGATAAACTTAATTAGTTGGAGAGAATTGCTCACCTTGTACTCTGGTTCAGGAGATCTCAACAATAGCACCATCTTTATTACTAAACAATATGGTTATCTGCTTCCCTTACCAACCTAGTGCCTGATAGCAAGAGATCATTAGCAAGACTAGAGTTCCCTTTTAACCTCCTCTATAAAGTCTAGAATCTAAAAGATATTATAAATATAAAGCAAGAAATAAATGCTAGCTATTCTAAATATTATAATTTCTTCACTCCTGTGAAAATAACCCAGCCTTATTCTTTTGTGAGCACTTACAGTAGTAGGGGTCTCTTGCACTACCCTCTCATTTGGTACTGGTTTTATTCTCACTCCCAGGTTTCTCCAGTCAGTAATGGATTTGCTAGGTTTTTCCCTCTGGTACTAGTGTACCTCTGGTTTTTCCCTCCAGGCTCTATTGTCCTCATTTTCCATTTCCCTTTTTCTGTGTGTCTGAGGCCTTTGTAAGGCACCTCCCTGTGGAGTTAGAAGTGGGTGGTATGGAATATTGGGCTAAATTTAAGAATATTATTGAAAATAACTGCACAAGATGTACTGGAAAAGCACAATAATCAGAGAACAAACAAATTGTCCAATAGAACAGAAATTCTGCTCTTACATAAAACAACAACTAAAAACGGGGTGCTGAAACAGCTATAATAGAGATACTCAGTTAAAAAAATTAAACTGAAAAATTACACAAATGAATGGCTCTGATAAAGAACTGAAATTAATGTAGAGACTGGGGAAAAACAAAACATGGTGTCATGGAAGGAATAACATTTGAAAGGAACCTTGAAATATGGGGAAAATCTTAAAAGAAGGAGAACATGAGAGGAAAACATTCCTGCTAGAGTGAAGAGAATGAACAAAGAATTAGAGATGTGAAAGCACAGGAAGTGTCAGTAAATCATTATTGAACATTGGATTAGGAGGGGTGCAGAAAAAAACCAAGGAGAGCAGTTGGAGTGGCACTGCAGTTGTCATAGGAAGTCATGTCCAAAGTTGGGGGAAGGATGGAAAGTAATATACAAGATGAAATTTGTAGCAAGTAGGATGACTGCAAGGAATGTTTGATAAACAAGAATGTGTGACAAAAAGTCACATTCCACACTCACAAGTAATATCTAATCAGGTGGCTTTTCTCCAAAACAAATTTATCTCTCCTTCACTTGTTAATAATTCCAACACTCCCACATGGAATCCTTTTCCTCTCAAGTATGTGCCCCCAGCCTTCCTTATTCCGAGGCAGGCATTGGCCCATTAGAACAGTTTTAACTTAATCACAACCAAGACACACAAAACAGGAGTCATGCAGGTTTTATTGGAAAAACTGTGGCTACCCCTCTTTTTCAATATACCCACCAGGAAAAAAATACTCATGGGATAAGTGATTTTTAAAAGTTTGGAAACCGGGGCAGCTAGGTGGCACAGTGGATAGAGCACCGGCCCTGGAGTCAGGAGTACCTGAGTTCAAATCCGGCCTCAGACACTTAACACTTACTAACTGTGTGACCTTGGGCAAGTCACTTAACCCCAATTGCCTCACTAAAAAAAAAAAAAAAGTTTGGAAACCACTGTTATAAGTGAGAAGGAATAAAGGACTCAATGAACTAAGGCAGTGATCATGCATATAAAAAGGATGGAGGCAAATTCAAAAGATAGCCAGATATATCCTCCATTTGACTGGGTAGTACATTGAAGTGTTTGGAGGGTTATAAAGCACTACGAACAGGATTAGAAGTTAAGGAGATGTGACCCTAGGCAAGTCACTTAACCCCAATTGCCTCACTTAAAATAAATAAATAAATAAACAAACAAACAAAGGAACAAAGGAACGAACGAACGAATGAATGAATGGATGAATAAATAAATGAATAAATAACTTTAAAAAAAAGAAGTTAAGGAGAGGGATTCATTAAAGATTACTTAAAAACCTTTTGGGGGGGGGCGGTCAATAAGGGTTAAGTGACTTGCCCAGGGTCACACAGCTAGTATGTGTCAAGTGTCTGAAGCCAGATTTGAACTCCAGTCCTCCTGAATCTAGGGCTGGTGCTTTATCCACTGCACCACCTAGCTGCCCTGACTTCAAAATCTTGAGGCTAAATATGTAGAGAATGGTTTTCCCTGTTAAACCTACATTAACACAAATAAAAATAACAATAAGTCATTATTACTAATAGTGATACTTATGCTAATACTGAAGAATTTAAAATACTTATTCAGCATGCTTAAAATACAAGTACTGAATCCTGTTGAATTATGTAAAGATGAATGGAAACTCAACTTTGATTTTGGAATTTAAAGGAGACCAGCCCACTTTCCAGTATTTAAATTATACACACCCTCAAGAGGAATAGTTCTTCCCTCCTTGGGATTGTCAGGAATTTTATATTGTAATTTTTTTTTTATTTTTTACTCCTTTTATCTTCAATTTAGGATTCATACACAAATATAAAAATGCTTGTTAATTAATACATAAATGCATGTTATATACATATTTTAGGGAAGACCTAGATCAGCTAATCTTACTATCCAGACCTTACTACCATGTTGTACCTGACTTGCAGCTCCATCCCTGTGTCCTACCTCTTCTCATTGGTGAGTTCTTCCTGGAACCTTCTTTTTGAGGAAGGACCCAGAGCAGCTGTTTCCACTGTACATCATATCCCTTCTTATTCTGACCCTGCCTCCCTTTTCTCTCATTTTCACCTCCTTCTATGTGTTGTCTTCTCTCATCCGAATGGTAAGCTCCATAAGGGTAACAATGTCCTTCCTTCCTCCTTTCCTTCCTCTTTTCTTTTCTTCCTTTATTTATTTTTCTTCTTTTTCTCCTCTTTTGACTTGACTTCAATGTAAATGACTAAATCATGTTTTAAACATAAATTTAAATCAAGTAACAAGATCTTTAGTTAACATTTATTATTTTTGAGTATTTATACCAATTAATTTGTAAATCACAATAAAAGTTTCAAAATTTCTAAATTTCCTAGTCAGTCCTTCAATTAGAGCTGTAGTTCCTATGATATTTGAATATATTGCAGGACAACTTGTATAACTTCAGGTAATAAATGTTATCAATCAATTTTAAGAATATGGAAATTATAGTGAATTTAGTGACAATTTTGAATTGTCTAATCATGAAGCTATGCAGTTGCTGAGAAGCCCTTGAGCATCTGTTGACACTATCTGCCTTGTGTTGGTGGTTTTTGTGGTTGGTTTTTGTTTTTGTTTTTAATCACTATCTTTTTCAGGACAAGATAAACCATTCATATTTAGTCATTCTTACTCAATCCAGAATTTAATGCTTTTATAAGAACCTTAGATATTAGGGTGTCAAACAACCATAATTCTTTCAAAACTTTAAAAACATACTATGCAATCAGGAAACATTCCCACATTTCTATGTATTTTATCTTTACAAATGATATATCTCCTTAACAATTGGCTTTGGCCAGCAACTGATCTAGCTGAAAATTTCCTTCCTAGTTCTTTTTTTAAAATTTAGAATTTTCCCCATTACATGTAAAAAATAAAAAACCCCAATTCTTTCACACAGATTTTTTTAAACTTTGTGTTCCAAATTTTCTTCCTTGTTCCCACCTCAGGACTCCCTTAGAAATCAAGCAATTCAATATGTCTACACATACAGTCATGCAAAACATCGTCACATTATTCAGGTTGTGAAAGAAAACAGGCAAAATAACTTTAGAAAGAGGAACTAACAAATAAAATTATAAACCAATCTGTATTTAGATACCATCAATTCTTTCTCTGTTGATGATTCGCATTTTTCAAACATTCTTCTAATAGCATCCTGCTCATCATTTACTTCACAATTACTATTGCTAACTGTATTACCCTCCATCCTGTTCCCTCCCCCTGATATTTACTCTATTTTCTAACTTCTTTCACCCTATCCCTCCTCAAAAGTGTTTTGCTTTTCACTGCCCCCTGTCCCAATCTGCCCTCCCTTCCTTAGCCTCTCACCCCCTTATCCCCTTCCCCTCCCACTTTCCCTCAGGGCAAAATATATTACTATACCCACTTGAGTGTATATGTTATTCCCTCTTTGAGCCAAATCTGTTGAGAGTAAGGCTCACTCATTCCCCTACTCCTTCCCCATCTTCCCCTCCATTCAATAAGCTTTTTCCTGTTTCTTTTATGTGAGGTACTTTAGCACCTTCCATCTCTCCCTTTTCTTTTTCTTTCAGTGCATTCCTCTTACCTCTTAAATTTATTTTGAAGATGTCATCATGGGTCAACTAGGTGACACAATGGACAAAGCAACAACCCTGGACCCAGGAGGCCCTGAGTCAAAATCTAGCCCCAGATATAAGCCACCCCACCATTCCTGCCCCACAAAAAACAAGGATAAACAAAAAATAAAGGCTTTACGGATATCATCCCTTCATATTCAATTCACACCTGTACTCTCCATCTAAGTACATTTCTTTCAGATGCCTAATACTGAGAAAGTTCTTATGAATTAGAAGTATTATCTTCCCATGTAGGAATGTAAACAGTTTAACCTTTTAATATCCCTCATGGTTTCTTTTTCCTGTTTACCTTTTTATGTTTCTCTAGGGTATTGTATTTGAAAGTCAAATTTTCTACTCAGTTCAGGTCTTTTCATCAAGAATGCCTGAAAGTCCTCTTTTTTCATTGAAGTCCCATTTTGTCCTCTGAAAGATTATACTCAGTTTGCTAGATAGGTGATTTTTGGTTATAATCCCAGTTCCTTTGCCCTCTGGAATATTATATTCTATGACCTCCATTCCTTTAATTTATAAGCTGCTAGATCTTGTGTTATCCTGATTGTAACTCCACAGTATTTGAATTTCCTTTTGTCTAACTGCTTGGAATATATTCTCCTTAGACTTGGGACCTCTGGAATATGGCTATAATATTCCTGGAAGTTTTCCTTTTGGGATCTCTTTCTGGAGGTGATTGGTGGATTCTTTCAATTTCTATTTTACCTACTGCTTCTAGAATATCAGGGCAATTTTCCCCAACAATTTCTTGGAATATGACATCTAAGCTATTATTTTCATCATGGTTTTCAGGTAGTGCAATGATTTTCAAATTATCTCTCCTATTGTATAGGTAAGCTGTTTTTCCAAGGAGATACTTCATATTGCCCTCTTTTTTTAGTTATTTGGATTTGCTTTATTGTATCTTGATTTCTCATAAAGTCATAAGCTTCTATTTGCTCTATCCGAATTCTTAAGCAATGATTTTCTTCAGAGAGTTTATGTAACTCCTTTTCCATTTGGCCAATTTGGCTTTTCAAGTTGTTGACTTTTTTTATGACCTTCCTATATCACTCTCTTTTCTCTTTCCATTTTTTCCTCTTCCTCTCTAACTTTTCCCTCTACCTCTCTTACTTTATCTTCAAAGTCCTTTTTGAGAGTTTCCATGAGCTGAGACCAATTCATATTTTTCTTGGATGTTGGAGCTTTGACTTTGTTATCATCTTCTTTTGAGGGTGTATTTTGATCTACCTTGCCACCAAAGAAGTTTTCAATGGTCTGCTATTTTCTCTGCCTTCTCATCTTGACCACCTCTTTTTTGGCTTTTAACTCCTTCTTAGCATGTAGCACTGCTTCCAGGATTCACTGTCTCAAGCTACAGGCAGTCCCAGGTGGTAAAATTAGGCTTATTCTCAGTCTGCCTGTCCTGTAAGTAACCACGACCTGCTTTCTCTTTAACCTATAAGTAGAAGTCAGATTGAAATCTAATTTTCTATGGTTGGAAGCTTGGCGTGCCTATGCCCCTCACCCACTGGGGGGCTGCTGTTTGAGTCTGCTTACTGTTTCAGAATATGGGGGCTCTGCCTTAGCTATAGCAGAGACCATAGCTATTTCCCCCTGGCCAACCACTATACCCCCTCAGAGGTCCATGAGCCCAGTTCCAGAAGAAATGGCTGAAGCTGAAGATTCTGAGGCTCTGGAGGCATGGACTACCTGGGGCTGGAACTGGGCCTTGTACTGAGCTCCTCTCTCAACCATACAGCAAATGTTCTCAGCACCTATTTAAGCCATCTTTGGCTGGAAAATAGTCTCACTGTGTTCTTTTGTGGATTATGCTGCTCCAGGAGTTGTCTTATGGCAGTATAGGAATGTATTTGTGGGGAGTGAGGAGAGTCACAGCCTTTCCTCCACCATCTTGGCTCCACCCCTTTCCTTCCTAATTCTAATACCTTTCTTTCAAAATCTACATTGGCACTGTTTCCAGAAACTTTTATAGCTAATCTCATAGTCCATGATGAAAGTCAGGGGTCACAGTGGTAAGGAAATACTAAAGTGAAAACTGCTTCTCATTTCATCATTCCTGGCTTTGTTCAAAAAGTCAAGGTGAAGCAAATTCATGGCCACTTGTAAGAGTTTTTTCACTATTCCATGGTAGGTTAGAAGTTGGGTAAAGCAACAACCATTTCAAGAAGGAAACAAAACAATAAGATTACATCAATGAAGGTAGGTCTCTTTTCTCCTTGTTGGGGAAGGCTATAGAAAGAATCCCTACATTAGACATGAGCTAGAATTATATGACCTCCTTGGTCCTTTCCAAAACAAAGCTTCTATAACTATATTTAATAAGCATTTATTAAGCATCTACTTTTTCCAGAGAACAGTAATTGAGGGAATGTGCTAGAAAAAGTAGTATTATGTAATTTTACAGTATGGTAAAGTAATTCTTATCCTGTGGTCTAAAAAATTACAGGATTGTAGAATCTCTGAATTTTAAGAGACCACAGTGACTATCTAGTCTAACTCATACCTGAAAAACTACTGATTCTATTAGGTACTACCACCAGCTCTTCACTAAAAAGTGGTTATCCAGCCCTCTACTTGAAGACCTCCAAGGAGGAAACATTCTACATCTTAAAGCAATCTGTTCTGATTTTGAATAATTTTCATGTTAGAAAGGTTTGATGCATTTTTGTTGTTATCATAGCTATGATTTCTCTCCCTATATTTTCTTCCTGTGTAGTGTTAATAATAAAATGTAAAACACATTATTTATATGGGTTTTTTTATCCTTCTACTTTAAGTTCTTAATCATCTTGTCTATAAATGTGGGATCACTATGAATAGAAGGTTAATAGTTATGTAATTATAAGATTTCATTTCCTATCTCATCTCAACTTGAGAAGAGGGAGGCCTTACAGCTTGAGGAGACTCTGCTACTTTGCTACATTGGTGAAGGAGGTCTAATACAAACACATACATGTAAACATCTAGTCCTAGCACCTTGTCCCAAGGTAGATATTCAGATACCCTAAAGCTGTGAGTCTACTCATGATCTACCACCAGCAGATGTACTTTCCACTGCTACCACCTATGTCTAGAAAACAAACCCCTGTAATACTTACTTTGTAATACTTATATTGCCTAAACTACCCTTTCCTACAAATCTAACCTTCCTTCTCTTGTCCCCATCCTCCTCAATCTTATCTTCCCATGTTTTACTTTCAATCTTTCCAACCCTTAGGTTCTACTCTCTGAATTCCTTTCATTTAAATCTCTTCCTCTGATGTTTTTCCCCATCTTTAGTGATCACAAAGATCACTATTCCCTGAGATGACACAGAATACCTATCATCCTCTTCAGTGCTGCTGTACCTTCTCTTATATATTCATGACACTGCTCCTCCACAAAGAATCTAAAGGCTACCTGCTCTCATCTTTTGAGGTTCATGTTATCCAAATTGCGCTTGTTATAGTTCAAACAAAAGTCATTTTTTTCTTCTTTCTCAAGGAATTAAGTACATCATAGTCTTCCTCTTCTTTCTAATTCCTGCTCATATACCAGTGAACACCCTCACTTCTCAGGGTCTCAGTCTCCCCAAATCTAATGACTAGTAACATACCTTACCCACATATAGGAGTGGTTAGACCCTAGATCTCTCCATCAACAAAAATAAAGGCCTCTTTTTCATGATAAAAATCTCTTACATTTATGCCTAATTTAATTTAGGAATACTCTTGTTTTCTGTCCTCATTGCCACCTCTAAAACTTTCACTCTTTAATACTTTCTCAGGCTGTTACCTCTGTTTGAATATCTCTTTTTTCCATTCCAAATTTCAATCCTATAATAAATGAGTTCAAATCCATATTTTTCTCTACTTCCTTGCTTTATTGTTCTATTATTCCTCATTCATAGCCAAGATTTTAATTGAATTCCCGTTCATTAGGAATTAATTCTAACCCTGCATTTACCTGGTTTCTTCTCAAATGCTATAAGATCAGATGGCAGAAATCATTCCACAGTGCATCCTGAGTCCATTACAAATGTATATTTTCCAACCAGAAGTGAACCCTCACTGCAGTAAGATCATTCTTTTATTCCTCAATAATTGATTGTCTTGTCTACTGTTCACTCTGGCTCTTCTAAACCTTTCCATTTCAAACACCCACATTTCTCCCTCCACTCATAAACCCATGGTCAATGATCTTGCATCACTATAAGGAAAAAAAAATGCCAGAATTTATTATCTTTTCTCAGTCTTCATATTTTGACCTGTGTTCAGCATTTTGGTACTGCTGGTGGCACTTTTTTCTGGTTATTCTTTTTTTTTTCTGGCATTTGGCAACCCTAATCTCTCCTGGTTCTCTTTCTAGCCATCTGACTACAACATTTTGGGATTATCATCCATAAACTATTCCCTAAATATGGATCTATCTCATGATTCTTCCTACACCCTCTTCTCTTCTTTTTCAATAATCTCATTTGACAACCCCACCAGCTCCCATGAGTTTAGCATTTCAATGTGTAACTCAGAGATCTATCAGAAATCTCAGATCAGCCAGACATATTTACTCTCTTAGTACTGTATCACACCTGCCTATTAGACAATGCAAAGTGCATTTCCAGTGGATTTCAGGCACTAGACTTCAAATTCAATTTGTCAAAAGCAGAACTTACTATTTTTCTTCACAAATTCAACCCTCTTCTGTACTTTCCTATTTCTTTAGAAAGTATCATTATACTTCCAGTCTTTCCAGGTTCACAACCTGAACTTTATCCTTAACTATTCGTTCTCCCTTATCTTGTATATTTAGTTGGTTACTAAATCTTATTTCCATTTCCATAGTATTTCTCAAGTTCATCTTCTTTTCATTACTCACAGAACCTTGCTCTTAGTTCAAGTCCTCAGCACCTAATGGTTATTATCACCCATGCCTTGGGAAGGCCTACTGAAAGAAGGCCCCTCCTAACTTTTCCCTTTCCCCCCTTTCTTCCTTTATATCCCAGTTCCTCTCCTTCCTTTTCTTCCTCTTTATGCTTCTTCTATCTTCCTCTCCCCTCTCCCAGACTTTACCTTCTTTCTCTTTCATTTCTAGAAAGGAGTTCCCATAGAATTCAAACACCTATAATTTCCCAGCTCCAGATGTTTGGTGCTTCTGAGTTGGAGTTCCTAAGTCTTGAAGTCAGTCTTGAGATTTTAAGATATTAGGAGTGCCTAGTTCCCTCAGTGGAGATTTATTGGTAGGAGGAGAAATTTCCTACATTGTAAACTTAGCACCAGGAAGAAGAACCCCAGCCCTCATATGATTAGTAAGAATGCTTTGAAGTTTCCTGATCCTGTGGAAATTTTTGATTTCATCATCTCTGGTGAAACAGGCGGGGACAGTGATACTTGGGCCTGTAGCATCCAATCCCTATATAAGAGATCAGAATCATACCCTTTGTGTAAAAGCATCCCCAACAGTAGTGACAAGCACAGAAAGGTATTGGCAGCAAAAGGCTGAAGCAATGCTCTGTACATGGGTGCAGAATTAAGCCTGGAATTAGGAGGGGGAAACACTTGCCTCAGAATAGGTGCCAACATTAGACCAAATTAAGGGGACACAGACCTTCCATAGAGGGGCAGAGCCAGAATTTTTCCTCAATTACCCCCTTCCCCCAAACAAAACTCCCCTTCAGTAGCAGGACAATAAAGTTTAGAACTCTGGCAGTATTGTCCCAGTGTACTGCAACAGAGTAATTGATGAGAACAGAGTGGGCAGCAGGCATTGATGTGATTCCCAAAGGCAGTGGCCAAGGGGCAACAAGCAGACAGACTCCAGAGGTAGTGGCCAGGGTGTAGAGCCACAATCCAAACTGATGGGGATCAGGTGGCAGTGGGCATGGACTCAGGACCCAATGAACTTTGGAATGTGCCCCAGCAGCTGAGCAGTCCACAATAAACTGAGCAGCTCCCAAAAGTGATAGTAGCTTAATAGTAAAAAAGGAGGCAGGGAAAAAAAAATAAGCCCATTGTAGCCCATTTCTTTCTATAATCTAGAACTAATTGGCTTCTCCTTATTGATGCCAGCAAAAATATCGGTCACTTTACAACTCCTCCCTGAAGAGCACTTGGAGGAATAAGGAGTTGAATTGTTGAGGAAATTAAGCAGACAGCAGTTAAGTGACTTTCCCAGTTTCACATAACTAATAAGTGTCTAAGTTCAAATTTGAACTCTGGGCTTCCTGATTCCAAGTCAAATGTTCCATCCACTGTGCCAACTAGGTGTGCCATAGTATTATAGTTCTTGGAATAACACCTATGCTTCCTTTGAATAATTTGAAATCTACTCTTCCCAAATCTAGGATACATGTCAAGCTATGCTTGGCTTCCCTTTCCTTTCCTATTACAGTCTCTGTGGGCATATAATACACCTTATCATTAGTAACAAAGAAGCCATCTTTGGAATTAAAATAGACATTTTTCTATTTGACCATAATCTTATCATTCCATAATTATGAAGGAATAATTCTTTTCAATATTTCCATAATTTTCACCCCTAATAGCCACTTCCTTCTTGTTCCTGAGAATTAGATCTTACATAGAATTCCTTCTCATTAGCTTCTCATCTTTTGAATGTTGAAATGTTCATTAAGGCAAGTCAAGAATTTATTGGCTACTTTATATTAGAGGATTCCTCAGCTCATATCTAGATAATTGAAGTCATTATAATATCATGATGGTTTTTTAAGTTTGTGATCTGTTTCTAAAACACCTATTTATTTCTTGTTAATATTCATGCACTCAAGGTAGGATTGGCACAAATTTCAAGGACCACAAGGAGGAGTGGGTGTGGGGAAACCTGAAATATATATACAGCTGATATATAGGACAAGTAGGTGGCACAGTGGTTATAACACTGGCCCTGAAGTCAAGTGGGCCCGAGTTCAAATCTCATCTCAGACACTTACTAGCTGTGTGACCCTGGGCAAGTCACTTAAGCCCAATTGCTTTTGTGTTGTTTAAAATTTAAATTGTGGGTTCTAATCTGCCCCCCCCCACAAGTCTTGGGGGAAAGCTAGCTAAAATCACTGATAAATTCAGCAAGAGTGTAGGCTTTTAAAGATTTATTAAAATATATATTATAACTCAGTGAAGAGAAAGGGGTTGAGAACAGATTCCTTATAGCATGGAAATCCTAGCTCAGATGTAATTTGGTATAGCCAGAGAGAAAGAAAGCAATTTCCTTTCCTAGCAGCCCATGTGAAATCTCTTACCACCAAGTTGGTGTCCAAATGACTAAGAGCCCTGCCCCTCGCCCCTCCATTCTCCATGTGCCACCATGCTAGTTCCTCCTCACCAAAAAGAGAGTTCTTCTATGAGCCAGCATCCACTTCCTAATTCCTTTCTCCCTCCCCCAAAGGGGAGGTCCTTCAAGCTGGTTGGTTGAGAGTGGTCTCTTGCTGACATCAGTAGTACAACAACACATCACTCAGGACTGGCCAGGTGTGGCCTCCATCCAATCATCCTTAAGTAGTTACTTAGTTTCTCATTCTCACCCAATTCAAACAATACTAAATCAATCAGGTGGGGCCCCTGGGCATCTGCCAAATTCCATTATTTTATCACACCTTGAACATCTAAGGCTATCTCTACTTGTCCTGAGATATGGACCTAGATGGCTCTAGAGAAGAGAGTGAGGTTGGTGAACTTGCACAGCCTTCTCTACTTAAAATTCAATTCATTGTACCAAATTTGAAGATATAATATAAAGTGGCAGTCATCAAAACTATTTGGTACTGGCTAAGAAATAGAGTGGAGGATCAATGGAATAGGTTAATCACAGGAGACACAGTAGTAAATGAATATAGTAATCTACTGTGTGATAAACCCAAAGACTCCAGCTTCTAGGATAAGAACTTAGTATTTGACAAAAACTGCTGGGAATACTGGAAGATATTATGTCAGAAACTAGGCATAGACCAACATCTTACACCTTCTACCAAAATAAGGTCAAAATGGGTTCAAGATTTAGACATAAAGGGTGATAACCATAGATAAATTAGGAGAAGAAAGAATAGTTTACCTCTCAGATCTATGGAGAGGAAAACAATTTATGTCCAAATAAGAGATAGAGAATATTATGAAATACAGGATGGAAGACTTTGATTATATTAAATTAAAAAGTTTTTGTAAAAACGGAAGCAATGCAGCCAAAATTAGAAGGGAGGCAGAAAACTGGGAAACAATTTTTACAGCCAGCATTTCTGATAAAGGCCTCGTTTCTAAAATATAACAGGAACTAAAACAAATTTATAAGACTCCAAGTCATTCCCCATTTGAGAAATGGTCAAAGGATATTAACAGGCAATTTTCTGATAAAAAAGTCAAAGCTATTGTCATATGAAAAAATGTTCCAAATCACTATTGATCAGAGAAATACACATTAAAACAACTCTGAGGTACCACCTCACTCCTATCAGATTGGCTAATATGACAAAAAAGGAAAATAATAAATGTTGGAGAAGCTGTGGATAATTGGAACACTAATGCATTGTTGGTAGAGCTGTGAACTGATCCAACCATTCTGGAGAACAATTTGGAACTATGCCCAAAGGGCTATGGGACTGTTCATATCCTTTGACCCAGTGGTACCACTGCTAGGTCTGTATCCCATAGTGACCATGGAAAAGGGAAAAGGACCCACATGTACAAAAATAATTATAGCAGCTCTCTTTGTGGTGGCAAAGAATTGGCAATCAAGGGAATGTCCATCACCAGGGGAATGGCTAAACAAGTTGTGGTATATGAATGTAATGGAATACTATTGTGTTGTAAGAAACAATGAGCAGGAGGATTTCAGAGAAAACTTGAAGTACTTACATGAACTGGTGTTGACTGAGAGAAGCAGAACCAGGAAAACATTGTACACAGTAACAACAACATGTATGATGAACAATGAGGATAGACTTGGCTCTTCTCAGCAGTGCAACAATACAAAAGTTTCAAAGAACTCATGATGGGAAATGTTCATAACATCCAGAAAAAAAAAGAACTGTGAATTATGAATGCAGATTGAACCATACTGTTTCTACTTTTGGACTTTTTTTCCTTCTTTTTTGAGGTTCTTCCCTTGCGTTCTGATTCTTCTTTCACAAGATGACTAATGTAGAAATATACTTAATGTGAATGTCCATATACAACCTATATCAGACTGCTTTCCATCTTGGGGAGGAGGGAGAGAAGGGAGGGTAGGAGAAAAACATTTTGGAACTAAAAATCCTGTGAAAACAAATGTTCAAAACTATCCTTATATGTAACTGTGTAATGGAATTTATTAATTTGATCATTGACAATGCTATGCTAAGGTTTAGTAAAAATGCAGCAACTCAAACAGTTAAAGAAGAGAATCCAGCTTTCCAGACCAGAGTCCAGAATCCAGACCAGACCAGAATCCAGTTTCCTCCTGATGACATCTTACCACTTCAAGAAGAAAAGAGAACTCAGAGACTTTATATGAACTGTTTTGTTTAGTTAGTTTTTACTATCTCCTTTCTGTTATAATATACACCATCTGTAACATGTACCCTCTGCAGAGGCCCTCCCTTTGCAAGACTAATGTCAAAGCGTCGGTTCATAAGGACAAAAAACGCCCCTCTGGACAAAACTTTCCTCTCTTCCTTTTCTATGTTGTTGTTAACATATTATTAGTTAGCAATAGTTATTATATTTTGTTATTTTTTACTATTCTGTCAAGGAAACATTCCGTTTCTTGAGGAAGCAAAGGGGGGAATGTGGTAAAAAAAAATGAAAGTTTTTAACTGTAGGTTAGCGAAAACTGAAGGACCACCCTTTCAGGGAGGAGACCGTGACACAGCCGTGCATCTGCTATGCACTCCACCTCCGTCTGCTAGGCACTCCACTTCTAGGGTGCAAGCTTAAAAGGCAAGGAGAGAACAGAAGTGAGGTCTCTTGCCGCTCTCCTCGTCTGCTGGTTGCGCTGCACACACAGACGGTGACTGAAGTGCGACTTGGCCCGGTTCTCCGTAACAGCACGTGCTTGACGCGGCTCTCAGCCTCAGAGGTGGCCTTGGGTTTTTGGTGAGTTATATACGGGTTTTTGGTGAGTTATATATGGGTTTTTGGTGAGTTCTATATGGAATATAGACTAAGCTTAGATCTAAGACTGTTTGTACTTCTACTTTCCTTTCTCTCTAATCAACACCACCTTGTAATTCTCAAACAATAAAAGCTCTAACTAAAGATCAGAGGCTTCTTCCACTTACTGGTCTGGGAGATAAATAAGGGAAAGGTTAAAGGGGAGTTTAATGCTCTTGTATCCAATTTTAAATCTCACAACTGGAAAATAATAAACTACTTTTAAAAAATTCAATTCATTGAAAGTCATTGTCCTTGATGTCATTGTCCTCTTGAAGAATGAAGGACAAACAATAGCAACAGCAACAACATATAGCTGAGATAAACTACCCTGCCCACATCTGGTGATGCATGTGGCTCAGTGCTAAACAACTTGTGCTTTGAGATGATGAAGCAGTCCCCTTAATGGTTCCTTAGTCTTTTTTTTTTTTTTTAGTGAGGCAATTGGGGCTAAGTGACTTGCCCAGGGTCATACAGCTAGTATGTGTTAAGTGTCTGAGGCCAGATTTGAACTCAGGTACTCCTGACTCCAGGGCTGGTGTGCTATCCACTGTGCCACCTAGCTGCCCCTCCTTAGTCTTTTTGATGGAAGCAAGAGGAATTGATGACAGAGAAGACTGAGTACCGAATCAGGAAGAATAGCCAATTAGTAGATTTTAAGGTAGTGATTGTTATTTGGCCTCTTTCTTCCCATCTGCCAAGTTTATCAGAGTTTTATGGAGTTTCTCTCCTTTAGACTTCCTGTGAAAGGAGGAAGGGGTTGCCAAAACTATAGAGACCACTTGGATAAGGTAACAGGCTCATGTGCTGCCTATACTGATCTTGGATCTGCTTTGTTTTTGTTTCTTTATTTTGTTTTGTTTTTTTCCTGAGATTATATGAACAAACAGCAATGCTGATTTTAAGGTTTTTGGCCTTGGGGATGAGAAATTTGAGAGATTAAGTTACTTAGTCAAAAATGGCTGGTATCAGGAAGAATTTTGTATAGCTGTATACCCTACTCAAAGAAAATGGTAACAACAATGAGTATGAGTCCTTTCCATGTGAAAGCTAGCCAGAGAGTTACCTGGAAACTCTAGTAATGAGCTGAAGCAAAACACCTAATCTCCATTTTGTTCCATGTTTCAATGTGTTATGTATCAACCATAGAGAAGACGTTATTAGGAGATAGATTATTGCTGCATGTTTGTCAATGTATATTTATGACTCTTTTTTTTATCCATAAGCATCAATATTTATATGTATATATGTGTGCATGTATATGTATGTAGAAACATATGTGCATATATGCATTCATAGGAATTAAATCACTGTTTTATACTTAATCTGTATTGTATATTGAGTATTTTCTACTCTATTTGTGGGAGATCAAGGAGACCTGGGGAGTCAGGCCTAAGCTTTGAATAATTTTCTCTCCTCTCTTCCTCCTGTCCTCTTTCTTCTTATTTCTCTCTTTCTATCTCCCCCCAAAGAGATAACAGAAGAATGTCCCCCCTTTTTTTTCTTTCTCTTTCCAGCTTTCTGATGATTATCATGGTTCTCCTCACCTACATATTTTATTCAGTTTCTCAGAAAAGGTAAGGATGCATCTTTTGGATCCTCTATTTGATGTTATCTCCTTGTTGTAATTAAATATGTAAATGTGGAAATAAGTTTAATATGATTGTCTATATATATCCTATATCAGATTATGTGCTGTTTAGGGGAGGAGGGAGACAAGGGAGGGAGAAAAATTTTGAACTCAAAATCTTGTAAAAATGAATGTTGAAAATGATCCTTACATGTAACTGGAAAAAAAAATACTATGTATTGATTGGAATGATGCCACCTGCTGGAGACTTACTGTAGAAGAGTTCCACCCATGAAGCGAAGGTCTTTGAGGGCAAGACCAGGAGTCTTTTCTTTGGCGTCAGGAAGTGACGCGGGCTAGTGGGAGGAAGAGGGAAGAGACTGGCGCTCTGTCTCGCTCTCTTTCCTGAGGAAGCTGGTGGAGAAGGTAGCTTGAAATGTGCTCTCCCTTTAATAGATAGGAATCTAGGCCTTTCTCTCTCTCTTTACCAAATTCTTATTCTCCTTAATAAATGCTTAAAAGTCTAACTCTTGCTAAAGCTTATAATTTATTGGCAACCACTCATTGGATATTTTAGACAGACTAGCTAGAATTTTGGCCCTTAACAACTATTTGGAGGGGGGGGGGCACATTGAGTGTTTAATGACTTGCCCAGGATCACACAGCTAGTAAGTGTCAAGTGTCTGAGACTGGATTTGAATTCAGGTCCACCTTCAGGTCTGGTGCTTTATCCACTGTGCCACTTAGCTGCCCCCAAATAAAATACTATTAAAGAAAAAAAGAAATATGTAAAACTGACAGTTTTGATATGTGTAAAACTCTTTCAGATGCCATTGTACCCGTACCTCTTGACTCTACATTTTCTTATTTTTTTCTTTTAACTCTCTGCTTTCTTCAATAGATGTCTTTGGGTGGATTGAGTTCATTCTCGCAAATTCAAATGGTCAAGGGAATGGGAAAAAGGAAACATTTCAACACTCAACAGAATTGTTTAAAAATCTCAAGTGAATGGTAAGATAATTTTGATATGGAAATTTAGAAAAATAAAAATACATGCTAAATGAGTCCCCCAAAATACAATTACCTGGATATATTATAAATGGCTGAACAAGGGATAAGGGCAGAGATAAGTACAAGATGATCAAAAATGGCTTTAGCTTCATTCTGAAGGGCACACAGCTCAGCCACAATACAGAGAAACAAAATCTTGACAATAATCCAAGAAAATTAAGGTGCATCCAGATAACATGCCAAAAAATCAGTAATTGAGGAACCCATTGATGTGAAAGAGATGTGTTGGTCTAAGTCAGGAAGAGGATGAGATAAACAAAGTAATCAATAAGTCAGGAATGATGTATGAATGCTGGTAAATTGAAGAAATTAGATATATAATTAGGGTTCTGAAGGGTGTCTCTTTGGCAATGATAAGAGAGCATTATGCACTTATATATGCCCCATATTTTGTTAGGGAGAGTGCAACTCTAGCTAGTCTGTCAGGGTAGCCATTGCCAGAGATCAATAAAGTCACTGAATGAACTTAGAATGCTCAATACTCACCCACTGAGTGGTTTGGAGGGTTGGGGTATGAAAGGGGACTTGAGAATGCTCATGGGAACCTAGCCAGTTCCAGCATTAATGTACTAACTCAGTACATTACATATAATTTAGAATTCACAGACATGATTATGTGTCAACATTTTTCTGATGTTTTACTAATAGGATAAGAGATTGTCTTAAATATTTCAATTAGTGGAATATCTTATCTTTCCTCCACCCTAAGACTTTCCATCACAAAACTTCCATTTTAGAAAAACAGTTTGAAACAGAGCAGGAGGAAGAAGGAAGGAAGGAAAAAAGGCCATAACTAAGAAAATTAGAGTGAGCAAAGATCTTCAACAAAGGAGTTAGAAGGAATATATCTCAGTGTTTTTAGAGTTAAAGTGGATGAACATTACTATATTCTGATTAAGTGCATTGTCTAGGAGAGGAACAATGACTGCTGTTTTGAATGTTGTTACTCATTGATAAAGTATCTTCTTAGAAAAGACCATGATTGCCCAACCATGTATCTGTCTCTATCTCTATCATCTCTATCTTTCTATATATATCATCTATATCTATATATGTCAAGATATAAAATAGATACTAGGATTAAAGCATAAAGGAGACATTTATGGTGCCCTTAGTCATAGGTCCTGGTCTCATTTCAGGGCTGTCATGTGTAGAATTAAGAGATTTTTTCTTTTCTAACCATCCATATTAAAAATCAAGCATATTTTAAAAGTGAAGACATAAATATTTACATCAAAATAATTTATTTTTCAAAATCCTTTGTAGACTCTCTTTAAAAAGAAACAAACCTTAAGCAGTTTATACCTTTTTATTTAAAGGTATTTAGATCTGTTTTGACTATTCTAAGCAATGAAAAGGGAGGGAAACAAGAGTTAGGAAATGAAGTGAAATTTAGTCATAGACTGAGTTTACTTTGGATGAGTATGCCACAATGAAAGATAAGCTTTTCTTCTATTCATAAGTCAATAAGGAAAAGAGGAAGGAAGGAAGGAAGGAAAGAAGGAAGGAAGGAAGGAAGGAAGGAAGGAAGGAAGGAAGGAAGGAAGGAAGGAAGGAAGGAAGGAAGGAAGGAAGGAAGGAAGGAAGGAAGGAAAGAAGGAAGGAAGGAAGGAAGGAAGGAAGGAAGGAAGGAAGGAAGGAAGGAAGGAAGGAAGGAAGGAAGGAAGGAAGGAAGGAAGGAAGGAAGGAAGGAAGGAAGGAAGGAAAGAAAGATTTATTGTGTCTATTATGTGCTAGACACTGAAGAAATCTCCCTCCTTGTTAGTCCAGACCTCTCATCTGTGTTAATTATGTTCTTACAGTATGAGAATTCTATTTATGAAAAATAAAAAAATACTGTCTGTATATGCTGTTGTAGAGGCACATCTGATTCTTCTTGACCCCATGTGGGGTTTTCTTGGCAAAGATACTGAAGTCTTTGCCATTTAGCTCATTTTACAGATGAGAAAACTGAGGCAAACATGATTTAAAAAAA
This sequence comes from Dromiciops gliroides, assembly GCF_019393635.1. NCBI lineage: Eukaryota > Metazoa > Chordata > Mammalia > Microbiotheria > Microbiotheriidae > Dromiciops > Dromiciops gliroides. Next base: position 212,200,688 of record NC_057861.1, read on the forward strand.
AATTTAATGAGGCTGTTGGGGTTAAGTGACTTGCCCAGGGTCACACAGCTAGTAAGTGTTAAGTGTCTGAGGCTGGATTTGAACTCAGGTCCTCCTGACTCCAGGGCCAGTGCTCTCTCCACTGTGCCATCTACCTGCCCCTTAAAGTCCTTTTTGGTTTTTCAGGGGGTTTTGTTTGTTTTTTGTGGGGCAATGAGGGTCAAGTGACTTACCCAAGGTCGCACAGCTAGTAAGTGTCAAGTGTCTGAAGCCAGATTTGAACTCAGGACCTCCTGAATCCAGAGCTCGTGCTTTATCCACTGTGCCACCTAGCTGCCCGGCAAACATGATTAAGTGACTTACCCAGGTTCACAGAGCTAGTAAATATCGAAGGCCACTTGGGATAGGCATTCTTTCTGACTCCAGGCCTGGCACTATCTACCATGCCACCTAGCTGCCCTATGTCTGTGTATAGATAAGGATATCCATTTCCTTCTTCCTCTGTGATGAGTAAAACTAGATGTTTTGGGGGCAGCTAGGTGGTGAATTAGATAAAGCACTGGCCCTGGATTCAGGAAGACCTGCTTTCAAATTTGGGTTCAGACACTTGACACTTACTAGTTGTGTGACTCTGGGCAAGTCACTTAGCCCTCATTGCCCCGCACCAAAATATTTTTTAAAAATAATAAAAATTTTAAAAATAAACCTAAACTAAATGTGTGTTCACCTTTTTTCTGCCCCCACTGGGGGTGGGGTGGGGTGGGGGAACTAGCTCAGGTTTACTTATAAGTTAGAAGTGTTTGCACCAGTTTTTGGCATTAAGTATTTATTAAAGAGTAAAGAGAGAACACCTGGGTTAGAAAACCAAGAAAAAGCCTATCTATCCTATCAAAGAGATAGGGGTTCAACCTAATCTCTTTCTTCTCCCCAGTCCTCCACCATGAGGATGTTTAGGAATGAAACTGAGAGAGGAAACAGCCCCTCCTCTTCCTGCCTCCCTCCCCCAGAAGAGGCTGTCCTTCAAGCTGATTGGTCAGCATCACCCAAATCCCTTGGTTCACTGGACTTGAGGGTGGTCTCATTCTTCAGTTCAAAATCCTTAGCTTCTGAGAACAATAACCTATTGAGGGCTGGCCAGGTGTGGTTTTGATTTAATTAACTTTAAGTAGGTTAATCAGCAAAGTCAATCACTCTCACTTAATTCAATCAGTCTAGATTCATCTCCTCTGGTTGGGGCCTTTGGGCATTGACAAAAAGCCAATTATATCTTACACCTCCTACTGAGGGACTGTATTTCTTAAGATCTTCTAAATCAGCCCTACCTGGACAATTCTTTTGTCAGTCAGAGACTGCTGAAAGTTTTCACTAAGTTAAGTAATCTCATCTAAGTGAGAAAGAAATAGAATAGCAAGACAGTTTTAGGGGGCTTCTAAATATGTTGTACAACATTTTCTAGAAACCCCCTAGTTTCATATAGGGAAAGAACACCAGCACTTGGGACCTTGAATATTTGAATAAAGGAATTGTTGGAGATCAAAAGGAGACTTTGATATAGATTGTCTGGTGATTAGAGCCAGGGTAAAGGGAATAGTTTATGTAATATAATGAAGAAATCCCTGGTACAGTATTCTTAGAGGTATGGTACACCAAATTAGTAGTGTAGCTCCCACCAGACAAGGAAAGTTCCTTAGGCTTTTTTTACTTTCCTTGTTGCTTGAGATTATACCAAATGACATTTTTTAAAGTTTTTATCCTTCCTTTGCCAGAAGAACAACACATTTCAATGATAAAAATGGGAAATAGATTTCCAACTGGAAACAACTCAATAACCTTCTGGAAGTTGATAGTCACACTGGAAATTTGATGTATGGAAGCCAAAAAAAACTGGTGAAATCTTAGGCTACATCAATGGTTATAGTTTTCAGGCCAGCAGTAATTAAAGCAATCTACTCCTTCCTGGTTAGACTATGTCTGGAGGATTGTGATTTGTTCTGGATGCCACATATTTAGAAAGATAATAAGAAAATTTAAAATATCCAGACGAGATGACCAGATTGACAAGGGAACATCATAACCATAATGAAAGAGATTGTCATATTTATGATGATTGTAACATTATATTGACGTAATTTTGATTTTGAACTTATCCTAAAATATATTGTGTATACCTTACCATCTTCATTTTGGTATTTCCCACAAATAAATGAACATACTCTGTATTCAATTTTAAACTTAGATTTTATTCATTGCAATCCTATCATGAAAAAAAGGAATTATAATCTATTGGGTCCAGAAGACAAAATCAAGACTAAAGAACATAAATAGCATATAGACACATATATGCCATTAGTGTGGCTGTATAAATACTTTTTGTATTTATGTATGTGTGTATACGCACATGTATACAGATATAACACATACATACACACATGTGTGTGTAATTGTTTATCCTCAATTTTCAAAGAGGAACAATGACATCACAGGGTGATGTCTTGACTTATGTGAATTGAAGTGAGGCAGAGTTGCACAAAGTTGTTAGCTTCACTTGATCTTTCAGAGTTATCAAAGTCCATTGGCAGGACAAAAGTCAACATGATTAGTGATGGCCCAGGTTACATTGGATAATCTTGATGTCTTTGATGTCTGACAAAACTCTAAATGCTGCACAGTGCCTGCTTTAACCTCTGTCATGGCCATTGAAACAAATTCTTCTCACCTGTCCATTCTGCTGGAGAATGTTTGGGGTAGATATGCCTCTTACTCACTGATATATTGGAGGCCTGTAAGTTACACTCAACCTGGTTTAGCCTGTCTACAAGTATATATGTGTTATTTGCACATATATGTGGGTATACAAATACATACAAACATATACATATATACATATACAACTGTGTGTATATATGTATGTGTGTATAAGCGTATATATGTGTGTGCTTATTTTTGAGGTAAGGAAAAGGTTCTTAATGAATAAAGTTATTGAAAGATAGAATAAGTTTGCTTCTGAATAGTGTACAGTCCACATCACTAAAGGTCTTTAAGTAATGACTAGATAGTCATTTATTAGGATTATTATAGACAGGATCCTATAAATTTGAGATAAGAAAACTTAGTGGGTTGGGAAATTAAGGTTGTTCTCAAGTATTGAAAGAGCTTTCAAATGGGTAAAACAAAACTTTTTTTTATTGACCCTAGAAAACAGAATTAGGAGCAATATGTGGAAGTCATAGAGAGGGAGATTTTTAATTGATTCAAGGAGAAACTTCCTGAAGTAGAATAGTATGCACCAGGAAGCAAGAATTCCCCATACACTAGAATTCTTTAAGTGAAAGCAAAAAAGTATGTTGCAGGAGTTTTATCTTGGAATTAATATTCCCCGAGATACATTCTCATTTTGAGATTTCATAATATATGATTATAAATAAAAATAAAAAAGAGTTGGTTCCCCCTCCTCCACCATAACTATTGTCATTTCTTCATTTAAGTTCTACTTTATACTGTATCATTGCACAGAGATGATCATTAGTTTGTAGTAAGCTCTGCCACATCTTACCAGATAATAAAGAGTTTATGGAGTGACAAGACTGGTCAACCTGCCTTCCTTGGAAACCCCGAGTGAGGCTGAAACTACTAAAAGCTTTATCCCAAACTCCTCACTCCAAGGTAGACCATTCCACTTTTAGATAGGTATAGTTATTAGGGAGATGTCATGTGGTATAGTGGAAAGATCTGGCCTCAAAGCCAGAAAGACAATTTCACATTCCACCTCTGACACATAATGACTATGGAACCTTAAGAAAATCATTTGGTCTCAGAGTGCTAAAAGCTCATTTAGTCAGTCAATAAACATTTATGAAATGCCTACTAAGTATCAGACTCTGCACTAAGAACTGGGGATGAAATGAAGGCAAAAGACAGTGACTGCTCTCAAGGAGTTAATGGTATAATGGGACAGAAAACATTCAGACAACCATTTTACAGACACATTATGTACAAAGATGACTCATAGATAATCACTGGAAGGAAGAAGTAAAAATTAAAGGAGATTAGGAAAGGTTTCTTATCAAAGGTGCTGGCATGCTCCACAGAGGGATTTTCTAATTCAGGAGTTCCATATCCAAGTGAAATTATATCTTTCTTCTCCATAGTACTGGTTTTCTATTATCAAAAACGACATTTTCCTATCTGTAATTTACACCTATTATTCCTAACTGTTTCCTATGAAGCCAAATAGAACTAAACTAAACCCTTTTCTAAACAACTACATTAAATAAAGGCCCATTTTCCTTATATATTCTAGTGTTTTGGGGGAAAATAATGTTAGATTTTTTTCAAAACTTTTTATTACCTAGTTATATAATCATAAATGTTAAATTTATAAGATCTATTTATATCAGCATTTTATTATCAGTATTGTTAATATGATTTATTAATATTTATGCTGAATTAACTATCTTCATATAAATCAAACCTTGTTTTAGTGTATAACATATCTAATATATTATGTGTAATATATGCTGTTTTAACACACTAATATTTTATATTAAATACGTGTATCAATGTGCATTAGGGATAGAGTTTTCTCTTTATCTTTCTTTCGTTTATGAATCAAGATCAAATTTGCATCATAAAAATATTGTGAAGGTAGATTATTTTCCTAATATTGCAAATAACCTGTGTATTAGAATTAATCATTTGAAATTTTGACAGAATTCCCTTTTAAATATATCTAGAAATGCAATTTGATTTCCTTTAGTAGGAAATTCATGTTTTTAAACAGTTTCAAACTTTTTAGTCTTTATATTCTTAAAAATTAGTGATGACAAAGAATGGCTTGCACGGTTGGAAGGAGGGAGCTATTGTGCTGAGACAGGAGTGGAGGCCAACCCCACAGTCACCCTGACACAGATCCAATAACAGGAAGACCTTATCAGAGAAGGAGACCCCCAGAGCCTCTGAATCAGCCGCAGTGATAGTGTCGTCTGGAACTAAGCTCACAGTCTGGTGAGAGGATTGAACCCTGGGCAGGGGGGAGAATACAGGGGTCTATGCTGGTGCTGAGGCAGAATGTGGGTTTTTCACCCCTGCTGGGAACCAGGAGGTAGGCTTGAGAAGCAGTGGCCCAGGTTGGGGAGGGCCAGAGGCTCATTGGAGCTGACAACTACAACATGCAAAGCTGGTTGATTAGCAAGTTGGTCTGGGGTCATTTACAGACCAGGAAACAGGCCAGGTGAGTGAAGAACCTGATCCTCCTTAAATCAAACCACCTAGGCCTTCTGAAGCTTGGGATACTGAAGCTTGGAAAAAGTGCCCCACTTTAAGGAGCTAAAATTCAAGTAAAAAAAAGACAAGATGAGCAGACAGAGAAAGGTGAGGACCACAGAAAGTTCATTAAGTGACAAGGAAGATAAAGGTGGACCCTCAAAGGAAGATGTCAACATCAGGGACCCTATATCTAAACCTTCCAAGAAAAATATGAATTGGTCTCGGGCCACAGAGGATCTCAAAAAGGACTTGAAGATAAAGTTAGATAGAACAAAAAATGGAAAGAGAAATGAGGATGATGCAGGAAAGACATGAGAACAAAGTCAACAGCTTGAAAAGTCAAATTGGCCAAATGAGAAAGGAGATACAAAAGCTCTTTGAAGAAAAAAATTGCCTAAGAATTAGGATTGAACAAATGGAAGCTAATGACTTTATGAGAAACAAAGACACAATAAAGCAAATCCAAATGAATAAAAAAAATAGAGGGCAATGTGAAATACCTTCTTGGAAAAAAACTGATGACCTGAAAAATAGGTCCAGGAGAGATAATTTGAAAATTATTGTTCTACCTGAAAACCATGATCAAGGAAAGAGCTTAGACATCATCCTCCAAGAAATTGTCAGGGAAAATTGCCCTGATATTCTAGAAGCAGAAGATAAAATAGAAATTGAAAGAATCCACCAATCACCTTCAGAAAGAGATCCCAAAAGGAAAACTCCCAGGAATATTATAGCCAAATTCCAGAGCTCTCAGGTCAAGGAGAAAATATCGCAAGCTGCCAAAACGAAAGAATTCAAGTAGCGTGGAGGCCCAGTCAGGATAGCACAAGATCTAGCAGCTTCTACATTAAAGGACCAGAGGGCATGGAATATGATATTTCAGAGGGCAAAGGAATTTGGATTACAACCAATAATCATGTACCCAGCAAAACTCATTATAATTTTTCAGAGGAAAAAATGGGACTTTAATGAAAAAGAGGATCTTCAGGTATTCATGATGAAAAGACCTGAACTGAATGGAAAATTTGACTTGCAAATACAAGACCCTAGAGAACCATAAAAAATTGGATTTGTGGGGCATACCTGGGGTCGTGCAGTGGGTGACTGTCTTGTGTCTGAGGCTGAGTTTTGGCTGGGATTCCCCTGGGTCCAGGGTGGATGCTTTGTCCACTGTGTCACCTAGCTGCCCCATGATGACATCTTTAGGGTTAAATTAAGGGGTGAGGGGAATGCACTGAGGGAGAGGGAAGGGCAGAGTTGAAATCCTAAATGAAAGAAACAGGAAAGGGTTTATGGAGTAGGGGAAGAGATGGGGGAGTTACAGGGCAGTATATGAATTTTACACTCATCAGAAAAGGTTCAAAGACCTTAAACTCATCAGAGTTGCCTGAAGAAGGGATTAACACACACACCTAACGGGGTGGAGTAATCTATTTAATCTGAGCCTAACACTCATCAGAATTGACTCAAAGACTTCAATCTCATCAGAATTGGCTCAAGGAGGGAATAACATACACACTCAATTGGGTGGAGTAATCTCTCTAACCCTGCATGAAAATAGGAGGGGAAAGGGATAAAGAGAGAGGGGCTGGGGGCAGCTAGGTGGCACAGTAGATAAAGCACTGGCCCTGGATTCTGGAGGACCTGAATTCAAATCCAGCCTCAGACACTTGACACTTACCAGCTGTGTGACCCTGGGTAAGTCACTTAACCCTTATTGCCCTGCAAAAAGACAAAAACAAAAAACAAAAAAGAGAGAGGGGAAAAAGAAGGAAGGGCAGATTTGGGGAGGGGACAGACAGAAGAGAATCCCTTTTGAAGAGTGATAGGATGAAAGAAGATGGATAATAGAATAAATATCATAGGGAAGGGAATAGAATGGAAGGGAAACAGTTAACTGTAGTAATCATGAAAATGAGAAAGGGGGGAAATATTGTACAAAAAATTTTTATAGCAACTCTTTGTCCTGGCTAATAATTGAGAATCAAGGGGATGTCCATCAATTGAGGAATGATGGAAGAAGCTGTGGTATATGATTACAGTGGAATGGTATTGTGCTATAGGAAATGAAAAACAGGAGGATCCCAGAAAAACCTGGAAAGATTCATGAACTGATGTATAGTGAAGTGAGCAGAACTGGGAGGACATTGTGCATAGTGACAGCAGTATTGTTCAGTGAGCAGTTGTGAATGACTTAACTACTCTCAGAAATACAATGATCCAGACAATCCCAAGGGACTACTGATGAAGCTTACTATCCACCCCCATAGAAAAAACCGATAAAAAGAGCACTTGTAGATTGTACATATATAATCTGGTTGCTGTCTTGTGGAGGGTGGAGGAAAGGGAAGGAGGAAGGGAGAAAAATTTGAAACTCTAAATCTTATGAAAATGAAAGTTGAAAACTACCCTTACATGTAACTGGAAAAAATAAATGTTTGTTGCAAAAAAAAAAAACAAAAAACAACAACAACAACAAAAAAACAACTTAGTGATGACTCCATGAAGCCTTTGGTCACATCTATTGATATTTACTATACAAAAAAAAATCCTTTTAAATATTATTTATTAATTCACTTTAAATTGACAATAACACCTATGTAACATGTTAATGTAAATAACATACTTCATGGGAAATAACTAAAATTTAAAAACAAAAATAAATTATTAGAGAGAATAGTAGAGGGGTTTTTTTGTCCATTTGTTTACATTTTTGCACATGTAAATTGCAAATTGGTTTTATACCATCAATGCAAATATCAACCCAATAGTTTTAGGACTAACCATCAATTTTTTTTTAAAGTATTTGAATATAATGGCACCATTTGTATTTTTATAACAAGTGATTAATGATTAATTGGTGCTGATATTGGATGAATACAAGAAAACAGAAAGTTTTTTTAGATTTATCAATTCATAAGGCAAAAATATATTTCTGCAGATGAAATATTAACTCATTCTTTTTGTTCATACCTAGATAAATCTTTAATTCAAAGTTCTTATAGTCTGGAAAATGCCACTGTATACTCAAGAAAGAATGAGAGTGATAAAGTCAAATAACATTTGAGTTTTTATTATGAAAATAATTTTTACCTCACCTACTCCCTGAAGAGTTTTTGGAAACATCTAATACTTCCTGAAACACAATTTGAGAGACACTGGTATATTTCTTTTTTTTCTTAAACTAGGTATTTTTTATTTTTGTAAGTATTTATTGATTCCTGCTATTAATTTTATTAACATATAATTAGCCAAAACAATTTCTGATAATTTCCTTTGTTTCCTCATTTCTCTTTCCATTTTTTGCTCTACCTTTCTAACTTTATCTTCAAAGTCCTTTTTGAGATCCTCTGTGGCCTGAGACCAATTGCTTCAAACATGTTTGATTAAATAAAAATGTCAAAACTTTATATTATTTCTGCTTTATTTAGCATTTCTACATTTTTGGTGAGGTATTTGTCCAAGGTTTAAAAAAGATACTCTTGTATAAGTGTGATGCATGTAAACTCTTTCTATCCTGGATTCAGCAATTGTCAGATACATATACTGTATCTATTTTTTCTAATATTCTATTCAGTTCTTTACCTTTTTTTCATGCTTATCTTCTGGTTAGTTTTTCTGTCTGAAAGGGTTCTGATATCCTTCTTTGTATTACATATGTGCCTTTTTTTGTGATATCTTATGACATTTATGTGAGCAGTTTTTTTAAACTTTCCCTTCCATTTTCAGTTTAAATAACTCAGTTTCACATTCATAAGTTATATAGAAAATATAAATTTAATTTTCCCTCATTTGGTACATTTTCCCCTAACAACCTTACATTGTAATCAAGAAATTCACTCCCATTTTCCTCACAGCATATTCTATATAAATCACTTAATTTCCATAGACACCTTTCTCTTTAAAGCCCCTGCCTTCATTTGACATTGTTAATTGAACATCACTCGTATCTCTGCTATTTCTTTCCCAGGGATTCCTAGTCCCTACCAATGCTTTTTTGGTTTTTTTGTTTGTTTGTTTATTTTTTAGCATCCTCTTGAGGGTAAATTTTCTACTTTGTGAAGTGTTCAGCAGTTGTAATGGCTCAGGAGGATTTCCATCAAATCTCAGATATAAGGTTAATATTATTATTTTGGTAATCTTTAGAAGGGAGCCAAACTCTACCACTATTCATATTTTCTTCTGTTAACCTTAACTTCATGATCTTTACTTTTATGGCACCTCTAAATCCACATCGTCATTGGTTAGAGCACAAGAGCCTATTTCTTTCTCAGGTAGTCTAGTTTTGCACTATGCAGAAAGCAATATATACATATATAAAACTTTAAATGTTCTTCATTTTCTCTTCTTTACTTCATTCTCTATATCATGTTCTTCTACTAACCAACCTTCTGACTTAGATGAGCTTTTGCTTGTCTCTTCATATTCTTTTTCTTCTATCTTGAAGCACCTTCTTCCATTCTTCCAATAAACCTTACCGGATTACATGAAAAGAAGAAAAGTCCAGAAGTCAACTCTTTTATCTATTCTGTTCTAGCATAAGAAAACAACTTGTACTTTGTGTAGACAGAGGCATTATTTGTCACTAGCAGAAACATAAATTGAGTAGGTTGTATCTCAAAATTCTCCTTTTCCTCCATACTTACTAGAAACCAGAGCACCAGAACGGTGGACTGATCCAATCTACTATCTGTTTACTTCTCCTTTTCCTGCACCAGTCACTCAGTTGGCAGGTAAGTATTTCACAACCATTTATCAGGACATCAAGGTAGCTTAATAATGTGTCCTTGCTTTGTAATTGGCAGATTGCTACTTAAACCCAGCAGAAACAGAAGCTATATTCTAATGTTGTCTTAAAGGTCTTAAGTAGAAATCAACCAATCCATGAACAGGTATCTAAGTGTGTATTATATTCTAGACACTGAACTAAATGAAACTAAGTGAATTAGATGTAAAGATAGACAACTTGAAAAGTCAACACTTTCTCAGCTCCTTCAGTTACCTCTCTTCTGATAAGACTATAGAGAGAAGTGAAAAAAAAAAAAAGGAAAAAAAAGAGAGAAGTGATAAACTCTCCCCAAAGCCATCCATTATAAGGCCTCAGAACTTTCCAGGTAATGCTTTATTTTCTATTAGCTTCTCTAATTTCAATTAATCCAAGGGAAATTGTTCTAATTTCAACTCCACAAACATAATGCTTCTATGCCAGATACCCCTTGTGGTGCCTCCACTTCCCTTCCTTCACTTTTCAGTTACCTTTTGTGTACTGTCTTCCCCCATTAGATTGTAAGCTCCTTGGGAGCAAGAGCCATATTTTTTTTCAAAATTTGTATCAGAGCACTTAGCATAATGTCTAGCCCACAATAATCACTTAATAAATGTTTATTAATAAAGACAGTGAAGCAAGCCTTGCTCTCCCAGAGTTTACTGGGAGATTGGGAGAGAAAATATAAATATATTCAAAATAATGAATGCATGGAAGTTTATGGTTAAAAAGCAGTTGGGGAAATCCGGAAATACTGCATTTAGAAAGCACTATTTGAGATAAATTCTAAACAAAGTATGGCATTCTATAAATATAACTTTCAGCCAATTCTCCTTCCTCCTTCCTTTGATGTTCTTGCCTCTGTCTTTCCAGAAATGTGCCAATAAAGCTCTAACTAATGCACAAGGATTCTTTTAATATTTCTTTAAGAGCTTGCCTAAAAACTGACCATCATTTATCTCTCCCTACAAGTATAGACCACTTCTGTTTTGTCACAAAGGTTTTTCATAGTGTTTAGATAAATGCTTGCTAAGTTAGCGCCAGAGTAGACCTTCTTTGTTTTGTCTCAGTAGGTACACATTAAAAGTAGAACAGAAATGAAGCACTGACAGGATTTTCTGAGGTATGAACTAGCAAGCCAAATTTGTCACTCCATAATTGATTTCATGTTATGTTTAATAAACTCATATAAAATATTTTTCAAGGTTTCATTGTTATGTTTGCATGCTTATATCAGCAATTACATAATCACCTCTAATTTTAAATCCATTTTATTCTATAAATGTAATAATCTTCTTCTGAAAAAAATATAAAAATCCAATCCTTGAATATATTTTGACTATACAAAGCATGGAAGTTAATGTAATTAACTAAAATGATTCAATATAATGATTTTTTTTTCTCTGCAGAAGTAAAAAAAACCCAAAGAAATCATACCAACAAAGTTGTATGGATGGCAAATTTTTTATTTGTTTACCTTTGGTATTCAAACCGATTTCAAAAATGAGAAGAAGGGGATACAAATGCTTTAATAAAATATTCAGGACTTTTTTCCTTCCACAAGTGGGGAAAAATAATAATCACTTTGTAATATTTATCTGAAGCTAATGGAGGCTGGACATATAGAAATAGAGGAGAATTACTCTACTTGTGCTTTTCTCTATCATTTTGTATAGATATTTGATAGCAATATGCTGATTATAATTTTAAAATGTGTTTTCTTTCTGAGAAAGTTTTTCTAATTGCATTTTAAATTCATATAAATAAATATATTATTTCCTAATTATTTGTAGTTCTCAATAACAGAAGTATAGAACAGGTCATGTGACTGAAATCATTTTTTATAGCTAAATAACTAGTTCTAATTTAAACAAATAAGTTATATAGTTGACCTTGGAGGTCCTTTATGTACATTGATATTTTAAGTAGGTTGTGTGAATTGATGCAGAACAAAATGAGTGGAACCAGGAAAATAATTTATATAGTAATAATAATAGCATTGCAAAGAAAAACACATTTGAAAGACTTAAAATTTTTGCCCAACATAATAATCAAACATGATTCCAAAGGACCCATGATGAAAAATGCTACCCTGCTAGGAAAGAGATGATAGACTAAGATTTCATATTGAGATTTTTTTTTGACATGAGTAATAAAGAAATTAGTTTTGCTTGGCCATGCATAATTTTTTAAAGTGTTTTCTTTTTCCTCCCCACTCCCTACCACCCCATGGGGGAATGAAAAGAAAAACAAATACATTTTCATTAATTGAAAAAAAACTAAATAATATTTTTTAAAAATATGATATGAAAGTTCTAAGTGGAATTGAAAGATGATTCAACTTTGTGAAATAGAAACAAAGAAAGCAATTAAACTTAGGCTGTGTTAAGAAAGGCATATATAGCAACCCAGATTATGGAAGGATTGTTTCCCTGTAATCTACTCTGTTTGCATCATATTTAGAATATTATCTAAAATTTGAGTTCTTACATTTTAGAAAGGATCTTTATAACCTGGAGAGTGTCCAGCAGAAAACCAGGATGGTATAGGCCTTTAAATTCATTCTGCAAGTCCATGACACTAATAGTTATTTCCCCAAAGTACATTAAGGATAAATAGGGACTAACATGATCTAAACTGGCTTAAAATATGCCTTCTAAAACCAAAATTTATAAAGTACATACACACACACACACACGTGTGTATATATGTATATGTGTGTATGAATTTCTATTGGAAATGGAAACATCCTTATAGCATAGTAAAGCTATATGTTGGGGGGAAAAGGTATAATAGGAATATGGACTTAAAGGTGGAAAGGAATAGAGTGTCAAAAATGACAGTTAAACATTATTAGCTTATAAATAATCCTGAAAGACCCATCTTGTCCTCACTCCACGAATTAACTGCTATGGACTGTTCGAAGGATTCCATTAAGTGTCTTTTAAAGTAATGTGTACTTATAACTAACCACATATATACATATACATCTCTCTGTTCCCCCCTCATATATATATATATATATATATATATATATATGCATATATGTGTGTACATGTGCATATTCATATAAAAAATGCTAAATAGTGTGTATGTTGCACATTCTTTTTCTACAGATTCTGATATCCTATTTACTAAGGTATTTTAGTCTACTAAAGTGCCATACCATAGTAATCTTTTCACCCTGGAAGCTTACTCCATCCCTTGAGGACTTCTTAAATTGGAATTATCCTTGACCCCTGGGTCTACCTTTGGATTGACTGGTTCTTCTCAAACTCTCCAATTTAAAGAGAAGGTTCAAACCAAAGATGTTTTCATTACCTTCCACGATGAACTATTGATTCATTTCCACTTTCTTTATCTATGATGGCCACTGCTACTTAGTAATATATCCTCATTTCCACCCCCTACTTTCAGTTCTCTTTTATGTATTTTCTTCCCCCATTAGGATATGAATTCCTTTGAGGGCAGGGCCTAATTTTCTTTCTTCTTGTATTGTATTCTCGGTACTTAACACAGATTCTAGCAAATGTAATCACTTAATCAATATATGTTGACTGATAGTTGACTGAATTCCTACTATTTTCCTGTAGTCCTTCCAGATTCTCTAGAACTATGCTTATCTGACTATTTTAAGTTTTGCTTCTCTACTGATTTCTGTTTTCCAAAAATTAATTACATTTAATTCCTTCCTGACCTTTTCTAAAAATGCTTTGGATAGAGTCAGGGAGGATTTTATCTTGAAGAAATAGCAGAGCCCTCAGTCAGAACACAGATGGAGGTAAAGCTATTCAGGACTTTCCCATCTAGCCCCATGAAAATACATCTGACCCAGAGAACTCTGATCTTATTTAGATCTGGAATGGTGTACCCAATTTCGGAGAGATTCCCAGTTGATTTACTAAGACATTATATAGCTCAATAATTAGGAAACTGAGACAAGATGTGAGTTACATGAATGGCTTATGGGGCTAATGGTTTATGGTCTGAAGAAATCTTTCTTATGAGGCTGCCAGTTTAGACCTTACAATAGCCCCTCTGATAATGGGGCTACTAAATGATAGTTCTTCTGGAATAAACTTTGTTTTCCTCAGTGAGTCTTTTGTGTAAATATTTTTTTGCTTCTTGGAATTCTAATCCAAACACTAATTAAACACTTTAGTAGACTAAAAGTCCTTAGTAAATAGGATATCAGAATCTGTGGAAAAGGAATGTGCAAAATACACATTATTTAGCATTTTATGTGAATATGCACATGTATACACATATATGTAAGTGTACACACATATATACGCATATATAGAGATGTATACATGTGTGTGTATGTGTGTGTATATATATATACACACACATTATATATGTATGTATATATATATATATATATATATATATATATATATATATATATATATATATATATATATATATATATGTGGTTAGTCATAGGTACACATTACTTAAAAAGACATTTATTGGAATCCTTCCAACAACAAAAAATTTAGTCCAGATTTGGGGAAAATAAAAGAACAAATATAATTAGAACTAGATTCTTGCCTGGCAATGTAAGAGTTTGAGAATCCTAGAAGTATTAATCACATACTCTGAAACACATGTTACTAATCTAAATATACAACCCTGATATAAATTTTGTCATTGATTTATGAACCCTGACAGTGGACCTGATGATTTGGGATCTCATAACCAGAACAAAATAAAGTGATTCAAGGAAATCTGATGTGTGATCTTCCCTGACTATGCAAACTGATTGTGAGAATGTGTTTATTCTTTATTTTAGTATATTCCAAAAAAGAATATGGAAAGAGACCCTGAAAGTCAATGAACATTTAACATACAAAGAGCATTACTTAAATTTAGTAGTCTTGACTTTTTGGTATTAAGATGAGATTTTCCTTAGCATTCTAAATAAATAAAATTGCAATAGACAACCAATTCCAGTAGACTGAATTCTACACTAAAAATCTTCAGTTATAAACTAAAAATCAAGAATACAAATAGGAACAAAACTTAAATTAATTTTTAGGTCCCTATAAATTCATAACTAAAGGCAACTCATCCAAGCAAAATGGGATACAGAATTATCTGGTGAATTTTAGCTGGGAAGGCAGCCAATCCAGATAATTCAGACCATGTACAATTTGGGCTGAATTATCTGCTTTGTTTCTTATGGGAATATAAGACATTTTTTGGCAATGAAACTGATTAATCTTTGCCTGTTCAGTCCTTACCCTCACTTTTAAAGCTACCAAGATGGTATTGGGAAAAAGCATCATGATTCATCAGGGATTTTAGGATTGAAACCAACTCACTTCAGGGAATTAATCAAAACAGGAGGTAACAGTTTTTGAAGTTGGAACAGATTTCAGTGGAGATAACCTAGCATGATTTCATCAGCAAATCTTTTGGCAAGGGGCATATTTGAGTTAGTTTGAGGATTTTTTAAAAAATTTATGAGATAATCATGTAGTATGGGGCTGTGGAAGAATCCAAAGGGCTTGCCTCAGTTCTTGCATAACACTCCGACATATTGTCTGCCTCCTCCTTTTCTCTAAAGATAGAGATGGGGTTACTTAACTACTAAATAAAAGTAAGACATGAATAACAATTGCACCAGCTGTTATATCTTCTTCAAAATATTTTATTCAAGACATTTTCTCTTCCTTTCATTTGAAAGATTAAGTTGGCTTAATATTTTGTTGCATATTATTCATCACTTTTTTGTTTGATATGAGTTTTAATTTTTCTCTTTCAGGTGCACAAATCCCAAAGTGAATGGAAGCTTATTAGTCAGAGAAGTTCTTTCATCTTCTCCATCAAATCCCTTTTTGAAAGCACAGACCATGAATCAGACAGGCATGTCTGCTTCACAAAGATTTTTTTTTAATGTTCTCTTGTCAAGAGGATAAACCGAAAAGCTGGTCATATTCTGTTGTTGCCTTCATAGAAATCTGCCTTACTGAAAAATGTGGACCTTGACATTTTTGGCATGTATCTGATTAATGATGCAGCTTCATCAGGCTATTTACCATGAGGCTGCTGCCAGTTTCACAATCTGAGTACAAAGATTGATAGCATTGTCATATCTCATGGCTTTATCAGAATACAAACACATAATCCAATCCTTTTTTGCAGAGAACTTTCAGGTGGCTATAAGGACCACATTACCTTTTTAATTAAACAATACCTGTCAACACCTACATAGACACAGAAACACACACCAGCATACACACAGATAGATAGTTGCTTATTGTTATGCTTGAGTTGTTTTATATACTGAGAAATTTCAGAAATAGCTACAATGAAAAATCAATTAAAAACCCTTTATTATTAGGGTTTAAACCTTGGTTATTTACCCTTTGTTATTAGGACTCTAGGAGGGAGAGAAGAGAGTGATACAAGGGAAAATCTAGATTATATAAAAACAAAATATCAATAAAATATATTTTTTAAATTAAATAAGTGCAATGCAATTAGCTTTAAAAATCTTGGAAAAATCAAGGTCTTTATTATATTAAAAATAAGAGTTGCATGTGAAATATATAAACTTAATATTTTCTATAAGTTTGGTGAATATAAAATAAATCAGACTTTTTTTAATGGTATGGAAATTATATGATCTAGTTAACCCTGATAATTTCCTGAGATGAGACAACAAAGGGGTCAAATACCTTGTACACAGTCTCATAGTAGCTTAACATTGAACAAAGTTTTTGCCTTGATTCTCTCACTTTTAGCTATTTCCTCAACAATAAGCTACCTGAAGAGTAGTATTTAATCTTCATTAATCAACAAGTATTTTATCTGATGTCTATCAGTATCAGACAGTGCTCTTTATTCTTTTTTTTTTTTTTTTGGTGGGGCAATGAAGGTTAAGTGACTTGTCGAGGGTCACATAGCTAGTAGGTGTCAAATGTATGAGATCAGATTCGAACTCAGGTCCTCCTGAATCCAAGGCTGGTGCTTTATCCACTGTACCACCTAGCTGCCCTGATCTTTGTTCTTTATATTGTGGTAAAAAACATGAAAGTTTTTTAACAGTCGGTTAGGATAACTGAAAGACACCAGTTTTTGAAGGACCACCCTTTCAGGGAGGAGACCAATGACATGAGCTACGCACTGCCAGTCCGCCTGCTACACACGTCAGACTGCCTGCTAGCACTCTACTTCCGGGGTGCGAGCTTAAAAGGCAAGGAGAGAACGGAAGTAGAAACTTTTTCCTGCTCTGCTGGTCTCCTGACTGCGCTGCACAGGCTGATGCTGACGAGAGATCGACTGGGCCCGGCTCGAGGTTAGCAGCAGCACGAGCTTGACACGGCCTCTCTCTCTCCCCAAAGGTGGCCTTGGGCTTTTGGTGAGTTTTATATGGAATATAGACTAAGCTTACACTTAAGATGATTTGTATTGTATTTCTACTTTCCTATCCTTCTAATCAACATCACCTTGTGACTACCATACAATAAAAGCTCTAACTAGAAAACCAGAAGCTTCTTCCATTTACTAGTCTGGGAGATAAATTAAGGGAAAGGTTAAAGAGGGGAGATTTATGATCTAATATCCAATTTTAAATCTCAAAATACGAATTTTTCGTATTGTCTTTTTTTTTCTTAAATATCGTATTTCTTTTCTTTCGATAATAAAAGCTGGTTAACATAATTGTATGTGTTTGTCTGTGCACACACATGTGTAGGTTTCTCTTCAGTATTAAAATTGTGTTGTTAGATACTTCAAGTGGCATCTGAAGTGTAGTCATGTGATAAAGGTTATACAGACATTGTTAAGGAGCTGGTCTAATTGGATGAAAATTCAGGTGCCAAATGTAGATGAAAAAGACTTATCAGGTCTTTAAAAAAAAGCTTTAAACATGACTTACTTAAAAATTTTAAGGCCAGCAGAAGATAGTATCTGAATAAACATGTTTTATTGCTCATTTTGAAAGGAAGTAATGAAAAGACAAAGGCAATTAAAAATGAGGTCTATATCTTAAATAGGCTACTTCTAGTGAGTAAAACAATGAAATTTAAAAGATGGTTACTACCTTTAAACATGTTTGAGATACTCTGATTCTTCTGTGGATCATGATTGCATGGACATTGTTTAAAATCTAAATTGTGGGTTCTAATCTGCCCGCCCACCCCAGTCTTGTGGGGGAAGCTGGCTAAAATCACTGATAAATTCAACAAGAGTTTAGGCTTTTAAAGATTTATTAAAATATATATTATAAGTTAGTGGAGAGAGAGAGAGAGAGAGAGAGAGAGAGAGAGAGAGAGAGAGAGAGAGAGAGAGAGAGAGAGAGAGATTGAGAACAGATTCCTTATAGCATGGAAATCCTAGTTCAGATCTAATTTGGTATAGCTAGAGAGAAAGAAAGCAATTTCCTTTCATAGCAGCCCACATGAAATCTCTCACCGCCAAGCCGGTGTCCGAAGGACTAAGAAGGCCCCAACCCCTCCTTCTTCCTCTGCCACCACCAAGTCAATTCCAGATGAAAAGAGAAAGATCCTCAGCAGCTTCTCCCAGAAGCTCTCTGAGAAACAGGAAGCAGAGCCATCCACATACACATCTCCAAGCTAATTGGCTGGTAGCTCTGATTGACAAGTCCCACAGGTGGTTCTATAGATCACATGTTTTCTCTTCATGGTGTAGCTTCCCTACAGTATCTCTCCAGCAGGGGTGCCATTCCAATTCTCACAACATAAACAGTCTTTCTAATTTAATTTAATTCACAGGATTATAAACCTAGAGCTGGAAGAGACTTCACAGGTCTTTCATTTTACAGTTGAGGAAACTGAGGCCCAGGAAAGTGACTTGATCATGGTCTGATAGTCATATTGTAGAGGTAGAATTTGAAGCCAGATCCTTTCACTACAGAGTCATCCCACTCTCCATTTCTCACTATCTGAAGTTAAAACAGTGTTTATGGAATGTCAGACTTAAGGGTGAACCCTTTTGTTGTTCAGTCATTTCAGTTGTATTTGATTCTTTCTGACCTAATTTTGAGTTTTCTTTATAAAGTATTGCAGTAGTTTGCCATTTCCTTCTCCAGTTTATTTTACAGATGAGAAAACCGAGGCAAACAAGTTTAAGTGATTTGCCCAGGGTCACACAGCTAGTAAGAATCTGTGGTCAGGCTAATCCAAAACCTTATAGATCACTAAATCCAGTTCCTTTCTTTTATAAATAAGGGTGGCTAAGGCACATAGAGGCTAAATAAATCATGCAGGGTTTCACATATCCAAAGTGAGAGAACTGCTTTCAAACACAGCTCCTCTAACTACAAATCCAATCTAAACCAACACATATTTACTAGATAAGCAAGGTTTTGTTTTGTTTTTTTTTTGGGTGGGAGGGGGTAATGAGGGTTAAGTGACTTGCCCAGACACAGCCAGTGTCAAGTGTCTAAGTGTTAAGGGCTAAAATTCTAGCTAAACTGTCTAAAATATCTAATGAGTGGTCGCCAATAAATTATAAGCTTTAGCAAGAGTTAGACTTTTAAGCATTTATTAAGGAGAATAAGAATTTGGTAAAGAGAGAGAAAAAGGCCTAAATTCCTAGCTATTAAAGGGAGAGCACATTTCTAGCTCCGCTCTCCACCAGAGTCCAAAGGAAAGAGCCCGAGACTCAGCGCCAGTCTCTTCCTTCCTCCTCCCACTAGTCTGCGTCACTTCCTCCCCGCCAAAGAAAAGACTCCTGGTCTTGCCCTCAAAGACCTTCGCTTCATGGGCAGAACTCTTCTACAGTAAGTATCCAGCAGGTGGCGTTATTCCAATCGTTACAGTCCCCCCTGTTGTTCCTCAAGAAAATGTTTCCTTGACGGAACAGTAAAAAGAATATAATAACTATTGCTAACTAATAATATGTGAACAACAATATAGAAAAGGAAGAGAGGAAAGTTTTGTCCAGAGGGGTGATTTTTTTTTTTTGTCCTCATGAACCGACGCTTTGACATTGGTCTTGCAAAGGGAGGGCCTCTGCAGAGAATACATGTTACAGATGGTGTATATTATAACAGAAAGAGAAAAAAAAACACAACAAAAACAACAAATCAAAACTGTTCATTTAAAGTCTCTGAAAGTCTTTTCTCAGATGTCCTCTAGGTGTAGTCGTGGAATGGAAGTCTTTTCAGGGGTTGATGTGTGGATGCTGGTAATCAGCCAGGAAAACTTCCTACAAAATTGAGCTTAACACAACTTTAAAATAGCTTTGTCAATAATCAAATCAAACAATGAAAGTTCTCAAAAACATGTCTAAGGGAATACAGAATCTTAGTTGTTACACATGAAACATATAATAAAACAAAAATTGAAACATTCTTTAAAATTATAATATTACTATAGTCCCCCCTTATGGAGGGTATTTGAGAAGACAATTGCTGCGATATTAATTTTTAAAAATAATTTTTATCTTTGTTTCATCACTTTTTGCATCATCTGCCTAATTATCCTCATGCCATTATGAGAAATTAAAAAATCTAATATAATTGGTAACAGGTGTCAAGGCCAAATTCAACACTGTATTTATCATGACACCTGAGATAATTATGGGGGTTACCATAAAAGAACAGAGAAATGATGGGATATGAGCATTCCCACACTTGAGCAATATGTACTGCCCATACAGTATGCCAGGCTTAAAATAGGTGGATGGAATATATGTCCATGCCACCGAACATATTGGAAGAAACTGAGTCAGACTTAATCAGATGCATGGGACTGAGATGTCCATGGCATCAGGCATATAGGAGGGAGCATGGAAGCCAGGTGTAGAAGTGAGATGGGTGGGATGAATACTTCCAGCCATCTGTACAATATTGTGGGGAAAAATAAAATAAAATATTAAACCAAGAGAATCCAACCTCAACATTTGTCAAAAGCCGTTCCCTCGGCCATACCTTGACTTCATGCATGTCTCCCCTCATGTGACAGTTCAGTGTCTGCTCTTGCATGTATTCCTCTTGTGATTGGATGGCACCTTGGCCAACTGGCATCTGATAACTCAGAATAAAGGTAATTAGTGTCTTAAATGATAAGTTCCCATAATCCAAGTCTCATATGGATTTAAAAATTGAGGATAATAAATGATTGCAAAAAATGTGAATACATCTTGACTCAGAACACAATATATAATTATGCAACAATTTCAAATAATACCCTTTTTTACTTAGTATACAATTACTTTTGTGAAAAATCTGAACATATTTAAATATAAGTTAAAGCACAACAGAATCTCAAAGAACTTTTTTTTTTGAAAATAGAAAACTTTTACAAATGTTCCCCTCTTTTTTTTTTTTTTGGGAATATGCTTATCAAAAATAATACTTCTAGAATCAATTTACACTTGCCATGGCAACCAATTTGCCACGGAAATGCTTTAAAGAGTTTGATCAAATAATCAGTTGAGAAAAAATAACAAAAACAAACAACTCAGAATATGGGAGCACAATACTCCCAGAATTAACATTGTATAATAAAATCAAAACCATCTTGCAATGTTTCAAAATTAGATAGACAAATGAATAGAAGAAAATACACATGGAACAATAAAAGACAATGAAATTCAAACTAAGGAAGTCTAAATGAATATGAACTTAATATCAATAAGAGTATTATAAAATATAAACTTGATCACATGACTATAAAAAGCTTTTACAAATATTCTCCTTGTTTTAAAAACTAAGTATAAAACACAATCTCAAAAGCATGAAAATCTCTATGAAAATAAACCCATACCATTAATTTCAAAATGTAGATGTAATAGCATAGAAATCCTATGTAACCTCTGAACTGACATTAATAATCTGAGTGAATTCAGAACACTTTTGATTCCGATATCTAAAATCCCCAATACTCATATCAATACCTTGCTGCTTACTTCTACATTTCTGTAAAATATGTACCCTTCCATGGCAAAAGAAGCGGAGTCTTGAACTATGGTGATGATTGTCATTCTTATTCAGCTTAAGTTTTTCTTCTTTAACCCCTCTATATTGTCTGTCGGGCTTTTCACCATACAAACGCTTTATAAGATTACTAATTAAAGACAAAAGCAGGTTAGCAAAATTATGAACAAAACGAGCATATCTGGAATTTAAAGAGTTTTCTAAGATTGTCTCAAAAGCACAGCCAGGCTGGGGAAGGGCTGAGCCTGAAGCTGCAAATGTAGTTAGAGAAAGTTGGGCATGAGCATTAGATCTTTGGACTTCCCGGGCTGGGGAAGCAATGGGCTTGGCCATGGGAGGAGTAGAGGGTGGGGTCTGGAGAGGAGGGGAGGGACCAGCGCAATTTGAATCAGACTTGATTTTGAACTCAGGCCTGGATTCCTCTTCCCCCACTTTGCCTCCAGGTGCTAGGGGATTAAAAGCTTCTAGAGGGTGGGTCATTGCCTCCAGGCATGCAAAATTAGAGCAACAATTAGTGTTAGAACTGGGAAAAGCTGCAGGAATCTCTTCAGGTTTCTCTGAAAAAGCATGGTTGGGAGAGGGAGAGATATTTCCTTGTGTGAGTAAGTTGCTGGCTCTTTTAACAAAAATAAAAAGAAAAATAGAAAATCCACAAAAACAAAGCATTAACATGATCTTATCTCCCATTTGTCTGGTTAAACAGACTAAAATCAAAAATAGGGTAATTAGGGAGTTTAAAAGGTCCATTCGAAAAAATTTAAAGGAAAAACACAGCCAGTACACCAGTACTTAGCAGTTAAAGGGAGAGGGAGGGGAAATTTCTTACCCAACCAGCAGATCAGAAGACTGAGGGTTAGCTTTCCTCTTCGTGGTCAGCCATCTGTTAAGGGCTAAAATTCTAGCTAAACTGTCTAAAATATCTAATGAGTGGTCGCCAATAAATTATAAGCTTTAGCAAGAGTTAGACTTTTAAGCATTTATTAAGGAGAATAAGAATTTGGTAAAGAGAGAGAAAAAGGCCTAAATTCCTAGCTATTAAAGGGAGAGCACATTTCTAGCTCCGCTCTCCACCAGAGTCCAAAGGAAAGAGCCCGAGACTCAGCGCCAGTCTCTTCCTTCCTCCTCCCACTAGTCTGCGTCACTTCCTCCCCGCCAAAGAAAAGACTCCTGGTCTTGCCCTCAAAGACCTTCGCTTCATGGGCAGAACTCTTCTACAGTAAGTATCCAGCAGGTGGCGTTATTCCAATCGTTACATAAGGCTGGGGGCAGCTAGGTGGCCCAGTGGATAGAGCACCAACCCTGGATTCAGGAGGACCTGAGTTCAAATCTGGACTCAGACACTCAACACTTACTAGCTGTGACCCTGGGCAAGTCACTTAAGCCCAATTACCTTGTAAAAAAAAACAAAAAAACAACAAAAAAGTGTCTAAGACTGGATTTGAACTCGGGTCCTCCCGAATCCAGGGCCAGTGCTTTATCAGCTGCCTCACCTAGCTGCCCACCAACACATAGACACACACACACACATATATATATAAAATATTTATTATAACTGACCCACTGCATTAAAATGATTTTACTCAAGCACACTCAAATGGTGTCTCAGGTTTCATTTTCATTTCTTCTTCTTGCCCTTTGGAGGCTCAGGAGGCTTCCCTTCAGCTAGGGCCAGCTGTTTGAGTTCCAACAGTTTAGCCACCTCAGCGGCCACCTGGGCTTTTTCTGCTTTCCGTGCCTTCAACTCTCGGACAACGTTGCACTGTTTTGTCACTGCATTTGTTAGTAGCTTGAACTTCTCAGGATTGGCTAGTTGGAGGGGGGGGGGCGGGGAGGCGGGGGGCTTCTGCCTTGGAAACTTTGGCCTGGCCCTCAACAAAGCGCTTCCTCAGGCTTTCAATCTGATCGATTTCTAGCTTCTGGAACAAGGGACTAACTATCCCAATCTGGTGCCCAGTGGACAGGAAGCATGTTAAGTCGGTAGGCAGGACAGCATAGGCTGCCAGTGGCAGCTGGAGCTGGGCCTGGATAGTTGTGCGGACTGTCGGAATGTAGGGCTGCATCATGAAGGAGAGCAGGGCAGCCATGTTCACTGCCACGCCTGTCACCGTGCCCACACGGAGTCGATCGGCTTCACTGCCCTTGATCCACTTCCAGGGCTCGTTCACCTGAAGTGCCGTTCACGGCACTTGCGATGCCATGAGATGGTAAGGATACAGCGAAGGGCATCTCTGATCTTCACCTTCTCCAGCAGTTGGTGGTACTGTCGGAGCTCCAGTGTGACATGGGCAAGTAGTCGCTGGTCATCCGGAGTTAGCGTCATCTTTGGCACACAGCCCCCAAAAAACTTACACACAAACATCCCAGGTCTGTTGACAAAGTTACCCAGGTTGTTGAGTAATTCGGAATTATTGTTGAGCATCAGGTCAGTCCAGGAGAATGAAATGTCCTGGCTTTCAGGCCGAACATAGAGCAAGTAGAAGCGCCAGATGTCAGAAGGGATGCCCGTGTTTTGGGCCATGTCCCCAAACACCCCCACACCTCTGCTCTTAGAGTACTTCCCATCCTCATAGTTCAGGTATTCTGTGGCAATGAGGTGGCCGACCAGGGTATAGTTGTCTTCTGCTCCAAGAGCTGAGCAAGGGAAGACAACACTGTGGAAAGGCACATTGTCTTTGGCCATAAACAGGTAGAGCTCCACCTCTTCTGGATTCTTCCACCACTGTTCCCATTGGTCAGTATAGTTGGCTGTGATGGACTGATAACCAATTGTGGCATCAAACCAAACATAAAACACCTTGTCCTGGAAGCCCTCTAGGGGAACGGGGGTACCCCATTTGAGGTCACGAGTTATACACCGTGGTTTGAGCCCATCCCGGATCCATGACCGAGCCACAATCGAGCGTTGGGTGTCCAGTCACTGCTGGGGAGAGTCCTGCCCAGCCACTTCTCCAGGCGTTTCTCCAGCTTGGGCAGGTCCAGGAATAAGTGCTGGGAAGATTTCACCACAGGGGATTCCTGGCAGATCTTACACTGAGGCTTCTTTAGCTCATTGGCATTGATGAGCTTACCACACTTGTCACACTGGTCACCACGGACCTCCTCATAGCCACAGAAAGGGCACACGCCCTCCACAAATCGGTCAGCAAGGAAGCGCTCACACCGCTCACACCGCAGCTGTTCCACTGTGTCCTTGAGCAAGAAGCCCCTCGACAACAACCTCTGAAAGATGTCTTGAGTGATCTTAGTCTGAAGAGGGGTGGTGGTCCGTCCAAAAAAGTCAAAGGAAATGTTAAATCAGCGATAGATGTTAGCATGGATGATGTGGTACTTGTCACAGATCTGCTGCGGTGTTAGGCCCTCCTCCATGGCTTTAGTTTCCGTTGCTGTCCCCTACGCATCTGTCCCACACAAGTACAAAGTATTCCACTGCCGTAGTCGGGAGTACCTGGCAAAGACATCAGCACTAAGGACACAACCGATGATGTTGCCAAAGTGCGGGACATTGTTGACATAAGGAAGGGCACTGGTGATGAGTACATTCCTTTCTCCAACTACCAGCAACACTGGGTTCTGCCGAGGTCTAAGCGGAGGCAGAGACTCCAGTCCTTGCTCCCAAGCTGTAACCGCTGTGGCGAGGTCCTCAGAAAGCGTGTGAGCAGACAGCTCATCCTTCTCTGGCTCGTTACTGACTGGTCTCTCTAAGGGAACAATGGGCTGTGGTTGTCTTTGCAGATATGCCCGGAGAGCCAAGGCCCCCTTGCTTTTGCAGCACAAATTCAACTGCCTGCTGGCACGGTTCAAGGACACTCAGGATCCGGAACCAGGTCTGCAAAGCAGTAAGTTCATCAGGAAGGTAAGTTGGATCTTGGAGTAATGGGTACAGAGCTCCCCACAGAACGATATCAGCCAAAGACTCTGAATCTCTCCAGCCAGGAAAGGGCAACTCCGCCGACTCAGGCTGTGGTCGATGTGGATCAATGCCCTTCGTACAGGAGAAAGGACATCCTCTCCCTTCTTTCCCTGGACCACCAAGTTGTAGAGGGCAACGGAAAGAACAGGCTGTAGCTCAGATGTCTCCCATTCCAGCCACTGGTTAGTGAGGTCATCTTGCTCCCAACCAGATAATAAAAAGAAATACTGGGGCAGCTAGGTGGTGCAGTGGATAGAGCACTGGCCCTGGAGTCAGGAGTACTTGAGTTCAAATCCGGCCTCAGACACTTAACACTTACTAGCTGTGTGACCCTGGGCAAGTCACTTAACCCCAATTGCCTCACTAAAAAAAAAAAAATTTAAAAAAAAGGAAAAAAAAATAAATACCTGCAAATTGCACTGGTAGAAAAGAGGTAGTGACCACTGTCTAGTTTCAGAACTGGAAGTTTAGGCCGAGTCAAGAATGGGGCCATACGCTCTTCGGGGCCCATGGTGCTGATGAGCAGCTCGCCCCTGGCCCCTGCCCGCCCGGCCGCGGCCAGGACAGGCAAGTTCCCTGGAGCACCGTCGCTCATGAAAAGCCATATGTTGACTTCGAGCAGTCGCTTATGCAACAGGAACCGGCTTCCCCCCCAACACATATTTATTAAGCACCTAAAATGTGCTAGGTACTGTGCTAAGCACTGAGGATATAATTATTAAAAGAAAGAGTCCTTGCCCTTAATGAGTTTACAATCTAAAGGGGAGACAACACGTAAAAGGAATCAAGGAAAGAGGTGGGTAAGAGGACAGCAGGGGGTTTCTTATGCAGGAGTAAAAATCAGATAGAGCAGTTTATGCTAAGATGAGTTATTTGAGTCCAGTTTCTGCTCTTTATAAAGGAAAACATTGAAAGGAGTTTGGTACTCTGACCTGCAGCCCTCCAAACAAGAAGGAAGAGGAAGTTGAGGGAGGTGGAGATAATCACCTTGAGTTAGCAGTGTGCTGGTGAGTTTAGAAGTGGTAAGCTTATCCTGGGAGGGGAAGTTTGTCCCATGGAGTTGAAAACAGGCAGAGCAGCAGATGCAAAATGGAGTGCAATATCTGTATCTATTTTCTACTGTTCCACAAGCACCTCTAACTTAATTCAAGTGTCCAGTATAGTGTTTAGTAATCCAATTAAGCAGTTGGATTAAGCACCCACTTTTTATAAAAAATTGAGCAAGTCATCAGGGATACAAAGATAAAATTAAATAATCCAGTATCTCAAAGGGCCCATTTATTTATTTACTTATTCATTCATTAATTTATTTCTTTTTAATTCATTCATTCATTTGTTTATTTCTTTGTGTTTTTTTTTTTTACTTTTTATTTGTGGGGCAATGAGGGTTAAGTGACTCCCAGGGTCACACAGCTAGTAAGTGTCAATTGTCTGAGTTCAGATTTGAACTCAGGTCTTCCTGAATCCAGGGCCAGTGCTTTATCCACTGCCTCATCTAGATGCACCACTCAAAGGGCCTTATTTTCTACTGAGGAGACAACATTTAAGGAATGAGATCACAAACCCACCTAAACTTCCCATCATCTACAATTCCAACCATTTATTTATGTAAACCCTTCATAGAGAATTCCTATTATTATGGACAATTTTTTCTGAATTTTATATATTCCCAGATATCAATGCTGAATTTGGGCTATACATCTATTATTGCTTTCCTTCACCATACAGTACCTCAGCAGCATCATAGATTCAGAGTTGTAATAGATCATAAAAGCCATCAGGTCCACTCAGTCTCATTTTACATGTGAGGAAACTGAGGCAAAGATAATTAAAATGATTTTCCTAGTATCACCTATTTCATGTGCCTGAGGTGGGGTTTGAACTCATCTTCCTGACTCCACATCCATCACTCTAACCACTGATTTACCTCTTAAAGAATATCACTCATTCCATGCCTTTTTGTTTTGTTTTGTTTTGTTTTTTGGTGAGGAAATTGGGGTTAAGTGACTTGCCCAGGGTCACACAGCTAGTAAGTGTTAAGTGTCTGAGGCCGCATTTGAACTCAGGTCCTCCTAACTCCAGGGCTGGCCACTGAGCCACCTAGCAGTCCCCCATGCCTTTTTATTAATGATAGAGAGAGGCAGAGACAGAGACACACACACAGAGAGACAGAGACAGGGAGAATGAGAAAGTACTACCTGGAAAAATACTGACAACTGATCCAAATGGGGCTATTATGCCATGTCTGAGATATGACCAACAACTCAGAAAGTCTTTAGTAGAATGATGAACTTTTAGATCAGGAAGAAAAATGCACTTGAGTTTAGATCAAAATGATAATTACCAAGTGGAGCAGTGCTCACAGTACTGTACAATAGTCCCTTTCTGATCTGTACTTGACAGCAATTTAAGAGATGATTAAATAGCACCAGCAGATAGTGAGGCTGAGACTGAGAAAGTCAGGATAAGAAATCAGTAATTTAGTGGGCAGAGAGTACAAATATCCATCGCTGCTCTCACTTTAAAGTGACATAGCTACTAGGAAACTATCTGAATGTCTCTTAATTTAGGGCTCACATTTCTTGGTTGTTTATCCATAACTGCTGTCTAGTCATAAATTATGAAGGTATCAATGAGTGACATTTTTCTGTATCCTCCACAGCAGTAGGTTTGCACATAAAGAGTCCTCCTATTCAACTCAAGGGCAGCCATGCTGTTTATTCAAGTTTCAGTCTTCAGACATCCCAGTTCTATGACTGAAAATCCTTCCTTTCATTCATTTCTACTTGTTTAACTCTGTTTGGACTCTGCTCAGTGGACCACTTTCAGGAAACTTAACTTTTTAATTTAAAGTCAGTTCCATAAAAAATACATTTTAAAACTATGGTGTCCCTGTTTTTGAATCATTTTTACATCCATCTGTATATTGCCCATGTCCTATATTTGAAAAGCCCTCCTATCTTTTTTTAATATCTTATTTTCCCCAATTACAATAAAAACAATTTTACCATGAGAATGGTTATGATAAATATGATTATAGGTTATCATATAGTCATGGATGATTAAACTTTTAACCATAGTAACTCTAAAAGATCAAAGGAAAAAGTGATAAAAAGATAATTGAACCTTTTCAATACATACATACACACGTATACATACAGACTAGTGGATATATGGCACTTAAATGCTTGTTGATCAATTATCCAGAATCCTTAACATTTCTGCAACCTATTATTCCTTAGATAGCATTGATTGGACACATCTATTTTGTTTACTTCATTGTATTTAAGTAATCTGTAGGGAATCTATTCTAATGACCAAATTTAGAGCACCTTTTTTTTTTTTAATCATGCCTCAACATTTTTTCTCTTCACCTCAACATCTATTCACACATCCATTTCAAATTCTTCCATCCTTCCTTCCCCTTCCTTTCCCTCCCATTCCATTCCTTTCCATACCTTTTCCTCCCTTCCTATTTATCTCCATTGTTTCCTTTTCCCTTCTTCCTTGTCTTGGCTGTTTTCCTCCTCTATTCTCCCTTCTGCACTGACCTTCTTTTCATTTCTTTCTTCTCTTTCATTTCTTTATTCCATTTAAAATGCAGTGTTGGTTTAGGTAGCGAAACTCATCTGCCCACTTTTAAATGATATCATACACACAAAGGTGCCCAGATTACATCCACAATAGATGCTTGAAAACACAAAGGACTAGCCACTCTGGAGAAAAACACACAAAATTTGTGGTCATTTGTAAGAACAAAATGTCTGAGCTTTTCTCTAGTCTAAATCACCATCCCACTCTGTCAGCCTGCCTAAAAGAGGAAAAATATCAGCTTATTTATTTGTTTGTTTGTTTATTTTTGGTTTGCCTAACTTTTGTTTCTACCATTTTAAATAATTTTCTTTTTAAATTATGAGCTGTTAGGGTCAGTTAATAGAAATGGCATCATCACTAAAAATTAGGACATACACATAGAACTCTTATGTCTTTTGGTAAGTAAAACTATTTGTTTCCCATCAGACAGTCAGCCAAGTAGCATTTATTAAGTACTTGTTATGTGCCAGGCATTGTGCAAAGCATTGGGTGAAATTTAGTTTGTTGGGTTTTTTTACCCTTAATTCTTTCTAGCTTCTAGCCTGTATAAAATCTGCATCTCTAATTTTACATTATCAAGGGCATATATTAATGTGAAAAAGAAAATTTGCAATTCCTTCCAAGTAACAGCTTTATTAAGAGAGCACACAGAGATGTTCAATGTCATACCCCGGGGCAATACTGGAAAAGAACAGAACTGTGCTTTGTGAAAGAAAGCTGTTACACAGCTGAAGGTT
Organism: Dromiciops gliroides; assembly: GCF_019393635.1. Taxonomy (NCBI): domain Eukaryota; kingdom Metazoa; phylum Chordata; class Mammalia; order Microbiotheria; family Microbiotheriidae; genus Dromiciops; species Dromiciops gliroides. Next base: position 212,230,852 of record NC_057861.1, read on the forward strand.
TCTTTCTCATATAATCCCACAGTGCTAAGGGAAGAGCATATTCCCAAATACTAAAAAATGTTAAATCCCTTTAAAAACCCATGTGTTAACCTTGGAGAGAAGCAGGATGGTATAGGAGTGAGGGTGATTGGGGAAATGGAAGAATTGGCTTAGGGTTTTATTTGATATTACTAGGCCTCAATATCCTCATTTGTAAAATAAGTGGGTGGTATTTAATAAGCTCTAAGATTCAAGAGCTAAAAAAACATTTTTTTTTCTAACCCTGGGGTGAAAACAAGGTCCTTGACATAGTTTTCAGATATCAGATTTCCCCAGACAGTAAAAAAGCAAGTAAATTTAGTTGTTTGGGTTTGTAACAACTTCAGGCATTTGAGAGATTTATTTTTTTTTACCCTCTGTTGCCATGGAATTCTGCGAACAGTATAATGTAACAGTACTTCCTTATAAAATACTACATGTGTATATATTATTATTCTCAACATGTATCTGAATTTAATACCATGTGAAGTATTAAAGAACATGGAGAAAACATGACTCTAAACTTTAGTACATATTAATTAGGTTTATGATCAAACTTCTTTATTCCCCAACAAGTCTCCTCAAAACATTTCTTATTCTTTCAGTCCCTGAAAATTTTACAACCTGATCACTAAAATCTACTACCAGAATGTGGATCCTAGAAACTGATTTTGGTGTCTGTTGTTATCTTTAGGTGCATAAACACATGCTCTTTAAAGACTAGGGGGTTATACACAGAGACCATGTCAAACCCGGATCCATCTTCCATAGCCAAAACCTCTAGAGAACACCATCCGCGACATTCAAATGCTAAATCCTCAAGGACAGATGATAGGCATTATCTATTCCATGCACAAAAAATATGATTTACCTCTCTATTTTTTTTAGTGGAATGTTATTTTGAGGATGATAATGATGATGATAACATGTATGTATGTGTCTTACCTTTTGCAAAATAATTTATATACATTATCTCATTTGATCTTTACAACAAACCATTATCCAGATAAGGAAACTGAGACTCAGAGAGATTAAATGATCCACCCATATGCACACAGTTACTAAAGGTTGGAGGAAGAATGTAAAGCCATGTCCACCTGTCAAAAATTCCAGGGTAATTTCCATTCTACCATACTACTCTGACACATTTGGTTTTTAGTTAATTAAATTTATGCACCAGCAAACCCTTGCCTTGCACAGCATTAATATTGAGATTTTGTTCTGATGGTTTCTATTTGCCTGTTATAAGTAAGCTAGCTGTTAGATATACCTCAAAGATGTATGATGCACATGTATGAAGAGAAAAAGCTAAATCAAAGTCTGGGATTGCACTAAAAAGGAATAAAGACAGAGAGACAGACAGACAAAGAGACAGATAGACAGACAAAGAGATACAGAGAGACAGAGAGATAGAGACACAGAGACAGACAAAGAAGGAGTGAGAGAGAGAGAGAGAGAGATCATTAGGAAGCTTATAAGGGAAAGCAAGGACAAAAGGGCAAACAAAATAAGAGCTACTAATGTCTGAGCATTGAGTGGATAATCATTCTAAAGATATAAACAACTTGTTTAGGAGGGGGAAATGAAAGCTGTATGCCAAAAGAAACAAAAAACAAAACAAAAACTGAAAAGGCTAGAAGACAGAGCCAGATTAATTGGATGCAGAGAGAAAAATCACAGACTGTCTCATTCAGTCAAGCCAATGGAACAAAATGATATTTTAGTTTGAGGTGGGGTGGAAGAGAGAAATGGATTATAGCAATAAAAGAGGGTCAGTATGTGTTAGTATCATTCCTTCAAATCACATAGTATAGATATTATCACCCGTATTTAAATCACATATCACTCATAGCATTAGAAATGAAATATTCAAAGACCTCTGCTGCCTTTAAGCAACATAATTTCAGCCTTTAAAAGAAGCATTTGCCAAAAGGAGTTATCAAAAAAAAAGAACAAGAGCCTAACAAGATTCAAACATTCACTAATATGTTGGTATCTTGTCCTCAGAATAAGATACCTTTCATATTCTGGGAAGTTGTGACAGGAATGAAGAGAAGTAAGGCTGAAGATCAAACATTGTTTACAAGAAGAAAAAGAGAAGTGGGGATTATTGCATGAATCCAAGTTGTAAAAAGTAATCAAATCAAACAAATAAATCTCAGAAAGGATCTCTGGTAGATTCAATGATGCTTTTGGTACATGCCCATCTTCTCTCCTAAATCACTTCAGAAAACTACTCAATGCGATGAGACACAAGTTTGATGGTGACTTACCAGATGCTAAAATTAGTATTTTCATTGTCATTAAATTAATTTCTGGGGCAAAGACATGAATAAGTCACTTCAGATTTAGTTTCATTTCATTTTGTTTCCCTACCTGAAGTCTCAGATTATATAAACCTTAACAAAGTTGTTAAAGTAGAACTCTCTCATTATTTTTGCTTTAATTGCAATTTGTTTTAATAGAAGTCATAGTAGAAATAGTTTGTAAGATCTAGATCTGGAAATAAAATAAACCTTTTGCAACTGGTCAAGGAATTTCATTTCTGGTTTGGGGCTCAAGTACTCTATCTTTAATAAGTATATTTAATGCTTCCCATAGCATTTTTTTTTTTTGCTCTAAAATTTCAAGGGACTCAAGTAAGTATATCTTTCAGTTTGTTTAGTGAACCCCTTCCAGGATTCTCTTTCGGTGTATAAAAGAAAGAAAATGACAACAGAGAGATCCTTGGTGGGATCAAATAGGTAGCAACATATTGCAAAGGAAGAATTGTCTTTAAAAAGTAGCTTAAAGGAGGTCATCGAAGAAATGGGTGCATGGAGAAATGGAGAAGAAACTGAATCAGCCATCACCAATCTACAGTAGAATAAAGGAAATATTAAGGCATCTATAAGAAGTCTCTTACCACATTGGGTGGACCTGATCTCCAGGAGTTTCTGGAGGACATGGTCAGGAGTTGTTCAGGATGTTGTTGTTCTTTATCCTTTGTTCTCTAAGAGGACCAATGACATCAGGACAGGTGGTGTCTTGCAAGTGAATTGGATTTAAGTGAGGCAGGGCTGTACAAAGTCATCAGTCTTACTCTCTCCTCCAGAGTCATTCAGAATCAAGGGCCAAGACATAGGTGAAGATAACTGGCAATGACTCCAGATGCAGTGGGAGACACTGACTTTTTTAACCTAAGGTCTTTCCTAGGTCTCAGTTTGTCTGAGGCAACACCCATTCAGTGAATAAAGGCTAGGTAAAAGAAGCATTAGTAGACTACAGTTTATATTGTGGGAAAGAATGACACATAAATAAGATCAAGAGATTCATCAAAACATTTCAGTAAGATTTAAGGAGTGAGAAACATTGTATATTTGTGTTTTCAATTTGATCCATAGGTCTTCTCATTTTCCTTTTGCCAAGTTTGTTCTTTCTAACTACACCTACCTTCTTATTGTAGCATTTAATTTATTATGATTTTCAGCTCTTCCTTCATAGTCCTTAGCTTTTTTTTTTTTTTTTTTTTTTTTGCGGGGCAATGGGGGTCAAGTGACTTGCCCAGGGTCACACAGCTAGTAAGTGTTAAGTGTCTGAGGCTGGATTTGAACTCAGGTACTCCTGAATCCAGGGCCAGCGCTTTAACCACTGTGCCATCTAGCTGCCCCCAAGTCCTTAGCTTTTATCTCCAAGATCTTCTGTTAGCTTTCCTTCTAGGAAATAATTAGCCAGTATGAGGCTTTTGCCTACATTTCTTACTTACTTTTTTTTTTCTGCATCATTTGAGTCTTGAGCTTAAAAAATCAGTATTGAAACACATCTTTAAGAAAGAAAAAAAAGATGAGAAAACAAGTATTTTTTCTTTAAATAAAATTTAAAGAGGGTCAGCTAGGTGGCACAATGGATAAAGCACTGCCCCTTGATTCAGGAGAACCTAAGTTCAAATCCATCCATATATATTTGTGTGTGTGTGTGTGTGTGTGTGTGTGTGTGTGTGTATGTGTGTCTTTTACTTCAGCTACTTTCAGACATTTATTCTCTTATAAAAATAGATTGGGAAAATCTTAAGACCCTGCTGTCTTCAGGGAAGGTCAGTGAGTCATTCTAATTTCCTTGTTCTCTTCTTTCTCCCCTTGATGTCTTGAAGGAGGTCAGGATAAACATATATGCATATCATTAATAAATATCCAATTGCAATCTGCTGGTAGGGCCATTCTATTGTCAAGAGCTAGAAACCTTGTTTCAGGTTGATTATTTGTTTTCCCTTTTCCCACTGAACATATCTATAAATACATTGAAAGTTATGGTGTAATGGACAGGATATTTTACTCATAGAAAGTAAAACCTGAATTTAAATTGTTTCTTAGAAAACTACTGGCTGTCTAACCCTAGAAAAGTCATTTAAGCAATCTTTGACTCAGTTTTATCATTTATAAAATTAAGGGGTTGGATTAGATCATCCCCATGTCTCTTCTAATTCTGTATCTATGATCTTATAAGCCTATCACCAAATCTTTCACTGAACTCTGTATGATTACAAGAGAGGGAATATCATGACAAAAACCATAAAGGAAAGCCTTTCAAATCTTGGGATATGGAATAAGACATTTATTTACTGTCTATGGAACATGGTTCTAGACAAAAAGTGAGTTACAAAGATAAGATAATGAACAAAGATCACAATCATGGAGTGTAATCTAGAAGGGAAGTGACATAATTGCTGATAACATAAAACAAGTTAATTATTAAGTGAAAGTATATATACACATACATATAAACATACATATTAATTAGCTGGGCAGCATTTATCTTAGGTAAAGTAATCATATTGAAGATGTCTATTTTATATCTTACTTTTGTGTTCTTCTTTTGCTACTATTAGTATAGTAGCAAAAATATATTTACATATGTTGGTGCAGCAAGGTAGCAAAGTAGATAGAGTCTTGGGCCTGGAGATAGAAAGATCTGAGTTCAAATCCAGCCTCAGACACTTAATGGGGGTGTGACCCTGGGCAAATAATTTATCCCTTGTTTGCCTCAGTTTTATCATCTGTAAAATGGGGGTGATAATAGCACCTACCTCCCAGGGTTGTTGTGAAGATCAAATGAGATAATAATTTTCAAGTACTTAGCATTGTTTCTGGCACATAGTAATTGCTATATGAATGTTAGCTATTAGCTATTATGTGAAGTGTTCTCACAATGTAAGCTTTTCCACGGAAGGAAATAAGTTGCTTGTGTTTGTTTGTTTGATTGATTGTTTCTAAATTAATATCATAAACTAACACCGTTTAGAATAAAATTTATATAGTGACTGTCCATCAAATGTTTGTTTAATAATGGAGAAACTTGAAATATTTATTATTTCTATAAAGGTTCATGCTGTCTTTCAAATTACCTTTGATGGCTAGCTCTTCTTTTGTGGCATTTAGTAACACACAGTCATCTTTTCCTTTTCCACCACAGCACTTTTATTTCTATTGTCCCACATGCTGCTGCCTAGCCATATCCTCTCAAGGGTGTTCCTTTCACAAACCTTTTATTCTACAAATTCAGCATTAATCTTTTTGCTGATGTTGCTACTTTGCCAATGATAGCTTCCTCTTGGTGCCCCCTTCCTACTCCCTTCAGTCAGATTTCTCAAACCTCTTTTATCAATGTTGCCTGACAGGAAATGAAAATGAGTTTCTAGACCCACGTGGGAATTTAGGTTTTTTTTTTCTTAAATAAAAGTTTTCATGATAAAAATAGGAAAGGGAACAACTCATTACAATGCCCTTTACTAGGGATCCTTTCTATAAGAATGTCAAAGCTTCCGTTGTATGATATATTATTCATTTTCCTACTTTGAAGAGAGGTTATTAGTAATGTGGTTTAACATGAGAAGAAATTGAGTTACTGGAGCGGTTAGGTGGTGTAGTAGATAGAGCACCGGCCCTGGAATCAGGAGAATCTGAGTTCAAATCCTGTCTCAGACACTTGATACTTACTAGCTGTGTGACCCTGGACAAGTCACTTAAATCCAATTACCTCAAAAAAAAATAAAAAAGAAATTAACTTATTAATATCTTTTGATCATTAACATTGCTAATGATACTTAATATTTAAGTTGTTGAATAGTACTATGTTCTAGTCCAAATGAAAAATGATCCATGTGATCATATATTGAGAACTGGAAAGAACCTTAAGGCCATTTATTCCAACTTCCTCATTTTTATAAAAGGAAACTGAGGTCCAGAGAGTTTGAATGATTTGCCCTAAGGCACATAAGTATTAAATGGCAGAATTGGGATGTAATCCAGGTTATTTGATTTCAAATGCAGTGCTTGTTCCACTGAATGACAACATAGACTGGAAAAAGGAGATTGTTTCTCTCTCTTCTATGGTTCCAGAGCTCTTCTGATAATGTGGGAAGAGTACATAGTCAGAAGGCAGGGAATGTGGATCCTGAGACTTCTCTTCCATACTTGAATATGTGTGTGGCTCTTTATCTGTGAGTTTATGTCTGAATGAGCTGGGTTTTTGTGTGTCTCATCCCTGATTGTGTAGTTCTTAATGGGAATTCATATGTTTGCACAAGTATTCCTGAGTATACATTTATCTGAATGCAAGAGTGTTGATTTCTGAATGTGTTTATTAGAGTATTCATGTGTGTTGAGGACTGAAGGGGAATCTGATCTCTCTTTTTAGTTTAGTTTAGTTTTATAGCTAAACTTTATAGTTTATAAAAGCATTTTCATACATCAATAAGATCTTCTGCTTTTGTGTAAATACATGTGGCTTTGTGTTTCTATATAGGGGTTTGGCCAGACTTGTCAGGCAGGGCTTCCTGGGGCTAGATCTTGGTACTGATGGTATGGCATAGCACAGTGTTGTTTGACAAAAAGATGGCCATATTAGAGAGATAGGAGTGGGCCAGGAGGCCTCAAAGCACAGAGCAGCACTTAAAATAATTATGCAGCATCTGCTGTGGCATCTACAGAGGGCTAGTCAGCCTTGCTAACCTCCCCCCAAATCTTATTTGGGACAAACCCAAAGGAACAAAAGAAATGGAGATAGGCTCTTTTGTTTATCAAACCACACCTAGATAATGGACTTTGCCTTAAGCAACTAGAGCTAGGCTCTTTTCCCTGATGTAATCTGTAGAGTTCATTTTAATTTAGATCACCACCAAATCATGTCAACCAATAGAATTGAATGATGATAATGATTAGCTTTAGCAATTAGCTTTGATCAATGTATAATGACCTGACTCTATCAAAAGAGGATAAAAATACTGGGAAGAGGCCAGGAGTCCTCTTGGTACTCTCAGCTCTCTGACTTGTAGGTATTCTGAACTCTCTTGGATCTCCTTGAGACCATTGTGCTGTCCCTGGAAGACAGCGTGGGTCTGCTGGGGCTTCTCTCCTGCTTGTGCTAACTGCCATGATTAAGCTCTCTCCCTGCTTTCTCTACCACATGGCCTGAGATCATGAGAAGTTAGGGAGATACATGGTCAATTCTTTACTGATATATAATATTAATAAATTAAAATATGCTTACCCCAAACTGGTATCTATAGCAATAATAATTATTTTTTTAAAAAACACAATACTTAAACATTGACTTTGTATTATCAGTAAAAATGATAACATTTAATTCATGTCACATATACCAATAGTGCTAATAAAAGACAAATTGCACTTTCAAACACTAATCAGAGTGTGCCCAAATGTGGGAACCATATGCCATTCTATGTTGCATTTATTTACTGCATTATAATAAGCTCAAGAAAATCAACTCACTTAATGGGAAAATAAAAGATCTAGTACTGCAAAAACCTTTAATGTGTGCATCTCTTCTGACTTAACTTGTCTCTAGGGTTTACTTAAAGGTATTTGTCAAACATAAAAATGACCTCCATGCATCTTCAGAAGATGGGGAATAAATGGTAATTTCTTGATTGATTAGCCAATTACTAGAACATATTGAAGCTTATACACCTGCATGTAAAAGAGTCTGCTATTAGTACATGGTAAAAACTAAATAGCTATAAATAAATTCAAGGTGGTATGATTTAGAGAAAGTATGCTTACTACTCTCTTGGCCTGTGCTCTGGTCTGCAAGTGACCCCAAGCCTGTTTTTCTTCCCTGGAAGTGAAGAGCATCCTGCTCCACTTTGGCTACAAGCTCTGATGTGCTAGTGCTCCTTCCACCCTGGGATTGCTGCCCAAGCCTGTGACGTAGATCTGAGTATGGGCAGAACTACAGAGTCCTCCCTCACTACTAGCAAAAATACCCCTGTAATCTACTTCTGGCCAATTGTTTGACCCCCTTATACTCTGTGGACTGAGTTCCAGAATCTTTGCTTGTCAGTGATGATTCAGTGGCTCCCAAGGCCTGTTCCTGGTTTGCTTTGGGCTGGGTCTGCACTGTCAGTGCACTGGATTGAGCTCCACTCTCATCTGGGTAGGACAGACCCTTCCTGCTGACCTTCTAAGTTGTCTTTGGCTGGAAAATTATTTTACCCTGTCCTTTTGTAGGTTCTGGTGCTCCAAGAATTGTCTAATAGAATTATTTGAAGGTATTTGGAGGGAGTTAGGGGAGAGCTCAGGGGAATCATTACCTTCCTTCTGCCATCTTGGCTCTGCCCACTATAAAGAAATCAAACCTGAAAACAAATAAGACTTAAGAAAAAAAATATGTTTTAGAAATTACCAGATATACTTGGACTTAAGAAAGTTTAGTGGAGCATGAGAAGATTTGGAGTCTAGTCCTATGTCATTAACTTTCTATGGGACTTTAGATGAAACATTTAAATTCTCTAGGCCTTGGTTCTCTATTCTGAAAAGTAAGGGGTCTGAAATAGCACATTATACATTGCCATAGATTTGTTTATTTTAATTTTGGCTACTAGAGTATTTTAGAATAGCCTACCTAGTAACATTTTATTTCACTGTGTCTTTCTTGAAGATATCTTTTCCCCCTTTCTTCTTAGTTTTGCATTAACATGCAAAAATACCTTCCCTAATAGAAATGCTACCATCCCCAGGTTCCTCACTCTTTTGTCTTCTAATATCAAGTGTTTCAATGGCATAAACTCGTTCTCTTCTCCTTCCCTCTTTCCACTGGGACACTTCTTTTGTCTCAATGAAGCATGTTGATCACATTAAATATTTTTCCCCCAGAATAATCAGAATTTAACAACAAAAATTGAAGAACAAAAAAAAATACTACTTATTATGTTGACCAAATAAAGAAAATGACAGAGAGGCAGAGACAGAGAGGCAGAGATAGACAGTTAAGACAGGGATAGAGAAACAAAGAGAGACAGAGAGCATCAGAGACAGAGACAGAGAGACTGAAAACTATAGGCACGTAGGGGAAGCCAACCCCTCAATATGTTCTTGATTTCCCAGCTTGCCTGTTGAGAGATTTCGGTGAATTTATCTTTGGGTGAAATTAGAGCCTCTCTTGAGTGAGCTGAAATCTCATCTTGCTCATATGCAAAGAGCACATTACCGCATATATTTTCTAATATTATAGATGTATAACTTTTTAAATTTCTATTTGCTAATTGCTTAAATAAGAGGATTGACTAACTACTGACTATTTGTGACAGCCTTGGTATAACAAATGTTTGGAGGAGGAATTCTAACTAGGAGTGAAAACATGTAATAACTTTAAGTGATAGTGGCCAAGGAAGTGACATTGTTCTATATATATGTACATCTATTTCAGCAATATTGGTGAGGTGCCACACATAGAAACTTTGGTCTGATACCCTTCTTAGGAACTGAAGGAAAGAATGCCCAGCCCAGTGGTGCTCTCTGTGCTTGGCTTTCCATCCCAAAAAGCTATCATGCTGGTTCTTCTCCTCTCATCAAAGCTAGTCCTTGACTTCAGATCATATCTTTCTATATCATCCCATAAACCTTGTGTCTATGCATTTATACAATCTTCATAGACATACATATCTTACATTTCTATGTATATACCTTACAGTCATATGGTATCTAAGGTTACTTCCAGGTCTAAGTCTATGATTCTAAGGGCTTACTGACACTTTTCCTCCTCTCCCACTTTAGGCACTGGTTTAAAGTTGGTTTTTTTGTTTGTTTGTTTGTTTTGTTTTGTTTTTTTGGTGAGGCAATTGGGGTTAAGTGACTTGCCCGGGGTCACACAGCTAGTAAGTGTCAAGTGTCTGAGGGAGGATTTGAACTCAGGTACTCCTGAATACAGGGCCAGTGCTCTATCCACTGTGCCACCTAGCTGCCCCTTACTGACACTTTTTAATTTAGTTTACTTTAGTTTGTTTTGTTTTGTTTGTTTGTTTGTCTATTTAGAAACTGAACTCTTAAAGAAATAGTGTTCATGTAATAAATTTCCTCTTAAATATGTACTATAGCATATATGTTTTACTTGCTCAAATGTATTGGTTAGTCAATGGAGATTCTTATTCCTCAGCACTTCTCTTGGTTTATGTTTCTTCATCCCACTTGGAATTCCTCACATCCTCTTAGATTCTGCATTTCATCTATGAATCAGTTCAGTCTAAAATGTATACTTAAAGAATTTAATTAGATTAGTATAAAGTATGGAAAAAGTTAAATATTTATATACATGCATCAAAGAATGATAAATCGTTTCCTATCTCCAAAAAAACACTTTCAAGTTTTAATTATTTTTACCCTTCAATCTTTCAAACAGAGAGACACAATCCAGAAGGTCAGTAACTTAAAATACAGCTCCTATCTCTCAGTAAAACAGCTGTCACTAGCTCAGTCACTAGCTGTTAACTCTCATAAGATTTCCCACACTGAGATCAAGGAGCACTACAGAAGTTTTCAGTAATTCTCTTGTTCCCAACTTCATAGTGAACTAGAAACTAGGGGCTTCAATTCCATACTCCTAAAATTCTCATATCAAGGAAATTCCATAGTGCATTGCTCTGGCTTATGCACCTAAAACTTAAGCACTGAAAAGTGGTGCTGGTCAAATACACCTGTGACACTTCAAATTTTATAGTCATGTGCCTCTCCCCTCTTCCTTACTCTTGTAATAAATCTTTTGTAGAAAGGTCCAGGCATATCTGTATTGTAGTCTCAGGCACTGTTTCCTTTTCCTTCCTTTCTCCTTTAGATTATTTCCTTCCCCTGTCATTTGTGTCATATTTATAAATAAATCTTGCATCCTATCTACAGTTCCATTTTGGAACTGGAACTAGCCTCCAAGTGTGACTGAACTGGCAGTCCATATGGAAAAACTATATCGGTATAGATATGTTCTCTCCACATGAATACCCATTTCATGTAAAGTCCCTCTCCCTCAGACTTGAATATAAGGTGGATAAAATGTTCATATTATTACATTTTCATATCTTTTTTTTTTTTTTTTTTTAGTGAGGCAATTGGGGTTAAGCGACTTGCCCAGGGTCACACAGCTAGTAAGTGTTAAGTGTCTGAGGCCAGATTTGAACTCAGGTACTCCTGACTACAGGGCTGGTGCTCTATCCACTGCGCCATCTAGCTGCCCCATATTATTACATTTTGCACATGTAATGAAAGTAACTTTCAGTTTCATAGCACACATATTTTTATTGTCTCTAAAAGGCTAAGTAGTTTAGGAAAACCATTGTGACAGTCTAATATCTGAAGTCTAGCAACAATGCTTGAACTAACAAAGTAGCTGACTGTAAAGATAAACATCAATTGTGCTTTATGCCCTGTATCTCATTCACTTAGATCTACTAATGCTTTTCCCAGGCATTCAAAGAAATGTTTCCAGGGCTCATGAAGAGTTGTCAAGCAGTCCTATTACAGACTTTTAAACAAGCTCTTGTATTAAAGATCCCAATAAATGCACAAGACACGAATCTGTTCAAGATAATCTAATGGGTAAAAAGGAAATGTTATAATGAAAAAGAAGGGCAAAATCTTTGGAAATGAAATTCCCCCTTCCAAGCCTCACTATTGTTTCAAGATAGCAATTTTCTCCTATGAAGCATTGAAGTGCATATCTGTATTATAAAGGTTTTGAGATTTGCAAGGTATAATAAGCACACTCACACTTCTAGAGTTACAAGAACTTTATTAATTATAGGATAGCAAGTTAGACAAGGACAATAAGTTTCAGAAGCATAGAAATAGAGAAACAAAGACACAATAACAATTCCAATCACAACTACAGTAAAAAAAGATATACAGCACCAAATCAGAGAAGCACCAACATCTGAACTTCTAGCTGGGAAATCCTGGTTCACAGCTTCAAGAGTTCTGACTAGGAGAGGTGTGGAGCAGAGATTCCAAAGACCACTTTCCCAGTGAAGACTTATATACAGTTTTAAACAAAGAAGACATTAAGTCAATGGCTTGCTTGACCAGCAGAGATGTTATCTTCCTTCCTCAAGGGCTGGCCAAGCCTGTGAGATAGGAAGAACATCTTGCTTTGACCGGGATACATTTATTTGTTTCCAAACTTCTGTAAAGGTTCTGTTCTGTTCCAAGGAAGCAGGCCAGGCTTTTGAGGAAGAAGACAAACCTATCAATCATCCTGATTGATTCAAAAAACAAAATGGTCCCAACAAGTCCATATTCTCATGAACAGGGAAGACCTTCCTGATTTCATAATTAACCCTTCAAAATCTCAACTTTTTTTTTTTTTTTCAGAATCCCTTAGAAAGTTCCATCATAAGCAAGGGACATTGTCTTGGACTATAAAGGAGGTTTCCATGCTAAGCTTTTCATATCACCTCTGCTATTGCATTTCTTAAACCAGTTTCCTGATTGTAAAAAGCCTCAAAAATGTTTGTCTTTTTTTTAAATAATAAACTTTTTTATCTATAGTTTTAGGTTCCAATTTTTATCCCTTTTTCACTACTCCCTCCTCCCAGGTGGCAAACAATCAGATATGGGTTATACATGTATGATTATGTAGAACTTTACCATATTTGTCATTTTGTACAAGCAAACTTGATTAAAAGAAAAAAAAATAAAAGTGAAAAATAGCATGCGTCAGTCTGTTTCATCAATATCAATTCTTTCTTTGGAGGTGGATAATATGTTTCATCAATAATCCTTTGGGATTGTCTTGATTCATTGTATTGTTGAAAATAGCCAAGTCATTCACAGTTCTTCTTCAAACAGTATTGCTGTCTCTGTGTACAATGTTCTCTTGGTTCTGCTCACTTCACAATACATCATTTCATACATGTCTTTCCAGGCCTTTCTGAAGTCATCCTGCTTGTCATTTCTTAAAGTACGATAATATTCCATCACCTTCATATACCACAGTTTGTTCAGCCATTCCCCAATTCATGGGCATCCCTTTGATTTCCAATTCTTATCCACCACAAAAAAGAGCTGCTATAAAAATTTTTTATAGAAATAGGTCTTTTCTCCATTTGTGGATGTCTTTAGATTATAAACCTAGCAGTGGTATTGCTGGGTCAAAGGGCATGAACAGTTCTATAGTCCTTTGGGAATAGTTCCAAATTGTTCTCCAGAATGGTTGGATCTTTTCACAATTCCACCAACAGTGGATTAGTGTCCCAGCTTTCCCACATCCCCTCCGACATCCAATATTTTCAATTTTTGTTACATTTGACACTGATAGATATGAGGTGATACCTCAGAGTTGTTTTAATTTGCTTTTCTCTGATCAATAGTGATCTAGGGTATTTTTTAATATGATTATAGATAGCTTTGATTTCTCTGTCTGAAAACTGCTTGTTCATATCCTTTGACCATTTATCAATTGGAGAATGACTTCTATTTTTATAAATTTGACTTAATTCTATATATTATTGAGAAATGAGGCCTTAATCAGAGATATTTGTTTCAAAAATTCTTTTCCACGTTTCTACTTCCCTTGTAATCTTGGTTACATTAGTTTAGTTTGTTCAAAAGCTTTTAAATTTTATATAATAAAAATGATATATTTTACATTTAATCTTATTCTCTATATCTTCTTTGGTCCTAAATTCTTCCCCTGCCCATGAATCTGACAGATAAACAATTCCATTCTCCCTTAATTTTTTGTCTGTTAAACAATTATTATTATTCCTGTTAAGATTACAATAGAATATTTCCTTCAGATGCATGGAGATTATCATGATGATATTTTACGAATGCACAATAGTCATATCCTTGAGGATAAGACTGGCCAAAAGATATATCCAATTATGCATACTAGTCAGACTGTTCTTAATCTAAATATTTGTCATCCTTTCATTATCCTGTATATACTTAGTATCAGAATGCATTTAGATATAAATCTTTGACATTGTTAAAAGTACTTACCCAGTGAAAAAACAGTTCTTAAAGACCTATTTTTTGCCAGGCACTTTGTTAATCATGAGGATTAAAAAAAATAAAGTTAAAAATCAGTCACTACCCTCAAGGAACTCATATTCTAATGGGGGAGATAACTGCAAACAATGATGTATAAACAAACTATGCACAAGGTAATTCAATATAATAAACAGAGGAAAGGCACTAGAGTTATTGGATGGAGAGAGGGCTTCTTATATGAGACATTATGTGGAACTTGAAGAAAGTCAGGCAGATGAAGAAATAATGTTGACGAAGGAGAGTATCCCAGAAATGCCAGTAAAAATGCCCAAATTTGGGATATTTAGCATCTTGTGCAAGAAACACCAAAGAGACTATCGTAATTGGATTTTGGATAAGTGTCTATGTTATTTCTCATTAATATTAAAGTGTACTATATCAAATAGGAAAAATAAATACAGAGTTTATTATTCTTATTTTTCCCCTTTCCTAGATTGTCCTTTATGCTTCTTATTGACCTTTTTTTTAACTAAGGGGAAGAGGCCAGGCATGGAACAAGGAAAAGTTCATTAGAAATGAATTTCAGAACTGTGCATATAGCTGCATGGTGTGTGAGAAGTCAAATTCTGAGAGGGTCAACAAGAATGGTTTCCTGGAAAGAGTAATGGGGGTAGGGTGGCATTTAAGTGGATGGTTTTTGACAAATTTCTGCCAATGACTTAAAAATATAATTAACTTTATTCTAACTTGATCTCTATAGGGGAAGCTAGGTGACACAATGGATAGAGCACTGGCCCTGAAGTCAGGATGACTTGAGTTCCAATCCAGCATCAGATATTTGCTAGTTACTAACTGTGTGACCCTGGGCAAGTCATTTAACCCCAATTGCCTCATACATCTGGGGCCATCTCCAATCATCCTGATGCTTATCTTGCCACTGAATCCAGATGACTCTGGAGGGGAAAGTGAGGCTGGTGACTGCACAATTCTGACTGACTTAAATCCAATTCACCCCAAGTTATAACATCACCTCCCAATGTCATGGTCCTCTTTGAGAATGAAGCACAGAAAACAACAATTTGATCTCTATCCATCTATTTGCTATGATCCCCCCAAATTAAAGTATTAAATTCCTCAGTCTGTGCAGAACTTCATTGACACTGTCATATCTTTCCTGGGAATGTTTGATCACAAAAAAAAGATTTGTATTTCAGGGGTGTTTCTTCTTCTAAAGTGAAAAAATACATTTTTTCCCCTACAGGGGATCAGATCAGGAGAGAGAAAAGATCTTGGATTCTTGCCTTTGTAGCATTTTAGACAGTTTCCCTCCCTTAAAAAACATCTAGGAGAAAATTGGACAGGCATTTATAGCTTCCAGCATAGACAACTGTTTCCATAAATCTCATTTCGCTGGCTGCCTGAGGGATCAGTATTGTACTAGTGTGGCTAAATGGTATTTCTTTCAGGTGATTCTACAAGTAGTACAGAGTTGACAGAACTTACTTTTTCATTGAATCAAAACAAATAACAGACTTCAATGAAAGACACAGCAGTCAAAGAATGTCAGTTCTGAAGCAGGGCTTGCCCCCAGGTAACATCACTGAACAGGTCAAAAGTGTGTTCTCTGCCTCCTCTACTCCTTCATTTTCTTGCCTCTTTTCTACTTCATTCCTTTCCTCCTTAATCTGTTCCCTCAACTTCCATGAAAATCTGTATAATGATTGAAATTTAACAACTTATTTTTTTTTATAATATTATCCTTAGAAGGAGTATTTTAATTTTAACAGTCCCAGCAAAGTTTTAAGCTAATGGCAGAAACTGCATTATCATTGTGTTATATTGAGATAATTTTGGGGGTCTCTGAACTCATACTAGCTGAGTGATTGGCTTGTCCTTTCTATGACTAAGGCCCACACTATGCCAAAGAAATGAAAGATGAAGAAGAAGGAGGAAGACGAGGAGAAGGAGGAGGAGGAGGAGGAGGAGGAGGAGGAAGAGGAAAACTGACAGCTATTTTTAATAGAGCATTTATGTATACTCTAGGGTTTGCAATACACATACACATATATAAACATATACATATTTCTATTTGTAAAACACTTTGCAAACCTTAAAGTGCTATATAAATGCTAGCTATTATTATCATCATAATCATCAAATCCCATGAGAACCACACACATCTGTGTAGGGGAAATAGACAAGTATTATACTCTAATTTTTCACAGTAAAAAAAAAACACCAAAACCCACTAATGCTCAGAAAGGTTCAACGTTTGATAGAAAGGAAAAGCTCTGATTTTGGAAGTAGAAGACCTGTATTCAAATCCACTTATAATCTGTATGGCACTAGACAAGTAACATATCTTTTCTAGGCATCATTTTCCTCATCTGCATCTGTCTCTGTCTCTCTCTTATACATACACACACACTCATACATATGCATACATATGTCTCTTTGTGTTCCATTTAAGTACTGATTTGATGTCCCATCATGCTGTGGAGGTAAGTCTTACTTTTCAAAGTATCAGCTAGTAGGGGGAAAAAAAAAAACAATTCTGGGAAATCCAATAAAGCTATGAAGGTCAATCTAAGAACAAAACTTACTGTTTGTGTGTCAGTGGCTTCAAAAACAAGATTTCAAAAATCAAGAGAAAATCATATACAAATAAAATAGTAAGCAAATAATTTAATCCATTTTTCTCTATTCTTAAGAAAAGGGACAGTCCATTTAGCTTACTTGACAAGTTATAAAATAAAATGTTATCTTACCCTCTCTACATATTGATGGATTCACCATTCATCAGGAACACAACCTTTGTATTTTACTGACTTCATTTTCATTCTGCTTATTCTTAAGTATAAACCAGTAGAAATTTTGTCTCCATCTGTGATTGCTTTTTATCTATGTAGACATATATTAATTTTAATAAAGTCATTGTTTAAAACATTTAATACATAGTATACTTATGAGATATTCCAGTCTTTACTAAATAATGCTAGGCATAATAATGGACAATCTACAATACTTACTAAAATTATAGATATGGCATTTTGACTTTTCATTATCTACAAGTCATTCAATTTCTACTTTCTTGGGTACTAAAGGATTAGAGGAGGAAGTATTTTTGAAGTTTATTTTCTTCCCACAATCTTGACTTGCTTCCCATTACAGTTAATTGTGCTTTGTCAAAGGTTGCTATTATTTTTACCTATTCACCATTTTAGTCTCTGTTCATAATCTCCATCTTTGAGGATGTTTTTACATTATACATATTATTATGCCTCATGTAAATTTATCTCCTATATCTCTTTTAAGTCTGTGGGAATCATTTAAGATGTGCTTCATTGTGAATAAAGGATGAGAAATTAGACACAAAGTATATATTTAATTTATTATTTTTCCTCAGGAATCAGTGTACAGTGGAAGTAAGAGATTTTGTCAGCAAAACCTAGTTTTCTAATTCTAATTCACCTTGGCAAAGGTAAAGGCCACAATTGAGAATCACATTTTGCAAATTAGAGACAATGAACTTCAGCTGAGTCAAATTCCACAAATAAGGGCCCCTTAAAATATATTGGGTATATTGAATTCCTCTGATGAATAATAAAGCAGCTTCTTTATTTCACTTGTGATTCTAGGATAGTTTTCATCATCCTGTTATAAACAACAACAACAACAAAGAAACATAATAAAACAAAAAAATTCAGCAACCAGAATGTTTCCTCATAGTCCAGTTTTCCTAATCATTGAAGGTCAGACCCAAGGAATCATAGTCTTATGGAGCTCTAAAAAGCTAACCATACACTAGCCAGCATTAAAATTCTGACCTTTTTCATGATAAAACATTTAAGTTTGTTTTTCTTATTTAAATCTTTCTAAAACATAGCTTTCAATGTCCTTTGAGCATGGACTGTCATTTATCTTTTTCTGATGACTTAGTGTTATAGGGAAAGCAAGCATTCCATCTGGAAAGTGCAAACACCTTGGAGAAAAACAATTTTAATCTGAGCTCCAACTTTCATACATATTTAATATTTTGATTAACCTGGGCAAGTCACACAGTATCTCTTTTTTACAATTTTTAAAAAATTTATTTAGAATTTAATTTCTCCCCAATTACATGTAAAAATGATTTTAACATCCATTTTTAAAACTTTGTGTTCCAAATTTTCTTCCCCCTCCCTCCCCCAAACTCTTAAGAATGCAAACAATTCAAAATGTTATACATGTGTACTCATGCAAAATATTTCTACATTAGTCATGTTGTGAAAGAAAACAGACAAAAAAATTAAGAAAAATAAACTAAATGCCTACAAGGCCTCTCTTTCATTGAATTTCCATTTTTCCCCTGAAGGATTATTCTCAGTTTTGCTGGATAGGTGATTCTTGGCTGTAATCCCAGTTCCTTTGCCCTCTGAAATATATTGCAAGTCATCTGAACCGTTAATGTAGAAGCTAATAAATCTTGTGTTATCCTGACTGTGGCTCCACAATACTTGTAATGTTTCTTTCTGGATGCTTATAATATTTTCTCCTGAACCTAGGAGCTCTGGAATTTGGATATAATATTCCTGGGAGTTTTCATTTTAGGATCTCTTAGGGGCAACCAGGTGGCACAGTGGATAGACCACTGGCCCTGGATTCAGGAGGACCTGAGTTCAAATATGCCTTAGACACTTGATACCTACTACCTGTGTGACCCTGGGCAAGTCACTTAACCCCAATTGCCTAACCAAAAAAAAAAATTAGGATCTCTTTCAGGAGGTTATTGGTGGATTCTTTCAATCTCTATTTTACCTTCTGGTTCTAGAATATCAGGGCAATTTTCCCTGAAAATTTCTTGGAAGATGATGTCTAGGCTCTTTTTTTTTTTATCATGGATTTCAGGTAGTCTAACAATTTTCAAATTATGTCTCCTGGATCTATTTTCCAAGTCACTTGTTTTTTCCAATAAGACATTTCACATTGCCTTCATTTTTTTTCACTTTTTGACTTTGCTTTATTGTTTCTTGATTTCTCATAAAGTCATTAGCTTCCATTTTCTCAATCCTAATTTTTAAGGAATTATTTTCTTCAGAGAGCTTTTTTACCTCCTTTTCCATTTGGCCAATTTGGCTTTTTTCAAGGCATTCTTTCTCTCATTGGCTCTTTGTACCTCGTTAACCACTTGGCCTAGTCAGTTTTTTAAGCTATTATTTTCTTCAGTATTTGTGTGTGTGTGTGTGTGTGTGTGTGTGTGTGTGTGTGTGTGTGTGTGTGTAGTAAAATAAAATATGGTCATCTTATTTCTGTCCCACATTTGGAGAAAATTAGCTGGAGTTTCTAATATATTTCTTACTTATAAATTAGAAACTTTAGAAACAGATTTTGAGCATTGAGCATTTATTAAAGTATATTAGATATTAGTAAAGAGAGAACATGTGGAGTTCAGAAAGTTCAGAAGCCCTACATACCTAGTACAGAAGAGTCAGAACAAGGCACCCTCACCACCTCAGAGTCTAAGGCCAAAAAGAGGAAGTTCTTGTTCCTGTGAGAGTATAAGCTACCTCTGGGTCCTGATGAGAGGCGGCCCCTACACACTGCTCTGAGCTAATTGGCTAGCATCACCCAAATATATTGGTTCACTGGACTTGAGGGTGGTCCATGAACAGAAAGTTCTGGGGTCAGTGGACCCACCCCTGAGAGCCAGGCTCTCAGGTAGGTGTGGTTTCAATCAAGTCAACTTCAAGTGAGTCAATCAGCAAAGTCAGTCCAATCAATCTTAATATAATCCTTTCAATCAGTGAGTCTTTGGGCATCCCAAAACCCATTATTTTCTCACATATGTGTGTGTTTTTCCTTTATTAGGCTGTTGACATTTTTCATGATTTTCTTGCATCATTCTCATTTTCTTTCCATTTTTTTCCTCTATCTCTCTTACTTTATGTTCAAAGTCCTTTCTGAGCCTTTCTATAGCCTGAGACCAATTCATATTTTTCTTGGAAACTTTGGAATTAGGAGCTTTGAGTTTGGTATCTTCTGAGGCTGTATTTCTATCTTCCTTATCACCATAGAAACTTTCTATGTTCAGCATTTTCTTTTCTGTTTGCTCATTTCCCCAGCCTATTTCTTGACTTTTAACTCTTTGTTAAAGTGGGATAGTGATTCCAGGGTGGAAGGTGCACTGTCCCAACCTTTAGGGGGTTTGTGCAGCTGTTTTCAGAGATACTTCTAGGAATTTGTAAGTTTTTAGTTATTCCAAGGTGGTATGATTTAAGGAGAGGTATGTTTACTACTCTACTGACCTTTGCTCTAGTCTGCAAGTAACCACAGGCCTGCTTTTCTTGCCTGGACCTATGAACAGAATCCTGCTCCATAGTGACTGCAAGCTCTTGTGTGCTTGTGCTCCTCCCCTGCCTAGGACTGCCATCCAAGATCGTGACCTGTATCTGAATATGGGCAAAGCAAAAGAGTTCTGCCTCAGTGCTAGCAGAGATCCTTGTAATCTCCTTCTGGATGATTGTTTGATCCCCTTACTACCTGCAGAATTAGTTCCAGAAGCAGTTGCTGCTCCTGCTGATTCAGAGGCTCCCAAGGCCAGTTCCTGGTTTGCTGTGGCTGTGGCTGGGCCTATGCTGGGGTAGGGTATGCACTGGCATGACCTGCACTGAGCTGTGCTCCACTCTTACCCTGGCATAACAGACCTTTCCTGCTAACCTTCCAAGCTGTCTTTGACTGAAAAATTATTTCACCCTATCTTTTTGTGGGTTCTGCTGCTCCAGGAATTGTCTTATGTCATTATTTCAAGGTTTTTGGAGGGTTCTTGGTGAGAGCTCAGACAAGTTACTGCCTTTCCTCTGCCATCTTAGCTCTGCCTTCCAACAGTATCTCTTAAGCTTAATTTCTTGATATGTTAAATATGATTAATAATACTTGCCCATTTACTTCATGAGATTGTTGGTAGGAAAGCATTTTTTCTAAATCCCCAAAGTAATATAAAATATTATGTACCATTATTATCATTATAAATATATTGTTTAGTGCTAAAGATATCAGTATAGTTTTAGGTCCAAATAGAGTTGGTGTTTGATATTAAAGTTCAAAGTATACTGAACACACAACCTTCAACTTCACCTGCACTTATCACCATCTCCTTCTTTTCCCATTCTCCTAGACACTAACATACTTCTTTATAGAGTCTCTCATATCAGCTTGTTTTTTGGTTAATATGATTAGCTTGATTAGCTTGATTTTTGGTTAAAATGATTCATATTATTTTATACAAGTGATATATCTCAATGAGGATAAGTAGCTTGCTATTCCAAGGTCATAGAGTGGGACAGGAGAAAGGCTTCTGGTTCCTAGGATGATATTGTTTAACTTACTTAGTAATTTTTATAGTATCATTTGGCTCATAGTAACAATTATATGGGACTCTTCTCTCATTGATGGAAAATGATTAGTATATGTCCTGTACCTCTGTGAAAGGCAGGGAAAGTTGGTAAGAAAAAAATGTGATATGTGAATTTCTGGCTTTCAGCTTTGAGATAGATGTACCACTCCTGTCTCATTTCAGTTTACTGTAGGAAGAGGAAGATTCTAGGAAGAAGATTACAGGTAGAGGAGCTAACCATTTCTTCCCTCAATGTACTACCCTAGAGCTTTCTGAGAATTTCCCCTTAGGTGATATTTGGGACTCTCTTGATTGAGTTGAGTTATCCTACTCTGAAAGGGAGAACTCATTTACTTTCTACTGTCTAGTATATATTCTCTTATATATACTCTCTCTGATTTCTATTTTTCTTGATTTATATAAATGTGTTTATTTGATATTTACTCTATGCATTCATAATTGAGCTGGCAATTTGTGTCAAGAAATTAAAGTCTTGAATATATCGATCTATATTCAATATATATAAACATATTGACTACATATGTGTATATAAGTATGTGTGTGTATATGTATATATATGTATGTGTATATATATGTGTGTGTGTGTTTGTGTGTATATATATATATATATATATATATATATGAAAGATAGAAATATCTATTCTTGTTTCAGTGTTAGCTTCATCCAAACAGACCCATGTGGAAAACATAACCTCCTTTGGCAAAAATGAAACAACACTGTATACAACACCTTTTACATTATATCCACATTTTAGGAAATTCAGTAATTCTGAAAATTATCATTCCTCTCCCCAACACACACACACTCCAATGCCAAGGAGTTATTTATTATACATAGTAGTTATTTATAAAGACATGATAATAGAACCTTAGAAGTGTTAGCTTTATCCTATTGTATTGTGATCTGTCTCATAAATAACATCTGTAAGGAAATTAAATGTTCTATCACTGGGCTCACATTCAGATCACTAGTAAATTTTAAGCATATATTCATAAATTATTAACATTATCTTCTAAATACCTGTATTGCTAAAAACATATTAATGATTTCCTAATAAATGACAAGTATGCGAATTGTCTCATCTGTCTACTAGTTTAGAACTATATGGAGGGCATGGACTGAGTGAGTATAGGTTTGTGGTTTTTTTCCCCTATCCATAGAGATAAGTAGAATGAATTACACATGTATGGGTTTAATACATGTTGATTAATTGAAATATTCCTTTAATACACATTTGATCAAAGGTCTGTATAATGACTTGGAGATTCAAACAGCTCAAAGTGGAGGTAGAGTAAGATCTCTGATATAAGGTTTTCTAGTCTTCAATGAAAGTATGTTTATAGTATTACAGATGGAAGAGACCACAGAGGCAATTTAATACAGTTCACTTCATTTTACAGATGAGGAAACTGAGACCCAAGGCTATAGAGTGACCTCCCCAAGGTTACACAGTAATGTGTGCATGCATAATATTTGCAAATTTCCCCTATGGATTGATACTTATCTTAATTCTTAGTGTCATATAGGACTGTGGACACTCTGAGCCCAAATTTGAATAAAGGCTTAGATGGCTTTGTAACCATTTAATGGAGATTCCCCAGTCTCTGGCTACTTAATGTAGCCTGGATGATGCTGACACTTTTGCTAAAATAGGGGAACTAAGTACTGGGAAAGTAGCTGGTTCAAATAGTGGTGAGTAGAGCATGTGATGAGAATGACAGAAATAAATTCAAGTGAGAGTCTAGTTCAATCTGGTTCTTGTGCTGTCTTTGGTCAATGTGGTATTTACTCTTAATTCTATTCTCCCTTCTGCTGATGAAAGGTTAGCAAAAGGAGTACTATGAGTACCTTTGTTAATCTGAGGTCATTATTACATGGACTTGTGAATTCCTTAGGACAAGCAATTATTTAAAGATGCTTTCATTTCATTATTACTATGGTTCTTATGAAAGTCACTGAACTGGGGATTAAGGATATAAAGTTTTTTTTAAAAATTTAAAAGTAGCCACTGACCTCAATTATCCTACATAAGTAGGACATTATATATACATGCATGAGAACTCCATTAGCTTTCCTGCCTGCTAAACAATGAAGGCTGAGCTAGCCTAAATCCTTTGAGTCTCCCAGCCAAAAGATGGCAGTAAGGCAAAAAAGATCCCTCTCCCCCTAGCAAGGTGTTTGAATACCCATTAGCCAACAATTTCCCAGATATATAACTTCCCCTCCTTCCCCCACCATGAATTAGAACCTGTCCCCAAACCCTGACCTCTACACAAATTCCAGGTTCCTTGATTCTTCTCCCTATATCTAATCTTGTTTAAGACAATTTGAACTCTATAAAAACTCACTTGGCTTTACAGGTTTGGGTGCTTTACTCTAACTGGATTCTAGCAGACCTGACATGTTTCCATTCTCCCCAACTTCCCCTCATATTGTGAGTATCTTCACTCAGTAAAGCTTGCTTGATTTTCTTTATCTCTAGTAGCTCCTGCCTCTTATTTTATCCTATCTTGTGATGTCCCTCCCCCTCCTTGTACTATATGCTGAGAATACAAACCGCACTCAAACTACATTAAGACAACACACATGCATGCACACACACACACACACACAACAAAAACAACAACAACAATAGAAGGTAAATGGAAGGAAGGAAGGAAGGAAAGAAGGAAGGAAGGAAGGAAGAAATGAGGACATAAAAGATGCATTGTAGATTAAGAGCTAAAAGGAACCTTAATACAGAGAACAAGTAAGGGAGCAGTGAAGGACAAGAAATGATAAAAATGTTCCCAGATGCTAACCTTGCTTTCTCAAGAATAGCTCTATAATTGCCCATTCAATTCCACAAATATTTATGAAACACCTGTTATATTGAAAGCAACTCTATTAGGCCTTAAGGAATAGAATAGCTTTGTTATCTCCTAGGTTAGCCTATAGTTCTGGAATTATCTTTCATGGAAAGTTATAAACAGATGATAGGAAAAAAATTCTCCTTACATAAATCATTAAACTGTTAGCAGCAGGTAAATTTGTGGCACCTTAAAAATCTCAGGGACAATGACTTATTATCAAAGTTTTTATTTTAAGCCTTCCTTCAACATTAGCAAAAAGCAAAAACAATTCATCTGTTCTACTTAAACCTGGGGTGACGATTCACTAACATCTTGCCAGGGCAAGCCTTACCAGAACACAGTTTGATAGGTTTTAGAAAATTGTTCAGGGGATGGAAAATGTTCACCAGTGAGCCACAACATTCTTCATGATTGCATAGCTATTTTGTATCATCTTTATCTAAACCTTTCATACAATGTCTTAGTTTGAAAAGTTCAAGTGACTCCTCCAAAATCTTCTTCCTAGGTAATTACATTTGTCTTTAAAATGTTTGCTTTTTTAATTAGAGTTGTAATGGAAATAGAGGAATCTACAAGTATTTTAACTGAGAACAGGTCATTATGAACATATTCATAAGTCACCAATTCAGTTATTGCATGTGTACTTATGTTATTCCATCTTTCATTCAGGATGAATATGAAAAGTCATTGTTCACAGACCACAGTGATGTGACTGATCATTGTTGCTCAGGCATGGCAAGTTGCTAATACTTAGAAGGGATGGGTGATATTTCGTGTTTCTTATGATGCATGTTTCTGTATGTTAATGACTCTAATAATAAGGTACTAAAATTGATATAAATGTGTTAAGATTCCTTTTGCAATAAAACTGGTTATGACTTTTTTAAAAAAATGGTTATTGTCACACCTCCACAAATTTAGGTGACTGAAGAAGAGTTGAGGAAAAGAAAGAAGGGAGATAGAAAGAGAAGGAACATGTTAGAAATGAGGAAGAAGGGAAAGGAAATTACCTTTAAAAAATGAGGCATCTCCTGAGCCTCCAGAGAAAATAAAAACCTCCAGGAGATGAGGTAAGTGGGCATCTCATAAGTCTCATTTGTATTTGAGTGAGTGACAGAGACAAAAAGACAGATAAGACTACAAAATGTAGTAATGCTAGAATAGTATAGTAATTCTACAGAGTAAACAAGGAAGGAGGCTGAACAAGGTGAGAAGAGGAGTTTTAAGTCACAAAAGAACTAAGAAAGTAATTTTTAAAAACAAACAAAACTTTAGTTAGGAAAAAATGAATTAAAAGGGGGAAAGGAGAAAAAAATGGTAGAAACTGGTGATATACTGGGAGAAGAGGGTGAGAAATGGTTTAATACTCAAATTATTAGATAACTGGTTCTGATTGTATTTTCCTTTTTCCCATTTCTTTTTTCTTCTCAGGAGGAGAATTATAATGAGAAGAAACATATAAATAGTATTTGATGAAAGGAAGAAAAATGATAATAATCACAATAATTCTCATGAATGTGATTGGGATAAACTGAAATAAAATGAAAGCATGACAAAATAAATCAAAATTTATTAATTTGTCTTATTGTAAGAAACATATTTAAAATACTCCATTATATACAAAAATATGACATTTATACAACATAAGAATAAAACTATTCCTAATAGATAAGTGGTTAAAGGATATAAAGTTTACAAAACAAACATGGAAAAATTTTCTGAAGAAACAACTTCAATTCTGTGCATATAGTAAGTGCTTAATAAATGCTTATTGACTGAGCAACTATAAATCAAACAACAAACTATGAACCACCATATGAAAGATACTGTAAATTATTACTAATAATAAAAATGAAAATTAAAACAACACTAAGGCTCTATATAATACCAAATTTGTATATGAAAATATTGGTTTTATAGACATTAACAGACTATAAAAACTGCATCTTGAATCAAACAGTCACAAATGATAGTTTTGAATCATCTAAATACATCTTTTTTGTTGTTGTTTTGGCTGTGTCTCATTAATTTATTTTTTGGGTGCTTTGTCTATACAGAGAAAGTATTTGCTTTACTACTTCCAATATATATTAGAATCATTTAGGAATCCTGAAGAAACATTTTCTTTCCCCTAGCCACTTTAGAGTATAATTTTTTCTCACTGTTTGAGAAGTACATATCTTCTTTAACAGATGTGCATGAATACTAATTCTATCATTACTGAATGCCTTAAGAAGTAATCCAGTGATATGAATTTTTAAATCAAATAACATTTAGAAACACTGAGATATCTTTGACCATCAGAAAAGATGAATCCATCAGATGTTGATATCCTTTCAGCTTTCATGGGTACAAAGTAAGGTTTAATAAATTCTTGTTGACTAATTTTTTGAATTAACCTTTTTAAAGGCTGTGTTTACACATGCAGTTGAAGTGACATTTCTGAGCTGTTCCTACAACAAATATGGATCCACTAAGGATTTGTGATTTTTTTGTTACTGGGCAAAACTTTCAGGAAAAGAACTTCCTCCACTAACTTGAACAGCACACTACAACTCCTTTATGACATGGTAAACAAATTCTATGGAGTTGTCTCCAACTCCATATAACTTTGGGAATCCCAAAGAGGTTAATTAGCTTTTCCATGGTCGAAAAGGTAGTGTCAGAGCAAGAGTTTAAATAAAGGTCTTATTGATACCTACCTAAAGACTCTATCCAATAGACCAGATTTTCTCTGGTCCAATAATAACTTTCATAAAATCAATGATCAAACCCCACCCACATGGCAATATGATTAAAAAACAAACAAATAACAACAAAACCATATTCCAGCAGAAGAAAAATTATTTGAGCTGTACCATTCTTTCAGAGAATGGGTTAAATGACCTCTGAACAAAAAGATTTCAGAGTTTCTTATGAAAGCTATAAAACTAGTCTCCCAAATGAACCTCTGTAGTAGTGTTTTTTCCTAACGAACAAGCATGATCTTATACATTTTACAAGGAAAAGGTGTGTAGAATTTAGCTTCTCTTTCCAAATGAAACACACACACACACACACACACACACACACATACACACACCTAGAAAGACATTACAACTCAGTAGCACGTAATTTGAAGAAGCAGCCAAATTGCTTTTGTAAGTTGTTAAAGAGAGTCAGCCTTTCTTCTTTACCTCCTGTATGTTAATGATTTCAAGATGAGAATAGCCCACTTCCAAAACATTTGTAATGTGTGTGTATGTGGAACTTAATTTAATCAATGTGTAATGGCTCTAATTTGAGGATATATCACATAGTATATGTGAGACAATGCAAAAATGAAGGAAATATTTTTTGACTTATAGGTTCCTAAAATGTAAAGACTTAGATTCCGTAGTCTTGATATTTTCCTTTCACATATTGCTTTTTTTTGTAAATATTTCATCTGATCTCACTATTATTTTTTTTTGGTGGGGCAATGAGGGTTAAGTGACTTATCCAGGGTCACACAGCTAGTAAGTGTCAAGTGCCTGAGGCCAGATTTGAACTGAGGTCCTCCTGAATCCAGGGCTGTTGCTTTATCCACTATGCCACTTAACTGCCTCCTCACTATCATGAATATGTGAATGGTAATGAAATAATAGGTAGGAAATAATTGTCAGGTAATTCAATGTCAATATTAGGAAACAGTCTGGTAAGAAGGGAAGCCATGATTACAATCACTGCCATCTTTCTAATCTTAGATTCTCATTCTTTTTTCCTCCTTAATTGTGACCCTTAGACATCTTGATATCTGGAATCCTCTCTACCTGGCATGGCCACCACACCCAACCACAATAAAGAATTTTAGATTTGGAAGGGCTATCATTCTACAAAAGAGAAAACTTGGGTGATGTATTATGGATGTCTCTAAATATTTGAAAAACTGTCAAGTGGAGAAAGGATTAGATTTATTTGGTGCCAGGAAATGGAATAAAGAAAATTTGGTGGACTACAAAGAAGTAAATTTGGACTTGATATCAGGGTGGGAAAAGTTCCAAACAATTACAGCTTTGAGTTACTTCAAAAGGTGGTAGATTTCCCTTCATTAGAGTTCTTCGATCAGAGGCCTGAAGAACAATTGTCAATATGTTTTAGAAAGGCTTTTTCTGCTTTTGTGTTGGACTAGATGTGCACTGAAGTCCCTTCCAACTCTTAAATTCTATGATTTTGTGATTTCCATTTTACATCATGCCTGACAAATGGTTATTCATACTCATAAAATTGCTAATATTCACTAGTGTTTTTCCTAAAAATTTCTAGTCTAAACAAAGTATCACACTTCAAATCTGGTCTGAATATGACAGTAGACAATGAAACTTTGTTCTCTCTTTTGTAGAAAGTATATTTATTTGAAAGGTAGTTTAACTTGGTAGGTATGTTTGGAGGGGCTATGTAATAATATTTTTGATGCACTTTGGACTTGCAGTCCAAGAAAGACCCTTTTTCTCTAAATTACTGTCTATCCATTCTTCTCATAAATTGTTACCTGATGCATTTATTTTCATTAAATGTAATTTTATGAGATTCAAGGGTATAGCTAGAGTGAGGGGGAGAAACATGGCACAATGGATAGTGCACAAGACCTAGAGGCAGAAAGACCTGAATATATATATGCTGATTCAGATACTAATAAGCTGTGACCACAGACAAGTCTTTTAACCCATATGTATTTCAGGTTTTTTTTTTTTTACCTGAAATGCAATAGGGTTGAATTTGGTGTCTACTATGGTCCCTTCCTGTTCTAAATCTGTTTGTATATGGCTAGTTTTAGTTAGGATTAAGAATATATTTCTTTGACTAGAGTAAAAGGTAAGAGGGAGATCCTAATATTAATGTGAATATTTTAGAAATGAAACTGGGGAGTTGAGTTCACATGAGATCACCCCATTTTCTTCATAATATATTGTAATTGTGAAGTGTGGTTGAGGTTCAAGATGAGGGAAGAAAAGATTTTCAATAGCCACCATAAACACTGAGATAAGGGTGCAATAAGAATAGAGATAGAATTTAGTACAGCATCAGGTACCACATACATACACACATATACATAAACATATATACATATGGGTATATATGTGTGTATATATGTGTATGCATATGTATGTGTGTGTGTTTTAGTAGTAGATGAAATCAGTGGCACTGCCTGACTTTTCTCTGATGACACCGTGGAGCAAAAACAGAGAAATTAGATGGATGGATGGATGGATGGATGCAAGCATGCATGCATGAATGAATGAATGAATGAAAATCATGTAAGGATCGACTATATGCTGACCTTTGAGCTTCAGATATTATTCCTTAACCTCAGGGGCCTTACATTCTAATAGGGAAGGGGACAATATATACAAGGAAATGGTAGCCAGAGAAGGGAATTCTGGTCTGATAAGTCACAGCAAAAGTGAGTGGAATCATGAGGCCTTCCCCAAAGCCATGTATTGGCTGTATGGGTCTAATTACTGTTCCCAGGACAAAAAGGAGGAAGCAAGTAAAAGGAAGAAGTAATGATACACTCCAGGCAGAAGGGCAAATGTCAAGGCATCTAAGTTACATAGGTAGGTAAAATATGAAGAATAATCAGGAGTTAGCTAAAGTAGGCTGAGTTGTCTTCAGTTATTAACTCAGAGGGTTACATTTCAAAGCTCAATGGAACTTTACAGGGGTAGGGGAATAACTTCCTATGGTCTCTGGAAGTCTGAAATAGATAGTACTATTCCTGATAAGTAGTATGGTGAGGAAGGCAGATAGCCAGATGTCCTGGATTAACCAAATACTATTTGTTGGGTATAATCTAGAAGTCTCCTACTTTATGGAAGAATTTGGATCATGTGAATCATTTAAAGTTCCTAAGACTCTATGATTTTGAAGTATTTGACACAACCAGTTTTAAAAGCAGGCATCTCTGTATTACATGATATATTGATTTTGTTTTTACTTTTAACTTCACCTAAAAGGCCATCAACAACAATGGGGGGGGCACTATTTTGGAATGGTGTTTAATATTTTGACCTGTTTTAATTCTTAGAATTAAAATAGGATAATGAAATAATGAGATATGAGAAAAATCAAAGTATTTGTGTGTGTGTGTGTGTGTGTGTGTGTGTCTAGGCCATTGTGTTAGGAACTGAGGATACCAAGTTAAAGTACCTTATTGTCTTACACATATAGTATTGCTGCTATATATTTTTTCTAACTAATAATGTTAATTTTCATGTCACTAACTAAAAGGAGAAATGTTGTTGTTAATATTTTTATGGGGATAGAGCATGACTGTGCTTCATTTTAGACATCAGTTCAGGTGTATGGTAGGTTTATATAATGGGTGAATACCTTTAATCAAGTTGTCAGAAACAAAATGATCCAATAACATTTTTCCTTTATTTACTTGTTTCTTTATTTGTTTGTTTTTAAGTCTAGAAAGCCATAAGTATGTCAGGACATGTCTTCTAGAGCAAAGCTTCTTATACTGTGGGTCACAACCCCATATGGGGTCATGTAACTGAATGTGGGGGTTATGAAAAATTTGACAAGAGTAAAAGGTTATGTATATTTCTTTTATATACCTATAAACACAGAATTGCATAAAAATTTCTCTGGCAAAAAAGGGGTCATGTGTAGAAAAAGTTTAAGAAGTCCTGTTTTAGAGAAACAAAGAAACTACAATTTTCTGTATGCAGGCTCCAAATGTTGCAACCATTGTTTATGATTAATCAATTAATTGCTGAAAGATAAAAGAAGGCATTTAAACAAAGGTTAAAGTGAGAATGTGACTAAAAATAACAGAAAAAAAAGCCTCAGGATTGGGGAAGGGGTAAAAATCAAAGATGTTTTTGAATTGGCTAGTAACTAAGAGAAGGGCCCTTCTCAGCAGGTTAAAATCAAAGAGAAAAAGAAAGAATGACACAGATTGCTAAGTGAAAAAAAAAAAGGATGAAGTAATTCACCCAGACCCTTAAAACCATAACAAAAACACTGAAGTGGTGCAGCAGATTCTGACACAAAATAAAAGAACTAGAAAACAGGTGACAAGGTGCCCTATTTTGGAAATATAAAAGAACTTTCAATAGCAGCGTCTGGACTATTTTATGATAAGGAGGACAACAAAGATTAGAGTTTCAGTAGTTAAGATGGGAAATGATAAATCCTGTATGTCAGAATTCTGGCACTATTCCAACAGTGCTCTTCTGTGAGGGCTGGTATCCACATAAGATAAAAGAAATCATTTGAAAATAGCTTCACTAGAAATGTTAGCTTTAGCAATAAAAGAAGAAAAAACAATTAAAGGAATAAGAATAGGCAAGGAGGAAGCAAAATTCACTCTTTGCCGATGATATAAGGGTATGCTCAGAGAATCCTAGAGAATCAAGTAAAAAATTATTTGAAACAATCAACAACTTTAGCAAAGTTGCAGGATATAAAATAAATCCACATAAATCATCAGAATTTCTATACATGACCAACAAAGTACAGCAGCAAGAGATAGAAAGAAATTCCATTTAAATTAATGGTAGACAATATAAAATACTTGGGAGTGTTCTTGACAAGACAAACCCAGGAACTTTGAACACAATTACAAAACACTTTTCACACAAATAAAAGAAGATCTAAATAATTGGAAAAGTATCAATTGCTTATGAATAGGCTGAGCAAATATAATAAAAATGACAGTTCTACCTAAATTAATTTATTTATTCAGTACCATACCAATCAGACTACCTAAAAATTTTTTCATACAGTTAGAAAAAATAATAACAATATTAATCTGGAAGAACAAAAGGTCAAGAATATTAAGGAAACTAATGAAAAAAAATGCACAGGAAGGTGGGTTGGCTGTACCAAATCTGAAGCTTTAATATAAAGTGGCAGTCTTCAAAACTACTTGGTACTGGCTAAGAAATAGAGTGGTGGATCAATGGAATAGGTTAGGCACAGGAGATATAGTAGTAAATGACTTTAGTAATGTATTGTTTGATAAACCCAAAGACTCCAGCTTCTGGGATAGGAACTCAGTATTTGACAAAAACTGCTGGGAAAACTAGAAGATAGTATGGCAGAAACTAGGCATAGACCAACATCTTACACCATATACCAAAACACAATCAAAACAGGGTACCTGGTTTAGACATAAAGGGTAATGCCATAGGTAAATTACGAGAGTAAGGAATAGTTTACCTCTCAGATGTATGGAGAGTAGAAGAATTTATGACCAAACAAGAGATAGAGAATATTATGAAATACAAAATGGACGATTTTGATTATATTAAATTAAAAAGTTTTGTACAAATAGAAGCAGTGCAGCCAAAATTAGAAGGGAGGCACACAACTGGGATACAATTTTACAGCCAGCATTTATGACAAAGGCCTCATTTCTAAAATATATAGGGAAATAAATCAAATTTATAAGAATCCAAGTCATTCCCCAATTGAGAAATGGTCAAAAGATATGAACCGGTAGTTTTCTGATGAAGAAAACAAACCTATCTATTGCCATATGAAAAAATGCTCTAAATCACTATTGATCAGAGAAATGCAAATTATTTTATTATTTTTTGTTTTTCTGTGTTTTTTTTGGGGGGGGGCAATGGGGGTTAAGTGATTTGCCTAGGATCACACAGCCAGTAAGTGTCAAGTGTCTGAGGCCGAATTTGAACTCAGGAACTCCTGAATCCTGGGCCAGTGTTTTATCCACTGCACCACCTAGCTGCCCCTGAGAAATGCAAATTAAAACAACTCTGAAGTACCACCTGACACCTATCAGATCGGCTAATATGACAAAAAAGAAAAATAATAAATGTTGAGAAGCTGTGGAAAAATTGGAACACTGATGCATTGTTGGTGGAGCTCTGAACTGATCCAACCATTCTGGAGAACAGTTTGGAACTATGCCCAAAGGGCTGTGGGACTGTACATGTCCTTTGACACAGTAATGCCACTACTAAATCTGTATCCCAAAGAGATCATAAAAATGGGAAAAGGATCCACATGTACAAAAAATATTTAAAGCTGCTCTTTTTGTGGTGGCAAGGAATTGGAAATTGATGGGATGCCCATCAAGTGGGGAATGGCTGAACAAGTTGTGGTATATGAATCTAATGGAATACTATTGGGCAGTAAGAAAAGATGATAAGGCAGATTTCAGAGAAACCTGGAAGGACTTACATGAACTGATGCTGAGTGAGATAAGCAGAACAAGAAGAACATTGTACACAGTATCAACAACAACATATATATATATATATATATATATATATATATATATATATATATATATATATATATATAGATATATAGATATATATAGAGAGAGAGAGAGAGAGAGAGAGAGAGAGAGAGAGAGAGAGAGAATGCTTAAGACACAGTTAAATGTACATAGCAATAGTTTTTTTGTTTTTTTTGGTGAGGCAATTGGGGTTAAGTGACTTGCCCAGTGTCACACAGCCAGTAAGTGTTAAATGTCTGAGGTAGGATTTGAACTCAGGTCCCCCTGACTCCAGGGCCAGTGCTCTAACCACTGCACCACCTAGCTGCCCCAGTTTTTTAAAATAATAAATATTTTTATTTATACTTTTGGATTCCAATTTTTATCCCTCTTTCCCTCTGTCTCCTCTCCCCCTCCCTGAGGTCGCAAACAATCAGATATGGGTTATACATATATGATTATGTAAAATTTACTATGTTTGTCATTTCA
The DNA here is from genome assembly GCF_019393635.1 of Dromiciops gliroides. Classification (NCBI taxonomy): domain Eukaryota; kingdom Metazoa; phylum Chordata; class Mammalia; order Microbiotheria; family Microbiotheriidae; genus Dromiciops; species Dromiciops gliroides. The sequence continues at coordinate 212,265,077 of NC_057861.1, forward strand.
TACAAGCAAACTTGATTAAAAGAAAAAAAGTAAAGAAAGTGAAAAATATCATGCTTCAGTCTGTTCCATCAATATCAGTTCTTTCTTTGGGGATGGACAGTATGTTTCATCATTAGTCCTTTGGGATTGTCTTGATTCATTGTATTGTTGAAAATAGCCAAGTCATTCACAGTTCTTCATCAAACAGTATTGCTGTCTCTGTGTACCATGCTCTCTTGGTTCTGCTCACTTCATAATACATCATGTCATACATGTCTTTCCAGGCCTTTCTGAAGGCATCTTACTTGTCATTTCTTATAGCACAATAATATTCCATCACCATCATATACAAGTTTGTTTAGCCATTCCGCAAATGATGAGCATTCCTTTGATTTCCAATTCTTAGCCACCACAAAAAGAGCTGCTATAAATATTTTTGTACAAAGAGGTCTTTTTCTCTTTTTGAGGATGTCTTTGGGATATAAACTTAGCAGTGATATTGCTGGATCAAAGGGTAAGCATTTATACAAAAAGAAAAGTGGGTCTCCCAATCTCTACCCCCATCTAAGACCCTCAGTCACTGAATATTGCTACTTTTTTCTTCATAAAAACCAGTATGGTGTATGAGGTAGGGATGGGTCTTCCTTCTAGAAATACCTAGAGATCCATAGATAGATTCTCTTTCATTCTTTTATATAAGAAATTGTCTTTTTTCAAGCTGTAGAACTCCCAAATTGACATCAGAATATGACTGTTATAATTCACATGTGACCTAAGTGTAATATCCATTCTTATAAAAGATCTCTATTAGCAAGTCTGTTACACTTTCCTCTAATAATTTTCTCCACAGTATCTTTTATTGCTCATATTTGATATAATTTAAGTTATTTTCATGTCAATTTCTGTCACTTTAGATTGTTCAAATCTAAGATAGAGAAAAAAAAGAAAATGTCTATTAACAATTATAATGATTATTATTTCAGTGACCTCCAAGAAGAGTCTCAAGATGTTTAATCTGCTTAAGGCATTAATGGATTCTGATATTTACCTAAAGTAAAATCTGATCAAATTTACTTGAGGAACTTTCTCAGAAAATGTATGCTCGAATTCTCTTTTTTCCCCCTAACAAATAAGCTACATTTTGATCTGTTTTGCAGAGACAACACTAATCAATAAGTTAAATAAAAACTAGTTAAGTTGATATCATTTAAGTTTGGGCTAGAGGTTGAAGTGAATCCTCACTCAAATAGAACAATTTTACTCCCAAAATATTAGAATTTAAAGGGAATTAATTTAGAGATCACATAGTCCAATATCATTTTAGAAATAAGGTAACTGAGGCCCAGGAAAAGTTCCTTAAGTCATGCAGATAGTTAATATCAAAGTTACTACTGGAACCCAGCTTTGTTTTCAAGGCAAGAAAATTTTCTTTCCAATGTCCTTTTGACCTCAATCATTCCTCCCCTTTTTATCAGTTACAGCACTTGTAATAAATGAAATCCCAAGATGAAGTTTGTACAATGAATATGGGGTATTGCCACAATCCCTTCTATGCAAAAATCCTAGGGGATTAACAAAGTATCATCTAGTGACAATCACGCACACTGTCATTTTTCAATTAAAGATTGACCCTGAAGCTTCAGGATGATTCAGTAAAGCCATATCAAGTATGGAATTCATCTGTTCTGGGTTTATTATTAACTCATGTCCAAGGATATATTATTAAATTATTATTTTTATTAATATATTCATAACATTTGGGGGTTTCAAACTATTCCTTGCTATAACATTGAAATATATACTGCCACATATCTAAGGAAGCCTTAGTCCCTTCCAACTCTCAATACTATGCTCCTAAAAGTAATACTATGTATATGGCAATATCATATTCCTATGGGATAATCTTGCTTTTGAATGCAGTCTAAACTACTAGTTAAAGTCACAAGTGGTATACACTTAATGGATGTGATTATACATGCTTTGTTTCTTTGGCACTAATCATTTCACTTTTCTTCCTGTTCTAATCTGCAACAGCATAGCTTTAGGAATACAGGGAAATGCATTATGCAATTTGAATGATGAATGAGAGAAAGTGAAATGACACCAAGTTGTATTATGAATCATTGCATGCACCCAAAGCTATAGTTATTTTTCTTTTTAACATCTAGTTGAATGTACTGACAATGACAGGGGCTATATTTGCAGAGACCCAGGGGTGAAGAAGTATTGGAAATGGTCTGTATTATACACATTAAATTACTTGATGATATGATGTGAAGATGATTAATGCACTGATTTATAATACTAGTAATTCCTAATTTAGTGGTAAAGAGGCAACCATGGCAATAGACTCTGAAATATAAATCCTTCTAAAAGTGTAATATCACCAGCCTCCCCAGGGATAAATTATAGGGAATGATACATTTCTAAGCTCTGATTTTTGGACAACAGAAATATCCCCTCCATTGCTGAGAACAGAAATTGAATTACATTAACCAAACAAGTGAAATAAACAAAGAAAAAAGAAAAAAAGGAATAACACGTTTCTTGTAGATTTTTGTTAACTTTTTTCTCTGATATTTTCACAATTGAACAGCTCTCAAGTAAAACAATAAGGAACTCCCATATACCCCTATAACCTACCCCCAGGAAAAGCTAATGGAGAAGAATGAAAACCCAAGAGATAAAGTTTCTGGGTAATCAATAATCAGGTAAATATTTAGGCTATCCGGCATTCAATAAATCAATAGTCAGTGGTTTCTCTCAGTAGCCAAAGACATCAAATGGGAGATGCTGAAATGTATCAAAACCCTTCTGAAATGGAACTCCTCTGTGAAGTGAAAGTTAATCCTGATTGGTGGACACTTAATGAGGAGTTGGGATAAAAGTCTTCAGGTTCTCCTGATAAGAACATGGCTTGATCACAAGACTAAGCAGCCTCAAGGCATCTGAGCAGTGGAAGCCAACTCCATCAGGAACTCTCTAGCCAGTTTCTCCATCATGAACTGGATTGCCCTAAATTTGGATGGAGGGGAGCCAGGACACAGGCTTCTCCTGTAGGCAAAGATTCATCCAAACTGTATTCTATTTATACTCTAAAAAGAAATTAGTTTTCCTAGTTAGCATCCCACCCAACTGCCCAACTTTCCAACTAAATAGGATGTGCTTTATTGAGGGTCTAGGAACAAATCTTATCACTTACCCATGTCCCTCATAGGCTGTTGGACCTTTTCAGGAGATGGTTTTAACAGGAATAAGAGGAAAAAAAAGGGGGGGGGGTCTTGCTTACAAATCAATAATTAGCCATTAATATAATAGTATAGGATCATTTTCTCTCATAAAAAAATTGTATATATTTGTATTATATATTTATATATTTTTTATATTTATATATTTTATATATATTTATATATTTTCTAAACAGAAAGTTCTTTCCTTTTTCTAATAAACAAATCCTATTTAATAGCAGACAATATTTCTGAACAAGAACAAGAGATGATAATGGAAAATTAGTCTTAGGTTCTATTATGCCAACCTTTACTTCATGTTTGTAGGCGAGGACGGGGTCATTTTTTTATTATTATTATTGTGTACTATTTGTTGAATTATCTTTTGTTTGTGTGGTTTTGTTTCAATTTGCTTGCATTTTTGTTTTGTTTTGCTCAGGATGTAAGTGAAACAGCTACTCCTGGGCCCAACCATACTGTTGATCTACATGGACATTTTGAACTGCCCTGTTTCCACCTTGGGCCAGTTTATCCTAAGAAAAGATGAACTAAGAAAGGGATATAAAAAAAAAAAGATAGCCTGGTGGCACTCCATATTGGTGTCAGACTTAGTAGTGGTACCCGATTAGCTTTGGCCCTACTACAGCATAGAATTCTGAAATTAAAGACATCATTTCCCTCAGCCTCACAAATAGCAGGGACTACAGGCATAGAATAGCATTCCCAGCTTAAGTAGATCTTTTAATTATAATTTTGGTTCCACTAAAAACACTGTGCCTTGGAGTAGGGGAAGGATCTCAGGGAATAACTGTAATACCATGAAATTCCCTGAGAAAAAGATAAAGACAGAGACAAAAAATAGAGGGGGAGGGGGACACAGAGAGAGAGCTTCTAAAGAGCTAAAGTGTGCTTCTAAAAATCTTCCAAAGATTCAGCATGCTAGAGGACTTCTAATACCAGTTCAACACAAGCTGTTCATGTACTATTTTCCTTCCCTCTCAATATGAGTGGTCCCTTTATATAAGTTGTGACTAACATTCCTTATGCTAAATCTTGCAAATTTGTCATTCACTCACTCAGCAGTTAGTTATTAAGCATTTACTCTGTACCAATACTATGTCATGTGCTGGGGGAACAAAGGAAAAACAAAACAAAACAAAACAATTCCTGTTCTCAAAAAGCTGATATTCTATAGGTAAAGACATGATAGATACATGTAAGTTTGTACAGATTAAACACATACACACAAATACAAGGTTATAATATTAAGTACTAATATTCTTCAGTCTAGTTACAAACTCCATTTCTCCTTTGGGTCATCAACAGTTTGTTTTTTTAGTCTATGGTGTTCTGTAATTCAAACATATAGGATGGCAAGTGGAGAATATGAAATCTCAAAAGGTGGGCATTAAAGTGTTCAATAAATAAAAACATAAACTACCCAGGAAAAAACTTTCTATTTTTATAAAAACTGGTGGGAAAACTGGAGAGCAATATGGTAAAATTTGGTGTAGATCTACTATATTCAAAGAAAGAGTACTGTTTACTTCTTCATAATTGATATTCAATATCAGAATGAACTAATACCTTGCAATTCGTAAACATTTCACTTTAAATTGTTATTAGACTCACTGTTTTTGTCTATCTAGAGAGAATAAGAATTGGAATGCTTGCAAAACAAATTGAATAAGAGAATTGACAAATAGCTTAGCATCAAAGAGAAAGGAAAACTATCATTTGGTGAGAGTAAGGGATATTCAATGATCAACCTGTATGATCCATTGGTGTTTATGAAATCTCAAGAGAAGGCACCAGGACACTGGGTGTGCCCCCCCCCCGCCCCCAATAGGTTTCACAAGTACAGAATGAGCTGTCCAAATGGGCAATCTGAATTCATAGAATAAAAACACAAAATGATAAGATCACATAGAAGTATAATGAAGTATATTATTATGTTTTTTCTAAGGTAGAAAAATTCCTCTCTAACAAGTTACACTGGATGGCAGAAAAATTCTAAGACTCTTTGAGGAAAGAAGAGGTGAGAGGAGTTGTGAACAAAAACATCAGTAGGAGATATTATTGATCCAGGGCTTAGAGTTTTCTCCAGGAAGAAAGAGGCCATTCTATACATTCAGGGCTTTCTTTTAGCCTAGGGAATCACTGGCTCTGCTTAACAATACCAAAAGTCTCAGTTTATGTGATCAATTTGGTGTAGGAGGCAAAAAGGAGTTAACAAAAAAACTTAAGACCCAAGCTCTGATTCAGATATTAGATCTAAAAGGGATTCAGACCCCAATTAATGGGTAACTTCTTCATTAATATAAGCCAGGGCCTCGCTACTTGTATATCCACAGTAATCAGTACCCATAAGGGGACATAAAGGGGAAGGTCATATAACAATAACAAAATTGACAGGCTATAAAAACTCAGACTAGGAATAAATGATAAATGAAGATGTTTTGAAACTAGCCATGGAAACCAGAAAGAGACATGTGTGGAAAAGACCAAATTTGTCCCCAGATTCAAATTGGATTGTTGAAAATTAAATATAGTTTTTACTTGCCTGTCTCCCCCCCCCCAAAAAAAAAGCCAGATCAGATAAATCAGTTTTATAATATCTCCTACAATTTGTTTCCATACCTGTCCTCATATGAACAAAACAGATCAGAGAACATAATGTCTCCTACAGGAAAAACCAGATCAGAGACAGACAGAAAAAAAAATCATAAAACCAATTTATTTTGTTCCGTGAAGAAAGAGTATAATCATGCTGGAAACTACTTTCAAAGGAGTTTGAGGACTCTGACTTTCTGAAGGTGTATAAAGTTTTCCTTGCTCACTGGTTACAGGGTAAATTCATTAGCATGATAAAAATTAACCCAAAGCAAATGCTATATTGTAAATCAGTTAAAAAATACAAATCAGTTTAACAGCTCAATTTAAAGCAGATGCTATGGTTAGATTGTGTGGAAACAGGAAGGCTTTATCAAAGACAAGGATGTCTAGATAGTCCATCAGGAGAACAGTAAGATCTATTTACTTTTTTGGGGGGTGGAGAGGGGCAATGAGGGTTGCCCAGGGTCACAAAGGCAATAAGTGTAACGTGTTTGAGGCCGAATTTGAACTCAGATCCTCCTGAATCCAGGGCTGGTGGTTTATCAATTTCATCACAGAGCTGCCCCATCTCTTTACTTTCTTGGGGAAAGAAGACGGTGAATTAGAATTTCAAAGGTGCATTTAAGTTTGTTTATTCTCTTGAGGAAAGTGAATAGGGACTGTCTGGCTTCAGTCTGAAGTCTTTGTCAAAAGGAATTTTGCTCCAATTAATCCAGGGTCTCCTAGAATCCACTTGGATAATACAGCAGCTCCATCAAATCCAGGTGATACATACATTCATATTAACAAGATCCAGATTGGAGATATATTTTTCCTCCCTAGAAGAAAAAAATTATGATTCAATGACTGTATTTGTTTTCTAAATTCTCAGAGCCTGCAGGTACAACCAACTAGGAACTGGAAAAGCTGTCAATTATCTGTTGATGGGATTTAGTGAAATGTTGAGAGAGAGTGGGGGAGGGTGATTGAAGAGATAAGGGAGAAGTCAGAATGAATAGAAATGAAAAAAAAAACATTTCTAGGCTTAAAATATAGATGTACATAATGGGGAAGAAAAATTCAGGACACATTGTTTTGATCTGGCAAGTTAATCTAACTCCTTTGGGTCTATATACTGACTGTAAAGCTGTTCCTTTCAAAATAACAAACAGACTTATTTTACTTTTAGGGTTTCTCACTTCATAACAGTGCACTATAAAAAGTATTAAGATGGGAGAAATAATTTATGATAAGCTGCTTTGTAACGAGTATAAACATTCAATGAGGGATTTAAAAAAATAAAAATAAATACCCTTTGGTGAATAAATGACAAGAATAGTAATGGGATGCAGATATATCCTCTTTGTAAATGCATTTATTTCATTTTAAATAGTGTTGATAAAGCTACAATAAACACACAATTTTGAATGAGTTTTTAATATTTTTTCTTCAAATACACTTTCAAAAATCTTTAATGGACAAGCATTCAAAAGACATGTAATGAAAACCTATATTGCTTATTTTATTGAATATAGACAGTTCAAGCATTTCCTAACGTACACATGTAACTAACAGAGTAATAAAATACAAAGTGAACTCCCTGAAACTTTCTAAGTACCCTCTTCAAAGGAGTATAAATTATACTAAGAAATGTTAATTTAGATTTATAACCTAAAAAAGGGGAAAAAAAACAATTTCTTAATATTAGCTCCATTTTAGCCTTATCCATATCACTCAGTAATTATGTATTTACATTGATTGCAGTGAATAATTTTACTTTGTCTATCTCTACTTCATTCCTCCTTAAGAAAACCCTAAAAGAGGATAGGAAGAGTTCTTAGATGGCTACAAATGTGTATTCTATCTTAGATGTGGATTCTGTCTTTAAAAGAATAAATTGAATTTTTAGCCAATTGTCCTCTCCTAAATTGGTCTTCTATAATCCAGGTGCTATTACCATGGAATCTATTTTCTTCACACTTCTGATTTTAACCCTGCTAGGGAGGAGTGAGAGACTTCCTACAACACTGAGAGATCAGTGAAAAAAATTAAATGTTACTTTTCAAAGATGTCTCTCTTTTTTCCCCACTCCCACCTGGCCTTGCTTTCCATTTTCCCAAGAATCTAGTTAAGTAGCTAATATTCTGGACTTTTCAAAGAAGGCTTGCCAACAGGAGTAACCAAATTAAAGGTAGCTTAATCATAGTAGTGTCATGAGGGAAATTGGTTGTGGGAGATCCTTAGGTATTCCTCTTTAAAGAATTATACCCTCTCACACACAAATCCAGTTAGAATAAAATAATCTTTTATTTGGGTGCTAGAGAAAATAACCAAGAGGGAAAGACTTCTCTCAAGGGGAAATGGTTCAGAGACATGATTCTCTGAGATACCAAGGCAAAAGCTTTTTATAGAAAACAGATGGTGGAGGTACAGATGGAGTGACCACCTGATTATGGAAAGTTCCCTTTGGGGGTGAGGAAAGCTTGAGTGAGGGGTGGTGGTCCTGACTTCTGGAGTTATCTTTGTCCCCTGGCACTGACCAGGCAGCAGACATGCCTAATGGTCTTATCTTCCTTCCTTCTCAAAATGTGTCTTCCTTTAGCTATTAGGCCAATTTAAACTTTAATAGTCCCAAATTCCTTGATATGTCCCAACCCCACATCATTAGCAAGAGAGACTTAAAAAAGCAAGTAAAGATGTGTTTGTTGAGCAATTTGTAGCAAATTGGGTTCATATCCTGAAATAACTGGAAGCTAAGAAGAAATATGGTATTGACTTTTTGTTTTGCTCTAGTTCTTAGTAAACTCATTTATAAAAAAAAATTCCTGAGTATATAGACATGATTTGCCTCATGAAAAAACAGCAAAGAGAAACCCTTTGTGAATTATTATGCAAGAGTCTAATGATGGAAATTAATATGAAGAAATAATCTATTTTTAAATTGGCATTATAGAAGTCATTAAAGATACAATAATAATCCTGTTAACATACTTGGGCAGCTAGGTGGTTCAGTGGATAGAGAGAGTACTGGGTCTGGAGTCAGGAAAACCTGAGCTCAAATTTGGCCTCAGACATTTATTGGCTATGTAACCCTGGGCAAGTCACTTAAACTTTTTTCCTAATTTTCCTCATTTAGAAAATGACTAGGAGCAGGAAATGGCAAACCACTACAACTTTTTCCCAAGAAAACCCCAAATGCTATAACAAAGAATCAGACACAATTGAAATGAATGAATGACAATTAACATACAATTTTCCTTGTGAAACCAAAATTAATTATAATATCTACTAAATGAAATACCCTAGTTAAGTAATTGTTTTAGTTTGTGCAATTATAAATACTTAGGAAAGGTATTTTTTAGTATGATCAAGCCATAAAAATAGATTTCTAATAAACCATGGTAGAAGGAAGACAGTAAATATGCATGTGTGTGTTTATAATACACAACACTTGGTATGTCATTTTACCAGTCTTGACACTTAATTTCTGTTAAATCAGTATAATAAAACCTATACTGTTGAAGATGTGGTGGAAAGTTTATGAATGAGAATCAATAGAGAGAAATAAATGCACCTTGCAATGACAGTATCCTACCAACATCCTAGACAAAAAGAAAAAATCTAAAGAAGTCTAAAACAATAGTATAACCCAGGATGCCCCCCAAAATCTTGGTGCAGTATTAAGCTATTATGATGTTTAAACAGTTCAAGACATAATTTCTGTCTAATTAGTCATTTTTATTAATAATATTAGCATGTTAGTGAAAGAGATCAATGGTACTTTTGAATGCCAAAGACCCTCATGGAAGTGGTCTCACCACTTCTATGGCCTTGGAAAAGTGTATGTTCCAGAGGGTATCAATCATCTCTGATTTGTTAACAAGTAAAGAGAGAGAATGAATGGATCTATTCTATTGAACTCTGATTATATCATTTACTTGTAAATTACCCCCCTCCCCAGCCTTGGGCAATCTAATCAAAGAATTTATCCCCACCCAAATTTGAGTAGAACACAAAGGGCAGGAATTCACTTTAGATTAGAGGCTTTCTAAGGTTGGTTGGGGTCTGACACAGATTGAAGAGAATTCTTTCAATCTTATTACCAATAATGTCCTTCAAGAGATTGAAAATTGAAATGAGAACTAGAAAAGGGGGAAGCTCTGGATCTCCAAATCATTAGTTAGTAACTACCATTACTCTCACTATTGAAGATTAAAATTATCCAGACATCTGATAGAGCTTTGTCTCTGCCAAAAGCAGGGCAGCTGATTTCAAAATGTAGAAGAGGCTAAAATGGAAAATTTCTATTCTGGGCCAGCTTCTCATCAATAAGGAGGAATCTATTGTAGGAGTGACAATGATGTTATTATTAATTCTTGGAATTTTTAATAAAGATCAGAAGTCAGGCCTAATTTTTAATAAACACTAAATTTTAGCAGAGTAAATTTTAAAATTTTCAGAAAGGATAAGGATAAAAAACTGATCTGCAACTCTATAAGGATGATCATGCTTGGAAGATATTTAAAGAAGTAAAGACTTCATTTCTTAAAATCTGCAGCTTTCTTCAAAGGGCAATTCAAGCATCATTTCCTAAAGATGGATAACTCTGGTCCTCTCAGTTATTAGTTCCCTGAATCCCTTTTCCTCAATAAATTTATAACCTATGGCCCAGGGGACTCCTCTCATATAGTGTTGATTCATCCTTGGAACAACCTGACCCCGAAGAGAAATGAAACTTCTCTTCCTTTCTCTAGTTAATTATACCTTATACACAAGGGCAGAACCCCAGGTAAAATTTCTTAAACAATGCTAAGGTATGGTTCATGTCTAGGGCCTCCATAAACAAGAGTAATTGGTTCCTTTCTTGTATGTAATGTACAAAAATGGACATGAGGTAAAGAAAGCTATTTTTCTGATCATGAAAAAACTTCTTAAAACACAAACATAAGCATGTAAACTATATAGTCCATGTATTTATTTAGCATTTTAAAACATTATTCTGAAAAGGAGTAGTCATTTTTTCATAAAAGTATTTTATTTTCCAGTTATGTGTAGAGATAGTTTTTAACATTTGTTTTTATAAGATTTCTAATTTCAAATTTTTCTCCCTCCCCAAGACAGCAAGTAACCTGATAAAGTTATATATGTACAAACACATTAAACATATTTCTGCATTAGTCATGCCATGAAAGAAGAATCAGAGCAAAAAGGAGAAACCTCAAAAAAGAAAAAAAATAGACATACTATGTTTCAATCTGCATCTAGATTCCATAGTTCTTTTTGTTTTTTTTTCCTGGATTTGGAGAGCATTTTTCATCATGAATCCTTTGGGACTATCTTGGACCATTGTATTGGTGAGAAGAGTCAAGTCTATCACGTTTGATCAACACACAATGTTGTTGATATTGTGTACAATGTTCTCCTGGTTCTGCTCATCTCACTCAGCATCAGTTCATGTAAGTCTGAAAAGGAGTAGTCTTTATCAGACTGCCAAAATGTTTGGTGACACATATACAAAGAAAAGTGTGTCTATAAGATAAATGAATTTTTCAGACTCCTGAAAAGATATTTTATTTTCCCTTTAGGTCTGCCCTATCTGAGACATTCATAAGGAAGGTTTAGATCTCTTTTTCACCATGCCATGGCTCTTTGGTTCCTTCACCTTCAAGGTGATTATAATTACAGTAAACTCCTCCAAGAATTGTATTTATAGAAGACATCTTCATTTGGGCAGCTGACACCAAATCTCAAACTTAGGAACTTTTGAACTCATGAGGTAGATGAAATATCCATTTCTTAGAATTACTGGTTGCTGGTCCCAGAATTATTAAATTCAGGGAAGAAAACAAAATCAGGCAAAGGCACCAGAGATCCAGACTCACCTGGACAAACACATGTTCTCACTGCCATGTGCTGAAACTATGATTTGCCATTACTGATGGGGTGACTTGGGGGAGGGATCTTCTTCCTTTTGTTGGAATGCCAAGGGATGGATTAGAAGAGTCCCATGTGTAACATACAAACTAGAAATATTTTGCTTTTATGACTTACTGAAAGGGTTATTCTTGGATCAGCCTGGCACAAGGGAATTATAAAGTAGAAAAATCTGGAGTGTGAGGAGCAGAGCCAAGAAAGAAGTGGGAGGAAGACAAAGGTTCAAGTCATGCCTTTGATTTATACTGATAATGTGATACCAAGAAAATCACTTAACCTCTCAGTGAACAAGACCTCCATTAGTGACAGGAGTTTTCTTGTCTAGGAGTTTCGTTTTATCAATGAATAAAAGTCACTATCCCTATACATAGCACAATACCTGAAACAGTCACTATCCCTATCCATAGCACAATACCTGAAACAGTGTGTGCTTAATAAATGATTGTTGATGAATGGATGAGAATAAAAGACTAAAACCACCTAGTTGAGGTAACACTTTAATAAAATTATGTTCCAATCAAGGGATAAACATTCCAATAAATGACTGCTCTTAAAACCTGCTGAGGGATTGGTAAAGAGGACCATAGATCCATCTGCTGAGATGAAAGAGAAAGGAGATATTAGAGACAGACTTCTTGGTCTTATGTATTTGTTAGAATTGTTCAGTCATGTCTGACTTCATGACAATAATCCATGGGATTTTCTTGGCAAAGATACTGGAATGGTTTGCCATGTTCTTCTCCAGTGGCTTAAGAGAAAATTGTTAAGTGACTTGTTCTGGGTCACACAGCTAGTATGAATCTGAGGACACATTTGAACTCAGGTCTTTCTGACTGCAGGCCCAGTGCCACTGAGACACCTAGATGTCCTGGTGTTATATACTTCAATTCAATAAATATAATTAACTGGTTTTGTCGCTGTTTTTCTTTAACTAAGATATAGAAAATGCTCATTTTTGTTATGTAGCTGTATATGTAGATATCACTATGGTTGGATGATTTTCAAAACTATGTGGAAGGTTTTTACTGTTTGAGTATAAAGAAACCCTCCTCCCCCAGTGGTCTTTAATACAAGTATTAACAAATGTACATTTGAATTTTGTTTATGTTTAGAATATCAGTCAATGTGCATTTATGAAGCACTTACTTCTGTCAGCCTCTGTGTTGAGTTCAAGTATAAAAGAAAAGTTTTATATATATATATATATATGTATGTATATATAGTCTTTCTTACCAAGGAGGTCATATTCTAATAGAGGAGACAACTAGCAAAAAACTTCCATGTATGTGTGTGTGTGTGTGTGTGTGTGTGTGTGTGTGTGTGTGTACTAAAGAGAGAATATGTGGTTCTTAAAGTGTAAAAAGACTGAAGACTTGGAATGTAGGGTCAGAGTGTAAAGGGCCTTAAATACCAAACAGAGAATATTATTATACTTAAGTGCTGTAAAAGGGAGGTACTAGAGCTTTTGAGTTAGTTTTAAGGTGGAAATATGGTCAGCTGTGCACTTTAGGAAAATCACTTTGGCAGATGAGTAGAAAATGCATTGGACCAGAGAGAGACTTGAGGTAGGAACAATCAAAAAGCTATTGTAATAGTCCAGCAATGAGGAGATAGTGTTTGAACCAGGGTGATAATTGCAGATGTGTAGTCTCTGTCAGGGTAGAAAAAATAGGGAATGTTGAGTTTGAGATATAAAAGGAACCTAAGATTGAGAAGTACAAAAGGCAGTTAGAGATAGAGATCAGGAGAAAGGTTAGGCCTGGTTATACAGATCTAGGAATCATTTACATAGAGAAAATTGAATTTAGGGAATCTGATAAAATAACCAAGCAACATAATGTAGGGGGAAAAGATAATAGTTTGAAGAAAGAGCTTTGTGGGATACACATAGTTAATCATAACCTGGATGAAGAACCAGCAAAGAAGCTAGGAAAAAAAAATGGGAAGAGAGGTGAACAGAAAACAAGGAAAGAACAATGTCATTAAAAAAGAGTACTTGGGAGAAAATGGTAATCAACAGTTTCAAAGCCAATAGAGAGGAAAACAAAGAGGACTGAGAAACAGTCATTATTATTATTATTATTATTATTATTATTATTATTATTATTTTGCAGGGCAGAAAGGGTTAAGTGACTTGCCCAGGGTCATACAGCTAGTAAGTGTCAAGTGTCTGAGCCCGAATTTAAACTCAGGTCTTCCTGAATCTAGGGCCAGTGTTTTATCCACTGTGCCACCTAGTGGCCCCAACAGCCATTAAGTTTTTCAGAGATTAATAGTATCTTGGAGAGGGAAGTATTACTTTAATAATATGTTTGCAAAGTATATTGCAAAGGATAGAGAGGCAAATAAAAGAAGAGGAAATGGTTGTATCAAATGTGGATGACCTTCTAAAGGACTTTACCCATAAAAAGTAGAAGAGATATAGGATGAAAGCTAGTAAAGGTGATCTGATCTAATGAGGGTTTTTTTTGTTGTTGTTGTTGCTTTTTAAGAATAGAGGAAATATGGATATATTTGTTGTTGTTGTTCAGTGATATTTGTGTAGTGTCTGACTCTTTCTGACCCCGTTTAGAGTTTTCTGGTAAAGATACTGCCATTTCTTGCTCCAGCTCATTTTAGAGATGAGGAAACTGATGCAATCAGGGTTAAATGACTTTCCCAGGGTCACACAGTAAGCATTTGAGGTCAGTTTTGAACTCAGGTCCTCATGACTCCAGGCTTAGTTTTCTATCCACTGTGCCACCTAACTTTAGTTAGTAGCAAATGATCCAGCAGATAGAAGATAAGATGGTATGGAATAAAAAGTATATGAAGAAGGGATTTCCTCCCAAGGAGATCTATCTTTTCACATGAGAAAGGTCTGAAGGAAAAGATAGTGAGGAAAATATATTTGAATGGTATGAAATGAAAGAGAAGAAGAGGGAGCTCTCTGCAAATGTCCTCATTTGTTTGGGTCATGAAGAGGGGAAGGTCCTCAGCATACTGAGAATAGAGAAAGCCATCAGAGGCTTGAAAGTCGTTAGGAAAAGTTTTGGAATAGCCTATGTGATGGACAACAGAGCAAACTGATTGAAGATTTGTCAGATGTTTGCCCCATTTAATGTATACCTTGCATACAATTCTGTTATGAAAGCACATATCCACTAATTAACTTAATGAAGTAGAGAAAAGAACACTGAAGAAAACTAGAAAATCTTTTTAAGTGGAAGAATTAGGACAATAAATTTTTTTAGGATCATAGATATCCAACTAGAATCAACCTTAGAGGTCATCTAGTCCAATCTGTTTATTTTACAGATGAGAAAGACCTCAATTCAATTAGAACTGTTTTTTGTCCTTCAATTATTTAACTAAGTAATGGGAGTAAATCAGAAGCTTTCCTATTAAAATCAAGTGTGAAACAAGGTTGTCCACTGTCACCAAAAGTATTAAGTTTTGCATCAGAAGTCCTCCAATAGCAATAAGAGAAGAAAAAGAAGTAGAAGGAAATAGAATAAGGAATAAGATAATAAAAGTATCTCTTCTGCAGATGATATGATGCTTTACTTGGACAATCCAAAGACAACCAAAAATTTTGTTGAAACAACTAATGATTTTTTAGCAAAGTAGCAGGATATAAAGTAAATCCACATAAATCATCAGCTTTCCTATGTATCACAAACAAAACCCCAAAAGAAGAGATAATAAGAGATACACCATTTAAAATAACTCTAGATAGTATAAAACACCTGGAAGAATACCTGCCTAAACAAACCTAAAAACTATGTAAACAAAAATTGTAAAAAAATATACAAATAACATTAGATTTAGATAACTGTAAGAATATTAATTGTTCATGGTTAGGCAGAGTCAATATTATAAAAATGACAATTTTAACTAAATTAATTTATATATTCAATGTCATCCCAATTAAAATAGCAAAAAATTATTTTACTGAATTAGAAAAAATAATAATAAAATTCACTTCAAAATTACAAAAAGCCAATAATGTCAAAGGGACTAATAAAAAGTGTAATAAGGACTTTTAGCAGTACCATATGTTAAGCTAAATTACAAGGCAGCAGTTATCAAAATTATCCAGTACTGGCTAAGAAGTAGAAATGTAGATGAATGGATGAGAGTGGACATACAATTTACAGCACCAAATAAATACAGCAACCTTGTATTTGATAAGTATAAAGATATGAGATTCTGGGATAAGAATTCATTATTTGGTAACAATTGTTGGGAAAACTAGAAATTAGTATGGAAGGAATTGGGCATAAATCAAAATCTTACAGCATTTACCAATACAAGGTCAAAATGAATATGTAGATATAAAGAGATATTATGAGAAAATTAGCCTAGAAAATTAGAAGAATTTGGAATGCATTACTTATCAGATCTGGATAGGTGAACAATTTATGAATACAAAGAGATAGAGAGCAATATGATGTACAAAAATAGATAATTTTGATTATATTAAATTAAAAACATTTTGTATAAAGAAAACAAATTTAGCCCAAACCAAAAGAAAAGCATGAAATTGAGGAAAACTTTAAGACAGTTTCTCAGATAAAGGTCTCATATCTCAAATATATAAAGAATATTGTCAAATCTATAAGAAAACAAGTCATTCCCCAAATGATAAATGGTCAAAGTATATGAAAAGCCAGGTGTTAGATAAAGAAATCAAATCATTTATAGTCATCTGAAAAAAATGTACAAAAAAGTTATTGATTAGAGAAATGCACATTCAAACAACCTCTAGATATAATTTTACACCTACCAGATTGGCTAAAATGATTGAAGGGGAAAGGAACAAATGTTGAAGGGGTGTGGAAAAATTGGAATACTAATTCATTGTTGGTGAAATTCTGAACTGATTGAATCATTTTGGAGAGCAATCTGGAATTATAGTCAGAGTTATTAAACTATTTTTGCCTTTTTTCCCCAGCAATACCAGTACTAGGTCTATTTAAAAAAAATAATTAGGTAAGAAGGAAAAGAGAGTATATGCTCTAAAATATTTATAGTAGCTCTCTTTGTGGTAGCAAAGAACTGGAAATTGTAGGGATGCCTATCAATTGGGGAATGACTGATGAAGTTGTGCCATAACATTGTGATTGAATACTACTGTCATAAGAAATGATGAGCTTGATTATGCTAGAAAAACATGGAGAGTCTTGCATGAAATAAGGTATATCTAAATGAGCAGAACAAGAGAACATTGTACAGAGTAACATCAATATTGTTTTAAGAAAACTTTCACCAAATAGGGCATTTTAAATAATATAAATCCCCAAATTAATTACAAAGGACATATGAAGGAAGATGTTATCTATATCCAAAGAAAGAAGTGATAAGTATTAGTATGTATAAAATGATTTTACATATATATATATATATATATATATATATATACACACATATACATATACATACACACACATACACATATTTGTTTCTGCTAGTAACCATCTCGAGGATTGGCGGGAGGGAAGAAAAAAAAAAGGAAACAAATGTATGTATTAACTTTATTATATATTTTAAAAGAATGGCAAGTTGTGCATAATAGATTTGCAGTTTCATGTGACATCATCTTTTTTATTATTCTATGTTATGGAAATGCTTGTTTTATACCATAAATTAAAAATAAAATAAACAATTGTTTAAAAATATATTTAACTGAGCAAAAATATATGATCTTTTGAATATTTTTAAAATCATCTAAACTAGAAAATTCTTACTATCCTAAAACAATACACCTCATACAACTTTACTATTTTCAATACTAACATCATGCGGCAGCTAGGTGGCACAGTGGATAGAGCACCAGCCCTGGAGTCAGGAGTACCTGAGTTCAAATCCGGCCTCAGACACTTAACACTTACTAGCTGTGTGACCCTGGGCAAGTCACTTAGGCCCAATTGCCTCACTTAAAAAAAAACAAAACACAATACTAACATCATTTTAAGAAACTTTAAAACATAAACATATCCTTCCTAAGATTAACAATTAGTTCCTTGAAAACATTATAATAAATGAATAAAAATTGCATGTGGAAATCTGGGGTTTACAACTTAACAGGCCTGGCCATCTGGGATTCCAGAATCCTAGGGAGTGTGCTTAGGGACATAGTTAATGAGGCTGAGCTCCATTTTGTAGTGGCATGGTAGAATGGAAAAAACTCAGTGTAGCCACCATAGCAGACTGTGATGAGGAAAGCCACAGTGCAGAGAATGCTAATGAGTGATATTATGTGAAGTATGCCTACAGAGGCTTCCATAAGGTCTAGGATAAAAATATATGGTTGTAAGTTCTAGTATCCCTTTCCCTTCTACAAGTAATGCTTCTAGATTTCAGTAGATACAAGCATCAGCCACACAAAAAACCTGCTTTTAGAATCATAAAGCAGATCCATAAGGAGTCCCTCAATATCAGGTCAATTAAGGGATTTTCATGGATACATGCCTAGTGGTTTTACTGATGATTACTATTAGCTGCTTCTCAAGCATCTCACCTTTGTTTTTTGAAGTTGTAGACACAGTAGAAAAAATAAAGCTTGAAGGAAATACACTGTAAAATATTTATCCCCTCACTCATTGTCACAACAGGAAGAGGGAGACAGACTGAAACTGAGACAGAGAGAGACAGAGAGAAAGAGAGTCCTAAACCTTATGTTCCAATGCTGAGATCACCATAAACAATAATGATAATTATCAATAATAAAGTCTAGCATGTATAAAGCACTTTAAGATTTGCAAAGTAATTAACATATGATATCTCATTTGATCTCCATTTTTATTCCCATTTTACAGATGAGGAAACTGAGGCAAGCACAAGTTAAGTGCTTTATCCAGAGTTACATAGCTGGCAAATATCTGAGACAGATATGAGCTCAGGTCTTCCTGTCTCCAAGTCTAATGAATGATTTCTGAAACTCAGTTAGTTGGATCATATATCTAGAAAGGAAGGGAGCTCAGCGGTCATCTAGTTCAACCCATTCATTTTATAGAGGAGGTAACTGAGTCCCATAGAAGTGAAATGATTTCCCCAAGATCAGACATTTTTATTATCAGATTGTGATTTGAACCCAAGTCCTCTGACTCCAGAGTTGGTAAATTTATCTTTATACCCTATCAAAGACTTATTGCAATTCAGATGTTGTCTAGTGTAACTCTAAATAGTCTGACTTTTATAGTTGATAACAATGAAGCCCAGAGAGAGTTACAGCCTTACTTAGTATCACAGCTAGCTAGTGATAAAGCAAGGCTATATCTGAGCTATACTAATATCCAGTCAAGGATGCATTTAAACAGTATTTCATAAAATGTATTTGAAATGTGCAAAGCATCACACCAAGAAGTGCCTCTCAAAATCACTAAGTCCTTCCTATAGAAACACAGACTGCCCAGTTAGGATGAGTTATGATTTTAAAGTCAGTTTGCTGTTTGCTTCTTTGCATATGTTTTTCCTATATACATGTTTTTACACATGGAGATTAGGTTCTCAGACTAGACATAATACTAATATTAATAGCTTTCTTTTATACTTGGCTTTAAGGTTGGCAAAACCATTTAAATACATTTTCATTTATCCTTGCTATAGCCATATGAAGTAAATTAACTATGTATGAAACAACTAGAATTTTAAATACTAGACCTTCAATGTGTGATAGTATTTCAATATTTCTAAAGGAAGTTTGGGGAATCACAATTTGTGTTGTTATCAAGAGCAAAACTGTTTCTTTTGCTATATATAGTATCAGTGGTGGCTTCTCCACCTTCAGATCATATGTGGTAACCTCCATAATTTGGAGGAATAACATGAGATTGAGGTAACAACACTTGTGAGGTAGACAGGGTAGGCCCTCCTGTTGATGCAAAATTCTGGACACTCTTCCTTATCCAAGTCAGCCACCCCCCACACACACTTTTCTTCAGACATTGATTTACCTATTTCCCTAGATATTGCAATTGCCTATTGCCTCCAACTTGTATTTGCCTCCTTCCTTGTCTCTGTAGAACAGAACTACAGACTTGCACATAGATCTTGTGAAGTTTACCAGGGGATTTCACTGCTCTTAAAAATAAAATATGAAAAAAATTAAGAACCATAAAACTCTCCCTTGTGCCTCCTTCATTCTGTTCTAGGCTTCCCTTTCTCTAACACAAAGTCACATTTAGGAAAAGTAATGATGGATTTTTGTAAACAATAGACTATAATAATTGATAAAAGTCAGCAATTTTGTTCCTGACAGAAATGCATAATAAAGGCAGATATATAAACAGGGGAAGGAAATCACTCTGTGAACTTGCATTATCAATAGTCTTTCTCTTCCCCTTAGGTCAAGTAAGCAGCATCATATTGTACTGCAGGGGATGCTGAATAACATTCTATTAATCTATGCATACTTGCTTATGTGTATACCCTACATGTGTAGTAAATGTGTTTGTCGCTTCACACATGTTCTCTGGTAACATATGCTTCCTTTGTGTCTTCCAATATAACTCTCACCCCCTGCCTTTGTGCCACCTCCATGTGTGCCTTAATTGTAAATTTCCTGGTAGGAAATGTTTTCTGCTTGTAGCTAGTTTGATAGAAAACTAAAAAGCATTCTTAAGTCCTTACCATTTGGTTCAGCCACTGTGTCAAGTATTGATGATAAACACAAATAAGCAAAGTAGTCTTTTTATTAAAGGAGCTTACATCCTAATGGGGGAAGACAACCCATAAATTGGAACCAGAAAGTGAGTCAGGTTATGTTAGTTACACAGAAGGCTCAAGAGGGGAGAGAAAATGACCTGGAATCCTGGTTCCAGGCACTCCATTAGTGGTGTAATTACTGTGGGAGAATTCTATCTCACCACTTTCAGCCCTGTATTGGCTACAGAGACTACTCTGAAGAATGCCTAGAAGCAGAGCTTTTATTTATTTATTTATTTTCTTTTGTGGGGCAATGGGGGTTAAGTGACTTGCCCAGGGTCACACAACTAGTAAGTGTCAAGTGTCTGAGGCTGGATTTGGATTTGAACTCAGGTACTCCTGAATCCAGGGCCAGTACTTTAACCACTGTGCCATCTGGCTGCCCCAGAAGCAGAGCTTTTGTGTAGGTATCTATAGCCTGGCAGTTTGGGGGTAAAGATGGAGAAGCCAATGTTAATAGAAAATAAGAATAAAGGGAGAGGAGTAGGAGAGAAATACCAAGCACAGTCATTGAGGAGAGAATAAAATTCTAGTAGCTATTAACTACTGATAGAGAATATAATAGAAGGTGGTATTTTGAATGTAAAAGACTTAGTATGTAACCTGGGTAGAGTACCTACCCTTACCTAGAAGTATATATGGTACACAGTATCTAATTTTTCTTGCCCAATCAATTTAGCAATGTGTAAAAAAGGATTACACTATAATCTCTGAAAGCAAGCAGATATTCCTTTATTTTTCTCATGTTATTCACTGAAATAGGCAAACTAGTCAAAACTTAACTAAAATATAGTATAGGCTTAAGGAAAGCTAAATGCATGCTATATACCAAATGATACTTTTGTATTTTCAGAATGCTATTTCCAAGTTATATCAACATATTTATTAGTTCACTTATGAATTAGGAAGATAATCATAAAGTTTCACTCATACACACACACACACACACATACACACACACACACATATATACACACTATAAGAGTGAATCTCTGTCTGGGATTGAGATGTCACCAGATTTACATAATTATAAATCTCATTCATGATTTGTCTTTCTTTGTTCCATAGCAGTCTGTTTAAACTCTGGTGTATATTATTATGAAAATATAAAGTAGATGTAAGTAAAGTTGAATTATAGAAAAGATTGGTAATGATGGCAGAAAGTGAAGAGGAATCAAGAAACCTCTTAATGAGGATGAAAAAGGATAGTATGAAAGCTGACTTGAAGCTTACAAACTAAGATCTAAGATCTTAGCAATTGGTCCCATCACTTTTTGGCAAATAGAGTGATAAGAAATGGAAGCAGAGTAGAGTTTATATTCTTGGGCTCAAAGATCACTTTAAAGACATTTTCTCCTTGAATGGAAAACTATGGCAAATCTGGACAGCATACTAAAAAGGAGAAACATCATTTTACCAACAAAGGTCCACATAGTCAAAGCTATGCTATTTGCAATAGTAATGTATGGCTGTGAGAGTTGGATTGTAAAGAAAGCTGAGCATCACAGAATTGATACTTTTAAATTGTGGTACTGGAGAAAACTTTTGAGAGTACTTTGGACTTCAAGATCAAATCAGTTAATACTTGAAGAAATTAATCCAGGATATTCACTAGAAGGGAAAAAACTGAAGCTGAAGCTTAAATACTTTGGCCAGATATGAGAAGACAGAACTCACTGGAAAAGATTCTCATGTTGGGAAAGATTAAAGGCAAAAGGAAAAGAGGATGGCAGAGGATGAGGTTGGCAGTGTCATGGAAACAATGAATGTTAGCTTGGACAGACTTTAGGGGATAGTGGAAGATAGAAGGACCTGTTGTTCTATGGTCCATGGGGTCACAAACAGTCAGACACAACTGAACAATGATTGGTGAGGAGGAGGAGGAGGAAGAACAGGTGGAGAGTAATAATGTAATATATTATTATAATAATTTAGATTGAAAAGTGCATGTGTGTGTGTGTTTATGTATTGTAATGATTGGAATGATGCCACCTGCTGGAGATTTACTGTAGCAAAGCTCCGCCATGAAGAGAAGGTGTCTGAGGGCAAGACATGTGGCTTTTTGGCATCAGGAAGTGACATTTGCTTGTGGAAGGAAGAGGGGGTGAGGCTGAGGCTCTCACACTTTTTCACCAGCACTCTCCTGGAGAGCGGAGCAGGAGAACTGTAGCTCCCTGAGATAGATGAATCTAGGCCTTTCTCTCTCTCTTCACCAAATTCTTATTCTCCTTAATAAATGCTTAAAAGTCTAACTCTTGCTAAAGCTTTTAATTTATTGGCAACCACTCATTAGATATTTTAGACAGACTAGCTAGAATTTCAGCCCCTTACAGTATGTGTATATTGAATCTTTTTTTTTTTTTTTTTGCAGGGCAATGAGAGTCAAGTGACTTGCCCAGGGTCACACAGCTAGCAAGTGTCTAGTGTCTGAGGCTGGATTTGAACTCAGGTCCTTCTGAATCCAAGGCCAGTGCTTTATCCACTGTGCCACCTAGCTGCCCCTATATTGGATCTTGAAACATTCCCAGATCACCTAACATGGAAGAACCCTAAGAGACTTGTCCTGAGCATGTCTAGTTTGCCTAATATGGAGGTAATTTGCATCCTTTACTATGTGGTTGGATGCAGCCTCCTTTGCAGGAAAAGGCTCCATTTTACAACTGGCAAAAATGATACAATCTCTCACTTGTCTGACCTCTTTCCTGAGCCTTCTTTCCTGTTGTGTAGAAAGAGTAAGGATCCCATTTCCCGGAATGAACCAGTGAGAGGGAAGGGACTTCCTTTCTTCTTCATCTATTTTAACAAGGCTAGAGAAATGGGCCGGGGACTAGTTTGTTTCTGTTCTATTTAGTTTGTCTTTCTCAGTTTCAGGTATTAGAGAACATTCTCCCCTGGACCCACTGGACCTGGGAATTCTAGCCATGGCAACCTTGGAACTAGGATTCCAGGTGTGATGTTGAAGCCCAGAAAGAAAATTAATAGAAGTCTTGGAGCCTGGGGTTTCAAGCCAAGAGAAACTTTGGACTTGCAACTGGGACTGTATTCTGCATGAAAATTGAGATAAACTGTGAACCTAATCCTCTTCCCTTCCACAGAATATGAGGTGACATATGGAGGAAAGAGGATTAAGCACAACATGTTGGGGAGTAAGTTTGTGTATTTGTGATTCTACTTTTGAAGAAAATATTCCTTTGTAAAAATTAATCTGACTGTTAGTGGATAAATACAATTGGTGTGCAGGGAACCAAATCATAATAGAGGGAACACCATCAGTGGGGACTAGAGCCATTTAAAGAAAGCCCAGATTATTCTAACTTTCTTATAGGTACTAGAGAACCCTTGGGGAGGGGTGAAATATAGGAAATCTGACCTCACAGGTAATGAGGATGAGGATATGAAGTATTACATATATTTATATGTGTATGCATATATACATATTAGAACATGTATATGGACATGTGTATATATACATACATAATCACATTTTATAAAGAAACCTTTCCTGTAGTTTCTTTATAAATTGAATGTTTATTCAAGGGGAATGGAAAGATGCTTTTCTGTAACATTTAGGATCATTTCCCCAAAAAATGAAGGGTCTCTCTGGCCATGTTTCCTCCCTCTTCTTTTTCTTTCTCTATGTAGCTTCTTGCATAATATAAGATAGTAGAAATATAGTATGGCTTAAAGTCAAGGAATCCAAGTTCTAATTTTCTACTAACTAGCTGTATAATCTCAAATAAATTATTTACTATCTCTGTGACTCAGTTTGCTCATCAGCATGTTGCAGTGCATAGAGTCTTAAGAGTTAGGACAACTTCAATTCAAATCCAAACTCCAAATGATACTTAGCTGACACTTAACTTCTCTGGGCTTCAAATTGTTTTCATCTATAAAATGGGGATAATAATATATTTAGTAATTAACTTATAGTGGTGTTAGGAGGCTGAAATGACATAACATGTAAAGGGAAGGGGGGAAGGAACACATATTTATTACCTACTATGGGCAGATAAGTGGCACAGTGGATAGAGCATCAGGCCTGAAATCAGGAAGATGTGAGATCAAATTTGGTCTCAGACACTTAGTAGATGTGTGACCCCAGGCAAGTCATGTAATGCTGTTTGGCTCAGTTTCCTCATCTATAACATGATCTGGTGAAGGAAATAGTAAATGACTTCTGTATCTTTGCCAATAAAACCTCAAATGTGGCCATAAAGAGTTGGACACAACTAAAATGACTGAACAACAACAATAAAACTATGTACCATGCACTATGCTAAGTGCTTTACAAATATTATCTCATTTTATCCTCACAAAAACCCTGGGATTTAGGGACTATTATTATTTTCATTTTACAGTTGAGGAAACTGAGAATAAGTGATTGGCCCCAGGTCACACACTTAGTAAGTATCTGAGGCTGGATTTAAACTCAGGTCTTCCTGATGCCATGCCTAACCCTCTATCCATTGCAAAGGGCTTTGCAAACATTAAAACTACCATATATGTGTCAGAAAGGTTGGCAAAAATTTGTCATCCTCAGTTTTTCACTCACCATTATCCCATGTACCCAATGAATTGTCAAATCTTATCAGTTCTTACCCCACTGTGAAGCTTAAAATCTAACTGTGATGTCTAAAAATCTAATGTGTGGCCACCTTAAATTAGATTCTTATAGCACCATTCTTTGGGCATTAAGCATTTATTAAAGTATTTAGAAGTTAGCAAAAGAGAGAGAAAACACACATGTAGTTCAGAAGGAAAGAGCCTAGCTCCCTGGACCTGCTGCTCCTATCACGACCTCCACCCAAAAGGAGAGATCCCCCCCCCCCCCGTACTCCTCGAGGAGAAGCTCCCTTCAGGCCTGACCAGGCATGTTCACCACACACAGCTCTAAGCTAATTGTCTGGTGGCATTGATTGACATGACTTATACGTGGTTCTATGAATAGATGTAACTTCTTGATGCTAGTCACATGCTTCCTCCTCAGGGGAGGAGAACCCTGCTGTGGTGGCTCTTAGCTTCGAGGAGCCTGTGCTCCAGCCCGACCTGGGCCTCCTGCCACTTCTTGGTTCCCTGCTGGGGTGGGATAGCCAAATTCCTCCTTAGGTCCCGTAGACACCCCTGCACTTTCTCCCCTGGTCAGCTGCTCAGCCCTCTCACCTGACTGAAAGCTTAGTTCCAGAAGACACTGGTGCTGCTGCTGATTCAGAGGTTTGGGGTTAAGTTCCTCTTTCACAGTGTGTTTGGGGGCTGTGTCAGCATAATTGTGGGGTTGGACTCTTCTCTCAGCCCAGTGCAGCCTTCTTTAATCTGGAAAATAATCTCAGCCTGTCTTTCTGTGGGTTTTGCCACTCCAGGGCTTGTTTTATTGCTGTTTTGGGGGTAATTGTGTCAAGGAGCTCTGTGCATTTAATGTATTTCCTCTACCATCTTGGCTCTGCCTTCCCACCCTGGGGTTTTGAAATGATCCATATTGTTTCAATGGACTCTTAATTGGTCTTCTTGCCTCAAATCTTTCACAACTCCCATTCATCCTACATACTGCTATCAAAATCATTTTTGTTACATAGTTCTTACTATTCAAATGATGTATTCAATCAAATCCAAAGGCTTCTTATTGCCTCTAGAATAAAATGCAAAATAACATTTATCTTTTAAACTTCTATACAACCTGGTTTCATCAGGTATTAACTACCCTCCTATACTGTGATCCAGCCAAACAGGACTTCTCTCTGTTCCTCACAGAAAATATTTCCAGCTCCCATCTTTATACATTGTTCTAACTGTCTCCTATTCCTGGAATGGACATCTTCCTTACATCTGCCTAATAGAATATTTTTATTAAGATGCATGCAGTTCAAGCATCATATATTTTTTAAAAATCATAAAAGTATTTTATTATTTTCCAGTTACATGTAAAGATAGTTTTCAACATTTGTTTTCATAAGATTTTTGGTTACAAATTTTTCTCCCTTCCTCCCTTCCCTCCCCCCTCCCCAAAAGAGAAAGCAATCTGATATAGGTTATATATGTACAATAATATTAAACATATTTCTGCATTAGTCAGGTTATGATAGAAGAATCAGAACACAAGGGAAAACCTCAAAAGAGAATAAAACCAACCAAAAATTAGAAACATTATGGTGCAATCTGCATTCAGAATCCACAGTTATTTTTTTTTCTAGATGTGGAGAACATTTTCCATCATGAGTTCTTTGGAATTGTTTTAGAGCACTGCACTGCTGAGAAGAGCCAAGTCTATCATAGTTGATCATCACACAATGCTGCTGCTATTGTGTACAATGTTCTCCTAGTTCTATTCACTTCACTCAGCATTAGTCCATTTAAGTCTTTCCAGGTTTTTCTTAAATCTACCTGCTCATCATTTTTTACAGCATAATAGTATTCCATTATATTGATATACCACAACTTGTTAAGCCATTTCCCAATTGATGGGCATTCCCTTGATTTCCAATACTGTGCCATCATGAAGAGAGCTGCTATAAATATTCTTGTACATGTGGGTCCTTTTCCTTTTTCTATGATCTCTTTGGGATACAGACCTAGTAATGGTATTACTGATTCAAAGGGTATGCACTGCTTTATAGCCTTTTGGGTATGGTTCCAAGTTGCTCCTCAGAATGGGTGGATCAATCCACAACTCCACCACCAACATCATCTTCTATTTTTAACATTTCCAGCTCCCACCTCCAACTGCTCTTATACTGTCTCAAACTAACTTATATCTAACTAATTTGCATATATTTGGTTTATTTACTTTTTATTTATATATGTACTATTCTCCTCTAATAGAAAGCATTTTTTTTTACATTTATGGATGACATCTTTCTTCTTCTATCTCAAGCAACAAGCAGAGTACATAGCACATAGAAGGTGCTTAACGCATGCTTGTTTTGGTTATTGTTATTGTTTTATCATCATCACAACAATATCATCACAAAAACCACCACCATCAACAATACCATTACCACCACCACCATCATCATCTCTGTGGCCCCAGAGTTTAGAAGTGTCTGTCGTTTAGTGGAATCTTAACAAATGCTTATTGAATAAATTGAATTATAGGTCACATGTAGTATGTCTTTATGCTTACAACTTATGTGGCTATAACCAAATCACTTAACCTTTTAATGAATCTAAATTTCTTCAATTGAAGGAGATGGGACATAGCCTCTAAATTTGTTCCTAACTCTAGATGAATGATCATAAATTAAAAGCATTACATCATGGACATAGGGATTAAGGTATAAGTCATTTATTGTTAATAAATTATCTAGATCATTGTTTTATTCTTGTATTAATTTTTCAGTGTTGACAATAAGTATGGAAATCATAATATCATTTTGTATATATTTGTTTGTCAATTAATACAAGGTTAGCTTTAATAGCTATATACTAGAGGGTTCCATCTGTACCACAGTATTACAAACTGTAATGATACTTTTGTTGGGCATGGCAAGAGATTTTTAAATCTTATTTTCAAAATTCTAGAGATGGTCATTTTCTTAGTAAGTAGGTACTAAGTGTTTTGTATACAGAAAAGTATGAAATAAGACATGCTGAAATCATATGCATGGTGAAAGGCTTCCATCTAGTGGGGAAAGTAAAAATTTTACATTGTTCTCAGGACTGAAAAGAATAGAAAAATATATTAATAGTTATGCTAAGCAATTAATAGAAGTAGTCACACCAAAGTGACTCAGTCTTGAGTGTTTCATCTCATGTAAGGTGCAGGGGAAAGCAAAGAATGATGTTGATATCTTTCTCAAAATTGAACTGCTATTACTGCTTTAAGGGAAAAAATCAGATGCATTTACAAGTAAGCATATTTCTGTTTCCTATAACATTTTAAATAAGATAATAACTTTTTGGTCTATGAGTGAGTGTGTGTGTGTGTGTGTGTGTGTGTGTGTTTAAAAAAAGTTTGTTGTTATTCAGTTGTGTCTGACTCTTTATGACCCCATTTGGGGTTTTCTTGGCAAAGATATTGGAATAGCTTGTAATTTCCTTCTCCAGCACATTTTACAGATGTGGAAACAGAGGCAAATAGAATTAAGTGACTTGCCCAGAGTCACACAGCTAATAAGTGTCTGAGGTGATCTTTGAATTTAGGAAGATAATTCTTCCTGTCTCAAGGCCCAGTACTCTATCCAGTGCTCCACTTAGCTGCCCTTTAGAAAAGTATACCTCTGGGGGCAGCTAGATGGTGCAGTGGTTAAAGCACCGGCCCTGAATTCAGGAGTACCTGAGTTCAAATACAGCCTCAGACACTTGACATTTACTAGCTCCTGGGCAAGTCACTTGACCCCCATTGCCGAAAAAGAGAAGTATACCTCATTATTTCTCTTCCACTTTATACTTCCTGAAAGAAGTTGACATTTAGTTTTTTCACATGAGTCTTTCTGTCCCATTTTTCTTCTGTATTTTATTAAGATGGGTAAAGAATTTACGAAAGACAGTATTTTCTCATGCCCAAATATTCACTTTTCCTATTTGATTTTGGCTCTCTTTCCATGAAATGAGTCAGCTCAGTGTTAGAGTTTGTTCTGGGGAGTGTTATGTCATTATTTCTGAGAAAACATAGGATTCCAGATGATTTATTCAAAAAAAAAAAGTCACACACTTAGATAATGTCTGTATACAAATAATTTTCTATATTTCTATAGATACAAACATATCCATCTATATGTACACTATATATATATATATATGTATATATATATTAAGGGGCTAAAATTCTAGCTATACTTTCTAAAATATCTAATTAGTGGTCGCCAATAAATTATAAGCTTTAGCAAAAGTTAGACTTTTAAGCATTTAATAAGGAGCATAAGAATTTGGTGAAGAGAGAGAAAGAGGCCTAGATTCACTTATCTATATCAGGAAGCCCACATTTCTGCTCCACTCTCCATGAGAGTCCTGATGAAAGAGAGCGAGAGAGCCAGACTCACCCCTTCTTCCTCCCACAAGCCTCCTATGAAAGTGGGAGCATCCTGTCAACACGCACACAGAGCTCCAAGCTAATTGGCTAGTAGATTTGATAGATGGTACTCATGAGCAAATGTCACTTCCTGATGCCAAGGAAAAGTCACATGGCTTGACCTCAGATGCCTTCTCCTCATGGTGGAGCTTTTCTACACTTTTATAAATATATGCAAATATAAATTCATATATGCATAGGATCCTTATTTTTAAATATTTACACATATGTATACATAGGCTTTAATACATATACCATCTCAGAGAATATTGAGAATTTATCTTGTATTTCACTAGCATTAACCACCTTGAGCTGAAATTCCCTCTTTTTTTATGTCTCTGTCTCTTTGTCTCTGTCTGTGTCTCTCTGTTTCTCTCTTCCCTGTCCCCACCTCCTTTAACACACAATAGGATGGCAAGAATGTGTATTGTCTCTGTATGATTCTAGCATTATGTTCAAGAGGCATTACTTTCTTATGATTTAAAAGTGAAAGAGAAAGTCACACTTAATTTTCTTGAACTAATCATAAAAGCACTTGGGACAGAATAAGGCTAATATTTTGAATCATGACAACCTCCAGATCAAGAATTCTTAACCCATATGTGACTTTTTTTAATGGTTTCCTAACTTTATTTCAATATAATTGATTTGTTTTATAACACCATAGATCTTATTTAATGCTTTTAATAATTCTTCTGAGAAGGGGTACATAGATTTTACCAGACTACCAAAAATGCTCATGACACAAAAGAGGCTATGAACCCCTACTCCAAATAGTATTTCATTTAAACAAATTCTTTCTCTCAGTGACTCGAATGCAGGATATCTATCCATAGTCTAAGAGACTAATGTATGTGATTGAGTCATTGGAATCAAAACTACCACTGTTCCAAGTTTCTTACCAACTTTTACTAACATAAGGGGAAAAATAGTTTTGCATTTTAATGAGGCATGGGTGAAGGAAGGAGAGATTGTTTTAAATTTCATAAGTAAGTCAGTGGCTTAATTATCAAATATAATAGTCTTAGGGATTTTTTTTTTAAATAAAGAAAAGAAAAGGGTCTCTGAGTCAATCTAGGACACCACCAATGAAACAGCCCCCAAACTGACAGATTCCAATTGGATTTAAAAATTCTTTGTTTTAACATCTATTCAATATTAAAAATTCCTACATTAAATCTGTATTCTCCAATTCAGGTTCCACTCTGATATTTCATGGTTTTGTAGAGGTGACTCTAGTTTCCAAAGTATATGTCTGGAACCAAAAGCATATATTTTGTTCTTTACAATCTGGAAATCCTGTAATATAGGTCTATTTATAGACTGTTCTTTTGTTTCATCCTATGTGCGGTGAACATTGCCACCAGGTGTTTTGCAAACAGGTAATCATTTTTCCATTCCAGAAATTAAAAAGATATTATTGGGTTATGATCCTCCTCTCTAGAAGTTATATACTTGTCAGATCTTTTAGTTTATCAGAAAAGATCTTTATTGGACTCTTTCTTAAATAAAATAGCTATCCAACTTACTAGGAATTAAAGCATTAGAACACTCAGAAGTGGGGAAATATAATGGGAATGATTTTTTTTTTTGCAGGGCAATGAGGGTTAAGTGACTTGCCCAGGGTCACACATGGGGATGATTTTTAAAAGAAACATATGTTTAACATGTTTGTTATAGAGTTTAGATGATGTACTCTAAATATTATCTAGAATAGAGCTTCATAATATGATTTCCATAAATCTTTTCTTAAGTCTAATCTTATATTCCAATAAAATAGGTTCCTTTGAACTTTAGTATATGGATTTAAAAACTTTATTATGAGAAGGGTTTCATGGGTTTCAGCAGACTGCCAAAATGGCCTATTATATACACAAAAAATTTAAGGATATGTCTTCCAAAGAGTTAGCCATTCTTCATCTCCTCCTCCTCCTCTTCCTCCTCCTTTGCCTCCTATTCTCCTTATTTTCAGTAGTACCATTTTAAATTCATAATTACTCTTAATGAATAATGCCTTTTTAAACATAATGATATTTATAACTTTTCATAAAAAAGCCAATAACTCCATATCAATGTGAATGCTACCCTATGTTCTCAAGGACTTTGGCAGTCAACTTTTAGAACTTGACAGCTAAGTTCTACTATCCTGGATTGACTTCAGATATTGTTGTAGACACAGACTGTTTCTATTTCCTGAGAATCAGCTTAGCTAACTACAGAGTGGATCATAACTATTAATTTAGCTACTTGGTGATTAATCTTTTAGCTATGATAAGCCATGAAATAAAGAAAAATACACAATGCCTTTCAGTCCTGTGAGGTTCCATCTACTTATGCAATAATGGTGACGGAGATATGAACAAGAGATTTTTCTGAGAATCATGAAATTTTGCCATTTGAAACAATAATTTAAGTCTTTGTTATTCTCAATATGAGATCCTTGTCTAATGATAATTGAATTACATTTTCTTGGATGAATAAACTTTTATCAGTAATTATATCTTTGCTATAACTAAAACTAGAAGACAAAAGGAAATTGTAGTTGAATGGTAGTTGAATCCACTCTCCTGGTAGAACCAAATAAAAAGAGAGTTGGATTTATTATGTTAAATGGAGACTGGCCAATGAAGGTCTAGTTCCTGTAGCATATGCTTTGTCTGCTTCTAACCTATCTGGTAGGATTTGTGGCATATTCTCTGAATCAAGAACAGAATTCATCCATTACACATCATCATGTACTTATAGAAGTAGACTCATACAAGTTCCTGCTGAATTGGCAACAGACAAATTTTTTTGTTCATGTTCCCAAGACTGGACACTCATTGGACATTTGGCCAGTGCTCCATTTCACTCATCCGAAGGTAATAAGAAACACAATTTCATGGCATATTTGTCTTTCAGTGATTATGATATATGATGTTCAATAAAATTGCCATGAAGAGAATTGTAACTTTTACCTCAATATATTTATTTCAACAAGAATAAGGAGGTAGAGAAATTCAAGCGAATACTTGACTAAATCCTCAAAATTAAGTTAACATGTGCTCTGCTATCAAGTAATTTCAATGTAGGGGTGAGTAGATGGAAAAATAGTGAGAAATATATTGGAAAACATGACTTAGAAATAAAAAACAAAATTAAGTTGATAGATGATACACATTTTCTTCAGGACTCTATGGTTATGACAAGCATGCTTTTTGTTTCTTTTTAAATGTGTTTTATATGTGTTTGTTTTATTTCATTTTGTTTTATATATGTTTGTTCATTTTATTTTGTTTTATTTAGTTTTTGCAGAAGGGTGTCTGGACTTGTGATTTCCTTGGCATAAAAAAATATTTAGTGTGAAAGTTCCCTCCACTAATGTTGAGTGGCAACTCATTTTTAACATAATATTAGAAAGCCATCTGGGCTACTGAGAGGTTAAGGGACTACTTCATCATTACAATTAATTATTTTTTTCAGAGTAGGACTCATTCTCCTGAGAATCATTTTGGACTTCTCCATTTCTATCTTGATTTATTATAAAAGTTTAACTGCCACAAACCAATCACCACAATGAGGAGACAAAAAAAAGCCTCAAAATTTCCTTAGTCAGTAAGCATTTGATGTCTTTATCAAAAAGAGAAATATACTAGTCAAAAGCAACCCTGGTTTGGAATATATAAACATTTATAAAATCTTAGAAAGTTTTATGGTGCAAGAAGATAAAATAAATGGAAAAAAATAATAGCAAACATCAAAAAGAAAAAAAAAAGTGTTTAATGAAGCTTGGAAAGACTTGAGGGAGTAAATTCAACTAGCCAATTTCAAGAGTTTATGGATTAAACTGGAAAGAGAAGGAAACAGAAAGACTCACTAGTATAAATTATCCAGTCAATTTTGATGGATCCAAGACATGTAGGTCCTAACACTGAAATCTAAAATATCTCATGATAAGTTAGAAATGACATTAAAAAAATCAAAGATGGAAGGAACCAGAGTATATATAAAGGAGGTTCTTACTGGAAGTGATACAATTTTGAGTGGCTCTGAGAGATCAATTTTCAAGACAGATGAAAGAGGGGAAGGTAATAAATGCTTGAAAAAAGTCATGCATATATTTAGAGTAAAGATGGTAAATCAAATAAGTACATATGCCTAAATTCCACATTCAACACATTACAAAATAATGTTC
Organism: Dromiciops gliroides; assembly: GCF_019393635.1. Classification (NCBI taxonomy): domain Eukaryota; kingdom Metazoa; phylum Chordata; class Mammalia; order Microbiotheria; family Microbiotheriidae; genus Dromiciops; species Dromiciops gliroides. The sequence continues at coordinate 212,298,675 of NC_057861.1, forward strand.
CCAGGTAATGAGGTGATATTTTATGAAGATATCAGATGGAAATAAGAAAAGCTTTGCAAACATTAATTCACAGAAAAGCACATCTTTACTGTCTTAACATTGATCGAAATGTGTAAATACCCCCAGATTGTTTTATTGATTCTTTAACCAGTAGGTGGCATTATATGGCAATGTTTAGAGACATATGCCAAAGGAAAGTAAAAGAGATCCTCTGCTCTAGCCTATCCCTCCCCCACTTTCAGAATTTTAGAGCATAGCTGATCTTTCTGAATCACTTTGTTCTCCTCCCACTAGGCAGAGCTATTTCTCAATCATCACCCTCAACCCAAGGTCCATGTTTGAAGAGAAAACAATGGATGAATGACTAGGGGAGACAACATGGATCATATACACCCATGCCTCTCTCCAGAAAAATCCGAACTACCTGGCTCACAGGTATCAGGTTTTATCCTGAGTTTAAAATAAATAAATAAAACCCAGATTCAGCTTAAATGTTACCTTTAAGAAGTTTGATAAAAGTTACTAACAAAAAATCAAACTGAAAGATTACCTATTTTTCAGATATAAGGTGGAAGCTGGTGAACTAGCATTTTGAACTATTACAAAACTCTGTCCTGTTTAGTTCTTAGGTTTTCAAACTATTCTCTGGCTTCCTCCATTGCTATACATCCATAAACAATTATTATGCTAATATGAATCATAGAAAAGTGATACTGAAGTTAGCTTTATATAAAATAAAATCAAGAAATAGAAATAGCTTAAAGAAATAATACAGGATATTATTGTCTTTCCCTGAGTCAGGCTGTTTATATCTGCCCCTTCTGGATCTTATTTTTGTTTTTATTATTTATTTGGTTGGTTTGGTTTTGCCAAATTGGGAGGATATCTTTCCCACTGGTAAATAAGTATCCACCAGCTGTGCTTCTCCCATTGTTGAGGGTCATTTATTAGCATTCAGTTCCATTTAGCCACTGAAGATTAATTAGTTTTTGCAAAGGGATATTTACTTCAAATGTATTTTTAAAAAATAATCATTTTATGTAAGACTTCTAGGGCATATTTTCTTTAGGTTCTAGCTGTGGAAGGGGACACTCTTAAATAGACCCAGATATTGTGGATAAGTTTTCATGGTCACATATCAATATCAAACTTGAATGAGGCTCAGGTAGGGAAAATTTCTTCACCAGGATTGGAAAGTGGAAGAGGACCTAAGTTTGCTATCTAAGAAAGCAGATGAGAATGAATGACTCAAGCGCCCTTTAGTTAGTCAAGGATTTTATCCAACCAAAAGTTGTAAGCGTTACCTACCTGATACAGAATGAGCATACATCAGAACAATGGAAAAGTGCAAACTTTGTCTTTGTCTGTATACCTTATGTACATTAGTACTTCTTAGTTTAAGTGACTATATATTAGAGACCTACATTAAAACTATAACAGTAAACTCTAAAATGTTTACAACTATCACAAGGTCCCAGAATCTTTCCTTGCCTGCAGGCTGCCTAAATATAGGATTACTTTATTTTTTTTTAGTCATTGATTTAATAAAAACAGAATTCTTCTTTTAAAGATTCTCCTCCAACAGCAGATTGTCATGTGTGTATTTTGTCTATGGCTTATATCGCCACATATGGAATTATATATTCCTTTAGCAAAATCTTAATTTCTTGTGGGTAAGGACCATCTTGCTTTTGTACTTGTATTGCCCCATGCCCAGGACAGTTCTCAAAGCATAGTAGATGCTTAAGACTTGTTCACTAGTGGTTCGATATATAAAAATTATAAAATTGCTTTAAAGATGCAAATATAGAGATAACATCTATAGCCCTTTGATTACAAATATAAAAAAGATATGAAAAAGGGCCATGTATGCTTTCAAAAGGTACCTGCCAGTGTTATGGAGTATGTCTAGTGTAGATTTCAAATGGAAGAGGCATTTCCTAAAGATAGTTAAGTCCTTTAGATGCTCCAGTTCAATTATGACAGTGTTTTGATTGCATCAAGCTGAAGGACATTACAAACCTTAAATGAAATTCATAATTACTATGAAGAATTCTTAATGACTATTAATTAGAGAAAAATCAAATAGATGAAGTATGCCCTTTCCCCATACCATACCACACAATTGGAAGAACAGCTTAAAGAGCAGTTGATCATTACATATAATTTGGAAGGAATGAATGGACTTAGAATTGAACAAAATGTGGAGGCAGACTGGAGTGCATTTCCCTAAGATGTCAAAACCACTAATGGGGCCAAATTCAGCCAAAAATATTACTGAGTGAGGTCCAAACTAGATTAAAATGGAATTGGGAAATGTTTGACAAAACAAAGAAAAATATAGCATGACATAGATAATGGTAATTTGTACTTTTCTAAGTTTATATGTTGTCCACAGGTATCCCTTCCTATTTTCATGGACAGAACTGATTTAGAGAATTGTACAACTCATTGTATGACTTCAAAGTCTTCCCTGAAACACACTTTATCATTTCACTTTTCTTTTCAGGATGCTATGTGACTACAAATCATGGTATTTCTCAATTTTTGAAGAATTAAACTTTCAGGTCACCAATGGCAATAAACAGAAAGACAGAGTAGATATGAGTTAAATACAGCATATTACCATTGTGGAATTGTTCAGGAGAAAGAAATATCAAACATATCATGACATAAAATTATATAAATTGAAAAGAATGCAAGTTGGTAATATACCAAGAATGAGAGATAACAAATGGATATTATATGTGTTACATGATGCACATGCAATTTCAGATTTAGAAAAAGACCTGTAGAATTTTCAGTGGACTCCTTTTGCAGGATTTACTGGAGCAGATAGAGAAGAGTTATACAAGTTGAAAAGCTGCAGATGAGGCACCATCTGTACCTCTGGAGCAAGTACACCCCTCATTAAGATCACAGATCCATTTTGGAAATTGGTTTGCTAGTGACCTATAAAGTAGATTTGGGGAATGTCACTTAGCGAAATGAATGAAACAAAGGTCCATTTAATTTGTGAGAAGGAAAATCAGGTTTTTGTCCTAGTTTTCAAATTTAGTGATATCTGAGTGAATTGACAGATAATGTAAAGATTTATATTATTAACTTGCCCTGCTATGGCTGCAATGTAGGGACATAAAAAAAATCAGAAGGTTATGGGGGGAAGAAAAAACTAAGAAATACAAATTATTCTCTGCCCTTTTGAATTTAAAGGAAAGACAAAAATTCATCCTCAAGGGTAATTATTTGGAGGATGGGGGTGGAGAAGATGATTGGATACAACATTCGTGCCTTTTCAACCATAACAACGGCATTGCTAAAGTGATAGCAATAAAAATTTTGAACCATGACAGGCATTTCTATCTCTTGCTCATAGAAAATTGTTGGTTCCTCCTTCAAATGTACTTCACATAAGCCTAAAGATTGGTCAGAATACATCTGAGATGGAACTGACATTCTCACACAGAGAGAGATTTAGCCCTTCAGAAGCCCTTTTGACTATTTTTTCTTAAATTTTAAGAACAAAACTTGTAGTAATAAGAAAGCTGGTTTTGTTCCTGAATTGCTTGTAAATATGACACATTTGGAAATATGTTTAAAAATTAAAAAGGGTTTTCTTTTTTAATTGATTCTGCTAATCTAGGAAGAACTAACTATTTCAGGCCATCTTTCTACATAACTTTCTAGTTTTGTGTTTCCTTGTTGCTTTGAGCAGACCAAACATTCTACTATTCAGAAACCCTACTGGAAAACTGATCAGAAAGGTCATTCAAGCTTGAAAAGCCTATAGGCTGAGAAACAATGTACTATGACTTGTTGTTGTTCAGTCATTTCTAACTCTTTGTAACCCCATTTGGGGTGTTCTTGGCAAAGATACTAGAGTGCTTTGCCATTTCCTTTTCCAGATCATTTTATATTTGAAGAAATTGAGGCAAACAATATTAAGTGACTTTCCCAGGGTCACACAGCTAATGTCTGAAGCTAAATTTGTACTTATGAAGATAAATCTTTCTGCTTCCAGCTCCAGCATTCTATCCACTGTACTACCTACCTGCCCATCATGTACTGTGATATCAGCCTTAATTAATGAAATGTGAAAACTAAATAGCTTAAGAAAAGGGGTACATGCAAAAATTATTTTTCCATCTTCCTTTCTCCATCATTACTTTTTGCAGCCTGTCACAATTACTGCATTTTTTACCCTGGTTGTTTATCCTGATTGCATAAAAGTCACTGTGATATACTTCATGTTTCATAATATCCTTGTCATCTTTCAAAGAAAGATCACAAATTTCCTGTTTGCCTAATACACACAAATAAGAAGCAGTAATGAGGTCATACAGTTTCTCAACAACAGATTTTCAACACTTATTTCTGAAGTCATATGCTAAATGAATTAAAAGACAGTCTTCAAAAGAGAGAGTAAGTATACATTTAGTTGGATGTAGCCCCCTCTGGATAAGGGCAAGGGGAGCCTGCAAAATTGGCAAGTTCTGTATTTTTTCTTTTTCTTTTTCTTTTTTTTTTTTTGGTGAGGCAATTGGGGTTAAGTGACTTGCCCAGGGTCACACAGCTAGTAAGTGTTAAGTGTCTGAGGCTGGATTTGAACTCAGGTACTCCTGAATCCAGGGCCAAGTGCTTTATCCACTGCTCCATCTAGCTGCCCCCAAGTTCTGTATTTTTTAATTTGCTATCCTTTTACATTTAATGACATCATTTTCTGCTAATAGCAATTATTTTCTTCACAAGTTTGAGCTTCTAGAGTATTCCCTATTTTTTCTTCTTAAGAAGAGATAATTCTTTTAAAGTCAGTTGATGCTTAAATATAAGTGTGTGCATCCACACACATACACACACAGAATTTAATTATTTATCAAACACAACGACTAGTCATAAAATTTTATATTTGTAGCTATAATGCACCTTAGTTTCTGGTCTAATCCCCTTATTTTGCAACTGAAAAAAAGCAAAACAAAACAAATCTGGTGGCCATAGAGGTTAACTGGATTGCCCAAATTCACACAGGTGGTATCAAATTAAGTCAGAAGCAGGGTTTGAACCCAGGCCCTCTGACTCCATATTCAGAGTAACATTATCTACATACTCTACATAAGATTTTTTCTTTCATGATTTTCTTGCATAATTCTCATTTCTCTTTCCATTTTTTCTTCTACCTCTCTTACTTTATTTTCAAAGTCCTTTTTGAGAGCTTCTATGACCTGAAATCAATTAATATTTTTTCTTGGAAACTTTGGATGTAGGACCTCTGACTTTGTAATCTTCTGAGGGTATATTTTGATCTTCCTTGTCACCATGGAAACTTTCTAGGGCGAGCATTTTTTTTTCCTGTTTGCTCATTTTCCCAGCCTACTTCTTGACTTTTAACTCTTTGTTAAAATGGGGCACTGCTTCCTGGGTGGGGTCACACTGTCCCAAGCTTTAGGGAGTTTGTGCAGCTGTTTTCAGAGATACTTCTAGTAATCCGTAAGTTTTTAGTTTTTCCACGGTGGTATGATTTAAGGAAATATATGTTTACTACTCTCCTGGCCTGTGTTTTGGTCTACAAGTAACCACAGGCTTGCTTTTCTGCCCTGGAACTAAGAACAGACTCCTGCTCCACTGTGGCTGCAAGCTCTTGTGTATTTGTGCTCCTCCCTGACCTGGGACTGCCACCCAAGACTGTGACCTGGATCCAAATATGGACCAAAAAACAGAGTCCCGTCTCAGTGCTAGCAAAGAGATCCCTGTAATCTCTGTCTGGCCAATTGTTCAACCCCCTTACCATCTGTGGGATGAGTTCCAGAAGCAAATACTGCTGCTGATGATGATTCAGAGGCTTCCATGGCTGGCTTCTGGTTTGCTGCAGCTACCATCTCGGTCTGAGATGGGGCTGGGTCTATGTTGATATGGCCTGTGCTGGGCTGCACTCCACTCTCACAGACCTTTCCTACCTACCTTCTAAGTTGTCTTTGGCTAGAAATTATTACAGCTTGTCTTTTTGTGGCTTCTGCTCCTCCATTAAGTTTCTTGTGGAATTATTTGAAGGTATTTGGAAGGGTCTTAGGGAGACCTCAGACAAGTCACTGCCTTTCCTCCACCATCTGCTCCTCCACATACTCTTTAATAAACCAATGTCTACATGGAAGAAGGTCTTCAGAACTATTTCATGCTTATTTCACCTGTTTATTTTTGCATTTAATATTTTATCACTAACTTAAACAAAGTGTCATGCTTATCCAGTTTACAGATGAAAGGGAGAAGGAAAGGAGGTGGAAACAAGCATTACTATGTAGCTACTTTGTGCTAGAAATTGTGTTAAGTGCTTTACAAATTTTTATCTCATTTGGTACTCATAAAAACCCTGGAAAATAGGAGTTATTATTATCCCCATTTAATAGTTGAGGAAACTGAGACCGGCAGAAGTTAAGGGATTTTCTCCAGGTCATATGGCTAGTAAATGATTGAGGTTGGATTTGAACTCACATATTTCTTACTCCAAGACCAGTGACCTTTGTACTGAACCCACTTAACTGCTTCAATTTGTATTTGAAATAAGTCTTGGAACTAGAACTACATCTAAAATAACCAGTAGCAGAGTCAGAGTTCACAAAGATTTTTAGATAAACTTTTGGGTAAATTGTAATAACATTAAATTTAATGGAGATAAATACAATCACTTGAATTAAAAAAAAACAAATGCGAGAAAGGAAAATGGATTGCAAAAGAATTGATGTTAGAAAAAAGATCTTGGCAAAGAATTTAACTTTTTTTTTAAGAGTTGAAAAACTTCTGGAGATTTTAGTGAATTAGTTGAATATAATAAAGCATATAACAGGGCAGTCAATACAACCAAGAGCATTTAAGAAAAAATAATGCTATAGTCACATTGTTTTCTCCCTTACTCCACTTTGAAAGTATTGTGTTCAGTTCTACAAGCCATATTTTAGGAATGAGCGGGCAGTGAGGTGGCACAGTGGATAAAGCACCAGCCCTGGATTCAGGAGGATCTGAGTTCGAATCTGGACTCAAGACACTTGACACCAGCTCTGTGACCCTGGGAAAGTCACTTAACCCTCATTGCCCCCACAAAAACCAAAACAAAACAAAAAACAAAAAACAAAAAATAAAAACAAACAAAAAACCAAAAACCAAAACAAGCAAAAAGCAAACAAAGAAAAAATATATATTTTAAGGATGACCTTGATAAGCCAAAAAGTGTCCAGAGGAGAGTAACCCCAGATACTGAAGAGACTCAAGATAATGCTTATGAAGATAAATTGATGGGATTTAGGATGTTTAGCCTGGAGAATACTTAAATCATATATGATAGAGGATTTTAACTAGTTCAAAGGCTGACATGGCAAAGAGGTTTTAATTATTTCTTTTGGCTTCAGAAGATATAACTGTGGTACAATAATGGAATTTGGCAGACACCCAGGGGTCTGACCTGATTGATTTAGTAGTGTTTGAATTGGGTGGGAATGAGAAAACTACTAAGTACCCACTTAAGATTATTAGATTTTTAGCCACACCTGGCTGGCCCTGTTAAATCTAGTTTAAACTTGGCCAACCCTGAGAAGGAGTGTCTTCAGAGGCTGTGGACTGTGTCATCAACAGTGGACCAGTTCCAGCCACACAACTTAAAGGACCTCCCCTTTGGGAGAGGGAAAAAAGAGTAGAAAAAGGGACCCTAAACAGGAAGTTGTGTCTTTTCCTTTGGGTAAGCTTCCAGGAGCAGACCGCTGAGAGGTGTTGCAGTTGTTTCCTATTGAAACTATGGACCCCAGGGGGTGAGTTAATAAAAATGAATCCAACTCTTTGAATTAGCTGAGCTGAAAGCAAGTTTGGGGATTGTGTTGGCTTTTGCTAGAGCCAGGGAGATTATAGATTTTCCTCTTTCCCTATTCCCTTGTCATTAGCTTAATTAATTTCACCTTTGCTGTGCATTTTATTCCCATTAATAAAACCTGATTTGTTTGTGGAAAAGAGGCTGTCAATCCCCTTTCTTATTGTCTTGGGAGAAATAACTAAAAAAGGCAGTTCGGAGGGGAGGAAACTTTGGACCTAGAGATCCCTCATTATTTTCTGAACCCCAATATTATGGCAAGTCACCCAATTAACTCTCCCCATATTAAATTTGACCCCTACATAACTAAGTACAATGAATGGAAATTTCAAAGAAGCATATTTAGGTATGGTATATTTAAACAACCCCTAACAAATGTTGATGTCTAAAATTAGATTTTGTCTGCCTTAACTAGTAGTGTATTGACACCTTCTAAATTTTTTTAAGCATAGGCCAGATGAACATTTGTTGGTTTTATGTAAACAAGAAGTTAAAGGATTTATATTCTGTCCATAATGGAGTCATTGAAGAAACTTTTGGTCTTGTTGAGTAATATGATCATATCTGTGTTTTATAAATATCAATATATAAGCTATGTACAGGACTGAGGAAAGCAGAAACTAGGTGCAAGGAGATAATTAGAAGATTATTGTGATACTCCAAGCGGTGTTAAGAATATTAACTAGAATAGAAGCTTTTGTAGTGGGACAAGGGGATAGATGTGGGAGATATTTTGGAGCTAGAATCAATAGGACTTGGAAAGTAATTGAATATGGGGGGATAAAGGAGAAGGGAGAATCCAGGATAACATTAAGAACCTGGGTGACTAAAAGTAGAATTAGATTACTAACTATAGATAGAGATATTTGTAGGAGATAAGAAACAATGTCCATAGGTGTTTTATTAAAATATTCATGATCTGGCTAGGTACATCAGATTTCATTACTCAAAAGAAGACCAGCACATACTTAGCATATGACTATGCTTAAATATTCATTAGTGAGACTTACATGGCAGGAGATTAAAGAAGAGATGACCAGGACATTTGATTGCTAAATGTCAATTGCATGGTGAAGGATCCAAAAAGCGAGAGGAGAAAGTGTTTTTTACTAGTACTTTTGCTAGTAAACCCTGAACCTGATCAACTGAGCAATTTTAAATACCAGAAATCTCTCTTGTGAAAAGATGGACTAATACTGTCTTTTGATTTGGGTTTGGGTTTTATTAACTGGGGGGGGAGGAGGGGGGAAGAGAAAGTATGTTTTTCTGCTAAGGTCTGTTCCTCTTGCATTCTTAATTATTGTTCCTAAATCTTAGATTGGTGGTAAGACACATTATTATTATTATTATTATTATTATTATTATTATTATTATTATTAATCATTATTATTATTGTCCCTTAAAGTAATGGAAATATTCCCAGTATTAGATGGTGAGGTGAGGGTAGGGGAAAGAATGGTCTTTGAAGTATTGAGATTGCAGCACAATCCTTGGATTGTAACCAGGTGTATAAGAGTATTTATTGTACTTTGAAATATGCCATGGGTTGGGGAAGGTTTCCAGTGTATTTCTCCAATACTTTTCCTTTACAATGACTTACTTTAATATGACTATCACATAAAAGGGAAGCAATAATGAAAATAAGCCATCATTAGAACAACAGTAGGCAAAGCATTTGTTTGCTGATCTTGACCTTCTGTTTATTAGTCTTTCAGAGACTTGAAGGATATTTCAATGGCTAATAATCACAGTTGGGCAGGTTCCAGCTTAAAAAGTCAAAGAATTAGTAAATAACTGGCCCACTCTTCAGTTTTCCTTTTGTCAGTCAAATGCACACCAACAAAGACTCACATACACACACTTATACACCTCCCCCCCCCAAAAAAAAGCATAAGTAAATATGGGGAAATGGGAAATAGTTACATATCTTGCATCCTTACATATCATGCTTCTATGAACTTATTGGAGTTGAAGAAATTTCAACAGTTCATTTAAAATAAATGTGGAAATATATTCCATTTGCATTATAGAAAAGTTTTTACAATAGAAATTTTCCAGCATCAGATAAAAGTCAAAGAAATATTCTTCAATAGGTATAGAATATTTGATCTGTAACCAATATTATTTTAGACAATTCATCTTAAAATGCAGATGACAATTTACTACTAATCTTTTAAAAATATTTTTTGTCTTACTTTAACTGATTATTGCTCATTAGGACTCCAAGATGCTTATTTGAATATTCAGTGACAACAAGAGATTATGTCATTCATTGTTTACATGTCTAAGTATCTGTCTGCATAGTTTCATCAACCTAGAAGAGAAGTGTCTATGAATACAATTAGGAGTTTCTCACTGACAGACTACTGTGAGGAGAAAATTTATTTTTCTTATCACAGTTGGTAACAGTTTTTTCTTATATTTGTCGTTTACATTTTAAAAATAAGACTATTGCTATATTGATGACAAATCACAAGTAGCTCCATGTATAAAAGCTTTGTCAATGAATTTGGGAAATAAAGAATGGATAGATTCAGATTCCTCTGATTTTTGTTTGTAGGGGTAAAGAGGAAATCACTAAGTATTAGAAATACAAGTGTGGGGCAGTTAGGTGGCGCAGTGGATAGAGCACCAGCCCTGGAGTCAGGAGTACCTGAGTTCAAATCCGGCCTCAGACACTTAACACTTACTAGCTGTGTGACCCTGAGCAAGTCACTTAACCCCAATTGCCTCACTAAAAAAAAAAAAATACAAGTGTGGTAGCACTAGGGTTCTCCATTTCCATTAACAAAGATTAGTTTTCACTAATAGGTGACAGTGCTCCACGTGGGCCCTTTCTCCCTCGATACAGCTTTCTGGTCACCTAGAGGCATGAAAAATGCCACTTCAGGGAACTTAGAGTCCCTCAGACTTACCAGGTGTATAAAAATCATATAACCCCCAAAATCCTTCCTGACAGAAAAGGGGGCACCAATTCTAGAGAAAACAAGTGCCTCTGTATCCTTTTTGCATATTCTTTCCAGGCTATGCTAAATAAAATTCTTATTATTAATTCCCCAATTATTTAGAAATATTAATTTCCTCAAAAATTAGGATTGTACAATTAAGAGGAAGGGATATCAGAGACCAAATATTCTAATCCTTTTATTTTTCCAACTGTGGAAAATGAGGTTGAGAGATTAAGGGACTTGGCAAAGATCATACTGCTAGATGATAATAAAGACAAAAATATAGCTCAGGCCTCCAGATCAAAGTTCTGCTCAGTCTTCTACTGTTTGTATTATACTTACCCTGTTGGTTATTGGAAATGGATGTACCTATATATGTACATGGAAACAATTGAGGGGGCTGCACATACAAATTGTGGGGACTCATGGAAATTAAGATGCATTTTTTCACTTGAGTAGGTGAGAAAGGAAGTCTTTAAGAGAAACAAAACAAAAGAAAAACACACCAATATTCTTGTTTGTGGTTTTTTTGTTTGTTTTTGTGGGGCAATGGGGTTTAAATGACTTGCCCAGGGTCACACAGCTAGTAAGTATCAAGTGTCTGAGGCCGGATTTGAACTTAGGTCCTCCTGAATCCAGGGCCAGTGCTTTATCCACTGAGCCACCTAGCTGCCCCCACCCCACCAATATTCTTATATGTGCCTTACTAGGATTTACATTTCCCATATATTATAGGGCTTTAGGCCAATAGCTATGGAAAATAGGAATAAAAAGTGAATTTATGATCTCATTAAAATAAGAACTTCCAAATAAGACACTTTCTACCAATGTAATTCAAGCACATTCTCTGCAATTTTTAGTTTTAGGGAGTTAACCAGAGAAGTTTAAGTAACTTGCCCAACTTCAGTATGTCAATCAACAAGCATGTATTGAGCATTTATGATATGCCAATGCAATTGAATAACTACACTTTGAAAGGCAGAACTAATTTAAACTTGGTCCTTTCAATGTCTTTACATAAGAGTTCACCATGTTGTAACACTTTGTGTTACATAGATACAGAGAAGACAGAAGGTAATTGGAAATGTGAAGGCATTAGCAATTGTGGCACCTGTTAAAGGTGGACTATGAACTGAGTCTTGAAGGAAACCTGGAAGACTAAGAGGCAGATGTTAGGGGGCAGAGTATTATGAGAAGCAGGTACAGATAGTACAAAGGCACAGAGATGCAAGACAGTGTCATGTTGAGGAATTTCCAGGAGGCCAATGAAGTTAAATCAGAGAGTGAGTAGTGGAAAGAAATGTATAAGAAGGGTGGGAACATAATAAAGGGTCCAGATCATGAAGAACTTTAAATACTAAACAAAAAAAAATAAATTTAGTCCTACATATAAAAGGGAGTCACAGAAGCTGAATATGAGAGTGACATGTTTACTCCTATGCTTTAGGAAAATCACTTAGATGCTGAGTGGAAGAAGGATTGGAATTGAGAGAAACTTGACCAAGAGAAATCTGTCAGAAAGAATTGTAATAAGCCAAGTACCAGAGGATAAGGGACTTAATAAGGGCTGTCCAATTCATAAGAAAGGGACAGTTAGAAGGTAGAAATAACAAGATTTGGCAACAAATTGTATATGTGAAATGAATGAGATTTAAGAATTGAGGATGACACTGAGATTTCAAGTTTCAAATATTGTGATCATCATAGAGTATATATTTAGAGCTAGAAAGGACCTTTCAGGACAGCCAGTCTAACCCTTCATTTTACAGGTGCAGAAACTAAGGCCTGGAGAGGTGAAACAATTTGCCCAAGTTCATGCAGGTAGTAAGTGTTAGAAGTAAAATTTGGCCTCAGGGACAGTGACTATAGAACCAGTATTCTTACTGACAAACCACATTTTTATGCAACACATGGCTGAGTGAAGAAAGATAAAATGAAAGACTGTCTACATGATGATGAAAAAATATTAAAAATAATTCCCCGAAAGTCTTCATTTAAAGAGGATTCAGAAGCTCAGACAACTTTTTATTTCCCATCAGCAGTATTGCATGTATTCAGCTCCACCATCATCCTACCGCATCTTGTCCCTGAGAAAAAGCTCATCACCAGGAATCTCATCATAGAGATATCATCTGCTTGGTAGTTTCATCTCATCAGTACCTTCAGTTGTCTTTGCCCCTCTTATTGGAGGGCTTGAGGAGCAAAAAACAAACAAACAAATAAACTCTTTTCTCAAAGATCCCACTTAAAGAGGACTCAGAAGCCCAGGCAATTTCATTCCCCACCATCTGCACTGCTTAGATCCAACACCATCATCATCATGCACTTGTGTGCCAGTTACCTTCTCCCTACTCCCCTGATTTTTGTACTTTATTGTGTGTCAACTCTAATTAGATTGTAAGCTCCTTCAAAATAGGGACTATCTTTACTTTTCATGTTTGTATTCCTAGTACTTATGACAGTGCCTGGCACAAAATAGGTGCTTAATAAATGTTTATTGTATTATATTGTATTATAATAAAGCATAAAGAGAGCAAACTAATAATTTTGTGTACTTGCAGAAAAACTAATGTAAAAGATTTGTCACTAAATTAGATGAACTGACTAGCTCTTATTCCATTGTGTAAATAGAAAACTAAACAAACAAAGAAAACCTTAAGCTAAAATTATAACACCATATGACTAACAGGCATCAATCTTGGGAGAATTATAACTATTTTACTTTAAGTCAATAAGGATCACCTGCTATCACCTAAGTTTTCTTATCCATTACCTCTTCGTCATCAAATTGTAGGTTCTTTGTAGCCATGTCTTCCATTAACTATCTGCAAAATTTGACATTGTATCTTTTTTTTATTAAATGAATGCTCTTTCCTCTATTGCTTTCTATGAAGTCACATTCCTGTCATTCTTCCTACTTCTCTAATCTTTCATTGTTTTCATAGCTTGTATTATTTTTCCCCATTAGCTTCACTGTCCAAAAGGCTTGATGTGATTGTCTTTCACAGTTTCTCTCTCTCTCTCTTTCTCTCCCTCTCTCTCTCCTGACCCTTTTCCTCTGTCTCACCCTCTCTCTCCTTCTCCCTTTCCCAGTTCTCTCTCCCCAACATGATAATTTCTTTCTTTTATCTAATCTTCATAGAGTATTTAAATTCTATTCAACTTTTACAAAAACAACATAGTTTTGTATACTTAGTGGAATAAAACTAGCATTTCCATAACATAGTACAATAATATGATAGCACACAAAACTGCCAGTGTGTTATGGATAACTTGATATTTTTTTCAAATATACAAGAAAATTATCACTTATTTTCCTTTTTTTCCTTACCTCTGGCATCCCAAAGATGGCTTCTATTAGACACAAATAGATGCATATATAAATATGTATACATTTATATATATATATATATACACACACACACATACATTCATACACACATGTATAGTTATATATGTGTATGTATGCATGTATCTATTTGTAATATAGGGGTATGTATATAATTATTCTATACATGCTTCTATTTATCGATTCTTTCTCTGGATTCAGATAGTGTCTTTCTTCAAGCATCCATTATAGTTCATTTAAGTATTTATAATAGTCAAAATAGCTTATTCACTCAAAGTTGTTTTTAAAAGAGTACTGCTCTTACTGTATGTAATGTTTTAATGGTTCTGCTCATTTTACTGTTCATTATTTCATGCAAATCTTTCCATTTGTCTGAACTAATAATTTTCTAAAATAAGTGAGTTTATAATTTCTTATAGCACAGTAGTATTCCATCACAATAATGTACTACAACTTGTTCAGCCATTCCCCAATTGATGGGCATCCCTGAAATTTTCAATTCTTTGCCACCACAAAGAGAGTTGCTATACACATTATAGAAAATATAGGTTCTTTTCCTTTTTCCATAATCATCTTTGGAAATAGACCAAGTAGTGGTATTATTGTGTCAAAATGTAGATAGTTTACTAACTCTTTGCACATAATTACAGATTGCTATCCAAAATGGTTGGATCAGTTCAAAATTCTACCAACAATGAATTAGTGTCCTGATTTTTCCACATCCTCTCCAACATTTGTCACTTTCCCCTGAAATCATTTTAGCCAATGTAGTAGGTTTAAAATGATATCTCAAGGTTATTTTAATTTTATTTCTGTAATCAATAATGATTTTGAGCATTATAAATTTTTAATTTCAGGGATCATGTGCCATCTCAACTGTGTGCCTGCCCCCATTATCTACAATGGTACTCTGAACACTGTAGGTGAATGACAAATGTTTGTTGCATTGAATTGAATGGACATGAACATCAGATAGGTATAGGCAGATACCATATAAGCATACCCAATGAAGAGATGAAGAAAAAAGAAAGAAATCTATAGGGTTGAAACACAGCTTCAATAACAAAATCCAGGACAGATCAAAGAAATGGAACTTCTCAGTTTCTAGTTGCCTGGCAACATCATACAATCAACTTTAAATAGGATATAAAAAGAACCACTGAGTTCCTAATTGTTCCAGCACCATGTTGAAAGAGTAGGAGGTCATTTACCCTTTGCTACCATCAATACTGATTCATACTCCACCAATTGTTCTTCATCCCTTTCTGTCTGTCTATGTTGCTAACTGTCCACTCCACTGTTGACCACATTTACAAATATACTTGCTCTTTTGTTATCTTACAGCTGCTCTGATGCTGGTTATGCTTGGTATTCAATGGAGGATTGATCTGGTACAAGTTGTAGGCCGCAGATAACTTGTCAACAAGTTTGCTAGTCAACCACGAATGAAACCATCAATCATTTCATCAGAATTTTGTAATAATGAAGATGTTATTTATAAGATGTTCTAAGATATGGAAGAAAGTCACTGTAGCTTTTGCTGTAGATTTTTGTTGAAACTTTTTTTTTCCTTTCATTTTAAAATTGGTTCTCCTTATCTTGCCTAGGCTGGAATCACAGGAACTACTGAGGAACTACTTTGACTGAAGGAGGAGCATTCACTTCCTCTCATTCCAGCCTGAGTTGGTTGACTACTCTTCAGAAAACCTGATATTATCAGAGAGTAGGGGCTTACTATATTAATGTCAAACAATTAGGACACTGAATTAGCATAGCCCACTATAACTCAGAACACAAGGTAAAAAGACCCACCAAATACAGGTTCATTGGTAGCAGGTATTATAGGCATTAGGGATGGGCCTCCTGATTGGAACTTTCAAAGGACATGAACTACCACATAACATGTACTTCCTGTTGACAACTGAGACTAAAAATACTTATTGATTTCTACTAGCTCCAAACATTGCATTTTGAATTCATAAAAGTAAGTTCCCAGATTATCTATAAATATGCTGAGAACTGCCAGCTAGGAATAAAGATCATCATATTAATATGAAAAATAGCCAATGATAAATATTTTACAATGTCTCTTATCACATATATTAATTAATTATAAAATTAGCAGTCGACACTGTGACCAATAAATCACTGCTCATGAAAAATTTGTGGTGGTATATGTACTGAGGTGGAATTTTAACTATCATTTTAAACAGTGTTGAAGCCACAAGGAAGAAATACTCTTGCTTTAAGCCAAGTTTATGTTTAATAGTAACTACAAGAAATAAATATATTTTTTCTGATTTTAACTCTTTCTTTTCCTTTTACACAATGATTTTGGGGATGAGAATTTATGTGAGTTGATACATATTCAAGTCAGTAGAAGCAAGTGAACAAAATGTACAGTGATTAAATGAAAATGAAAGAAAACTATAATCATTACAAAATGTGTTGCTCCTAAAGAACCAGAAAGGAAAAAAAAAAGTTTTTCTTCAAAAAATAAAAACACCATAAGGACTATATATATATATATATATATATATATATATATATATATATATATATATATATATATATATATATATTGATTACTACAGTTAACTGTCAGAAAAGGCTACACTTGTTGATTAGTTTGACTTCACTTTTTTTCAGTGTCACAACAGAATCTTCAAACATAGTGATGATAGCTAGTGTTTATATAGTGCCTACTACATGCTAGGCATTGTGCTAAGTACTTTGTAAATATAATTTCAATTGATCCTTAACACAACCCTAAGAGGTGGGGGCTATTATTAATTCCACTTTACATTTGAGAAAACACCTTGCACTGTAGAACCTAGTTTCTGCCTAGACAATATACATACATGTATTCATATATACACACACACATATATATGTATGCATATGTAAATATATTTGTATATTTATCTGCATACTTACACACATATGTATGTATATGTGTATATTTATGCATAGATATACAAGCATATATGCACACATATACCTATGCATGTGCATACATGTATGTACCTACATGCATTTACATATACACATTAATTTATACCTGTATATATGTATACACATATACATGTATATACCCGACCTAGGTACCTACCTATATATAACTTTATATCTATATCTATCTATACCTATATCTATACACATATATGTACATGCACACATATATGTTTACATAGAAATGAAAATGTGTTTAAACATACACATACATATAAATGAGTATTGTACAAAAGTGACATTCATAAAATTTTAAGATATGTGTTTTTTGTGGGGGGAACTGAATTATTTGTTTAACTAATTTGATCAAGGCAGCTGCTATAATTTCTAGAACTTTAAATTAGAAAGTCTATATTTTAAAGGGCCTACAATAATATTTTTACTGCTTTTCAATGAGCCTAGGAAAATTATTTAAACTGTTTTCTATTCCTTCTGTTATCACGAACTGTAACCATGTTTTAAGTGGCTTTTAATCTTTTAAAATATCTTAATGCAAATAGTTCCAAAGAGCTTCTTCCCCTCATAAATTTGCAATTCATTGCTCTTCCACTGTATAATGTGATATCTGTTTGATTGATGTGTAATGAAATTTTACCTAAATCTTTAAGGCAAGGTATTGATTGAACAATTATACTTCATTTAACCTGAAGTGTTATCTGTTCTTACATTCAACCCCTTGTTCCTTTATCTGACTTTCCATAAGATCTAGTTATAACTTTATTTATAAGCACTGACACATTTAGACTGTAAATCAATTTTCCATTTTCATTGTATAGGAGAAATTGCTCTTCAATAGGATTTTGCTCTCTCAAAGGACAGATTCAGTGTAGCACTTACATTTAATTGATCTACTAGGTTTGCTATTGAAGTATCTGTCAAGGTTACATAGGTGAAGAAATCTGTAATTTTTTTATTTCTATGAAATCTATTTCAATTTAGAATTAATTTTGGAATCTCTTATAGAAAATGTTCATTAGACTAGTTGGTAAAAAAAAAAACAGAATTGCTTCCTTTATTCAATACTATACTGGGTTGTTTTATTCATCAGTTGAAAAGATCCCCTTAGCTTTGAGCCCTCCTAACTCACAATTATATTAATGTCCAAATGAACATGAAAGGTTGTGAGCTATTGCAGTAAAATTTAGACTTGGCATAAAATAATTGGGTTCAAGTCCCAACTCTAATATTTAAAGGCATTGTGACTTTGTTAAAGTCATTTAACCTCTCTGAGCATCAATTTGCTCTTTTAAAATTGGAATAGACCTAAGGGAAAGGGAGACAAATTGAGCTAGAAAGAAAGAAATTGTGTACATGATTTAGAAGGGGTTGAATGTGCAAGGAAAGCCAGTGATTACATTTGGAGAGAAGAAATCAGGAGGAATTAAGGAAATTATAGAGGAGAATAAAGTAAAAGTCTAGATTTTGCTACCTATTTCTGTGAAAGAATTTTGGAGATGACAAAGGATCAAGGAAAATAGGTTTTAGAGTAAAATTATGAAAAAAGAGGCTCAGGGACTAGGAAAAGAAGATGTCAAAATCAGGTAAGTAAGAAAAGGGAAATGGAGCAAATTTGAGAGTACAGAAAAGCGGTAGAGTGGTTGTTAAGTAGGGCGAATTTACAAATAAAAGTTTGATGTGATGAAAAGAGAAGGAAGTGTGGCTAGAGAACTCATGAGACGAAGGCAAGGAAGTTAAGTATGCTAAGTGGATCAAAATTTTTAAAGGTTTGGGTATTTTTTTTAAATTTTGTGTACATGGTTTACTTTTTATTGATATCCTTTGTTTTTCTATCACCTTGATTTCTGTATATATGTCTCCTGCCATGTAGGGGGCAGCTCAGTAGTGCTGTGGACAAAATGCTGGGCCTGGAGTCAGCAAAAGATGAGTGTAAGTTTATTCTCTAGTTGACCAAGGACAAGTCACTTAACCTCTGTCTGCCTCAGGTTCCTCAACTATAAGATGGAAATAATAGTAACACCTACTTCCTAGGATTATTTTATGGATTAAATGAGGGGAAAAAAAGTAAAGCACTTAGCACAATGCCAAACATAGTAGTCCCTTAATAGAAAATAGTTTGCTTTCTTATTTTCAGTGTTCTGCCACCCCCAACAAAACATCCCTTATTTTTAAAATGTAATAATGATAATATTAAGAAAATAAAAGAACAGTTGAGAAAAAAAACAAACAACACATTTATAGTATCTAGTAGTGGCAACTTCCCACAAACATAGTTCCCCACTTTAAAGAAGGAAGGGAGGTACATTTTGTCAACTCTTTTTTGGGGGCGGGGCAGTGGGGGTTAAGTAACTTGCCCAGGTTCACACAGCTAGTAAGTATCAAGTGTCTGAGGCTGGATTTGAGCTCAGGTTCTTCTGAATCCAAGTCCAGTGCTCTATCCACTGTGCCACCTAGCTGCCCCCCATTTTATCAACTCTTTTGGGTGAGTAATTGAAGTCACTAATTACAGCTTATTCAATTATATATATATATATATATATATATATATATATTTTTTTTTTATTTTGCTCATTCAATTTACATTGCTGTAGTCAACCAATCAATACATATTCAGTGCATATGGCAGTCCCTATGGTATACTTTAGAGGTTCAAAGACAAAAAATATGAACTTATTTCTGCCCTAAGAGAGATTACATTTGATCCACAGACACATGTACATAAAAGTATGCATATTTATGTATCTATGTCTATGTATCCATATCTATCTATGTCTCTATCCATAGCTTACCAAATATTTTGGAGGGAGGCATTGCACATTGGTGAGATTAGGAAAGTCAGTCTGTTAGTAGTAAGGACCTGCCTGGCATCAAGTTCAGGGTTGTGTGGGGCAAGTTGGAAAGTATTAATTAATTGCTTATTTATGCCAGACACTGTTTTAAACTCTGGAAAAAGAGAAGTCCTTCTTGAGCTGACTTTTAAAGATACATAGGGATTTTATAAGGTGGAGGAAAGGAGGGTGTGCATCCTAGTCCTATTGGACAGTCCCTGAAAAGCCGTAGCGATAGAGTAGAGAGGGCATGTTTAACAAGAGTGAAGAACAGCAAGAAAGCCAGTTTGGCTGGACTGAAGAGTACATGAAAAGGAGGTAGGGCAGGATAGAATCAAGTGTTAATAAAGGACTCCAAATGCCAAGAGGTGGAGTATGTCTGTAGTTCTAGAGGTAATAGCTACTAGAGAAAAGAGATATGACATCGACACAACTTTGCTTTAAAAGTCTGACTTTGTCAGATCAACATATTCAAAATAGAACTATTATCTTTCATGTAAACTCTCCCTAGCAATCTTGGCCTTCTTGCTATAACCCACACATGATATTGCATCTACTGACTCTGCCTTTACACTGACAGACTTCCATGCCTGGAATGCTCTCCCTCCTTGAACTTGCCTCTTAACTTCCCTGGCCTCATTTAAGAGTCAACCCAAATTCTATCTTTTTCAAGATCTTCTTCCCACTCCCCAACCCCTAAATACACTGCTAATGCTTTCCTTCTACCTATACTTTTGCAATTCCTCATAATTGGTCTTCCTGCCTCAACTCTCCCCTTTCTAACCTATCTTCTCTGCAGGTGCCAAAATGATATTCCTGAAGTACAGTTCTCACCATATCTTTCTCTCCTTCAAAAAGCAAAAAAAAAGAAAAAAAAAGAAAAAAACCACACACACACATAAACAAAAACAAACAAACAATAACAACAGAGTTCTCTGTTTGGTGGTGTACTTTTTTTTTTTCTTCAGGGTAACGGGGGTTAAGTGACTTGCCCAGGGTCACACAGCTAGTAAAGTGTCAAGTATCTGAGGCCAGATTTGAACTCAGGTACTCCTGAATCCAGGGCCAGTGCTTTATCCACTGCACTACCTAGCTGCCCCCTGGTGGTGTACTTCTAACCCACATTTCATTACAAAATAATGGGACTATTTGTTGTTCCTCACAAATAATACCATCAACCTTTACTACTTGAAATCTTTAGATGCCTTCATAGGCTCAAGTCATCCAGTTCTACCACCCCATTATACAGATGAGGAAAATGAGACCCACAAAAGTGAAGAAACTTGCCTAATATCACAGAGGTAATAAGTGTCAGAGGTGAGATTTGATCAAAGTTCCTACAGAAAGCAGTGAAAGAAGCAGATGGCATGCTCCAGCCTCTTCCATTGTTTTAACTACCTGAGCCAGGCTCTTTGCCTGGCCCTGAAGATGCAGGGGAACCAGCACTGCCCCATGGCCACTATCAACTAGATGCACTGCGATGGCTGCCCCAAGTGGCCCTCGGCTGGCCCTGGCATGAATGGCTATCCCCAGCTCAAGGCCGTGGTGCTGAAGACAATGATTTGGAAGCCCAAGAAACCCAACTCCACCTCTGGCAGGGAGGCCATCTGCTTCATCCTGGGCGAGGGTAACGGTCTCCAGGACCACCACGTAGTCTTGGTGAATGGAGGCCGTACTCAGGACCTGCCCGGCATCAAGTTCAGGGTTGTGTGGGGCAAGTATGACTGCGACCATGTTCAGAAGAAGAAATGATGGGAACGGAGTCCTTAGGTCACACTTGGGTGGCTGGCTCTGATGGAAAGATGGACTTGGGGGGTGAGGGAGGTGGGGTGCACATAGGCCAATAACACAATCATGACCACCCTTTAAAAAAATTATAATTTCCTACAAAGTCTACACACTGGTTACCTGCTGAATAGATCACAGAAGCGAGATAAACACCCTTCCTATGGATTGACAGAGCAGCTAGGTGGTGCAGTGGATAGAGCACTGGGTTTGGAATAAGGAATATTCATCTTCCTGAGAATAAATCCAACCTTAGATACCAACTGTGTGATGATGGGCAAGTCACTTAATCCTACTTGCCTCAGTTTCCTCATCTGTCAAATGAGCCAGAGAAGGGGCAGCTAGGTGACAGTAGATAAAGCATTGGCTCTGGATTCAGGAGAACCTGAGTTCAAATGCACCTTCAGACATTTGACACTTACTAGCTGTGTGACCTTGGGTAAGTCACTTAAACCTCATTGCCCCACACACAAAAAAAAATGAGCTGGAGAAACAAATGGTAAGCCACTCCAGTATCTTGTTCTATCTTTAATAAACTCTGAAATAATGAATCATTAGAAAATCACTGAGGATCCTCTTCATGGAATTAGTAGGAAAGGGAGAATTAGAATTCACAGACCTTGGATTTTAGTTTATGATTTGGCCTTGAGATCACATTGCCTTAATTATCTTTGTCTAATAATCCATCAAGGAATTAAGATTACCTAACTGAATATTTGGATGAAGTATGATGGTTGCTTGGTTGCATATTTTTCACAATTCAATTATGCATCTTATTTTAAAAAAACATATAATTTCTTGTTATTGCTCAGCTTTGAAAAGAAATTCATTTAGAGTTAATAATTTTCATAGGTAATCATTTCTTTATACTCTTCACCCTACAGGAATGCATATAAAGCCTCCCTCCTTCCCTTCCCCCCTAAAAAAAGCTATTCCAAAATCTGCATTTTTAAAATTTCAGCAGCTTTAAGAAACTGATTTGTGTCTTCATGGTGTGTTTAATATTCAAAATGTTTTAATTAGCATACTACCAAGTTTCCTATTTTCCCAGGAAGCCAAATGTAGATTTCTAAATATTTCTTCAGGTCTTAAATGTGAACCTTGAAGTCTATTTCATTTTTATCATATTAATGAAGTCATAAAAACGTGAAGATTTAGATGCCCATTAGGAAACTATTTCATACCATTAATTTAGATACTCTATAAAATTATGTATTTATTTCTCCAGTGAAGAAATCATAATGTCATGTAGAAAGACAGTTTTCTGTTAGCCATAATGCAGAACAAAATCTGACAGGTTTTGTTACTGCCACATATATATTGTACATAATAAAGGCAGGAATGTGGGACAAAAGGATAGATAGCATTGACCTTATATCCTTTGATTAGCTTTTGTTCTTCATCAGGTTTATTTGCATCCTGATCTGGGGAGGCACTCAGGAGCAAGCTATGAACTAAAAGAGCTCACTTTGCTCTTGTCAGAAAGAAGCTTTCTAGCCACTTCACTACAGGATCTGGTATGCTGGGGAAGGAAAGAGAGGAGAGAGAGAGAGAGAGAGAGAGAGAAAAGGGAGAGAGAGAGAGTGAGAGAGAGAGAGAGAGAGAGAGAGAGAGAGAGAGAGAGAGGGAGAGAGAGGAATGAAGAGAGAAGAGATGACCTTAAAGAGCTAAAGGCCAGTCATATATAGGGCCATTATGAGCAAGAGTGACCAAAAATTATGTGTAGATGGATAATCAAATATGTATAGACATGAGGCCTAAAATGAGAAGAATGATGGCATCACCAGAAAAAACCATCAGTGTGTTCTTTATTTATGTTGCCTGTGTTTAATCTGTTACCTAGTTTCCTTAGTTTTCTATATGCATGCCCTTGCCTATACCTAATGTGATAATTTATGAGAAGATGTACTCCATGTGTGCAGGAGAGAAGTTTCTTAACACTATTTGCTATAATATTTTACTGAATATCTTGTTTTAAACAAACATGTTTTCTAGATATTTGGCAAACGTACACATGTGGAGGCTTGTGAACTATGGTTCTGCGTCACCACTGACCCACATACTATCTAAAACTTGAAAGTAAATGCTCTGAAGAATCCACAGGAGAAAGGATGCCCAAATTATTGCTGCTGCTGCTGCTGCTTCTCTCTCTCTCTCTCTCTCTCTCTCTCTCTCTCTCTCTCTCTCTCTCTCTCTCTCTCTCTCTCTCTCCCCCCCCAAATTAAGCCTACTCAAACTAAATGTTGCATAGTTGATAAAGTGTTAACCTTGGGTTCAGGGAGATCTTAGTTTAATTACTGCCACAGACACATACTTGCTATGGAAACTTGAACAAATCACTTTCTGTCTCTGTATGTAATATGTGAGTAGGTGTTAAAGAATCAATGCAAATAAATGTTTTTTTGATAAAAACATGCAAATTCATGAATTTTCAGCTATTATTCAATATCAAACATTCACTTTATATTAATTAGATAAACTATATACTTTCAATTGAAAGGTTAAAATTTCAAAGGATTGCCTGACCTTAAATTGTTGTGCAACTAAGAAGCAATTTCATTTGTAAATGTATACTACCAAACTTTCTTCAAGGTATAATGTTTTCAATGAGGAAAATTAAAAAAAAAATAGAGATACTTATTTTGTACCTATGATATAGAAAGTAGAGTTGAACATTTAGCTTTCAAAACAAAGGGGTGATTGATAATATGTTGCAATGAAAACAATCATGGGCCAGGGAGAAAAAAAAGATTGAGGTTCTGATCCCAAATCCCTATCTAGCTGTGAGCTGTTGGACATCGGTGAAGATACTTTAATCTCTGGATTCCAATTATATCATCTGAGAGATGAAGAGATAACTAGGGCCATTTAAAAGACTCTTCAGTTTTTTATAAATATACATATACACATACAAATATACATACATATATGCTTCTTCAATACTATGAATTTTTTGTCATTTTTAATATTGAAATGCATTTTGTCATAGAGTTATATTGTCACTACTACAATTAAGATGCATCCAGAATAAATATGATATTTTTTTCTTAGCTCTTAAATTGATCTTTTCCCCATTTCTTTCATGTATGCTCTGGTGGGCTTCATTTTGCACACTTGACTTTGAGAGGCCAGTAGGCCATATGTACAGGTGTTGAAAAAATAGTTGTAGACATAAAGCCTAGAGTTTGAGAAATTGTTTGAGGAAAGAAATATAGATTTTGAAGTCATGCACACAGAGGTGGTAATTGTAGGCATGAAAGTGCTTGAGGGCACTGTGAGAGAGCAAAATCTAGATAAGAAAAGTCAAGGTCAGAGATTGAGGAAAGAGGAGAAAGAAGAAAAGGAGTTTTTTAAAGAGTTTTTTTTTTCTGTAAAAGTAGAATCAGAACAATGTAATTGAAAGAATGTACTATTAGAGCCTCAGTGTAGGACTTTAAGAAGTGAGATTTTTATTTGTTATGCAAATATTCAGAACCCAGCAAAAGGCTGCTAAGCCAAGGATGATAGCAGTTCATTAGTTGCAGGCCATCTGGGTAAGTGCTGAACCTCCTCCAGGGAAAGTCAAGTTTACTCATGTATCATTAAAAGAGCAAAAACAGTGAAGGTGGCCAAATGCCCGAGTAAAGATGTATGCAACTGTAAGAGACAACTGAACCAAGGGGACAAATGAAAGTGAAGACAAGAAACTCAAAATAATAATTTCCATGACTTTGGAAGGGGATTGCAAAGGTGGGTCACCACTACAATGAGTTACCTGGTGATGAGGCAGAGATCTATGGGCTCCTTTTCTTCTATGGGGATTTAGTAGCTCCACTCCTTTCAGGGTCTCAAACTGTGGTTATGGAAGTTGAAATTCTCAAATTAATGCCATGAAATTCAAAGAAAGAGAAGGAACCTTTGTGATATAAATAGTAGTAAGCAATACTAATGTTATACAAACTCAATAAGGATGGTCAATACTAAGAAAAAGCCGCTGGATTTGGAAAACTGGAGGTTATTGGAGTACTTTAAGAAAATAATACAGTATTGTGAAAGAAAAGGCATAATATAAGGAAGTAAGGATGAATAGAAACTTAATAATTATAGAGAATGAAAGTAACCTTTTGAGAAGTTTGTAGGAAAGAAATGAAGTGATAGCATAAAGAGGTAACAGGGTCAATGGCATTTTATGTATTTATTTACTAGTTTGTGTGAGAAAATTATTAATAATAGGGGTTTTGTGACTCCCAGGGCCCCCTAACCCCCCCCCCCCACTGAGAGAGCCAGGCCTGACCTTTCTTAAGGTCAGACCTTTCTTAAGGTCAACCCAGAGTCAGGAAGTTACCTCATTCAAAACCATACCTACTTGAACGTCTTGTTCCTGCCAGAGGATCTGTTCTCTGGGCTCTGACCTTCAAATCCAGTGAACCAATAGATTTGAGTGATGCTAGCCAAATAGCTTTGAACAATATGCATGGGCTAGCTCAGCTCCTGCCTGCAGCAAGCTTGCACAGACATTGACTCTTTATGGCCCAGAAACTTGGTGAGTACAGATGCAGACCTCTAGGGTTCCCCATTTTCTCTCTTCTCTCTCGTCTATTTCCTATTTAGGCTTTCCTATCTTTCAGAGCCATGCATGCTCTCTTTACTAATACTTAATATAACTTAATATATATTTAATGTCCCCAAACTGATGTAGTAACCTCTAATTTCTAAGTAACAAATATATGATAAACCCCAGCTAATTGTCCCTACACTTGGGACAATTATAGGGTAACCACATATAGTTTTACTCACCATATTTGTTTGTTTGTTTGTTTGTTTTAGTGTTGCTAATTTGTTTCTTCCAGGATAGAATAAATGACAATGTTGATAGGGGTTGTCATAAACTGAAAGGGATTGACAATTAATAGAAAGGTAGACCAGTAAGTATCTTATAGAAGATGGGAGAAAAGAGCATCAAGAATACAAATTGAGAAGAACACTTCCAAGACATAAAAAAGAAGAAAATGGGTTTAAAATTTAGAAAGATTTTGAGTATAGAAGTTGAGAGAATTGATACAGGATAGATTCACATTCTTCATAAAGTAGAAAATGAGGTTACTAGTAGAAATCATAAGGGAATGAATGGAGTGGGAATCTTGAGGTGACAATGAGAATATTAATTTTCCTCTACCAATTTTCTGACTGCATGCTCATATCTTCTAGAAACTGATAATGAACCTAAAATACAACCAATCTGTTAAGGACAGGTAGTCTTTTCACTTAAGATCTACCCTACTAAAAAAAAATGTGGCAGAGTTGATAAAGTGATAAAAGTTGATAAAGTATCCTTTGATTCAGGAAGATCTTAGCTTACTGCCACAGATACTTACTGTGTAACCTTGGGCAAATCTCTTAGCATATTTCAGCTTTAGTTTATTTGTTATTAAACTGGGGAAAATACTAGCACATACCTCACAGGGTTGTTGTGAGAATCTAATGAGATAACACATGTAAAGTACCTTGCTAAACTTCAAGTGCTACTAAAATATATAAAACTTTTCTGCAGAAATATTGAATGATAATCATGCACACAGAAAAATCAGAAAAAAAAATATTAGTTTAGGGGCAGCTAGGTGAAACAGTGGATAAAGCACCAGCCCTGGATTCAGGAGTAACTGAGTTCAAATCCGGCCTCAGACACTTAACACTTAGTAGCTGTGTGACCCTGGGCAAGTCACTTAACCCCTATTGCCCCACAAAAAAATTTAACTTAATAAAAATAAAGAAATCTATCACAAATTGCTTCTACATAATGAGAATTCATAATAGTTATCATTAAAATAATTTCTTTAAAAAGAATGTCAATGGATACCTCTGCCAAGCTTGAATGTTCCTATCTTAACAAAAGATCTAATTATATATCATTCAATATAATTCAGTAAAAACTTACTATGTTTCAGGCACTGTGCTAAATTCTGGGAATACAAAAAGATTTTTACAGTATAATGGGGGAGACAAAACATACAAACACACACACACACACACACACATGTGCACACATAGTGGAAGAGATTACAATCAGATAAGGGGATGTCTGTTTTGAGACCTTAAAGGTAGAGTAGTTCTGAGTACTGGTAAGTTTCAAAGGGTCTGCACAATTTTCAGTGGTTGTTTTAAAAGGTCAGTGAACTGAAGAATGAATGTCATTGGTTTTAAGACTTTTGAGATGCTATGAGGTTCGGATGATGAAAGAGTTATAAATCTGAGTGTTGAAGTCACTAAAGATGATTTCAGAGGAAACAGTCTTTGATAACTGAGGAGGATGAGGAAAGGGTGGTGTAAATATGGTCTGTACTTCAAAACAAGAGAAGTTGCTCATGACTAATCTGGAAATATGTTTAATATGATTGTACATATATAACCCATATCAAATTACTTGTCTGAAGGAGAGGGAAGGGAAGGGAAGGAAGGAGAAAATTTTTGGAAATCAAAATCTTCAAAAAATGAGTGTTAAACACTTTGGAAAAAATATTATTAAGTGGGGTTGGGTGGAGAGAAGCTGCTGAGTGATGGTAAGCAGAACAATTGTCTGATTGACTCTGGAAAGAGTTTTGAGGTCTTCCTTCTGTACTTGCGAGGCTGAACACTGGCTAGTGTAATAGATAGAGTTTCAAAGAAAGTATTGTTTCCAGGGAAAAGCCATGTTCATATAATGCAAGAGAGTGGAAGGAATGTTCAAAGGAAAAACAAATCCAGAATGTATGTGAGTTTGTATACAACATAATAGGGTTTTGTAATGTCTAAAATTGATGAGCCAGAGGGGTCAGCATTCAGAATGATGCTTGATAAAAATTGGTTTTGCTTGCTTGTTTTGCTATCCATTTAGCCAAAACAACAGTCAATATTATATAGCCCATTTAGGTTTCAAAGAGCCTTGCATTTATTATCCCATTGGAGCCTCATAATAACCCCATGAACTAAATAGTAATGGCATCATCATGATCATTTTATAGATGAGGAAACTAAGCCTGAAAGAGGTTAAATGGCTAGTAAGCTTCAGAAACTTGATTTGGACCCAAGCTGTCCTCACTGCAGGTTTAGTACTCCATCCATTACATCTCATTGCTTCTCCTATTCAGCACATGGTTTTTATGCCTTAAGTATTTGTTTCTCAGACTCTTTTTCCATCTATTTGTTTTTACCCAGTGTTCATAGCCCTTATAATTTTATGTAAATACCATAAAACCTTACCTGAAGAGTACAGCTCATACTGATCTTTGTTTCTACAAAGTCAATTGCATTTACTGTCTGTTCTGAATAGATATTATATAATTTTCTTATTTCCTAATTTATTATATATCTAGTGCCCATGATACTTGCTTCTTCTCTATCATTCCCCAGAACAGCTACCCTAAGTTCAATGTAGTTTTATTGGGTCTACATCCTCCCCAAACCATAGCTAACAAAGAACCATTGATATTTTGATTTTCTGTTTTTACAATTAGTTCAAGGCAAAACCATGCAATTAAACAGATTGGTAAGAAAATAAAATGTTAGACTAATCTCACTCTAAATGGGGCATTCATAGTGCAATAAATATAATATCCATGGAAAAAGTGGGCAAAAATAGGGATATGTGATGGGCATATATTTGAAACACACATGAGATCACATTTGTTGTGAGCCACACAATTAGGAACAAATGTGGCCCAAAATACCAGTAAAAAAGTGACAAACACCTCTAGTGTTTCAGGATTGCCAGTGTCTTCTGGCAAAAACAGCACCCAGATCTCACTAGTCCTACTCCCAGCTGGGCATAGAATATCTACTGGATTTTTATTGTCATCCTCATTGTTGTTGTTCAGCTGGTCACTCTTTGCAGTTGTTTTCAATTTGTGGGCATGGTAAACTTTGCAGATGATTGCTCTGCTGGTGAAAGGCAGTTATTGCTAATCTACTGCTTATATCATTCTATATTGCATGAAAAAATATGGATGCAAGTAGAAACATCAAAAAAAAGGAAGCATCTTCTGGATATGATGATAGTTATGAGAGTATGTCTCAGGGTCATTTAGAATATAAGTTCCTTGAGGATAGGAATCACATCTTATTTATGTTCATGTTCCCCTCAATGACTGGCACAGTTTGTGGGTGCTCAATAAATATATGCTCAGTCAAATGGGATTGAAAAGTATATAGAAATTACAACTTTCAAAACATGCACATTTCAAAGGAATTCAAGGCAGGTGTGGTATGACCACTGCATTTACATATCCATCTGTTAAGTTTCTAAAATTTAAGCTTTGAATACTCCCCTAGGCTTCCAAACTAACTCCTCAAACACTTTATAGTACATATTCACATAGTTATCAAATCACTTTACATAGAGCTCAGCAGTGTCTTGAATTTGCCTTACCCTGTCAGTCAGTAGTCAGAGGAAAATGATGGAATTCATTTGAGTATTTGAGGGATATCCTCAGCCAGATAGGGAACAGTACTCACAATTAATTCCTGGAACATTCTGCCAAATTTTTTCTCTCTCTCTAAATATAACCCATAGGTAGTGGTATTTGCGAATCCCAAACTAGAGCTTATTTGCTATATACCCTTCAGAGAGAAAAGACACCTCAAGGAGAATAGTCAGAGGGTCAACTATTCCTGCCCAGGGCATTTTCTTAAAATCTGTCAATATGCCTGATAAATGGAACAAATAACTTTATTGAAAATGTTCACAAATATTTCATCCTGACTTCCCTATTATTATCGAGGGAAACACTGTCCTCCCAGTCACTCAGACTTGCAATTTAGATATCATCCTTGACTCCTCACTTTCTCTCTCTCACTACCATATTCAGTTTCTTGGCAAAGTTCAGACAAGTCTGTCTGTGCAAGATCTCTTCAATAGGCACCCTTCTTTTTTCTGACACTGTCACCCTCCAAGTTCAGGCCCTCATCACTTCATACCTAGACTATTATAAAAGCCTGATGTCTAGCTTCTCCACCTAAAGTCTCTCCCCACTCTAGCCCATCCTCTACTCAGGTGTAAAAGTGATCTTCCTAAACAACAAGTCTGATGTCCCTTGCCTATTCAAAAAACCCCAGGGGCTTCCTGTTGCCTTCTATACAAGTTCCTATATTTGCCTCCTATATGAATATAAAATAATTTCTTTGGCTTTTGAAGTCCTTCATAACCTTGTCCCTTTACAGTTTTCTTATACTTTGTTTTCTTCCACATTCTGCACTATGCAGTGACTATGGTCTCCTTGCTATTGCTTGAAAAATAACCCACCATCTCCTGATTCTGTGCATTTTCAAAGGCTGTTTTCTATGCCTATAATGCTCTCCTGACTCATCTATGCCTCCTGATTTCTGTGACTTTCTTCAAATCTCACCTAAAATTCCACCCTCTTCAAAAAGTCCTTCCAAGTCTTCATATTAGTTTCTTCCCTCTGAGATTATCTCTAGTTTATATTCTCTCTCTCTGTCTTTCTGTTTCTTTTTCTCTTCTTCACTTTCTCTTTGTTTCTCTGTCTCTGTCTCCCTCTCTTCCATCTATGAACATGTGCATAATTGTTTATATGTTGTCTCCCCGATTTGAATGTGAGCTTCTTGAAGGCAGTACCTTCATTTTTACCTTTCTTCATACCATCAACAATTATCGTCGTGCCTCACATATACTAGCTATTTAATACTTGTTGATAGAATTGACTGATTCTGCTTTAATTTTTTCAGCCATTTACATTTTATGACATGTATATGTAACCTTAGTGAACTTTGTAATGACCCATAATGGATATTAGGATGAAGAAAAAATTAATTGACTACTATGGTTTAATATTTTCTCTTTTATAGAAGCTTCCACTAAATTTATACTCTGATAACAAAGGATCATAAATTTAAAGCTGGAAGAGAAGTGAGAGACTATCAAATCCAAAATGAGGGGATTGAGGCTGAGAGACTTTGAGTGACTTGATCAGGATCACAGAATTATGGGGGGTTTTTTTGGTAGTATTACATTTCAGACCTTCCTGATAGCAGGTCCTGTTCTTTGTCCACTATGCCATGTTACCATCTAATCATTCTATGGAGTTGACCCTGTGCTCTCAAAGCTGGTCAGATTTTTACTTGTGTTATAGTCTAAATGTCTGTCCTGCAAGGACCAGCCTAGCTAGTTTAAGAGATTTTCATCACTGAAAAGGTAACAATCAGGTGGTGAACGCTGTTGGCCACAGGGATCCTGTAAGCCATTTTCTGAATTGTGGAATGATTAGTCTCCGTCTGTAGAGATAGTACATTGGTGGAGACCTGCTTGAAAATAAAGTAGCTGATCAATATTAAGGGACTCTGAGAATCATATCTATGATTCCAGAAAATAATGCAGATGTTCTAGGATTAGTTATTATTATCTGACCAAAAAAAAACACCTAAACTAAACTAAACTAAAAGGCAAGGTTCACAGATAGAGTATAGGATTTATGAAGGAAATGGAGCTGGATATGTGTCTAAAACTCCCAAGCTTTCTCCCTTCCTTCCTTCCTTCCTTCCTTCCTTCCTTCCTTCCTTCCTTCCTTCCTTCCTTCCTTCCTTCCTTCCTCTCTCTCTCTTTCTTTCTTTCTCTTTCTTTCTTCCTCTCTCTCTCTCTCCCCCCTTCCTAATAGAATCATGTCATTTTATTT
The DNA here is from genome assembly GCF_019393635.1 of Dromiciops gliroides. Taxonomy (NCBI): domain Eukaryota; kingdom Metazoa; phylum Chordata; class Mammalia; order Microbiotheria; family Microbiotheriidae; genus Dromiciops; species Dromiciops gliroides. Next base: position 212,331,041 of record NC_057861.1, read on the forward strand.
TTCCTGGGAGGATTTTTTTTTTGCGTTTAAAAATTATTTTTAGTTTGTGAAATTAAAAAAAAAAACATTTCTACAATGTACTACAATGAAAAAGATGATTGCACATGACACTGCAAATCTACTATGTACAACTTGCTGTTCCTTTCAAATATGCAAAAAAACCATGCAAATTTCTTTTTTTTCTTCTCCCCCAACCCAGAGATGGCTACCATTAGACACAGGTAGGTATATATACATACACACACACACACACACACACACATATATGTATATACATATGCATATATGTGTATATATACACAAATATATACTGCATGTATACATACATATATGTATACACACCTATTTGTATATACAGAAATGTATATACAGGTAAATATGCATAAGTATTCGATATATACTTCTATTTATCAGTTATTTTTCTGTATACAGATCGTATCATTCTTCATACTTAATTTGAATATTTATTATAGTCAAAATAACATTCACTCAAAATCATTCTTGTTTTGGTGAGGCAATTGGGGTTAAGTGACTTGCCCAGGGTCACATAGCTAGTAAGTAATAAGTGTCTGAGGCCGGATATGAACTCAGGTCCTCCTGACTCCAGGTCTGATGCTCTAATCCACTGCACCACCTAGCTGCCCCATGGGGGCACCGGCCCTGGAGTCAGGAGGACCTGAGTTCAAATATGACCTCAGACACTCAGCACTAGCTGTGTGACCCTGGGCAAGTCACTTAACCCCAATTGCCTCACCAAAAAAAAAAAAAGAATATCGCTCATACTGTATGCAGTGTTCTCTTAATTAGGCTCATTTTACTCTTCATTATTTCGAGCAAGTCTTTCCATGCTTTTTCTAAAATAACTGAACACATCATTCCTTACAGCACATTAGCATTCTATCACAATCCCAACTTCAAGTTTCAGCTCTGGTCACTACATGAGAACCATCCTAATATTCCCTTGCTATGGTTCCTCTCCACAGAATTGTTTACTTAGTATATTTTTATATTTTCTTTATTTTGTGGTGTGATAATTCTAAACTTTATATTTTTGATGTTATAATTGTTTGATGCTGAAGTCATTGTTTGATATTATACATATAATGAAAGGGTTTGACAAATACAATTTTTACTGCAAACTGATTGAGATATTTCAGTTTCCTTTCCCCAGACCAAAGAATTGCCTGGGGTTGACCAAACTTTGTCAATTCCAGCCTCTGATTACCAGATTATGTAAAAAATACTTAACAGGTGAAACAAAAAGTAATCAAAGGAGGGCAACCATTTTCACGTGCTCTGTTGTCTGTGCCCTATAAAACTCTGTTTTCAGCCCCACCCTTTGGGTGGTTGTAGCTTACTATGGCAGTATCTTGGGTTATACCTCCTCTTCCCTGAGTAAAGACCTTAATTTTGTTATACTGATTGTTTGAATAATTTTCAGCCAGCCACCATTTTTTACTTTGGGTGCTTAGGACAGGTAGGAATCCATTGAGGTCCCAGTCTGGACTCAAACTTGGTGGCTCAACATGAATAAGTGGATCTCTCAAATTCAGAACTCAAGTCCTTTTTGTTTGAGTTCCTAAAGCCCTTTGATTGGGTGTCTACCAAAACCCACGGGTAATTTGTGCTCTATTTTGTCATGTCAACCATAAAGGAGTGCTGCTGGTTATGTTTTCTAAGGATGGACCATGTTCTTGTAAGTACTTGGAAAATTGGCAAAATTTTACTGTCTGACCCCCAGCACTGTTGCTCACATAATGGGGTCTCCTTTTTGAGTAACTTTTGATTCTGCCAGCCCAAACATTGTTTCCCAAGAATTTCTCTCCTCTGACAGGAGGCTCCCTCTTTAAAAAGAACAATTGATCTGGATCAAATTAATAGGGTTTTGATGGTATAGAGGAGGACTTAATTTGTGCATACTAAATTACTTCAAGAATCTTTACCACTAATGTTTACTGCTTTTGTGTCTGTCCTTGTAGATTGCTATTTGTGTTAAAATGTTCTGTATATGTGTGCATGTCCCTGAGTAAAAAACAAGCTGTTTTTCTTCCTCCTGCTTGCTGTCCAACCTAGGCCCCTTATCTTGATTTGTTATTCAATTCTCTGTCACTCAAAGCAGATTTTTTTAGTTAGACCTTGATTTTTTTTTTTACCTGCTCTTAAGAAAGTTGGTAAAACTTTAGGAATTGATCTCTAATATTCGAAATTTTGAATCCAGGTTGGCATAGATCAGGTTCTATTTAAATCTGGGGAACTGACTGGTACTTTTCTGTCAGAGATAAAATCCCAGTATTCCTCTTAACCAAGAGGAAGAAATGGCAAACACAATTTAGAGAACTGATTAAGTTCTTTTAGTTTCTTTTATCTCCTGGGGTTGACCAAACTTTGTCAATTCGATCCTCTGATTACAAGTTTATGAAAAAAAAAACTATAGGTGAAACAAAAGGTAATCAACAAAAGACAGTTCTTTGCATGTGCTGTTTATACCCTATATAAACTTTTTTCAGTTCCACCCTTTGGGTATTCCTAGCTTGCTATAGGGGTATGTGAGAAAATTGTTAAGGGTTTTGCGATTCCCAGAGCCACTGCTGAGAGAGCCTGACCTGACCTTTCTTAAGGCCAACCCAGAGTCAGGAAGTTACCTCATTCAAAACCACACGCAGCTGAAAGTCTTGTTCCTGACAGAGGATCTGTTCTCTGGGCTCTGACATAAGCACAACTGTGCCAAACCACCATCAAATCCATTGAATCAATAGATTTGAATGATGCTAGCCAATTAGCTTTAAGCAGTGTTCTAAGGTGCACCTCTCTTGCTTCCCTCAGAGAGCTTATGTTCTCTGATCCCTCTCTGGGCCTGGGAACTTGGTGAGAGCAGAGGCAGTTCACTATGTTTCCCTATTATCTCTCTCTCCCCCGCCCCCCCCCCTTTTTTTTAAGTGAGGCAATTGGGGTTAAGTGACTTGCCCGGGGTCACACAGCTAGTAAGTGTTAGAGGCTGGATTTGAACTCGGGTACTCCTGACTCCAGGGCCGGTGCTCTATCAGCTTCACCATCTAGCTGCCCCTCCCCCCCCTTGATCTGCTGCAGAGACCCTGAGTCATTTGTCTTCTGTCTTCTGCTGCCTTCGTTAACTTTAGAATTTCCCACCAGTTTGTGGTCCTGATAAAGCTACTCCCCCTACCTGACCTTTACCAAAGCATGTTGATTATAAGAGATCCTAATTGCTTTTCTACTACATCTGGGGTTGGTTAGGAAATGCCCCCCTCCTACATGTAGCATTATCACCTGTTCTCTATCAAGTTTATTTTCTTGCCACCTGAACCGTAGCTCCGAGCTCCTTCTCTCTCCCCAGGTCTCCCTCACCCTCCCACTGGTGTTGGTTTCTTGCATGTGGGCACAAACATTTGTCTATATTTCCATAATGTGTATATACTTTGCTTACTGGCTGCATTACATAACAAAGCTTGTGATTATATAATTTTCTGGAGTAACAGTTCTCTAAAAAAGCTGAAACCAGGTATTTGCTCTGTCCCCAACCATGAGGCTAAATAAAGCATATTGGTTGAAAATAAATATTGCGTAGAAGGCAATAGAGAGATAATTGATGGGCTGGAGAAGGTTGTAACAGTGAACAACCAAAAAAGAAGCCATGGAGTAAAAGATGTTCCCAGGGAAATGTATGAAAAGAAAGTAAGATGAGTTGGTTGTATGACAAAGGTGAAATATGACACATGGATTCCTACAGTGGCATCCTTAGGTTATTAGAAGAAAGTAATTATGGCCTCCAATGTAATAGGTCAAATCCTTATGGCAAATTTATTGGATGGCCTGACCCAAGAGTCACATAGGATGATCAGGCATGAGTGGATTAAAAAAATATCATCTGAGGGAACATATAAATTGATGATATACATACCTATTTAAGTATTTGAATATGTTTTGTATTTCCTTACTGTGCTAAGTATCTCTTTCCCTAGTAGAGATTCTTGAGGTCTGGCACTATTTACTGTTTTTGCTTTTTTGTTGTTGTCTTTTCATTGCCAGGCTTAGCACAATCCAGTGCGTGCTCTCTCTCGCGCGCTATATATATATATATATATATATATATATATATATATATATATATATATATATATATATATATATATATAATATACATATATAATGTTTGTTGCATTAACTAATAAATGTAAGATCAGTGAGACCTTCAATTTTTTTAATCTATAAAGGTCCACACTCACAGTTATGTTTCCAGATGCCTTAATGTTTTGATTTTGTTGCTATTATATAGACTAGTTTTTTCTAACCCCCAAAACACTAAGAACAAGCAAAATACATATATCTCTGAATCTGAAACTGAAGGGGGGCAGAAGAAAAATCTAGATGTGGGAAGATCAGAATTCAGAGAAGAGGAAAAGGAAGATTAAATAATTTAAAGAATCATTTTAAGATATTAAGAAGTAATTAGGACATCTAATACTTTAATGGTGAGTGGGGTTGTTCCCATGACCTCTACCTCCATAATGTACTTACGAAAGTTTATATTCTATCAATCAAAACCTTAGTCTAAGCATGAACAGTCCAACAAGTCAGTTTGGGAGTATTTAAATGCTTTTGTTCCATTCAGTGAAATTTGTTGTCACAAAGGAAATGTAATGGTATTACTTAAAAGAATAGGACATATGCAGCTAGGTGGCACAGTGGATAGAGCACCTGCCCTGGAGTCAGGAGTACCTGAGTTCAAATCCCGCCTCAGACACTTAACACTTACTAGCTGTGTGACCCTGGGCAAGTCACAGCCCCAATTACCTCACTAAAAAAAATAATAATAATAATAAAAGAATAGGAAATACCTCTTGGTATAGGTATAGTAGAGAAGGGATTCCATAAAGGAGGCAATTTTCCAGGAATATTTTGTGGGAATGTACTTTTTTCCTTCTTCTATGACTAGAGGATGACCTTGTAAACTTTCCAAAGGTCAGGATTTTTTTTTCTTTAATGTCATTAGTAGCATCACAGAAACAACTGTTGTCCAAGACTGATCTAGTACAGTGTGGTAGATTTCAGAGGAAAAGCAGTCCACACTAAGAACTTTATTGTTACTTGCAAAGGGACGATAAAAGTCTTGATGTTATTGGCCTCCATGCCCAGAATAACCACCACCCAAGGAAAGGAAGGAAGGAAGCATTTATCAAGTACCATATCTACTCAGGCATTGTGCTAAGCTATTTACAAATATTATTTTATTTGATCCTTACAACAACCCTGGGAGGTAGGTGCTATTATCTTTCCCATTTTATACTTAATTAATCTGAGGCAGGCAGAGATAAAATGACTATACCAAGATCACATACCTAGTATGTATCTGAGGCTGGTCAGTTCTTCCTGACTCCAGAGCCAGTCTTCTATCTACTTCACCATCTTAGCAGCTAGAAAGGAGGGAGGAGGGCATCCATTCTGCAGTAGAATGCTCATGTCCTCTTAGGACTCAAACATATATTGTTTGCTACAAAGTCAGTATGATACCAGTAAGTGTCTGTCCTGTTATATACAGGATCAATAAAGTGAGGGTAATTTCTAAAATACCTAACATGAGAACTGACAACTAGGAAGTTAGGGAACTTAGCCTTTAAGATACCATTCCAGCAAGATCCTGAAATGGTTGGCTTGGGAGTTGGGAATATTACAGTCAAACAAGTTTTCGTTGGTTGACACCTAGACAGAGTGAAGAAAGCAGCCTTAGGGAATATGACTTCTTCAGGGAGGAGAAAAAAAAATGCGGGTTTGTACTTTAAAAAGGCACTAGCTCTTATCACTCAGACAAGGGGAACACAGAGAATTTATTCTTCCCTATGAAGGGAGAAAAGGATTTCAATCTAATTGCCCGTTAGTCCTTCACCACATATGCTCATTCTCATCAAGGACCTTGTGTTTGCCACGGGTAAAGTGTAGTATGCCCTGCTTTAGAGAATACTTTGTATCAAATACTCTATTTTAGTATGTCTACATAAGTAAATACCCATTTCTAAAAATTAACACTGACTAGTTAATAATCAATGGGGAACACATTGGATGTAGGCATGGAAACTTCACTTGGAGAAATCCAAAATCCTAAATTTTATACCTAGAATCTTAAGGAAAAAGTAGTATTCATACTCAGAGTACCTGGACAAACAGTGAAAGTTGAGGAAATGATTTCAGAAGTTTCTCTTACACGTGTGGGGAATAGAGAAGAGTTATTTGGACAGGAGAATGTTCTCATTCTCCCAATATTGCATGATTTTTATGACTTCATGCATGTTGAATTTGTCTAATCCCCAAGTTTTTGATAAATACAGAGTATTTGTGGAATAGTGTTTAAAAAAACTAAACTATGATAGCTAAAGACATGTATATAGATGATATACACATATGATATACATGTATATATCTATGTATAATATATAAACTATTACTCAGATTGGTTGAGTGATTTCCTTAGGCTTTGAGGAATGATTAATAAATTATGTTTTCTCCAAAAAAATACAATGAATAGAAGTGTAAAAATGGTTGAGGTAATTCACATAAATTGCAAATAGTCATGAATTCACTGTCTTTGAAATAACTTTAAGAATATCCCAATCCAGTCATAAGTGGCATTACCTCTGCCAACAAAGCTTAGATCTCTCAGTTAAAAATGAAGATATTCATATTTTCCCATGTTCATTCATTTCAATGCAGTTATGTACAACCAGATATCCTCATGTCCATAAGTTATGTCTACACCAGCATTTAGGTATTAAAACATTTTCATCTCATAATTGGCATTAATTACACTGCCACAAGAGGCAACTTAGTAGCTGAGAAAGAACTGGACTATGAATTCAGAAGAACTTGGGTGAGATCCTGGCTCTAGTACTTATATAAAGTTCATGTGACATACAGAAAGTCATCTAATTCCCCTAAGCTTCAATTTCTCTTTCTAAAAAATGAAATGTACTAAGGGGTCTCCTAGGTTTCTTCTAGCTCTGAATTTTATTGCCTAATATGAAACTACAATAGTCCTTTTCAGTAGTTCCTATAGTTTAATTTAATCAATAGCAAATATTTCTCTAATCAGTTTTAAGGAATAGTGATCAACATCCTTATTTTTCACAGAATAAATGAATCAAATAATGTATGGACCAACTGTTTATCAATTTAAAAGGATTAAAGAACTGTAGGACAATCCATTTTTTAAAAACATCTCTACAGAAGACAGATTTTGATTTTTTTAAAAATCAAGTTGTACTTCTTGGGCTCCATGAAAGAATTGCAAGTAAGTTGGGCAATGAATTTAATTAGTCAAGTGGTAAACTAGAGAGTTGAAATCAACCCCCTGAGATAGGAATTAACCTTGGAGGATAGAGAGAAGAGAGTTTCTTTCCACTTACATTACCAAAACACACAATCATATATCCTAATTGGCTTCCATTCCAATTATGTAATGCTCTCTCAAACTTAAAATTTATGTCACAACAAATTATGAAAGATATACCTAAGAACACCAACTTTCATTCTCAAGAAGAATCTGATTTTTCAGGTTGTATGTATGATTCATGTTCCTAAAAGATGCTAGTCAAATGAACATTTACCTCATTAAAAACATATACATATTAAAATATGCTACGGTTGATTTCTCTTCTCATGAGTTCTCCCTCATTCTATGAAATTTGATGTTTAAACACCCACTTCACTGCACACCATTATTTTAAGAATCTAGAAGCAGGAGTAGCAGCAGGAGTAGCAGCAGGAGCAGCAGCATATAGTTAGGTGGCACAGTGGATAGAGCACTAGACAAAGTCATAGAGACCTGAGTTCAAATACAGCATCAGACACTTACTAGCTTTATGACCTTGGGAAAATTACTGAGTTTCTTATTTGTCTCATTTTCCCAATTGTTAAATGGTTATCACAATAGCACCTACTTCCAAGTCATTGTAAGGATCAAATGAAACAGTTTAAAAAAAAAACCAGCATATAGCACCTGGAACATAACTGTTATTCTCATCATTGTTATTATATATCCCAACACTTTGAATCTACAATAAAATTTATCTTTTTTCCTAATTAGTCATCTGCTGAGCTTTAAATATAAAACAGAAGAGTGGCTTGGGACCATTTGGATCAGAATTTCTTCCAATATAAAATGAGAGCCAACCACAAGTGCAAGCATCATAACAATAATAATGGTATTCATTTAATGCTTTGTGGTTTACAAAAAAACACAATCTCCTTTGACCTTCATGACAGTTCTGTGAATTATGTAAAACAATTTAAAATATCCTTTTTATGGATGAGAAAAATGAGGTTGATGGAAGTTGAGATCCTAAACCATATCTGTAAGTTTCACAAGTGCCCAAATCAGGTCTTGAACTCAGTTTTATCTGTGCTGTATTCACTGTTTCTACAGGATACTACATGACCTCCCAAAAAGGTTTTGCTAATTAGTCTTTAGACAATAAAACTGACAATTTTTTGTCTTTGAGGTGAAAATGAATGTGTCTTTATAAGCAAGAAATCACAAAAGCAGTTATTATGAACTAGGTGTTGTACTAAATGCTGGGGATAGAAAGACACAAAAATATAGTCCCTACCTTCAAGGAACTCATGTTCTAATGAAGGAGGGAAGATATAAACAAGTGTGTACAATACTTATTTGTATGTATATATGTAACTGTATGCTATATTTATGGAGAGACAGAGACAGATATGATTAGAGATAGTGTTGTTTGTCCTTCATTCTCCAAAAGGGCCATGATGTCAGGGGTGAAGTCATGACTTACAGTAAATCGGATTTAAGTGAGGCAGGGCTGTGCAAAGTCACCAACTTCACTTTCTCCCCCAGAGCCATCTGGGTCCAGTAGCACAATATATAGCAGAATCACTGGATTGGCATATTTTCCCTCCTATCCCCTCACCCCAGCCTCAAACAGTGGGAGACCTTGGCCTTTTAAGCTCAGTTTGCCTGGGCCAATACACACTCGGCGATTAAGGCTAGGTAAGAAATGAGGCAAGGAAAGGTCTCTTTTACCTAGTCTAAAATTAAGTAAATAAATAAATAGGTGGGGGGAAGACCCTCAGGGTTTCGGGCTGTAACGATTGGTGTGATGCCACCTGCTGGAGAGTTACTGCAGGAAAGCTCCACCACAGAGGCTGTAAGGCTAATTTTTATTGGCCTGGGAGAAATATCTAAAAGGGCAGTTTTGGAGGGGAGGGAGCTTTAAACCTAGAGGTCCCTCATTATTTCTGGGACCCCAATATTTCAGCAAGCCATTCAATTAACTCTCCATATATTAAATTTGGCCCCCACATGGCCAAAATAGAAACAATTGCTGTTTATGGCCAACTTGGAGCCATCGAGAGGCTAAACAGTGGCCAAATGAATGCTGGGCTGGGATCTATTGCTGGCCAATCAATTAAAGCCAGAGTTATTTGGGTTTAAAGAGTGGTCCTTAAAATAAATCTAGCACATACTCCCCAAGACACTTGTGGGAGTTTAGCAAACAAACATATTCTCTTGGGTAGAGGGCCTGCAGGTAAGGGTAGGATTCACTATCTATATAGGGAGAATCTATATAGAAAGGAGAGGAGAGCTGAGGGGAGAGGAAGCATGGGGAGGGGAGTTGCATTGCCCAACTGGCATTGGCCAGTTGGGTCCCCAGTGGGACCACTGTAACTCACAGAATGTTGGTTGCTATTTGTCCTCTGTTCTTGAAGAGTACCATGACATAGGAGTAATAACATGACTTGTGGTGAATTGGATTTAGGTGAGGGAGAGCTATGCAAAGTCACAAGCCTCACTCTCCTCCACAGCCATCTGGGTCCAGTGGCAAGATATACTTGATTGGAGTTAATCTTAGAGAAGGCAGTAGCAAAAGAAGAGGATCAAGAACAGTCTAGTGCAGGAGGTGGGATTTCACCTGAGTCTTGAACTAAGCTAAAGAAGCCAGTATGCAAAGATGAGAAGGAGCAACATCCCAACCTTGGAGACTAGCCAATGCAAAGTTAGTGGGGAGATGAATGTTATGAGGAATAACTAAAAGATCAATGTGGCTTTCTTAGGAAGAATGTGGAAGGGAATAAAGTGTAAGAAGATGGAAAAGACATAAGGGTAAGGTTGTGAAGGATTTGAAACATTTTATGTTTAATTCTGGAGGTAGAAGGGAGCCAATAAGGTTTATTAGATGTGTGTGTGGGTGTACGGTGAGTTGTGACATACTCAGACCTGTGTTTTAGGAAAATAACTGTAAGCTGAGAGGATAGATTGAAATAGGGAGTGACTTGAAGCAGGGAAATCAGTAAGAAGTCTGTTGAAATAGGTTATGCAGGTCTGTCCCAGGATATGGTGTCACTTTGTGTGGAAAGGAGGGCATTTATCCAAGAAATGTAAATGTACGAATGGCAAGACGTGGCCATAAGATGATTGACAATGAGGAATCAATAATAACATTGAAATAGCAAGCCTTGGTGATTAGGAGGATGGTAGTGCCCTCAAAGTTAATAAGGAAATTGAGAGGAAGGAAAGTCAGGGTGGTAAGATACATCATTCTATTTTGGACACATTGAGTTTAAGATGTTTATGGGAGATTTAATTTGATATATTCAAAACACATTTGGTGTTGGGTCAGGAGAGAGGTTAGAGCTGGATATATAGATCTGGGAATCATTTATAAAGTGAAGATAAGCAAATCCAAGTCAGCTGATGAGATCTCCAAATGAAATAGTCCATGGAGATAAGAGGGGAGGGCTCAGGGCAATTGCCCTTGTATTATCTAAATGAGAACTCTTAAATACCTAGGTACTAGTTAAAAGATCTAATATAGTATTTAATCATCTAGTGGAGTCCTGGAAGACATTTTTGATTGTGTTCTAAGAATTGACATCCTATGGTTATTTCAAATGTGAGTTAATAAAATATCAGAAGTTCGAATCAGGTCCCTGCTATTTTTTAAAATAATTATTCTGAATTTATAGTAATATAATATCCAGGATAATTTTAAAATATTTGGAGTCTTAATTACTATCTTTATGTCAATAAGGCCAAATTGTTTATTATATGATCAATTCTAATTCTCATAACTAAGATCCAAGAAAGTATGCCATTTTCTTTGACTCAATTTAGAATGTGTTTTTGATATATTATCCTTTTAGTCATATCCTTGATCAAATGAAATATTAATTGGAATGTCATGATTCTTCAATGTGATTTGAACACTTCCATGGTAAAATAAGAAGTCTCTTCTCGAAAACTCAGCCGGGTCTTAATCAAGGTTTTAAGCTTTTCTAGGATTTGACATACCTTTTTTTTTCTTTAATAATATACTTGAAAACTTTTTACAGTTTAAAATTATTTCTCAAATATATTCTTTTCTACTGTATCACAGAGATACTCATGAATTCCTCAAGTCTCTCAATATTAAATCTTTCTTGAAACTCTTGAAACCTAACTTACCCTTTACTATTCTATTGAAACTTCCAATGAGAGAAGGCTTGTAAGTGTTTTATAAGGGCATATTTAGATACAGATGCATAAGTGAGTTCATGAGGTTTTTTTGTTGTTGTTTGTCTCTGTCTTTACAGATAAAGACATGAAAGAAGACATAAAGGCTGTCCTATGCTAGCAAGCAGAGTGGCATAATTGAACCAGCCCTGAATTTGTATTAAGAACATTTGAGTTCTAATCTGGGCTCTTTTATTTATTACCTTTTGATTTCAATCCCTCACATTTTTTTCCTCTTATAAGTCCCTTCCCATTTTTAAAAAAAATTTTATTTTTTTTGTGTGTGAGGCAATTGGGGTTAAGTGACTTGCCCAGGGTTACACATCTAGTAAGTGTGTAAAGTGTCTGAGGACAGATTTGAACTCAGGTCCTCCTGAATCCAGGCCTGGTGCTCTATCCACTGTGCCACCTAGCTGCCCCCTCCCTTCCCATTTTTGATGTGCCTGGTCTAAGAGGGCAGAATCAATGGATAAAACGTTTCAGAGATTATTTCTATTTAAAGTAAAGAAAAACTTCCTAACCCTTAGAACTGTCCAAACGTGACATAGGCTATTTCAGGAGACAGTTGGTTCCCTATTACAAGAGGTCTTTAAGTAGAGGATGGATGGAAATTCAATAAGCATGTTATAGAGGGAATTCTTAATCATATATGGTCTGGACTAAATGACTGCAAAACACCAACTGATGTAATTAAACAAGCCTTTATTGAGCACTCATTATGTGCAAGGAAATGGGGGAAAGATAAAGACAAAATGAAATACATACATACATACATACACACACACACACACACACACACACACACACACACACACACACACTACCTTCAGGGAGTTTACATATTACTGGAGTTATGGAACAAGATATGAAAACAATTTCTATGCTATTCAAATGAAATAGTTAAATTTATTGACGAAAAGAAATCTTGCCAATTTTTAGATCTAAAAAATAATGTGATACATCCTTCTTTTCTATAATATTTCCTTTACATAATTTGACACTAATTTCCTAGTCTTTGCCATGTATTATTTAATTCTTCCTAAGTAAACCACACTTTTATACCACTGGATATTAAGTGTATTTTGAAGAAGTCCATTTTTAAGAGCCTAGTTTTGATCATAGCACAGGGTTTTCCCATAAGACTTTAAAAAGATCCTTTGCTATTGAAAATGCTTGTCCCCATGTCTTGGGTAAAGTTCTTAATTTTTTTGTAATGTGAGGTGATTTACAAGGTCATATAACATTATTCCATCCATTTGGGAATTTGCAATTTTAGAAAAATTCTGCTCTTATTTTATATGTGACTTTGTCAGATTTTATTATCCACTAAATGGGAAAAACATTTTCAGGTCTACTGGAAATAAAAAAAAAAATGCCCCCAAAACTTATGGTGGGCAGCCTGATGATTCCCAGATCTTATCTCCTCACCCAAACTTCTGACAACAGTTTTGATGTAGCTTTAAATAATGATAATTATAAAAAATAGCTGCAAGAATTAAAAAAAAAATGCCTTTACCAGTCTTCAGTACTCTAGTCATTATAATGACTTACCCATGGGAAGTATATTTTGTGTTTTTTTTTCCTTTCATAGTGAGAGTAGCTATTTTTTTTTCCAATTTCAATAACACCATCGAAGAATCAATATCAATCCTTTTAGCTGTCAGGTCCCTCTTAATCTTTGCTTCTTTTATTAAGGTTAATCAGGCTGTTTTGCAGCAAGTTTGTTAGTTCCTAGATTTCTTTTTCATTTCAATTCTACTTTTCTTTGTTGTTCAGTATGACTGATGCTGTTCCATTGCAGGCTTGAAGGATCCTTGACATGCATGGCTACCCCACACCAACTGATGCTATTTTGTCTCTAATAGTAAGTGAAATGTGGTCTCAAAAAAGTTACTTCATTTATACATGTCCTCGACGTAATCAGTAATAAAAACCACAAGATTAAAAACACAACAGATGATATCTTTGTAGCACAACATCTAGCATTCAACTGACAGATAACTAATAAAATGTGAGAAAACTATCTCATTTTGGCTTCATCTCATAAAGATCAGACATTGAGTCAGCCTAGAGTCCATAGAAGGACACATGCATAACCAGAATTGTTATATTTGGTTCTATATTACAGAAATAGGCATGTTAGGTGGAAGTTGAAAAGTGATTCATTATGCTTAATGATAGGAAATGTTTCCTAACCATTTTTCTTAGTTGGTTGTTAAGTCATTTCAGTTGTGTCTGATTCTTAATGACCCTATTTTGGGGCTTTCTTAACAGATACTAGAGTGGTTTGCCATTTCCTTCTCTAGCTCATTTTACAGATGAGGAAGTGAAGCAAATAGGATTAAGTGACTTGCCCAGAGTCATGCAGCTAGTTAAGTGCCTAAGGCCAGATTTAAACATATAAAGATGAGTCTTCCTGATTCTAAGTCTGTGGTAAAATAATGGAATTTGGCAGACACCTAGGGCCCCAACTTGATTGACTTAGTAGTGTTTGAATTGGGTGTGAATGAGAAACTACCAAATACCCATTTAAAGGTGATTAGATTTTAGCCACACCTGACCTGCCTCCCCCCCACCCCCACCCCCATCTCTGGACTTGAAGTAGCTTTGGATCGGACTGGCTGCCATAAAAATTATGGACCCTTGGTGGTGAGTTAAATCCAGCCCTTTGAATTACCTGAGCTGAAAATGAGTTTGGGTTTGAGACAGCCCTTGCTAGAAAAGCTAGGGAGATTATCCATTTTCCTTTTTCCCTATTCCCTTGTCCTTGACTTTATTAATTTCACCTTTGCTGTGTATTTTTTTCCCATTAAATAAATCCTGATTTGTTTGTGGAAAAGAGGCTGTTAAGCTCCTTTCTTATTGGCCTGGGAGAAATAAGTAAAAAAGGCAGTTTGGAAGGGAGGAAGCTTTGGACCTAGAGGTCCATCATTATTTTCTGAACCCCAATATTATGGCAAGCTGTCGGGAAAATTTTTAAGTCCGACAGAAGAACAAAAACAACAAAGTTTCCAGGCTGAAGCAAATAGGTTTATTGAGAGAGGGTTAATCCCCCAACAAAGCCAATAGGTTTATTGAGAGGGTTTTAGCCTCCCAATAAATCTGGTCATCCAGGGATTGGGCCTGAAAGACCCAGAATTACACAATCCATGGGTTTATATACCCTTCCAAAGTTACATTTATACAGTATTATATCATTAGTTGTACTTCTAAAATTAAAACATTCTTAGGAAATATGAGGAACTACCTAAATGACAGCATTATGATAACAATAGGGTGGGTCATTGTCAGGCCACTGGTCAGCAACGTGAACTCTATAGAAAAGTATGTCACTCGTGATTATTAAAATATAGCATTGCTGACTACTAGATCTTGTGATATTACCTAATGCTTGACATTGGAAAATTAGGAAATATGAGAAAAGACTTAACCTTTTGACCTTATGAAATCTATATTAAATAGAATAAATCACAATTTTTTAGTTAATATATTGATTATTATCTTAATCCAATCACTTATAACTATGGTAAATCTCTTATAACTAAGGGATGGGGAAAATCTCACTCACAAAGCCACCCAATTAATTCTCCCCATATAAAATTTGGCCCCTACAAGTCCAGTGCTCTATTGACTCACCACAATTATTAGTACTCAAAAGGGGAACGGGTTGCCCCTAGGAACTATAGAGTTTTTTTCATTGAACAGCTTCACACAAAGCCTGGTAGTCAGTCATCTTATTAGGTATACTGGAGAGGGAAAACTAAAGCAAAAGTTCAAATGTCTTGTTAAGGTCATAGAAGTCATAAATGGAATAGCCCAGATTTGAATTCAGATCCTTTGGCTCTAGTTCTGCACCATTGACTTTCACTGACCTAGCCTTAAAGAGCCCAGAATTATTTGCATGCTACATTCAGGCATAAAAGTAATACTTTAGTGAAGTTTGGATATTAATAATTTAATAAACATTTTTAACATCTTAGGATTTAGGAATGTCACATATCTTAGACATCTTATAACCCAAACCTCTCACTTTACATATGTATTTTCAAAGGTAAGTAACTTCACCAAGGTCAAACATATAAATATAGCAAAGTTGACATTCTGGTAAGTTCAACGACTACAAAACTATTGCCCTTTCTACTATATAACAAAACGTTTCTATTGACTAGAAATTGTGTGCAGGGTGACATAATATTGTAAAACATTCCTCTCATGGTCTGGCATATGACTAAAAATATTATTGACTTTTGTTTTCACATTAATAATGTCTCCTTTATAATCATGTCTTAATATGAAAAACCTCCCTATGACAAAGAAAAAAGTGATGTTTAAAATTATGAGACATAATTTCTGGGTAATTTAATCATTTTATAGCCCAGTGAGTTATTAATAAAATGAAGTCTATTGGCGATCTCTCTCTGGCCAAAGATCCCTCATGGTGGTGGGATCTCAGTTCATATACCTTCCTAACTGTAGGAGGTCCATCACATAGAAATCAAATCTAATTGGTTAACAACAATCAAACCTAATTGATTGACATGATTGGAGGTGGATTATATTAAAATGAAGTCCAGGGATACTTAGGTCACTCAAATATTGACATCAGAGAAGAAATGTGGACCCCTCACTCAAAACAGTTTCAATCTAGGTATGGTTGTAAGGATCAGATATCATCAGTAGGCCTTCAGCTATCTAGACAAAAGAATCTGTCTCCACCCAAGACTCATTTGACCCAGATGAATTTTACTTTCAAGGAAAATATAGAACTTAGAGTGGGGGAGGAGAAAGGACTATGAAAGAAGGGGAGATCACTGGGTCCCCCAAGATATCAGTTATCAATAATTATTTCTCACAAAACACTTAAATAAAGCCAATTGCTCTCTCTCCCTAATTTTCTAATAACATTTGAGGATACCATAATTCTTCCAGTCACACAGAGTAGCAACCTAGATGTCATTATCAACTCCTGATTTCTTCCAAAATCCTATCACCCACTCTCTTGCCTTTTCCTTTCAATTTTATTTTTCTACTGTCTCCAATATATTCCCACTTCTCCAATAATACTACCACCCAGTCCTTCATCCCCTTACATCTTTGCTATTGCAATATCCTGCTAATGGGTTGGCCTGTCAAAAGCCTCTCCTCACTACAATCTATACTCAGCTGTCAAAGTGATCTTCCTAAAACAGTGGTCTGATCCTTTCCCTCCCCTGTTCATTAAATTCTAATGGGTAATTATTATCTCCAAGACCAAATATAAAATCCTTAATTTGGTCATCAAAATAAAAATCCTTAATAACTTTTTACTACCCCCATCCTTTCCAGTCTTCTTATATCTTACTGGTCCCCACTGATAATGGCTTCACAGCCATTCTTTGAAAAAGGCATTCCATCTCCCAACTTTATGCATTTTCATGGGAGAGCGCATGCATAGAATGCACTTGATGCACATTTCTGCTTCCAGGTTTCCTTTAATTCTCAGGTAAAGCCACACATTCTCTTTTTTCAAAAAATGCTTTCTCAATGTCCCTTAATCATAGTGCTTTCCCTCTGTTTTAAATTTAAATTTCTAATTTATCATGTATATAGCTGGTTTGTACATATTTATTTGCATGTTTTCTCTCCCATTATACTGTGAACCCCCGTCTTTTGCCTTTCTTTGTAATTCAGTGTTTAGCAAAGTACTTAATACATTGTATATACTTAATAAAGACTTATTTACTCATTGATAATATTTTTTTCATATATGAGTTGGTCTAGATGACATCTTTCTACTCTAAAGATTATATGATTCTGTAATTTAACATCTTATTGTCACTTTCTTCATCTATAAAGTGGGGAGAAGAGTATGGGTAATACCTAACACCTTGATCTTAAGTGCCTTATCACTTCTCTATGACCAAGATTGTTCATTAAACTCTCTTCTTCTTTTTCTATTTTTACTGCATTATCCTTCATGGTATTTTAATCACTGTGAATATTCTCTTAATTCTGCTTTCTCCTCCCTGGACAAATTTTCCTATGTGTCTTTCAATTTTTTATCACCATCATGTCTTAATTATGTGATAGCACTCCATCATAACTGTATGCCACAATTTACTCAATTATTTTTCAATCTATGGACACCCATTTCATTCACCTATCTCCCTATCGATCTATATGTCTGTCTGTTCATTCCTTCATTTATTTATTTATCTATTTATTTATGTTTGTCCATTTGTTCGTCTATTTATTTATTTGTTCATTCATTCATTCATATTTTCATTTTGCAAAAAGTGACATGATGTACTTTTGAAAATAGCCTTTTTTGTGCCCTTTGGGAAACTTAGATCTTTGTCACCCTCTATGAATCACAAGCTCAGGAAGAACTTGTGGTCCTCAATCTATTTCTAGAAATCTACTTTACACACCAAGAATGAAAATAATCAATTGCTTTGAACAAGCTGATTTTTAAGAGGATTAGCACATCAGAACTCAGAGTGCACCAAGGTTCTCAAGAGACTTCCCTGATGTCAGAAAGGCAGATTGAGGATTTAGGACCAGGTGTAAATGCTTTTCAATCCAGTATTCATTCCATTACTCCAGGTAGGCCTTCCTGTTATTTTGCAAATCCTTGGTGACTGAATCCTTCCTGTACATTTATAAGTAAATCCCCAGGAGAATGTTATTGACTTATGGGGAAAGCTAATTACACACACACACACACACACACACACACACACACACACACACACACACACACACACACACACACACACACACACACACACACACTTTTACTTTTCCAGAAATCTCACTTTTAACTCAAAAGCCAGAAAACTGACATTGTATATTTCATTACTCAACAACAACCACTAGATGTCCTCCCACAACAAGGTTTTAGAAAGAATTCAGCAAAGCTTGCTCAGTAGAGAGTATTGCAGAGCTAATTTAAGAAAATAGGATCAAGCAGAAAAAAGAAAAAAACATACTTTGTTTAGATGAAAATTGCAAAGCTAGAGACAAAACTGAGGTATCAATTTTCAAATTTCACCAAAACAAATAAAGGGACAAACTGAAAGCATGCTGTGTGAGTATGTGTGTTTGTGTGTATGTGCACATGTGTGTATTATGTTTGTGTGTCTGTGGTGTTAAAGATTGAAGTTTATAGAAATTAACTTCAGCCAAAAAAAATCCAAGTTATGTAGACATAGCTTATAATCTAATTTGTGGGCTTTGATTTTCTATAAGAATTAATCATCATCTACATAAAATCAGTACCTCAGACAACCCTAATACTCAATAAGTCTAGACTTAATATTTGTCTATTTATGTATATGTATTAACATAATATATACCTTTGAATATGCCATTGGCCAGACTAGAACCCATGTTTTCCTGACTCCAAAGTTGGCCTTCTACATACTGTATCAGCTATTATTAATTATTCAATTTTCTTACATCTTTTCTTTTTGTTGTTTTATTTTACCAGTTATTTTATATTTGTGTTTTGTCACAAGTGATTTTTTATATCACAGGAGGAAGGAATTCTCAGTTTGGAAACTCCCCTCACTGACATAAAAGTTCACAGTGTTTTCTGTTGTCTGTTGATAGAGTTGCCTGAGAGTCTGGATGACTTGCTCAGGATCACAGAGGCAGAATCTGAATCCAGACCTTCCTGCTTCCAAGGCCCTCTATCCATCATGCCATATTGCTTATTCGTATTTATGGAACAATATAATTTTTTATTCTCTTTTATACAATTAAATATGGTGTTTTATCTGAGTCTCCTCCATCCCTCCTACACTTTTTTTTTTCAATATAATGTGAGATACTTTTTGGGCAGTAGGAAAACATTAAATTAATGAAAAGAAATAATCTAGTAGAACAACTTCTTCTAATATAAATCAAAATTATGTAAAGGGAAGGAAAACCTGACACTTATAAAATAATATTTTACAAAGACAAGTACTGAATAGAAGGGATTTTATTTTGGAGCCAAGAAAACTTCATGTGTGATGCATTATAGTTATTTCAGGTGGAGAAATATGTCAAATAACCTAAAAGCAGGCAGTGGTGAGCTTCTAAGGTACTTATGAGTTTTAAAAGGTACTAAAAATTTTTGATCTTATGCAATTGTCTCTTTTTGTGCTGTGTTAAACATTACCACTTAAAATGAAACTTACATAGTCATCCAAATGAATTGGAGAAGCTGGCTTTTCTCTTCCAATAAGAGAATATGCCTCTCCTTTTCATAAGTTGTATTTCACTGTCCCATTCAGAATACTTAGACAATTCTATAACACTTTGAGGTTTGATAAGGGATTTATGAATATTATCTCATTTGTTCCTCTGAACAGCCCAGGGAGTGGGGTGTTACCTTCATCTCCATTTTACATATAAGGAAACTGAGGCAAATAGATGTTAAATGATTTGCCAGTATGAGTCTGAAACAGGATTTGAATGAGGGCTTTCTGACTTTAGACCCAGTATTTGATTCACTTCACCACTTAGCGGCTGATTATTTTACTAAAAACTCACTAACTTACTAGAAACTTAATTTCACTTCAAAAACCTTGTTAGTTTGGTTTTTGATACTTCAGGGTTTGGGGTTTCTACCTTCCCAAAGCTTCCTATAAGCTTTAGTATGATACAATTTCAGTTTTCCTCCTGATTATGTAAAGAAGTCCTCTAAGTTTTGTGGGATTCACTTCAGTTCAACAAACACTTATTAAGCCCCTCATGTGTTGAAGTTATGTGGAGTGAGTCAGCACTTCACCTCTACAAGACAAATATTTTCTTTGGTGAAGGAAGCATTCAATGTAGTTTAATAGAATTTGAGAATATGACATGTCTTCTAAAAAGTGAATATGAGAGAGGTGCAAATGAAGTACTGTGGCACAGTAATGACCAACAGTAAGGATCAGGGCAGACTCTGACAGTTACTGTGTGGCCTTGAGCAAGTCGCTTAATCTACAGGAGTCTCAGGGTTGAACTTGAGGAACTTTGAGGTCTCTCAGCTCTAGATCTAGGATCCTTTAATCTTTTGCATATGAGGTGACTAGCATTTGAGCAGGTCTTTAAAGAAAACAAGAGTTGACTACTCATAAGGGAATGCTTTTAGATTCTAAATTCCTTCAGTACAGGGACAATTTGTTTGTCTTAAGTTTATGTACCTTAGCTAATAGTACTAGTATCTAAATGTTTGTTTCTATTCAAAAAGACATTTAATCATCTTCAAACATATTATAATGATGTGAATATGTCTTACCTCTTTACTAGATTAAAAATTACATCAGGGTAAGGACTCCCTTTGTGTATTTTATATTTCTGTCCCCAGAGTTATACCCTGTACCTTGCATATGATATGGGCTTCATAAATATTTGTTGGTTAATTGAATTATTCATTTAATCCAATTATATATTCATCTGAAAAAAGGAACAAAAGGCTGAATATGATGACTTGGGAGATTCAAACAACTAAAATGAGGTTGAGGTGGGGTGGGCAATATCTCTGAGCTAAGGTATTCTTTTCTTTCTTTAAAATATGTCCTTGGGTTACAGATCCAGAACTAGGAAAGCGCTCAGAGGCCATCTAATGCAGCTACATCATTTTGGATATGAGGAAATTGAAACCCACAGAAGTTGTATCTTTCCTAGGCCATCACTGTTGCACTAAGTACACTTTCCTTTTTTACCTGCCTTGACCTTTTGGGGAACCTGTTCAACTTTACATTGTACTCTTCTATTGAGTCTCTTGCTCCCTTGTTATATCAGCAATCTTGTGCCCAGAGGTAAAAGAGGACCCAGCTTTCTTTGTGCATCCTGGAGAAGTGATATAAATTGCTGCTGGCACTTTTGCTAAAGTATATAGGGGAAATAATGAGAAAGGGCAAAACATTTTGAATTAAATAGATCTTTATGTGGAGGTAAATGGAACATATGATGAGACTGAGTGTATAAGAACAGAAGAGAGACTAATACATTCTAGGGGCTATATTGTGGTTTTTGTATCCTATGTTATAACCCAGTTTAAAACTATTTTCCTTCTAATAACTCACATTTATATAAATGCTTTAAGGTTTGCAAAGGGATTTATTCACAACAGACCAATAAGGTATTTGCTAAAGTATTATCATCCCCATTTTCCAGATGAAGAAAAGGAGGTTTATAATTAGCATATGATTATGATTGCAGAGATAATGTGATATAGTGGCAGAAAGTAAGCATCAGAAACAGAAAGACTTGGGTTTAAGTGTCCTGGCCAAGGGCATTTAGCTAAAAAAGAGTCAAAACCAGTATCTGTTACCAAGTCCAGAATTTATACCACAACCACACATTAATTCTATATAGCTATAGAACCTAATTTGATAGGCATGATACCCTATTAATCTATGTACTGTAAGGGCTAAAATTCTAGCTATACTGTCTAAAATATCTAATGAGTGGTCGCCAATAAATTTTAAGCTTTAGCAAGAGTTAGACTTTTAAGCATTTATTAAGGAGAATAAGAATTTGGTAAAAAGAGAGACAGAGGCCTAGATTCATCTATCTATTAGAGAGAGTGCATTTCTAGATTCCTTCTCCACCAGAGTCCTCAGGAAAGAGTGAGTCAGAGCACCAGCCTCCCCCTTCTTCCTCCCACCAGCCGACATCACTTCCTGATGCCAGAGAAAAGCCGTATGGTCCTGCCCTCAGAGGCCCTCTCCTCATGTTGGAGTTTTCCTACAATAAGTCTCCAGCAGGTGGTGTCATTCCAATTGTTACAGTACCTATCTATGCCTCTTATCTCTTTGTCCATCTATCTCCATCTTTATATCCATCCATCCATCTATCCACCTAGCTATCTATCCATCCATCCATCAATCTATCCATCCATCTGTCTGTATTTTTTTTTTTAAACAAGGCTTTATATTTCTTCAGTATAGGAAGGAACTTTCTCTACCAGGGAGATATACAACTTTACTGAAATCTAGAGTGTTAGTGACTACAACACTGAGAGGTTAAGCCAATTGTCCTGTGTCATGTAGCCAGTATATATCAGTGGAAAGAATGAACATAGATCTCTCTGACCAAAGATCAGCTTCCAATTATTTAAATTGTGATTTCCTGTATACTAGAACTTTGGTTATTCTGTGCTTCCCATAGAAGGATTTGTGAAATTGTTTCCTCCTTGTGTTAGGAGATCTCTCGGAAGTAAAATGTCAATGAAACCAATTGGTCTCATAAAATTACTGTAATTAATTGTTATTTGAGTTATAATGATAGTGGTATAGTAAAGTTCTAATTTAGTTGTCATGCTTCCAGTAATATTGTATATGTGCTCCGTGGGAAAGATAAACTCTCCCATACCATTGTTCCAAAGATTTTTTACTGTGTTTGTGAGCAGGAAACCAGCAATGCCATGAATAAGTATTGAGCAGGCCAAAAGTTTAAATTGGGACAATATACTGTCCCAAAATATGCCAATTAGAATATACAAGGGGGGAGCCAAATATTCAATCATCTTAAATTTCAAAATGAACTGGCTTTTCTCTGAGAAGCAAGATAAACGCTAAGGTTTTTTTAAGAGCAAGGGAGATTGCCTAAGGGGGCAGTGGGAGAGGGGCAAGAAGGTCCCCCAGGTTAGTTGGCTCATGGCTAAATAAGGGGGAGGGGGGGCTAAAGAAATTCGCTAGGTTAATCAAATCCTGGCTGGCTCACCAAAAACTGTGGGGACCAATTTTTAACTGAGGAGTGCCAACCAAGCAACTAAATCTCTAAATGCTTTCCACAACTGTATGACTCTAAATTATAAAGATCATGCAAAATATACATTAGCTGAGTTCCTTCATCTGAGGTTTTCTTATACTGATGATCTATCTTTGGGTCCATTCTCCATAGCCACTCATGATCGATTTGCAGATTCAGCCAAAAAACAAACATAAGATGATGATGATGATGATTTAAAAAAAACTTTCCCTATAAAACTTTCCTATTGGGAAGTTAGTTCATTTGGGTTAGAAATAAGTTGTGATAGGTGTTTTTTTTTTTTCTTCACAGACTAGGTATTCCCCATATGAATGTTTTCTTTTTTTCATTATATTGCATGGGAAAAGAGAGGGAGTACTAGAAATATCTTTCTCTTCTTTCTGGAAGCATGACCACTGACAGAGAGAGATAGAAGGGAAAACATGCAGAAGGAAGTAAGGAGGAAAGTGTATGCTGTGTGATATTGGGACAATCACTTCAGTTGGGTGAATCTGGATCTGGATCTTAGATACAAAATATACCTTTAGTGTTATAGCCTGAGAATAAATCCATGCTACTTATTGACAAATTGGTAGTGGCTTAGCCAAGTTATGGGAAAAATAAAATCATGCACCATTAGAAATTTCAGTGTAGCAATGACCGTAAACCATGTTAATTTCATGAACAAAAAAGACAATAAATGTTTCAAAGTAATAAAAAGTGTGCATTGCTCCATAAATGAAAAATGAAAAATAACCTTCCTCTCCCTCCTTTGAAGAGTTTGAGATCCATCAGAGTCAAATATTTTATTTGGTATTGGACTTTCATATATTAATTGATTTTATTAAAGTTCCTCTTGCATTTCCCCCCCCCCCCCTTTTTTTTCCATTTTCCTTCCTTGGAAGGGAAGAGGGAAGTATTCAGGGAAAAATATCAGTAACATGAAACCAAAATATAAGTTATCTCAAATGTCTTAGTGTACTTTTAATACCTGAAAAGTGCATTGAGATTTTTGGGACACATTTCATATAAATACAAAACTATTTTTAAAAGAAACTTCAATGTAAAAAATCTTGGGTTATTAAATATTATATATTTTCTTGTCTATAACTTCTCATCTTACATATAAAGTAACTCATCTAGAGAGCAGTTGATAAAGGTCAAAATGTGGGACCAAAACTATGTGCAGAACTTGGGATTACTCTTGGGGTAAGAGGGAGGAGAAGCATACAGCCTCTGGAGTGCTGAATTTGCACATATTTTAGCTATAAAGTAGTGGAAAATATTCTACAATCTGAAGACAGTCTAGTCCTTGGTAGAAAGGCATTATTGTAGTGGGGTTTGGATTAGCCTTTGGGAGGTTTCTGGCAGGCACAAAAGTGAATGAAATAATTTGTGCCTTATTTGCTGTTTTGATAGGTTGACAAACTCTGTTGATGATCTGTTATTGTAAGTGGTAGCCAGAAGCTTTCAGTGCCATGTTTTCTCAATAAATAAGCCCCAGAGTTTTGGATTAGCCTCTAATATAGCATTTCTAGCACTAATTATTGAACAGTTGCAGTTTATTGGGAAGATTGTGAAATGCAAAGCCTTCCCTAAAACAGCAAACACAGACACATTTTCAAAAGACACGAAGCTCATTTTATCAAAAGATTCAATACTCTCCCTAGAGTCAACACACAACAGGGGTTTGATATGGCAACTCACATCCAATCTCTTGAGCCAAATTATTTTTTGTTATTTGGAAAATTTGTACAATATCATTCAACACATACATTCAGCGCCTTGATAATGACAGGAATTTTTGTTCTTGATTTCAAAGTTCTTGGCAACTTTGACATCTTACTGTAGACCAGCATCAAGACCACTATTATACTTAGAAGATACTGAAAGAGATCCTATGCCCAATTTTTTTTCTTTTCTGATTTTCTTACTTATATGACTTATGATCCTACAACTTTAAATGTGAGTTAAATAACTATAAAAACTACCATTTTTTCATTATATCAACAAGGAACATTTTTCACTTTTCATTTAGAGATAAGGTGCATCAATTATTTAAACTAAAACAAATTCAATTCAATTTAATGAATCAAGCATATATTAAGCATCTACAAATATTCCAAGTACTATGGTGACAGCCACCAACTCACACAAAATGCTGGAAAATGGAAGATATTACTATATTCTATTTATTAATTGCTGTGCAAACTCAATTCTTTTTTTTTTTACAATTTTGCTTAATATTCTATTTTTCCAGTTTCATGGAAAACATTTTATTTTTTTTTACATTGCGAGTTCTATATTCATTTCTTCCCTAACTCTCTCTCCTCCCTCCTCATTGAGAAGGCAAGCAATTTGATGTAGGTTATACATGCATAGTCATGCAAAACATATCTCCACATTAGTCATGCTGTGAGAGAAATAAGACCAAAGCATTTTTAAAAGTTTTTAAAAGTATGACTTGAACTGTATGCAGACTCCATCAGTTCTTTCCCTGGAGATGAATAGCATTTTTCATAAGTCTTTTTGAATTGTGTTGGAACATTGTATTCCTGAAAATAGCTAAGAGAATAATGGTTGAGAATAAGATAATAATGGCTAAAAATAGCTTCACAGATAGGCATCATAAAATATTCCCATTACTCTATATAGTGTTCTCTGGTTCTGTTCATTTTACTTTACATTAGTTTGTGTAAGTTTTTCAAAGTTTTTATTTTTGAGACCATGCTTCTTATCATTTCTTATAGCACAATAGTATTCTATCAAAATCATATGCAATAACTTGATTAGTCATTCCTCACTTGATGGACATCCCTCAATTTTTTTTTTTATTTCTTTACTACCACTTAAAGAGCTGGAATAAAAAATTTTGTACATAAAAGTAATTTCCTATTTGCTTTTTATCTCTGGAATACAGACCTAGTAGTGTTATTGCTTCATCAAAGGGTATACAGAGTTTTATAGCATACTTCCAAATAGCTTTCCAGAATGGGTGAATCAGTTCACAACTCCACCAACAATGCATTAGTGTTCCGATTTTACCACATGTCCTCCAAACTTTGTCCTTTTTTACTTTTCTGTCATATCAGTCAATCTGATGGATGTGGGCTGGTATCTCAGAATTGTTTTAACTTGCATTACTCTAATCAATAATTATTTAGAGCATTTTTTCCTATGACTATGGATAGTTTTGATTATTCCATCTGAAAACTGCTAGTATCTTTAACTGTTTACCAATAGGGGAATGGGTCTTATGTTTATACATTTGACTCAGTTGTCTACATATTTAAGAAATGGGGTCTTTATCAAAGAAACTTGCTAAAAATATTTATCCACAGTTATGATTACTGTGTATTCTCATCCATCCTATTCCCCTTATTTATCCTACTCTTTCTTTTCACCCTATCCACCCCCCCTAAAAACATTTTTATTCTCACTACTTCCCCTCCCAATTTTTACTCTTATCAGCCTCCTTCCCTTTCTTTTATCCCCTTTTCCTCCTATTTCCATATAGGATAAGATAGATTTCTATGTCCAATTGAATGTGTTAGTCCCTCTTTGAACCATTTCCAATGAAAGTATGCTTCATGCACTGTACCCTACTTGCCTCATCTTCCCCTCCACTATAAAAGAGTTTTTATGCCTATTTTATGTGAGATAATTTTACCCATTCTACCTCTCCCTTTTGCCCTTCTTCCAATGCATTCCTTTCTCACCCCTAATTTTATTTTTTAGATATCATTTCATCATATTCAACTCACATCCATGTCCTCTCTCTATGTAAACAAATTCTAACTGCACTAATAATGATAAAGTTCTTAGGGTTTACAAGTATCTTATTCCCCTCTTCCCCTGCAGGAATGTAAACTGTTTAACCTTATTTAATTCCTTATCTCTTTCCTATTTAACTTTCTTAATGTATCTCCATAGTTATTTTGTTTATTTGAAAGTCAAATTTTATCGAATGTTGCAGGGGATGTGGGAAAACCAGGATGCTCATCCACTATTGGTGGGGTTGTGAACTGACCCAACCATTCTGGAGAGCAATTTGGAATTATACCCAAAGGATTATAAAAATGTACATACCTTTTGATCCAACACTATTACTGATAGGTTTATACCCCAAAGACATTCCCCAGAAAGAAAAAAAAAAGACTTATTTATGCAAAAAATATATAGCAGCTTTTTTGTGGTGGCTAAGAATTGGAAATCAAAGGAATGCCCATCAATTGGGGAATGGCTAAACAAGCTGTGGTATATGATGGTGATGGAGTATTATTGTGCTATAAGAAATGACAAACAAGACAATTTCAGAAAGGCCTGGAAAGACTTATATGAACTGATATATAGTGAAGAGAGCAGAACCAAGAGAACATTGTGCACAGAGACAGAAATACTGTTTGATGAAGAACTGTGAATGACAACTATTCTCAGCAATAAAATGATCCAAGGCAACCCCAAAGGATGAATTATAAAGGATAATATTCACCTCCAAAGAAAGAACTGATATTGAATGAACACAAACTGAAGCATGCTTTTTTTCACTTTCATTTTTTTCCTTTCAGTCAAGCTTTCTTATACAAAATTACTAATATGGTAATGTCTTACATAAGTGCACATGTATAACCTATATCTGGTTGCTTACTGCCTTAGGGAAGGGTAAGGGGGGGAGGGAAGAAGGGATAGAATTTGGAATTTAAAACTTTAAATAAAAATGTTTATTATTATTTGAAAAAAAGAAAGTCAAAATTTATATTCTACTCTTGTCTTTTCATCAGATATGCTTGAAACTCCTCAATAAATAACTATTTTTCCCCTTGAAGTATTATACTCGGTCTTCCTAAGTGGGTGATTCTTGGTTGTAATTCTAGCTCTTTTCTCCTCTAGAATATCATATTCCAAGCCCTCTGATCCTTTACTGTGGAAGTTGCTAAATCTTGCTGTGGCACTGAAAATGGCAAAACACAATTTACACATATTTTTTTAAGTACTTATTAGATGCAAGACAATGCTAGTCTCTGAGATCTCAGGAACAAAACTAAAATGCAGCTTCCCTCTGAGATTCATTTGTCTTACATATTATTTAGATTTCTCAAATCAAAGTAACAAGTGGACACACCTTTATAACATTTGAATATGAGTACACTTGTTTTATGCATAAACATCATGTTCATTTTATAGGTATACATGGATATACATAATTTCAGTACTCATGTGGAATCAAAAATTCTATCAAACAACAAAAATGAGCTTATAGCAAAACAAAAATGCCACCCAAATGGAGTGTGGAGGGTTATAGTACTTATATGAGCATTGGAAAATGGGGTATGTTTGTTGAGGATCTTCTGGAATTTGATGCATAGTCATTCCAGATTCCGGTCTACCTGTGTTTGGAGGCTTGGTCAAATTTCATACATCCTCTTCTTTAATTCATGCACCCTAAAGTACATTGACCACTGTTTGAATCTATCTGTTACTGTTGATCTCATCCCTTAAAGTTCTCCTGGAAATCATTGAAACAATCCTGCAAACATTGTCCTTTCCCTATTTGTTGACACAAGTCATACCATGCTTCAAATCCTTATTAAGATATTTTGTGGATGACCCAGCAATTCCACTTTTAGGTCTTTTTTCCCAAAGAAATCATGGAAAGGGAAAAGGGACCCACATGTACAAAAATATTTATAGCTGCTCTTACATGGTAGCAAGGATTGGAAGTTGAGGGGGTGCCCATCAATTGGGGAATGACTGGACAAGTTGTTGGTATGTGAATACAATGGAATACTATTGTGCTGTAAGAAATGATGAGCAGGAGGAGTTCAGAGAAATCTGGAGGTTCTTACGTGAGCTGATGATGAGTGAGATGAGCAGAACCAGAAGAACATTGTACACAGTATCATCAACATTGAGTGTTGACCTACTGTGATGGACTATATTCTTCTCACCAATGCAATGGCACAGAAGAGTTCCAGGGAACTCGTGATAGAAGAGGATCTCCAAATCCAAGAAAAAAAAAAAACTGTGGAGTATAGATGCTGATTGAATCATACTATTTCTTTTGTTTTGAGTGCTGTTTTTTTTCTATTTTGAGGTTTTGCATTACTGTTCTGATTTTTTCTCTTATAACAGGATTAATGCAGAAATAGGATTAATGTTATTATGTGTATATATATGTGTGCGTATATATATATATATATATATATATGTATATAGACATATAGATATAACCTATATCAGATTACCTGCTGTCTAGGGGAGAGGGGAGGGAGGGAGAAAAATCTGAAATTGTAAAGCTTGTATAAACAAAAGTTGAGAACTATCTATCTTTACATGTAACGGAAAAAATAAAATACCTTATATGTTAAAAAAAAAAGATATTTTGTGGAAATAGCTGAGTAAATTCTAGGCCTTGGTCAGCAAAAGGATGAACATTTGCCTAAATGACATGTCTCCACTAGCCTAGTTGAATTTGTGAATAATTTAGAATAGTGCATTAAAGAGGAAAAAAAAAGTAAAATCAGACAAACAATACTGGGAATAGTTTTAAAGGGGAAGGAAGTTAAATTTTTGAGTATTTAGACCAGTGCACTTAAAACTGATGTAGACAAAATTCTAGAACAGATTACTTCTGTGCACTTACAAAAGGAAGTAATGACCACCAAAAGCCAACATTGGCTTATCAGAAATAAATCATGTCAAACTATCCCCATTTCCCTTTTTGTATCTGGGAAATGCCATAGACAATGTATACTGGTTTTGATATAATACTATAAACTTTTGGATGAGATTGAAAATGAATCAATCAATGAATGAATAAAAAACATTTATTATATTGTTATTACATTCAAAGACTCCTGCTAAGATGTGGGGATACAAATGCAAAAGCAAGACAAATCATTCCCTCAAGGAGATTTAATTTATCACAAATAAGGGAATGGTAGGCAGGGTAGGATATTTTGGTCAAAGAAGTAATTTGTTGCCTTCAAGTGGAGAGATGTGAAAGTCAATTGATAGGTGCTTTTGCCCTTTCCT
Source organism: Dromiciops gliroides (assembly GCF_019393635.1). Lineage (NCBI taxonomy): Eukaryota > Metazoa > Chordata > Mammalia > Microbiotheria > Microbiotheriidae > Dromiciops > Dromiciops gliroides. The sequence continues at coordinate 212,361,306 of NC_057861.1, forward strand.
TTCATTGACAGTCAAGGGCTAGATGATCAACCAATCAAAAGACTTCTATTAAGTAATTCCTGGGGATACAGCAAAAAAAAAGAACATAAAGTTAAAGTCCTTATCTTCTACGGCAGGTAGGTGGTACAGAGGATAGAGGGCTGGGCCTGAAGTCAGGAAGACATCTTCATGAGTTCAAATCTGGCTTTAGCCTTAATTAGCTGTATGGCCCTAGGACAGACACTTAACCCTATTTCTCTCACTTCCTCATGTATAAAATTAACTGAAGAAATGGCAAACCACTTCAGTATCTATGCCAAGAAAATCCAGAGCCACAAAGAGTTAACAACTCAACAATAGCAACAACAACCTTATCCTCAACATTAAAATACATAGGTGTATCTATTAGACTATATTCAAAATATACAAAGTTACTTTGAGTCTGGGGTTGGGGAGACACTAATAACTAGGAAGAATCCTGTGATATCTAATAAAGAAGGTAGAATTTCAGCAGGATTTCGAGAGAGAAGTAAGAAAAAAGCTAATTCAAGGCATCAGGAATAGTCAATACAAAAACATGAAGAGAAGAGATAGAGTGTTGGATCTAAGAGTAAAAAGGCCACTTTATCTTGATCATTGGGTATGTCAAGTTAAAGTCAGCAAGCATTTATTAAATTCTTCTTAAGTTAGAGGTAATGGGCTAAGCTCTGGGGATACAAAGAAAACCCAAAACAGTCTCCTACCCTCCAAGTCCTCAAGGTCTAATTGGTAAGAAAAAATACTAATAACTGCATAAAACCAATAACACATACATACATATGCATACAGATGCACATGATAACTTGGAGATAATCTGATAGAGATAATTTTAGAGGGAGAATCTCAAAAAAAAATTAGAATTAAGAGGGACCAAGAGATGCTTCTTGCAGAAGGTAAGATTTTTAGCTGGGACTTGAAGGAAGCCAGGGAAGCCTGAAGGTTAAATGAGGAAGTAGAGAGTTCTAGAAATTTGCAGAGAAGCACATTTATGTTGAGGGAAGTAAAGTGTTATGAACTATATGGGGAAGTTGTTGTCAGGTTGGAAAAAGCTCTAAAAGTTAAAAAAAGGAGTTAATACAAGATCCTAGCAGTAATAGTGAATTATTGGAATTTATTCAGTAGGGGACTGAGATGTTCAGACATATGCTTTAGGAAAATCACTTTGGCAATTGAGTAGAGGCTATTGTAATAGTTCAAGTAAGAGGTGTATAGAATTGAAAATTTATTTTTAATTCTATTTTGTTAAGACTTAATGAAGCTAGATTTAATATTTCTCCTCACTGTTCCTTACTCTTGCAAGTATATTCAAGTAACTTCAGGTCACTTGGGTCACAATGTACTCTCATGACTTGTAACTCCACCCATACATTGTGACTTGTACTCCCACCCTTGTAACTTTGCCAATTACCCACTTTCCAGAAAAACTTGATTAACCTAAAGGTCAATCTTGTCAATCTAAACTGATATAGTAAACCTGAGCACTACTCCCATCACCTAAGAACTAATCTCATATCTCAGCTCCCAGTGATGTAATAGAAAGAAGCTAAAATGATACTTATCCCACCACTGTGAAGAACTGAGGCAAACAGGGTTAAGTTACTTTCCCAGGGTCATATCTGGTAAGGGCCTGAGGCTAGATTTGATCTTTAGAAGATGAGTCTTCCTGACTACAGGCTCAGCACTCTATCCACTGAACTACTTAGCAGCCCATAAAGGATTAAAAAAATAACTAATAAAGGGAAGGCACAAAAACTAAGAGAAATTGTTAAAAAGTAGCAGCAATTAGAAGGGAAACAGAAAGCTGGGAAACAATTTTTATAGCCAGTATTTCTGTTAAAGGCCTCATTTCCAAAATATATTTGGAACTAAATTTGATTTATAAGAATCCAAGTCATTCCCCAATTGAGAAATGGTCAAAGGATATGAACAGGCAGTTTTCTGATGAAGAAATCAAAGCTATCTATTGCCATATGAAATAGTACTCTAAATCACTACTGATTACAGAAATGCAAATTAAAACAACTCTGAGGTACCACCTCACACCTATCAGATTAGCTAATATGACAAAAAAGGAAAATAATAAATGTTGGAGAAGCTGTGGAAATTTTGGAAAACTTATGCATTGTTGGTGGAGCTGTGAACTGATCCAAACATTCTGGAGAGCAATTTGGAATTATGCCCAAAGGGCTATAAAGCTGTGCATACCCTTTGACCCAGAAATGGCACCTTTGGGTCTTTTCCCCAAAGAGATCACAAAAAGGGAAAAGGACCCACATGTACAAAAATATTTATAGCTGCTCTTTTTGTGGTGGCAAGAAATTGGAAATTGAAAGGATGCTCATCAATTGGGGAATGGCTGAACAAGTTGTGTTATATGAATGTAATGGAATACAATTGTTCTGTAAGAAATGATGAGCAGGCAGATTTCAGAGAAACCTGGAAGGACTTACATGAACTGATGCTGAGTGAGATGAGCAGAACCAGGAGAACATTGTACATAGTATCAACAACATTGTGTGTTGATCAACTGTGATTTACTTGACCCTTCTCAGCAGCAATACAATGGTCCAAGATAGTTCCAAAGGACTCATGATGGAAAATGCTCTCCAAATCCAGAAAAAAGAAGTGTGGAATCTAGATGTAGATTGAACCATACTATTTCTTCTTTTTTTGTTTTTTGCTCTGATTCTTCTTTCACAGCATGACTAATGTAGAAATATATTTGATGTTATTGTACATATATAACCTATATCAGATTGCTTTCTGTCTTGGGGAAGGAGGGAGAAAAAATTGAAACTAGAAATTTTATAAAAACAAATGTTGAAACTTATCTCTACATATAACTAGAAAATCATAAAATACTTTTATGATAAAAAAGTAGCCACAATTTGGGAAAAAAAAATGGTGATTTTAGTGTTCTAAAAACACAATATGAGTCCATGTGCTTGTCAAAAATATAAATTTTATCTTAAGTTGAATTCATTGAAAAGTAGTATTCAGGAGGCAGCTGGGTGGCACAGTGGATAAAGCACTGGCCTTTTATTCAGGAGAACCTGAGTTTAAATCCGGCCTCAGACACTTGATACTTACTAGCTATGTGACCCTGGACAATTCACTTATCCCTCATTGCCCGACCAAAAAAATTAAACAAAAAAAGGAAAAGTAGCATTCAGAACAAGAAAAGTGATAATCCAGCTGTGTTCTGATCAGAACACATATGGAGTGTTATCTTCCAACTGAGACACTATTTTAGCTGTACTTGAGGGGAATTCTGACTGGTTTCTCAACCTATTTGGAGAGTTATCAAGTAGAAGAATGAATAACTTTATTCTAATTGATAACAGAGATGAAAACTAACATCAATGGGTAGCAAATATATATATATATATATATATATATATAGAGAGAGAGAGAGAGCTATGTACATATATATGTACATATATGTGTATATATATATGTATGTATATATGTATATATATACATATATAAAAGATTCAAGTATTGACAAATTTCCTTAATATTAGACATATTTAAAAATGGAATGATTTACCTTTAAGGTAGTCTATCACTAGATGTATTCAAAGAGGGTTTTGTTGAACACGTATGATAGTGGGATGAAAAGTGGACCATGTAATAGAACACCCACTTTCTCAGGATGGCTTTTCTACTTACTGTCTTCATGAGCTTCAGAAAATCATTTAAAACTATGGATCAGGGCAGCTAGGTGGCGAAGTGGATAAAGCACCACCCTGGAGTCAGGAGGACCTGAGTTCAAATCCGACCTCAGACACTTAACACTTACTAGCTGTGTGACCCTGGGCAAGTCACTTAATCCCAATTGCCTCATCAAAAAAAAAAATTCTAAAAAAAACCAAAAAACCCAAAACTATGGATCTTAGTCGCCCTATCTGGAAACTCACATAAGTACTTCAGAGCAAGTGGGTAAAATAGATGTTCTCTTGAGGTCCCGTCTGTTTCTAAGATCTATATAATTCTATAATGTTGTGAAGGGAATCATGTTTCACAGAAGGGGTGGACTTAATGACCTATATGTTTCTTTCTAATTTAGAGATTCTAGGGTTCTATGACAGTCTATTAGGTTTATTCTATTTAGATTTAACCAAAATTTCTAATTAAAAAATAGGATCCAATGTCTCATTTTTCTATAATGCAAGTAGGCTATATTTTATACTGTTGTAAATATATTGTTACTTTCTTTGAGTGACTGAAGTATTTCTCACATTCCATTTTTCTTCCAAGCTTCTACCTTAAGTACTTATAATAAAGTTTTCAAAATTGAGCACTTAATGGAGATTACTTATGAGGAAAACCTTGCTGTCACCTTTCCCTTTGTCTCATTATAAATTATACTTATATATCTTCACAGTGATGCCAGATTAATGATATATTATAGTAGCATGTAATCAGCATGGTATTTCCTGGATAATATATTACTCCAAGTCATCAACATAGTAGCATTACAGCCATATTACACTGACAATGATTTTAACTAGCACATCATCAGTGCTACTGCCCATCACTCCAGTGATGGAGCATGTTAATATATCTTCTGCTGCCACTTTAATGTTGGGTATTAATGTAATGCAACCATGAGGTAACTGAAATAATGGACTTTTCTTTCTTCTATTACTCATTGTCAATGGAGATAGACTGCATTGTATGACAAGATTAAGCTGCAGGATTCTAAAGATATTTGGTCAAGTTTAGAATAACCCATAGGTATTGAAGACTGTAATGAGATGGGGATTGTTTTCATTTTTTCTTGGTGCTTTTGAATTCAATTTGTGGCTTGTAAAAATGTGCCTTTGTGATTAAAAAGGAAAGCCCCTAAAAGTTCTTCTTAAGTATTTTAGCAAATTTTTCTAGTCCTTGTTAAATAAAAGAGTTCATGCTTCCATAATACTTTAATGTTTCTGAAGAGTTTTCCTCACAGCAGTCTTGTAAAATGGATTGTGGAAATACATTCACTTTATAGAGAGCACATTCAGGTTTAGAAAGGAATGTGTAGGTAGGTAAAATTGTAAAGAAGTTGATCTTTGGTATCTCCCTCCTCTTTTGATATCTCTGATTCTATGTCTATCTGTGCCTCTATCTGTCTGCCTGCTTGTTTCTGTTCATACCTTGGACACTTGACCTCTTCTAAGCCACTGCTTTTCTTTCAGCTACTTGCTCATCTATATGACCACACTGCTATCCAGGCTCAAAAATGTTCGCCATCCCATTTTTTCTGGCTCTCAGAAAAATGGATTTTTCTTGTGTCCTACCCTTCCCGAACAATGACTAATCTGATAAACAAATTTCTGACACTAAATGGACATTTTCATAGAAACCATATTGAGAAAATAAACTCCAAAGAGAAAATAATTATGAAAATATAAGACATGATGGGGATTGGTTTGGGGATAAATGGGATTCAAGTAACTTATTATATTGGGATAAAGAGGACTTTTCCAGATCTTAATTTCCTCTTCAAGTTCCTCAGCTTTTACATTGCTTTTAAACTATTGGTTTCTTGCTGTAATTTAGATATATTTTACCACCCCCTTTGAGCCACATTCCCAGGGATGATAACTTTGTATCACTCTTTTCCTAACATTTCATAACAAATATTTTCTACATGATAATTATGCCACTGTGCCATTAAAATGCATAATTTATGTAGCCTAGTTCATTACAGTATATAGCATAGCTAGCCATAATCTAATATAAAAAAGGAAGGCTCTAGAATGTGATCATCTTCAGTGTTACTCTTGGATATGTGATTAGTTAACATTTTATTTTATTTTATTTTTTTGTTTGTTTTTTTTTGCTGGGCAATGAGGGTTAAGTGACTTGCCCAGGGTCACACAGCTAGTTAAGCGTCAAGTGTCTGAGGTCAGATTTGAACTGAGGTTCTCCCGAATCCAACGCTGGTGCTTTATCAACTGTACCACCTAGCTGCTCCCTAAAACAATTCAACCACAAAGGGACTTGAACCCTCAATCTTCTGATCCGCAGTCAGAGGCCTTATCCATTAGGCCACATGGTTGCTGCTTAGTTAACATTTTAGAACAAGTTTGTTTTGCTCACAGGAGGGGGAAAAGTCATCATTTTTGATGTAATAAGACCCTATATGTAGTAAGGCCCCACATACTGTGAGGCCCTTTGCCTCACTTGTTGCACAGGGGTATTATTGTGAGTCTCAAAGGGAGGTAGAATAGACATCATTAGCTTCTTCTGTCCAACCCTTCTCCAGAGGAGACTTTTTTGCCAGGAGGAAGAGAAGGCAACTGGGGCCAGAGGCCACTCTCTTCTTAGAAAGAAGGGATGAGAGGCTAAAAGTATATCTATCAGCTTGTTTAAATGTTATCAGTTTAAGAGATATGATCGTCTCATTGCTATTTCTCAATATTGGAAGGAAGGGGAAATCCATGTTTTGTATCCAAGGCTTGACTCCTTTTCTGTCAAATACTAGTTCTGCAATAGGCACACATAACTAAAAACAAAGAAACCCATTTATCCAAATTATAGCAAAACAGAAATTAGAAAGAATAAAAAGATTCTCTCTCTGTATATATATACATATGTATGTGTATGTATGTGCATATATATATATGCACATACATACACATACATATATAAAATCCCAGACAATGCAGAGCAAAGAAGCTCTCCTATTCTTCTATTTGGAATGAAGGAACAACTCAATTAAGAGAGTTCTAAATCTTGTCCAAAGGGAATTCCCTAAAGTCTTTAGTGTAGCAAGCTAGGGAGAGGGGCATGATGGAGACCAACCTCTCCTCTCATGACTTCCCAGTGTCTTTTCCTTCAGCAACTTAAAGTGGTGTTGTTCTCTTCCGTCTTCCTTCTCAAAGCTGTAGGCTTGAAGCACCCGAAGTGGCTTAAAGTTTGAAGGGTTTCCAAGAAAACTAACAAAAGCTGGAGCTCTCCTATTTTTGTAAACTCTGCCATACTCATCACCAGGGGAAGGTATTCATTTCCACTAATAAGAAGAGAGTTACAAACCAAAGGGCTTTGGACAGGAGTTACACTCAAATAGGTAATAACTAAGCCATACTATGCATCTGATTTTAAAGTTTCATGAGAACTAATAGGCCATGGTACAAGTCTAAAACGGAATATCTTTTAAGGTATTAAGTTGTATAATACTAAGTTATTCAAGTAGAGTTTAGATGAACATTTATGATAAAATGGAATGGAAGTGAATTAGATAACTAGTACCTGCACCTAGCTCTGCCTAAAATTTCTTAATACATTACACTGTATTCATATACAGTCTTTTTGAAAAATGGAGTAGTGGATAGACCATAAGATTTAGAGTTTGGAAAACCTAGTTTCAAATCTTGCTTCCAACACTTACTAGCTGTGTGACCCTGGGCAAGTCATTTATTCTCTGTGGCTCAGTTTTATTTTATTTTTTCATCTGAAAATTGCAGATTGGACTTGATAGAGTCTAAGGTCCCTTCTATCTCAAAAGCTATGATTTTATGAATGTATGTGATTAGTCTTTTGAGCATAGTGGCCTTCACACACATTCAACTGTAAAAGTGTTAGGGGTTCTCTTTTATCTCAGAGTAAGTAGCCCGAATTTCAGGAATTCCAGCTATTAGTCTGAAAATGAGCTTCTCTCAGTTACTGTTATATCAATGAGTATATGAATCAGTAAAGGCAAAGCCTGTGCAATGCTTAACACAATACTAGGTACATAACATACATTTTAGTAAATGCTTGATAAGACTCTTATAAAAGTCACAAATGAAAGAAAAAGAACCTCAAATGTTTACCAATTAAACTAAGAGATTACAAGTGGTTAAGATATACTTTAAATGAAAATTTTCTTAAGAGTGAGGAAGAAAGACTGATGATATACCATGCTTGATTCTTCTATTAAGGAAAAGAATATACAAAAATGACGGTTGGTCTGACAATTATAGTATACAATAAGCAATAATTGATCTGATTCCGCACAGGTCTCCCATTATGCCTGGGCACAGGTGCCAATTAGCAAAGAACGAGGCTGTCAGAAACAAGCCTTCCCATATACACACATTATATATGTATATATATATACACACACACATATACATATATATGTATATATAACATACATTTTATATATTTATATGTGTATGGATATATGCATATACACACATATACATTCACATACCTATACATGTATACATATATGTACACACATACACACATATAATACATGCATGTGTGCATGTATATCTATCTATCTATACACTCACACATATGTATGTATATGGAGAGAGAGAGCTAGGTGTCACAGTAAATAGAGCACTGGGCCTGGAGTCACAAAGATCATAGTTTAAATTTGACCTCAGATAGTCACTACTTGTATGACCCTGGCCTAGTTATTTAACTACTGTTTGCCTCAGTTTCCTCATCTTTAAAATGGGGATAATAATAGCACTTATTTCACAAGGTTTTGAACATCAAATGAGATAATGATTGTGAAGCCCTTAGCACAGTGCCTGGAACCTAGTAAGCACTATTGAAAGGTTTTGTTGTTGTTGTTCAGTTGTTCAGTCATGTCCAACTCTTCCTGACTCCATGGACCATATGTACACCATGCTAATTTTTATTGTTGTTGTTATGATTTAAATATTCATAGATTTATTTTTGTAAAGGCAAAAAACTGAATCATCTGGAGGTTATTAGAGAGAAACTTAGATTGAAACTGGTCTGATTATCAAGTATAGTAATCTAAGTATACTACATATAGTATTTCACACTCAAGTTACAAAGGCATTTGTCTAGATTTCCCATTCTATTATAATAAGAAGATAGAAAAATTACTATCTTTCTGAGGTTTGTAATTCAGAGAAATAAATATTTCCTTGAAGCTCTAAGAGTTATTTAGACCAGTATTGTCAAAGTCAAATAGAAATCCAGTGTCACATATTGACTTGGAAAACCACACATCCACGTTAACTATGTTCTATTGTATTTTTTACTTATCTTATTATATATTTCCCTGTTGCACTTAAATTTGGTTCAGGAATGGTGACCATGTGTTTAATTCTTCTGATTTAGATTTTTGCAATCTTTGAACTAGTAGGGGTATTTGAGTCACAACTGAAAATATTGCAAAGGGACTTGCATGGCCTATAAGAAATTAGACTGAAATAGAGCAGAAAGTTGATATTCCTATTTCATTCCATAACTTAAAGAGTCAATCTAGAAAGAAAAAGTAAAATAAGAAAAACAGATAAAAGGAAAAACTGAATGGAAGAGAATGGAGTAATCAAGTTGGGCCATTAGCTTGCTGAAGGCATCTCCACTTCAAAGATTGAAGGAAAGTTCCAAAATAACTCTTCTTTCCCTAATGTTCTTCTTTCATGCCAATCTAGCAATAGATAATGCAATATAATCTGTTTACTTCTTTTTATTATTTTTTATATCCTGATATGACCCTAAATATTAAGAAGGTAGTGATATGCTAGAAATACAAAGGCAGAAAGCCATACTTTCATTAAAATGTTATAAATTTTCCTAATTGGGATCTCTGGGCTAGTGTGACTGTTCCATGACCTTTCTATCTGATATAAACTTCAAAGAAGAGACCATATGAGATCAAGAAACACAATGTGTACATACATACACACATGTATAGCATGTATATATACATTCATATATATGTGTACATATATGTGTGTATATAGATGCATATTTGAAAAGAACCATATAAAGGAACTATATAAGTGTTAGAATATTGCTGATGAAAACTGATCCGATAGTTTTAGCTGGGTGTGGTTGATTCATATTTCAACCCACAATATAAGAAAGAAAGTGGGTCACAGGACTATTTAACTAATAAAGATGGCATGAGATTCAGCTCTATCCATAGTAAATGATACAGCAGATAGAGTACTGGGCCTAGGAGACAGGAAGAGCTGAGTTCAAATCTGACCACAACACTTACTAGTTGTGTAACCTTAAGCAAGTAATTTAACTTCTGTTTGACTTAGTTTCTTCAACTCCAAAATGGGGATAATAAAAACACCTATATCCCATGGCTGTTTTAAGGATCAAATGAGATAATTTCTGCAAAATATTTGGCAAATAGTAGGCATTTAAGTGCTTCCTTCCTTCCTTCTCGAAGGGAGGAAGAAGCATAAAATATTAAGTACCTCTCATAGTGCCTGTCAATGTCTTGCTATTATAACAGTGTACAAGATAGAAATAAGTTGTTTAGATAATAATACTGTTGTGTGGTTTCAAAATATGATTGGATACCAGATATAGTTGTACATTACTGTAATCCTGTAATCCTAGTTTTTAAGGAAGTCTGAGGTTAGTGATCTCTTGAGTTCAAGAGTTCTGAGTTAGAGTAAGGCTAAGCCAATCAAATGTCTATAGTAAGTACAGAAACAGTGTGAAAAACCCACAGAAGTTGGGGCCACCAGACTTCCTCCTGAGATATAAACTGGCCAAGGTCAGAAACTGAGCAGCTCAAAGCTCTTATGCTGTATAGTACTGGGAATAGAGACATAAGCTGACACTACACTGCCAACTTACATGATATATGGAAAACTAGTCTTTTAACAAAAAAAACAGAAAACTAAAGAGTAGTCCATTTTTTTACTTAATGTTTTTTTTCCCAATTACATATGTATAAAGAGTTTTCAATATTTATTTTTCTTTCTTTCTTTTTTTTTTACAGGGCAATGAGGGTTAAGTGACTTGCCCAGGGTCACACAGCTAGTAAGTGTCAAGTGTCTGAGGCCAGATTTGAACTCAGGTCCTCCTGAATCCAGGGCTGGTGTTTTATCCACTGCACCACCTAGCTGCCCCCTCAATATTCATTTTTAGAAGATTTTGAGTTCCAAATTTTTAACCCTCTCTCCCCTTCCTCCCCCCCACCAAGAAAGCAAGCAGCCTGATATAGGTTATACATCTACAATCATGTTAAACATTTACACATTAGTCATATTGTTAAAGAATAATAAGAACAAAAGGGGAAAACCATGAGAAAGAAGAGAAAACAACAATAAAGTCAAAATAGTATGCTTTGATCTGCTTTCAGACTCCATTGTTCTTTCTCTGGATGTGGACAAGATTTCCCTCATGAGTCTTTTGGAATTGTCTGATAATTGTATTGCTGATAAGAACTGTTTATCATAGTTGATCATCACATAATGTTGCTGTTACTATGTACAATGTTATGCTGGTTCTGCTCACTTCACTCAGTTCATGTAAGCCTTTCCAGTTTTGTTTTGTTTTTTGAAGTCTACCTGTTCATCATATCTTATAATTGAATTTCATTACATCAATTTACCACAACTTGTTCATCCATTCCCAATTGATGGGAAATCCCTCAATTTCTAATTCTTTGCCACCACAAAAAGAGCTGCTATAAACATTTTTGTACATGTGCATCCTTTTTTCTTCTTTATAATCTCTTAGGGATACATACCTTGTAGTGGTATTGCTGGATCAAAGAGTATATGCAGTTTGAAAGCCCTTTAGGTATACTTCCAAATTGTTCTCCAGAATGGTTGGATCAGTTTACAACTCTATTGACTTACATGATACATGGAGAAATAGTCTTTAAAAAAAACAGAAAACCAAAAAAACACACTAGTATTCCTATTTTACCACATCTTCTCCAACATTTATCATTTTCTTTTTCTGTCATATTAGCCAATCTGATCAGTATGAGGTGGTATTTGAGTTATTTTGATTGCATTTCTCTAATTAATAGTGATTTAGAGCATATTTTTATGTAACTATAGATGACTTTAATTTCTTCATCTGAAACCTGCTTGTTCTTATCCTTTGACCACTTATTAATTGAGGAACAACTTGTATTCTTATAAAATTGACTCAGTTCTCTCTCTCTCTCTCTCTCCTCTCTCTCTCTCCTCTCTCTCTCTCTCTCTCTATATATATATATATATATATATATATATATATATATATACGTGAGAAATGAAGCCTTTAATCAGAAACACTGGCTATAAAAATTAGTTCCTAGCTTCTGCTTTCCTTCTAATTTTGGTTGCATTGGTTTTATTTGTGCAACATCTTTTTAATTTAGTGTAATAAAAATTATCCATTTTGCATATCATATTATTCTTTATCTCTTGTTTGGTCATAAATTCTTTCTTTATTCATAGATATGACAGGGAAACTATTCCTTGCTCTCCTGATTTTCTTATGCTGTCACTATGTCTAATTCACAACCAATTTTGACTTTATTGTGGTATACAGTGTGAGATGTTGGTCTATGCCTAGTTGTTGCTATAATATTCTCAGTTTTCCCAGCACTTTATGTCCAAAGAGTATTTCTTGGGGGCAGCTAGGTGGTGCAGTGGATAAAGCACCGGCCCTGGAGTCAGGAGTACCTGAGTTCAAATCTGGCCTCAGACACTTGGCACTTACTAGCTGTGTGACCCTGGGCAGGTCACTTAACCCCAATTGCCTTACCGAAAAAAACAAAAAACAAAAAACAAAGAGTAGTTCTTAATGAATTTTTGTCAATCTAAATATGTAATGGGTAGGGGATGGAGGGATGGGTTAAGGGAAATCTCAAGTACTAAGGATCTGTTGCTTGGTCCTATAGATTTCACATATATTTTTTAATTAATATATTTATTTAGAATTTTCCCCATGTCACATGTAAAAACAAATTATAACATCAATTTGTAAAGCTTTGTGTTCAAAATTCTCTTACTCCCTCCTTACTCGGCCTTAAGAACTTGAGACATTCAATATAAGTTATACATGTGCATTCATGCAAAACATAGCATACAAAAAAAAAAACTTTAGGAAAAAGGAACTAACAGCATCAAAAATTATACTTGCATTTGTATTCAGATACCATCAGTTCTTTCACTATAGATGGATTGCATTTTTCATAAGTCCTTCAGAGTTGTCTTGGATCATTGCATTGCTAAAAATAACCAGGTCATTCACAGCAGATCATCTTACAATATTGCTGTTATTTTGTATACAGTACATTTCACTTTGCATCAGCTTATGTAAGTCTTTCCAGGTTTTTCTGATAGCATACTTCACATAATTTTTTTTTTTATAGTAAACTATATTTCTATAATAAAGAGAGCTTTCCTTACAATACCCCCATGAGGTTGATTATTGTAACAACAGTAATAGCTACATTTATATAGTACCTTATACTTGACAAATAATTTTCTTCACAATAGCCCGGCAAAGTAAGTACCATCATTATCATCAACATCGTCATCACCACCACCACCACCACCACTACCACCATCCTCATCTTACATGACTCTTTCCCCTGCTGAAATTTTTTCCTAGTTACTATTATTAACTGCATTTCCCTCCAACTTATTCACTCCCCATGATATATACTCTATTTTCTATCTTCTTTTACCCTATCTCTCCTTAAAAGTATTATGCTTCTGACTGCCCCTCTTCCAATCTACCTATGCTTCCTTCACCCTCACCCATTATCCTCTTCCCCTCCCAATTTCCCACAGGCAAGATATATTACTAAACCCACTTAAGTGTGTATATTATTCCCTCTTTGAGTCAATTCTGATTAGAGTAAGGCTTACTCACTCCCCAGCTCCTCCTCCATGTTCTCCTCTACTCCAAAAGCTTTCACTTGCTTCTTTTATGTGAGGTACTTTACCCCATTCCACCTCAACCTTTCTCTTTCTCCCAGTGCAATCCTCTCACCCTTCAATTTTATTTTAAAGATTTCATCATGGGGCAGCTAGGTGACACAGTGGACAAAGCACCTGCCCCTAGGCTCAGGGGTGATCCGAGCCCAAATTCAGCCTCAGACATAAGACACTCACCAGCTATGAAACCCTGGGAAAGCCACTCAACCTTGAATACCCCACCAAAAAAAAAATAAGATAAACATAAAATAAATGCTATACAGATATCCTCCCTTCATATTCAATTCACATATATGCCTTCTGTCTAAATTGATTCCTATCAGCTGCCCTAATACTGAGAAAGTTCTTAAAATTAGATGTATCATCTTCCCATGTAGGAATGTAAACAGTTTAACCTTTTTATATTCCTCATGATTTTCTTTTTCCTGTTTACCTTTTTATGCTTCTCTAGGGTCTTATATTTGAAAGTATAATTTTCCATTCTGTTCATGTCTTTTCATCACAAATGCCTGAAAGGATCCTCTCTTTCATTGAAGTCCCATTTTATCCCTGAAATATTATAATCAATTTTGCTGGGTAGGTGATTCTAGGTTGTAATCCCATTACTTTGCCCTCTGGAATACCATATTCCATGCCCTCAGATCCTTAATATAGAAACTGATAGATCTTCTGCTATCCTGAATGTGGTTCCACAATACTTGATTGTTTCTTTCTTGTTGCTTGCAATAGTTTCTCCTTGATGTGGGAGCTCTGGACTTGACTATAACATTCTGGAAGTTTTCCTTTTGGGATCTCTTTAAGGAGGTGATTGATGGATTCTTTCAATTTCTATCTTACCTCTGTTTCTAGAATATCAGGGCAATTTCCCTGACAATCTCTTGAAAGGATGATGGTCTAAGCTATTTTTGTGATCATGATTTCATGTAGTCCAATAATTTTCAAAGTATTTCTCCTAGATCTATTTTTCAGGTCAGCTGTTTTTCCCCAGAGATATTTCACATTGCCCTCTATTTTTTTCCATTCATTTGGGTTTGCTTTATTGTGTCTTGATTTCTCATAAAGTCATTAGCTTCCATTTGCTCAATTCTAATTCTTAAGCATTTGTTTTCTTCAGAGACAAGCTGTTGACTTTTTTCTTGACTTTGCTACATCACCTCATTTCTCTTTTCATTTTTCTTCTACCTCTCTTACTTTATCTTCAAAGTCCTTTTTGAGCTCTTCTATGGCTTAAGACCAAATCACATTTTTTTTTTAGAAGCTTTGTGTGTAGGGAACTTTGACTTGTTATCTTCTTCTAAGGGTATATTTTGATTTTCCTTGTCACCAAAGAAACTTTCAATGGTCTGCATTTTTTTCTGTCTGTTCATTTTTCTAACCTATTTCTTGACTTTTAAATCCTTCTTAAAGTGGGACACTGCCTCCAGGATGCACTGTCCCAAGCTTCAGGGGGTCTAATGTGGTATGATTTAAAGAGAGGCAGGTTTTCCACTCCCCTGGCTTGTGTTCTTGTCTGTAAACAGCCCCAGGATTTCTTGTTCTTTAACCAGGAAACAGAATTATGTTTCACTATGGTTGCCAGCTTCTGGCATGCCTATGACCCATCCCTACCTGGGCCTGCCATTCAAGATTGCTTCCTGCTTCTGAGCCTGGACAAAATAACAGAGTTTCACCTCAGTGCCAGCAGAGACCCCTGGAATCTTCCCCTGGACAACTGCTTGCCCCTCTTACCAGACCATGAGCTGATTTCTAGAAGTAGCTGCTGCTGCAGCCAATTGAAAAGCTCTAGAGTTCTCTTTCTCTGCTGTGAACTGGGGCTTGACTTTTGTGGGCGCTGCCAAGGTCTGGACTCCACTTCCACCCTGGTACAACAGACCTTTTCTGCTGACCTTCTAAGCCGTCTTTGGCTGGAAAATGATCTCACCATGTCCTTTTGTGGGAATTGTCTTATGGCATTATTTGGAGGTTTTTGGCATGATTGTGTGGGGAGCTCAAAAAGGTTCCTCCACCATCTTGTCTCCACCCCTACCTTTCATATTTTTATCAAAGATTTAGGTAAAGGTAAGAATGGCATGTTTGTCAATTTTTCATATAACATAAAGCAGGCAGTGATAGCTAACCCAGTAAATGGCATAGTCAGCATCCAAAATGTTTGTTCTCTATCATTTTCAGATGACATTCTGAATGTAAGGAATTGGTTGTGATTTGGGGTTTTGTGACCCCATCTTTGGCTGGGATTGGAGGCCTCAGCACATGCACCCGTGCACACTGGCTTCATGCCAAAGTGAACTCTTCTCCCTTTTCTCCCCCAGCAGCCCCCTCTCCTGCAGGAAACAGGGCCAACTATACACACAGCCCCAAGCTAATTGGCTGGCAGCCCTGAATGACAGAACTAATAAGCATCTCTACAGCGACCAGTTCTGGACTCTAAAGACCACCTGACCTGTCCTGACCAGGCTTCCTGTCATTATAATTTGGACAGGCCCAGGCAGGCGTGCGGGTGTCTGGCACATGGCCAGGCATGGGTGTGTGTGCTGGGACCTCCATTCTCAACCAAAGATGGGGGTCACAGAAACCCCAATCATAACCAATTCTTTGCAGGAGTAATTCTTTTCTGTTCTCCATTCCACATTTTATGAATAAATCATCTGGAACAAGTCACTGAGTTAATTACATGTGAGGAAGGAATTAGAAATGTTAGACTTGAGAATAAAAGATGTTGTTAGTACGTAGAACATGAATTCTGGATTCAAAAGGTTTTTTCTTTGGAAAAAGATTTTACTTCTTCCTGACCTCAGCTGGCAAGTAAGAGTAATCTCCAGAATTTGTAGAGTCAATTTAGGTTTGATTTAAGGGAAAAAGTCCTTAGCAATTTGAGTATGCTCAGAAGGCAGTAGGTTATCGATCATTTGAAACCTTCAAACAAAGGATTCTTACACCTCTGAAATTCAGTTATTCTGTACTCAAAAAAGATGACCAACCATTGGGTTTTTCTGCAGGTAATGTTTGTTTAGGTAGAGTTAGAAAAATATGGCTTCTGCCCTCACAACTCTTAGATTCAGTGATTTATTGAAATTCTCAAGCAGGGGATTTATATAGCCGAAATTAAGCTTTAGGAATATGATTTTGCATGGCAGTAGAATTGGGAGGTTATTATATTAGTCTAAGGGAATGGTGATGAGGACTTCAATTAGATTGTGTGAGAGAGGAGAAGATGGGTGTGAAATATGCAGGTAGAAACATCAAAACTGGATATGGTGAGTAAGGAATACTGACCTTTTTCAGACTTCATATTTTGAAATAAAACTAGTAAACACACAATAATAGCATAAAAACAGGTTAGATGGCATCCAGACTAGAAACACTACTCCCTTTGTTATAGAAGAAATAATATTTTCTTAAAAAAAAAACACAAGACTAACAAACTGACACCACTTATGGGCTATATTTGGGCCATGTAGTTTTCTAGGCCAGAAAGAAAAAAAGTACTCTTGGCAATATGGAATATAATTATCATTGTCACCCTGGAAAGCACTAAACAAAGCTGCTATCACACTCACTGAAAGAAATAATGAGGGAAAAGCATATGTTTGTAAACATGCTGATGTGTACTTTTGTTAAAGAATTGACTAATGATTTTTTTTATAAAACTTAAGAGAATATGACTTCAAAGTAAAAGTTAGAAATTGCTTTATTATTTAGATGTTTCAGTCAAAAACCCTGGGAATGTTTATAAGAGGAGAACGTTTTAAGCAGATTTAGCTGCAAGAATCTTATATTATGCCCAGTGAAGTTCATTCAAGTTATACTTAACTGTGGTTAGGCCAGTGATGTTACTTTACAATTTTAAAACAGTCCCTCATAGGTCTGAGAATGTAATGAGCTTGCCATTTTTTTCATTTATTAGGGATGCTTCCCTAGGTGGGACTGATTAATAAAAGTGTGTTCTCAATAAATGGAATCTGACACAAAGTGACTGCATTATTCTTTATGGGCAACCTTTGGTAAAGGTCCATTTTTAAACTTTCATGTTCTTGCCTATTGCCACTTTGAGTCAATCTGTAGTAGCTGCTTCACTTAATGAAATAATGGGGGTTAATTTGCCAGAAAGCAATTAAAATAATTCACTAAACTGGAAATGCATATAGTCCTTGTACAATAACAGGAATATATCTTGTAGATGGTGAGTTTTGAACATCATTTCAATTATCTTTTTAGATTTATGTAGTCTGAATGCTCATAATGTGAATAAAGCACTGCACAGAACTTTTGGAATTAACTGGGATTCTAAGGTGCTCATAAGGTATATCTGTTCATTTTTCTGACAATCTATTTATTTTCATTAATGTTATCATCCCAACTTTCTCATTATAATAATAGTATGTCAACGTTGATTATATTTGTGTTAGTTGAATTACAATGGTAGCTATTCCTAACATAGATATTCTACATTTAATTCAAGTTCACAGTTAAGCACCTACTGTACACAAGGAAACTAACTGTGCAAGGCACTGGGATACAAGGAAGCCTGCTTTGTTATTCATCATGCATTTTAAAAATTATTCCTTAAAAAATATATATATATAAATACATACATATATATATATGTGCATATACATGTAAATGTTTGTTTTAAATTTAATGATACTGGGTATGTTGATAATATGTTTCTTGTATACTTATGCAGTTATTAAAGGTCAAAATCTATATAGCTTTATTGTTATATAATTTATTTTATACATATTCAATAGCTTAAAACTTAAGTAAAACTTTTGAGATTCCCAGTATGATCAAGTAATGATGAAATAAGAAATTGAATTAAAATATACTCTGTTTCCTTTTCTTTTAATGATAATATTTATGGTAAAACAAACTGAAAGAGAGAATAAAAGAGTAGAGGTAGAAGAGAAGACAGAGATGAAAGAAAAGTGAAAATAGAGGGAGAGAAAGAGGAAAACTAGAGAATAGAAGTTGAAAAAAACCAAGGGAAATGAAAGGGAGAAGGGTTAGAAGAGAAACAGAAACCAGCCTTAAAATACGTCAAATAAAACATCATTTTGCAAGTTCAAATTTCAGAGTATAATGTTTTAATGTGATTTGTAGACATCATTTCAGTAATCAATTTTCAAGAGGCTCAGGTTCTAGTATTGATTCTAATATTAGCTCATTAATTATATGTACAATCCTGAGTAAGTCAGCTGACCTCTCTAAATCTTGGTTTTCTCATCTTTAAAGTGAATGAATGGATGACCCACTATAGATCTAAATTTCTCTTGTATTTCTTAAATGAAGTTTAGGTAGATTGGATTACATGACCTATGCAAATAGCCATATGAAATAATAATCATACAATCTTCTGAACACATAAGAAAATGTAGATGTTGAAAAAAATAGATAAAACCTTTGGTTAAACCTATAATTTTGGCTCAAGATAATTTAAGAGACTTAGGGCAAGTGCCTGTGCTTATGGATGAAAGAGAATAACTCAGTCCTTAGTTATATTTCCCTTCTTGACCTTGGTGAGGAATGAGGGAAGGGGAAGTTATGAGAAAACCCAGAAAGCAAGGCAATAATATTAATAATTATAATAGTGATAATAACAATAATAACTAGCATTTATTTGTCCCAAGAAAGGGACACAAGTATAGAGCCATGGAGAGTAGATGGCTGAGATATAGGTAGCACATTCATCTCTAACACACAGGCCAGGGAGAGATTGGTCATTACCATTTCTTCCTCTTTACTTTATCCCAGAAGATACATAAATGTTCCCATGAATTATTTATGTATTCATTTAAATTGACCATCCCCCTTTGTCCATCTCCAGTATCTCTAAAAGAGAAGCTAGAATTGTACAAGTGTTATTTCTTTAAAAAACTTTTGCTTTATTTTATGAGGCCCTAGAATGTAATAAAGTTACCATCTAAGATAAACTTGATGTGTTTTTTCATATTTTACTCATTGCTCATGCACATAGATGAAAGGAAAAGAAAAAATATTCATTTTGTATGGAATTAATTGTTATTTGAGATTTTTATGACCCTATCTTTTGGCTATAATTTTAAAAACACCAGCGCGCACATTGTCCTGGGGCTCAGGCCAGCACCTCCGAAAACAGCACAGTGCTCCACCCACTGGTTGTAGCCATCACCATGGTGCTGACACTTCATGTCATCACCACCTGCCTATGCCTACATGGGCCTGACAAAATTATAATGACTGGAGCCCAGTTAGGGAAGTGATGTGACTGTCAGTCAGAGCTGCCAGCCAATTGGCTTGGAGCTCTGTGTGGTCAGCCTGGGGTCTGCTGGGAAGAAGGGAGGTTTTTTGCCATTCTAGCTTGAAGCTGGAAGGCAACAGGATGCTGCTGTGTGTTCTCAGCTGATTCCTGGGCAGTGGTGTTATTCAGGTTGTATTATTTCCCTCTCCCCATTTTATTTCCTTTCCCTTAATCCTACTGATCCTGGTTGTGTTTTTTTAAGTTCATTCTTGTTAAATAAATCCTGCTCTGTTTTGAGGGAGGCTGTCGGTCTCCTTCCTTCCCCCAATATTGTGGCGAGCCGCCTAGCTAACCAATTAAAATTGGTTCCTACATTTATTTTAAATAGTAGTTTTTTGGGTCTGATAAAAATCATTGGATATGGGAGTGGGAGCCATTAGGCAAAGTGGGGACACTGGTATTAGACTTTTACAAGACTGGCAAAAATTTATCTGAGAAACAGATATTCTTTGTTTAAATAACAGCAACAGGAATCAGAACTTGAAAAAAAGTCACACCTATGTGAAGGAAGGGGGAATGAATAAAGAGGAAACTCCACTCATATGAAGGAATAGACACAGCTGTCTAGGTATAACATGGAGTTAATTGCTCATAGATATTGTACAAAACAGTAAACAGGATTGCCATCTGGCCTAAGCTTGGGCTTCTTAACTGTCAAACTGGGAGTATTACATAGGGAATAATGGCATGGGACAACTTTGCTTTGGTTTGACAAAGCCACAATTTTAGGAGTAGTTCCTTCAATGGTTTCCCTAGATAAGGGATATTGTGGAATGGATGGTGCTAGGCCATCTTTGGTCTTAATGGTAACAGGCACAGCAGATTTAAGGAGACCTACATCAGTAGAGGAGGAAGCCCATAGGGACTCAGGAATATCAGAAGGGATTTCAAATGTATCATCCACTGTTTCCTGACAATTTCTCCTGCCATTACACTGGTATACTGTTCAGGTTTCACAGGTATTAGCATGAGGTCAGCACAATTACTCTGTAGACCTTCAGTTTGGCAGTCAGTTTAATACCTCCTCTCTCCCACACTTTCCATAAGAGCCTCCCAAACACTGAGCTAGCTCTGGCAATGTGTGCTTTGACTTTATTATCAGTGTGTACATCCCTGGAAAGTGTACTGTCAAAGTAAGTGAACTTATTGACAGTATTCAAAACTTCTCCATTGTGTAACCAATGGTCCATGTATGGATGGTAATGGTGCTGCCTTGTGGAATTTGTGTTTTCTTGGTGGTAATTAATTAGGGCCAAAAATTGGCACAAGCAGCAGAGAATGATCAATACTTTGCTTCAACTCAGCTTTGGAGGTTGCATTCAATGTACAATTATCTTGCAAACAAAATAGCATGCACCAACTCTGCCTCCACTTTATTCTTGGTTTTGTAGACTTTTCAAGATTAATAATTTACCATCAGTATGGTAGCTGACCTTGATCTCCTGTTT
Source organism: Dromiciops gliroides (assembly GCF_019393635.1). NCBI lineage: Eukaryota > Metazoa > Chordata > Mammalia > Microbiotheria > Microbiotheriidae > Dromiciops > Dromiciops gliroides. The sequence continues at coordinate 212,382,707 of NC_057861.1, forward strand.
GTTGTAATTAAAGACTTTGACAACACTGCCGAAAACATCATGCAAAAAGCATTAGAGCAAGTACATAGCCTTGTTTCATTCCACTGGTGACTAGAAAAGTGTGAAAGCATCATCCATTATCCAGAAATTGGTCAAGCAAGCCATCATCATGAAATGACATATAAATTCTGATGAACTTTTCCAGGCAACCAAATTTTAACATAATTTTCCATAAGCCTTCACGACTGACAGTATCAAAAGTCTTGGTCAGATCAACAAAAATTGTGTACCAATCTTTAGATGTCAGTCAGCAAACACCATATCAACTGTTCATTGACCCTTTGTAAAAAACATACTGTCTCTCAGGTAGATGACCATATTCTAGGTGAAGAATCAGATTATTAAGGAGGATTGTGGCAATATTCTTCCCAGCAATGACTAAGAGAGAGAGAGAGAGACAGACAGACAGACAGACAGAGAGACAGAGACAGAGAGGCAGAGAGACTCTGTTAGTGTCACAAGACCATTTATTTCTATTAGTTTTATAGAAATGGACAATGGAGGCATCCTTGAACTCCTGCGGAATAACCTCCTCTTGCATATAACCTGGAAAATTTCAGTAACCTTTTGTATCATCAATGGATTCCCCACATACACACCTTGTAAATATCAGCTAGAATAGAATTGGCTCCAGGTGCTTTGCCACAGGAGAGGGAGCTAATGGCATTAAAAACCCCTTCTTCAGTTGGAAATTTGTCTAGAGAGTAATTGACTTTAACCCGATGTCAATGGTCATTGATTTCAGCATTGATTGATGATGGTCAGTTGAGAAAAGCCTGGAATCATTCAGCCCATCTTTCCAGGATCATGTTCTTATCATTAATCAAGGTGACTCAGTACCCAGTACTTGAAAAGTACCATAGGTCTTTGGCCTGTAAATAGCCTTCAGGGCATCCATCAAGTGTTTTTTTTTTTTTTTTTTAATTGTTACTATCAACATAAAACTAAATTTCATTTGCCTTCTTACTGAGCCAAGAATGTTGCATCTTTCTAAGTTTTGCTTGTATTTTACTTTTGATGTAGTTAAATGCTACCTTCTTAGAGATGGATGAACTATCCTATGGATAAACCTTGTGGAGTTGTCATTTTTCATTTAGCAGCTTCTAAATTTCACCATCATTTTCATGGGTCTTGATTTTTTCCAAGTTTTCTGACACAGATGAGTAAATGCAGTGCTATACACAAAATCTCTGAAAGCTGCCCACTCCTTTTCCATTCCACTTTTGCTAACCAAGTATTGGCTCAACTTTGCCTTCCAAGTTAGCAATAACCTTTTCACACACAGAGAAGCATTCTAATCCTTTGACATTAAGTTTTCTGTTAGTCATCTGGCTTTGGGGCTGTTGCTATTGTTGAATATGAATATTTAGTTTAGAGAGGATAAGTCTATGATCAGTCCAGCACTCTTCACCACACATTACCTTTGTCATTCTCACATCCTGTCTTTTTCTTCTCCTTACAATGACATAGTCTATTAAATGATAATGTTTGCTGCAAGGGTACATCCACAAAATTTTCTTTCATTTAGGTAAATGGAAGACAGTGTTGGTGATGAGAAGGTCATGAGACACACAAGTCTTCAATCATAAATGACCATTGCTGTTGCTGTCTCCAACTCCATTCCTCCCAAGGACTCTTTGTCATGTGTGGTAGTCAGAACCCACTCTCTTATTAAAGTCACCTAAAACTTCAAACTTGTCCTCTTTTGGCACATTGATGATTAGGGTCTCCAGAGTTTTATAAAATCTTTCTTTGACTTCATCAGGGTTCATCATGGAGGGAACATAGGCAATGATGATGGTTGTGTAGCATTTTCCTTCAAGTGGCAAGAGCATCGTCATAAAACTGTCATTCACTTTTTTTTTTTTTTTGGTGGGGCAATGAGGGTTAAGTGACTTCCCCAGGGTCACACAGCTAGTAAGTGTCAAGTGTCTGAGGCCGGATTTGAACTCAAGTCCTCCTGAATCCAGGTCCAGTGCTTTATCCACTGCACCATCTAGCTGCCCCCATTCACTACTTTTGATAGGCATATAACCTTTTTGATTAGATTAGTTTTCATTACAAAACCTTCACTAGCTTCCTGGAATTACTTTTCACTGTGACCACTCTAGAAAAAAACATGTACCCAGCTCTGACTTCAGTAGGCTGGCCTTCATTTGCTAGCCTTGTTTCACCAAGGGCTGATATTTGGATTGACACCTACTGAATTCTCTTACAAAATATAGTAGACCTGAAATATGAACAGATATTGTCGTGTTATTTCTTTTTTTTTTTTTTTTTTGCAGGGCAATGGAGGTTAAGTGACTTGCACAGGGTCACACAGATAGTAAGTGTCAAGTGTCTGAGGCCAGATTTGAACTCAGGTACTCCTGAATCCAGGGCCCGTGCTTTATCCACTGCGCCACCTAGCTGCCCCCTGTTGTGTTATTTCTAAGCATACGCACATTCCTATATTTATGGTGAATGGAATCATCTTTGCAGAAGTTTTTTTTTTGTATATATATATATTTGTATTGCAACAACTACATGGTAGCATCCCCTCCTGCTAAGGTAAACAGGCTAGGGCTGAGTAAGCACACAATTTTTAGGGCACCTTTTCTAGCTCCTTCCTCACAGCAGAAGGTGAGCTATGTGGTCCTTAAAAGGAAGCTCATTCACTCAGGGTCTGCCAAATCCTACTGCTGCTTCTAGTGAAAAGATGACCCCATGGACTAGGCTTCCTGTATGCAGGGTTATAACTATAGCTCCCAGTGTATCTCTACTGGCTGTTTCATCACTTTCCTGCTGCCATAGGTCTTTGAGATATGTAAAACTGATAAACTGATATAGGTGGTGTATTTTGATTTAGGCATAAATTGGATTTAAGTGATTTGCGTCACTCTCTCTTTCAGAATCAGCACAGTCCTGTGGCAGGGCAGAATTAAGATGACTGGTTATGCATTGAGATGCAGTGGATGAACTCAGTGTCTTTGATGTCTAACCAAGCTCTAAGTTCTTCACAATATCTGCTTAACTGCCTTCATGGCCATTGGAATAAATTGTTCTCACCAGCCAATTATACAAGGGGAACTCCTCACATGCTTGGGGAAGACAGCCCACAAACTCACATATGGGTTTGAGACTCCTCAATTAGCCCATGCCAAAATGGTTTACTATAGTGTAGCTGCTGTTCATGCTTTAGCTTCTTAGAGCCACAGGTGAGAATTAGGTGAGTCAGGAAGATCCTAATGGTGGAAAGCAACCCTGAAAAGAGCTCATCAACCCTCACACCAGAGGTACTAGTCTTCCTTGGGCATAGCCTATACCCTACTAATTCTTTATTATATATGTGTATGTGTACACTAACAAACATACACAAATGATTAGTTTAAAGACTATAAGGTGTATATATATATATATATATATATATATATATATATATATATATATATATATATATATATATATATATATACACACACACATATATATATATATATTCTGCTTATTACTTGCTGAGTATAGAAAAAATCATTGTTGACTATGAAAAAACATTGCATTAAGCAAAACAAAATGCCACCTCATGGTCTCTTTTACAATAAGGTATCTCCCGTTTATATATCAAGATCATTCAAAATTCCTTAAAAAAGGTCATAACAAAAATGATCCTGTTCAATGATCCTCTGATAATTAAAGTCAAATGAGGCATAAGAAAAGGAGATAGATGATTGCCAAAAGTATTTGCCATTCTGATGGAGGAGATATAATGCAGATACAGTCTAGGTTAGAAGAATGGCCTATGGATGGCTGTCATCCAGATGCTCATTTACAGATGACATTCTATTGATAAAATGAAGCCCCAGTACATCTTAGAGATTCCTAAAGAGATTGCTAATCACTCAGCGTGGACTGTGTACCCACATTGGAAAGGTCTAATAAATGAAGAATGTCTGTTACTTAAATTTCAACATGCATATCCCCTTATATTTTGTTCAACAGTATTTATATCTGGAAAAGGCAATGTAAATGGACAATAAGATGGACCTAGAATTTAAAAAGAGAACAGTGGTCTAAATTGATTTTGAGAATCTGTAAAACTTTTCCTGACTCCAGGCTTCCCATCAAAACAAATACCTCTCTCTCTCTCTCTTTTTTTTTTAAATGGCAAAATAGATTTTATTGTGTCAGGGCTGTTGGAAAGACCACCAGCCGCCAACACTTGCCAGAAGTGTTCCTGCAGCACGCCCTCCTGTGCAAAAGAGGCCCTGCTTCACAGTGATGAGCATTGCAGTTTTTTGTATACATTCAAAATATGTACTTATATCTATCTATCACTCTCTGCAGGTGAAAATCACTTCATTTTTGTTCACCAGTTTAGTCCTTGACTTATTTTTACCAAGTTCTGCCCCGGCACTGTCCTAAAGTCAATCTAAAGGTGATAACTGCAAATAGGTTTCAAGACAAGTCAACTGTTTTCTTCACAGCCTCAGGGCTTTTTTTGAGCTGCAATCTTTGTATGGGATGGGGGTATTGTCTGTGATTGAGATCACCTCTAGGCCCTCCATGGTCAACCCTTTGATGGCAGATAGGTGCCCAGTGCCCAGGCCTTTCACCACCACTCTGACATGGAGCACTCCCTTGGCTGTGGCTTTTGCTGTTGTAGCTGTGCCTGCAGTTTGTGCTGCAATCCCTGTGGCCTTTTTTGCATTTCTGAACCTTTCAGTGCCACAAGAAGTTCAGGCAAATGACTCATTCCTGGAAGAGACCACCTGGATGTGTGTGTATTGTTATATGTTGCTTTAATGTGAGCTATTGGGATTTCTTCATATTTCTTGCCTCCATAAGTCAAGGAGCTCTCCTGGCCTGGAACTGGAGGAAAAATGCTGAACTTGCTGGATCTCTGGGCATTCCCTGGCTCTGCTTCTATTTCTACCTCTGTTTTCTCCACACATCTTGGGGCCTTGGCAGGCCTTTGTAGAGAGCACCACCTGGAGCAGCGTTCTGGGCCCCCAAAAGGGTGGGCCCAGGCCCCCATGGCAAAGAGGTGCCAACAGGTGGTCCTCAAGATTGCATGGACTGCCCTATCTTTTTAAAATACAAATAATTTCATTTTATGGTGGTGTGATATAGAGCATCACCGCCTGCTAAGAATTGTGGATAAGCATCTAACATAGCACAATGAAAAATGTGTATAGTGGGTGCGAGCAGGCAGCAACATATAAGCAACAAAAGAACAAAAGGAGCAATGAATGATATCAAGGTTTGGGGGAGAAGAATTGGGCATTCTAGGTGGAAGATGGAAAGCGACAGGTATTCTGCTGAGTATTTTCAACTGATTCCTGAGTAGTGGTATTTTTTCAGGTATTATAATTTCCCTTTCCCCATTTTATTTCCTTTCCCTTGATCCTACTGACCCTGTTTGTGTTTTGTTTTTTTTTTAAGTTCTTGTTAAAATAAATCTTGTTCTATTTTGAGGGAGGCTGCTGGTCTCCTTCCTTGCCCCAATATTGCGGCAAGCCACTTAGCTAACACTCCCCAATTAAAAATTGGTCCCAACAATACAGAACTGGACCTGAAGACAGGAAGCTATTGGTTGTGCTCATTTTCACATAATTCAGCAATTGCCAAAATTGAATTTAGCTTCCAATGTATTAGAGAAAAAATCAAAATACAATTAAATTAAATGATTTAATAATTTGTTAAATCTATGAGGTATTTTTTAATAGAAAAAAACTAGAAGGCATTTCTCTAGTTTTCAAGGAAATTCTTGTCTAATCTTTTCTCAGGGGAAGCAAGAATGTTTGCTGAGTTATTTTTTGTAACTGGTCATCTACTTCAGTTTGGAAAGTTATCTAATGTATGATTTCTTGAATGATCAGGCATGAATCAGCTTAATATTAGGTGGAGAGAAGGAAGTGTTTTTATCATCAGCTTATGAATTTACTTCAGAGAACCAAAACTTTTTCTGATGCTTTTTACCTACTATGTAGTATACTCATATTTCATGTCTTACTTTTTGCTTATGTCAGAACCAGGATGGTTTTCCATCTGGCCAAAATAAAATATCAAAACAATCATGATATGACACAATAATGTATAATAATACATATCAGGATATAATGCTGGCAGACATGTATAATAAAGAAATACATATTGGCAAGGTATATGGAGAAATTATTTTGCCTCCTTAGTTAAATTTAAGGGGGGGGGGGGGGGCAGAGCAGCTAAGTGGTGGAGTGGATAAAGCACTGGCCCTGGATTCAGGAGGAACTGAGTTCAAATCAGACCTCAGATCTTTGACACTTACTAGCTGTGTGACCTTGGGCAGGTCACTTAACCTTCATTGCCCCACCCCTACCAAATTAATAAATTTAATGTAGGAAAACTAAGTGGTTTTTTTCACTCTTTCTAAGTTCTGTGGGTGTCCCCTACTCAGTAAATGTGCTAACAGTGAGGATATTACACAAAGAAGAGATTGCCTATGACTCAGGTGACCTATCTGTACCTCCATTTCTCCTGTTTCTACAGTTCCAATCCTGAGGCTATCACTGTTGCCAGGCTGTATTGATTGCTTCTATTCCCCAGATATCTCTGGAATGTAAGCATTATTCAAAAGGGGGTCTGTCTGTGTATTCAGCTTTTCTTCCCTGTTGGAAAAGAGATTTTGGGATAAGAAAGGCACATTTTATTTTCCTAACCCTCTTAAAACAGGAGTGCTAAGTGTATATGTATGTATGCATGTGAGTGCAGCAAACACACCTGTGTGTGTGTATGTGTGTGTGTGTGTGTGTGTGTGTGTGTGTGTGTGTGTGTGTATGTATGTATGTATATGTGTTGGACTCCTTGGAAATTTGAGGAAGCCTAGGTTGCTGTGTTGTGATCCCGTGAACTATAAAAGGTCAGGAAAGCTGCCAGAAGTCCATCAATACAGCCCTGAGGAGCAGCCAATGAAACCCAGACCAGAAGTGAATTATACTAACACCCCACCCCCAACTGAGACACTGCTTTCTTTAATGATTTCATCAGTCATCTGTGATCTTGATGGGGTAAAGGCTTTTAGTAAACATTTTGTGTTTCATTCTACTCTCATCAGAGGCCAAGGTGACATATGAGACATCATGTCTCTGGGAAATGTCTCTATTATTGAAATATCTTCTTGGTAACTATCTCTTTAACCTTTCTTTATAAAACCTAACTGATATTTTGGGTTAAATAAAGCTGGTGAGTAAATCAGTGATTGACCTTGAGCAGAATAAAGTGGAATGGCGGTGAACACCAAGTGTATTAGATAATTATTCCAATGTCTTTCAAGAATACTTCCAGAGCCCTGAGAGGGAGCACTATCTAGCGTGCTAAGGTACTTGACTAGCCATTGTGAGTAGGAATTTGGATTAGGATACCTATGAGTTACTTGTAAGGGTTACATGTAGATGCCTTGTCCAAGGGGAGGAAATAAGCACTTATTAATCACCTACCATCTGCCAGCCACTTTACAAATATTATACAATTTGATCCTCATAATCCTGTGAGGTAGATGCTCTTATTAAATTCATTTTACAATTGAGGAAACTGAGACAGATGTAAATTAAGTAACTCAAATCTGAATTCAAATCTGGCTTTAGACATTAGCTGTGTGACCCTGGGCAAGTCACTTAACCCTGTCTGCCTCAATTTCTTCATCAATGAATTGAGCTGGAAAATGAAACTACTCCAAAATCTTTGCCAAGAAAACTCCACATGAGGTCACAAAGATTCAGACATGACTTTCTGACTCCAGGCCTAGTGATCTATCCTCTTAGCTAACTAGGATAACTAGGGAGGATTTTCTTGAAATAATGATAAAGTAGGGGCAACTAGGAGGTGCAGTGGATAAAGCACTAGCCCTCAATTCTGGAGGCCCTGAGTTCAAATTTGGCCTCAGACACTTGACACTTACTAGCTGTGTAACCCTGGGCAAGTCACTTAACCCTCATTGCCTTCCCCACCCCCCAAAAATAATAATAATGAAAAAGTCCCTAGCCAATGTTGCAGAGCATATTCCATCACTAAACCCAGTGAAAAAACTGAGTTCTACCACAACATCACCACTTAAATCCTAGGATCAATTTAAAACAAAACAAAACAAACAAAAACAAACAAACCAGAAAACAGACAAACAACCATATTTTGAAGTAGGTTGGTTCAGTACTTCAAAAGTGTGTATTTTATTGCTAGGCATATTTGATATCACTCTGTGTGTGTGTGTGTGTGTCTGTGTGTGTGTGTGTGTCTGTGTCTTTGTGTGTGCGTGCACGTGCGTGCATAGCATGCCTTAGAGTTAAGGAAGATGAGGCTCAAGGCTGCTGAATAGAATTGCTACTTCAGAGCTTCCGGGAAGAAATAATATTACTGCTAATATCCACCTGATCTTGTGTATTTTTCAGTAAATACTTGCAGCCTTGAAGCTGTATCACATTTAGTCAGTTAATTATTATTATTATTTTTTTATTTTTTATTTTTTGGCAGCTAGATGGCACAGTTATACAACACTGGGCCTAGAGTCAGGAAGACCTGAGTTAAAATCCAACTCAGACATTTACTTTCTGTAAGACCCTGGGCAAATCATTTAACCTGTTTGACTAATATCCACTGGAGCAGGAAATGACAAATGAATATCTTTGCTAAGTCAGACATGACTGAACAATAAAAAAAATTTTTTTTAGCTTTAAAAAGAAATCGTAGGGGCAGCTGGGTGGTGCAGTGTATAGAGCACTGGCCCTGGATTCAGGAGGACCTGAGTTCAAATCCAGCCTCAGACCCTTGACACTTACTAGCTATGTGACCCTGGGCAAGTCACTTAACCCTAATTGCCTCACCAAAAAAAAAAATTTGTAGTATTTATTACATAGTTGTTTTCTTCTTCTTCTTCTGGTGCTTAATCAGTGTTAATTTTCTTTTATTTTTTTAAATTAATAAGCATTTTTATTTACAGTTTTAGGTTCCAATTTTTATCCCTCCTTCCCTCTATCCCTTCCCCCTTCCCTGAGGCAGTAAGCAATCAGATATAGGTTATACATATACAGTTTTGTAAAATATTACCATATTAGTAATTTCGTATATGAAAACTTGAATAAAAGAAAAAATTAAAGTGAAAAATAGCATGCTTCAGTCTGTGTTCCATAAATGTCAGTTCTTTCTTTGGAAGTGGACAGTAACTTTCATCAATAGGTCTTTGGGATTGTCTTGGATTATTGTATTGTTGAGAATAGTTAAGCCTTTCACAGTTCTTCATTAAACAATATTGCTGTCTCAGTGCACAATGTTCTTTTGGTTTTGCTCTCTTCACTATAAATCAGTTCATACAAGTCTTTCCAGGCCTTTCTGAAATCATCCTGCTCGTCATTTCTTATAGCACAATAATACTCCATCACCATCATCTACCACAGTTTGTTTAGTCATTCCCCAATTGAAGGGCATTCCTTTGATTTCCAATTGTTAGCCACCACAAAAAGAGCTGGTATAAATATTTTTGTACAAATAAGTCTTTTCTCTCTTTTGGGGTATGTCTTTGGTATATAAACCTAGCAGTGGTATGGCTGGATCAAAGCACAGTTCTATAGCCCTTTGGGCACAATTTCAAATTGCTCTTGAGAATGGTTGGATAACAAAGAATGTTTTAACTTGGACCTATAGATTTATCTACTTGTCTGGTTAGGATAATGTTTAAGTTAACCAAAATATATTTTTTTAATAGGACAAAATTTAAAACCACCAAATTTGTTTGATGCCAAGAAGAGGAAGGAATGAGGGTGGGAAGAAAGAACAAAAGCAAACAAACAAAAATGTCCTAACAAACAATGTTGTCCCCTTGTTGAGGTCTTCAAGCAAAGACTGGATGTCGTATTATTTTCTGTTGTAGAGTAGGGATTTATTTTGAGTATTACTTGGACCACACTTAGGTCTTTAGTAACTGTAATTCTGTGTTTTTAAAGAGATTGTTTATTATGTTTCTTTTCATAATCTCCAAAAGAAGAGATATTTATAGTCCTTGGTAAAATCAAATAGTTAAACCCAGAAACTGAAATGGTTTTATTACTGGAAAAGACATTAAACAAGGTATGCTACCATCTACTTTGCTACTATACCCTATGAACTACTGCACTGCCTTTCCTTCTGACTTGCAGCTTAAATTGCTTACATATGTTGAATCTCTTAATTAAAACACAAACTCCTTGAGAAGAGGAACTGTCAGTTTTCTATCTGTACATGAAGAGCTCAGCACAGTACTTTGTGCGTAGCCCTTAAGATGTGCTTTTACATCCATTGATTACAGTATTTTCAATGAGATCTTGTAAATAGGTACAATTAAATATAATTAATTGTGTTTTATTTAATGATAATTAATTACAATGATCAGCCTTGTGGTATAAAGGATGTAATACTGGACCTTAAACCAGGAAGATATATGTTATTTGTGTGGCACAGGGTCAAGTACAACTTTTTTAGATTTCGATTGCCTGTAAAAAAAATGAAAGAAAAAGAAAATCGAAATCTAAAAAAGTTGTACTTGACCCTGTGCCCCAGATTTCAATTTTCTTATGTATAAAGTGAGGATAATAATTTTATCTCCCTCACAGAGTTGTTATAAGTATCAAATAAAATGATTTATGTAAAGTACTTCTACAACTTTAAAGAGCTTTGTAAGGGCGAATTGTTAATATTATTTCCTTGTTCATATCTTCTTTTACAATGGAATTCAGATAGAAACAGTTCAAGGCTATATGTTTCATATTTCAACTTGATTCTGATATAACTACTTTTTGTAATCAAATAATGATATAATATAAGCACATCAATCTATCAACATTTATAAGGGATCTTTTATGTACCATGCTCCATACTAAGTGCTGAGGGATACTGAGACAAAAAAAATGAAATGATCTCTGCTCTTAAAGACCTAACATTCTATCATGGGAAACAACATGTATATATCTAAGAATATACGGGACATATATTGACAAAATCAATACATCATCTCTGCAGTGTGGACATGGATTCTGTAATGATTATAATAACTTGTTAGAAATGTTAGAGTTTCTCTACAGGGGAGCAAGACAATGTGAATACACAACAACCAGCTAATCAGAAGTATTTCTGAAACCAAAAGCTCCTTGACGTTCCAGTGATTTTTTGCAAATGAATTCTAGCCAAATTTGGAGATGCCTGTAACTTTCAGAAACCACAGAAACAGCCTTGGGCATACCCTGTAGACTCAAAACCTTACTCAGTAGTTTCTAAAAATCCTGCTGCCTGGCTTATTGCCCCTACAGATTTCTTCTCCCTTAACCTCCACTCCCTGGTTGAAAGACTCTAGAAACTCTCACCCTTCTTCCACTCCCCTTTGAGCATCTGAGTTCCCTCTACCTCTATGCTTTGCTTATGCAAGCTCTTCTTTGACAATAAATGCTTTTACAATCAGTGATCAGACTATTTTATTTCAGGTCCCCTTTTAGACCTTAGTCTTCTGGGCCCAATGGGCTTTTGTTAACAGGAGGCTCCCTGAAAGTATCCTAAAGACAACTCCAGTAACAGATCGTTAATAGGCTCCTCAGATTGTTTACATATTATTTTGTTTTTCTCTGCCAGGTTTTAAAATATATTTTAAAAGCTTTTGTGTGCCATGTATCTTAGATATTATAAATATTTTGTATATTGACATCTGGTAAACATTCTATGTTTAAATATTTATGTATCAATGCTATTTCTTCGCAATTGTAACATCTTAACTGATGCTAATGATGTGGTTCTAGCACAGCTTGTTCATTCAAATTCTCAAAGATTTTTGTTTGTTTTGTATTTGTAGTACAGAGTTTTTCCATCCTCAGTTTACGAAGGAGAGGAAATTTGGATATATTATTCTAGCCAATGTTATATGTGTTGAGAGATATTTAGTAGGTGCTAAATTTTGGTGGCTGGTGATGTGTCACAAACTTTCTATAAGTTTCTTTGTTGTAATCTTAGGTTCACCCTCATCATTAATATTATCACTGTTATTTCAGTCTTTTCATCTTTTGTGGTAAGGTTAAGGTAGAGATAACCCCAGGGGACGTTATTAACCAGTTATTTCTATTTTTATATTTAATGTTTTGTAAACTATTTCACAGGTGGATAAAATGACCATTTTTGTAATGAAATGAGTGTTTTGGGATGTCCTCTCATCTGTATGCTCACTGAAAGCATCTTCTGGGCATCTCTAGTAACATATAGGACAATGAGGATAATTTCATACCTCATAATTTTCCCACATTTTAATTTCTTTTTCTAGGTCTCTAAGTATTGAAAGTGCATAAATTCATGTAGTTTGGAGATTGTGAGTATTTGCTATGGCAATATCTATTAAAAAGATTGTTCTTAACTAATCGTATTAATCTATATTATGACTAGGTGCTTATGGAGAGTAGTTTTGTTTTTCAATGATAACCAATTCCAATATGGTGTATTTGATCAATTCTCAAGGAAATTTAAGTGTTTGTATTTATAGTAAAGGATTTGATCCCATTTGGTTACACAGGAGAGTCTTTCAGGGTTTTCTAGATATCTGATGTCCCTTTAGGTACCCAGAAAATGCAAAGTACTGCTCAGGTTCCATGATTACAGTGAATAATATGTATCAAACTTGAAGTCTGAAATCCTAAAAATAACTTTTTTACAATTTCAGATGTCAAGGTCATGATTCTAAATGACTACTGCTATTACTGTTACATGAAGTACATTCAATCTTTTCACAATTTTATCAAACTTTCATTTTAACTTGCTTCTGCCTTTTTATTCGTCCATTTCCTAGTATAATGTTTTAATGCAGTGTAACCAGTTAAAAATTGAACTGAATTTTGAATTAAATTCAATTGTGTTTTGTGTAAAACATTTTATGAATGTGTGTATATTGTATAAAATTTTAATCCAAAGATTTTGAGATTTATAATTTGCTCTTTATAAAATTCATATTTTGTCTACCTAACTACATAACAAATTATTAGTATTTTGTGTATTTTATTATACTTTATTAAGTAATAAATATAACTTAAAATAGATATCATTATAGACTTATATATATGTATATAACTGATAGAGTAGATAGGAAAAAGGAAGGAAGGAAATTCAGTACTGGTATTTTAAGGTCCATATAAATATTTTTCTAATGAAATTGTAGGAATCTTATTCAAAAGTTAACTTTAATTTTATTGGTTCTATAGACCTTATTTTTTTACCTAGAAATATAAAACTTATTTTTCGTTATGATGTATGATATATATTTTCTCCTGAGGGAAAGGGTCTGTTTGCCTCTTTCTCTCTCTGTCTCTCTCTCTATTGATCTATCTATCCCTGGCAAAATGGACCTTGAAAGACCAACGAGTCTGGAGTCAGAAAATTTATATTCAAATTCCTTGTCTTCTACTTCCTAGCTATGTTTTCTTGGCTAGGTCATTTAGTCTCTGGGCTTCAATTAGATCATGTGTAAAATGAGGGGATTAGTCAAGTTAACTTTAAAGTTTCTTTTAAGTTTTAATCTATGATCTTATGATTAGATAGATAGATAGATTGATTGATTGAACTATAGAAAGATAGATGATAGATACAGGCAATGAGAAAAAAGGAGAGAGCTAGAGGGAGAGGGAGATTGTACCTATTGTTGAGTAGGCAATGCTCAGTGAGAAAACTTCTTCCACAGCTGCCACACTTTTTTTTTTTTTTTTTTTTTAGTGAGGCAATTGCGGTTAAGTGACTTGCCCAGGGTCACACAGCTAGTTAAGTGTTAAGTGTTGGAAGCCGGATTTGAACTCAGGTACTCCCAACTCCAGGGCTGGTGCTTTATCCACTGCGCCACCTAGCAGCCCCAGCTGCCACACTTTTAAGTTAAATTTGAATTAGTAACATATTCTACCTCCTCTGGACAATCAACAAAACAATAAACCAAACCCTGATTTGTTAACATTTGCCAATTTTTGAGATGTAGTTACTCACAATGGAAATATAACAGTTTGATTCCAGCATACATGTGGCTATTGGTAAAATGAGAGTAAGTTACAATGGTATTCACAGGAAAGGATCTAATGAAAGTCAATACTATAATGAAAAATGAATTCTATATAATTCTTCATAAAGGGGACATGATTTAACCAAGATATACTTTGTTTTCAGGGTAGCCTGGAATAGTGAATTGAGACCAGAAGTTAGGAAGACCTGGTTCAAGTTCTACCTTATCCATACATGGGTTTTGTAAGTTATTTAACTTCTCACTGTTACAGGCTACTTCATAAGATTTGGTGAATTTCATAAAAAGGGATAGCATACTCACTTGGAGTATCTTACTTTAGTGAAATTATAAGTCAGTAAACCTAAACTTTAAAAATAATATAGTAAATAGGCCTTTCGTAAAGTGATTTTATAACATGATATATATATATATATATATTTATCTTTAGATTATCTATTTGATGTGTAAATAAGTATTTTGGAAGAGAGAAATACAGGTTTCTATACTACCATGAAAGCACAAAGAATATAATTGACTTCAAAAATATTGATTTCTCTTTGGATATGAGAACAAAGAGCCAGACAGTAGCACAGTAACAAAGTCATTAAAACAAATGTAACATGCAATTGGGTCTTCCTTATTTTATTGCCATACTAATTAAGGTCTGTTCAATAAAAAAGACCTATTCTTTATAAATAAAACACAATGTAATTCCTTCAGATTTTGACTTTTATTTTTTTTTTAATTTAGAAGGCAGTGAATTACCCTAATAGCTGATAAAACTCCATCTAGTAATTGATTCCAGCAGCATACTGTACTTATTTAGAGACCTAAGAAAACAAAGAAAACCTTTCTCAGATTCATTAAAAAGGCCCAGTAGCTATCAACAGGACACCAGAACACCCAATGCTTTTGATCAGTGTAATTACAAGTGATAGTCAAACCTTACAAAGTTCAAATAAGCACTGAGGAACCAAGAGTTTAGCCACTGTTTATCCAAACCCTTTCAAGTTTGTTTGTTTTTCCTCTTCCAAGCTTCCCCCCCCAAAAATACCAACAATAATGTGCATTTTTCCAACTTAAGCTTTTTCTTCTGAAATGTGTACTATGCTACACATTCATTAAGCTTTAACAGACCTTTCTACTCCTCCTTTGACTCCCGGGAGACAATTCTGCCAAGGTAACATACAGAAATGAGAATTAAAATTGAATCCATAGAGCCTCTTAGAGTGGTGGGGGCTGAGGCTGGGGGTAGAAGCAATATACAGAGTGACCCAAAAGTCTTTATGCAATTTTTTTTTTTAAGTGAGGCAATTGGGATTAAGTGACTTGCCCAGGGTCACACAGCTAGCAAGTGTTAAGTGTCTGAGGCCGGATTTGAACTCAGGTACTCCTGAATCCAGGGCCAGTGCTTTATCCACTGCACCACCTAGCCGCCCCTGCAGTTTTAATCTTTAGTAGATTGACATTTCACTAAGACTTGGAATACCTTTTGTTTATTTCTTATTTACAACATACTGTTAAAACTTTATCATTTCCTTGATGAGGAATGTGCTAATGTCCCTTGTCAATGGTTCAAGGAGTATATGAATGTGAAGTATAAGCTCCCTCCAGTGCTATATACAAGTGCTCTCCTCTCTGGTAATATGACTGACCTTTCCAACAAAAGTACCCAAACATAAGCACACAAATGATTATCATCCTATTTTCAGCACTCTCCTTAAGGAATTTTATATTAATTCTAATGATTCTATAATTACTTAAATATTTATGGAATTCTTCTGATCTTCAGGGATATCCTCATATCTCTTTGAGCATCTTTGTTGATAGCAATTTTCCATTCTTTTAAACTTGAATTTGATTCATAAACAACCAAAAATCACTTAGAATTATGCTTAGGGGGAAAATGGATACCAAATATGGTTAGTACTGTTTCCCTTAAAAAAAAAAGAGGGTGAGTAAATGAATGAATTGAACCAATATTTTAATTACTCACTTATGCCTATTCTATGCATTGGTTATATAAATACAAAGTGCAATAGTCCCTGACTTTACCTAGCTTATTTTTGAATAGGAAGCTGAAACATATATAATGAGAGGGGGCCAGAGAAGACAGTTTCAATCTAGGAAATAACAGGAATGGTGAGCTCCCATGGGCAGTAAATTGTTATAACCTTACCAATACTAATGGTAACATGGATTTAGTTGCTATTCCTAATGCAAAAGGAAGAGTTATATGGAGTAGGGATATTGGGGAAAGAGCTTATTTCAGGAGCCCAGGTTTCCACCACAAGCTAGATATCGTGTATTCTATAAATTTTCCCTCACAAGCAACCTGGTTGGGCACCAGGAATCAGGGCTAAATGCTAAACATGTAATGCCAAAGATTACTTGTACCAGAAAATTGGCGTCTGGAAATCCTTCTAGAAGCATTTTCTTATAGGGGTCCTCAATATCTCTTAAAGCATTTTTTTTCCTTTATCTCCAGTCCCAACAACCTCAGGAATTTAACTCACTCTAGAATGGATGGTTTCCTTAAATCAGGATTCTACTTTCTTTTGCCAAAACTGTTTACTCATAGTAGATTAATTTTCCTTAAATTGTCAGTAAATATGCATTTATGAAGAGACTACTATATGCTAGGCAGCATGCTAAGTGCTGGAGATATAAAGGAAGGTAAAAGATAGCCCCAGTTCTCATGGAGTTCATAGTCTAATAGAGCAGACAACATGCAAACAACTATGTGCATAAATATTGAAATAATTAAGAGAGGGAAGAGGGATTGTGAAAGTTTTTTTGTAGATGGTGGGATTTTAGCTGGGAAGCAAGGGAAGCCAAGAGACAAAGATAGGAGGGAGAGCATTACAGGTATGGGGGACAACCAAAGAAAATGCCTGAAGTTGGGAGATGGAGTGTCTTGTTTGAGGAAGAGCAAGAAGACCGATGCCACTGGATCACAGATTGGGGTGGGTGGGTAGACTGTGTGTGTGTGTGTGTGTGTGTGTGTGTGTGTGTGTGTGTGTGTGTGTGTGTGTGTGTGTGTGTGTGTGTGTAAATGGGGAGAGGAGAATACCAGCTGCAGGGAGGAATAAAAAAGGGTTTATGGGCGGGGGGGGGGGGAGAAAGCAGAGCTTAAACTGAATCTTTTTTCTTTTTTCTTTTTTGCAGGGCAATGAGGGTTAAGTGACTTGCCCAAGGTCACACAGCTAGTAAGTGTCAAGTGTCTGAGGCCGGATTTGAACTCAGGACTTCCTGAATCCAGGGCCGGTGCATTATCCACTGCACCACCTAGCTGCTCCTGCTTAAACTGAATCTTGAAGAAAACTAGTGATTGTGAAAGGCAAAGCTCAGAAGCAAATGAATTCAAGGTATGGGACTGAAAAATGCAGTGCAAAGGTATGTAAATGGAAGATGTTTTGTTTTCTATGAGGAATAATAGGTTAATTACTTCAATTAGACCACAAAGTTTGTGAAAAGTGGTAATAATCTAGAGGTTTTGATTAGTGCAAAATTCTGAAGTGCTTTAAATACAAAACAGAGGACTTTACAGTTGCTCTTAGAGAGAATGGGAGCCACTGAAGTTTACTGCATACAGAAAAGATTGAGTCAGACTTAAAAGAAAAAAAAACCCTTTGGCCAAAACATTGAGGCTTTAAAGCTTTACCAAGATACTACAAAGAATTGTAGTGGCAGCCTAGTAGGCCTGGGTCCAGTTAGGGATACTCTGACTGCGAGAACATTCTGACCATGAGAAATAATACAGTTAATCAACTTGCTGGGGTCAGTTAGAGGGTCCTCTTTCCTTGTGTGAGAAAAGCAAAGCAGTTAATTAACCAGATAGTGGTTAGTCAAATGGATAATAAAGCAGACGTATCATGGGCACCGAGAAAGTTGGGTGCCTTGAAATTTAATTGGAACCCAGATGTTCTTGTTATGTGACTAGGACCAGGTACTGACAATATCCTTGTGGCCCCCAACTGTTTCAAGCATCCCCAACTCCCCAACAGCTGTAACTTTTCAGTTTTGAGTCTCCTCCAATCCCCCTATAAAAACATTATCTTTACTCTGGCTGAGTGAGGAACACGCCATAAATCTGCTTCTTTTCAGGAGTTGAAGTTTAGACTCCTCCTGGCTATATCCTCTTGTGCCAAATAATAAAAAACTTTTTACTTAAACTTTTATTGGATTGTGGGGCAAGTACTTCTTCAATAGAGGGATATTTTCAGATCTAGTTTTCACGGCGTCAGGATCAAAGCCTTAAGTAAGGAATTACATACAAGTTTTAAACTAAAAAAGGGAGTGATTGTGAATGATTCTCAGATAACTGTGATTATGGATCTGTTACAAAAAGTTTGGATGAAAAAAAAAAGGCTATTCTAACTATGGTTCTAAGAAATAAATAAACCAGTCCTGAGTATGGATAGGGGATAGAGACATGAGTTTCCTCCTACTCTGATTATTTACTGAGGGTAAAAAATAAAAATTTTAAAAAGTTATTAAATAGTTGATCTAAATGACTACTATTAAGCTAAATTGTGCCTTCATGCATTTTGTTTTACCCTCAAAATTATATTTCTTTATAAATGAGAAATAAGCACTATCAAATATCTCACTCTACCTTAGGGTCAGGAGTCCTAGTTTCAGAAGTCTATGTAATTTCTTGCTTAAAGGTATAATCTTTTATAGTGTTTTGGAAATTTGTAAATGCTTTAAGTCTTCAATGTTTAGGCCAAAAGGAATTTTCCAAAAGCTGGCTAGGTCATTCATTCCTATACTTAATAAACTTCAGTGGCTACCCATTCCCTCTGAAAGTAAATATAAAGTTTTGTTTTGCATTTAAAGTGCTTCAGAAATTTACTCCACCCGAACTATCCAGCTTTACTGCAATTTTCTATGCACTTTTTTTGGTCCAGTTGAAGTAGATGTCTTATTATTCCACCTAGAAGACATATTTGTCTACATACCAAAGGTTTGTTCCTTTCCCCCCCAAAAAAAGCTATAGTAGGACAAACATCTGGATTTTAAATTCAGATTGTGACAAAGTACACTTCTATGAGGAGAGGATAGCACCCTAGAAAAGAGCCCTGGCTAAAGTCAGAAGTCAGAAGTCAGAAGTAATGGGAATCTTGACAACCTTATGGCCAATGAAAGCTCAACTGGCAGGAACCAGTGGGGACTTTGAGAGCATCTGGCAGAGACTATGCTTCATGCAAGACCAGTGGTGAATTAGCCCTATTAGAAAAAGAGAATGATTACCAGAAGATAGAAGATAACTTGGCAGCTCTTCAGTTTCGGAAACATGAGTTGTCCCCTCCAAACATATTCCCTAGTCATAGCTGTTGCCCACATATATGCATCTCTATATGTTTTCCCTAATTAACATGTTTTCTTCCTTTGTCCTATCCAACTAATGGTGGTTATATTTGTGTGAGAGTTTGCCACAGGTTGGCGGGCTCGGGGAGGAGGGAGATTATATGTTTATTACTAATTTTCTTGTTGTGCTACTGGATTAAAAGTTTTTCCTTTGAAGTAATTTTGTCCTTAGACTGAATAGATAAGATAAACATTTCACTGGGGATTCATGAACACTTGTTATCTGTGTGATCCCAAGAGAATATTGTAAATTCTGTTTGACTCAGTTTTCTCCACTGTAAAAAAAAACAACAAAACAAAACTATGATAATAAATCTACCTCCCAGAGTTGTTGAAAGGATCAAATGAGATAATATTTTTAAAAGCATTTAGCACAGGGCCTGGCATATAATAGAAACTGATGAATATTTCCTTCTATCCTTCCTTCCTGATAAAAATATTTAAAGGATAAAGTCCAGGACAGATCCCTAAGGCTTCATTAAAGATCTTAATCTAAATTGATGTTGATAAATTAATGACTACTCTTTGAGTTGTCATCTACTCACTTTAGGATCAATCAAAGTACACTATCATCTGATCTCCCTTTTTTCTGTCTAAACCACAAGGATAGAAAGCAACCAACATATATGTCTAGAATTAAATTGAAGTGAATATTGATAAACTGTTGACAGAGTGGCAGATGTTAAATATGCCTAAAATAATAAAGGAGCCAGGAATTTATCAGGAAGGGTTAATCGCCCTCCCTGACTCTAAAATATACTGAGGTAAGGTAAAGAGATAGTACTCAAAGATAAGTGCATATGTCTGTGTTACAGTGACAAGAGTCCTAGTTCTGAAGTCACAGATGTGGTTTTAAATACTCCCTCCCATTTTTACTATCTGAGTGACTTAGGGCAAGGTACTTATCCTCCCTGGTCCTCAGTTTCCTCATCTGTAAAATGAGAAGTTTGGGCTATTTGTCTTCTGCAGTTCTTTATAAGTCTAGATCTGTGACCTATCATGTGATATTGTCATTCTACTAAGAATGTTCCTGGGTTCCTTAGGCTTCATTCTTTAAATTACCAAAAAAGCATGAATTTATCTTTCTGCTCTTCTGAGTGTTGCTGCCATAAGGGAGACTATGTAGCTGTTAATCTGTAAAGGAACATTGTAATTTCCACTATAGCCTTGAGGAGATGCTAATATCAATCCCATTATAAAGACCTGCTATAGTCAACACATAATCTGGGAGAAGCTTCTTTGTTGGGATTTATAGGATGTTCCACAATACCACTATTGAAGAACTGGAGGAGGAGAGAGAAATATGGAGAGAAAAGGGAAGAATAGAAGTGGGAAGGAGAGAGATGAAGACATAAAGACACATAGAGGGAGAATCATATTTGACCACTTTGTGGTTCAACCTGATAATTTAGTCTCTCCATATGATTTCCTATAGAGGTAACTGGGTGGCTTCGTGTTGGACCTGGAATCAGGAAGATCTGAGTTCAAATCTCAGACACTTGGAGATATAACCCAAAACAAAATCAATTATTCTCTTAGCCTCAGTTTCTTCATCTGTAAAATGAGGGTAAAAATAGCTCCTACTTCATAGGATTGCTTTGAGAATAAAATGTGATAATATGTAAAGGAATTTACAAATTTAAAATTTAAAGTCTTTATAAATTCTTTTGTTGTTTTCCAGTTTTTCTGTTTTTTCTTTTAGTTGTGTACCACTCTTTGTGACCCCAGTAGGGGTTTTCTTGGCAAGGATATTGGAGTGGTTTGCCATTTCTTTCTCTAGCTCATTTTACATATGAGGTACTGAGGCAAATAGTGTCACATAACCAATAAGTGTACAGATTTGAACTCAGAAAGATGAGTCTTCCTGACTTCAAGCTTTTCCTGTTTTTGTTGTTGTTGCCATCATTTTTTGTTTGTTTTTGCTTCTTTTGACGTCTGCATTCTCAAGACCATGAAAACAACTGAAATTGCTTTATATTTTTGCATAAGTTAGGTTTTAAAGGAGTTTAAGAGGTCATTGGATCAGAGAAAAAGATTGGTCTGCCATCTTGTTGCTCACTCCTTTACTTTCTTTAAAAATGTGATTTTCTACACTAGGTCTAAGGTCAGAGGAACTGGGTTCAAATCCTGACTGACATTTACTATCTAAGTGACATTAGACAAGTCTCTTAACTTCCTTGTGCCACAATTTCCTCATTTGTAAAATGAGAAAATTGGACTATCTTTCCTCTGAGATACTTTTCATCTCTAGTCTATGATCTAAAATGTTGCTGTGATAAGAAAAAAAAAAGATAAAAAGCAAATGATCACTTAGCCCTGTCACTTTCTGAATATGGGTTGATAATCTGAAGCCACTTTTAGAGTATGTGCATTTTTTGTGTTAACATGATGAGAAATTTCCTGCTGCTGATTGGGATGCTGAACTTCTCAAGTGTAAAGCATGATTTTCTCTCCATTGCAATGAGCTTTTTAATCAAAGACATTGTTAAACAAAAATCCTAAAGTATATGGCATTTCCCTAGATTACTGTGTTTATAATTTTCAAATTTTGCAGTTCCCCAAAGAATGATTTCAGCTGTATTTACATTTCCATTGTGGCTGCTTTTATCTGCTTAGCACTGACTTTCTGATGGCAAACATAATTCTTATTGTGAAGAGACCCACATCTCAGCTTTCTCTCAAACTGCAGTAAAACTCATGATGTGTTTTATTTTTGGAATTTCATGGTAGTTCACAGAAGCTTGTTATTTTGATGGCCTTGAGTTTTTGTAAGATTAAAAAAAGTAAAATTCATAGAAATAAGCATAAAATATGTACATTTTAACTCAGTAGTTATCACTTTTTGAAAGTTTTTCAAAGTCCAGATCGTCACATCATCCTTCTAGTCGATTAGATAGATCATGAAAGAAAAATTATGCTTGTCTTTTCAATGATATAGATAACTCAAGTTCAATTTATTTATTTTTTCTTCTTTTATTCAAGAAGTTAAGATGTGGGCATTCACTTGTAAAAAATAAACCTCACTGACATTTTTAAAAGCAAAATTAATCAAGAGTCTTAAGTTGTGCCTATATCAACAACTAAATTAGTTATTTGGTGGTGCTGGTTGGTGAGAGGGGCAGTGTCAACTTCTCTTCATTTATTTATTTATTTATTTATCTATCTATCTATCTATCTATCTATCTCTCTATCTATCTAGTTTTGGCTGGTGACTTGCTGAGGGTCACACAGCTAGTAAGTGTCAAGTGTCTGAGGCTGGATTTAAACTTAGGTCCTCCTGAATCCAGGGCTGGTGCTTTATCCACTGTGCCACTTTGCTGTCCCCAACTTCTCTTTATTATAAAAGAGTTGAATCACTTTGTGATTCAAGATATAGTATGAATGCTAGAGATTGTTGTGTATTGTGAACTAAGATATAGGTCAGATGATAAGCAACTAGCTTTTTATCCATCCATCAATCAATGAGCCAGCAAGTATTTATCAAGAAGTTATAGTATTATGTAACAGACACCTTGCTGGATGGTGGAAATTTAAAAGAGAAAAAAGCTCTACCCTCATGAAATTAGAAAAGAGAAAATATGATCCCAAATAAAAAGAATGAGCTTCTACTAATTTCTCTAGACATCTTTAGAATTTTCACAAATATCAAATGGTTATTAAAAAAAACAAAACTCAACATTTCAAGATGCCACTGTCATGGGAAGGTAGACCTCAGTAGAGTGGGAGAATTTGGAATAACTGAGAGCAATATAATGATGATGAGTATCTCTTTAATAGAGGACAATAATACAGGAAGGAGAGAAGTTCTGAGAAAAGAGTGATTTGTATACTACAGAAATTTGAACTTCAGTTCCACATTTGATTTTAACTAGCATAAAGATGCTACATGACTAAGGACAAGTCACTGAACATCTCTGAATATTAATTTAACAACCCCTTCTAAAGGGTTGGTTAGGCACAAGTCCCACTAGAATTTGCAATTCTTTCCAGTTTGGGCAGGGTGGAAATTAACCTGGGAAATCAGCCCTAGGATAAAGTAGGAGGAAGAGGTTTTTTTCTTAACTTAGGAGTTTGGAGACTCTTGAGGAAATAGAAAAAAGACAAAGGATGACATGGTCATTATCCCTTTGAAGCTGGAATAGCAACTGATGCCTGCTATAGCTTCAGTTCCCTTCTATAGGACCATGAAAGATGACCTGTATCTAGAAGAACAAACTGGGTGTTACGTGTTACTGGGTGTATCTTATCTCTGGTATTAGCCCAGTAGCTAGAGTGCTAAGAGAAATGAGCCAGCAAGAGAGATATGAAGGAGTAGAGCCTACCCTGCCCCAGCTTTTTTCCATTTGTGCTTTCTTAAATTTATTGTTAAAGATATATTTGTTGTATTTCTTATCATTTTTTCATAAATAGCTGTGGTTGTGATGTGAAAAATCACATGTAGCCTCTGACTTTGTCTCAAGCAGAGACCCTGGTCTTGAGGTACCCCAGCTGCAACAACAAGCCTCCTCTAACCACTAGGCACCACTATGCATCCTTTGTTCGGTGAATAACTGACCTCATCTTCATTAGATAAATTTGCCACTATACCACGCTTACTCTTTTTGTATATAAACAGGTGGGCTACAAGACTCACCACTCATTGATGGAGGTTTGAGAACCCCCTTTGGGCCTGTGCGTAATAAACTCTCTCTCTCTCTCCCCCCCCCCCCCTTCAAATACCTGGCTGAGTATTTTCTGTGTCAATTGTGCTGTAACAGTTGAAACTGTCCTTAATATAAGGACTGAGTTTGCCCTTGCTTATTTATGAAGACACAATGGGAATCACATAGGAGAGAAGGGCCTTTCTAAGAGTAGTACTGGGAACTCAAAGCCCAGGCTACTGTTATTTAGTTTTGTTTTCTAACTAAAGGTATAGGCATGAGACATTTCATAACTGCCCTTGTAAGTACAGAATTACTATAATTTCAGGCCTTGTTTTAGAAAATTTCCTCATAGATACTAGTGAAGGTTACACAAATTTGCTTCTTCCTGTTGTTTGGTTTGGGGTTTTGTTGTTGGTATTGTTTGTAAAATGGTGGGGGGGATATCTATAGTACCTGTCTCACAGTTGTTTTTTTTTCTTTTTTAAATATCAACTGACAAAATGCTAGTTGTTATCAGTATTATTCCACAATGTTATAATTGGGACTGATTTTTCTAGATTTTTTCCCCATTCCTCTCCCATCATTATGCATGTTTGTTCTGACTAGTATAATATAGTCCACAAGAGAAAATGGTATTCCAAATGTTGTCTGACTATAGCAAAATACATTGGAACTATCACCTCCCTCAACCTGGAAACTATATTTTTGCCTTCCCTAATATAGCTTAAAATAACAGGCTTTGTTTTTAATATAAATTTTTCAAGGATGTCACAGAGAGAGTTAATTTTACATTTTAAATTATTTCATTCCCCCACCCACATTTTAACTACTGTTTTTTTTTCTTTCTTTTTTTCTTCTCCCTTTTCTTGGAAGGATAGCTATAGCAAATCTGGACAGCATACTGTAAAGCAGAGATGTCACCGTGTCAACAATGGTTCGTATAGTCAAAACTATTGTTTTTTCTGATAGCAATGTCTGACTATGAAAGTCAAACTATAAGGAAAGGTGAGCACTACAAAGTTGACACTTGAATCTTGGTTCTGGGCAAGACTTTTGAGAGTCCCTGGGATAGCAAAGAAATCAAATCAATCAATATTCAAATTAATTCACATAATTCTTTGTAAATACAAATACTGAAGCTGAATCTAAATACTTTGGCCACATAAGGAGAAAGCAGTATTCATTAGAAAAGACCCTGGTGTTGGGAAAGATTGAAGGCAAAAGGAGAAGGAAATGGTGGAGGATGAGATGTGTATATAGTGTCATGGAAGCAATGAACATGAGTTGACAGATTTCAGAAGACAGTGGATGAGAGAAGGGCCTGCCATATTATGGTCCATAGGGTAATGAAGAGTTAGACATGACTGAATGATGGAACAACAAAATCTGACCATGTCACACATCTGCTCAAAAGTCTTCGTCAATTCCCTATTGCCTTGAGGGCAGGATATGATGTCTCCACATGACATTTAAAGCTTCCATAATCTCTTCCCCATCAGACTTTCTGACTTTATTTCATGTTACTCCATTTCATGTACTTTGAGTCCATCCAGAATCAAATAGTAGTGGTTTCTAAGATCAATATTTCTGTTGCCTCCCTGCATTCATACCATATATCCCACATCACTGAAATGAACTCCTCATTTCTGCCTCTCGGAATACTCTTCTTCTTTCAAGGCTCAGTTCAGTTGCTACTTCTTCCTATTGTTTATAATACTGGCTCCCTCACTTAACTATGTTATATCCCCTAATACAATATAAGTTTTTGAGGTTATTTCTGTTTCGATATTTTTTATACCTAGTTTCATGCCTTACTTGTATTAAGAAATAAGATAAAAAATTCAGATATAGAAAGGATCTCACAGATCAGGTAAATCCAATCCTCATTTTACAAACGAAGAAATTGAATCCTAGGGATTTAAAATGATTTCACCATGGTCACACAATTTATGGCAGAGGTGGACTTTAAACCCAGGTCTGTTGACTCCAGACTGATACCACGTGTCCTAATAAATGGAGTTGAACAGTCTATATAAAATTCTTGATTCAGATACAGTATTAGAATCAATGACCTCTATAGCTCCTTCCAATTTGAAGTCTCTTTGATTCTATAATTGGGTTGTCTATATTTTAGACAGGTAGGAAATATGGATGTTGACATTCAATATAATATATGCATATCCCATTTTTAGATTCTAGAAATAAATAGAAAAATGTTAGAATTATTATTAGAATTATAGGTTGATATTTATATTTGTATTCTCAAAATAGTGATGTTAAAATACTTTTAGCATCTCAGGGACAAATATTGAAAAAAAAATATTTCACTAAAATCCTGGAGAGTATTTCTTTCCTTTTTTTCTGTTTAATGGCAGAAGATTGTGGAATTATTGCTTCCTCCTCATCTTTCTCTCTCCCTTTCTCTTAACCTGTTAAGCAAAGATCATTTTGTTTATTTTTGACCAAAATAAAAGTACCTTCTGTGGCACAAAAGGAAACTATCCATGTTCAGCTGTCACAGCAGGAATTAATAAAAAAGCAATCCTGCTCAAACTGAGGACTTGTCCAGAATGAAGGCATAGGCATCCACAGGAAAAACTTCATTCCCTATTATGAGGTAATAGCTATATCTTCTTCTAATAAAAGTGACGAGAAGTTATAACACATAATGGAGTTTTCATAAAAATAGGAGAAATCAAAATGTAACTCCATCATCAAAATGCTTTTCCTTATGCTTTCCACCAGCAGTGTCCAACTCAGATAGAAACACATCTCAACCAGCCATATATTGACCTAGAAAACCACAACTTAACATTTTATATGTTATGTTTTTTCTATGTATCATATTTGTATTTATTTTGTTAAACAATTTTTCTATTATTCCTTTTTTGGGGGGCAGGGCAATGAGTGTTAAGTGACTTGCCCAAGGTCACACAGCTAGTAAGTGTCAAGTGTCTGAGGCTGTATTTGATCTCAGGTCCTCCTGACTCCAGGGCTGGTGCTTTATCCACTGTCCCATCTAGCTTCCCCTTTTTTGATAATAAACATTTTTATTTAAAGTTTCATGTTCCAAATTTTTTCCCTCCTTCTTTTCCTCCCCTCCTCCATCCCTGTGGTGGTAAGCAATCAGATATAGGTTATATATGTGCAATTATGTAAAACATTACCATATTAGTGATTTTGTAAAAGAAAACTTGGATAAAAAAAAAGATGAAAGAAATAAAGTGAAAAATAGCATGCTTCAGTCTTTGTTCAATCAATATCAGTTCTTTCTTTGGAGGTGGATAGTATGCTTCATCATTAGTGATTTGGGATTGTTTGGGGTTATTGTATTGCTGTGATTAGTTAAGTCATTCACATTTCTTCATCAAACAATATTGTTGTCACTGCACAACATTTTCCTGGTTCTGCCCACTTTATTATACATCATTTCATATAAGTCTTTCCAGGCCTTTCTGAAATCATCCTGGTTGTCATTTCTTATAGCACAATAATATTCCCTTACAATCATATACCGCAGCTTGTTGAGCCATTCCCCAATTGATGAGCATTCTTTTCATTTTCAATTCTTAACTAACACAAAAGGAGCTGTTATAAGTATTTTTGAATAAATCGACCTTTTTCTTTTTGGGGATGCCTTTGGAATATCAACCTAACAGTGGTATTGCTAGATCAAAGGGTATGCACAGTTCTATAGCTCTTTGGACATAGTTTCAAATTGCTCTACAAAATGGTTGGATCTTTTCACAACTCCACGAACAGTAAATTAGCATCCCAGTTTTCCCATGTCCTATTCAGCATCCAACATTTTCCTTTTTCATTTTATTTGCCACTCTGATAGGTATGAGGTGGTACCTCAGAGTTGCTTTAATTTGCATTTCCCTAATCGATAGTGATTTAGAGTTTGTTTTTTTTGTTGTTGTTGTTGTTTTTTTGGCGGTTTTTTTTGGTGAGGCAAATTGGGGTTAAGTGACTTGCCCAGGGTCACACAGCTAGTAAGTGTCAAGTGTCTGAGGGCAGATTTGAACTCAGGTCCTCCTGAATCCAGGGCTGCTGCTCTATCCACTGCACCACCAAGCTGCCCCTTAGAGATTTTTTTCATATGACTATAGATAGTTTTAATTTCTTTGACTGAAAACTGTCTATTCATATCCTTTGAGCATTTATTAATTGGGGAATGACTTGTATTTTTATAAATTTGACTCAGTTTTCTATATATTTGAGAAATGAAGTCTTTATCTTAAACATTTTCAATTATATTATGTTGTTGTTGAGGGACTGCTTTCAAGCCTATAGTTCACAAGTTTGACATCTCTGCCTTATATGGAAGAGAGACAGATTTTATTCCTTTTTTTTAGGGTCCTTTTGACTAACTTATTTAAAAAGAACAGAAGCATTAATAATGAGGTTCTGAATCTAATGGCTTATGAATGAATCCTCCATTGACTATGTTCTTTTTTTCAATCATTTCTGTGTTCTCTTTGAACTTTATTAAGAGATATTGGTGGGGCGGCTAGGTGGCGCAGTGGATAGAGTACCGGCCCTGGATTCAGGAGTACCTGAGTTCAAATCCGGCCTCAGACACTTGACACTTACTAGCTGTGTGACCCTGGGCAAGTCACTTAACCCCCGTTGCCCTTAAAAAAAAAAAGATATTGGTAAAGATTATATTTATAACATACCAAAAAAGAGCGATACATATAGACTTAGAAGGGAACTCAGCAGCCATGTAGCCCAACACCCTCATTTTACAGATAAAAGAATATATGAGGCCAGGGGGCAGCTAGGTGGTGCAGTGAATAAAGCACCAGCCCTGGATTCAGGAGTACCTGAGTTCAAATCCGGGCTCAGACACTTGACACTTACTAGCTGTGTGACCCTGGGCA
The DNA here is from genome assembly GCF_019393635.1 of Dromiciops gliroides. Taxonomy (NCBI): domain Eukaryota; kingdom Metazoa; phylum Chordata; class Mammalia; order Microbiotheria; family Microbiotheriidae; genus Dromiciops; species Dromiciops gliroides. The sequence goes on from NC_057861.1 coordinate 212,411,641, forward strand.
AGTTACTTAATAACCATTGCCCCGTAAAAAAAAAAAAAAAAGAATACATGAGGCCCAGAGACTCATACAAAGAAGGCAGAGAAGGCAAACATCAGAGGTAGGATTTGAACCCTGATCCTTGGATTCAGGAATCAGTCACTTTTCTACTCAACTATATGCATTCAGATATTCATTAAATTGTGAACTCTTTGAATCTGGGGATTGTCTTTTGCCTCTTCTTGTATCCCTAGTACTTAGTATAATAACAACTCATATTAGGTATTTAGTAAAGGTTTACTGATTAATTGATCTATGTGAGATACTTGATTAACCATCTAAATAGCTGCCCTACATTTAAGAAGGCTTCAGATCCAATTATTACACTATGATTTCATAACATATTACACTATGATTTCATAACATTTATAAATATGTATATATATAAATATACATATACATGGATAATATATATATGTAAGATTTTTAATATATGTGTATGTGTAGCTATACATATATATGTTGTTTATACAAAAATGCAAACATATACATATAGATTTAGTTAGGCTGGCAATTTCAAGGGCAACATATTTTTAACTCATATTCTTAAAGAGCTGTCTGTAGCAGCCAGAAGGCATCTCTTGCCAGCCAATATGTATTAAAGGTTTTACTTGAGTCAAGATCTTCCAGGACCCAACACCAGCCATTTACACAATGTAACAATGTACAATGTGTAGAGACAGTGGCATTCCTTGCTTCAAAAGGTGGTTGAAAGGGCAGAAGTGAAATCCTACATAAAAGTAACAGGAAAAGGCTTATGGAGTTGGGGAAGAGATGGGAGAGGAGTAGGGCAGTAAATGAATTTTACACTCATCAGAAAAGGCGCAAAGACCTTAAACTCATCAGAGCTGCCTCAAGGAGGGACTAACAGACACACCCAACTGGGTGGAGTAATCTATTTAATCTGGGCAGTAAATGAATTGGCTCAAGGAGGGAATAATGTATACACTCAATTGGGTGGAGTAATCTCTCTAACCCTGTAGGAAAATAGGAGGGGAAGGGGATAAAGAGAGAGGGGCAAAAGAAGGAAGGGCAGAGTGGAGGAGGGGACAGACAGAAGCAAATCCCTTTTGAAGAGTGATAGTATGAAAGAAGATGGATAATAGAATAAATATCATGGGGAAGGGAATAGGATGAAAGGGAAACAATTAACAATAGTAATCATGAAAAAGAGAAAAGGGGGAAAATAGTACAAAAAATATTTATAGCAACTTTTGGTGGAGGCTAAGAATTGAGAATCAAGGAAATGTCCATCAATTGAGGAATGACGGAAGAAGCTGTGTTATATGATTGTAGCAGAATGGTCTTGTGCTACAGGAAATGACAAACAGGATCATCCCTGAAAAACCTTGAAAGACTAATGAACATTGATATATAGTGAAGTGAGCAGAGCTGGGAGGACATTGTGCATAGTGACAGCAGTATTGTTCAATGAGCAATTGTGAATGACTTAACTACTCTCAGCAGTGCAATGATCCAAGACAATCCCAAGGAACTAATTAGGAAGCTTACTATGCACCCCTATAGAAAGAACTGATAAAAAGAACACTTGTGGGTTGTACATATATAACCTGATTGCGATCTTGTGGAGGGGGTAGGAAAGGGAGGGAGGGAGGGAGAAATTAAAAAAAAAAAAGAGGTGGTTGAACCAAAGAGAGTGAGCCAGAAGCTCTCTCTCTCTTTATAATATTTTCACTAAGTCACTAGCTTAGCAGCCAATGAGGGAACTACTACCTAATTTAAAAGTTTGTGTCTTTCAGTGCTAAAACACTTCATAACTGGAAGCAGGTGAGAAATTCATCCTTATCCAAATGATGAGTCACTATGCTTCTAGAGTCCCTAGAAGTTTCCAGGCACATGCTATGGCATAGGTCAATCCAATCTCCACTACACTTTTAAAACTGAACATCATGTAAATTAGCATGCCCAAGGGAGGCTTTCCTTAAAAAAAAAAATCATTGATTAAAAAAATCTAAGGAGAAGGTTTCTCCCTTCTCCCCCTAGAATCTCATAGCTTTATTTGTTATTTCTAATGAATTTTAACATATTTATGACTATGTGACCATATTACATTTATGATTATGCTATCATATTACAGTTAATATCTTTTAAGTGCAGAGGATGTAATTCCACCCCCTACTTCCATTAACAGAATGAATCACTTGTAAGGCCTTTCTTTGAGTACTAAATAAATCAATAGAGGAAAATTCAGGGTCAAAATGTAGGAGATAAATCTATATTAGCTATAATCTTTGACTACAATTTTGGGCCTTTATTCTGATAACTTCATTTTAAAATTTAGTGCCTAAGCACTGCATAAATAATCAAGCAAAACTCATTCACTATTTTTATAATAGAATTTAACTCAGAAAGGCAGTATTTATATAAAAATTTGACTAATACTTATTTTTATATGTCAATTATAGAGATCTTAGCAACATGAGATATCTTTATATTTTTTACCTTTATATTCAGTCATATATTACTGGCAGATGTATCCAGGTATATTTTCTCATAACAGATTTATTGTAATTGATGAACTTGAATGTAAAGTACTTATAAAGAGTATTGCTTATTTAGAAACATTCATACCTCTTTGATACCTCTATCATTATATATGGATGAGAAAAGATGGAGAAACATGCCATTATTTTGAGAATCTTTTGAAAAGATTAAGGAACACTTATATTTTCCCAATTAATCCAGCAACAAATATTTATTAAACACATATCATGTATCAGGTGCTATGCTAGAAGGTAGGGTTATAAGCACAAAGTATAAAACAATCCCCAATCACCATGAATTTACATTCTAATGGAGGAGACAACAAATAAATACAAAATATATATAGTATAAAGTGAACAAATATATATGTGTGTATATACATGTATATATACATATATACATATGTATATGTGTGTATATGTATATACAGACACATACATTTATTTATATAAATAGTAGTTAAATACTATGTAGTTTGGGGAAAGAAGAACTAGTAACTACTAATATTAGGGAAAGTGTAACACAAAAGATAGTGCTTAAGCTGTATATTAAAGGAAAAGAGAGCCTTTGAGGAAGAGATGAAGTGGGAATACATTGCCTGAGTGGGGGTAGGCCAATACAAAAGCACAGAGATGGAGAATAATAAGGAACATACAAAAGGAATTTGGCAGGACTATAGACTGAGGGAAAGGGTAGAAAATTGCATGGTTATCTAAAGGCTGAACAGAGGAGTTTATATTTCATCCTATAGTCAGGTCAAGTACTTAAGTAGCACTTATGCCAGGTACTGTGCTAAGTGCTAAAAAGTAAAACAGACTTGCCTTCAAAGTGCTTACATTTTAATTGTTTTTTTAAAGAGCTTACATTTTAATGAAGATAAGACAACACACAAAAGGGAGCTGAAAAGAAGGGAAGGAGAGAGAAAAGTTGGAGGAGGGAGAAGGAAGTACCCAAGCTAGAATTTGGTGGCAAAGTCCAGATATTGAAGGATGACTGTTCTGGACCCTTTCTCAATATGGCAGTTCTAAAAAACATTCATAGATAAGAAGAGAGGAGCCACAGGGATAGAGGGATAAGTTAGCTGAGGCCTACTGATGAAGTCTTGAAATTGAAGGATGGTTGGTTTAATCAGTATGAAGTCATTTTTTGTTGGCTTTAATAGGAACCAGCTAGAGTTGGTTGAGTATGAGAATCACATAGATCCAAATATTAAAAAAAAAAAAAAATTCTTTGCAGCAACACATAGGATAGACTGGAGTAGTTAGGGGCTTAAGACAGGAAAGCCAATTAGGAAACTGTTGTAATTATTTAGATGGAAAGTGATGGGGGCCTGACCTAAAGCCATAGCTGTGGGAATTAATGAAGGAGTCAGATGCCAGAGACGGTAAAATTTGTCAACTAACTGGATATTTAAAGTAAAGTAACAGGAAGGTGTCTGAGATAATATTGAGATCATAGACCTGGGAGAGAAGCTGCTACCTTCATCAGAAATAGAGAAGTTTGAAAAAGAAGAAATGCTGAGGGGTGAAAGATAATTAACTCAGTTTTAGGAATATTAAATTTAAGATATTTCCAGGAAATTCAGTTTTACATGTCAAATAAGCAATTGGTGATGAGGGATTGAAGCTCAGGTCATAAACTGAAGATTTTTGTATATATCTAGGAAACAGTATAGATACCATGCTTAAACCCATGGAAACTGATGAAGTTAGCAAAAGAAAAAGTATAGAGGAAGAAGAGAAGTAGACAGGATAGCATCTTGAGGAATACACACATGTAGGGGTTTTATTATGGATTTTAAAAAAATTACTAATATAGATAGTTATTTAATGGGAACTGAAATGGAGCAGTCAGAAAGATAACAGGTGAACCAGGTCAGCGTAGTGAAATGAAAACATGAAGAGGAAAAAATATCCTGGAAGAGGGTGTGGTCAGTGGTGTCAAATATAGCACATTATTCTCTTATTTACTTTTCCTCCAACCTATCCATAATATAGATGCAACAGAATTCCTTCTTATCTCCAGTCCCAAAATCCCTTAGATAAGACCCCTTGTATACCTGGAAAGCCACCCGTCTTCGTGGAAGCTTATTTTATTATCATTAAGGAATAATAATATTGTAGGTTACTCCATGTGGAGATCTTTGGCACCCAAGGAAATGATTTGCAGAAGAGAACTAGCAATTTCTGAGATTCAGCAATGGAAAATAAATTGTCCCTCATCTTTTTTGTTTTAATTCTATTGATTTTTTTTCAATAGGAGCTGGAGCAAGAGCTTGGAGACAGATTTTTAAAGATGCTATTTGTTCAACCTTTTCTTCCCATTCAGACTTCTCCATGGCAAGGGGAGGGTCCTATGGTTTAAAATACAGCCACTGAAGCACATTTGAGTAGAAAGGAACAGGTACTACACCATGACCAGGCATACTCTATATCTGATAATGATGCTACTATAAATCCTGTTTGCTGGCAGTCTGGTGAACCAAGGTAAATGCTGTCCTTTCCGTTAATTCATTACCCAGAAAAGAGAGTGAATAGACACTTACCATTCCTCTTTATGACTTCATATGCCTACATTCAGGAAGTTTTCCTATATGTCCTAAAGACCCAGGAAGGAATAGGCATGACAAAGGAATGTTCATATTTTATTTTACATTACAAGTCTGTTGTTAGTGTTATGTGATTAGAATACTAGGTGATATAATCTTGGATATCAATAGAAATTATGCACAAGAGTTAAATATCTCTCAGGGTAGTAAAAGAGCTGAAAAAAAATTTGGAAGAAAACTGTAATTTCATTGCTATAGCAAACTGTTAATGAAGCAAATCTATCAAAGTTAATCACAGCCACTTAGCTTCTTGTAATCCTAAAGAATTTTCTGGGGGCATTGAGAGGTTAAGTGGATTGCCTGGTTCTGATTATCACATAGTCAATATTCATCAGAAGCATGGCTTGATCCCATGTTTTCCTGACACTGAGGCTGGCTCTTTATCTGTTTATGCCTCAAAACCTCTCCAGCCAAAAATGTAGATAATAAATTTCTGAATTTATTATTTGTAGTGATGAGATTAGAAGTGATGAGCTAAGGGAGCCAAAATGGCAGAGGACAAGCAGTGACTCCTCAGAGATCTCCCCCAAATCACTCCAAATCCCTTCAAATAATGCTATAAGATAACACCTCGAATAGCAGAACCCACAAAAGGATGGGGTGGTATTATTTTCCAGTCAAAGATGGCTAAGAAGGTCAAGAGGAGGGGTCTGCTATGCTGGGGCAGAAGTGGAACCCAACCCTGAGGTCGAAATGACACAGATCTAGCCCCAGGCAGACTGTGCCAGAGAAAGAGACCTCTGGAGCCTCTGAATTGGCTGCAGTGTCAGCTTCTTCTGGAACTAAACTCATGGGCTGGTGAGAGGGGTAAGCGGTGGGCTGGGGGGAGATTACAGGGGTCTCTGCTGGTGCTGAGGCATAGTTCAGTTGTTTCACCCCTGCTGGGAACCAGGAAGCAGCCTTGAGTGGAGGTGGCCCAGGTGAGAGAGGGGTGCACGCTCGCTAGAGCTATCAACCTAGCAAAACAAAAATTTGGTTTTCTGGTTGAAGAGCAAGTAGGCCTGGGGTTATTTACAGACCAGAGCACAGGCCAAACAAGTGAAGAACCTGCCACCACTTAAATCCCACCACCCTGGACCCCCTGAAGCTTGGGATAGTGCAGCCACTTTAAGAAGGAGTTGGGGCAGCTAGGGGGCACAGTGGATAGAACACCGGCCCTGGAGTCAGGAGGATCTGAGTTCAAATCTGGCCTCTGACACTTAACACTTACTGGCTATGTGACTCTGGGCAAGTCACTTAACCCCAATTGCCTCACATAAAAGGAGTTAAAAGTCAAGAAATAGGCAGGTAAAATATGCAGACAGAGAAAGATGCAGACCATAGAAAGTTGCTTTAGTGACAAGGAAGATAGAGGTGTACTCTCAGAAGAGGACAGCAACATCAGGACTCCTATATCCAAAGCTTCCAAGAATAATATGAATTGGTCTCAGGCCATAGAGGTGCTCAAAAAGGACATTGAAGATAAAATTAGAGAGGTAGAGAAAAAAATGGAAATAGAAATGAAAGTTATGCAGGAAAGTCATGAAAAAAAAAAGTCAATAGCTTAAAAAACCAAATGGAAAAGCTCTCTGAAGAAAACAATTGCCTAAGAATTAGGATTGAACAAATGGAAGCTAATGACTTTATGAGAACCCAAGAAACAATAAAGCAAACCCAAATGAATAAAAAAATAGAAGGCAATGTATAATATCTTCTTGAAAAAACAGGTGACTTGGAAAATAGATCCAGGAGAGAGAATTTGAAAATCATTGGACTAACTGAAAACCATCTTTGAAGAGATTGTCAAAGAAAACTGCCCTAATATTCTAGAAACAGAATGTAAAATAGAAATTGAATGAATCCATCAATCACCTCCTGAAAGAGATCCCAAAAGGAAAATTTCCAGGAATATTATGGCCAAATTCCAGAGCTCCCAGGTCAAGGAGAAAATATTACAAACAGCCAGAGAGAAATAATTCAAATACTATGGAACCACAGTCAGGATAGCACAAGATCTATCAGCTTCTACATTAAAGGATCAGAGGGCATGGAATATGATATTCCAGAGGGCAAAGGAATTGGGACTACAACCAAGAATCACCTGCCAACCAAATTCACTATAATCTTTCAGATGGAAAAATGGGACTTCAGTGAAAAAGAGGGCTTTCAGGCATTTGTGATGAAAAGACCTGAACTGAATAGAAAAATTGACTTTTAGATACAAGACCCTGCAGAAGCATAAAAAGGTAAACAGGAAAAAGAAATCAAGAGTGATGTTAAATGTTTAAACTGTTTACATTCCTACATGGGAAGATCATATGTCTTACTCATAAGAACTTTCTCAGTATTAGGGCAGATGATAGGAATATATTTAGAAAGAGGGAATGGGGAAATTGATTATAAATAGTTATTAATTTATCTATTTAGCTATCTATCTATTCATTCACTCATTTATTCATTTTTTCATTTATTCATTCATTCATTTATTTATTTCCAGGGCAATGAGGGTTAAGTGACTTGCCCAAGGTCACACAGCTAGCAAGTGTCAAGTGTCTGAGGCCAGATTTGAACTCAGGTCCTCCTTAATTCAGAGCTGGTGCTTTATCTACTGCACCACCTAGCTGCCCAATTTAAAAAAAATTGGGGGGGGGATGGTAATTGATTATGAAGGGATGTTATCTGTAAAGCATTTAGTTTTTGTTTATCATTCTTTCTGGGGGAAGGTCAGGATTGGGTGGCTTGCCCAGGGTCATGCAGTGGGTGAGTATCTTGTGTTTGAGGCCAGATTTGAGTTTATGTCCTCCTGGGTTGAGGTTGTGTGCTTTGTCCACTGTGTCACCTAGATGCACCATGATAACATCTTTAGGGTAAAATTGAGGGGGAAGAGGATTGCACTGGGGGAGGGGTAAGGGGAGAGGTAGAATGAGGTGAAATCCCACATGAAAAATCAGGAAAGAGCTTATAGAGTGGGGGTGGGGTGGAAAAGTTAGGGGAGGAGTGGTGCAGTGAATGAGCCTTACACTCATCAGAATTGGCTCAAAGATCTTAATCACATCAGAATTGGCTCAAGGATGGAATAATATACATATCAATTGGGTGGAGTAAACTATCTGACCCTGAAGGAAAGTAGGATGGGAACCAGATAAGAAGGGAGGGGTGAAAGAAGGGAGAGCAGATTGGGGGAGGGAGCAGTCAGAAGTAAAGCACATTTTGAGGAGAGTTAGGGTGAAAGAAGATAGAAAATAGAGGAAATATCATGGGGAGGGAATAGGATGGAGGGAAACCGTTAAAAACGGTAACTATGAAAAACATTTTGAAGCAGAGCCAAGAGGAATGTAAGATGATGATGATGATGGATGGATGGATGGATTGGTGATGATTGGATGAAGATGAGAATTGATTGATGGTGATGAGAATTAAATGATGAAGATGGGGATTGATTGATGATGATGAGAATTGATTGATGATTGATGATCATGATGATGATGGTACTTTGCTGGACTATTGTGAAGAAAATTCTCTGTAAGGTATAAGGTACTATATAAATGTTATCTATTACTGTTGTTGCAAGAATCAACCTCTTGGGTTTATTGTAAGGAAATCTCTTTAAAGTACTATACAAATATATTTTACTATGAAATGAATGATGAGTAGGATGCTATCAGAAAAACTAGAAAGACCTACATGAGATGATACAACATGAAATGTACTGTATACAAAATACCAGTAATACTGCAAGATGTTTTGCTGTGAATGACTTGGTTATTTTCAGCAATGCAATGATCCAAGACAACTCTGAAGGTCTTATGAAAAATGCAGTCCATCTACAGAGAGTGAACTGATGGTGTCTGAATATAGATTAAGGCATAATTTTTTTGTTAGTTCCTTTATCTGAAGTTTTGTTTTTGCCTGTTTTCTTTCACAACCTGGCTAATGTGGAAATGTTTTTCATGACTGCTCATGTATAGGTTATATTGAATTGCTTGAGTTCTTGGGGTTGGGAGGAAGGGAGGAAGAGAATTTGGAATGCAAAGTCTTAAAATATATTTGATGTCCAAATTTGTATTTATATGTAATTTGGGAAAATAAAATTCTAAAATAAAAACCCAAATAAATAAATGAATTTAATATTTGTTCAAGTATCATTTCCATCACCAGATTGATATCTGAGAGTAGTGGCAAAATTCTTAGCTGTGAATGAGATTTGGCTCAGGGAACTCCACCCAGGCTTTTTCAAGCTGTCAAATTACCTAAAGCTTTCTAGGCTGTTCAAAGACTTGGCAAGTGATACAGCTTCAGTGCAGTATCATTTCATGATTAACAGAGATATTACATGCTGCACTAATTCAACCCAGTTGATTAAATTTTTATTTGTGCTATAGCAGACAAATAAATTCTCCCAGTGAATGACACCAAAACTATTCACTTACCCCAGGTACATGTCTCATTTTTTATATCTAATTGCTGTTCTCTGAAGTCTTTTTATACCCTATGCATGTCTCTGAGATATCTATAATAGTCCCCTTTTGTTATTAATTACTGCATATAAGAAATTTCATTTTATGAATAGGAAATATACTGGAGCCACACACAGGCAAGAATGTGATAGGAAGGTCTATAGATCTTTGTCAGGGAGGTTATGATTGGAATTACTTGAACAAGAGACTCTGGAGAAAATTATTTCATCTATCTCAATTTTACTGAGCTGGACTATGAAAATTATCAGAAAAGAAGGGGAAGGAAATACATATTTATATAGCACCTACCATGTGCCACATACTTTGCTACATGCTTTGTTAACATTTTCTTTTGATCCTTCCAACAACCCTGTGAATTAAGTGCTGTTATTTTTCCAATTGAGAAAAAAAGGGCCAAAAAGAGGTTAAGTGACACAGGGTCACACAGATAAATATCTAATGCTGGATTTTTTCCCCTCCTTTCTTCCTTCCTTTTCTTCTTTTTTGGTCATGTATTACATTTTATTGTATTAACGTTGTAGGGGGATATTAAGTAGAGAGCAGATAGGGAACAATCATTTATTGGTCTCTTCCTCTTGACAAAATCTTGATATCCTCTTTTTTAGCCTGTAGACACTCTTTTTGATGCATTTTCATTTATTTAATCTTGGACAGGTGAGCCTTCTGGTCAGTCAGGAACTTCTTCTAAGTCTACTCTAGCTTCAGTCTATGAATGTGCTCTATGAGGATCTGCTTTTTCTTGTATACATTTCCCTTTATCTTCAAGTACAGACTGTGATGAAAAGACCTTGTGTTCAGTCTTTTTGGATTCATAATATCTTCAGACAAGATAGTATAGGGTCCTCATTCTCCTCATCCAGGTCACCTTCTCAGACATATGAGCATTGGCAGTGCCTTTTCTCTTACCAATGTCGATGTGCCTGCTCCTTCATTAAGCCAGAGTGTTTTTCCAGCATCAGGGCATGAGAGGGGACAGTAACAGACTTCCGGATGATCAGCTCATCTTTAATCAACTTCTGGATGTTCTGAAGTGAATTGGCACTGGCAATTGTATTGGCCTCATTGGAGTCAAACCATGCCTTCTTTTCATGTCAAAGGACACTCAAAGAAAGCTTCTGCTGAAGCAAAAGCATACTCATGGTTGTAGCCTTAGCACAGAAAAGAAAAGGAAGTGAAGCTGTATGTTCAGATGAGATTTTTCTGTCTCCAAATCCAGTGTTCTATCTATTTTGCCATCCAGCTGCCTCTAAAAGAAGAGTTCTAGGGTGACAGAAATAAAGAAGCATTAAATGCATTAAAAAATTATTATTTTCAGTCTCAATGAAGGAGAGTTCAAGCAGAGGCATAACTAGGATAGGGACAATGGAATTCAAACCCTTGAAGAAATAATGCTTCCTCCCTATAATAATCCAAAAGCCTATATTCCTATGTATCATGGAAACTACCATCTCATCATTTCATGGTCTCCTGTGACCTATGATACACAGCATGACTTCAGCATAATCCTAACTTTAGGATCCCTGTTACTCATTGTTACAATGTGACACTATTCCTTACCCTTTCTCCATGTCTAAGATAACCTTGGTACCCCTCTTCCAGGGCCTTATTCTACCTTAACCCATTAGGGTTACACAGGTATTTCTTTCGATGGGATGAACATCTCCCTTTTTTAGAACAATAAACCTATGATTAGACTTCTTTCTGTTCTCTTGCTACCACCACCTTCAACACTCCCTTCTGTGGTATTATTCTTTGTACCAACAATGGTCCTACCATGTCTCATATACCAATGCCTCCCCTTTCCACTGCAAATAAAATAATGAGTTGCAACTCTATGTAATTGTTTTAAATGTTGTTTTATGAAGGTATAAAAATGAAACACAATCTAAGAGACTTTTATAACATAATGTCTCCCACAAATACATCAAGACCATTCAGGAATATTTGGAAAATCTAACAACAGAAATCACTTTTCTAATGATGTTCTGATAATAAACATTAGGGAAGACATTAAAAAGGGGGGGGGGGTGTACTTCTCAAAGTTATCAGTCATTGTAATGGAGAAAATCCAGCAGAGTCCAAATCAAAAGGGATTTCCATGTGGATAGATGTATTCCATATGTTCTTGTTTGAAGATAGAATTGTGTATTTCGGAGTCTGGTCAAAGAAATCACCATTCACTCAAAGGACTTTGTCCTGTTCATCAACACAGGAAATTTGAAGAAAATTTAAAAAATTCTGTTGTTCAGATATCAATATGACTTTTGATAGAAACTCTATAGAGGTTGTCCAAAGTTATGTATATCTGGGACAAATAGTGCAGAACCAACTATGAATTGGGTTTAGACTTGAAAAGGAGAAGGAATATGGCTTGATTACTTTTAGGATATTGTAAAGTTATTTCATGATCCCAAACTTCACACAAAAACAGATGCTTGTATTTTCAACTTTAACATATTATGACATTGTTAGATGACAGTGAGCCATATCTCTGAAGAATTAAAGAGAGCAATTGAAAGCCATATGTTAGATATCACCAGGATGAAACCCTTAACCAATGAGAAGCTCAAAATAAAGTAAATTGCATCATCAAAAAATTATATTATTTGAAGAGGAGAGAGAGTTAACACAAGTGAGGATAGAAGGACAATTAAAATGTTTTGCTGTTACCATCTAAATATCAGGAGGAATTCAGAAAGGTCTCCAGTATTTTGTGTAGACCTCCCTGGGTTGATCATCTAAGAGAATGTGAATAATAAGGAGTCCAATGGGATTGACAGGCATAGATGAGTTAGATTTGGTACTGATGTAGGGAACTTCCAAACTGATAATATCAGAAGTCCTTTGGAATAATTAAGCATGTAAAAGGCTACCAATTTCATTTCCTCAAGGCACCTGAAAAATCAGTTGACCCATATTACCTTGAGACCCAGTTCTAGAACTTCTTTCTGGGAGAAGAAAAATATCTTCCTTGTATGAAGCAAGGCATAGTCAGTAGTTACTAACTAAATTGTAATCCCAAACAAAACAGGTTTATTTCTTCTCAGATAAACTGACTTCATAATAGTCTAGGTTCTTCACATCTTTGAGCTGGATAGGCTGAGAGTTTCTCCTATGGGAGTGTGTGTGTCTGTGTGTTTGTGTATGTGTATATGTATATGCATATGTATGTGTATACATGTGTGTATGCATATAGGTGTATGTTTATATGGGAATTTTCTGTTATGTATGAACTTATATACATATATACATACATATATACACACATATATATGTATATGAAATGATATAAACATGTCACACTGAGAATCTCCATCCATCTATTTTTATTATGTCTAGCCTTGATCTTGATAAAAGAATCCCAGGTCATTCTTGGTATCTGTTGAGACACAATGCTAGATAGGCATGGCTGGAAAAACTAATACAAACTCTTTTGACTGGTCTGAAACCTTAACATAAATATCACCCCTGACTTTATAAGGTAGATAGTGTCATGGGAAGTTGTCCTTGAAGAAATATTTTTTTCTGTCTCCTCACTCTACTACCACCACCAGCCCAAGCTAGAATTTTTTACCTTAATTTGGACTTTTCATTGTAGTAGACAGCTGCATAATGCAAAGGAAACTGTATTCTTTTTGGATCAGAGGACCTGGGCTCAAAGCACATGTTTTACACTTAGGAATTGTATGACTATGGGCCAGTCATTTAACTTCCTTGAATCTTAGTTTCCTTATCTATCAAATAAAACAAGGATATTGGAATAGATGTCCTTTAAAATTCCTTTCAGTTATAAATCTGTTTTATAGAAAGGAAGAAAGCAGTTTCACATTCACTTTCTTTTCTTTTATTTCCTAGGGAAATGAAGGTTAAGTGACTTGCCCAGGGTCACTCAGCTAGTAAGTGTGAAGTGCCTGAGCCCAGATTTGAACTCGGGACCTCCTGAATCCAGGGCCAGTGCTTTATCCAGCGTGCCACCTAGCTGCCCTCATATTCACTTTCAATCTTTACTTCTACAGATAATTAATACTTCGACCTTCATGGTTTCTTTCTTTAACACTGATTGTCTTATGTGTCCCTTTTTTCACTTGTGTCAGCCCACTTTTCCCATCTTAATGCCAAAACATCTATTTTACATGACTGGAGAGACACTAAAAAATGTTGACGTGGCTATTTTTCAAAAACGTTGTTCTTTATTGCAGACATACCACTCCAGATAGTCATTTTGGAAATCAACACAATGATATCCACAAGGATTCTCCACTTCCTGTCATGTCACCTTTAGATATAAAATGTTTTCTGCATGATCATCTAAAAACAAAGGATTTTGTAGTTTTCAAATAACTATCATGCTCATAGCTATGTCCATTCTCTAGTTTTTAAAGAACTATTTAAATTGCTTTATCTTTATATGTATCTGGATAGCATGGAGTTTTGAGTAGATATTAAATAATATCACCTTGTCATTAAGAGAATACATAGTAATTTATTTGAATAAATAAAAATTTAACTTGTTAACTGATATTACTTTATACTGTGTTGTAGTTTTTTGCCAAAAAATCTCTTGCTATTTTACAATTATTGACTGACACTCCCAAATCTGTGCTAGGGCGGTATGAAACCTTGTCCCTCCCCTCTCTTCATAGCTTAAGCTGTGCAGATAGAAATCTGTTAAATAGGGGAAAATTATTTCACAGAAGGCACTAAATTTTGAAATCAAAATAAAAAGAAGATAATTAAGTGTATACATAAGCTAATGGTGGTCGTATATACTAATCCTCCCTGCTCCTACAGAAGCTGAGGCTAGTAGATTTCTTGTGTTTGGGAGTTCTGAGCTTCAGTAGAGCTTAAGTTAATTGGGCTTCCACACTCAATCTGGCACAAATATGGTGAGTTCATGGGAGTGATTATATGAGAGGGGGAAGGTGACCAGGCCTTCTAAGGTGGGGCAAACCAACCCAGGGAAGAAGCAGAGGAGAGCAGAGCAGGTCAAGGACTCTAAGCCCATCAATAATGGGATTGGCCCATGAAAGGCTGTTGTATTTCCAGCCTGGGTGACATGAGGAGACCCAGCCTCAAAATAAATAAATAATACACACACACACACACACACACACACACACACATACGTACATACAAATGCATGTATGTGTGTGTATGTGTATGTGTATATATACACACACACACACACATATATATATAATGTGTGTATATGTGTGCATATATACATACATATACATGAAATGATATAAAGAATGAGAGCTATACTTTTTAGATTATTTAAATACAACCCTGGTAGATAGTTGTGTATCTCATTAAATAACAGGAGAGCAAACAATTCAGTTTTTGAAATGTGAAAAAACTTGTCCATAATATATAGAGTCTTGCCTCATGAATAACCACAATAAAATTCCATTATACTGCTATTTGTTGTAAAATGATTTCAGGTTAAAATTCAGGTTTGATTACCTACTCTACTGAAGACAAAGCAGTATTCTCATTAATTTTTCACACCCATCAGATACATAGCACTAACTTGATAAAAAAGGAGGGATAAATGGAAAAATATATATATTTTTAAAAATTATTTCTAGTGGGCTAAAAACACAAGCTTACTCAAATCAGTAAGTGAACTTTTTCACAAGTGCAAGCATGAAAGGTTTTACATATTCACACCTCATTTACATTTGAACCTGTTCTCAAAAAAATAAAACAAACAAAATAGAAACAACCTACAGGGAATATTCACTGGTTTTCTGAAAACCCAATAGGTAGAAATATTTTATGTCTGCATATTGCATTTGAATTCTGGTGGAAAATTAAAAAAACAAAAAACCTCTTTCTACCATTAAAAATGTGAAAACAAACTAGTAGACAAATGATAAACTTGCTAACTTCCTAAATTTGAAAATAGTAATGATAATGATGTTTGTGATGGTGGTGATGATGATAATATAATTGTTTTACTCAATTAGTCATGTCCAACTCTTTGTGAGCCAATTGGGGTTTTCATGGCAAAGATAATGGAGTGATTTGCCATCTCCTTCTCCAGCTCATTTTACAGATGAGAAACTGAGGCAAACATAACTAAATGACATGTCCAGAATCATATAACCAGTAAGTGTCTAAGGACAGATTTCAACTCAAGTTCTGCCTGACTTCAGGGCTAGTACTCTATCCATTGAACAATATAATAATATTAATAACAACAACAGTAATAATAGTATTAGCACCCAGTCTTATATAGAACAATGTATATGTTATCTCATTTTAGCCTCATAACAGCCTCAGGAAGTAGGTGGTGGTGTCTCTATTTTACAGATCTGGAAAATGATTCACATACTTGGATACTGAACAAGAACTCAGATTTTCCTGAATCCAGGTCTTAATCTGTAAGAACACTGGTTTCCCAGTCTGGAAGGAGATTAGAAGAACTATAATCCTTGGGAGCATCTGGGGCTATCCCAATTCCTTATGGGAAAGAATTTCTCCCTCCCCAGCTACAATAATGCAAAGATGGAGACTCAGGCTAAGCAGTAATCTGAGCAGATGATAGCTTCTTTTGTCACTCCAGATTAATGCATCCATCAGACCCTTTCCTGTTGAAGAACAAAGGATTCTCCTTTCTTTACAATAGAGTTCTAAATTTTTATTTCATCATGGACTCACTTGACAGTCTGGTGAAACCTATGGATCTTTTCTCAAATAGTATTGTTGGGTTTTTTCCTACTTTAAATTTATAATGGAAGTAAAGGATAAATTTTAATTTGAGGTTAGTGAGAAAAATAGACGTTATCCCCTGCCCTCATGTGATTTCATGGACACCTTGAAATCTATTTGTGAATGCTTTTGGGGTCCATGGATCTCAAGTTTAAAACCTGTGCTTTCAAATGCATTCTATTTTTTAGATTACTGTACATTTTGAATCAGTATATTTTTATTTGCCCCATTAGTACAAAACTGCATATAGCCCTGTATTTCCCTCACTTCCATCAAAACCATCACCACCATTTTATTCCTCCCAGATTCAATTATGCATTTGTCCTTGTCCTCACTAAATATACACTCAACCTTGAGGATAATACCAATCATCTGAATTCTCAAATTTATCTTTTGGTACACACAATAATGCTGTGAGCTGAGATATTGAAGGTATCATAATCTCTGTTCATCAGAGATTAGAAAGTGGCAGAGTCAAGATGACAATGATAGGTATCAACTTTTCCATTACTCCCCCAAAGCTCCTTCCACAATTACCTACAAAACACACCAAATAGAATTCTGAGTGGATACACAAAAAAATAAATAAGCCATATTTTATAGCTCAGAACAATTTAAGAAGATAGAAAATTTTGCGTACACTAGGGTAGGGATTGTCCAGGAATGCAGTGCAGCAGCAAAAGTGGCTCCAGGTTGTGAATGTGACACTGTGTAGACAGCATCAACATCAGAGAGTAGCCCAGTGCCAAGGGGCAGTACAGGAATGAAACACCTGGCCAAAAAGAGATCCCAGGGGATACCTGACCTAGCAATGGGAGCAGGAACATGTGTCATCTAGTAACTTTGTTATTATTCAGTTCTTTGTTACACTCAAATCACAGTTCCAGAGTGAAGAGAAACTATCACAAGGGAGCATGAATCCTACTTCTTCCTAGATTATACCAAATTGGAAGTACTAAAAAGTTACACATCCCCAGATTTAGCAGTGAAAATAGTATGAAGTTATAAAAGACAGAAGTTTAGACCAGTAATCCCCCCAGAGGTGAGAAGGACCCGATTCTAATATAAAATGCAAAGACAAGAATTAGACTAGGAAAAAAAAAAAAGAACAAACAACAACTATGAGTCTAACTTTTTATCCCCAAAATAGTAGTAATGTGACAAACTCAAAAGCTCAAGATACAAATGACTTGAAAATATCTATAAGCAAAGCCTCAGAGAAAAATACAGATCAGACACAAGCCCAATAAAAACTCCATAGAAGATTTTTAAAAGAGTCAAAAATGACTTTTAAAATAAAAGAGATAAAGGTAAAATTGAGAAATGAGTTATGTAAGAAATTATGAAAAGAAAATTAACAGCTTGTTAAAAACAAGTATAAAAATGATAAAGAAAATATCTCCTTAAAATCAGAATATAAAACATCACTGAAGAGAATAAAATATGATCCTAGACATCCTATAATGAGAAATTATAGAGGAAAACTACCTAGGCATCTTAGAACTAGAAGACAAAGTACAAATTGAAAGAATTCACTAGTGATATCCTGAAAGAAATCCCCAAATTAAAACTCCCAGGAATATTATATTCCCAAATATAAAGCTCCCAGGTCAAGAATAAAATCCTTCAAATATCCAGAAAGAAATAATACAAATACTTTAGAGCCACGGTCAAAATCGCACAGGATTTAGCCGCTACCACAATAGAAGGGTGGCAAGTTTGGAATATGATATTAAAGGAAAGTATAGGAGCTAGGATTTCAAAAGAGAGTAATCTACCCAGCAAAAACTGAATATAATCATAGGGAGAGAAAAATGGATATTTAATGAAATAGCTTTTGAATATTTCTGATGAAAAGTTTAGTAGTAAATAGAAAATATTACATTTAAACACAAGACTAGGGGGCTTCTAGATGGCACAGTCGATAGAGCACTGGCCCTGGAGTCAGGAGTACCTGAGTTCAAATCCGGCCTCAGACACTTAACACTTACTGGCTGTGTGACCCTGGCCAAGTCGCTTAACCCCCATTGCCTCCCAAAAACAAAAAAACAAAAAAAGCAGAAAAAACAAAATAAACATAAGACTAAAGAGAAAAACATAAGGGTAACTATGAATGAGAAAACATAAAGGACTAAAAGAGGTTAAACTGCTACATTCCTATGTGGGAAAATGATTCATGTAACTCCAAAGAATGTTATAATCAATAGGGCAATTTTATGGACTCTACTTAAAGGTCACAGGTGTGAGTATATTATGTTGAGATAATCTCAGAATGGAATGGAAAGGTGAGAAAGACAAAGGGGAGAGGAAGAATGGAAAAAAATTATCTCACATAAATGAGGTAAGAAAGGAAGATTTTATACAAAGGTGGGGAAATGAGGGGAGGGGAGGATGTGGGCAATGCTTGAAACATACTCTCATCTGAATTATTTTAAGGAAAGAAAAATATGCAAATACACACAGTTGGGTACATGAGTTCATCTTACCCAATAAATAATAAGGGAAAGAGGCTAAGAGAAAGGGGGGAGGAGTAAGAAGAATCTTAGATTAAGGGAGTCAGTCATCAGAAACAAAACAAACTTTTAAGGAGGGGACAGGTTCAAAAAGAGTATAAATATAAGATAAAGGGATGAGAAGAAATACACAGAAGTCATAATTGTGAGTGTGATTTCAGATGAAGCAGAAGCAAAAATAGACCTAATTAAAAGAGTAAATCAAGGAAACTACAATTTGCTAAAAAAGGACCATAAACAATGAATTAATATCTGTGAACAAATGTGCACAAAATGGCATAGTATCCAATGTCTTGAAGGAAAAATGAAATGTGTTACAGTAGGAAATAGACCATAAAGATATACTAGTGAGGTAATCTACACTTCTTAAGCCTATATAAATTTAATCATAAAATAAACAAGAAAGAAGTTAGAGATGGATAGCATTTTGAAAAAGTTAGAAATAATAAACAACTAGTGAATGCTGAATGTGAATAGAAATTAATACATCTATTTCTCAGTTGTGTATAACAGCTACACAAAAATCAACCATGTACCAGGACATAAAAACTTCACAAATGGAGAAAAGCAGAGATATTAGATGCATCTTTTTTTTTCTGACCCTAATGTAAAAAAAAAATTTAAATAAATAGTCTTTAGGCCATTGACTAAAAGTTACATTATTGATAGATTAATAATTAAAAGTTGTAATAAATCATTGGAATCAGTACTTACAGATTACAGTTAGATTTAAAAGACACTTTGAGTTCTTAGTATTAGAGTTTAAAAATTGCTTAACTTCTTTATAAGAGTTTAACTTCCCTATTTTTCTGGGCTATAACCTGGATTCTTGCTTTAGATGGGAGGAAGGAGAGTGAATTTCTGGGATCATAAGATTCATAAGATGGTCTGCCTGGTCATAAATCATGGGTTGATTAACATCAGACAAAGCAGAGAATGTTTCTCAACTCTTTGTTTTCTCTGTTGTCATGGGTCCTACAAATCTTCACATGTAAATCAAGCTAAATATATGCCCACCCTTATTTCTTCTATAGCCCAATTATAGTCAGTTTAGTTTTCATCACAGAACTATTTTTAGCACTTCATATAATCTGCTTCACTATAGACAAAGGTTGCTGTCTCTATCAGAGGGATCCTTGGCTTCTGAGAAGTCTTGAATCTCTCTTTAACGGCAACTGCTAGCCTGGCTAATAAATTAATCATACTCCTGAGACAAGTAAAATGAAATGAATGAGGAAGCAAAGTTTGAGCTTTTAAGCATTTCAATTTATTAAGCAATGTATGAAACTTGCTCAACAACTGGGATCAGACTTCCTCTAGTTAGACCTGCACCACTAATATGGGGGAAACAGATTTTTACACATTAAAAAAATAATAAAATGAGACCAAATAATTTAAAGGAAACAACACAGCATTAGGTAATCTGATTTCTAATTGGAAGAAAGATCAGGGACTTTCAAAGTTGGGAGGGGGAGAGTGAATAGGTACAATTCCCTGAATTCAGAAATAAAAGAGGTGTCCCAATCACCACAAGTATCTATAAACAATCAATAATTGATTTAACAGGAAGGGGCCAGTTTTCAAATAAGATACATGGGGTTGCTTGAGATGCAGAATTGTGAGAACATATGGGTTTCTTTAGGCGTAAAGTTGTACACTTCTTACATCAGTCAACATAAACTAAGTCCTTAGGTAAGGGTCTATAAACAGCAGGTAGGAGTATTTTCCTTTTAATTAATTGATCTTACATTTTTTTTTTTTTGCAGGGCAATGGGGGTTAAGTGACTTGCCCAGGGTCACACAGCTAGTAAGTGTCAAGTGTCTGAGACCGGATTTGAACTCAGGTACTCCTGAATCCAGGGCCAGTGCTTTATCCACTGCACCACCTAGCTGCCCCAATCTTACATTTTTCATAAATCTATGCTTGGAAGATCAATCCTTTGTTTCCTCAGTTATTTTTTCCAGTTACATGTAAATATAGTTTTCAACATTTGTTTTTATAAGATTTTGAGTTACAATTTTTCTCCCTCCCTCCCTTACTTCCCCCTGCCCCAAGATGACAAACAATCTTATATAGGTTATATATGTGCAATTATATAACACATATTTCCACATTAGTCATATTGTGAAAGAAAAATCAGAACAAAAGGGAAAAGAACCTCAAGAAAGAAAAACAATTTAAAAAGTGAAAATAGTATGATTTAATCAGCATTCAGATCCCACAGTTCTTTTTCTGGATGTGGAGAACATTTTCCATCATGAGTCCTTTGGGATTGTCTTGGATCATGTATTGCTGAGAAGAGCTAAAGTTTATCACAGCTGATCTTCACACGATGTTGCTGTTACTGTGTAAACCATTCTGGCTCTGCTCGCTACACTCAGCATCAGTCCACTTAAGTCTTTCCAGATTTTTCTGAAATCTTCCTGCTCATCATTTCTTATAGCACAATAGTATTCCATTACATTCCTATACCACAACTTGTTCAGCCATTACCCAATTGAGGGAAATCCCCTCAATTTCCAATTATTTGCCACCACAAAGAGAGCTGCTATAAAAATGTTTGTATATGTGGGTCCTTTACCCTTTTTATGATCTCTTTGGGATACAGAGCTAGTAGAGGTATTTCTGGATCAAAGGGTATGCACAGCCCCATAGCTCTTTGAGCATAGTTCCAAATTGCTCTCCAGAATGGTTGGATCATTTTATAACTCCACCAACAATGCATTAGAGTTACAATTTTTCCACAGCTTCTCCAACATTTATTATTTTCCTTTGTTGTCATATAACCCAATCTGATAGGTGTGAGATGGTACCTCAGAGTTGTCTGAATTTGAATTTCTCTAATCAATGGTGATTTAGAACATTTTCTTATATGGCAATAGAGAGCTTTGATTTCTTCATCTGAAAACTACTTGTTCATATGCTTTGAGGATTTCTCAGTTGAAGAGTCATTTTATCTTTTACCTGCAACCCTAGGACCTTTGTGCCTCAGTTTCTCTATATTACAGGTCTATCATGACAGAGTGATCTAGAAAGTCTGAGAGTGGGACCCCAGCCCCTGGGGCCTCCCTCACTGCAGAACTCTTTGAGATTCCTCTGACAAATATTTGTTTATTTATTTGCTTTTGCTTTTTGATTCCTTGAGGAGGACTGCCCCTAGAGTTGGATTTCTCCTTCAACCTCAACACAAATTTTCACAGAGCCAAGGTAAGCTCCTATACAGGAAATTCTGTAAACTGTCCAGGAGCTTTTCTGATTTACATAAAAACTGTCTTAGTAAATTATATAACTATGATGATTCTGAAAATGAAAAACGGATACATCAGTAGAAGGCAAAATGGGTTTCCCAGAGCTTGGTGTCAACATGGCAATCCAGTCATCTTCTGATTTTTCCATTTCCAGATATGTCTATTGTTCAAGGTGGAGGTGGGGGAGTGAGGGGGGGAGGAAGGAAGGGGGAAGGGTGTGCATTTTGGCACACAGGGAATGGTGGATACAATTAAAAATAGTTGGGTAGCTTGTGGTATTATTCTAGTAGCAACCCACATTTGTGCAGGCTGCCCTACTTGCCAGTTTTGCAATTAGAATGGTTTCAAAGATGTAGCTTTTGATGATCACCTATTATCATACACCTTTTTTGAATACATGACTTTATAACCATACTCAGAGAAGGTCATTTATTGTAAGGTCTACTTTGTGATTGTTGATCAACTTACTCACTCAGTGGAAGCATTTCCAGGGCCTAAAACTACTGCTGTCTTTGTGGACAAAATGCTTATTAAAGAAATAGTCCCTGGCCTCAGATACTTGACATTTACTAGTTGTGTGACCCTGAACAAGTCACTTAACCCCCATTGCCCCACAAAAAAAGAAAAGAAATGCCTATCCACTCAGATTCAGAACATGATTCTCATTTCACAAATTCAATACTCTCTCAATTCTCCTCTAACCTAGTGATATCTCCTAAATTCCATACACATTATTATCCTCAAAGTTTGTATCAGGTAAAACACATAAATAAATAACTAAAGTCCCTTATTGTTAAGCTGTGCTCTGATACCCACCTTATATGGCCAGATGGCCTCTCCCTTGTTTTGTTCCATCTATGAAGTAACCCAAAAGAGGGATCTCATATTTTCTCTTATGTAAAGCTTTTGGATACCCCGCCATAAAAGCAAAACCTTTTCCCGTAGTGTACACATGATTGTTTGGAAAAGATACTTCTGTTGCATCTATATATGAGAATTGCAGAACAAACTGAAGGAATTGAACAATGCAGAAGCTGCAGTTCAAACTAGATCTTTGGACTTTTCACTTCATGATATCCACTTCAGTGACAAAGCCTCCATAAAGAACTTCTAGTGGACCAGTGGAACTCAACCTGACTGGGAAGACCCATTTCACGTACTGCTAACTACCCCAAATTCAATCAAGATCAGAAAAAAAAAATCCTGTATTCACTGTTGACACAAAAAACCTGATGCATGATGTGCTTTTTATTCTTTTTAATTTTTCTAACCATACCTGTTTTTCCTCACCTTAATAATGTCCCTATGGAAAGCAGAAACCAAAGAGATAATATGGGATATGAATTTATTTTATTGTTTACAATATGTCTCATAATCTTTGGATTTATAATTTTGGGGTTACACCTACATTCCAAACTTCCTCTTGCTCCTATCTTTACTTTATTCCTGATTGTATCACCCTTTGCTCTGACACAACCTTTCAATGTTGGCCAGGACCTGTGTCCTGTTTGTTTAATATGTTGTCTTGGGAATTGGAGCTATTATCCAACATCTGGGCTCAAATGGTACTCTAAGTTGTTCACCTGCCTTTTGGATATAGAGATTGCCAGCCTTTTACCACCCCCACCATGTCTTAAAACCTTTTGATACTACTTATCTTTCCCCAGGGAAAAATACCCATTACTATCTCCCTTATTTAAAGGAAAATTTGATGAATCAATCTGCCCTGATAAATAGGACCACCATAGTCTCTATAATTCGAAGACCTATAGAGTCTGCTAATCATCACTTAGCTCTAATAAAGATGGAAGGAGTGCCTTTTTCTTATATTAATTCTGATAGTATTATTGATAATCATTATTTTGCTAATATTGTCTGGGATTTGTCATAGTTATAAAGTGAGAATCAGACAGCCAAATAGCAGCATTCCTGACCCCACCAAGAATGAATTATTTCAAAATCAGACCTCTAATATTAAAGACCCCATTGAAAGTGGAACCTTTCTCCTGAAATTTAAAAATGATTTCAAAAATATAACACAAGCTATCTCTCAGACTTGTACTGTTCTCTCTTTCTTAGAGATGGAAGTTAATTTTCTAGCATTAGCTGTTTTACAAAATTGTCTAGTTTTAGATGTTCTTCCTGCAGTGTGTAAGATTTAAAATTGGATATTAGATCATAAATCGCCCCTCTTTAACCTTTCCCTTAATTTATCTCCCAGACTAGTAAATGGAAGAAGCTTCTGGTTTTCTAGTTAGAGCTTTTATTGTATGGTAGTTACAAGGTGATGATGATTAGAGGGATAGGAAAGTAGAAATACAAAACAAATCATCTTAAGTCTAAGCTTAGTCTATATTCCATATTAAACTCACCAAAAGCCCAAGGCCACCTTTGGGGAGAGAGAGAGAGACCGAGTCAAGCGCATGCTGCTAACCGCAAGCCGGGCTGAGTCGAACTCCAGTCAGCGGCTGTCTGTGCAGCACAGTCAGGAGACCAGCAGAGCAGGAAAAAAGATCCCACTTCCGTTCTCTCCTTGCCTTTTAAGCTCGCACCCCATAAGTGGAGTGCTAGCAGGCTGACTGGCGTGTGTAGCTCATGCCATTGGTCTCCTCCCCGAAAGGGTGGTCCTTAAAGAAAAACTGGTGTCTCTCCATTATCGCTAACCGACTGTTAAAACTTTTTTACCACAAGTGGTAGGAGGGGATTGTGTTGTTATCAATCAAACTTGTACTCTTATATTAATTAATCAGGAGATAGAGTTACAGATATTCATGAGTGCCAATGAATCATGTCAGACACACAACTCAATGCTAATGAAAGCCATATGATCCTCCATGAGGGTTCCTAGTGGGACCCTTCTTCCTGATTTTCTTGGATCTCCTCTTGGTTTCAATGGAGAGGTATTTTCTCACCTTAGTCAAGTGGAGACATTCTGATTTCGCTTCTCCTAATTGCTGTACCTTTGTGAGAAATAATTAGTAATAACTGAGATCTTGGGGTCCCAGTATTCTCCATTGTTTCTTAGTCCTTATTCCCCTCCTACCCCTACCCCCACTTCAAAGGCAAGTTCTCCTTGAAAGTAAGATTCATCTGGGTCAAAGGGATCCAAGCTTACAAAGGATTCTTGGGTGGAGACAGAGCCTTTTGTCTAGATAGCTGAAGGATTTTACTGATGAGGCTTGGCCTGTACAACCACACCTAGATGGAAACTATTTTGCTCTGATAAGCTTGAGTGGGGATTTTAAATTCTTTCTCTGTCATTCTTACCAAAATTTGAGTGACCTAAATCATGTATACCCAACTTCATTTTAATATAACACACCTCCAATTTGTATCAACCAATTAGATTTGATTACTATGTGATGGACCTTCTATAGTTAGAAGGGCATGTAAACTGAGACCTCTATCACCATTAGGGGTCTTTGGTCTAGAGAGATGACCAAATGACCACTCTTTTATTAATAATCTGCCAACCTAGTAGTAAAAATGATTAAATTACTCATAAACTATGTCTTATATTTTTAATCATCACACCCTTGTTTAATTGCTGTTCTGGCTTATGTCCTAATTTAGGGTCCAATTTGATTTCATTAACAGCCAACCTCCTCATTTGTGAGTTCTAATAATGACATTCTTTTGAATCACCTCATTGATATTAATCCTCCATTCCTCTAGTTGACACCTATACCTGAGGCCTCCTATATGTCTGCTGACACCTCTTTGAAGAATGAAAGTAACACTGGAAGCAGTACTGCCCTCTCATTTTCAGTGCCTGGTTCCTTTCCATTTGCTACATGTAAAGCCCTTTTTCACTAATGTTGAAAGCCTCCTTTACTTCTACTCCCAAACCTCTTTCTTCATTGGAATAATGATTCTTGTAAAAATTATAAACATATGGCTATGGGTTATCACTGTGGTATTCTTGTCTATCAGAGCTGCAAAGTTTTCTTTTAAAGACTTTTATTCACCTAACACCTATCAGATTGGCTAATCTGACAAAAAAGGAAAATAATAAATGTTGGAGAAGCTATGGAAAAATTGGAATGCATTGTTGGTGGACTTGTGAACTGTTCCATCCATTCTGGAGAGCAATTTGGAACTATCCCCAAAAGATTATGGGGCTTTGCATACCATTTGACTTAGTAATGCCACAACTAGCTCTGTATCCCAAAGAGATCATAAAAAAACAGAAAAGGACCCACATGTACTAAATATTTTTAACAGCTCTCTTTGTGGTGGCAAAGAATTAGAAATTGATGAGATGCCTTAAAATTGGGTAATGGCTGAACAAGTTGTGGTATAGGAATGTAATGGAATACTATTGTGCTATAAGAAATGATGAGCTGGCAGATTTCAGAAAAAACCTGAAAAGAGTTAAGTGTACTCATGCTAAGTGAAGGGAGCAGAACTAGAAGAACATTGTACACAGTAACAACAACATTGTGCCATGATCAACTGTGATAGACTTAGAGCTTCTCAACAAAACAATGATCCAAGACAATCCCAAAGGACTCATGATGGAAAATGTTCTCCACATCCAGAAAAAAGAATTGTGGAATCTGAATGCAGATTTAACCATTTCTACTTTTTTTTTTGTTTTAGTTTATTCTTTTTGGGGGGGTTTTCCCTGTTGTTCTGATTCTTTTTTTCATATGACTAATGCAAAAATAAGTCTAATATAATTGTACATATATAACCTATATGAAATTGCTTTCTGTCTTGGGAAGGGGGAATGGAAGGGAGCGAGGGAGAAAAATGTGGAATGCAAAATCTTATAAAAAACAAATGTTGAAAATTATCTTTACATGTAACTGGAAAAAGTACTATTAAGTTTAGGGAAAAAAACAAAACTGGTGGTCTGTAAGATCCCTTTCTCATGTAAACATCAAAATAACTGCCAATCACCCTGTTTACTAGAAGGAGATTCTGCCAATTACAAAATATTTCTTCCTAGGTATAAGCAGATGAAAGAAAATAAGGAGATTTTTCAGCATTGTGCTTCCTAAAATGCCATTGTACAGTTAAACTGCTATGGTACTAAATGCCAGGTACTGTACTACAAGCACTTTACAATTATAATGTGTTTTGATCCTCACACCAAACCTGGAAGATAGGAACTATTATTATTCCCCCTTCTATAGATGAGGAAACTGAGGCAAACAGAGTTTAAGTGACTTGTTCAGAGTTGCACAGCTGGTTAAGCGTATGAGGCTGGATTTGAACTCAGGTCTTCCTGGGTCCAGTTCCAACAACCTGTCCACTGCTCTACTTAGCTGTATATAATAAATAAATAAAAAATAATATAATTAATACATAAAACTAATAACTGTTATTTAAAAAATACAGCAAAAAGCACAAACCATTGACTAATTTGATTTTAATACAAAGAAATAAGAAAAAACTAATTACCGGTTATTATGGTTCAGTTGTTTCACTTGTATCCACCACTTCATCACCCCTTTGGGGGTTTTCTTAATAAAGATACTGGAGTGGTTTTCCATTTTCTGCTTCAGCTCACTTTAAAGATGAGGAAATGAGACAAACAGGGTTAAGTGACTTGCCAAGGGTCACACAGCTAATAAGTGCCTGAGGTTGGATTTGAGCTAACTCAGGTCTTCTTGACTCTGGACCTAGCACTCTATCCAATGAGATACCTAGTTGCCTCCAAGGCAAAAAGAGTGACTCAATGAGGGTCACATGACTAGTAAGTATCTGAGGTTGGTCTTGAACTCAGGTATTCCTGACTCTAGGCCCAGTGCTCTATGCACTGAGTCATCTAGCCATCTCTAGCTACATAATATGCAGTAGTAAATGACAACAGTAATCTATTTTCTCATAAACCCAAAGATCCAAGCTTTGGAGGCAAGAATTCTCTATTTGACAAAAAAATATTGAGGAAACTTGAAAGCAATTTGGTAAAAACTAAGCATAGACCAACATCTCAAACTATATGCCAAAATTAGGTCAAAATGTATAAATGGTTGAGATATAAATGGTGACATCATAAGTAAAGTTGGGTGAGTCATGGGAAAAATTAACTACCATATCTATTTCTTAGTGAAGAATTTATGACCAAACAATAGATAGAGAAGATCATGGGGGTAAAATGAAAATTTTTGATTACGTGAAATATTAAAAAAAAAAAACAAAATAAACCCCAAACCTATTGCACAAACAAAAATAAAGCAGCCAATATTAGAAGGAAAGAAAGAAACTGGGGGAAAGGTCTACAGGAAACTTCACTGATAATGGTCTTATTTCTCAAATATATGGGGAACTGAATCAAATTTATTTAAAAAGTATAAAAGCCTTCCCCAATTAATAAGTGGTCAAAGGATATGAACAGGAAGTTTTCAATAGAAGAAATCTGGCCTGTCAATAATCATGTAAAATATGCTCAGAGTCACTATTGATTAGAATAATGCACATTAAAGCAACTCAGAAATATCACCTCCTACTTAGAAGATTGGCTAACATGTCAGAAAAGAAAAATGACAAATGTTGGGAATGTGGAAAAATTGGGACATTAATGCATTAATGTGAACTGTTCCAACCATTCTGGAGAATAATTTGGAATTATGCCCAAATGGCTATCAAACTATGCATACCCTTTGATCCCAAATTACCACTACTAGGTCTGTATCCCAAAGAGTTTAAAAAAAGTGGGGGGGGGAGGGAGGGATAGACTGAGTCATACAAATATATTTAAAGTAGCTCCTTTTGTGGTGGCAAATTATTGGAAAACGAGGAGATGCCTATCAATTGGAGGATGACTGAACAAGTTATGGTTTATGATTTTGATGGAATGTGATTGTGCTATAAGATATGATAGTTAGATGGTTGTAGAAAAACATGGAGGCATTTGAGCTGATTCAAAATTAAATGAGCAGAACCAGAAGCAAATTTTATCCAGTAGCATTAATATTTTGGATGATCAGCTGTTTATAGACTTAGTTACTAATCATGACAATGATCCCAGGCAATTCCAAAGAACTCATGATGAAAAATGTTAAATACTTCCAGACAAAGAAATGATAACTCTAAGTTCAGATTAAAATAAACTTTTTTTTCACTTTCTCTCTCTCTCTCTCTCTCTCTCTCTCTCTCTCTCTCTCTCTCTCTCTCTCTCCCATCTATCCATTCATTCATTTATTTATTTTTGTTCTTGTTTTCTTTTGCAATATGGCTAATATTGAAATAGGTTTTTTATGACTTTACATGTATAATTAATATCATATTGCTTCACATCTCAAGAGGTAGAAGAAGAATATGTGTGTGTGATAGAGAGAGAGAGAGAATTTGGGACACACAATTTTTTTTTAAAGAATGTTAACTTAAAAAATCTAATTGGAAAATATTTTAAAATATTTTAAAAAGCAAATTTGGGGTGCATGGAAAAAATCACCTTTAAAATCTATGGATAAGAGTAGTACATAGCAGCTAAATGTATAATTTTGATTACATAAATTTTTTAAAAATGTTTTCATAAACAAAACCAATGCAGCCAAAATTAAAAGAAAAATAGGGAACTGGGGGAAAAGTAAAGAAAATTTTCTCAGACAAAGGTTTCATTTTTCAGATATATTGAGTACTGAGCCAAATTTATAAGAATACAAGTCATTCCCCTATTGGTAAATGGTCAATGAATATGAACAGAAAAATCTCAAAAGAAATCAAAGATATTTATACTCATATAAAAATGCTATAAATAGTTTTTGATTAGAGAAATGAACATTAAAAAACATTGAGGTACCTATCAGTTTGTCTAATATGACAGAAAGGAAAATGACACAATGGAGAGAATGTAGGAAATTAAATACACTAATGCACTGTTGGCAGAGTTGTAAAGCACTCCAACTATTCTGAAGAGCAATTTGCAATTATGTCCAAAGGGTTATATTCATTTTGACCCAGAAGTGTCACTTTTATTAAGTCTGTATAACAAAGAGATTAAAGGGAAAAGCACTTATATTGCACAAAAAAATTTTATCAGTTCTTTTTGTGGTGGCAAAGAATTAGAAGTTGAGTAAACTGATACAGAGTGAAGTGAGCATAAGTAGAACAATTCAAGCAGTAAGAAGAATATGGAAAATTAGAAAATCAACTGTGAAAAACATATAGATATTGTGAAAAATGCTATACATCTCCAAATGAGAACTTATGGGTTCATAGTACAGATTGAAATATATAGACATAGATAGATAGATAGATAGATAGATAGATAGATAGATAGATAGATAGATATGTGAGTATGCATATATACACACATATATACATGCACATATTTATATATATGTGTGTGTGTATGTTATGTATATGTACTTTATTTTATTTTTCTTGTCTCCCCCAATCCAAAAAAATGTGTTTTGCATGACTTCATATGTATAATGGATATTGTATTTCTTTCTTTCTCAGTAGGTGAGGAAGAGGTGGATGGTAAATGTCAAGGGTTAAAATTCTAGCTAGTCTGTCTAAAATATCTAATGAGTGGTCGCCAATAAATTACAAGCCTTAGCCAGAGTTAGACTTTTAAGCATTTATTAAGGAGAATAAGAATTTGGTAAAGAGAGAGAGAAAGGCCTAGATTCCTATCTATTAAAGGGAGAACATATTTTTAGCTCCCTTCTCTGCTAGAGTCCCTAGGAAAGAGAGTGAGACCGAGTGCCAGTCTCTTCCTTCCTCCTCCCACTAGCCCGCGTCACTTCCTGACGCCAAAGAAAAGACTCTTGGTCTTGCCCTCAAAGACCTTCGCTTCATGGGTGGAACTCTTCTACAGTAAGTCTCCAGCAGGTGGCGTCATTCCAATCGTTACATAAAATAGAATTTAGAACTGCAAATAAAATTGAACTTATAAAAGAGAGTTAACAAAATGAGATGTAGAGCAGTAGGGGAAGTTATCCAAGATTGCACAGACAGTAGTGGTAGAGTCAGAATTGAAATTCAGGTCGTCCGAATCTAAGCCCAGTGCTCATGTCTCTTTCTCTGCAGTTTTTCATGCCAATTTAATTTATGTCAGGTCAATTATTAACACTTATCTGAAGATCCATAAAGACAGAATTAATTACAAAAGACTTTGAATCTATTTATCTTTATTTCACAAATTCAATGTTTTACATTGGCATAATCCTCAATTTACAAAATCAATAAAACCTATAGCTGTGTTTGTCCCAGTAATGCACACATACAGCTTTATGCAGTTTATGGAACTATGGACAATGCTCCAGACTCAATAGCTGATTTTATATATATATATATATATATATATATATATACACTCTAAATTCAGAAGCTTCTTCCCTTTTTCTGACTTTTACTGACACATATTATTGCTGTTTATGTATGAAAATCAAGTAGTAGACCATAAGTACAATATTGGTTTGCAGAAGTATGTTTAAGTAGTAATATTTAAAAGCATTTTTATTATAGGGTTTGGTTAGTTTCTTTATATCACTATCTCTCTCTCTCTCTCTCTCTCTTTTTTTTTTGGTGGGACAATTGGGGTTAAGAGACTTGCCCAGGGTCACACAGCTAGTAAGTGTTAAGTGTCTGAGGCCAGATTTGAACTCAGTTCCTCCTGAATCCAGGGACAGTGCTCTATCCACTGTGCCAACTAGCTGCCCCTACTATCTCTTTTAAACTCAAATTATATAAAACTAACAAATCACCCTAATAAACTATATTTTTCTCTTTATATGTATATAATTTTAATTCAACAAAAGTGCCATAAGTGCATAAAAATTCATAGGAACTGAAACAAGTTAAGTCAAATTTTAAAAGGCTTTCTCCTCACAAACTGATATCATTTGAGGTTTTTCAATTCTGAATCAGAAATTGTAGTTTCATAGATTCACTCAGATTCATTTGAATAATACAATTAAAATCATAGGGTCTAGTCTTGCCTGATTTCTTAAAGGATATCTATTCCAGGGGTTCTGAACCTGTTTTGGGTTATGGACACCTTTGAAAGGATGGTGAAACTTGTTCAAAATAATATTTTTAAATTCATAAGATAAAATGTATAGTATTGTAAAAGAAACCAATTATATTTCAATATAGTTATCTATATATTATCTATATATATGTACACACATATATTTATCAAGCACCCTCTATGTTCTAGTGTGTTATGTGTATGTGCACATGATATACAGGCAAATGAAGATTATATATATGTATGTATGTGTGTGCATATGTATGTATATGTATAAACCTCATCTCCAAACACACACACATACCTATTTTCCTCAAATCCCTTTTCACCATGCAACTGGATGAACTATAGATATCTCTAAATATATGTAGCTATTTGTTTTTATTTTATGTGCAAATGCTGATACCATCAAAGAATAATTTTTATTTTGTGAATTTCTTATGGAAACTATGAACATTGTCAATGTATTTCAAAACAGGAAAAAAAAGTTAGTTTTCAACAAATAAAATATTGAATAATACTTTTTAAAAAAACGCTTTATACTCCACATGTAGATTTCCTGCAGTGCTTTTCAATAATAAGATGTTGCTACTTTGGTGAAAAAAGGTAGGTTCTGATATTGTTGTCACTGAAAGATTTTTACAGACATGAAATGGTAACAAGATGAAAAAAATTTGTTAGCACCCACAAAAGTAATCAACTATATCAGAAACTGATCTCTGTTTCATCACATTTTAAAAGGGTTTTTCAAGAAGTTGGAGCAGAATATGAAGTACTTCACTACAACACAGAAGATCTCTGGCTTTCAAGTGAACAAATCTTGAAACAACTCATTTGAACTAAGGGTAAATGTGTCACTGTTTCTGCAGGAAAAAAGAAAACTCACCTCACTCTTGTAATACATTGAATGATTTTAGGCATTGATTGACTTACTTGGAATATAACTTAAACCACATGAATGAGCTAAATCTTTCAATTCAACTTCCTGAAATCACCATTATGGATGCTACTGAAAAAAAAAATCTATATCTATACCTATACCTATACCTATACCTATACCTATACCTATACCTATACCTATACCTATACCTATACCTATACCTATACCTATACCTATACCTATATCCATATCCATATCCATATCCATATCCATATCCATATCCATATCCATATCCATATCCATATATCTATCTATATCTATATCTATATCTATATCTATATCTATATCTATATCTATATCTATATCTATATCTATATCTATATCTATATCTATATCTATATCTATATCTATATCTATATCTATATCTATATCTATATCTATATGAGTTATCTTGATGTGTTTATATCAATTGATATCATTCTATGAGTAACAGTTAATCCAGATTTATCAGTTTTACCTATTCAAGATGCTGCAATTTATTAGACTAATTAATATTTTAGCTACGATTAATTCTAAATCATATAGATCTACTCATTATCATGAAGAATTCATTGTTAGATAGGACTTCTTTTCATTGTTAATGACTGTTTTAAAGATCAAATTGGATTAATTTATATTTAAATGTAAGTTTTTCAAAGTGTGGATCATTTAAACTAGCAAAATTATGAATTGATGTTGAATGTCAATAGAATTTGCAAGGAAATGAAAAAATTCTTGGAATTGAATGTTAAAGATATGAAGATGATAATGATATATAAATACTGTGTTGAATTTATAGGGAAGACATTTAATTCTATAGTTATCTCTCAAATAACAAATTGTCATGAAATAGATTTTTACTACTTGAGTGAAGTGTATCAGACACTTTCCAGCTGTGTCACCCTGGGTAAGTCATTTAACCTCTCTTAGTCTCTGTTGCAACTTTTAAACTCTAATGATTATACCATCTAACCTCACAAGATGGTTGTGAGGAGAAGAGATAATATATGTAAAACCCTCTTGGTGGTGCAGTGGTTTGAGTGCTGGGCCTGGAATCAGAAAGCTTTACATTCAAATGCAGTTTTGGATATTTAGTGCCTGTTTGACACTGGGCAAGTCACTTAACCTTTGTTTGCTTTTGTTGTTTTTGTTGTTTTTTAAATCTGTTAAATGAAGATAATAATAGTTCCTATATCCCTGGGTCAAATAAAATAATAAATTTAAATGCTTAGCATAGCGCCTGGCACAGAGTAGGTTCTAGGTACATGTTCCTTTTATAGCTATTATTACTAACCTTGGAAAACAATATATATTTTTTTGTGGGGCAATGGGGGTTAAGTGACTTGTCCAGGGTCACACAGCTAGTAAGTGTCAAGTGTCTGAGGCTGGCTTTGAACTCATGTACTCCTGAATCCAGGGCTGGTACTTTATCTACTGTGCCACCTAGCCACCCCTAACAATATAAATGTTAACTAATATTATCAACTTTCCTTACTGATAGCAATTATAGTGACTTTTAAACTATCTTCCATGCAACCAATTTGACTATCTTTCCTATATGTGAGTAGAACAAACCAGCAGGTATTTCTAAGCCAAGCCATCTGTATTCAGAAATTTGTAAAAAACAAAAACAAAAACAAACAAAAAAAAACATTCTCCCATTATTCCTGCTAATGTGTCTGTTGTTTAAGTAGAAGTAATCAGTTTTCATGAGCCAGAAGCTTAAATTGGATGCAAGTCGTTAGCGGTCTGTTCATTGATAGCAGACTTTTTAATACAGCACATATGTTCAGTTGTTTTTGTATAAGGGGCTTAGAGTAGCAACTGAGATTGTTCTTTGAATACACAATTATTTTCTAGATAAATAAATCCATTGGAATATCATGATCATAAGCCACCGCTACAACCCAGACTTACTTTTTAAAATCTCAATAACATTAATACCAAATCAGCATTTTAAGAAATTCAGTTATATTAATTTCCATTTTATATTCCTACTGATTTTTTTGATCCCTCATGAGCTCAAGCATCAGGAGAAATATTTTGCTCCTGGATACACATGGAAAACTATGGAGTCAGGAAGAGGTATAACTAACAGTTTATAATATAAAGTTACATCTAATATAATATCACCTTTATTATTGAGTAATTTTATGAAAGAAAAAGCCAGGGATTCTACTTTCACTTTTGAAATGACAGCATAGGAGTGATCAGACTCTAGCCTGACATTGATTTGGGAAAAGAAGGAATAACTCTGTTGTTGTTATTATTCTTCTAAACCACTATAAGATGTTGGATTTTTCTTTATCATCCTTCCTTTCACTTGGTTTACTGGAATTATAATTATTTAAGCTTTATATGAGAGCCCATCCAGCTCAAAATTTATAATCCTAGGTGTAATTACTTACTATGTCCTAGGCATGATGTTAAAAAAGATGACTAAAGGAAAAGCAAAAATAGTCCCTGTCTTGAGAAGATTACATTTTCAATGTGAAAACATATGCATACATTGGGAAATAAAATTTAAAAAAAAGATTGTTTAAAACAGAAGGTACTAAGACCTAGAGGGACTGGAAAAGGCCTAGATTATGGGATTTTACAGTTACAATTCTTCCAAAACACATGGATGATATTTCTCTTTGGTAATTTATCATTAACATATTGCAGCATTTTCAGTCCCTCCATGTGGTTCTATATTTCTCATTTGATAAAAAAATTTTAAATTATGAGAAGTTACAGTATTTTGCAATTTATTGTCATTTGACATCACTGAATGAAAAATTTTAAATAACTGCCATTTATATAAAAGCCTTAAATTTTGAGCCCCATAACATTCCTGTAAGACAATTTTTGCTGAACTTATTTAACAAATAAAGAAATTGAGGGTTATAATGGTTAAGTGACAACTACTTTCAACCTCATTCATTTTTTTAAGATTTCAGTATTTTCAGTCATGTCTGACTCTTTGTTGTAACGATTGGAATGACATCATCTGCTGGAGACTTATTGTAGGAAAGCTCCAACATGAGGAGAGGGCCTCTGAGGGCAGCACCATGCGTCTTTTATTTGGCTTCAGGAAGTAACATTTGCTTGTGGGAGGAAGAAGGGTGAGGCTGGTGCTCTGACTCGCTCTCTTTCCTGAGGACTCTGGTGGAGAAGGCAGCTAGAAATGGGCTCTCCCTTTAATAGATAGATGAATCTAGGCCTTTCTCTCTCTCTTTAACACATTCCTATTTTCCTTAATAAATGCTTAAAAGTCTAACTCTTGCTAAAGCTTAAAATTTATTGGCGACCACTCATTAGATATTTTAGACAGTATAGCTAGAATTTTAGCCCTTACAGAGTGAACCCATTTGGGATTTTATTGGTAGAGATAGTAAAGTGGTTTGCCATTTCCTTTTCCAGCTCATTTTACAGATGAGGAACCTGAGACTAATAGGGTTAAAGGTCTTACCTAGGGTCAAAAAGTTCGTAAGTGCACAAGGCCAGATTTGAACTCAGGAAGATAAGCCTTCCTAACTCCTGGTCTGGCATTCTATACACTGCCTCAATCACACAATTAGTAATTGTCTATGACAGGATATCAATCCAGGTCTTTCTGATTAGCACATCATCTATTACAATATGCTTTAACATGAAAATTATTTAATTGAAATAGGTATAGATATAAACATATTTGTATACAGTTATAAAATCTATCTCAATATATTTAATGAAGATAGATTTAGATATAGAGGCAAATATACAAATAGAGATGATGACAGAGAGATATGTTTTTGTTTTGAAGCCATACTTGGCATCATTGAAAGACTGTTCAATTTCGCAAAGACAATGCAACATAGTTTCATTGTCCTATTCATGGAGAAGGTTAAAAGAGTTAACAGATAACCAATCAATATTAGCTATCCATAGTACCTAAAAGGATTAACTGAGAAACTAAGGTTTGTGTTCTTACTGTAACCAAAAGGGTTTGTCCCTATCAACCCTCACCATCAAGAGACAGTAACCAGGGACCATTAACCATTAATATCCATTAATATTCATAGATAACAGGACACCTAGAAAACAGATCTTAAGTAAAGAGATACCAAAAAAATAGAGACCCTCTAAGATTGACAAGTCTAAGCATGTCTTTAGGGGCATGAGCAGAAAAGGCCAAATTTGTCCTTAAGTTCAACTTATGACATGGAAACCCCAAAAACACACCTCAAGGAAAAGGTACTGGCCTTGGGGGTTGGCTTAAGCCTCCAGGAACTCCAAATTAAGATAAGACCTCCATGAACCTCCCACAAGGAGGACACTAAGATAATGAGGAGATAACCTACTTTTTCTCACTATAAATATAACTATTCTTCTTCCCCCTGTTTGAGACACCTCTCTCCTTGGGTGGTTCTCCCTGTGGTCACTCACAGTATTGCAATAAAACTTGGGAAACAGAGTCACTGAGTCTTGTAATTCTTTGGGATGCCTCATAATCAATTTGATTAATTAAACCCATCCCCTACATCACTGTCAACCAGATGGAACTGGCCTCTAACCTATGAATGGCTGGTGCTGAAAAGAGCAGCCTAGTGACAAGAACACGTGTGCCTCAGGCAAACCATTTTCCTCACTTTGAAAATAAAACTCTTTAATTCCTGAATCACCTGTCACTGGCCTGCTCTTTTTGGCTCTGTCTATTCACAGGTTAGAGGCCAGTTCTACCCAGTTGACATTAATAGTATCAGAAGTGGGATTGGACATGGAATCGGGCCAAGTGGACTTTCCCTTACCAGAAGCAATGGACTAGGCATCACCAGAGATTTTCCCTGAATCCAGCTCCTCCTTGTCTGGTGAGTCTGCTGGGCCTTTTCCTGCTCCAATCCACTCTAAGTTCTTGCCTTTAATTGAGCCTACCTTTATTTGTGAGGAAAAACCTGTATGCCCTGGTAAGAATATTTCTTAATTTACACACTTCTGTTAATTGGCTTTTCTGCATGCCTCTGATATTTTTTTGTTTGTTTGTTTTCTGCATGCCTCTTGTGAAATTTGCATACTGCATGCCTCTGGTATGTTTTTTTTCCTGCACACCTCTCGTAAAATTTGCAAACTGTGTACTTCAGTTAAACTGGTATTGTAATTGCAAGCTTTGTGGATTTGTGGTTTAGATTGCCTTTGTGGAATGCTTGTATTTGGTTAAGTGGTTAAGTGGTTTTTAAGTGGTGCCTTTTTCTGTGTGAAACTGTTTTGTTTTGTTGTTTTGTTCTGTTCATAGATTCTGTTACCTAGAAAGATTTAAAATGCAGTCAGCCAGGTCAGGGTTGGGGGTGTCCGGGAGAGGGAAACAGCTTCTAAGAGGTATAGCTAAAGAGATTAGGACACTGGGAAAGATTAATGAACTTTCATACTTGAAGTAATTGTCCCAGTAAGCAAGACTAACCTTCACTTTAGACTTTCTGAGGAAGATTAGGTTATAAGAACAGAGAAAAAAAACCCTATGAAAACACTTTTTTTTTCTGTCATTTTAACATTGATTGGCCAATTTGAAATGATAGAAATAAAGTTAGACAAAGTTTGTGGAACCACTAAAAACATCTTAGTAGATTCTGGAGGTTTGGAGATTAATCATTAAAAAGTTTGATGATTAATCATTTTAAGATTGCAGGGGAGGGGCAGCTAGGTGACACAGTGGATAAAGCACCCTCCCTGGATTCAGGAGGACCTGAGTTCAAATCCGATCTCAGACACTTGACACTTACTAGCAGTGTGATCCTGGGCAAGTCACTTAACCCTCATTGCCCTGCAAAAAACCAAACAAACAAACAAATAAATAAAAATAAAGATTGCAGGGGAGAACTCCTGGGATTTGGGGTAGTCCCATTAACTCACCCCCTTTCTGAAATATCCTATTAAGTTTTGGGGTACCTACTCTATAGAATTTGTTTTAAGGAAAAATAACGATTAATTTTTATAAAAGTTTTATAAAAATGTAAACGTTCATTTCCCCTGAACATTGATAGCTTCAGTGTTTTGGGGTAACGAAGAAAGGCAGCTACTTTGGAAGTAATCCCAGAGTGAAGAAAGAAAAAAAAATAGGTAAATGGTTTTCATTTTATAGCAACTTCTTGTTAACTCTTGCATAATAATTGTTTAAACCAGAGATACTCTATGACTTCTTCAATTTAGAGATCCTTTTCTTCTGATCCTATTAACTCCTCTCATCTCAGATCAGATTCCCAAATACAGGTGCTGAAAAAAAATACTGGAAAAATTTAGGAAAACTTGAATTACATTCTGGTTGCAGAAATTTATTAGCTGTATAATCTTAAAATAGTTATATTATCTCTGTTCCAGTTTCCTGATCTGTAAAGAGAAAAATAATAATGGTATCTACCTCCCAGGGTTGTTGTGAGATCAAAATAATATAGTGATTGTAAAGTGTTTAACACAGTAACCAGCAGCATATGCTAAGCACTATATTATTATTTCTTTAATTGAATGTAACTTTTCCATGCCTGGTAGCTTTAAAAGTAGTTTTAAAATGGCAAAGATAATAAGATCAATGGATGTTATATGTGATTATTTAGAAATGCAATTGACTGAATGGATGTTATCTGAAGTTTTAGTTCATGTTTTAAATACATGATATTATTTGTGTTATTGTATTTCTAAATTTTCTAATATTGTGGAATTTGAAAGTCTATTGTAACACTATTGCTGTTAGACAAAGAAACTTTAATCTGTATACTGTTATGCATGAATTGGGCTTTTAAAAGGCTGTGATAAAAATATTTAATATTTAATGAGGTATAGTTTTCTATAAAGCAGATAATAAATAATAATGTTTACTCTAATAGTGAATTTAAATTTGAAAATCTTGGCTATTATGAAAATGTATATGGTTGTTTAAAGATGTAGTTTCAACTTACTAATGATGAGTCAACTATCAGATATTTGCTGTATATCTGAAGTCCCAGAATATGGGTAGTTTTAATTTATAAGCAAAGGAAAAATGAAATGTTAACCATTAGGGAAATGTCAGGAAAGATATTCAAGTCCTAAGTGTGGTTAGTGAAATTTTGCTATTTAAGGAAAAAATTCCTGGGACCATAATCTAATATTATTTTGAGCAATAACAGAAAATGGATCTGTGCTGCAGTCTGCCAACTGCTAAAGGTGAATGTCTGTGCCTAGGGAAGAATTTGGGGTCAACTTTGGCCTGGTCCAAAATAGGATCCTCATGACTCTATTTCTTCCTGCACCTTGCTTTTAATACTCTGTGACTACATGATTGGCTATCAGATATGACTCATGCCTGGAATGAAACAGAGCTAAGGAGTTTTTTCCCTTTGTTATGATATATGACATTGTTATAACTATGTTCCTCTTTTCCCTTTTATAGCAAATTTCCATGAAGTTTTGTAAGTACTATATCAAATCTATTAAATAATAAATTGATACTGGAACATTTCTGAGTTACTACTATAGGATGCAAGAATGAAATTTTATAATTTTTATTCTATATTTGTGATCAAATTATAATATAGGGATGATATCCTTCAAAGGGAGAAATGATTAAAGAAATATGTATTGGAAAAGTTTTCTAAATAAATGGAATAGTAAATTTTGAGAAAAGCAACAGGATTGAATTTTTTTCTGAGAACTATACACAGATGTATATGATTCGTTTCCAAATGTGTGTATGTATATATATATATATATATATATATATATGTATATATGTATATGTATATATCATGGAAATTTAGGCTTTGAGTATTTTTAATAGGTTCTCAAAATTGGATCATGGATTTATTAATTAAGGATTAATTGGATTTCACACATAAATTATATTGATGATGGTAAAGAAAGTGAAATTATTTTCTCATTTTAAAAGTATCTTTCTAATTGTGTTAAAATTGAGGAGAGTTCATTTTTACAGTTTGACCCTCATACATTTTTGTTTTTGTTTTTGTAGGACAATAAGGGTTAAGTGACTTGCCCGGGGTCACTAATTGGCTAGCATCATTCAAATCTATTGGTTCACTGGATTTGAGAGTGGTTCAGCACAGTTGTGCTGAGGTCAGAGCCCAGAGTATAGAGCCTCTGGCAGGAACAAGGCTTTCAGGTAGGTGTGATTTTGAGTGAGGTAACTTCCTGACTCTGGGCTGACCTTAAGAAAGATCAGGTCAGGCTCTGTCACTGGGGGCCTCTGGAAGTCCCCAAATCCCTATTATTAGTAATTTTCTTGCACTCTGAAGTTTCAAGATTGAAGAACCAAATTTAAGTCATTGTACAAAATTATTGTCTTGTTACTAGCAAAATTATCTAGGAACCTCTAGGTTTTCAATCCAATAAGCAGAGCCCCTTTTGAAGCTATCCTGAGAATAAAGCCTATTGTCCAAGAAATGATATATAAGTACAAGATAACTATATGAGATATTTGGGAATCAAAAGGTACATATTAAATGGACATTGAGAATGAATCTCTAGAATAAGAGATTTTTTGTTAGTTCACAGTGGTGATAATTATTATTTTGCTTTGGTCTTTTGTTTCAAAACATTTATGTTTGCTTTCTTGGTTACCTTTGCAACATGCAAATCTCCTTTCTCAAAACTAGCTCATCATGAGTCCTCTAAGTAGTTTGATTGATAATCTGACACTAACATAACTATGATTATGACTTTATGAAAAATCTTATTGCATTGTTAGAACCTCATCCTGCATGATTAGGAAAGTGGACCAGCTCTGTGTGCAACCAATCATTGTTTCTAAGGGCTCTTCCCAGATCCTTTGATTACTCCCACAGCTGCTAAACTTGTACTTCTGTATGTGTAGTCCTGGCTGTGTACATCTGGATAATCTGAAGAAAGTCCCGACTCCTGAGTGGATGGAAGAAACCTCCAGGAACCTCAAGGTGCATCTATTATGGGCCCAGAAGCAGGCAACACCCAGATGAGACAGCCATCACAAGATTCCAGATAAGGGCTGAATATGTCATCTTAGTTGTTTTTTTTCCTCTTCTCTTTTGTATGTGCCCCACCATCAAGGCCCTGATATGTGTGTGTTGGCATTTTCTCACTCTACATTCTTGTCCCCCCGCCCCAATTATTTTCTGCTTGCAAGCAAACAACGGCTAATAATGATACCTAATAGATACCCTGAAGGAACTGACTCCCTGGACAATATATTGTCTTGGCCCAACTGGTCTCTTGTGGCATCTTGGTTTATACCTGCCTCTCCTTTATTGGCCAGAAGGGTAAAGGTTCTTTCATCCCCCCCTACCTTTGGTCAAAAAAGGGAAATGACAAAATATTAGGAGACACCCTGTTTTCGAGAGCTAAGGACCAGCAGGCAAGCTGTGTCCTGAACTTGGCAAGACAATAATCCTTTGTGATTACCCTCTAAATGATCTCACCCTCTGGCAAAATCACATAATTCTCAAGGTATTCTCTAAACTGGAAGAGCACTGGACAGACACAGAAAATTCTGCAATGAATCAACTTGTCACATTCTTGCTGTTACCCCTCATTGTCAGGGATACAGCTCACTGTACAGCTTTTAATATAAGTATTGAGATTTCCCCACACTGCCTCTCCCCCTTCCCACTATGGACCTGGCCCCCAGTACATGCTTGCAAGCCATTTTCTTCACTTTGAAAATAAAACTTCTTTTTAATTCCTGAATCATCTGTCTCTAGCATGCTCTGTTCAGGCTCTGGCCATTCACAGGTTAGAGGCCATTCTGCCTGGTTGACAGTCCTATTCAACTTTTGTCTCATTTCATTGTCCATCCACAGTGCCTGAGACATATCCTCTGATAGATTAGATCTATGCACTATTGTCCAAACAACTATATAGTAGGATTATGGATTTATTATCCAAACACACACACACACACACACACATATACATACACACACATATGCACAAACCAAGTTAGAACCTCAGGGTTCTAAGAGGACTATTGGTTCAAGCCCCCATTCCTATATGTGTGTGTGTGTGTGTGTGTGTGTGTGTGTGTGTGTTTGGATAATAAATCCATAATCCTACTATATAGTTGTTTGGACAATAGTGCATAGAGAGAGTTAAACACAATCAGCACCCCAGTTTCATTTATCCACTTAACAGCAATTACCTTACAGAGGCATATTTGTTATAACGATAAAAAATACAAACTTTTCTCCCTAACCTAAAAGTTTCCCCTAAATATTTCCTGTCCTTATACCACTTCAGTTGCTGAGACAACACACATACACATACACACACATTTAATTCACAAATTTTTGTGGTCAAATTCTGATTATTTAAGTAACTCTCTGTTACAATTCAGTAGAACTTAGAGTTCCATTAAACAACTATAAATTAGAAAATATAGAGGAAAATAAATGTAGAGAGGGCTTTTACATATCTGTGGCTTTCTTTGTTTCTTTAAATTCATTTTATTAATGTATTATGCTTTTACAATGTTTATATTTCCTCATGTATTCTGCCTCCTTGTAGAGTCATGCTTTAAAACAAAGAATAAAAAAGAATGGGGGTGGGCACAGCTAGGTGGTGCAGTGGATAAACCACCAGCTCTGGATTCAGGAGAACCTGAGTTCAAATCTGGCCTCAGACACTTGACACTAGCTGTGTGACCCTGGGCAAGTCACTTAAGCCTCATTGTCCCACCCCACCCCCCAAAAAAGGGAAAAATGGTTATTATAACTATTTAAGATATTGAAAATGTCTGACAGTATATTCAGCCTGCTGATATCCCACCATCTCTTCAAAGAAATAAAGTGAGGTATCTTATAATTTTTCCCTTGGTGACAACCTTGGTCATTGCAATTTGCTACACTTGGATATGACTACATTGTTGTTCTTTCCAGTTACATTTTTATAGTCATTTATATTATTTTCTTTGTTCTTATTTCACATTAGTTCATATGACTACTTATGCTAATCCCTGTTTTATCACTAAAAAGATCCATAAATTATAAAAAGCTATAGTAATCATTTAGCCTATAGTTTTGACATAATTATTTAAAGCATCCCTAAAGAGATTGATCACAATTATTATTTACTGTTTTCTACCTAATAGTTGCTTACATATCATTAAATTGGAAAATTATGAAGTGAATTTTTGGACCACAGACCTCTTAATTTTCCAATTTTCCATTGTAGCTTCACATTATTACTTAGGATGTTTTTTGTTTTTTGTTTTTAGTGAAACAATTGGGGTTAAGTAACTTGCCCAGGGTCACACAGCTAATAAGTGTTAAGTGTCTGAGGCCGGATTTGAACTCAGGTACTCCTGACTCCAGGGCCAGTGCTCCATTTACTGCGCCATCTAGCTGCCCCTACTTAGGATGTTTTAAAACCATATTAGTGACTATAAATTGTCTCCTCATTACTTTTCTCCTTTAGAATGCCTCCTTCTCTAAAATAAAAATTCAGATTTATTTGAAAAATGTTAACAAGAGACTCAATTGAAATAGATCTTTTCCCACACAATCTTCTATCTTTTTTATGAAGGTGACTGCCCTATTTTGTTTTGTTTTATAATACAAAATAAAGACAAGTATGCATATCTGTAACTGTATATGAATTATTTTGCTTGTCTAGTGCTGAGTAGATATTTTGGAAGCATTTCTCTTGGGGTTGTCTACAATTAGCTTATAAAATTACAACATTGTTTTCTTCTTTTAAATCAATTGCATCTGCTGGTTTGTTTCCATGGCTTCAGAAACTGAAAATTTTGTTCCTAAATACTATGAATCATGTATTGTCAGAATTATTTTTTTAAAAAGCAACAACAACCCAATACCCCCTCAAAAAACAAAACAACAAATTGGTTGTACTTCAACAA
This sequence comes from Dromiciops gliroides, assembly GCF_019393635.1. Classification (NCBI taxonomy): domain Eukaryota; kingdom Metazoa; phylum Chordata; class Mammalia; order Microbiotheria; family Microbiotheriidae; genus Dromiciops; species Dromiciops gliroides. The sequence continues at coordinate 212,456,409 of NC_057861.1, forward strand.
TATGAAGGACTTTTCATTACATTCACTGCATTTAGGCAGTTTTGACTCAGAAATTTTAGTAGTTCAAACAGGCCAATTACAAATTCCTGTTGTTTGAGGGGAAAAGTATGTACCTGAAGTGGATGCTGCCTGAGGTGAACTTGTGATTTATAATCACCAGTATCACCAGAAGCTTAGATATCCAGTGAGAGACTCATTGAGCTATGAGATGCCATTGAGAGACTCAAGAGGACCAGAACCAATTAACAATATTTAGGGGACATTTAAAAACATATTTGAATAATAAAATAAAGTCAAATAATTTCTGAGGTAAATTGAATTTTTAGCTAGCATTTATTTCAAACTTTTCATTTTACCAATGAAGATATCAACAAATATAGATAAAACCCAGAAATTATATAAGTTTTTCACAGTAACATGAATCAGTTAGTGATAGATTTGTGATTGAGCCCAGATTTCTGAGTGTTATCCAGGGTTCTATTGGTTATAATGTGTTCTCTCAATTTGTAATATATATATATATACATATATACATATATATATATATATATACATATATATGTGTGTGTGTGTGTGTAAATGCATGTACACACATATACAGACAGACAGACATGCACACATATATACACATATGTATATGTGCATGTATGTACATAAGTATATGTATATAATAAGTAAGGAGAGACCAACTTTATTGTAAAGTCCAGGTAAGGAGAGGCCAACTCTATCACAAAGTCTAAAAGTCAAGAAACAGACTTGAAAAATGAACAAAGAGAAGAAAAAAAAGAATTTAAAAACATAAAACTACAATAGTGTCAGGGAAGAAAAAGACACAAAATCAGAAGACCAGATTAGGAAAACAGCAGTAACCAAATCCTGAAAGAAAAATGCTAATTTGACCCAACCTCAACAAGAATTGCTGGAAGAGTTAAAAAATTAAATAAATAAAATATGTGTGATAGAGGAAAAACTGGGAAAAGAAATGAGAATGATGCAAGAAAATTATGAAAAAAAAATTAATGGCTTGGTAAAAGAGACACAAAAAGAAGAAAACAGAAACTTAAAAAACAGAATTATCTTTATAGTAAAAGAAGCACAAGAGTTAACTAAAGAAAAAAAATCCTTAAGAAGCAGAATAGTTGAAAGGAAAAAAGATGTATAAAAGCTCACTGAAGAAAATAATTCCATAAAAATGTATGCAAAATGGAAACAAATAACTCCATGAGATATCGTGAAACAAAAAAGCCAAAAAATTGAAGAAAAAAATAAGGGAAATGATAAATAGCTCATAAAATAAATAATAGGCCTAGAAAATAGATTGAGGAAAGTAAATTTAAAAATTATTAGATTACCTGAATGCCATGATATAAAAAAGAGCTTAGATATCATATTTGAAGAAATTAGTAGCAAAATTTCACCAATATAATGGATCCAGATGATAAAACATGAATTGAAAGAATCTACTGATCATCTCCTGAAGAACATCCCACAGTGAAACCTTCCAGGAATAATATATCCAAATTCTAGTGCTCCCATATCAAGGAGGAAATATTGCAAGCATCCTGAAAGAAATAATTCAAATATTGTGGAGCCATTGTCAGGATCACACAAGATTTATCAGTTTCCATATTAAAGGAGGGAAGGACATAAAATATGATATTCTGGAAAAGTAAAGGAGCCTAGTGTATAAACAAGAATAAAATACCTGGAAAAACTGAGTATAAGGCTTTGGGTGGGCATGGAGATTTGGTATCTAATGAAATAGTGGATTTCCAAGCATTTTTAATGAAAATACCTGGGTTGAATAGAAAATATGATATTTAAACATGACTCAAGAAAATCATAAAAAAACGGTAAAAATGAAAGAGAAATCCTAAGAGAATCATTACATTGTTTGTGTTTCTATATAGGAAGATGATACATGTAATTTCTAAGAATTTTACATGGACAGAAAGCATATGTGTGAATTAAATATGTTAGCTGAGAAAGAGGGCTAAATTAAGAGAAGAGAGAAAACAGAGGCAGAATAGGAAAATATTTTTTTGCACATAAAAGTAACACACAAAGAAGAATTTTATAGTGTAGGGAGAAATTGGCCTGGTGGTAGGCAATGCTTGAATGTCACTCAAACTGAAATTGGTTCAGAAGGAAGAATATGTATATGTATCCATGTATACATATGAATATATGTATGTACACACATATTCATATACATGTACACACATTAATATACACAAATACATACATGCATACATATATCCACATGCATGCATGCACATGCAATTACACCAATACACAAATTAAATTGCATATAAAAATCTATCTTCCACAATAAGGAAGTAGGAAGGCAATGTGATAAAAGTTATGGACTAGGAGATTATAAAAGGAAAGGCAGATTAAGGGAGGCAGTGGTCAAAAGCAAAACAGAATTTTGAGAAGGAAAAGGATAAATAGAGAAAGAGAACAATAAACAGAAGAAACTAAGATGGAGGGGAAAACACAGTAATCATAACTGTGATCATGAATGGGAACTCACTAATAACACAGAAGCTGGTAGCAGAATGGATTAGAAACCACAATCCAACAGGATGGTGTTTACAACTGACAAACTTTAAATAGAAGGACATATATAGAGTTAAAATAAAGAGTGGAACAGAATCAATTAATCTTTACCTGAACTTAAAAAGAGGGGGTTAGCAATCATTTATCTGAAGGAAATCAAAAGCAAAAAGACAATTCAAAGAGATAATCAAGGAAACAACATTTTGCTAAAATGTACTATGGAGAATGAAGTAATATTATAAAATTTTATAGCAAGTTTCTCTGATAAAGACCTCCTTTCTCAAATATATAGGAAATTGAATCAAATTTCAAAAATAAGATCCAGTCACATCTTGATAAATTGCCAAAGGATATTAACAGGCAGGTTTTTTTTTGGGGGGGGATCAAAACCATTTATAGACAGATGGAAAAAAATGTCCTAAATCACTAATTTTAAGAATGCAAAAAGAACTCTCAGGTACCACCTCATACTTATCAGAAATGACAAATTCTGGAGGGGATGAGGGAAATACTATTGAACTAATGAATATACATTAATGAACAGTTGATAGAGTTGTGAAGTGGTCCAACTATTCTGAAGAACAATTTGGAACTTTGCCCAAAGGACTATAAAACTGTGCATATCCTTTGACCTAGAAATACTACCAGTAGATCTGAATGCCAAAGTGATCAAAGAAAGAAAGGAAAAGAAAGGAAAGGAAAAGAAAGGAAAAGAAAAAGAAAAGAAAAGACCTATATGTATGCAAATATTTATAGCAGTTCTTTTTGTGGTGGCAAAGAATTAGAAACTGAGGGGATGTCCATCAATTAGGGAATGACTAAACAAGTTGTAGCACAGGATTATGATGGACCAATATCGTACTATAAGAAATGACAACGAGGTTCTTTTGGAAAAAAATACCACATGGTAAGAGCAATATGAATTGATGCAAATTGAGCAGAAGCACATCATTGTACACAGTAACAGCAATGTTGTATTGATTATCAATTGTGAAAGTCTTGGTTAGTACAATGATTCAAGAGAATTCCAAAGGACTGATGATGAAAAAAAATGCTTTCCACCTTCAGAGAGCGAGAACTTCTATACATGGAATACAAATTGTAGTATAATCTCTCACCTTTTAAATTTGCTTGCTTTTTGTGATATGGTTAATACAGAAATGTATATTCTTTACATGGTTTCACATGTAAAACTGATATTTTGCTTGAATTGTCAGGAAAGGAGAGAATTTTAAACATTTTTTTAAAATCTTAAAAACGAATAAATAATTTAAAATAGGAGGAATATATAAGTACATAAAAATTTTAAAAAAAGAAAGACCAGGCTAATCAAATTATAGTGCCATTATAATGATATAGATAACCAGAAATCAGCACCTCTATTTTTGTTGGATATGAAAAATTAAGAATTTCAGGAGCCATTTTTAATGATAAAAGAGAATCTTGCAAACTTTAGCATGGAGTGTTAGAGGAATGAAATCAACAACAAAACAAAACACAACAACAACAACAACAAACAACCTTGAAAGTGATTTGAAAGTAATGTGAGTTTACTGGATGAAGGAGATATAGTATATTTATTGGCAAATGATGAGAATTTAATTCAATTTCAAGGAAGAGGTGGACCTACTCATTTTCAAGGCCAACTTCTTTGCCTATGTTCTTGATATTATTCCCTCCTTTCTCTTCTGGAAATAAAGTCATAATAAATAATTATGTCACCCAGGAAAAATTCAATGCAAGGTTCTTAGGGTTAGGAAGGAGGAGACTATGAATAGCAATTTTGTTTTGTTGTTATTCATTTGTTCAGTCATGTATGACTCTTTATCTCCCCATAGACCATATTGTCCATGGGGTATTTTTCTTGGCAAAAATACTGGAATGATTTGTCATTTCCTTCTCCAGAGTAAGACAGAGGTCAAGTGACCTGTCAAGGTTCACATAGCTAGTTTCTGAGACTGAATTTAAGCTCAAGTCTTCCTGACTCCAGGCCCCATGCTCTATTCATTGAGTCACGTAGTTGCCTCCTTATAGTCCTTTAAAAACTTCTATGTGTGTTGAAAGCTGACTAGCCACAGTGGTCATGGAAATTGAGAAGCCTGAGGAATTAACAGACCAAAGTGTTCAAAGGGAGCAAGAGATGGAATAGCGGGAAAAAAGGTTTTAAGGCTGGTACTGAACTTATTTTGAAGGAAATGCAATGACTTTTAGGGAAAGAGAGTACAGCATCAAAAATATAGATAGGATGGGATGAAGGGAGAAACATTATTAGTAAATATGAAAGACAGAAGAAAAGGTCTAGAAGTAGTAGTGGGGAGCAAAAAGTATGCCAAGTACTCTTCTTTTTCATATGTTAGTCAAGTATTGCAAGAGAATGTAGAGCATTTGTAAGGGTGCAATGTAGTGTGATGACTGAAGGAGAACTATAGCTAGGATGCTTTGAACATTTGAGGATAGAGAAATAGGAGAACAAGAGATTAAAGATGAAGGAGAGTTCATTAACAGTAGAAGAGATTCCACTGAGCATAGTGGAAAGAGGCCTGAGGAGGATGAGGACTGGGAGGAATAGAATTGAGCCAGATATGAAACAATAAAATTAGGTAAAGATTGATTAGATTTCTGGGGCAGCCCAAGGATGTAGGAAGAGAGGAGGCATCCAGTCATGTTCTCCCAATATTCCCCTCCAAATAACTTTAAAATAGTACTTTGATCAAATGCTAGAGTGATACAACCAACAAAAGTCTACCCCAACACAACTTAGGAGTTCAGAAGGAGAGATCTGTGACAAGGAAGTGTAGGATGGCTCCAAGTGCACTTTCATATAACACCAGTGGTGGGACCTGGTGGTGGTGACAGCAGCAGCAGTTTTGGGAGCTCTCAAGCCCGAGACAGTAAGGGGATGAGGCAACTGGTCAAAAGAGAAAACTCTTGTTCTAACAATGGGCACAGGACCAGACATTGTTTGGCAATTTCATTGCCTATACCCACTTCTGGGTCATAGTTCAAGGGTATATAGGAGCACCTTTAGTCAAAAGAGAACAGAATCCCTGAGGAGTAGTATCCTTTGATGTTGCAAGGCATCAGGGACCATTCCTCAGTAAAAACAGCATAGATCAAAAGAATGGATCTCCCTGAATCACATGACCATCTAAGCTTTGAAAATATCCAAACCTTTAAAACTAGCCCTGAAAACTGCAGTGCAAAAAGCCAAAACCCTGGAACAGTACTCATCTCCCCATCCCTTATGGTTTGACCTTAACTTAAATTTCAAAGTCAAGAAATATTCTGTAAAAATGGTTAAACACCCAAATTTTTTTTTTGGTGAGGCAATGGGGGTGAAGTGACTTGCTCAAGGTCACACAGCTAGTAAGTGTCAAGTGTCTGAGGCAGGATTTGAACTCAGGTCCTCCTGACTTGAGGGCCAGTGCTCTATCCACTGCACCACCTAGCTACCCCTTGCGCCACCTAGCTACCCCTCAAAATTTAAAAAAAAAAGAACCTGAGCATAAAATGGTGAAAGGAAAGAGAAAGACATAAATTTAGAAGATGACAATGATGTCAAAACAGGTACTATCAAAGTAGTCTCAAAAGACAAAAAAATGTAAATTGGACAAAAGCACAAAAAAAAATTCCTAGAAAAGCTAAAAAAAAATTTCAAAATCAAATAAGAGCAGTAGAGGAAAAATTGTTTAAAGCAATGAGAGTGAAGGAAGAAAATTATGAAAAGACAATTAATAGCTGTAAAAAAGAGGCACAAAAATAAAACTGAAGAAAATATAACAACAACAAATAAACAATTTGCCAAATGATAAAGAAGTATAAGGCAGCTAGGTAGTTCAGTGGATGGGGTGCTAGGACTGAATTAAGAAAGACCTAAGTTTACATCTGGCCTTAAGGACACTTACTAATTGTGTGAGCCTGGGCAATAATTTAACCTCTATTTGTCTTAATACACTAGAGAAAGAAATGACAAACCACCACCTGAATGCCATGATCAAAGAAAGAGGCTAGACATCATACTTCAAGGAAAAGTGTCTTATATAGAACAAGAAAGTGAAATAGAAATTAAAAGAATTTACCATTTCAGCACCTGAAAGTAGTCCCAGAATGAAAACTCCTAGGAAAATTATAGCCAAATTCCAGAGCTCTCATGTTAAAGAAAGAATACTTTAAGCAGCCATAAAGAAACTGTTCAAATATCATGAAGTCACAGTCAGGATTTAGCAGCTTCCAAGTTAATGGAATGGAGAAGTTGGAATATTATATTCTGGAAGGCAAAGGAGATAGGATTACAGCCAAGAATAACATACCCAACAAAACTGAGTATAATCCTGAGAGAGGAAATGGATTTTTAATGAAATAGCACTTTCACACATTCCTGATGAAAAGACCAGAGATGAATAGAAAATCTGGCTTTACATACAAAACTCAAAAGATGCATTAGAATAGTAAAAATTAAAGAGAAATCATATGGATTCAATAAGGATAAATAATTTACATTTCTATATGGTAAGATTACATATATATGCATACACATATATATATATGTGTGTGTGTGTGTATAATCCACACACACACACACACACACACATATATACTTTCTGAGAACCTTAGCACAAATTTAAAATCTTCAATTAAACACCAGAATGGAAATCCTGAAAATCAGAGGAAAGATTAAGAAAACTAAAACTAAAATATAGATATCTCATTGGTAAGAAACAGGAAGAGCACTTAGTAGGCTCCAAAATTTATCAGGCAAGAAGTAATGAAAACATATTCACCTAACAATTTAAGATTTGTAAAGCATTTTTGCCCCTAACCACCCTACGTGTTAGCAATGATGATTTTACATATGAGGGAACAAATTCAAAGTTCAAGTGACTTGTCCATGGTTACATAAATAGTATTAAAGACAGAATTTGAATTGGAGTTTCTAACTCAAAATCTAATGCTTTTATTTACTAGACCGTGTAGCCTCACCAGTAATAAGTGGCTAAATTGCAGTGGTGTTAGTAGAAGTAAAATGGAGGGAAGGTTTGGAGAATTACATATTATAAAGGTAGAATTAACAAGATGTAATAAATAATTATATGTTAGAGGTGAGAGGAAAATACTCAAGGATGACTCTGAGGGTTGAAAACTAGGTAACTGGTAGGATGGTAGTACAGGAACAGAAATAGAAAAGATAGGGAAGAGAAATATTTTGGGAATGAGATCATGTGTCAAGTTTTGGAAATATTGAAGTTGAAGTGCAAGAAGGATCTCTAAATAGAGAAAATCACCAGCTTTTAGAAATCCACAAGTAGCACTCCCCAAAGTATTAGAATTTGTGTGTATAGGGAAATACACACATATGTACATACACACATACATGTGTGCATATTATATATATACAGACATATATACACAATATACAAATTCATACTTAGGTATATGTGTATACAGGCATATAGGCATGTTTTTATCTACTTACCTACCTATTTATCCTTCTGTGATTTTATCTGCAAAGTAGATAGTTTCCCAAGTTTGCAAAGTAGTCATTCTCTTCAACTCCTTATTCTCACTCATCTTACATATCTAATCAGTTGCCAACTCTTGTTTCTACCTCCACAACATTTCTTGTTATCTGGTCTTTTCTCTCCACTCAGTCACTGTCTTAGTTCCACGAGAATAGAAATTGGGTCTTAACATTTTTTGAACCTTCCTAAGCACCTGACACAAAGCTCAATCCCTACCAGGTACAAATATTTGTGAGGAGACATTCTATTATCAAATGAATTGTCATAATTATTATAAAACAAATAAAATAAAATTCCTACAGAATTACAAAAGTTAAATGAATATGAATGGTGATATGTATATGTAAAAAGTAGACAATAGTGAAATATAAATAAAGCTCCATAAAAGATATACTACATCTATACAGCTAAAGAGAACAATGTCCATTTTTAAAAATTCTATAATATTATTTTTCTTCCAGGCCTTTTGAATATGACTACTTTAAATACACATGTAATACAATGCAGCATCATCTTTGATACTTCTACACTTACTAAAATATTATTATTAGTTTTGAGAATAGAACTCTCTATACCCTCAAAAAACAGAAATGCAGAAATTTTTAAGGTATTATCTGGACATTGCAAATAAGGAGCATATGAATCCTCTAATAAAACCTCAATAATTAATCAATTCAATACTTTATCACATGTTGTAACGTATCAAAATCCACCTCACTTACCCCAAAGTCATTTATTCAATGATTTCAGCCATGTAGGATACACTAAAAATTATAAAGGAAACTGCAAATGTTTTTATTATAGAAAATATAATTTTTCAAGTCCATGGATTAAAATTCATACCTTTGTTCCAAGATCATTTATTTATTGCTCAAACAGAATTTTAATGAGCTTTGTTACCTCATTTTCTAGGCTGCACCAGAGTAGAAACAACCAAGGAGAAGCAGTACTGGGAGTAATGATAGAAGCAGACACACTAATAGAAGTTGCAAGTGATAACTTGAGAATTATTGACAAAGGATATAGGAAAAAAATGAAAACCTGATTCAAGAACTCAAAAAGCACAGCAATCTGGGTACATCTAATATAGGTCAATGTAGTCACCAGTGGAATCATCACTGTAATACAACATGATCATTGATTATCATATCAAAAATGATTCAAAACTGTGGCAGTCAATAACAATTAAGAATTATTTAATGCACAACTGAATTTAAGTTATTAATATTAATATTTATTTCCTCTGTTAATGTCTTATATTTGTGCCTGAATCATTGCATTGTAGAAGTGGCCTTGGGTGTTCAGAGATAGGACCAATCAAATTAAAAAAAAATGATTTGAATGTAAGTTTGGAAATAATCTTGTCCTGGTTGTAAGGATCCTTCTCATTAAGGAAAGAGGAACTAATCACAAGAAGGCTGGTTACCACATCACAAGTAGATGGTAAAATACATACTGATAACATTTGTGAAACAGGAAACAAAATAGCTAATGCAACCAGACCACATTAATAGAAATAGAGTATCACAGATTTAGAGAGGTGATCATCATGCTCTAATATGTGCTAGTCACACTACATCTGGAATACTGTATAAGATTCTTGATCACAAATATAAGGGACTGGCAACATATCCTTGAGCCATAAAGAAAAGAGGAATTAGAAGATCTGGTTTCAAAACCCAGTTCTACCATTTGCTACCTCTATGACTACATGCAAGTCAAATTGCCTCTCTGGTCCTCATTTTCCTCATCTATTAAGGAATTAGACTAGGTAACTGCTAAGGTATCTTCCAGCTTGACAACCGATGATAAACTGCAATGTAGCTGAGAATGTGATCAGAATTTTGATAGTACTGAAAGCCACACTATGTGTGGATCAGCCTAGGGAATTGAAAACACTTAGCCTGGAGAAGACACGTATATATGTGTTTGAGGGAAGAGGATGGAGTTTAGAAGGAAGGGGAGAGGGCATAGTTGTCAGTTTAAAGTGTTTGAATGGTTCACATTCTCTGCTTGATCCTGTAGGGGAAAATTAAGAATAATATACCAAAAGTATGACAGAGTTAAATTCCATTTAAAAGCAAACTGAAAGCTTATAATCTGAAAATAGAATGGAATCCCCTAAGAGTGAGTGATTTCTTCATCTCTGGAGGTTGTACAACAGAAGTAGATAATCATTTGCTGCTTTGATTAAAGAAGATTTTTCTTTAGATATGAGGTTGACTAGATCACCTCTGTGGCCCTTCCACCTGGAAAATTCTGCTTGTTGTTATTCTTGTTTGATATGGAATTGGGAATGGTCATTCAGAGAAATATGAAGAAAAGAGAACAGAGAATAAAAGGAGTGATTGGTGGGAAATATGCAAAGATAAGGGATAGAAAGACGAAGGAGGAAGTGGAGGAAGACAGAAGAAAAAGAAATGAAAGTGAATTAGAATTATACTATGTTATGGAAGCCAAAAGAAGAAAGAATTGAAAGAATATGGTTTATACTTTCAACAAAAAGAATGAAAACTGAATTTGCAATTTGGTTGATATTTGGGATTGCTATTTATTTTTGAGCAAAGTGATTCAACCAGGCAGATAAATTCTTCGCTTTTCTTCTACCCTCCACTCCTCATTAGACCCCCCAAAAGAAAGGAAATCAAGAAAATAACAAGAAAAATGATTATACTCAGAATAAAACTCTATCTATATCAGTTGAAAATTTTTTCCCAAACACAGATGCTCATATTGCTTTTTGAAATAGCTATCCATGCTGCATTAACATTTGATGTATTTCAAAAATGAAGCACACACATTTATAATTCTTTATTTTTCAGTGTTCCCAGCGAGAAGTTTTGGGGAAAACTGCTGACATAAAAATGATAATAAGCTTAATTTGCAATTATCCCATTCGATTTGCAAAGTCAAAAACACAATAAATCCTTCTTTGGGAGGAATGTATTCTTCCCTTGATACTTTTGCATAACTTTTAACACTCATTGTTGTTTATATTCACTCTAATGATCTCAATTCTTTTTATTCCCCTTGCTAATTAATATGTCTTCTATTCACAAAATCACATGATTGTTGAGGTGTGGTAGGGTTCTGGAATGGCAATATTATAATCCATCATCTGTCATCCTTGCACAGTTCTCTATAGTATTATTATTCAATTTTAGGGTCTTTGTACTTCAGGAGCTATGAACAGCTACTTGCTTGGTCTTATGAAAGATCCTATAATTCTCATTGTCCCACCAAACCAATGTTAGAATAATTTGAGTATGCAGGTGCCACAATTATCCACTTGGATTAGTAGCAAGCCTTTCATGCTAGACGATGTTTATTTCCTTCAGTAACTTTTTCCCATTCAATAGAGTAAGCAACCATGAGTTTAACCTGATGAATGTTCAGATTTTGTGCCCTCCCAAAATTTTGGCTGACTGCTCTTTCAATGTTTGGTATATCTATGTTTTAATGCTAGAAACATGCAAGCACATTAGAACTTTTTTGAGTCTGTGCCATAGAATTGAAAGTCCCATAAATAAAAGGTTTGCTGCAATAATCCATTAAAATCCCCATAAAGATATTAATGCAACCAGATTTACCAGAAAGCAAAATATAGGGTAAGGGTATATAGGGCACAAGAGTTTTGAGGGGGAAAGAGAATAGGGAAAGATCTATAAGACTAAGCACTGAAAATCCTGGGGAGGGTGAAAGACATCATAGGTACTTTTTGTGAATAGTGAGATGGTCATTGATGGGCAATGGGAAGTAGAATGTTAGTTCTGTAAGAAGGGAAGGCCCATTATATTTTTATTAAGGCTGAGCCTAATTAGAATGTACAACAAATTTGGAATACAGTAAAATGACCTCTTTCTCATATTATTAACTTTTATAAGAGAGTCTAAGATGTCTCTCCCACCGTACATTTTGCTTAGGCCTTGCTTGATGTTGGAGAGAGACCAAGCACCTTGGATTTCATGAAACCAACTCTAAAATTAAAAGGGGAGGAAAATAAGGACAACTTGGAGTACAGATGATTAGACCACAGTGGTTGGAAAAGACTAAACAGAGGTTAGGGGTGGGGCTTCTTTAGAAGTGTTGTGGTGGACTTAATAGGTAAGAAATGTGTCTCATGATGGGAGATTTCAAGGGTTTTGACAACCAAGCATGGTTCTCCCCCAAAAGGGCAGTGTACCACAAACTAAAGACCCTTTTTCAGGGCTTGAACTTAAATGTAAATAATTCCTAGCTCCTAATCTGGTGGAGGAAAGCATCTAACTTCCTTTTGAAGGGCAATGTCATCTGTTCCTACAGTAGGTCATATGTGTACTTTTTTATTATTAAGCTGAAACTGTGTTTTATAAAATAATTGTTATTGCACCAGTTTGGGCAGTAAGCATTTATATTTAATATTAATATATCAGTGATGGATTGGCTCATGTTTATCTAATTTCTCATGTTCTCAGGCCATGAGACCTACACTGTCCTAAGAGGGATATCCAAGCCAAAAGTATATCCAGAGAGAGAGAGAGAGTTTGTGGCCTTTTCCAAGAGTTTCTATACTCTTTCATAGAGGCAGATCATTATAATGACCAAAGATAATTGGTTAGCATCATTCAATTCCATTGGCTGACATGATTTGAAAGTGGTACAAGTTAAAATGAACTCTACAGATAACATCAGGGAAAGTCCCTCATTCGAGTTCCTTAAGGCAAAGTCCATTCTGTATTTGATCCCATCAATCCTTCAGTGAGCTAGACAAAAGAATAAATTTCCATTTCTTTTGTTCCCTTGGGTTTGTCCCAGACAACTTCTGAACTCTCTGGAGTGGGGGGAAAAGAGACTGAGGAACTGATCTCTGGGTCCCCCAAAGAAATCCATTATTAATAATTATTTTCCTATGATATGCATTATAAAAAGTAATATCAGATTAGTTGTACATATTTCACGGAATATCATATCAATCAATTAATAAGATTTTTCAAAGTGCTTGTACCTTCACTCACTTTCCCTGGGTCACTTGCTCAGGCAGGATAGTAGAAATTTTTGATCCCCATTGCCACTTCCAGGTTCTCCTCCTTCCTTAAACATTTAGCAACTTCTTCCTTCGAGGTTCATACTATTCTTATCTACTACCCACCTAATCAAAATTCTGATAGCTGTTATCTATAGGTGCCCAGGTAATTCTTCTTCCTTCCTCAATTAGTTTCAAACCTGCCTACAGTTTTCTCTCTTCCCCAACACCTGCCCTCATAGTAAAGGATTTCATCGTGCATAATGATTCTCCTTCAATTACCCTAAATACTCAGTTCATCAACCTACTCACCTCCCAGGAGTCTCTCCTCCATACCACCTTAGTCACACATAATGCACTTGATCTTGCCATCACCCACACATGTACCATCTCCATATTTAAGAATCTCAAAATCCTTTTATCCAATGATAATATATTGGCTTTTTACCTCTCCCTCTGACTTTCCCAAATTAACCTACTCTTTATTTACACTGGGGCCTCTAATCCCTTGATTCCTCAAATCTTTCCTGGGCCATTTTTCCTACATTAGCTATTGTCTCTTCTACTCATCTTGAATACCTGGTGGACCAATTCAACTTCACACTATCTTCCTTTCAAATTATTACTTAACTTATATTGCTAATTATGTCTAGTCAAGCCTAAGCTTTGGATCACTTCCACCTTTCACTGCCTTCACATTTATAGATGTACTGCTGAATGAAGATGGAGAAAATAACAACCATTCTGCCTGAGTCCACTACAAATTTATGTTACTTAATAAATGGACCCTTACTGCATCTAGACAATCCTACTATTTAATATTTATCTAAGTAGTAGTTAAGTTAAATTAAAGCTTGAGGGAAATTAGGTATACTGACAATTTGGATGCCACAACCCAGAGCAAAACTGTCTATATCTCCTCCTCAGTATCTAAGGTACTTCTGCTAGGTATGGGGTACCTCTTCTGTAACATTATTGGGTTGAGTTCCTATTCTAGTATGTTCACTTCACTATTAACTGTTAACCCCCTCATTTAGACCCAGATCCCTCGCACCAAATATTTTCAAGTCTTGTCGATTCTGTCTCTAGAAGATCTCTCATGTCTGTCCTTTCTTCTGATCATTGCCCTAATTTAGGCCCAATTCATCAAGTATACAACTGTCTAAGTGGTTTTCCTGAATCATTGTTCTGACCATTTCATTCTTCTACTCACTAAGCTCTAATTGCTCCCTATTACCTCTAACATCCAAAACACTTTTCTGTTTTGCCTATAAATCTCTTCATAGCCTGGTCCTTATTTATATTTCCAGCTTAATCACCACACTTCACTTACTTCACTGCCCTGTCAAATTGGGCTTTTTACAGTTCCTGATAGTTCATCTCCCATCCCTATGACTTTGTACTCATCTCCCTCTCATGACATACGTTCTCTCCTCACCTCTGACTCTTCAACTCAAGCTTTTTCTTTGATAAGCTCAAATATCACCTGTTTTTGTAACCTTTTTCTAATTGTTTTGTTACTAGTCTCTTCTTCCTCCAAATTATTTTGTGTTGATTTTATGCATGTCATATATATATATATATATATATATATATATACACACACACATTTTGTTTACCCCCAAGTCATATCCATACATACACACACACACACACACACACACACACACATTTTGTTTACCCCCAAACAATTGTAATCACCTTGAGAACAATGACTTTGTCCTTTATGGTGTTGTACCCCCAGTACCTATAGATTTGCCTGGGAAGTAGGCATTTAAGAAATCTGTTGTTTGATTGATTGCCCTATATATGTGTGCTTCTAGTCAACAACTTTCTTTTGTCTTCTGGCTTCATTTACATTGAGAATGTGAGAATTGATACCATTCTGTTTCTTCATTAATATGCTTACTTGATTATCATAGGGAAATGGTCATACATTTAGAATATTAACAGCCAAGTTCAATTTAAGGAACATCTAAAAATGATCCAAAATATCCTCTCTTCTTTTTGAGCCATTATGCTATCATCATTAAAGAAATAGAAACCAATTAGAACTGAGGTTCATTTTGTATTTTCTTTATTGATGGATGGCCATAACCAAATAATCGTGATCAGCCTATTTTTGATGAGCTATTACATAACATATAAAGCAGATGCAGTCTGTTGCATGTATATTTTCTAACTAAAATTTTACCTGTCAGAGATTGCCTTCCTTTGGCATAATTTTTGACAACCCAGTATCTTCTTCAAGATCCTATGAAGCATAAGAGTGGTATTTTCCAGAAACTTCACAGTTATCTCAATTAAATTTCTTCCTTTTTGCTTTGCTATTTTGCTATTCTGAGGCCTTTTAAATTCTGTCATTCAACATAGTAAATAACATTTTTATCCTTCTTTCTTCTTCATATTTAATAAATATTTCAGCTATGTATTTATCAAAGTTATTGATTAATATAAAATACAGCACTCCTGGACCAGTGGGCTACTACATTACAGATTTCTTTCCAACAATTAATGACTATGCTTTGAGTCTGACCAGTCAGTGAGTTACAAATCCAGTGTGGAATTGGAGTGGCTGCTATACTATTTTCCAACCACAGGATGTAGAATGATTTTTAAATAAATATGAAGTATAAGATACACTTGCCTTCACACTGCTCTAAATTAGATGATTCTACTTTATTTGTGCCATACTAAGAAAAATTTTCAATCAGCAGTTGATGTTATATTTCTGCATATTTAAATGATTGGTTAGATTTGACTTGGTCTCAATAACATATAAGGGCAGACTTTTTTTGAAATTAATAAATTTCTAAACTTTCTGAATGACACATTAATATATACAACTTGCCATGATTTGTCCAACAAGGGAAAATTGAATAATGGTGACTCCATAATGGGCACATAGAAATGATTGAGCCACTGTACAGAATCACAATTCTTCACAGGGTTCTTGTCTTCTTCATCCTAATTGGGTGGCAAGGTGTGCAGAACCCTGAGTAAGAAAATCTATTTCTGGATGCTCATTATAAATAAGTACAGTCAAGCATTATCACATCCTAAAAATCTAGAAGACAAATGACAACTTAGAAAGAACTATAGGCACCATATACTAAGTATATATGAAGATTGTTAATAGAAAAGCCACCAAATTCTTTGAAAACAGTAAGAGATAGATTTATATCTATTTTCTAATTTTATTTTAATGAAGAATGTAATAGAAAATCCACCAGGGCCTAAAATAACAGATTTTGTTTTCTCCCAGCCAAGCTCCACTGCAGCTGAAAAATTGTGCAGAAATTGATTAGGCTAGAAAGATAGATGTGCATAAATAATTGCCTAAACTTGACGAACTTAGCTCAGGCAAAATAGCTATAGGCTAGAAAGCTAGCAGCCTTCTTAAATCCCATGCCACATAAATGATTATTTCTAGGCCCCTCCCTTGCAAAGCAATTCTTGTTTATTGATCAGCCAAAAGAGGTATATTATTTTAGTGGAATAGGAAAACAAATCTTCAGAAAGTCAATATGTACTAATGACTTAATTTCATTCAGAAACAACCAGCAGTATTATACTTAAATGTTACTGATTCATGGTTTGGCTAGCTTTGGCTCAGGATATGAGCTTTTAATTTTAATGTACCAGTTCACTGCCTTTTGTAAGTGTTAATGGGCCAGATTTGGGATGTTAGAAAGATGGATAAAATAATTTCGCAAAGGCTGTAGTGTGGGAGAATTATGATCATTGCTTTTAATTCAGCTATATGCTCCGTTAGGTAAGTTAATATGAAGGCATCGATTATTAGTCTTGGCTAATATGAATTGAGTAACAAGCTATCTAAGAACTGAAATCTAGCCGAAGTTTCAAAGTGAAAAAGTACAAACATGACAGGCCTTATAAGTTAATGTTGTGTTTCTATTATATTTGGAAAAGTACATCTTTCCATTAATGTTAGCATTAGAATTCATAGACTACTCAAGCAATCCTGAAAGATGTGATGTTTGAGAGGTGAAAGGGTCCTCAAGAACTTAACCAGGAATTTAGTGTCTAAGGACTATGCTAATTCAAAAAAGAAATGTATAGGTAATTTCCAGAGTCTTCTAAGACAGTATATATCATATTCCTCCTATGTGCTTAGAATCAGATCTTCTACTTACCAAAATGTACTTCCCCTGTGGTTTCATCCAAAAAAAGAAAACAAAGGAGACTGAACTACAGGAGGATCAGAGTTAGGGGTCAAACCCCAACAGCTGCCTCCTCTCTCTCTCTCTCTCTCTCTCTCATCCAAATAACTCCTTTATTGGAGGATGATCATACCTGGGGCTTTTGGTTTCTTTGCTTTTGGGGTTTTTTTGGAGTTCCCTCCTTAGGACTAAGTCTAGTCTTTTCATGATTGAATGAGTATAAGCTAGCCCACTTAGTCTATTTTGTCAGGTGACTGACCCTAGAAACCATAAAATGATTCACCTTCACATACCATCTAGTCACTAGTCATTTGTCTAGGCCATTTTGTCATTTGCCTTCTACAGCTGCCTCCTTTACCATATCTAACCATGACCTGGACTATACACTGGACGTCCAGAATTCATACCCCTATTCTCTGGGGAAATTTCAACACTCATTTCAACCCAAATGTGCATCACAGTTGATTGGTGCCTGAGTAGACAAAAACTAACTCACTTAGCCTATTTCTACTAGCTGTTCCCAATTATTAGATCATGTTTCACATATCTTTCAGCCATCCAAGTAGGCCATCTTGTCATCTTCACTCACCCCGCCCCATCCTGGTTGCTACCTCTTTCTCTGAGTATAGTAATCAAATAGTACCATTATTTCTGGGAAAAGGTATGTCAAATGATTGCTCTCTAGATCAACTTCCCAACATTGGACTCTTCAGAATGAAATAATCTTCCCTGGCCACATTCTTTATGTGTTATCATCCCCAATAAATGAATGGTTAAAAAAGTGTTTATTAGGTACTTAATATATGCAAAGCATTATGCTGAGCACTGGTGATGCAAACAGAAAAGCAGGATTGTACCTGTATTAAAGGAGCTCTCATTCTAATGGGGGTGAAGGAATATATGAGGTTTCAGTTAAAAGTCAAATGGAAAGGTCCCATAATCCTTAGGGCTAGTGACAAAATTACATCCTTTGTTCATGATGTACCATTTGACACTGCTAATAACTTTTGTGGTAAGAAATTTATTTTCTGTTGTCTCCACTATGTGCAGGACAATACCACCTACAGAGGAAGTTACAAAGTCACATCTTCACATAGTTTGCTTCTCAGGATAAGTTCACATGGGTTCTACTAGAAATAGGATGAATGCTTGAGAAAGGGGGGCAATACTGCAACTCTGTCTTTTTCTTTTCTTTTTTTTTTTTTGCAGGGCAATGGGGCTTAAGTGACTTGCCCAAAGTCACACAGCTAGTAAGTGTTAAGTGTCTGAGGCCGGATTTGAATTCAGGTACTTCTGACTCCAGGGCCAGTGCTCTATCCACTGTGCGTAAGCTCCTTGAGAGCAGGAATTGCTTCTCCTTTTATGTCTGTATTCCTAGCACTTAAACAAAATGCCTAAAGTGCTTAATAATTTTTGTTTCATTCATTCATTTATTCAACAATGGAGGAACTTTGATTTAATGAGTCCCAAACCACAAAAAGTATGACTATTAGCATCCATCCAGAACCTCAAAAAATGTAACTTTTAGTATCACATCAGCAGCAGCAGCATTCAAAAAGCATTTAAGTTTTTCTCTGTGTTGTACTAAGGAAATGCACAGTGAACTAAACATGCACAGTCTCACAAATATTAGGAGTAGATATGCTAGGAGAACTACACCATGTGGTACTTTAATTGAATGTGTAAAATTAACAATCCATTCATCTGCATGTCTCTTTGTGCCTCGCTTTCTTAGGAGCAAGCAGGATCACAGACCTTGGGAACTTATATTCTAATTACATACCTCTATTAACCCTGCCATTCTAGTCAGGGGCTTCCCCATTCTCCCAGAATCTTTCTTGGCTTAAGTACTAGATGCTGCAAGAACACTAAGCTTGACCCTTCACAGCACTTTATGTCTCTATTTCAAAGTTATTATTTGGAGGGAAACCATAATACATACACATACCTAATACAGCTGTTTGACTATGTCTACTTTCTCTATATGTTTAAAAACAAACTTTCTTTTTATCAACACACATTTTCATATTAAAAATAAAAAAGTTGCTTTATATAATAAATTATAAAGTTATGAATAGTTTTAAACTACTATATCTATGTGAGAGCCTCATTCAACATAATTGGAAAAATATTCTATTAAATATGCTATTTTCTTTCAATTGTTGTTGAGTCATTTTAGTTTCTTTAACTCTTTGTAACCCTATTTGGGATTTTCTTGGCAAAGATACAGGAATGATTTCCCATTTCTTTCTCTAGCTCATTTTACAGATGAAGAACTGAGACAAACTTCTATCAATGGTGGTTCTTCTATCAACGTGTAAGACCCCTTACTGTTGGTCCTTGATAAGCAACAATATGTATATGTATAAGTACATGAGTATATGTTTGTGTATATTTTGATTCATATGCATATAAAGATGAATAAGTACTTGTATGTGTGTATGAATATCTATACATGCTTGTGCATGTGTATTTATAAATAAGTATGTGTGAAGAATATATATGTAAATGGATATGCATATGTGTATTATATATAATGAATGTGTGTATTGATATACACACATATTCATATGTGTATGCAGCTATACATATGTGAATACATATGTATATATTCTCTGCATGTATCTTAAAAGTAACTTAGAGAGTATATTTTCTGACATCCTCTTATTCTAACTTTATAGATGAGAAAACTGAGACCCAAAGACATTAAATCATTCGTTCAAGGTCATAGAACTATTTAGTGAGAGATTTGAGATTAAACCTCCAGAATCCCAATCCAGGATTGTTTTCAATACGCTATAGATATGCTTTCTATGAGACTCAGGATAATACTGACTATTGGGAAACATGCTTCATACTAGGGCAACTTTTATTTTGAATAATATTTCCATTAAACTCTATTGTATTGGTTAGGAAGAAAAAAAATATTGTGAATGTAGTGTGCATTCTGTAAATGTAGTAACTGCTGCTTCTACTGCTGCAGCTGCTCCTGCTGAAGAGGGCTATGCATATGTATAGGCTTATAAAATATAATAATGCTATATAGATTGAAGAGATTAAATTTCTTAAAAAGCTATAAGCCTTAATTAGATGTAAATTTTGCTTCAAATAACTTGAGAAATTCATTTATAATTTTCCCAAAGTTAGTGAGATGAGATAAAGACAGGTGTCAAAAATTTCAAGATTATAGAGAAAGAAGGACTCAGACATCACCAAGTCCATCCTCTTACCCTAAGCTATAACTAGGAATTCTGAACTGCCCTAACTCAGTTGTGAGGTAAAGAGTATCATTTCAGGGAACTGTGTTTTCAACCATACAAAATGAAGAGGTATTCCAAATTTGGTATTTCTTTAGGGATTTGGAAGAATATGAGCTCATGGAATGGGGGATCACAGTAAGGGAATCTTGGGGATGCCGTCCAAGTTATGCTACTTGCAGAGAACCATGAAATGAGGCTCTATGTGAAATGAGTCTAACAGTGCATATCTCCATGTAGCTCTGCACCCTAAAGTAAGCTAGATAATCTTCCTTTGGCTCATGTCAATGTCCCAGGTAACCCCTCCACCTGCAGTTACTTTATATTATTTACAGTTATACTCCTGCTCCATGTAGGTACTTTATTTACTAGAACATGCTGAAAGTCTTCTATCTTCTCTTTATGAATGAATTCTAAGGTGGCTATTGCCAGCTTATCATATTATTGTCAGTTTTTATTCTTGGTACAGGGTTAAAGACAAAATACTTCCTGTAAGATTTTAGAATGTTTATCACTCACTGACAATTTTAAATGATGATTTTTTTTTTCACACAGTGGCCCTCTATATGACAGGTTGACATACATTTTCATGATTCTCTTTTCACTAATTTATGTCTCAACATAGGAAAAACCTCAACAGCCATTTCCTTATAGTTAGTTAGCAACGTAAAACTTCATTACAGGCAACATAAAAATGTATCACATTCATACATATCTATGCCTTGTGAGTTTTAAAAAACTTTTAGCTCTATCCTCCCTATATGAGAAATGCTTTGTCAACAAGAACATGTAGAAAAATTTCCAAGATAAAGATTAAGTGGCCTAGAAACAATTTACATAAACAATAGATTAAATGTATATCATTGGACCTATTTGCACAGATTGTTCTTGAGAAATTAGATCTTTCATTTTGTTTCACATGACCAATGGAAATGTTTTCCATGGCCACACATGTATAATGTCTTATCAACAAGGGAAGAGGGAGAGAGAATTTGGAACTAAAATTTTTGAAAGTCAAATGTTAAAATTGTTTATATATATAATTAAATACAAAATATTTTAAAAACATAGAATAAAAGAAATCAGATCATTGTTTGACATTAATAGCAATAAACCCCTGAAGCATAGCAAACCATACAGTCTAAATAGAATACTCACAATTATATTTTTGTTCTAAAATCAAATTTACCAACAAATTATATCTGTATCCTTATATCTTTCTTATGCTCAAAATCTCTAGCTGCCCTATATATTGCTCTTTGTGGAAGAGAAAGTTCCTTTTTTCAATATGTTGAATGTGTTATTCACAGACTCAGATACATAATTCAGAGTCAACCAAAAAGCAAGGGAGTCAAGAGGTTTCCTGAATCATTAAAGGATTTCTTAAAGTTTATTGAGCTTTCTGAAATTTATGCATGTCCTAGAACTACTTCTGAGCAATATGATTAGATAGATGGATAGATAGATAGATGAATGGATGGATAGGTAGATAGAGATAGATGGATATATATATATATATATATGGAGAGAGAGATACACACACATATATTCACTTCAAGATGTAATTTCCATTTTTGATTCCTCAAGTTATCCTTCATGCTTATTGGGAGACCCAAGAGGGAAAAGACTAAAAGACTGGAAATGGAAGTCTCATTGGACCTGCCACACAAAATCAATACATATGTTGGGCTTATATACTATGAGATTTCTTGCCTTCAAAATATTCAGTAGTTGATGTAAAAGAAAATGAGAGCTGTTTGGTTTTTTTGTTTGTTTTGTTTTGTTTTTGGGGTGTGTGTGTGTGTGTGTGAGGCAATTGGAGTTAAGTGACTTGCCCAGGGTCACACAGCTAGTGAGTCTTAGGTGTCTGAGGCCGGATTTGAACTTAGGTCCTCCAGACTGCAGGGCTGGTGCTCTATCCACTGCGCCACCTAGCTGCCCCAGAGCTGTTTGTTTTTAATCTACTTTTTTATTTCTTTGATTGCCTCCAATATTTACAGTTGTTTTCAGGAGGATGATGTACACTAGTCATTTCATTATTCCTATTGATGTCTTTAGGCTACTTCAATAATATCAGGATCAAACAAACACCTCAGTATTATAAACATGGCTTCAAATTTTAGAAATATTGCCAACCTAAGCCAGCAGGTTTATTTTTCAGTGTATATTCAAGATATATGGTCCTTGTCCACTGTCCCCCTCCCCCACTCAACCAATATATAACAGCAAAAGTTCATTATGAAGCTGAAATTCTGAGTCTTGAATGCAATAAATGGATGTCCTTGTAAACTAGGTAGGAACTCAACTCATGATTTTAGGTGGAACAAAAACTTCACTATATTTTAAATCATTATTGTATGGCTATAAACAGAGCCTAAACCCAGGCCAGTTTTCTCAAAAATAGATGCTGTTGGTCACCAAGGGTAGTACTCCTTCATGTTGGTAGCCCACTCTAATCTATTACTACTTTTGGAGAAATAGTCTCTCTTGTTCATGGTAGGTAAGCGTTATCTCTGAACATGATGTATAGAATATAACATTTTCAATAAAGGTGAATGTTCATGAGGAAGACAGACTTTCATCCCCCAACCACTGTAGATTTTGTCAGAAGATGAAAAGAAAAGAATACTACTCAATAACCACCTCTTTGAAATATGATGAATTTTGGGTCTATGACTGACCAGTAGTTCTGTAGAGAAGGATGACTAGGCAAATGATAGAAATAAGTGAAATGTATTCTTTAATAAAATTGCTAAAAATAATCATGTTTTTCTCAAGTGTTTGCCAGAAAATTATTAAATCTCCAGGGGTTCCATATATTTCCCTAGTCTTTTACATAAACTTTGAATTCTATATAATGATAAACAAACTGAAATGTCCTTTTATTTAATCTGTAGAAGACTCTCAAAATTATTAAAAATACTGATGATGATGATTAAAAATGATGATTGGAAGCCCAAATGATGAGTAATATAAAATATCCTTTTCTGAAAATACTACAGTGAGAGATTTAGTTCAAGAATATGGCATGTCTGTCTAGCCTCTTTAGCTTCATACCAAAGGAGGAAGGAAATAAACATTTATTAAATGGTTACATATGCCAGGCACTGCATTTCATAAATAGTATCTCATTTGATCCTCACAACATCTCTAGCAGGTAGGTATTATCCCCATTTTACAGTTGAGGAAACTGAGACAAAATGGAGGTTATATGACTTGCTCAAGGTCACACATCTGGTTAAGTTGTTAATGTTGGATTTGAACTCACATCTTCCTGACTCTTGGCCCAGCGTTCTATCCATCTAGCTGTCACATCTTGGAATACTCAGTTTTCTCCCTTTCAAAGACAGCCTCAATTGTGTCTCTTAACTATAAGTTATTTTTGTTCCATTCTTTCCCCACCAACACTATATCCTCATCAGTGTGACATTCTTCCCCTTCCAAAACAGATCAGGAACCTCCTCCAATTCTTAGGCCACTTTTTCTTCTGGGTCAAAATCTGAAAGTAGAAACCAGTGTTTCAGCTTCCTTTTTTTCCCCTGGTCCCATCTTCATTTTTCTGTCCTTCATTTGCCATTTCCTTAGGAGCTTAGTTTCTTCATGATGCCTGCCCTATGCCTAACTCAAAGGAAAGATGATGAGATAAACATATCTGTTTACATTGAATAAGTGGATGTAGAGGAGATATAAGTCATGAAATTTGAATCGACCCACAACAAAAGTAATACAGACTTAACTTTTATTTTCTAATTCATAAGTAAAATTAAAACTATGATTTTTAAAAAAAGAAATTTCTAAGGTACAAAGAATTCACCATATGACTTTAAATCCAAGATAAGGAAAAGAACACATTACCCAGTGACTTAATGACCAATATAATTGAATTCAGTCATTCTATTAATACGTAGGCATATGTCCATATCATGAACTATCCTATTCTAATTTTCTCATAATTGTATAAAAGAGTGTCCTGAATCACTGTAGGATTTGCAATTAAATATCTTCATATGGTAGGTTCTATTACATTAAGTAAGTTTTCCTATAATGTTATAAGCCAAATGACTCTATCAGACTGTTAGTAGCTATTTTCTATGCAATTAACAGCAGTTGCAGCAATAGCAATTAAATTCATAGTAAATCTGAGCAGGTTGTTATAGAAAACATTGAACTAAAAGATATGCACAAGAAAACTTGAGGTGGGGCAGAGGTTGGATTGGTAATGAAATCCATTTACCCTTTGAATTGCCCCTCCCCCTTTATCTCACTACAGAAAAAAATCTATAAAAATGATGAATTATCTGGAATATTCATTATGAACATCATGTTTCTTGAGGAGCAATGACAATTTCCATCTTGTGATTATGTTGTATGTAGGTAAAAATGTCAGCTGAACTAATAACAAATATGTCAGGGCCTTTATCCTCTGCCCTGTTTGAAATGATTAAACTCATCGAGTGTTTGCTTAATCTATTTTCTTTTTCCATATACCATGCTCTTTGCCTGGGGCAAACCCATCTAATAATTTTCAATTGAATAAAACCATAACTCATGATCCAATAAATTATTAAAGAAGCCTGTGTTGCATCTGATTCATCATTCATCTAGCCACAATGGCAGAAAACCTACTGAATTCTCTAATAGTCCTTGCTGTGATAAATAGTTCCATTAAAATTTATGAATACAGTGATATATATTAACATGTATTTTGTTACTGAATTATCTGTCAAACTATGTTTTCCCCCACTAACATGTTGCATTAATAATTGTAATAAGATGAAAATCTTACCTTCTACTCATGTCATTAAGGATTTGAACCTTAATCCTCATCATTCCACCCAAGATACCATATTTATGTCCTTTGGACTCTGATTTAAAAAGGGAGTCTTTAAAATGGGGTCTATAGTATAGACTTTGACATTAGTATAAGAATCTTTTCTTCTAGTCCAGATCTTACTGCTAATATCTTACACTGAGGTCATAAATTGTCAGGGGAGATCTAACAGCATTTTACAAATGAGTTCAAATCCTATATTGAGGAAGGGCGGAATGTAGATTATTAAGATCATGATACAGCAAAGCTATTGAATGATTAAATCCAATGGGTAGTAAACACTATCTCTATCTACTATTTGTCCATGAACTTTAAAAATATATACATTCAAAAAAAAGAGAATGGCTATATATATATATATATATATATATATATATATATATATGTATATATATATATATATACATTCTTTTACATAGTAGTTCCTGCATCATAGAGATTCATTTAAACAACTGAACTACCTGGTGGAATGTGCTGATATTCTAATTAATCCTGGGAACCAACTGGAAAATAAAATCTGGCTTTTTCAACGTCTGCTACAATTTATTTATTATCAAATAAAGAACATCTTTTTAATGATTAAAAATGGGATTTTTGACTGACACAAAGCCCCAGTCAGAACTGTAATCTATGCACTTCATTTAGTTATATTTCAGAATTGGCCCAGATATAGACTACCCAATTTAACTACAGTGCTTTAGAAATGAAACATCCACTAGTCACTTAAATCATGCTAATAGATTAACCTCTCAATACTAGAAAGGAGAATAACTAAGTAGCTTTTAAAAAAAGTCACAGTTTAACAAACTCTATTTGTCTGTTTGGAATTTTCATAATTTTGTCTTAACTCCACCACTTGGGGACTTTTTGAAGCAACTTCCCACAACATATACTTGATGCTTGAGCACTATAAAACTTAAAGTTCTATGAGACATTAAAAAATCAAATTTCAGAAGGAATCATTCAATACTTTTTCCCTTTATACTGAAGGACACAGTGGACCCAAATGCTTTTTTGTAGGGCACAGAGAGACTGCAGAAAACAAAGTAAATAATTACATGTTCGTGACTGACTGAATGAATCCAATTACTTCATCAAAAGACACATTGTGGGGCAGTAGGTGGTGCAGTGGATAGAGAACCGGCCCTGGAGTCAGGAGTACCTGAGTTCAAATCCGACCTCAGACACTTAACACTTACTAGCTGTGTGACCCTGGGCAAGTTATTTAACCCCAATTGCCTCACTAAAAAAAACAAAAACAAAAAAATAAAACAAAAAAAGACACATTGCACTGATAGTTTACACAACAGCAAGACTAACAAGATCCTAGCGGCACAGAGTACGTGTGTCCAAAATCAGAGATTGGCCCTTTCAATTTCCTTTTTGCAACCTGTTGTTTTTTACAAATAAATTCTTGGTATGGAATCACAGTATAAGAAAAACCAATGTGTTTGAATATCTAGAGAAAATGAAATTATTTTAAAGAAAGTCTCCAACTCCCTTTTAGACACCTTGAATTGACTGACCAACAGATATCTTAAACTCAATATGTCTAAAACAAAATTAATTATCTTTCCCCTTAAATCCTCCCCATCTCCTACCATCCTTGTCATTGTAGAGGGCAGTTTCTCAGTCCCTGAAGCTTTCAAACTGGGAATCATCCTGGGTTCTTCAATATCTTTCCCCCACCATATCCAATCTGTTGCCAAGGTCTATTAATTTCATCCTTGCAATATCTCTCAAATATGTCACCTTCTCTGATGGTTTCATCACTCTTATGAAGGTCCTTATCACCTCACACCTTGATTACTACAATAACTTGCAGGTGGCTCTGCCTATCTGAAATGTTTTTCCCCTCCAATCCATCTACCATTCAGCCACCAATGTGATTTTCTTAAAGTTCCGCTCTGTCTCGAACCCCATTCAACAAACTCTAGTGGCTCCCTATTAACTCCAGAATCAAATACAAAATCCTTTCCTAAAGCCTTTTCTAATCTAGCCCTCTCCTACCTTTATAGCCTTCTTACACTGTACTACTCCTCATCATATACATTTAGATTAAGTGACACTGGTTTCCCGACCATTCCAGAAACTAAGACATTCTATCTCTTGAGTGGGTGTTTTCACTATCTGTACCCCATGCCTGGAATGTTCTCCTTCCTTACCTCTGCACACTACTTTCCCTGGCTTTAAGGCCCAACTAAAATCATGTCTTTTACAGGAAGAATTTTCCAATCCCTCTTAATTCTAATGCCTTCCATTTCAACTATTTCCTATTTATTATATATCTCTTTTATGTACTTATCCTATATCTTTTCCTATTTGAAGAAAGGGATTGTCTTTTCCCTATTTTTGGATTACCAGAGTTTAGTAAAGTACCTGTCTTTTAGTAAGTACTAAAATCATGTTTATTGACTGACTGACTGACTGACTGACAAGATATTATCTACAAAGCGAGCTAGCATCAGTTTCACATAAACCCAGTGGCACAAACACCAAGCAAAGAGCTAATTTATTGTCACAACAGGAACATAGAACTAGCACTTGCTAAATATTAGAGATAATAAACACTTTTTTTTTTTTTAGTGAGGCAATTGGGGTTAAGTTACTTGCCCAGGGTCACACAGCTAGTAGGTGTTAAGTGTCTGAAGCCAGATTTGAACTCAGGTACTCCTGATTCCACGGCAGGTGCTCTATCCACTGCGCCACCTAGCTGCCCGATAATAAACACTTTTTAATCTGAAAATATTACTAATGATGTAAATAGATCTTTATAGCTATCTGTCAGGAAAGTCAAAGCTAACTATTTTTTTTTACAACTATACCTTGAATGTAGCTACCTCAATTTTTCCATAGAATGTGACTTTTGGTAGACATAGGTAACTATTTCTTCTTTCTCTGACATTTGTAATGGTTTTGGACTCTTTTTTCCTTCTTTCTTTATTCTTTTCTATTTGCAAATAAGAAGTGAGTATATGCTTCTGATAGTAGAAAGTACATTGGATTCCACTGACTTCAGCTCCTTCATTTTATAGATAAGGAACTTTCAGAGACTGTTAGTGACTTAACCATGGTCCAACAGGTTATACATGATAGAGTAAAAGTTTGAGCCCATGACTTCTGACTCAACATACATTTCTCTTTTTATGACACACATTCAAATAAATTGTGGCAAAATCAGGTTTGAAACTCATTTCTTCCAATTCCAAATACAATGAGGTTTACATCTAGCAATAGTGAAATACAAAGCAGTTATCTTCACAGAATTGTCTGTAAGCATGATTATGATTCAATTCAATTAAAAATATTATTAAGTACCTACTATGTGCTAGTGACTGTGCTCAATGATGATGACCTTATGGAGCTTACAATCTAATGGGGGAAGACAGCACACAAAAGGAAGCCAGAAATGTGGTGGGGGTACCAGGGCCCCCCAAGCTGGGGTATCTTGTTCCATGGAGTTGAAACCAAGCAGAATTGTAGATTTAATAAACTTAGCTGGAAGTCCAATTTCTGCCTTCCTTTTATAAAGGAATGCTTGGGAGGGGTTTAGGGCTTTGCTGTACAATCTTGAGAGGTGAGGAGGAATTGAATATCTAAGGCTTGAGTTAGCAGAGTGGTGATAAAATAAGTGATCTGTTTATCCTGGGAAGAAATTCTTGCTCCATAAAATTGAAACCAAGAAGAATTGCAGATGTCAAGTGGGGATTAAAATTATTTATAAACAAGATTATGATCAGCAAAAAGGAATGTCAAATACTATATTTAACTCTGTTTTGTGGCCTAGGTGTTTTTTCTTCTTCAGTATTAATCATTTAATCACTAAACATTTGTTAAGCACATACTATGCTGGTGTTGCACTGAGTACTAGAAATACAAAGAAAGGTAAGAGATAGTTCCTGTTCTCAAGGAACTTTCAATCTAACTTTGTACAGTTCTTCTTGAACAGGGAAGGGAAAACAAAGTTTAAAAAATAGCCTATTTGCTTCAAAGGATGAATGATATCCCTGTTATAATTTATAAAGTCTGACTTTTGGGCCCCTTTAATAGGGCCTGTATAAAAACTTAAAAAATTATAAATACCTACAAAGTAATATGCAGATAAGCTTAAAATAAAAGGGTTAATTAGAAATTACTCCACTCTACTATAAAACATTGCTAATGATATTAAAATGTGCTTATTTAACGCTTCTTTGTAGTTTTAATCATGATATTCAGATTACAAAACCACAAACCTCTTATATTTTTTTCTTCCTCTTTCTTGTGACTATCAGCTAAATCACCATCATAGATTATTATGCAGTAGGAATAATTAGTGTTAGAAATCAAGCCAAATGTCGTTATTACTTTACAAACAAAAACCAGAAGGGAAATATGAGTTATGGAGCAAGGATGGCCCATAAAATATTTTTACAATTAACTGTGCTCTGAAGAGAACTAAAGAAAAACAAACCATAAATAATTTGTCATGTGTGATAAAACATGAGCACATTTAAATCAAAATATATTTCATTGAGACTATGAACATTACTTAGTGAGTACTTATTGATCACTTGCTAAGGACTCTTTACTAGGCATGGTAATAGAAGCACAAGAAAGAGAAGGCATTTGCTACCTTCAAGGAGTCTGTTATCTTTTTTGAAATAATGAAATATATGTAAATGAAAAAATTTGACAAAAATTACAAAGGAGTGTATTTTTTTTAATTTTCCAAAGATTTATTGAAGTAGTAATAAATAGGTGGATCAGCCACTGGCTGGAAATAAAAAGCAATTTTATGGTATTCAAAAACACTTCTTCAGAAGGTATTGTAGCACAAGATATCACTGTAAACCAGATTTTGTTTTAAACTTTCTAAATCTTTTATAAGGGTGAGTTCACAAGAATTAAAGCCTTTTGCATCTTAACTATCCAAATCTATCTTATGCTCTTGGAAAACTGCAGAAAGGCACTTCAAAGTGGTTTATTTAAAAACAGAATTCTCTCCTCTTCTTAATAGTATTATTTTACTGTAGTCAGTATGCATTTTTCATTCCAGATCATCATGGGGTTGAGAAATTTCATTGATGACCTGTCCATTTCTAATTTCAACAAAAGAGTGTGAGTCAAGTTTGGTTTTCATCAGACTCAGGGAAGAAAAATTTGAAAGAGGCAGAGCAATTTTGCTCTCCTCTCCCTCCAGTAGTTTCCTGTAGGTAGGAGTCTCAATGCCATGTCCACAGGAAGGTGATGATGAACCATTTCTTTCCTGTTCTGAATTTTATCCTGCAGGTGATGGCTAGTGTCTTGGTAGATGGCAGCTTCAAAAGCAAAGTTCTCTTCTATTTCACTTATCAGGAAAACTGAAGAACAACAACAAAATCAACAAAAAAAATAGCCTGTCTTAGGGCATCATTATTCCTATTAGTTGTTTCAGAGATATTAGCAAATTTAAGCTTTGCACCAATTCCTTAGCCTCCTTAAGGTTCTTTGCAGCCATGTTTTCATACTGCTGACTGTCATCACACATTGCTGCAGTGAGATCGGGCTTTATAATATCCACATTGATATGAATGTGTTAGTCTTGAATCTGGGCCTATAATTCTTAGATTTCCTCACTATTAAGTTTTTCAAGAAAGCAAGTCTTCTTGCAGGGATTCAACTTTATCTTCCAGGTGTAGAAGTGCTAAGGAAGCATTAACATATTGTCTGAAAAATTGCAAGGTACTCTCAGCTTCCCCTCTCTTTAGTATCTGCTCTTGTAGCTTCTTGAGGAGCTGCAAGATGTCCATGGCCAGGTTGTCCTGTTCCACCTCCACCTGGGCTTTGTCTTTGATGAGCTGGTCCATAGGCCCACTTAGGTCTCGCATCTCTTCTTATACAGGTCTCCCAGGCAGGTCTTGTTGGGCAAGCAAGATCTTGTTCCAATCTTCCAGAAAGCTAACCTAGTCAATTTATAGGAGGCAAAGTGGTCATTCAGCTCTTGCAGTCCCACCTTCTCGTGGCATGAGTGTTCTTGAATTCTAGAGGCCAGGGAGAAGAGCAATGAATGCAAGGGCCTACTCACCCCTGGGGACTGGGATGCTGTTTGGCCGCCTCACCACCCGGAGCTTGGCTTATTTGCTGCAGGAGGAGTATAGGCTGCTAGTTGTGCTCCAGCAGATGGCATTGCCCAAGCTATAGAAAGTCTTCCACGTGACATAGCTGCATCTGGAGCTGGGCCACCCACCCCAACTGATGCTGCGGAACATCCAGAGGTAGAAGCAGTAGGAGACGACCTGATGGATATTATTGTTGCTTCTTGAAGAGGTCCATGATGTCATGACTTGCACTGAATTCAATTTAAGTGGGGGTGGGCTGTGCAAGGTCAGCCACTTCATTCTCTTCTCCAGAGGCATCTGGATCAAGTGGCAAACTGTATATTAGGATGACTGGAGATGGTCCTAGATGTTTAAGACAATTCGGGTTAAGTGATGTGCCCAGGATCACACACCTAGTAAGTGTCTGAGGGCAATTTTGAACTCAGATCCTCCCAATGTCAAGGCAAGTAGCTCTTTCCACAGCAGTACCTGTACCAGCTGTAAACGTAACTAGAAAGCTGCTGAGGCTAGTGGCTATTGCCCTATGTATGGAGCGTGATCGACAAGGAGAGGGGCAGTGGTGATGATGCTGGCTACAACTAGGAGTCAAGACCTGAGCAAATGGAGCAGTAGGAACCAAAGAAAAGTATTTGTCCAAAAAGAAAGTGAAAATGAAGAAAATTTCTGATTGACCCTGCTCTTCATTTACTCTAAATAATCAATTTGGGCAAAGAATCCATGAGTCACCCAAAGCCTATGTCACTATGGGTTGCTCTCAAATTTAATCTAATATCCTAAATTTCAATCAGGTAAAAACTTCTTCTACTAGTCTAAACATACATATACCTCTGTAAATATTCAGAATGTTTTATCAAAATTCATCCAGCTCATCAAAAAATTAACACTATTTCTCATAAGTACCCTGTGATTCTCTTTTCAATTGACCCACAAACAGACTTATAATCACAAACTTTGATATTTTCATCTAAATATGGGTAGTTGCCTAAAGTGTGGCACTCATTATGTCTTTTCTCTAGAATTCTTAATATTTGGTTGAAACCTGTGGACCAGGAGAGTCTGTTTGTCCATTTTCTCTTCTCTTGCTACATGATAATCCTACTTTCTTTTTCAGTCATGAGTTAACTCTTCATTGGCAACGCTTTATAGTGGTTGCCAGATGATACAACAGATTTGAGCACTGGGCTTAGAATCAGGAAGACCTGATTTCTAAATCCAGCCTTAGGCACTTAGTTATGTAACCCTGGGCAAGTTACAACATTTTTTTCCCCTCTATTTTGTAGACTATTAAATAGAGATAATATTAGCACCTATGTTCTTTGAAGAAGAATTTCTAATAAGATGATAATGAGGTCCCCTAGTTGCTTGTATTAAAATATAAAATTTTGATTTCATCAAGCCTTAGATAATATAAAAATAATGTCTAAAATGATCTCCACAATCCCTCAAATATTTGGTTTATTTACATAGGAAAATGAATTGGATAAAAAAGCTTATTGTCCAGACTATCTTATACAGATAGATGGAAACTCATAAAACTGGCTCCTTAATACTTATAGCTTGGAAAAATTCTGTGATTGGCCATTGTGCTAGAGCCAGAATCTAATGAAGAGGAAAGTAAGCTCAAAGCACTTTGGAAATTGGTCAGTACTTTGAATGACCACAAGCTTCTCCCTGGGAAAAATTTTCAAAGGACTCATTTCTTCATCATCAGGATTCATTTCATCATGTTGAGTTGGTGTGAGTCATGTAATAATAACAAAATCTCTGAATGTCTGAAGTCAAGTCAACCAATTGACAATAAGAGGTACATGTTAGACAAATACAAGTTGGGTGAAAGGAAGGAAGGAAGGAAGGAAGGAAGGAAGGAAGGAAGGAAGGAAGGAAGGAATGAAGGAAGGGAAGGAAAGAAGGAAAGGAGGGAGGCAGGGGGGTGCAAAAGGAAGGAAGTATTTATTAAGCAGCTACTTGAAGTGTTAATTATGAAATAAGGAAGATCTTCCCTGTTCATGAGAATATAAAACTTTTGTTTTTTGGAATCAATCAGGATGATTGATAGGTTTGTTTTCTTCCTTGAAAGCCTGGCCCACTTCCTTGGAACCAAAGAGAAGTTTTGCAGAAGCTCCAGAAACAGATTACTGTGTTCTGGTCAAAGGAGGATTTTCTTCCTATCTCACAGGCTGCCCTTGAGGAAGGAAGAAAACATCTCTGCTGGTCAAACAAGCAGTTGACTTATTGTCTTCTTTGTTTAAAACTGTACATAATTGCCCAACTGTATGCCAATAAATTTGACAATCTAAATTAAATGGATAAATATTTACAAAAATACAAATTGTCCAGGTTAACTGAAGAGAAAAATAAAATCCATAAATAAGCCCATATTAGAAAAAAGAAATTGAACAAGCCATTAATGAACTCCCTAAGAAAAAATCCCCAGAGCCAGATTGGATTATAGGTGAATTCTACCAAACATATAAAGAACAATTAATTCCAATATTATGCAAATTATTTGGAAAAATAGGTGAAGAAGGAATTCTACCAAATTAGTTTCATGACACAAATATGGTGGTGATACCAAAACGAGGCAGAGCAAAAACAGAGAAAGAAAATTATAGACCAATTTCCCTAATGAATATTCATGCTAATATCTTAAACAAGATATTAGCAAGAATATTACAGCAAGTGATCACCAGAACAATACATTATGACCAGGTGGGATTTATACCAGGAATGCAGGGCTCGTTCAACATTAGGAAATCTATCAACATAATCAACCACATCAATAAGAAAACTAACCAAAATCATATGATTATCTCAAGAGATGGTGAGAAAGCTTTTGACAAAATACTGCACCCATTCCTAACGCAAAGACTAGAGAGCTTAGGAATAGGTGGAGCTTTCCTTAAAATAGTAAACAGTATCTACCTAAAACCATCAGCAAGCATTATATGTAATGGAGATAAGTTAGAAGCCTTCCCAATAACATCAAGGATGAAACAGGGATGTCCATTATCACCTCTATTATTAAATATTGTACTAGAAATGTTAGCATTAGCAATCAGAGAAGAAAAAGGAATTAAAGGAATTAGAATAGGCAAGGAGGAAACAAAACTATCACTCTTTCCAGATGATATGATGTTATACTTAGAGAATCCTAGAGAATCAACTCAAAAATTACTTGAAACAATGAACAACTTTAGCAAAGTAGCAGGATACAAAATAAATCCACATAAATCATCAGCATTTCTATACATGACCAACAAGGTCCAGCAGAAAGAGATAGAAAGAGAAATTCCATTTAAAGTAACGGTAGATAATATAAAATACTTAGGAATCAACTTGCCAAGACAAACCCAGGAAATCTATGAACACAATTAGCAAACACTTTTCACACAAATCAAATCAGATCTAAATAACTGGAAAGATATCAATTGCTCATGGATAGGCAGAGCTAATATAGTAAAAATGACAATTCTACCTAAATCAATTTACCTATTCAGCACCATACCAATCAGACTACCTAAAAATTATTTTATAGAACTAGAAAAAATAATAACAAAATTCATCTGAAAAAACATAAAGTCAAGAATATCAAGGGAAATAATGAAAAACAAATGCACAGAAAGGTGGGTTAGCTGTACCAAATCTGGAGCTTTAATATAAAGTGGGAGTCATCAAAACTACCTGGTACTGGCTAAGAAATAGAGTGGAGGATCAATGGAATAGGCTAGGCACAGGAGACACAGTAGTAAATGACTTTAGTAATGTACTGTTTGATAAACCCAAAGACTCCAGCTTCTGGGATAGGAACTCAATATTTGACAAAAACTGCTGGGAAAACTGGAAGATAGTATGGCAGAAATTAGGCATAGACCAACATCTTACACCTTATACTAAAATAAGGTCAAAATGGATACATGATTTAGACATAAGAGGTGATACCATAGGTAAATTAGGAGAGGAAGGAATAGTCTACCTTTCAGATCTTTGGAAAGGAGAACAGTTTATGACCAAACAAGAGATAGAGAATATTATGAATTGCAAAATGGATGATTTTGATTACATTAAATTAAAAAGTTGTTGTACAAACAGAAGCAATGCATCCAAAATAAGAAGGGCTGCAGAAAGCTGGGAAACATTTTTTATGGCCAGTACTTCTGATAAAGGTCTCATTTCTAAAATATATAGGGGACTAAATCAAATTTATATGAATCCAAGTCATTGCCCAAATGATAAATGGTCAAAGGATATGAACAAGCAGTTTTCTGATGAAGAAATCAAACCTATCTATTCCCATATGAAAAAATGCTCTAAATCACTATTGATTAGAGAAATGCAAATTAAAACAGCTCTGAGATACCAGCTGACACCTATCAGATTGGCTTAATATGATAAAAAAGGAAAATAATGAATGTTGGAGAAGCTGTGGGAAAATCGGAACACTAATGCATTGTTGGTGGAGCTGTGAACTGATCCAACCATTCTGGAGAGCAATTTGGAATTATGCCCAAAGGGTGATAAAGCTGTGCATACCCTTTGACCCAGAAATATCACTTTTGGGTCTTTTCCCTAAAGAGATCATAAAAAAGGGAAAAGGGCCCACATGTACAAAAATATTTATAGCTACTCTTTTTGTGGTGGAAAGGAATTGGAAATTGAGGGGTTGCCCATCAATTGTGGAATGGCTGAACAAGTTGTGGTATATGAATGTAATGGAATTCTATTTTGCTATAAGAAACAGTGAGCAGGAAGAGTTCAGAGAAACCTGGAGGGACTTGCATGAACTGATGATGAGTGAGATGAGCAGAACCAGAAGAACATTGTACATAGTATCAACATTGTGTGTTGATCTACTTTGATGGACTAGATTCTTCTCACCAATGCAAGGGCCCAGAAGAGTTCCAGGGGACCCATGATGGAAGAGGATCTCCAAATCCAGAAAAAAAAGAACTGTGGAGTAGAGATGCTGATTGAACCATACTATTTCTTTTGCTTTTGGTGCTGTTGTTTTTCTATTTTGAGCTTTTTCCTCGTTTCTCTGATTCTTCTCTTATAACATGAGTAATGCAGAAATATGTTCAGTGTTATTATATATATAAATATATATATATACACATACATACATATATATATATATGTATGTATATGTATATATATATATATATATAACCTATATCAGATTACCTGCTGTCTAGGGGAGGGGGGAGGGAGGCGAGGGAGGGATAAAAATCTGAAATTGGAAAGCTTGTATAAACAAATGTTGAGAGCTACTTTTACATGTAACTGGAAAAAATAAAATACTTTTATCAGAAAAAAAAAAACCTGTATATGTCTTCACTGGGAAAATGGTCTTTGGAATCTCACCCATGGAGAGGATGCTCTGCCCAGGATTTTTCCCCGTCAGGACTCTGGAAGCTGTGAACCAGGATTCTCCAGCTAGAAATCCAGATATCGGTGCTTTCCTGATTTGGCAATGTATGTCTTTATTACTGTAGTTGTGATTGGAATTGTTATTGTGTCTTCGTTTCTCTATTTCTATGCTCCTGAATCCTATTGTCCTTGTGTAACTTGCTATACTATAATTACTAAAGTTCTTGTAACTCTAGAAGTGTGAGTGTGCTTATTATACCTCACAAATTCTGAAACCTTTACAATACACTACTGCGTGCCAGAAGATAGATAGATAGATAGATAGATAGATAGATAGATAGATAGATAGATAGATAGATAGATAGATAGATAACCTATTTCAAATTGTTTACTATCTTAGGAAGTGTGAGGAATAAGAGGGAAGAAGAAAATTTGGAACTTTTTGTAATGAATTTAAATTATCTTTACATGTAATTAGAAAAAATAAAATACTATTCAATACATTTCTATTTATACATTCATTAATTCAAGAAATTTGCATTCTTGTGTATATCATCTCACCCATATGACACAAATTAATTTAAATGTTTGCTTTCTTTCATGATGGAACTGACAGCATTATAAGCACACATAAAATAAAGAATTTAATACTGCATTCACAGAATCTTTTACAGATAGATCTATTTTCTTTTTTGAGATTGAATTAAGATCTATGTGTGATTTTCCTATAGTTTGAATATTTGACATGTTTAAATATCTATTTCTTTATGTTCTCAGTTTTGTTAGCTTATAAGTATGTGTAATATGTTCTGATTATTCCGTTTTATTTCTTCTGGTTTCATGATGATTTCACATTGCTCATTTGCTATCTTATTGATTTTATTTCTTTCTCCAGTAACTTTCCACTGTGCTACCTAGTGGTCCTAAAAAAAATGGAAAGAAAGAAAATAGAGGAGAAAGAAACAACTGGATAAACCTAAAATGAGCACAAAACTAGAAATGTCATATATTAGAGGGGAAATCAATTTGAAAAAAGAAGCCTAGAAATAATAAAAATAAAAACTTATTCTCATTTTTACAGATAAGGAAACTGAGGCAAACAGGATTAAGCAACTTGCCAGGGTCATATAGCTTATAAGTATCTGAGACCAGACTTGAACTCAGTTCTTCCTGACTCCATACGTAGCACTCTATCTACTATATTACCTTGCTGACTTGGAGAGTGATAAGCTAGAGGGGGTGTAACAGAATGGCAGAAAACCATACCATCTGAGAATCAGTTATAGGACTTTGGGTGATTAATGTTAGAGAAAAAAAAGACTTGATGTTAAGCACTGGGAATGGGAAGCAAGTTAGTTGTCATCTTTAAGATTAAAAATCCTGAAGAAATGCCTACTAAATGATTAATGATATACCCCTGAAAAATCCTGAAGAATTTAAATTTTAAATATTAGACATCATTTTGGGGGAGCAAGGGGGCAAATTAGGACCAATGGAAAATAAGAGATACTGATTTGGCTTTAATGTAATGATAGGGATGGTGACAATGACAATATCAATGATAGTGATAACTAATATCTATCTCAGCCCAAAATTGAATAGGCTTTCTCAAGGATAATTGCCCATCTCTTCCTGGATATATAGTCAAACACTCTATTTTTCTGAGATTTGTATACAGGATTCAGACTTCACATAGAGATTTTACTAGATGATCTTCTTTAACCCATAACTCATGATTTTAGTATTCTACAGATTTAAAGTAGATAGCTATTAAATTGTTACAGTGATTATAACAGGAGAGACAGGCCTTGTAGATGGACCTGCTGCCTAGGAAAATAAAAAGACATTCACTTGGACAGCTTGAGGTCTCTCTGAGGGTGCTAGATGCACAAAACCTCAGAGAAGGGAATACTACTACAATAACAAATACAACAAAGAAGAAAGTGTATGAAGAGTAAGGAGAGGTCAGGGAAATATTTTTTCAGCATTTTCACAATTTTTTTCTTAGAGCAAATAATAGATTTAAATTATGGAAGTAATGAGGAAAATTTAGATTGGTTGAGTTTCCCTAAAGGGTAGAGTTAACAAGGTCTATCTAGGGAGAGTTAACAAGGAAAAGGAAGACATTTGTGTATAGTGAGATTAGGTATACCTAGTTAATGATAAATGAGATGCCTCTGCAGATGAATTATAATAGGGAAAGGGAAACTAATTAGCTGAAGATTGATTACTATATCACTAAAGCATATACTGTGGCACTGTTTTCCCATGCTAATGTTCCTTTAAAAAACATAAAAAATTTATATTAAAATACAATCTTATAAAATAATAAAGACAAATTGGCTTTGGACAAGTATGCAAGCTGCCAGCATAAATGCTGCTCTTTGAAATTTAGTAGATTAAGATGTTTTTGGAGGAATTAAAATTTTTTGGAGAACAAAAATTAATAAATTAAATACAATAGTAAAATAGTACATTGATTTTATTAATTTTAATTATAAATAGTACATTTGATTTTAAGTTATTAAAAGAAATTAAAACAATCATAGAAAAACAACAGTAAAAATGTCATACCACCATAATAATAATATCCCAAATAGCTACCATTTACTCATACAATGTAAGAAATACATTTTAGGGACAGTGATGGGTGGCACAGTGGATAGAGCACCGGCCCTGGAGTCAGGAGGACCTGAGTTCAAATCCAGCTTCAGACACTTGACACTGGCTGTGTGACCCTGGGCAAGTCACTTAACCCTCATTGCCCCACCAAAAAAAAATAGGTTTTAATTGATGTTGGCATAATTAATATTCAGAACCTATAAACTATTCAAAAAAAGGCTTTCAAATTATAAAGACTGAGAAGTTAAAATAAAAATTTAAATGTGAGAACATGATGAAGTAAATATTATTCCCATTATACCATTTTCCACAATTGTCCTGATGTCTTTTTTTTGTTTTTATTTTTACTTTTTAATAGCATTTTATTTTATTCCAATTGCATGTAAAAATAGTTTTCAACATTCATTTTTGTATGATTTTGAGTTCCACATTTTTCTTCCTCTCTCCCTTCCTTCTCTATTCCTGAAGCCAGTAAGCAATATGATATAGGTTATACACAATGATGATGTTAAACATATTTCTACATTAGTCATGTGTTGAAGAAAGAATAAAAAAAGGGAAAAAAAAACCCAAATTAGAAACAACAACAAAAGTGAAAAGAGTATATTTCAATCTGTATTCAGACTCCATAATTCTTTTTCTGGACGTTGAGAACATTTTCCATCATGAGTCTTTTGGCATTGTCTTAGATCATTCTATTGCTGAGAAGAGCTAAGTCTATCACAGCTGATCATCACACAGTGTTGCTGTTACTGTGTACAATGTTCTCTTATTTCTGCTCATTTCACTCAGCTTCAATTCATGTAAGTCTTTCTAGGTTTTTCTGAAATCTTCCTGCTCATTGTCATCATTTCTTACAGCACAGTAATATTCCATTATATTCATATACCACAACTTGTTTAGCCATTCCCCAGTTAATGGGCACCCCCTCAATTTCCAATTCTGTTCCCACAAAAAGAGCTGTTATAAATTTTTTGTACAAGTGGGTTCTTTTCTTTGTTTTTACGAACTCTTTGGAATATAAACCTTGTAGTGCCATTGCTGGGTGGTCAAAGTTATGCAGGGCTTATTAGTCTTTTTGGCATGGTTCCAAATTTTTCTCCAGAATGTTTGAATCAGTTCACAACTCCACCAACAGAGCATTATTGTTCCAATTTTCCCAAATCTCCAATATTTATAATTTTCCTTTTTTGCCAAATGAGCCAATTGGATAGGTGTGGCATGGTATCTCTGAGGTCACATTGAACTAATGACAAGATACCCTGAACATAATGCTATGAAGGAGAAATTGTGATTATGTTAAGTCAAGAGTCTTCCTGGCATTCTATAATCAAAGTTCAATAAATAGAGTATATTTAAAGCAGTTAACCAACATTAACACATTCTTTCAGGTAAATAAAGTGGACCATGATAGAAATTATACTAACAAACACTAGTACAATGTTAATAAAACTTAGAGTTCAAGGCCTTGTTAGCTATGGAAAAATGAACAATTCCTGGTCAAAAAGGAGGAAACAATTGATATACATGAATATGATAAACAGGTTAAAACTTGCAGAAATACTATTAAAATAAGTAGATATGGGACAACTAGGTGGTGCAGTGGATAAAGCACCGGCCCTGGATTCAGGAGTACCTGAGTTCAAATCCGGCCTCAGACACTTAACACTTACTAGCTGTGTGACCCTGGACAAGTCACTTAACCCCAATTGCCTTACCAAAAAACAAAAAAACAAAAAACAAAAAAAAAATAAGTAGATATGACTTTATTCGGAAGAGTAAAGGCTTGCAATAGGTACCTGACATTGGATTTGTTAAAAGTAATCAAAAGTAGGGGAAGCTAGGTGGCACAGTGGATAAAGCACCGGCCCTGGATTCAGGAGGACCTGAGTTTGAATCCAGACACAAGATATGTGACACTTACTAACTGTGTGACCCTGGGCAAATCACTTAACCCTCATTGCCCTGCAAAAGCAAGAAAGCAAGAAAGCAAGAAAGCAAGAAAACAAGAAAACAAGCAAGCAAGCAAGCAAGAAAGAAAGAAAGAAGGAAAGTAACCAAAAGTAGTTTGCCTTTGGAAAGACTCTTATCAAATAACCAAATACAAGGATGGAATTAAGATGGTTTTTTTAAGGAAACTATTTATATGGATTGAAATAACAATATATTAAAGAAAGAATAATTAAGCAAATGAATAAATCATTTTTCATGAATATATTTTTTACTTATTTTCTGCAACAAAGAAAATGTAAGAGAGAAATGAGCAAGCTTTTACTTTAGGTTACCTATTATTTATCATAGAAATCATCATTAAATTTCCTGTCTGCTTTGGCCACATGCTTTGTACTTTAGTATTTTATACTAAATTCTTTCACCTACATTTTCTAGCAACTGATAAAGAAAAAATGCATCTTTTATTTTTGCATGTGAGTTGAAGTGAATTTATAATAGACTGACTGACATAAAAGGAATCATCCTTTTTGAAAAAAATTTCTAATTGAATTGTGTTTCAGAATGAGGCATAATTAGCAGCACTGAAATGATTACAACATCATGAATCTTGACACATATTATTTATTAGAATCTCTGACTAAAAATGCTCTGACCTCTGTAACTGACTAAATGTAAATATTCACATTGAAAATATCACTGCTTGTATTGGAACTGTTTAAAACAGGATCAAATAAGCTTTTCAATCAGTTTCTAAAATGCTGTCCTGAGCAGTATCTTTATTATATTTAATTTCCCATCACATATACACATAAAGAACTTCATTTTGCATGTCATCTCAAGTGACTCTTCCACCCACACTTCATTACTTTTGTCATACAGTGTCATTTTTATGGTTTTCCTTAAAGTTATAATGATGCTTTAACTACAATGGGAAAATACGAATCCCTGCTTCTCATAATTATGCTTGAATTTCAAATTACATTTTATTATCCATAATAGTTTAATTAGCATTATTGATGGTATATTAATTAGCATTGCACACAACCTCATATACAATTCAATTCAGCAAACAATTATGAAATACCTCTTATATGCAAAATATTATACTAGGTCTGGTATACAAAGATAGCTTTGACATACTCTAAAAGAATTTACAATCTAATGATTGAGAAGATATAAAAGAAAAGTTATTTTATGCAAAGGGAGACCTAAACAAGGTGTTGCTAGAAATTTAACTATGGAAATTAAGAATTCATACATGGAAAGTTAAAGAAAGTCTTCATGAAAGAGGTGGCATTTGAGTTGGTCCTTGAAGGGAAGGAAAATATATTAACAGGCAGAATTTTGTTTTGTTTATTTATTTGTTCAGAGAAAGGAGAGGGTGACGGATTAAGGGATAGGAAGTAATGAGTAGCCAATCTCCTTTGTCTGGAACACAGATTATGTGAAGCTGGATAGTACAGCTAAGGCTGGATAGGTAGATTAGAACTGATTTAAGGAAAGCCTTGAATACCATGCCAAGGAGATCATATTGGAGTCAGTAGTCACTGATGATAGCTCTATTTTCAGACATTGAAGGAGGTTTATATGCATAAATATATGTACATTCATTTACTGATGCAGATACAATTCGCTTCACACGCAGAATCCTAAACTAGACCCTATGGATGTATTTATGATCCACACACATATAGACTGAATGATGATATCTATTTACATAGTTATCTAATATTTATATATTTTAAATCTTTCTTTAAAAGAAGAGAAATAATAATTTTTAAGCTATATTAGTCTCATTTATCGCCATGATACCTTTAATGTTATAAAATGTTACAGCAACATTACTGTCTCCTGCAGACTTGTATCAGCCTTTAGCTACTCAGGCACATTATTAGATTGTCAGCATAATTCAGATAATTTATATAGAATGAGCCAACCCACTGGCTCCAAGTCTTTGTAAATGTACTTGCTTGATGTAATAGTTTTAAACTTACTCGTTCATGGTTTTTTTGGGGGGGAGGGGGTTGGTATGCATACTCTACTTGCAGAATGATGTTGATTTCTCCTGTCAACAGTACTCTTAAACTTGGTGGTTTTACTCTGTAATGCCCAACTCTTCATCATAGACTGATTTCTAAAATATTAGTGAGCAAAATATGAAAGAAATTATGAGGCACAACTACAAAGATTTTTTAAAAATTAATGTTCCTATTGACTACTGTTATATAAAGAGGCTTTAAAAAATAGCCTTCATGTTTGAGTAGAAAACATCTAATTTTATAACTTAAATAATGTAAAAGATGCAGCTTGATTTAGAAGATAGGAGGCTGGTTTTGGAGACAGCAAAAATTTGATTCGAGTCCTGACACATACTGACTATATAACCAGGGGCGAGTCACTTAAATGAGGCAACTATCTATGACTATAATTTAAGCAGAAATTAGTGATCTAAACTGACTCACTTTCCAGGAGAATTCACTTAAAAAAAATCACAGTTCTGAACAAATATAAAAGCTAATTGATTAAAAATACAACCAAAATATGTTGCTAATGAAGTATTAATAATTTTGCTGAAATAAAAAAAATTAATGATACAATAAGTCATTCTGGGGGGTGGGGCAGTGAGGGTTAAGTGACTTGTCCAGGGTCACACAGCTAGTATCAAGTGTCTGAGGTCATATTTGAACTCAGGTCCTTCTGAATCCAGGGCCAGTGCTTTAATCCACTGTGCCACCTAGCTGCCCCCAATAAGAGCCATTTCTAATTCACATACAGACTTGAAGTACATAAGCAATATTTCAAATTTGAATGTAAAATGAAAAACAAATGGAGGAGTCATTTGGAAGGAACTGACATATAAGAATTGTGGGGACCAATTTTTAACTACCTATGAAGACTTCACAGAGATGTAGATATTGAAGAATCTTTTAATTCTCTGAACATACTCTTCATCATTCCCTGTCTACTTTGTCCACAGACTTTGATGCAATGGTGGCTAAGATTGCTTAGGGTATACAAACCCATATACATTGAAAACAAGAAAAATGAAAAACCTGTCTATCTTAAAAATAAGCCCCCTATAACTTTCTCTTGACTCAGTACTTAAAGCTTAATGTTCATATATTTTGAGCCTTTTTGTCATCCATAACCCTTCAAAACTAATCAAAATATGGTGTTCTCTAGAGATGCC
Organism: Dromiciops gliroides; assembly: GCF_019393635.1. Lineage (NCBI taxonomy): Eukaryota > Metazoa > Chordata > Mammalia > Microbiotheria > Microbiotheriidae > Dromiciops > Dromiciops gliroides. The sequence goes on from NC_057861.1 coordinate 212,500,976, forward strand.
CAATAAAATGAAGAGTTAGTGTTTCTCCTCTCTTTTAGAATAAGTTTCAAGGCAATATGGGCAGCCATGCTGGCTGTGCAGAATCAATGGTACATCATCTATCACATTCCTTTTTCTCCTCAAATATCCCAAGTTTTATGTGATCCCAGGTCCTATATTTCAATCACCCTGCTTTTCCGCCATTATGAGCTTTCCCCCAGTCAGTCCTGCAGTCTAGCTCGCTTTTAAAGAGATCTTAAAATGAGAAAGGTGAAAAGTGCTATAATTTTTTTTAAGTATTTGTAAAGTAAGTCATATGCAGAACATTATGTGAGTCAGGAGAGGAAATTCCATTTAGATTAGACATAGCATATGCCCTTATTGAGTTTACACTTTAGCAAGGAAGTATGGCATATCAGTAAATAACAGTACAACATATTTGGGGAAACTTTCAAAATAGGAATGTGCCAGTGCTATATATTAGCTAGAGGACCACCATTGGAATTAGCAAGACATGAGATCAAGTCCAGTTCTTACACATAGTGCCTATATGACCATAATCAAGCTATTTACCATTTAAGTACCCTCAGACACCTCCATAAGACTGTCAGTTATAGATGAGTGCTCAATATGCAATACCGGATTGAGTTTTTATAACAAGGAGTTCTTTAATGAAATCACAGATCTGCCCCCCCAAAAACTGATTAAGTAATTAATTTAAATGGAGATCCAAGCAGAAACTATTTTTCCAATTTGAGGATTAAAAAAACTAATTTCGTACTTGTAATTTAGAAGATGGAGTGTCTTGAGGGAAGCCAGTTGGTGGAGACAAGGAGGGAAAGAATTCCAGGCATAGGCAATAATTAGTGCAGTGATACATTCAAGAGATGTGAATGTGTTCAGTACCAGGAATAATAAGGAGGCCTGTGTCGCTGGAGTGGTGAGTGCATGGAAGGGAAGAAAGCAGAAAAAGACTGGAAAGGTAAGGGACTAGTTTTAAAGAGCTTTAAGTACAAAACAGAAAATTATATGTGATCCTAGATGTAATATGGAGCCACTATATTTTATGGAGAGAGTGATAGAAGAAATGATTATCTCTTCAGAATTTTTTATATTGACAGGGGTCACAAAAGGGGTAAAAATAAACAAATACAGAAAATTGGTGTGGTTTTATTCTGATTTATTATTGTTAAATTTTAAAGTGAGAATGATAAGGACAAGGGAGCAGAATTAATATACTGGGGAAGAAATGAAGAAGCAGTAGGAATTTACTACTCATAACTGAGATATGCCAGAAGAATATACAAACTTGGAAGGGTGGTAAAGACAGAAAGATTTCATAAACCTCACCTTTACAGAAATTAAAGAAAGGAAAACTGTCAGTCAGCCACTGAGCATTTATTAAGTACCAACTATTATAGGCATTATGAAAAATTCTGGGGATACAAAAAAAAGAGGAAAAAAGTAGTCCCTGATCTTAAGGAGCTCATGTCTGTTGAGACATAATGAAAACAAATAACATATGTAAGGATAAATTGGGATAATAACAGAAAGGAGGCATTAGCATTAAGACAGATCAAAAAAGTTTTCTTGCAAAGATGTGATTTTATCTGTGACTTCAAGGAATCCAAACAGTTCAGGAACCAGAAATGAGGAGGGAGAGGGTTCTTAGGATGGAGGGACAGCAAGTGAAAAATGTCAAGTCAGGAGATGGAGTATCATTTTTGTGGATCAGCATGGAGATCAGAGCCACTAAATTGCAGAGTATGTGGTAGGAAGTAAGGTGGGAAAAGATTGGAATGGTAGGAAGTGGCCAAATTATGAAGGTCTTTGAATGCCACAGGATTTATCCTTGATCCTGGAACCATTGTAGTTTATTGAATGGGGAGCAGATAATATGGTCAGACCAACACTTTACAAAGATTATTTTAATATCTAATTCCAAGCTGCTTGAAAGTGGAGGGAACCCTAAATTAGGGAGATCAACCAATAGGATATTGATATAATTCAGGTATGAAGTGATAAGGGCCTCCAGTTGGATGGTGTTTAGTTTAGAAGAGAGAAAGGTACATATATGTGAGAGAACTTATGAAGGTAACACCAATAGGCTTTATAAACAGATTAGATGTGGGGAGTTAAGGAAGAGTGAGAAGTCAAAGATGCTATTTAGTTTATAAGTCTAGGAAGTTGCTGGTATTCTTGTCACTCATACTTGCTGGAGTAAATTAGAAATAAAAATACATAGTGAAGAAGGAAAAATATAGGTGGAATTATTCATTCAAAATGAAAATATAGGGGCAGCTAGGTGGTGCAGTGGATAGAGCACCGGCCCTGGGTTCAGGAGGACCTGAGTTCAAATCCGGCCTTAGACTCTTAACACTTTCTAGCTGTGTGACCCTGGGCAAGTCACTTAACCCCAATTGCCTCACTTAAAACAAAATGAAAATATAGCTTGACATGAAAAAGATTGTGAGGGGAAAAGTAAAGGAAAACTGCAACAGAGAAAAATATTTTCAAATAATTTTAGAATTTCGGAGTAGGAGAACTCAGTATTGTTCATTTTTATTCTTAAAATTTGAAATCCTTTAAAGTTGAGGTGTATTGACTTGCACTCTTTTTTTTAACTAGGATAATACTGCTAGATTAATTAATGTGGCAAAAGAGAAATTTTTTTCATTAGTCCATTTTGATTTGTATATAGTTGGAGTCATGACTGAAGAAAGTAGAATTCAGTAATAATCAAGTTTATAAGATCAATATATCAATAGATGTCAATTTTAAACATCATCAAAACACAGATGGAATCCGTGAGGATCACAATTCTAGAAAATATTTCTTGCTGATTATTGAAGAAAAATAAACATTTAATATATTACTGGCTTGTATAACAAGAGGGCATATTATCTTTTTGTTTTGTTTGTACCACTACTTTCCATAAATGTAGAAGAAATATTGATAATGGATATCATAAAAAAGAAAATGATGAAATTAGAGAAAATGGTAGAATTTTATTAAAAGAAAAAAATGGAAAAACACTTTTTTCAAATCAATATAGATACTTGTAGTTCTTTTGAAAATTTATTCTAATTGTATTTACTTTCAAAATTTTGAGCAAGGACCCCAGGAAATAGGTTATTTAACAATTTTTTGCTTCATTGAGATAATTTAGAACTTTGTTAAATACTCTGCCAACTCCATTTCACCCAGAGTCTAAAAACTTGAGAGAATATTTCTAACATCGCCCTGTGTATGGCCTTTCTTGAATTGGTATTTTCTTTGATTTAATCTGATTAACATTGCTGAAATGTGAAGGTCAAACTTTTCTTTATAAATGATATTTTAAAAGTCAGTGCAATTGGAAACATCAAGCACTGCCTTGCATAAAGGACCTTTCTATGCAATAAGTCAACATTAGCTAGAGAAAAATCTTTCATCACACAAACTTCCATCCTTGATATTAGGTGATGTGTCTGTGTTATTGTCTTCTAATCTCCCATCAATCTGCCTTCTTTCCCTGACATAAGGTCCTAAATGGCAAAATATGATTGCCCACAATAGACTATTTTTGCCTTTTCAGTTTTTATTCACTATGTTCGCAGTACTGCACTGTTCATCTGGGAATAAGGAAGCAATTTTCAACTTTGAAGTCAGAACACTAATCTTAATCGCAGGGATGACACAAAAATAATTACAGTTTAGGATTATTAGCACTGTATCAATACTGCCTCCAAGGAAGAATTTTACTTTTATTGTGTCAGGAGCTGTCTTCCTTACTTCCTTTCTTTTCCATATACTAAAATTCTTTGTATCTGATAAGGATTTAGAAACATGGAGTGGGGAGATAATTTGTCATTGAATGACTGTCCAGCAATATCTAATATCAACCCATAGAATGGCCCACACCAGGCAGCATTTTATATTAGTTTATTTTATTTCCCTACTTCTTCATTGTACCTTACAAGTATGCCTCTCAGCATCCTTAAAATAGACCAATTTATCATTTCAGTTTTCCAACTACACAGGAATTTAAAACTAAAAACAAATTACATTAAAGATTTATTTATTCAACCATTGACAAAGTTTCAGAAAGTATGCTATACATGAAATGAATATTGGTCAAGGATCCTATATCCTAATGAGAAATATAAGATTGATATATAGGAAATAATTAGCAATATGTAACAGTATGGAATTAAAAGACATTTTAAGAAAAACAATGGCAAATTGGAATTGTGCAAATGATGAGTATTCCCTCAAATAACCTTATTCAGTGAATACCTACCACCTCCCAAGGCAAGCCATTCTTTTACTTAAAAATAATAGTAAATGGTTTTAGTAAATTTCTTGGTATTTACATTACTTGGCAAACTCCTTAGATCTCCCCCTAGGGAATTGTTCTTTATTATAAAATTTAAAAAAGAAAAAAGAGGAAATAAACAAAAAAAATGAAAAGAGAAAAAAAAAAACTTATATTATGTGTCATGTTCCTCACCCCTAGGTTATCCATCACCATATAAGCAGTCAGAAGGATGTATCTTCTCATTTTGCTTTTTCAGGGCCAACCTTGATTTTCATAATACTGAAACATTCTCTTTTTTTTCATTTATTTAAATAAAAATGTTACTAGAGAGTTTAAAAAGTATAACTCTTGATAGAAACTATAGTGACTCTATAGCCACATTTTAAAATGTTATAGATAATGTAAATATTCAGTTTTTTCTATTTTTCTTTAAACAAAATTATTGTATTATTGTCTTTTGTTTTGTACATCTTCATAGTTTCTCCAATATCTCTCTTCCTCTCTTGGACAGAAAGCCATCCCTAAATGCATATGTATATACACACACACACACATATATGCATATAAATATACATACATATACATACATACCGATTAAATCAAAGAGAGTAAAAATAAGCACAACAAATCAAGACATTTAACAAATACAAAAACATGTGCGATGTCCAACAATTATCAACCCCTCCACTCCAAAAGCAGGTGCTTTGACAGTGTCTTCTCATATCTCTTCTTATAAGTAGATTGACTTTTTTTTATTTTGCTACATTGACTTTTGATTTGGTGTGTTATTTTTCTTTCCATTTTCAACGTTATCTATTGTCATGCATATTATTTCATTTGCATTGCTTAATTCACTATGCATCAGTTCATTTAAGTTGTTCTGTGTTTCTTTATATTCATCATGGTCATTTCTTTTTTTCTACTTTTTTTTTTTTTACAGGGCAATGGGGGTTAAGTGACTTGCCCAGGGTCACACAGCTAGTACGTGTCGAGTGTCTGAGGCCGGATTTGAACTCAGGTACTCCTGAATCCAGGGCTGGGGCTTTATCCACTGTGCCACCTAGCCACCCCCTTTTTTCTACTTTTAAAAAAAAAGTATTTTATTTTTTTCCCAATTATATGTCAAGACAATTTTAGCATTAACTTTTTTTTTTACAAGAATTTGATTTCTAAATTTTTCTCCCTCCTTTCCTTCCCTTCATACTTCCAAAAATGGTAGGGAATTTGATATATGTTAAACATGTGCTATCATCTAAGACATATTTCCATATTAATCACAGTTGTGAAAGAAGAAACAGATCAAAAAGAAAAAAAGCTATGAAACAGAATAAAGTGAAAAAAATATGCTTCAATCTGCATTCAATGTCCATCAGTTCTTTATCTGGATGAGGATAGCATTTTATTTCGTGAGTCCTTTGTGCTTGTCTTGGATCATTGTATTGCTGAGAAGAGAAGTGTTATTCATAGTTGATAATCACACAATATTGCTGATAGTATTTTTCTGGTTTGAATCATTTCATGTTGCATCAGTTTGTACAAGTCATTCCAGGTTTTCTGAAATCTTCCTTTTCATCATTATTGGATAATAGTAAACCATTACATTCACATACCACAGCTTGTTCAGCCATTCCCCAATTGATGGGCATTCCCTTACTTTCCAATATTTTGCCACCATGAAAGGGGCTAATAAATATATATATATATATATATATATATATATATACACACAAACACAAACATATATATGTATACATAAATATACACATATATATTTATCTCTGTCTCTCTGTCTATCTGTTTATCTATCTTTCTATCATCTATCTATCTATCTATCTATCTATCTATCTATCTATCTATCTATCTATCTATCTATCTATCTATCCATCCTTGTATGCCTAGGTCCTTTTCCCTTTTTATGATCTCTTTGGGATACAGACCTAGTAGCAGCATTGTTGGATCAAAAGGTATATGCAGAGTTTGGTTGCCTTCTGGCCATAGTTGCTCTGGAGAATAGTTGGATCAATTCACAACCAACAGGGCATTAGTGTCCCACTTTATCCACTTACTCTCTGACATTAATAATTTTCCTTTCTTGTCATATTAGTCAGTCTGATAGGTGTCAGGTGGGAATAGCTCATATTCTTATAAATTTGACTCAATTCTCTATATATTTGAGAAATAGTGCCTTTTTTCAGAGACACTTTACTAGTATTTGTTAAAAATGTTTGCATCAATATTAATTAGGGAAATCAGTCTATATTTTTCTTTTTCTGTTTTAGCTCTTTCTGGTTTAGGTATCAGAACAATATTTGTATCATAAAAAGAGTTTGGTAGGACTCTACCTATTTTTCCAAATAGTTCATATTGTATTCAAATTAGTTGTTCTTTGGATGTTTGGTAGAATTTACTTATATAACTATCTGGCCCTTGGGATTCTTTTCTTGGGGACTTCATTGATGAATTCTTTAATTTCCTTTTCTAAGATGGGATATTTTGCCTTTCTATTTCCTGATCTGTTAATCTGGATAATTCATATTTTCATAAATATTCATTTATTTTCCTCAGCTTGTCATATTTATTGATATATAATTGGGCAAAATATTTACTAATGCCTTAATTTCTTCTCCATTGGGAATGATTTCACCCTTTTCAGTTTTGATACTGGATATTTGGTTTTCTTCTCTTTTTGTTTTTAAAAATCAAATTAACTAATGACTTATATTTCTTCTGTTTTTTTTTTCTATAAAGCCAGCTGCTAGGTTTATTTGTAGCTCAATAGTTTTTTGTACTTTCAGTCTTACTAATTTTACCTTTGATTTTCAGGATTTCCATTTTGATGCTCATTTGGAGATTTAAAATTTGTTCTTTTTCTGCTTTCTTAAAAATTTGTATGTCCAATTCATTGACCTGTTCTTTTTCTGTTTTTTTTTTTTTATGTGAGAATTCAGAGGAAAAACATTTCCTCTGAGTGATGGTTTGGCTATATCTCATAAATTTTGGTATTTTGTCTCATTCTTTTTAATAAAATTATGGTTTCTATGATTTGTTCTTTGACCCACTTATTCTTTAGGATTGGATTATTTAATTTCAATTAATTTTAATCTATCTTTCCATTGCCCTTTTCTGAATGTAATTTTATTGAATTATGACTTTAAAAGAATATATTTAATATTTCTTTCTTTCTACATTTGATTTTGAGGTTTTTATGCCCTAATACATGATTAATGTTTGTGTAGGTGTCATGTGCTGCTGAGAAAAAAAGATATATAATTCCTTTCTGTTTCATTCAGTTTTCTCCAAAGTTCTATCCTAGCTAACTTTTCCAGTATTCTATTTACCTCCTTAATTTCTTTCTTATTTCCTCTTTTGGTAACATTTATTGAGTTCTGAGAAAGGACACAATGTAGTTTTGCTGTCTGTTTTTTCCTATAACTCACTTAACTTCTTTAAGAATTTGGATGCTATATCACTTGGTGTGTTTAGTATTGATATTGTTTCATTGTCTATGGCACATTTTAGCAAGACAGTTTCCTTCCTGATCTTTTAATTGGTGCTATTTTTGCTTTTACTTTGTCTGAGATCAAGACAGCTGCCCCTCTTTTTTTTTTTTTACTTCATATGAACTGTAATAGATTCTGCTCCAGACCCTTACCTTGACCTTTGTGTGTGTCTCTTTGTGTCAAGTGTGTCGTATACAACATACTGTAGGATTCTGATATTTGATCTACTCTGCTATCTGCTTCCATTTTATGGGAGAGTTCATCCCATTCACATTCATATTCACAGTTATGATTATTAATTGTATTTACTTTCATCTTATTTTTCCACCTATTGTGATGCCTCTCCTTTCACCTTTTCCCTCCTCACCAGTGGTTTGGTTCTATCTACCACCTCCCTTCATATGCCCTCCCTTCTCTGAGCCCTCCCCCCTTTACTTAATCTCCTCCTGTCCTACTCACCTTCCACGTAAGATGGATTTCTATATTCAAATGACTGTGTATATTATTCACTCTTTGAGCCAATACGGATCAGAATAAATTGCAAACGATGCCCATATCCCACCCTCCCATCTTTTCCTCCACTGTAATAGGTCTTTAGCACCTCTTCACGTGAAATAATTTACCTCTGATGCTTCTCCCTTCCTTCTGTACCTAGTGTACTCCTCTTTCTCATCCCTTAATTTTTTTGTCATCCCCTTAAATTCATCTTATACCCTTGTACCCTCTGTCTCTGTATATTCCTTCTAATTGTACCAGTACTAATACATTTTTTAATAATTAGAAGTATCATCTTCCCATGTAATGATATAAAGTATAGCTCTATTGAATCCCTTATGTTTTCTTTTTCCTTTTTAATCTCTTTATACTTCTCTTGGGTCTTGATATTAAATATCATTTATTTTGTTTAATTCTGGTCTTCTCCTTATGAAGGCTTGAAATCCCTCTCTTTTATTGAATGACCATTTCCCTCCTGGATGTATTGTGCTTTATTTCACAGGGTAAGTGATTCTTGCTTGTAGCCCTAGCTCCTTTGCCTTCCAGAATATCATGTTCCATGACCTCCTGTCTTTTAGTGTTGGAGCTGCTAAGTCCTTTGAATTGTTTCTTTCTGTCACTTAAAGTACTTTTTCCTTGACCTGATAGTTCTGAATTTTGGCTCTAATGTTCCTTGGAATTTTTATTTTGGGATCTCTTTCCTGAGGTGATCAGTGGATTCCTTCAATGCCCATTTTATCCTCTGGTTCCAGGATATAAGGGCAGTTTTCTTTGCTAATTTTTTGAAAGATGCTGTGCAGGTCCTCCCTTTGATTATGTATTTCAGTTAGTCAGATGATTCTGAAAATCTCTCTCCTTGATCTATTTTCAAGGTCAGTTGTTTTCTCAATAAGGTATTTTATATTTTCTTCTATTTTTTCATTCTTTTTATTTTTTTTTTGCTCCTTGATGGCTCATAGAGTCATTAGCTTCTACTTGCCCACCTCTGATTTTTAAGAAGTTGGCAATTTACCTGGTGCTTAGCCAGGGTCCTAGTGCTCGTGTATGGTATGTGATGAGACTGGTGGGGAGTTTCTGTGTTTCTCCAGGGATACTATGAAGCAACTGGTAGTCTATCCTCTGGAGGTTGCCTGTGTGCCCTGGGTTAAGCTGAAGCACATTGAAGGGGCAAGCCCTGGGTATGCCTGTTTGCTTAGTCACATGTAGGGTTGGTGTCTACTTGTTTCCCCAAGCTATGTTCCTGTACTTCTTTTGCTACAACGAAAATGCTGTTATAATTATGTTGTTTTACATGAAGCCTTTCTCACTGTCCATATATGAATAACTTACATTTCAGGGTAGCTAGGTAGTGTATTGGATACAGCCCTAACTCTGAAGTTGATAGGACCTGAGTTCTAATCTTACCTCAGACACTTACTGGTTGTGTGACCCTGGGCAAGTCACTTATCCCAAATTGCCTTAAACATCTGGGGACATCTCCAGTCATCTCAATATATATATTTTCACTGGACCCAGATGTCTCTGAAGGAGAGATTGAGGCTAGTGACCTTGCAAAGCCCTGCCCCCCTCCCCTACTGCCACTTAAATCTAATTCACTGCAAGTGATGACATTATGACATTATGCTTTATTTCACAGGGTAAGTGCTTCTTGGTTGTAGTCCTAGATCTTTTGCCTTGCAGAATATCATGTTCCATGACCTCCTGTCTTTCAGTGTTGAAGTTGCTAAATCCTTTGAATTGTTTCTGTCACTTGATGTTATGGTCCTCTTTGAGAATGACGGGCAAACAATGACAACAACAACTTACACTTCATGTATGCATGTCTTATTTGGTACTAAATATATGCATAACATAAGAAACTCTCTGTTTTTGTTGTTTAGTCAATCATTTGTGTCCTACTCTTTGTGACCCCCTGGACCATACCATCCATGGGTCTTTCTTGGTAAGGATTTTGGACTGGTTTGCCATTTCCTTCTATAGTGGATTATGGCAAACAGAGGTTGTGAGTTGCCCAGGGTCACACAACTAGTAAATGTCTGATGCTAGATTTGAACTAAAGCCTTCCTGACCCCAGGCCCAGTGATCTATCCACTTAGCTGCCTAGCTGCCTCCTCTGAAGCTAATCATAAATTTCCTTTTATTCTTTGTCTTTAAAATGAGATCTTCATCCTCTATATTCTTTTTCATAGCCCACTTGGACAAACTTCCTAGCTACCTCTTTGTGGGAATTTCCTATTTTTCATACCTGTTCCCTGTGCTGTAGGATCAGCTGCTGTGGGTTGCTAAGCAAATTTTACTTGATATGTGGTAGCTTCTTTCACAGAAGTAGCTCTCAGCTCAGCTTTACTTAATTGGCAATTAGCACATTTTTGCTACACCCCAAGGCAAAGTAAAGAACACAAAGTTTCTTTCCTCCAGGCTCAACATTCTTGAGTATAAGCTTAGCATGAAGTTTGTTTCTCCTAGGAAACGTTATAAGACATCATTGTTCCTGTTTGACTACTGTCCACAATGATTAAATAATTTAATATCTAGGATTTCCATGTAAATATTAATAATTTAGATCATATGCATTTATAACATAAACATGTAAACATATATGTGCACACATACACACACATATATATACATTTACAACAAACATTGTCAAATGATTATGTTATTAGATGCATCTTAAGTATAAAATAAAATAAGAAAACAAGGATTCTACTTTTCCTTTTTCTGTAATGAATTCTTTTTGTTTGTTTTTAACGGGGCAATGGGGGTTAAGTGACTTGCCCAGGGTCACACAGCTAGTACGTGTCAAGTGTCTGAGGCCAGATTTGAACTCAGGTACTCCTGAATCCAGGGCCGGTGCTTTATCCACCGTGCCACCTAGCCGCCCCGTAATGAATTCTTGACAAAGAATAAAATAATAAAATACTTTTCCATACATTTTGGGGGGGGGGGGGGCGGGGCAATGAGGGTTAAGTGACTTGTCCAGGATCACACAGCTAATAAGTGTTAAGTGTCTGAGGTCAGACATGAACTCAAGTCCTCCTGAATCCAGGGCTGATGCTTTTTCCCTTGTGCCACCTAGCTGTCCCTTCCAGACTTATAACAATCCTAAAAACCCAAGAGGTTCTATGACTCTCTGGAACTTTTTAAGCTCACAATAATATATTTTTTTCCTTACTACTGACTATTCCACCTCTTCCTGATATCCCCTGGTTCCAAAGGTTGTCATGCTGGGGTGGGAGTGGGGATAAGCTCCCATTCTCTATAAAATGCTCCAATAGCATGCATCTCAAATAGCCTCTGACAACCGAAGCCCAACTCCTGGCCTTCTCGTGGCAGAACTGTTTCCACTAACAGGAGAAGGGGTGAAGTTGAGTCACTGTCACCTTAAAACCAGTCACTTCGGGCAGGTGGGGCTCGTTAACCTTGGCAGGCAACCCACCTAGGGGAAGGAAACCCTGATTTTAAACCTCTGCTGCCTTGCGGCTATACCCATATATGGGAAAGGCTTCTGGAGTTAACCCCAAGGAAAAACGAGGAGTCAGAGTCCCTTAGGAAGTTGGATGTTGGACATCACATCCCTCTGGCAACTCCTGCAGCAGCACTGGTGCCAAACTGTATTGGCTCTGCCTCTCCTTTGGATCCACCAATGTTGCCCGAGAGGGAAAACCTGCTGCATGGGCAACAGCTTGTTTTCCAATTGATCCGCCCAGGCCAGTGCCCTGCAGAGGATACTCCAGCTACTCCTCATGGGGTAGATACAACACAGGATGCAGCAGTTACTGGTTATAAGTCACTCAGGAGCTATGGTTCCCGTATTGGACTACACAGCCACACTGTGGCCTGTGGCTCTTCAAGGAGCTTATCCATGGTCGTCCACGACTGACGGAGGCCTACAGCCTCTACAGTTTTGTGGAAATACCTTTATCCCATGCTTACATTCCTCTTTCATCTCTAGATCTCTCAAATATTCTGCATTAACAAAAACAAAGTATCTCCCCATGGAAGATGGCATAGGGAACGCTGAACTAGACTAAGAATTTGATAGACTTAGATTTAAATCCTTACTCACACATGTGAGAAAATAATTATCAATAATCAATTTCTTTGGGTTCCCAGGGATCAGTCCTTTCTCTCCCCACCCCCACCCCCACTCCAGAAAGTCCAGTGTCTTTGAGAGATTTCATCAAATATCATCTGGGACAAACCCAATAGAACAAAAGGAATGGAGATAGATTTCTTTGTCTAGATTGATAACGGACAGATGGGATTAAACCATACCTACATAATGGACTTTGGCCTTGGGGTGGTAGTAGTGGTGGTGGATCTTAACATTCCTTTCCCTACCAAGAGTTGAATGACCTGGTGCCATCCTTAGAGTTCATTATAATACAGACCACCTTCAAGTCATATCAACCAACAGATTTAAATAATGCTAAACAATTAGATTTTTTTGATGTATATGATCCAGCTAGATTTGATTGATGCATAATGACCATTTTCTTATCAAAAAGGGATAAAAAAAACCTGGACAGGTAGACATGTGGTGACTTCAGGCTCTTGGGGAACCACATAGTACCTGTTACTCTCCCACACTCTCTCTCTTGGGTGTCCTTGGGGCCACATACTGTCTTTCTGGAACACCACATGGGTCTCTTGGGGGCTTTTGTCCTGTTTGTACTAACTGGTATGCTGAAGCTCTCTGCCTCTATTATCACACAGTCTGGGTCCATGAGAAATTAGGGAGATGTGGTCAACCCCTTACTGATATAACATTGATAAATGAATAATATGCTTACCCCAAACTGGTATATATAGTAATTCTTTTCAATGCCATACACAAAGTAGTATACTTCTAAAATATCAAAAAATGGAAAGAATATTGGCTCTGGGGTCAGAGGCCCTAGGTTCAGGTATAACTTGTACTGTACATTATTTGTGTGACCTTCAGTGAGTTTTTCATCTTTCTGGGACACAGTTTCCTCATCAATTGAAAAACAACGAAACACAGAACTGGACTAGATAACTTTCGAGGTCCATTTTCTGCTTCAGAGCTATGAAGTAACTTAAATTCTCTCAGTGTGTTCCTTTTTCTATAAAATAGGGGATAATAATAGCACTTATAGAGTGTTCATGAGTATCAAAATCATAAGGTACTTAAATACTAATACTAGGGGCTATTATATAAGAAAATTCAGTACCTCAAAGTGAAAGTGAAACTGAAGAAACACTCTTTTTATTCTCTTTCCCAAAGCCACAAAAGTCAAGCTTTTTAGACTTAGGAATAGCAGGCCCCAAATTTCCTTGTAAAGTTTTGTTTTGGGGAGTTCATAGAATTGTGACAAAATCATAGGATAAAGGACTCTTAAAATAGAGATTCTTTAACAATAGGAGGATGGGGGAGAAGGGCATTTTTTATTTCCTTCTTTATCACTAGAACTTACAGAGCTGGCCTTCCTCATATTCATACTGCAAACAAATAGACACAAAGAAATACAGATATCTTAGTCAAGAGGAAACTGTATATAGGAGGAGAAGATGATCAACAGTGTCAAGTATTGCTGAGGGACTAAAAAGGATGAATATTGAGAAGAAACCATCAGTTTGAGCCTTTAAGACATCATTGGTAACTGGAGAGGAAAGTTTCTGTTGGATGATGAGGTCAAGAATATTAAAAAAGAAATTTTGGGAGCTGAGTGATCTGTTGAGAGTTTATATAGCTAGCTCCATTTTGTTCTGTATTTGCCATTTTACTATGTTGCCTCAGCTTAGGATCAGTTTGAATCAGACTACTTTTCTCTAGTATCTTCCTTTGTCTCTAATTGCTTTATGATTGCAAAAGAGGACTGAGAGGACTTTGCTGAAACAAGTTTGTACCTTCTCTGTATTTTATACAATAAAGAATGGTACTTCTCTTTGATCTAGTGTGAATGACTATGCTAATAAGGACATTCTTTCCTCTTCTACAGGAAAAAGGAACACAAAACAATCCCTCTTTCATTACCCAATCTGTCTCATGTAGCTTTTTTAATTTTTGGTGTGGATGCAGTGATATTTGTCGCCTGCTGAATTATGAGACACTGACTACTGATGGTGTATCACAATTTTGAATGAATAAACTGCAGTTTTACCTCATTGTCTCTTGACTAATTTTTGACATTACCTAGTCCATATACCACAGGAGAAATTTGTCACAGAAAGTGAATTGCAGAAGTTTAAGAAATGAGCTGGTGAATAGGATATGGAAAAAATGAGAGTGAATAGTTTTGCTCCGGGTTTTGTTTTTGTTTTTCTTTACTTGTTTGTTTGTTTTTTTCCTAACAGTTTGTCCTAGTAAGGGAGGAGACTTGGAATCATATCCAGTGGACATCGTAAAATACAGTTAACATCTAAGAATTGGAGAAATTTGGGCATGTTTGAACATAGAAAGGAAACAAATAGTAAACAGGGAAATTGGAGATGAGGTTGTAATTGAGGGGAAAATCCTTAGCTAGCTCTTCCTCAGTTTAATAGTGAATTTTGTCATTCTATTTTAGAAACACATTGTTTTTTCTCACTACTACTATTTCAGATAAAACAGGAAACTGCTCAAACCAGTGAAAAACCTCCAATTCTGTGATCTAGTTTCCTTCAGTCTTGGTTAAACCTCTCATTTTCCAAAGTAAGATTTTAAGCCCAGGCATCACTCTGTTGGGGGCAGCTAGCTTGCTCAGTATATATATCTCTGGGCCTGGAAAAAGGAAGACCTTACTTCAAATCTGGCCTCAGGCTTTTATTACCTGGGTGACT
Organism: Dromiciops gliroides; assembly: GCF_019393635.1. Lineage (NCBI taxonomy): Eukaryota > Metazoa > Chordata > Mammalia > Microbiotheria > Microbiotheriidae > Dromiciops > Dromiciops gliroides. The sequence continues at coordinate 212,516,036 of NC_057861.1, forward strand.
CTGGGCAAGTCACTTAATCCTGTTTACCTCAATTTCCTCATCTGTAAAATGAGCTGAGCAGGAAATGGCAAAGCACTACAGTATCTTTGCCAAGAAAAGACCAAATAGGGTCACAGAGTCAGACATGACAAAAACAGCTAAACAATAACAACAACATCACTCTTTTAAGAATAAAGTGCAGGGTCCTTTTGTTATAGCACCATTGACACAGAAAATAGTCAGGTACTCGAGGTGGAGAGTGCAAGAGTTTATTACATGTGGGCCCAAAGCAGGGGGCCCGGGTGGGGGGGGGGAATCAAAGCTCCAACAATGGTCCCAAGTCTCGTAGCCTACCTGGTTATATACAAAAAGAGTACGGTATAGTAGAAAGTTTATCAAACGAAGATGAGGTCAGTATTCCCCAAACAAAGGATGCATAGTGGCACCTATTGGTTTAGTTATCATTACAAGAATACATAAGAATGAATTCAGTAGTTAAGGGAGGCCTGTTATTGCAGCTGGGGTACCTCAAAGCCAGAGCCTGTCTGAGACGGACAAGGTCGGAAGTATATGTCCCAAATTTAATATGGGGAGAGTTAATTGGGTGGCTCGCCATAATATTGGGGTTCAGAAAATAATGAGGGACCTCTAGGTCCAAAGTTTCCTCCCCTCTGAACTGCCTTTTTCAGTTATTTCTCCCAGGCCAATAAGAAAGGGGATCAACAGCCTCTTTTCAACAAACAAATCACGTTTTATTAAAAGTCAAGGACAAAGGAATAGAGAAAGAGGAAAATGGATAATCTCCCTGGCTCTAGCAAAGGTTGTCTCAAAATCCAAACTCGCTTTTAGCCCAGCTAATTCAAAGAGCTGGATTTTATTAATTCATCACCAGGGGTCTGTAATTTCTATGGCAACCAGTCTCCAGTTTGCTCCGAAAGCTCCTTCAAGGCCAGAGAGCTGACTACTTCCTGTTTGGGTCCCTTTTTCCACCTTTTTCTCCCTCTCCTAAAAGGGGAGGTCCTTCAAGTTGTGTGGCTGAGACTGGTTCTCTGTTTATGATGCATATCACAGCCTCTGAGGATACTCCTTCTCAGGGTTGGCCAAGTTAGACTAGGTTTTACAGGGTGGTCCAGGTGTGGCTCAAGATCTAATCACCTTAAGCGGGTACTTAGTAGTTTCTTATTCACACCCAGTTCAAACACTACTAAATCAATCAAGTTGGACCCTGGGCTTCTGCCAAATTCCATTATTTTACCACAGAAGGCAGAGATTACAGGCCTGCAGCTGTAACTGGAACATAGCAAGGTCAGGGTTTGTTTGAGACAGACAGGGTCAGAGGCTATGTGTGATTTTCTACATCATTTCTAGATTACTAATATGCTCTGATTTAACTGTTACTTCAAAAAAAATATTTCTTAGTACAAGGACTTGAGTCTCTTAGTGGGAGACCTTTCCCTAGATTATGAGAAACATTGACTGGATTTCCTAATTTTAATCACAGAACTCTAGACTATAAATCTGGTTTTCTTGATAACAACAACAACAACATCTATTCTAATAATTGATATTTCTCATTTTTCCTATCCTTTTCTCTATTCTTTTATTTAGATAAGGAATTGACAAAAAGGCACAGAGGAAAAAAATAAACCCAATGGACAAAACAAGTGGTTCTCCTAACCATTTACTTTTAACCTGATCCTTTTATATGCAGATGCAGCCAACAATAAACTAAGTGAGTATTTGATAAAAGCACTTACATCTATTCTCTTACAATTACTAAATTATTTAAAACATCCAAACTAACTCTGTGCTTTTAACTATTTTATCTTTTCTCCACATGAAGACTTGTTGAAATCTGATTAAATTTTATACTTATCTTTTTTCATTCATAATTCTTTCTCCATTATATTTCACACTTAGCATTTATGTCCTTACTTTTAGAAACACTTCTTCACTTTTAACCCCTTATTTATTTTTTTCACCCCCTCACTATAAGTAATAGACTTTGCCCTTGCTTCTCTTTTTCTCCTGAATCAGAAACAGAAATACTGGTGATACCAGATTTCATGGTACTAATTAATCCACTTGAAATGGAAAATATAGCCCAATTATTTTTCATAGAATAAATGTTTTCCTCTAGAATAATAATTAACAAAAATTGTTCTTAAGGAGATACACTGTATTCTGAGATATGAAACTAAAATCCATACTCTAGATACTGAAATGTCTATGTAACTCCAGTCCCAAAGCTATGAGAGCCTTTCTCCTTATTGGTAGAGATTATTGCTCTGCACCTGCATAGGGAGATATAACTCCAAGCTTTTCAGTCTTCTTTTGGTTTTCTGTGAGTCTCTTGGGGCTCTGTAGTTGCTTTAGGTGTTTCTGGGTTTAAAATTTAAGAAAAAAGATGGAAGATGCCAACCCCACATTGGATTGCTGAAGGAAAAAAACTCTGGGAAGAAGCTGACATGAAGGAGCTGGCAGTTTTCATCATGTTCCCATCCGCAGTTTGTTACACTAGACACCTGTGGGGAACCTCCTCTTTGTTGAGATCTAGCATTCTCTCTTGGTTGGGCTGAGTTACCTCATTCCAGTGGGAGAGCTCCTTCACTCTGTATTGTTTGATATATATCCTCTGTTATTTACTTCCTCTGATTTCTATTTCACTATTTCAATAAAAGAGTTTATCTACTTCCTATGTATATTATTGTAGAACTACTATTTGTGGGAAAGGGAGTCAAGCCTTAAATTTAAAGTGGGATCCTATTTCTCTCCAATTACTGAAACAATGATCAGAAGTTAGATTAAGCCTTAAAATCATATTCCCTAGAGTATTAATATTTAAGGGAGAAAATAGGTATAATTCTAACCTGGTATCCTCTCTTTCTAGGAGAATAGAGTGGCCCTCAGTCCCAACGTCCTGTTTCCTCTCCTGGCAGGAATCAGTCTCCCTTGGATAAAGGAGAGGGATGGGGAAGAAGTTAGAAATATCTATTTTGCCTTCCTTCAAGCCACACAATATCACTATACTAATGTGTAGGGCAAACTTCATCAAGTTTATAATTAAGATTTCATATTCTATGGTAGGATTTCTGTAAATTAATCACTCTATGAACAACAAAGAGAAAAATACATCAATATATTTTATAGAAGAATATAACATCATGACTTCAGCTGGCCAGGAGAGCAACTATCATATTCACCCAATTGCAACAATTCTGGACCCCCACTGCTATAGTACACACTCCATTTCCAATCTACCCCAATACCTTCTCCCTTACTTCTTTCTCCCTTAACCCAACCACCACAAATTATGTCCCTCTCAGTTTCTACTGAAGTGCCAGCTCCATAATTAAAACAAGCAATGCTTTTTGAAAAAAAAAAACACTTGCTTTCATTCTCAAAATTTTTTCTCACTCCATTTTATAGCTGTCACTGACACCTTCCTGTTATACTGCATTTTCTACATTTTCCACAATTCACTGGTTGAAGTAGGAGTGCTGGAATACTGCTTCTTTCCCATCACCACTTCCAGACTCTTCTACCAGAATTGAGATTCTAATAGCTGTTATCTATGAACTCCTAGAAACTCTTTAGTGACTAGATAGCTATTACCCTACATCTCTCCTTTTCATCTCTAAACTCCTCAAAAAAGCCATCTATAACTGGGGTGTGGGCCATTACCAGTTGTTTTGTCTTATGTCTTGGCACTGGACTACGATGACTGTGGAAGAAAGAGTGAGGCTGATGACCTTGCACAGTTCTGCCTCACTTAAATCCAATTGTGTACAAGTCATGACATTACCCTCTGTCATTGGTCCTCTTTCAGAGTGAAGGACAAACAAAACCAAAGACAATATAATTGATCTGTCCACTCTTTACATTCTGATTTAAGAATCTTCTCACTTCATTTTTTACCTAAACGGATTTCCCCAAATTTATCAGTAATCTTTTATTTGCCAAATCTAATGGCCTTTTCTTAATTCTCATCATTCTTGATGTTAATGTGGTCTCTGACACTGATCAGCTTCATCTTTTGGGTATTCTCTCTTTAGGATTTTGTGACATTACTATTTCTTGGATTCCCTTCCTTTCAATCTGTCTGAGCACAACTTCTTAGCATCTTTTGTTGGATCCCCTTCACCCAACTCACACACTCTGATTATAGATATCCCTAATGAATCTCTTCTTGGCCCTTTTCTCTTATCTCTGTGTCCTATATCACTTGGTGATCTTGTTACCTCTGTTAGATTCAATTATATTTATGCAGATGCTTTTCATGTCTATTTATATAGCTCTAATCTCTCTGCTGGGCAGCTGGGTGCTTTGGTGGATAGAGTGCTTCGTCTGGAGTCAGGAAGATTCCATGAATTTAAATCCATCCTTAGATGCTTACTAGCTATGTGACTCTGGGCAAATCACTTAACCCTGTTTTCCTCAGTTGCTCATCTGTAAAATGAGCTGGAAAAGGAAATGGAAAACTTTTCAAGTATCCTTGCCAAGAAGACCCCAAATGGAGTCATTAAGAGTCAAATATGACTGAAAAATGATTCCAAAAATATCTTTCACCTAACCTTAATTCTCACATCACCAACTACCTATTGGATATCTTGAACTGGATGTACTATAGACATTTTAAGGTTAACATACCCAAAACATAATTTGTTATCTTTACTGTCAAATACTCTCTCCTTTCAAAAGTCCCTATTACTGTGAAAGGTACCAGCATCTAGCTAGTTAACCTTGGGTGTATCATCCTAATTCCTCTTTGGCACCCACTCTATTTTTCCAATTTCTTGCTGAGTCTTACCTTTCCTACTTTCACAATTCTTTCATATAACTCTATCTACTGATACAACTGTTCAGAGACAGGCCCCCAGTCAAATCAAATTGGTTAATGTAATTGGAGACAGGCTACATTAAAATGAAGGGTTATAACAGACCGCCTCCAATTTTGGGCTATCAATTAAAAGAATTTATACCCTTTTCAACAGGTGGACTGAGTGACTCCTGGATGGAGAAGCCTTGGTTATTTATACAAAAGGATCTGTTTCTACCCAAGCTTGAGTAGAACACAATATGCTTCCCCAACCTAGATTAAATTCCTTGCATGTTTGAGTGGGATCTGACCAAGATGAAGGGAATTAATGCAATCTTACCACCAAGGAGAAACCAGACCATGAAAAATCAGGGCTCTGGAAGAAGGGAGGAGCTCGGAATCTCCCCAAGATTTTGGTTCTAAATAATCATTTCTCACACCTGCTATGGATAAGTAAACTCTTTGTTAATTGTTAAATGAAATATTAATATCTCATTTTATTCCAATATCTAAACCAAAGCTTCTTATACTAGAGGTTGCAATCCCATATGGGGTCACATAACTGAATTTGGGAGTTGCAAAAAAATTTGCAGTAAATATTTGATCTGTATACCTATTTTATATACCTATATACCTGGGGTCACATAAAAATTTCTCAGATGAAAAGGGTTTACGAGTGGAAAAAACTTTAAAAAGCCTTGATCTAAACTACCTAAGGGCTGGCTTGAAAAAGGTTCGAGCTGAGAACACTAGCTTCCTTGCTGTTCCCCATATAAGACACTGGATCTCTGAAAACTGTAACTTTTAACTGGCTGATTCCCATGCCTGGAATAATTCAATAATTCTCCTTACTTCTTCCTCCAAGCTTCTTTGGCTTTCTTGAAGATTCAATTTCAATTTCCTCTTATAAAGGATTAGTGTCCTTTCTCCATTACTTCCTATTCGCAATATATATATATATATATATATATATATATATATATATATATATACATATATACATATATATATAGGTGTCAGATAAGGACATACACACATTAGATTTTAAACATCACAATATACATGTATATACACATATGCATATACTTCTACGTATACACACACACAAACACATACATATACATATATAGAAAATCTCATATGTTTGGATATGTTCTTATACATTAGAAAGTGAGCTCCTTGTTTGGGGGGCGGGGTTTGTTTTTATGTTTCTTTTTATCTTCATCAATTGATAAATGATTGCTGACTTATTTATTGAGTATGCTTTTAGAGAAAATAATCTAAGTCTATAATTCACTGAAAGCTCATAAAATACATTTATATTAAAATGAATTCACTTACATGTAACATTGCTAATAGGGCTCATTGAATTTGCAGTCTTTTTCTCTGCATCACTAAAATTTTCATGGATTTACTCCAGTACCTATTACTGATGCATTTGAAGAATCTGACCATAACAATATGAAAAAAAGGTTAGTTTACTCATTTCAGAAAACTTTCCTCATAATATTATAATTCAATAGCAGTACATATAAAAATATCACAGGTTATAATTTTATTAGTAAAATTAGTAAAAAATATTTATTTTTGGATTTGGTTTCATTAAATGTATTTGCAGAATCTAGAAATGAATGTTTGAAGCTAAGAACATACAATTACTTTTAAAGTTGTGTAATATCAGAGATACTTGTAAGGTGAAAACGGGTTGTATATTCTTGAAATTTAATTTTTATTTTCCCCAATTACATGTAAAACAATTTTTAACATTATTTTTTTTAATTTTGAATTCAAAATTCTTTTTCCCCTCCCTCATTTCCTTCTACTTGAGAAAGCAATAAAATTGATATATGTTATACATATGTAGTCATGAAAAATATATTTACATATTAGTCATGTTGTGAGAAAAATATAGAACCATCCTGCACCACCAAAAATTAATTAAGAAAAAGAATTGTGCTTTGGTCTGCATTCAGACTGCAGTAGTTCTTTCTTTGGAGGTGGATAGAATTTTTCATCATAAGTCCTTCAGAACTGTTTTGGATCATTGTATCAGTGAGAATAAATTACTTCTTGTTGTTGGTGTTGCTGTTGTTGTTTTTGTTTATCCTTTGTTCTCAAAGAGCACCATGACATTGAGGGTGATCTCATGACTTGTGTTGAACTGGAATTTTAAGTGAGGGAGGACTGTTCAAAGTTACCAGAGCCATCTGGGTCCTGTGACAAGATATATATTAGGATGACTGGAGATGGCTCCAGATGTTTAAGGTAAGTGATTTTTACCAGTGTCACACATCTAATAAGTGTCTGAGATGAGATTTGAGTTCAGGTCCTTCCAACTTCAGGGCCAGTGCTCTATCCACTGAGCCACCTAGTTGTCCTTGAGAATAGCTAAATCATTCCCAACTGATCACATACAGTATTGGTATTACTGTGTACAATAGTCTTCTGGTTCTGTTCATTTCACTTTTCATCAGTTCATGTAAGTTTTTCTATGATTTTCTGAGAGCATCCTTCTCAACATTTCGTATAAAACAATAGTATTCCATTATAATCATATACCATAATTTGTTCATTCATTTCACAAATAATGGGCATCCCCTCAGTTTCTAATTTGATACCACAGAAAGAACTGCTATAAATATTTTTGTACATAGGTGTCCTTTTCCCTTTTTAAAAAGTTTCTTTAGTTCAAATCCGGCCTCAGACACCTGATACTTACTAGCTGTGTGACCCTGGGCAAGTCATTTAACCCCCATTGCCCCGCAAAAAAAAAAAAAAAAGTTTCTTTAGGATACAAACTTAATAGTTGTATCACAAGATTAAAGGGTATGCATGCTTTTATGGCCCTTTGGGCCTATTTCCAAATTGTTCTCCAGAATGATTGAATAAGATCTAAACTCCAACAGAATATTAATGTCTCAATTTATCCACATCCCCTCCAACCTTTGTCATTTTTCTTTTCTATCATATTACTCAGTCTCATAGGTGTGTGGTGATACCTCAAAGCAGCTTTAATTTGAATTTTCCTAATCAATAAGCATTTTTTCATATGGCTATAGATAAGTTTGATGATTTTTTTTCTGAAAATTGCCTGTTTATATTTTTTGAGCATTTATCAATTGGTGAATTATTCACAGTCATACATATTTAATTCAGTTCTCTAAATATTTGAGAAATGAAGCCTTAAAGAAATGGCTATAATTTTTTCATAGCTCTGGATTGCTATGGATTTCCTTCCATCCTATTTTCCCCATTTATACTAATCTCTTTTTCTCCTCTTTTACACTGTTCATTCTAAAAAGTGTTTTGTGTCTGATGAATGATTCTCTCAGTCCAACCTAATTGTTATCAGCACTGCTACTTCTCTTGTTCCCTTCCCTTTTTACTTTCTTGTAGGGTAAAATCGATTTCAATACTCAACTGAATGCATTTTATTCCCTCTATGAACTAATTCCATTGGGAGTAAGGTTCAACCACTTCCCCTCCAAATCACTCATTTCCCTCTTTACTGTAAAAGTTCCTTCACACCTTTATGTGAGATAATTTACCCCATTCTACCTCTGCCTTCTCCTAGTACATTCCTCTTTCTCACCCTTTAATGTAATTTACTTTTTAGATGTCATACCATCATATTCAGTTGACACCAATTACCTTTATATATACACCTTCTAATTTCACTAGAAATGATAAAGTTCTTAGGATTTATGTGTTATCTTCCCACTTAGGAATGTACAGTTATCCCTTATACATCATGACTTTCCCTATCCTGGTATTGATATGTGGGCATATGGAATTAAATGGGGAATGAGGGAAGAGCCAAGATGGTGGAGAGAAGCCAGGAAATTACCTGAGCTTTCCTGAATTTCCCTCAAAAACATTAAATCAAACATCTAAATGGATTGTAGAACTACAAAACATACAAAAAAGTGGAAAAAACCCCAAACCTTCCAGCTTAAGATAATTTAGAAGGCCTTCAGGAAAGATCTGTCTCACTTGGGTAAAAGGGGAGCTCAGGACAGCATGGAAGGTATTTGGCCAAGTCAGCAGAAGACTCTTGTCCACAGCATAGATCAGCAGCTGAATTGAACCTCAGTCGTGGTTTAGCAGGTGGCATAGCAGGCCAGTTGTGAGGCTCCCCATCCCAAGTAAAGAAGGCAAACTGCCACTTGGAGAACCCCCCACAGGACAGGCATGCCTAGGCCAGGCCAGTCCAGCTCAGAGAGCAAGCCCAGAGCAGTGAGGAATCTGTAAGCCCCAGAGGCTTCAGAGCAAAAACACAATGATCAGGCCTCTGGCACCCACCACAAGGAGCTTGGGACAGTGTCCTCTGTGTTGCAGGAGCAGAGCTCAATTTTAAAAGTAACAAAATAGGGACAGCTAGGTGGCACTGTGGATAGAGCCCTGGCTCTGGAGTCAGGAGGACCTGAGTTCAAATCTGCCTTCAGACACTTGACACTTACTAGCTGTGTGATCTTGGGCAAATTATTTAACCCCAATTGCCTCACAAAAAGAATCATAAAATAGACTAAAATAAGAGTAAGAAACAGAAAAGAATCCTTGCCATAGAGAGCTAATATGACAATAGGAAAGACCAAAACACAAAATCAGAAGAGGATAACACTGCCAAAATGACTACATGTAAAACCTCAAAGATAAAGATGAATTGGTCTCAAGACCAAAAAGTCTTCTTGGAAGAGCTCAAAAAGGATTTTAAAAATCAAATAAGAGAGGTAGAAGAAAAATGGGAAAAGATATGAGAGAAATGAGATATGCAAGAAAATTATGAAAAAAGAGTCAACAGTTTGGGAAAGGAAACATAAAACTTGACTGAAGAAAATAATACTTAAAAAAATACAATTGTCCAAATGGGGAAAACAAACATTGAAGAAAAGAACTCTTTAAAAGGTAGACTTGGCCAAATGAAAAAGGAGGTACAAAAGCTGACTGAAGATAATAGTACCTTTAAAAATTAGAAGTGTGCAGATGGAAGCTAATGACTTTATGATATATCAAGAATTAGTCAAACAGAATCAAAAACATGAAAAAATAGAAGAAAATGTGAAATACCTGATTGGAGAGACAACTGACCTGGGAGATTGATCCAGGAGAGATAACTTAAGAATTATTGGACAATGTCAAACCATGATAAAAGAATAGCATAGACAGCATATTGCAGGAAATTATCAAAGAGAACTGCCCTAATATTGTAGATTCAGAGGATAAAATAGTCATTGAAAGAATCCAACAATCACCTCCTAAAAAAAAATCCCAAAATGAAAACTCCAAAGAATATTGAAGCTAAATCACATAATTATCAGGTGAAGGAGAAAATATTGCAATCAGCCAGAAAAAAATAATCTTATCCTGAAGAATGACTGGGTAAAACAAGAAATCTGTTGGTTTAGAGGGGAAATCTGGGGGAGCTGCTGCGGGTTGCTTCCTCACTTGACCATCTTGGCTTGGATTAGAGAGGCCGAGGAAAGATTGAAAGTGATGCAACAGAACCATGAAAAAGCAATACAAAATAATAATATAAAAATACAAAAACATATTGAGGAAAATAATTCCCTAAGAAACAGATTTGGCCAAATGGAAAAGGAATTACAAAAAGTAAAATTCACTTCATCTCTTCACTGTTGATTTGTAAAATAAGGGCAGTGAAGACTAGATTGATGCTACTGTTACTTCCAGTTCTACATCCTGGTATCCAATTTGTGTCGATGAAACAATAACAACAACAACAACAAAACAAAAAAGTTTTAAAATATTTGAATGGTATGGAGGAAAGGGATGAAGGAACAAAGCAGATTGTCATATTTTCTGGTGATCTATAGGTTTTCTTCCCTAATGCAATTGTAGTTGGCTTTCTTTGAACAAACAAACAAACAAAAATCTATTGCTCAAAAGAACTATCCAAGACCATAGCTGCATCACTGTTCCCTAGAGGTGGTACTAAAGAAAGGAAACTAGTTTTTCCAACTACTACAAAGGTAGATGAGTGCACTTGTTAAATTATTTTTGCCCTGTAATCTCTTCCAAATATTCCTTCTTACTTGAGCATTGGGATGTTTGTATGAGATTTTAACTGATCCTCCAGCTACTACTACCTCCCTTAAATTTCCTTGTAATTTTTAGTATATTACTTATGTTTACCTGGTTTTGCTTCTAATAGAATGGAGGCCTCTAGAGGTCAGGCAGTATTTAATTTTTTGTCTTTGTATCCACAGCACCCAGTGTATACAATGGTAATTTATTAAAAGTTGGTTGGTTGATTAAATGACTTACCTAGTCACAAAACTTCTAAGCATGAGTCTAAATTTATATGCTAGTTTCAAGGATAAGTATTCCATTTCAACACTCTGATCCTCCACTGCTTACAATTTATCTCCTTCCCTCAGTTTCAGTCATAAATGCCTTTTTAGAATAAAATGTGCAATGGAAAGAGAAAAAATAGATAAATGCAGATCTCGCCTTTGAAGAGTTTATAATGTAAAGAATCTGTTATAGAGAACCTAGTGGTAAGGGAGTGAAAGGAGGCAAAATTTAAGTCCAGAGAAAGCTAAATTAATGGTAGTTACATGTTCCTTGGAAGGGTAAAGGTGATTTAATTCCAGAATACTGATTTTAATCATTCTTTGTATTGCTTCAATGCATATATTCTTTATTTTATTATTCAATTACTATAAACATATTCATTATCATAACTATACAAAATAAAAGGTCCCCAAATGAAGTGTTTTAAGGGAAATCATTATTTAAATAACAGGAAAATTTTAAAAGGGGCCATTACTGAACCTGTATACACACATACATACATACATACATACATATGAAAGTGGAAAAAAACCATGATTGATCAGCAATTTCCCCTCTTAGTTTATTTCACAAATAGTAAATGAATTACTTGACAACAGACTAATCAATTCCAATAGCCTTCTCTATAATTTTTCATTGATGGCATATTTGAGAAACTCCAACACTGTATAGAATATAATTGGCATGATTCTGTATAAGTTGACGATAAAAAGTAATTAAATAATGACTTATTTCTCATGTTTCATTTACAAATAAGATTTGGAAAGTTTCAAGGAGGATTGTGTAGCAGTCAACCTGCTTCAGAACATGTTTGTTAAATATAATTATTATAAACGAGTTAGTTGAATGACTTACATTAAATTTTGAGCTGTGTGAGGTGTTTTATAGTACAAAGAAAAGTGGGAAGTATTGGCTCCTTGCTGGATTTGCCATACAACTCTAAAAAGTGAGAATTGGTTTTCCTTTGGAACAGAGTTTTAACAGTTACTTATCTGAACAGTAAAAATTATGTTTTTAACACACCAAGTATTTTTTTTTTAACAATGCCAAGGATAACTGGTAAGGTTTTGTTAGTTCCTAATAGATCTTATGCTTTCCAATTCAGGATTCAGCTATGCATACAAGTTAAATAAGATATATAGTCACATCAGATGGAAAGAGTAAGGTAGTTAAAATTTGAAAGTACAAAGGTCAAAATTGTTCTCTTTTAGTCCAGCTAAATTCATTGTCGTAGGATGTAATATCCCAATGACCCTATAATATGTGGATGTCAAATAAAAAACTGGTAGTATAAGGAGATTTTGTAAAGAGTAAGGAAATAACGGGAAGAATTGAACAAAAATAGCATAGAATATAGAATATGTATTGATGTAGACTATACTCATTGAGTCCAGACTCCAGTCAAGTACCATTGCATTGGGGGAGGAGCATTATTAATGGAGATTTGGGAGTCTAACTGCAAAAGAGCTCTATGATTTAAAATGTATAGTTTTGCTGACACTTAAAAAACATTATTTTCTTAGAATTGAATATAAGTATGAAGAGAGAGAAAGAAAAAAAAATAACACGGGGGAATATGTATGTAGAGAAAACATTACTTTCCTCCTTGTGAGGTTAGGAACTATGAGGCATACTGGAATGCATGTGAAGATATGAATAAAATAATATGATTTCTAGTTCTATGCCTTGCCTTACTTTTATACACAGTACAGCACAGTATAATATTGTTGAGTTTATGAAACATAGTCATGTGAATTGCTCTTTAAAACTTTGTAACTTAGTTGGGGTAGGTACTATTATCCCCATTTTAGAGTTAAAGAAACAAAGATTGATGGGATTAAGTTACTGGTCTCTCCTTCCCCAAGTCATAAAGGTAAAAAAAAGACAAAATTGAGATGAGAACCCAGGTCTTTTGATTCTGATCCATTACAGAACATGCCAAACTGTGACTAAAGGAAGGGAAATTTGAGAGCCAGATTTTAGAATTTCATTAAAAGTTTTGGGTATTCTGTTTATGATAAACAGCAAAAAATACATCTGAACCCCCTCAGATTGCCACAGCCTCATAACATATAACACCACAGCTTTGGCAATAACTCAGGGAATTGTTCCCTAGGGTGTAGGAAAAATTCTTTCCTGGAAAGAATTGGGTGTATCTTGTACCACTGGATTGTTAAGAAGAATCTAGTCTATCACAGTTGATCAACACATAATGTTGATGATACTGGATACAATGTTCTCCTGGTTCTGCTCATCTCACTCATCATCGGATCATACAAGTCCTTCCAGGTTTCTCTGAACTCCTCCTGCTCATCGTTTCTTACAGCACAATAGTATTCCATTACATTCATATACCACAACATGTTCAGCCATTCCGCAATTAATGGGTATCCCCTCAATTTCCAATTCCTTGCTACCACAAAAAGAGCAGCTATAAATATTTTTGTACATATGGGTCCTTTTCCCTTTTCCATGATCTCTTTGGAAAAAAGACCCTAAAGTGGTATTGCAGAGTCAAAGGGTATGCACAGCTTTATAGCCCTTTGGACATAATTCCAAATTGCTCTCCAGAATGGCTGGATCAGTTCACAACTCCACCAACAATGCATTAGTGTTCCAATTTTTCCACAGCTTCTCCCACATTTATTATTATCCTTCTTTTTGTCATATTACCCAATCTAATAGGTGTCAGATAGTACCTCAGAGTTTTTGTAATTTGCATGTCTCTAATCAATAGTGATTTAGAGCATTTTTTCGTATGGGAATAGATAGCTTTGATTTCTTCATCAGAAAACTGCCTGTTTGTATCCATTTACCATTTTTCAATTGGGGAATGACTTGGATTCTTATAAATTTAATTTAGTTCCCTATATATTTTAGAAATGAGGCCTTTATCAGAAGTACTAGCAATAAAAATTGTTTCTCAGCTTTCTGCATCCCTTCTAATTTTGGATGCATTGCTTCTGTTTGTACAACAACTTTTTAATTTAATGTAATCAAAATCATCCATTTTGCAATTCATAATATTCTCTATCTCTTGTTTGGTCATAAACTGTTCTCCTTTCCAAAGATCTGAAAGGTAGACTATTCCTTCCTCTCCTAATTTACCTATGGTATCACCTCTTATGTCTAAATCATGTATCCATTTTGACCTTATTTTAGTATAAGGTGTAAAATGTTGGTCTATGCCTAATTTCTGCCATACTATCTTCCAGTTTTCCCAGCAGTTTTTGTCAAATACTGAATTCCTATCCCAGAAGCTAGAGTCTTTGGGTTTATCAGACAGTACATTACTAATGTCATTTACTACTGTGTCTGATGTGCCTAGCCTATTCCATTGATCCTCCACTCTATTTCTTAACTAGTACCAGATAGTTTTGATGATCGCTACTCCAAAGGACTCATGATGGAAGGGGCTCTCCAAATCCAGAAAAAAAGAAGGAACTGTGGAATATGGAGGCTGATTGGACTATACTATTTCTTTTGTTTTTGATGCTGTTGTTTTTCTGTTTTTCCTTTTTGCTCTGATTCTTCTCATATAGCATGACTAATGCAGAAATATGTTTAATGTTATTATATGTATATATAATCTATGTCAGATTGACTGCTGTCTAGCGGAGGTGGGGAGGGAAGGGAGGGAGGGAGAAAGGTTTGAAATTGGAAATCTTATCTAAACAAATGCTGAAAACTAAAATAAATAAATAAATTTGAAAAAAGAATTAGGTGTATCTCATAGGGCCTCTCATCTCTTTTCCTTAGTTAAAGCTAATAAGATTACTACCAAAAAACAAACAAACAAACAAAATAAAACAGATGCATTCTAGACCGTCTGGTTTTTCTGCATGACTAGGATATAGAATAATATTGTAGGATTCTGATTTTTAATCCACTCTGCTATTTGTTTCCATCTTATGGGAGAGTTCATCCCTTTCACATTTACAATTATGATTACTGTGCATTTCCCTCCATCCTATTTCCCCTTTGTACTTTTCCTTTTTTCACCCTATTCTTCTTCACCAATGTTTTGCTTCTGAGCATTGCCTTCCTCAATCTCCCCTCCCTTTTTTCAGCTCCTCTCCCTTTTCTTTCCACTTTTCTCTCTGCTTTTGCTCTCCCTTCTATCAGTGCCCCCTTTTTCCTTATCTTTTTACTTTCCTAAAGGGTAAACTTAGTTTATTTATCCAAATGAGTGTATATGTTATTCCTTCTTTCAACCAAATCTGATGAGAATAAGGTTGAAACAATGCTCACCCCTCCCTTCTTTCTCTCTATCATAATAGGTATTTTACACCTCTTCGTATGATGTAATTAACCCCATTCCAACTCTCCTTTTCTCTTCTCCCCATTTATTCCTTTTTTCACCCCTTACTTTTCTTTATATCATCACATCAAAGTCAGTTTATACCTATAGCCTCTATGTATATTCCTTCTATCTGCCCATATAAAGTTACATTTATGTTATAAGTATAATCTTCCTATATAGGGAGAGAAACAGTTTAACCTTACTGAATAACTTTTTTTCCTGTTTACCTTTTTATACTTCTCTTGAGCCTTGTATCTGAAAATCAAATTTTCTGTTCAGTTCTGGTCTTTTCATCAGGAAACCTTGAAAGTCCCCTATTTCATTGAATATTCATCTTTTCCCCTGAAAGATAATGCTCAGTTTTGTTGGGCAGTTGATTCTTGGTTGCAATCCAAGCTCCTTTGCTTTCAAAATATCATATTCCAAGCCTTCTGAAACTTTAATGTTGAAGCTGCCAGATACTTTATAATCCTGACTGTGGCTCTGTGATATTTAAATTGTTTCTTTCTGGCTGCTTGCAATATTTTTTCCTTCACCTGATAATTCTTGAATTATGCTACAATATTCCTTAGAGTTTTCTTTTTGGGACTTTTTTTCAGGAGGTTATTGGTGGATTCTTTTAATGACTATTTTATCCTCTGATTCTATAATATCGGGGTAGTTTTCCTTGCTAATTTCCTGGAATATGGTGTCAAGACCCTTATTTTGATTATGACTTTCACATAGTCCAATAATTCTTAAATTATCTCTCCTGGGTCTGTTTTCCAGGTTGTCTTTCCATGGGTTATTTGACATTTTCTTCTATTTATTCATTTTAAAATTCTGATTCTTGATATATCATAGAGTCATTAGTTTCCATCTGCTAAGTTCTAATTGTTAAGGCATTATTTCCTTCAGTAAGCTTTTGCACCTCATTTTCCATTTGTTCATTTAGCCAATTGTATTTTTTAAGGACTTGTTTTCTTTAGTCAATTTTTGTTCTTCATTTTCTTTTATTTTTTTTTATTCTGAATAGAATTTTATTTTCCAAAATATATGAAAAAACAAAATTTTAACATTGTAACGATTGGAATGATGCCACCTGCTGGAGACTTACTGTAGAAGAGTTCTGCCCATGAAGCGAAGGTCTTTGAGGGTAAGACCAGGAGTCTTTTCTTTGGAAAAGGAAGTGACGCGGGCTAGTGGGAGGAGGAAGGAAGAGACTGAGGTTCCTTTTCCTGAGGATGCTGGTGGAGAGGGGAGCTAGAAATGTGCTCTCCCTTTAATAGATAGGAATCTAGGCCTTTTCTTCTCTCTTTACCAAACTCCTATTCTCCTTAATAAATGCTTAAAAGTCTAACTCTTGCTAAAGCTTATAATTTATTGGCGACCACTCATTAGATATTTTAGACAGTTTAGCTAGAATTTTAGCCCTTAACAGATGGCTGACCACGAAGAGGAAAGCTAAACCTCAGTCTTCTGATCTTCTGGTTGGGTAAGAAATTTCCCCTCCCTCTCCCTTTAACTGCTAAGTACTGGCGTACTGGCTGTGTTTTCCCTTTAAATTTTTTCAAATGGACCTTTTAAACTCCCTAATTACCCTATTTTTGAGTTTAGTCTGTTTAACCAGACAAATGGAGGATAAGATCATGTCAATGCTTTGTTTTTGTGGATTTTCTATTTTTCTTTTTCTTTTTGTTAGAAGAGCCAGCAACATACTCACACAAGGAAATATCTCCCACTCACCCAACCAAGCCTTTTCAGAGAAACCAGAAGAGATTCCTACAGCTTTTCCCAGTTCTAACACTAATTGTTGCTCTAATTTTGCATGCCTGGAGGCAATGACCCACCCTCTAGAAGCTTTTAATCCCCTAGCACCTGGAGGCAAAGTGGGGGAAGAGGAATCCAGGCCTGAGTTCAAAATCAAGTCTGATTCAAATTGTGCTGGTCCTTCCCCTCCTCTCCAGACCCCACCCTCTACTCCTCCCATGGCCAAGCCCATTGCTTCCCCTGCCTGGGAAGTCCAGAGATCTAATGCTCATGTGCAACTTTCTCTAACTACATTTGCAGCTTCAGGCTCAGCCCTTCCCCAACCTGGCTGTGCTTCTGAGACAACCTTAGAAAACCCTTTAAATTCCAGATATGCTCGTTTTGTTCATAATTTTGCTAATCTGCTTTTGTCTTTCATTAGTAATCTTATAAAGCATTTGTATGGTGAAAAGACTGACAGACAATATAGAGGGGTTAAAGAAGAAAAATTTAAGCTGAATAAGAATGACAATCATCAACATAGTTCAAGACTCTGCTTCTTTTGCCATGGAAGGGTATATATTTTACAGAAATGTAGAAGTAAGCAGCAAGGTATTGATATGAGTATTGGGGATTTTAGATATCGGACTCAAAAGTGTTCTGAATTCACTCAGAGTAATAGTATCAGTTCAGAAGTTACATAGGATTTCTATGCTAGCACATATACATTTTGAAATTAATGGTATGGGTTTATTTTCATAGAGATTTTCATGATTTTGAGATTGTGTTTTATACTTAGTTTTTAAAACAAGGAGAATATTTGTAAAAGCTTTTTATAGTCATGTGATCAAGTTTATATTTTACAATACTCTTATTAATATTAAGTTCATAATCATTTAGATTTCCCTAGTTTGAATTTCATTGTCTTATTATTCCACGTGTATTTTCTTCTATTCATTCATCTATCTAATTTTGAAACATGGTTTTGATTTCATAATACAATGTTAATTCTAGGAGTATTGTGCTCCCATATTCTGAGTTGTTTGTTTTTGTTATTTTTTCTCAACTTATTATTTGATCAAACTCTTTAAAGCATTTCCCTGGCAAATTGGTTGCCATGGCAAGTGTAAATTGATTCTAGAAGTATTATTTTTGATAAGCATATTCCAAAAAAAAAAAGAGGGGAACATTTGTAAAAGTTTTCTTTTTTCAAAAAAAAAGTTTTCTTTGAGATTCTGTTGTGCTTTAACTTGTACTTAAATATGTTCTGATTTTTCACAAAAGTGATTGTATACTAAGTAAAAAAAAAGGGGTATTATTTGAAATTGTTGCATAATTATATATTGTGTTCTGAGTCAAGATGTATTCACATTTTTTGCAATCATTTATTATCCTCAATTTTTAAATCCATATGAGACTTGGATTATGGGAATTTATCATTTAAGACACTAATTGCCTTTATTCTGAGTTATCAGATGCCAGTTGGCCAAGATGCCATCCAATCACAAGAGGAATACATGCAAGAGCAGACACTGAACTGTCACATGAGGGGAGACATGCATGAAGTCAAGGTATGGCCGAGAGAACGGCTTTTGACAAATGTTGAGGTTGGATTCTCTTGGTTTAATATTTTATTCTCTTTTTCCCCACAATATTATACAGATGGCTGGAAGTATTCATCCCACCCATCTCATTCTACACCTGATTTCTATGCTCCCTCCTATATGCTTGATGCCATGGACATCTCAATCCTGTATGGAGCAAACTGCCTCAGTTTACCCAAATAACTCGAGGAGACCACCAAGTCAAGCAGAGACAGATTTATTACATCCTCATGAGGACGGGCAAAACCCAATTACACATTGAAGTCTTGCAAAGATATGCCCAATCCTCTAGGTTTTTATAGTAATCTTGAAAAGGACTGTCCCCACATACACCTAGGGTGGATGAGCTCACAATCTAACATCCAATCCTGTCTCACCCAGGGTGCGTATGGAGACATGCATACGTGTTCCAGGGACAAGGGGGAAAAGGGGAGGGGGAACAAGGTCAAACCAAAGGAAAAGGAAACAGGGGAGTGAGAGTCAGATGTTTCACATCTCACAGTTCCCACTGACTCCCCTCTCCAGGCCCCTGTCTCTGAAGATAAGGATGACAGGATTAAAATTTATCTTTGGCTATGTTGGGAAGAAAAGAATAATCCATTGTTGGGACCCCAAGGCCAAGGGGATTCTGCTCTGAGAAAAAGAGACAATGTTACTTAACATCTGGTCTCAACTTAATGGCTGCATTCTGTGCCTAGTCCCATCCTTTCTTCTTGAGTCCCGAGTATTGAATTGGTGGGCAAACTCCCTGACCCACTGACTGGGGTTCTGACACATGATAGATTGCAGACAAAACTAATATGTAGCTGACAAGTGGGGAGACTGAGCAGAAGTAAAAATACTGTTAATTGGCAATAAAACTTAAAGGAGACAGTGAGAATTTTGACAAGCAATAAACTTCTAACAAACTATACTGGGGCAGGTCTGGGTACCTTCCAGACCCCATGGTCAGAGTTTAATCTGACTCAAATCCATAATCATATCATACAATCCCATGCATCTGATTAAGTCTGACTCAGTTTCCTCCAATATGTTCGGTGGCATGGACATATATTCCATCCACCTATTTTAAGCCTGGCATACTGTATGGGCAGTACATATTGCTCAAGTGTGGGAATGCTCATATCCCATCATTTCTCTGTTCTTTTATGGTAACCCCCATAATTATCTCAGGTGTCATGATAAATATAGTGTTGAATTTGGCCTTGACACCTGTTACCAATTATATTAGATTTTTTAATTTCTCATAATGGCATGAGGATAATTAGGCAGATGATGCAAAAATTGATGAAACAAAGATAAAAATTATTTTTAATAATTAATATCGCAGCAATTGTCTTCTCAATTCAAATCCAGCCTCAGACACTTAACACTTACTAGCTGTGTGACCCTGGGCAAGTCACTTAACCCCAACTGCCTCACTAAAAAAAAAATCCTTTTTGAGCTCTTCCAAGAAAGCTTTTGGGTCTTGAGATCAATTCATCTTTTCACTTGAGGCTTCACACGTAGGCATTTTGACAGTATTATTCTCATCTGAGTTTATGTTTTGGTCTTCCCTGTCCCCATAGAAGCTGTCAATTATAAGGGTCCTTTTGTGCTTCTTACTCCTATTTTAGCCTATGTTTTTTACTTTTAAAGTTGAGGTCTGCTCCTGAGGCACAGGACACTCTTTTGCAGGTTTCTTGTACTAAGCGATAGGGGCCTGGTAACTGGCATTCCTCTCTGAGTCCTCTGTGGATTATGGATTCCTCACTGCCCTAAGCTTGCTCCCTATACTGGGATAGTGTGGCCTAATTGCACCTGTTTTGTGGGTGGTTCTCCAGCTGTCAGTTTGCCCTCTTAGCTGGGGCTGGCAGGTCTCACCACTGGCCTGCTGTGACACCAGCTTTCTGATCCAGGACTAAGAGGCCTAGGTTGCTGATCTATGCTGTGGCCAAGAGCCTCCTGCTGACTTGCCCAGACTCCCTCCACACTGTGCTACACTGAGCTGAGCTGTGCTCCCCTTTTGCCCAAGTAAGACCAACCTTTCCTGAAGTCTCCTAAATTATCTCAAGTTGGAAGATTGTTTCTGTCTTTTTGTAGGTTTTGTAGCTAGAGAATCAGTTTAGAGGCTTGATTTAATGTTTCTGAGTGAAACTTGGGAGAGCTCAGACAACTTCCTGGCTTCTCTCTGTAATCTTGGCTCCACCTCCAATAAAGAATAATAAATATGGGGGCAGCGAGGTGGTGCAGTGGATAGAGCATCGGCCCTGGAGTCAGGAGGACCTGACACTTGACACTTACTAGCTGTGTGACCCTGGGCAAGTCACTTAACCCCAATTGCCTCAACAAAAAAAAAAAAGAATAATAAATATGTCCCTCAACACAGAAATGGAAAGGTGGGCAAAATGAATTGTAACTGATGATAAAGAAGATAGGAAGAAAAGCACAAACCTCTGCCTCAAATGTGTCTCCTCTCCATTTCTTCCTATACCCATTGCCAGATTGATATTTATAAAGCATAGGCAGGTTGTCACTCCTCTGATCAAGGAGGTTTTTTAACTCCCTATTACCTCTAAGATTTTTTTTTTAATTATCTGCTTGACATTTGAAACTTTTCATAATCTGGCCCAAATCTTCCTTTCTGAACCAATAAATAATATTAACTTTCATGTATTCTACATTCCAGTAAAACTAACCTACTTAATGTTTTCAAGTTAGCTAGGTTCCACAGTGGATTGAACACTGGGCCTGGAGTCAAGAAGACCTGAGTTCAAATCTGTCCTCTAAGACTTACTAACTGTGTAACCCTGATAAATGGTTTTATTTTTCTATTTCCTGTTTCTGTGACTTTCTATAAGCATATATATTATATATATATGTATATATACACATATATGTATGTGTATATATGAAAATGTTGCACAGGATCCCATAAAAATGTAGAACGCAGATAAAACATTTACATAGTTTATTAGTACCCTACCAAGATGGTGATCATATTTTGGCCTCTTGAACATTATTTTCCCTGGTGCCTGTACTGTTCAAGTTATTTATTGTAATATAGTGTTAGTATGTATGTGTATGTGTGTGTGTTTTTTGGGGGAAGCAAGGTCCAAATTCCTTGTTTCCTAAGAAGTAGGTCTACTCCACTGTTGCTCCAACCTTACACATGAGTACCCTTTATTATCCAGGAATGATGCTGTTCAGGAACACTTTCTGTGAATTTCCTACCTATTTCAAATGCAATCCCCATCAACTTCTACAGAAATTATCAGTATTTTGGCTGCCATCATCTCTTGAACTTGAAGGTCTGCTTTCTTAAACTTTACATGATTTCCATTCAGGCAAGTAGATGACTGCATTTGCCATTTTCTTTTGTAGAAACTTGGGTACTTCCTCTTGACCAGTGATCAAAAAGAGTTAAGTAAGTATATATAACTCTCATGTGCATCCATTACTAATTTTTTCTTTTGCCTAGGACCTGCATCAGTTATTTCTTGTTCTTTTCTACTTTACAAAGGAGTAAAATGTATAAGAATAAAAGATACTAAGCCTTCAAATTCATATATATATCAGGAAAAGGGACGGGTTCTCTTTAAATAACCATGGAGTCATAAATTTAAAGGTAGAAGTTTCCTCAGAGGATGTTTAAGCTCCAACTTCTTATTTTACAGGTAGGAAACTGAAGCTTAGAAGTTGCTTAAGGTCATAGAGGTAGTATGCATAAGAAGAAGGATCTGAACCAGACTCTTAGTCTTTATCTAGTGTTCCATTCCTCTACTGAGTCTTAGTTAGCCAAATAATTTTGTAAGCAGTTCCAATCATTGCAAAACCAATCAGAAGTTTCTGTTGTCCTGCAAGGAGGCATTAATATGCATATGCATGTACTAAAACAGGAAAAATATGTTCAAATAAGTTTAGGACAGGAATTTTTAACCTTCCTTATGTGCATCATGGAACCCTTGGGTAATATGGTTAAGCCTAGGGAGCACTTCTCAGACTTCTTTCAATGCAAAAATAGAATAGACAAGACTAAAAACAGTTATATTGAAACACAGTTACCAAATTTGGGGGAAAAAAAGTTCATGAACTTCTGGTTAAGAACCTTTGGTCTAGGGAAACACTCTCACCCTCAATAGGTTCTTATAATCATCTCGTTTTTCCCTAGTAGATTGGAAGTTCCTTGTGGGATGGGACTAATTTGTTTTTATTTTTTATATTTTTATCTAATACCTACCACAGT
The DNA here is from genome assembly GCF_019393635.1 of Dromiciops gliroides. NCBI lineage: Eukaryota > Metazoa > Chordata > Mammalia > Microbiotheria > Microbiotheriidae > Dromiciops > Dromiciops gliroides. Next base: position 212,539,009 of record NC_057861.1, read on the forward strand.
TTCTGTCACCTGCTTGGTGTTGAAGGAATGTTAGCTGAATTGAATTAACTTGAATAAGGAGGAAGAGAAGCTGAATTCATTTACTTTTAATGAAGGAAATCACTACAAGCATTTCAAAGCTAAATGGGGGAGGGGAGAACATCTTTCTACATGTTTCACATTTCTTCCACTTGCTTTTTTTTTTCTTAGAAAACATAAACAATGGCAAAACATAAGGGAATTATACCCCAGAGCAGCTGGTAATTCCATTCTAATTATATCAATTATTCTAAATCGTGGCAATCACTACAATTATGGGAATTTGTGACAGCCAGGTGAAAAAAGACTATGGTTCCCTTAAAAGAATGCATCTCTCTCACATGGAACATGAAATAAAAAAAAATATGAAGATTGTGTTCCTATCTCCTCTCAAACCTAACAGATAAAGGTCAAAAGAAAAACCACTCAACAAAGTGAAAACAACTTTTTATCAAAGAAAAAACAGCTGAACCTGCAAATAAGCAGCAGTCTCTCATGCTGAGAATTTATCAGCTTCAATTGGGGGGAAAAATGAAAAGCTACAGGGAACAATATCTCAAAAGCAATTGGAAAATCTTGGAGAACTAAAAAAAAAAGAAGAAAAAAAGAGTGTGTCTACCCACACTATAAATGTGCACCAACAAACGAAACAATATCACCTTTAGATAACATCAGAGAAGACTACTTCCAAATAAGTTAGAAATCCCTGAAGTTCATTTCAAATAAATTTTTAAAATATTCGTTCTTTAATAAAAATTATGATGAACTGAGAATCAAACTTTTTTGATTCTATAGGTGGTCTTAGATGATATTTGATACAAATAATTAGGTCGATTTTAATGAATAATTGCAATTGTGCAAGAAAAGTGACTAAATGGCTCATAAACATTGACCTTTTTGATAATGTTCTGGGCATATATGCCATGAAAATTAAGGATGAAAAGAAATATTTACCAAAATATGAATAGTAAGATTGTGTGATTGTGTATGAGGGAAGGTGGTGGCAATAAACTAGAAATAAAGTAGATGCCCATATACTAGAAAAATTATGGCATGTAAAATTAATGGACTATTATACTATAAGAAATGAGTAATATGATAAATACAGAGAAATATGAGAAGAGGCTTATTCACAGGTATAGTGAAATAATCAAACCAGAAAAATATAGCACATTTACTAATGAAAAGAACATTAAAAGAAACATTAAAACATTAAACGAAAGCTAATTCTGAGTAATTATAATCACTATTATTGATCTTGGATGACAAATTCTGAAAAATGTTTCCCTCCACTCATCAAAGATATAGGATTCTATGCAGGACCAACCATTGCATGCATATGGTCACTTTTATTTTGTTGTGTTTTTCTGCTTCTGTTTATTTCACTGAATCTTTGAATAAAAGTCTTTCCAACTTTCCCTGAATTTATCATACTATCAGTTGTTATTGCTTAACTGTTTTTCTTTGATTCTAGTAAGAGTTAAATTACTGGGAGTTCAATTAGTGGGAGGGGTGGGAGTGGGGTGGTATATTCAGAAATGATTGTGAAGGTAAAACAAAAGGTAATTTGTATTATAGAATATACAAAGGATGCTAATTTATAATAGTGCTGAGAAGAAAGGTTTAGGTTAGGCTATGTAGGGATTTAGAAGAATTTCTATCTGATTCTTAGAAAAAACTTGGGAACCATTGGAGTTTATTGAGTGTTTCTGTTTATGTGTAGGGGGTGGTGGTAGTGGTGGATAGGTTTTGTGTGTGTGTGTGTGTGTGTGTGTGTGTGTGTGTGTGTGTGTGTGTGTAGAATTGATGTTCAAATAGACTCCAGATGTAGCATTTTATTTGATCTTTCTTGAGAAAAATGTAACTTTATAAGTAGATATACAAACAGGAGTATGAGAAATATATTTTTAATAAGAGATGAAGTCTACCATCACCACATCCCCATAACACATATGTAAAGATAGACTTGCACAGTATAAGCTCTCAAAGATCAATATAACTTTTGAGCTACTTACATGGATTAGAAATAGATCTGACCTCCACAAGCTAGAAGCAAATCTAGCATTTCTTTTTGTTTTGTTTTGTTTTTGTTTGGGATTTTTTTGTGGGGCAATGGGGGTTAAGTGACTTTTCCAGTGTCACACAGCTAGTAAGTGTCAAGTGTCTGAGCCTGGGTTTGAACTCAGGTCCTCCTGAATCCAGGGCCAGAGCTTTATCCACTGTGCCACCTAGCTGCCACTAGCATTTCTAAAGAGCTTGGTTATCTAAGATCTCAGTCTCCCAAATGAACAAATTCTACAAGTAAATGGAGCAAATGCATTGATCCTTAGACTGAACCCAAGGGAACTTGGCTGAAGTGTCTGAGTGCAAATCATCATGACTTGTTCACAGGTCCACCCCAGCCTTGGTTGACATCAGCATTGACTTTACTTCTGCTTCCTATTCTTTGTTTATCTCATGTGAATTTGTTAGTTAATGCTTTCTGGTAACTATGACTGATTCAGGCTTATCCCCTGTGGACTATGAAGTAGACTTCTGATAAAGACTTCTGAGAAATTGACAGGGAATAATTTTTTTTTCTCAGGAAATTTTAGAAAGTATTAACTTGTGGTCTAGGGCCTCACATAAAACTGGGCTCATGCAGTCTCCTTCTGAAATTTACTGACTCCAAAGGGGTTGTCATCTCTCCTTGGTCTATTGTCCTTACCTGAAGTGTTTCAGGAAAATCTCGGGGTGGGGGGAAAGTATAAGGGTACCCCATGGCTGAGTTTCCTTGAATATACAGCACTATCCCCTCAGATTCTTAATTTCCAAGATAAGCACACAATAGTGTGGTGGTGGTGGTCGTGAGTCGATGAAACTGGCAACCCCATTTCACCTCAGGCCTGTACAATCTAAACAATCAACTAATCAATGAACATTAGTTATGCACCTACCTTGTCCTAGGCATTGTGTGAAGTGGTGGGGATAGAAAAAAAAGAGGTAAAAGACAGTCCCTGTCTTGAAGGAGCTTACAGTCTAATGGGGTGACAGTATGTAAACAAATATACAGAGAGTAAGCTATATACAGGATCAATAGGACTAATTAAAAGAAGGAAGACAGGGAAATAAAGAAGAGTTAGGGAAGGCTTCCTATAAAAGGTAGAATTTTAGTTGAGACTTAAAGGAAGTCAGGGAGGTCAATAGTCAGATTAGAAGCTGGGGAGCATTCTAGGCAGAAGGGAAAGCCAGAGAAAATGCCTGAGGTGTGGATTGAGTGTCTTGTTAGTAGAACACCCAAGAGGGCAGTGTCACTGGATCAAGGAAAATGTGTTGGGGAGTAAGCTATAAGGACATTGGAAAGGGAGGAGGCATTTAAGCTATTAAGGACATTGAATGTCAAATAGATCATTTTATAGTTGATCCTGGAAACAATAGAAAGGCACTGGAGTTTGTGTGTGTGTGTGTGTGTGTGTGTGTGTGTGTGTGTGTGTGTGTGTGTGTGTGTGTGGGTGTAACACAATAGAGGTGGAGAGAAGGGGTATATTTAAGAGATGTTATAAAGGTAAAATCAACAAGCCTTACCTACATCTTGCTTTTGGGGAGGTAAAAGAGAGTGAGGAATCTAAGATAACTCCTAGATTGTGAGCCTGAACAAATTGGAGGAAGGTATTTCCTCTTTATCAATAACAAAGATGGGAGTGAGAGTAGACCTTATATGAAAGATAATGAGTTCCATTTTTAATGTATTGAGTTTAAGATACATGGGTAGATAGATAGATAGATAGATAGATAGATAGATAGATAGATAGATAGATAGATAGATAGATAGATAGACAGATAGATAGAGAACATCTGGTTTGAAATGTCTTAAAGGCATTTGGATTTGTGAAAGTTCAGCAGAGAGATTGCGGTAGAACAGGTAGATTTGAAAATCATCAACAGCAAGATGGCAACTAAATGCATGGGAGATGACAAGATAAGCAAGTAAAGTGGTATAAAATTAGATGAGAAAAGGGCCCAGGAGAAAACCCTGAGAGACATCTGCTGTTAGAAGATATGATCTGGAGGAGGATCTAACAAAGACGACAGAGAAGAAGAGATCAGATAGGTAGGAGAAAAACCAGGAGAGAGGGACATCCCAAAAACCTAGAAAAAAGAGAGTCTCAGGGAGAAGAGAAAGAGTGATCAATAGTGTCAAAGGTTACATAGAGGTAAAAAAAGAGTGAGGATTGAGGGAAAGTCATTGGATTTGGTAACCAAGAGTTCCTTAGTAACTTTTGAGAGAGTAATTTGGGTAGAATGATAAGATGGGAAGCTATATTGTATGAGTTAGAGAAGAGAAAGTGGAGCCATATATTGTAGATGCCATTTTTGAGGAGTTTAACTACAAAGGGCAGAAGAGGCACAGAATGATATTAGGTCTGAAAGCATCATGAGATGTTTTTGGTGTATTTTTTTGGACAAAGAAATGGGCATGTTTGTAGGCATTAGAAAATGATCCAGTAGAGAGGGAAACATTGAAAATAAATGAAAAGGGTGGGGGGTGATATAGAGGACAATCTCTCAGAGGAAACAGAATGGAATGGGATCACTTTGAGTAACAGTGGGGTCTTGGTAAGAAATAGGACCACTTGATAGTGTGAGACTTGGGTGGAAGAGAAAATTCAGAAGACATATGAATCATAGGAGGTGAGAGAGAGAGAAGAGGAACTTAATAACAAATAACCTCATTTTTATGTGAAATATGAGACAAGGTTCTCAACTAAAAGAATCAGGATAGGAGGTTCCTAAGAGCTTCTATGAAAAGGTTTCTGAAAGCTGCTGTGGAGAGCAGTTTAGTGAGATTATAATGAAAATATAGTAGCAGTACCTAGCAGCAATGAGGGCACAGTTGAGGTTATATAACCTCAATTTTCAATGGGTCTAGTCAGAACAGTTTCTTCATTTTTCTCCACCATTGTTCAGCAAGATATGTGCAGGAGCAAAGGTGATAAATAATGGGAATGATTCAAGGTCAAGACTTTCTGATGGATATACTTGGTGATAGGATAAGACAGCTAGGAATTCAAGAAAGGAGGACATTTAGAGTTGAACTGGTTCACCAAGGATATGGAGAAGTGGAGAGAGTGATTAGTGCAGGTAAAATATCTTAGGAGAGAGAATTGAAGGCTCAAGGGATTGGAAGTCGTACGTAGTATAGGAATATGAATAGCATGAACCTCCAAGCAAGGGAGCTTACTGAATGATGATGGAAGAGGGAAAACCTAAAAGAGGTAATGGGTAGCAAGGAGTATTCCAACTCCCTTGATCAGTGAGCTGAGGTGAATGAAAGAAAGTGCAGCCAGAACTGGAAAGGTCCATATTTCTTCCAAAGCCTTATTGTACATAATATGACTCTAGTCCTCTAGAGTTAGTTCCCAGGCCATGTTGGTGATTATCTTTCTTCTCCAAAAGGAACATAGAGAGGAAATGTAGGACCTCTAGGAGTCTAGGAATTGATTTCTTGAACTTGGGAAAGCTTCTCCATTAGATTATCCACAAAATAAGTCCCAAGGTTGAAAAAGTCTACTTTTACTTGCTCCCCTCTTAATGTAAACCTCATGCAAGTATGTATGTATCAATACCATTTGCTTCTCCAAGAACTCTAACAATGTCTCTGTTGTTTGGGTAAGGGAAAATCTATTCTTTGGAAAAAGTTTATGCATTTGAATCTAGACTTCTTTGCTTGGGCTGAGCAGTCTTAGAGGGTGAATGTAAACTCACCTAACTCACTATGTTTAGCTTAACAAATTTCATAATTCATATCTCTTCCAGTCATCTACCAGGAAACCATGGACTGCCCAGAGCATCTTGCCACCTACATTGATGCTTCATATATATGTAACAGGGGTCTTCCCTGTCCCAAACACATGAAGTTCAAGTCTATTATATTCTGTCCCTAACCTCCCTGCACAGGGTTTTCTAGTTCCCTGAGGGGATTAGAGGAGTCTCTGTTTTGTTGTCACTGGTTCAAGCTCCCACAGTTTCTGTCCCTTCATCTTTTAGGGTTCACATGGCTTAAGGTCAGGAGTATATTGGAGCCAGTACATTGTTAAGCCTTCAGTGTGGGCATTTACATCTGATAACTAAGCAATCTACAAATCCGGGCTTGATTTTTGTTGTTGTTGTTGTTGATTTGTAGACTTAAGAGTATGTTAAAAATGCAGATTAAGTTTATCAGCTACCTTCAATGATAAATATTTACCAATATAACTTTGCTTTGTTTTTGGTTTTCCTTTAAATGGTACTTAAGATCTGCAGAAGAGTAGTATAAAGCTGATGGTGAAGTAGTCATTTATTTGAGCTATAGTCACTATAGGATAATTTGATGATGGTGGTGATGATGGTGGTGGTGATGATGATAATGTTAAGCATTTAGAGAGACTAAGTTTTGCAAAGTGTTTTTCACCATTATCTCACTTTAGCCTTAAAACATTCTTGCCTAAGGGAGAGGAGTTTGGCCCTCAAGCCTTAAGTTCCAAAGGTGTCATTTGCTTCTAGTGAATGAGTTTTTTACCTGGATGCACAAATACTAGAAACACACTGATAAAAAGATATAGCTGGTTGACTCAGTAGATAGAACACTGCACCAGAATTCAGAAAGGCCTGAGTTCAAAGCTGAGCTCAGACACTCACTGTGTAACCCTGGGCAAGTCATTTAACATTTGTTTTTCTTAATTAATTGGAGAAGGAAATGGCAACCCCCCTTGTGGTTTTTAAAATTATATATAGTCGCCTTATTTCTGTCCCAAGTTTAGGGAACATTAGCTGGGGTTTCTAATATACTTGTTACTTATAAATTAGAAGCTTTAGCACCAGTTTTGGGCATTAAACACTTATTAAAGCATAAAAGATATTAGTATAGAGAGAACACTTGGCTCAGAAAGTTAAGAAGCCTATCTGGCTACCACAGGTCCCAGAGCCTCTATGTCTGTGGAAGCTTTCTCCCACCCGACCGGAGGAGAGGTGGCCCTTCCACACTGCTCAAAGCTAATTGGCTAGCATCATGCAAATCTATTGGTTTACTGGACTTGAGGGTGGTCTGTGCTGAGGTCAGAGTTCAGAGAATACATCTTCTGAGGGCCAGGCTTTCAGGGAGATATGGTTTTAATTAAGTTAACTTTAAGTGAGTTAATTAGCAAAGTCAATCCAATCAATCTTAATATAATCCCCTGGGAGAGGGGTGCTCTGGGCATCCCCAAACCCATTATTTTCTCATACTCTCCAGTATCTTTGTGAAGAAAAGCCCATTCTGGGTCACCACAAATAGTTAGACAAGAGTTGGAGATATTGAAAAATAACAACCCAAGCAATGGAAGGAGACTGCTGCTAAGCACTTAATAGGCCAACACAGAATGTCCATACATGTGCTACTTCTCCTGTCTCCAAGAAGCAAGTTTTTGTGCCTTAAACATAAATGACTTCATCTTAGGTAGAGCATGTAAGTTCCAAAACCCATTACACATAACATTTTGCTCCCAACATCCCTTTTCTTTTTTTTTTTTTTTGTTCTGTTATAAATAATCGAATCTACGTTTACTGTTTCCATCAGAAAGGATGTAATGGTCACTCACCTATGGTTCTACTCACCATTCATATGACTTTTGTATTCCTATCTCCAGTACCTTAGGGTAGAGTATAATAAATACTTAGTAAAGGTTTATTGAATGACTAAAATAGTGTCTGGCTCATATTTGCTGTTGCACATATACATGATATGGGGGGAAACTGATAGGAGAAAGCATGTGGGTCCTTAGGATTCCTCTGTAAAGAATTACACTCTCGCACAAGACCTAATTAGGAATAAAAGAACAGGTTTATTGGGGTACAAGAGAAACCAGCCGGGAAGAAGGTTTTTCCAGAACAAAATGCTTTCCTCCTGGCTAACTTGTGGGGTGCCATTTTATAGGGTTTAGATGGGGTGGGTAAGAGTCTCTTATTGGGTGAGGGCCTGGTGGTCTTCCTGCATTGCGCTGTGGTAGGAAGAATCCCTCGTGAACGATCTGTTGGTGGGTGTCAACTTTGTCCTGATGGTTCTAAGCAGTCTGTTGATGGGCAGTTCCAGGTGGTCTTCTCCTGGATTACCTCATCCAGATGCTTAGGATGACTGGAATGTAGGGTGATGGTCTTGGAGCATGCTCAGTTCGATCTGTGCTGCTTATCTCCATTAGGTGAGTTTGTGTGTGTGTGTGTGTGTGTGTGTGTGTGTGTGTGTGTGTGTCCTTGATTGAGTTAAAGGAGAGGCCTACTTGATTTCAAGGGAAAACCCCTGAGGTTTCAAGGAAAAAGTTCCTTGAACCCCCCAGAGAATTGTTGGGGTGACTGGGGCCCATAATCCTCCCATGACATACGTACATACATACTTACAAAATTATATATGCACATATATATGTATGTATGTATGTATATGTGTGTATATATATACATATACATATATATATATACATATACACACTCATATAATTTTGTCTTTGGCCTGTGCACAGAAAACAAAAGAAAAACAGGAATCTGAAATCTAAGAAGCTCAACCTCAAACTACTTAGGCAAGTGAGTAATAGCTCTTACCATGTGCTTCTTCTGCATTTTACCAGGAACGAGTGACAAAGTCACTCTTCTGGAGGGCACTGGGGAGAGAGATTCCTACACAACTACACACACATATATATGCACAAAGAAGTCATATTTAGCTGTGCTCTGATCTGAATGTCCATGGTAAAAATAACTCCAGTTAATAGGAATTGATCAGAGGTGGTCTTTGAATCTTCTCAGCATCATATCAGCATGCACACCCGTGAAAATCTGAAGGCCATGTCCTTTCTTTTCCTCAATAAATGGGGGACTGAACAAGTTAATCAGCAGTTTCTCTGGTTACCTCCCTACCCCTCCTGAACTAAATTAATCTGAAAATGATAATTCTAAATTTAGTCACATTTGACACTTCTTAACAACTTTTGAGACTTTTTTTTTAAAGAAACTAAACTCATATAAGTGATTGAGAAGTAAATAAGCCAGATTTCACCAGGGCTATGTCACAGCTGTGACTGGTGTTAGTTCTGAATAATGTCACAAGAGACAGGAATCTGAAGGAAGAAATGACACAATTTCGAAGACAGAAGACAATGAAAGAGTTCTTTTCTATTTTGTTGAAACCCTACTAAATAAGGGAAATAACCTTCTAGAAACTGAGAAGCAAGCTCCATTAAGAAAATATAAAGCTGTCCATGATGATGGAAAATCACTTTCAACATCACCCATAGCACAACTGGAATCCACTTCAAAGGAAAATTGGAGTAAGAACTCCTGTACAAAATCAGGAAAACATTGCAAACAAACAAACATTAAAGTAAAATTGCTCAAAAAAACCTACAATGAGAATCTGAAATACCCTCAGCAGAAGAACATGAGAAGGCACTTAAAAGAGGCAATCAAAACTAATGGTAACATTAACACAATAAAGGAACACATAGCTCTGGAATCCCAGGAGCAATTTATACCCAGTGAGTATGACAATAGGGAAGATGCATTTGAAAAATTAACACCCCATTACTGGAGAATGAGGACAATGAGTGGGAAGTTTATTAAAGCAAGATGTAAAACTTGGCAATTGGATTGGTATTAAGGAACCCAGCTGATGTTAAACTGGGACAAATTTGGAAAGATAAACAATACAGTGACTTCCAATGTTTTTTGTCAACAAAGTTTTAGGGATGACCAAGGGCTATAATGAATATTCATACTCCACCTTGCCTTAGTTGCAGCAGCCTGGAGAAATAAATCAATATTCAAATACACAAATCATTTTGTACTGGATACCTTGAGAATGTGTATTTAGTTCCTACTAGATTTGTATTTATTTTCCTATTATCTCTTCCTCAAATATCATAAATAAAAGGTAATTGCTTTGTAAATATGTGTATTTTGAAAACCAGCCCTTATAATTTACTAAAAAATGAAGCAATATTTCCTGAATTATTCCTTCTTCCCAATTCTATATCTCAAATCCCCTTAATATTATATTCTTTTCTTGCCATTTTTCCTCTATTCACAGAGGAAAAGATAGTGCTTTCCTGACCAAGGCTAGTCAATACTTGGCCCTTGATCCTTCAATTATCTCTTCCCTTGAATATTTTTTCCTTTTAATCCAGTAGCTACTTCTGGCTTCCATTCTGGAACTTTCCACCCCCTGCAGCTGAGCTATCCATAATAGTTGTCTCCATTTAGACATCTTCTACTCACTTCTTAATATAAAACTTCATATCCTGTCCCCCCCTTGAAACTGCTTTCTCAAAGGTTCCATAGATCTCAATGGAGTTAGTACTCCATTGTTTTATGTTTGTTTGTTTGTTGGGGTGGTGGTAGATGTAATCCTTTTGGACTTTGCTTCATAAACCTCTTGACTCCCTTGTTCCTCTTAGGTATTGTCTCCAAGTTCCCTAGAGTTTCTCCTCCTATCAGATTGAAAATTCCTCTTAATTTCCTTTGCTGAATACTTATCTATGCCCTGCATGTTAGTATACCCAAAGATCTTGTCCTGGGCACTCTTTCATCCTCTATTTCCTCTAGAAGATAACAGTAACATCAACAACTTTCATATTACACTTTTAGTTTTACAAACTGCTTTACAAATGCTAGTTCATTTGATACAGACTCTGCTATTTAAAATGGCAAATTAAAATATCTTTGCCTCTATCTTTTAAATCCACTTGCTCATTTCGAGGTTTAGCTAAAATTTTTCCTTCTATACTCTTTTCTGACCCAGTTGTTTCCCTAAAGTTAGTAGTCCCCTTACAAATACAAATGTATTTATTTTGTAAATTTAATAACTTTCAATTTACCTATTTCCCAAATGTAGAATAGAAGTTCCTTAATTTTATGGATTATTTTCTTTCACTTGTGTCTAGATCAGTGACATGCACATAGTAGTCATTTAATGAATCCTAGGGACTAACTTATCTTTAAATTTCACTTGTAAAATAGTTCTTCGGGATTTGCTATAGTAACACTGAAGTTGGTTAATTTGCAATGTTTTTTTAAAATAAGGTATTCCATATACTTGAAAGGAAAAATATCTACTCTGTTAATGAATTTATTTAGGATTATAGCTTTAGATATGAAAGTAAATTTAAAGTAATCTGGTCTATATCCCATATGTTACAGACTCAGAGAGCTTAAGTGGCTTGTCCAAAATCACACAGAAAGTGATGGTCCCTCTGATTCTCTTTCCACCATGCCATGATCATTTAATTTCATAACCATTTCCCTATTTGTCTATGTAATAATAACTATAACTAGCATTTAAGAAATACTTTAAAGATTGCAAAGCACTTTACATATGTTATCTCATTGTTGTTTGTCCTTCATTCTCAAAAAGGACCATGACATCAGGGTGATGTTGTGACTTGCAGTGAGTTAGATTTAAGTGAGAGAGGGCTGTCTGTGCAAGGTGAGCAACCTTACTTTTTTCTCTAGAGGCATCTGGGTCTAGAGATAGTCCCTGATGTTTAGGGCAGTTGCAGTTAAGTGACTTGCTCAGGGTCACACAGCTAGTAAGTGTCTGAGGTAAGATTTGAACTCAGGTCCACTGTACCAACTACATGCCCTTTATCTCATTTGAACCTCTTAACAGTCTCGTAAGGGAGATTGAATTATCAACAGATGAACAAAATGAAGTAGAAAGTTTAAATGACTGCCTACAGGGTTACGCAGATAGTAACAGAGCCACAATTTGAACCCAAGTCTTCCTGACTACAAGCTCATATCCCTTTGCCACTTAGCTGTTGTACTCCCTGAACCCTGCCCTGCCACCCTCAGTCCCACTTATTCCCACCCCCATTTTCACAGATAGATAGAAACACTTGTGTCTCTTGTTTGGAACTTGAGATTCTATTTAATATGTACTTAACTCACTCCTAAATGCCAGTCATATGGGCATGTCCCAAAAGTCTTCATTAGTTTAATAATACAGACTAAGTATTATGATGAACTATCACTACTCTACTAAATATCATATTGAAATGTCTGGAAAAGAGAACGGTATCATATGTACAATATAACTGATAGGAGGAGTCAGAGGTGGTGGTTATCTTTGATTAGTTACCGTGTAGATTAATTTTCAGTTTGTAGCATTTCTATATGAACAATTCCTATGGCAGTTATATCTTCCCTCAATAAAATGGTTCTTGGAGTGATTATGTGAGATGGTGCATCCATCATACCTTCTTTTTCTTAGTTTATAGTGAAAGAAAGACCTATAGCTGAACAAATTAAGACCAATTATAAAAATGAAGTATATCTTGTGATCAGAAGACAGCAGGTACAACAATATTTTTATTTGAAGTTTCTCTGTGGGTGTCTGTTCATTTACTTTTATCTTTGAACTGGCCTGATTTCAAGTCCCTTGTGAACTGAGGCTGTCATCTATGCTGTGTTCATCTCTGTAATTTATCTCTGAATAAGTTTTCAATTAAAATACTTCTTTGTGTTTGAAAAAGAAGGGGTTTTGCCAGTCATTTTATATGTAGTTACTATATTTGTGTACTTGGGTATATAGGCAACTGAATTACTCCATTAGTACAGCTATTCTGGAAAGGTGTGGAGATGCACATTGGACTCAGAATTAACTAGCAGAAGCAAAGCAGGTTGAGTCACATTTGGGAAACTGTGAAATGCTTTCAGTTTTTCTCATATGTTATATGCCACAAACATGATCTTTTTAACACTAATATTTTCTCTGCAATGTGATATAGTTGTATGTGATTCTTGAAGTAGCATCTCAGAAGGATCATAATTTCGGAAGGACCAAAAGTTAACAGAGAAGAGGTAATTAGGTCAAACTTTGTGACCCTTAAATGAAATTTTTAAAAATCACCAAGGAAATGTTTGAAAAGAAAGAGTTGGGAAGATGTGTAATGAAACTGCAATACTGACTACCGAGTAGGTGTATAAAAAAACTGGTTTTAATTTTTAAATTTTTTTTTTGGTGGGGCAATGAGGGTTAAGTGACTTGCCCAGGGTCACACAGCTAGTAAGTGTCTCAGGTCCTCCTTTATCCAGGGACAGTGCTTTATCCACTATGCCACCTACCTGCTCCCTAAATAACTTTTTTTTTAAAAATAACTAAGAATATTTGAATGTAAGCTTATTTTCTGTAGTCTCATTGAAAGTATCTTTGTGACAACTCCAAAAGCAGACAGAATGGAAGAGATGGCAAATACTTCATCTAATTCCCATACGGTTTTACTTTCTTTTGCTTGTTTTCTATATTTCAAAAGATTTTGTTCCACGTAGTCTAAAGAGTATGAATATTTGGTATGACAACATCTAACAACAGTTCTGTCTAATGGTTCTTCACTGCCAATATAGTTTATTTGCTGAATTCTCAAGGATATTTTGGAGTTTGTGTTTGTAGCATGGGAATTTGTCATCTGTTACTTCATAAAAAAGATAGCAAGCTTTGGGCATATAATTAAAGCCACCTTATCATGTCTTTCTTGGTATCCAGTAGATACTCAGTTTTATTTTCATTCTACAGTACTTGAACAATTTCCAGTCTTTGTTGAATAAGCATTAAAAAATAATTCTGGGCTGAAGGATAAACTTCCATCTCTCTGGGCTGCACTCTGATTTTCTCCACTATGCCCCCCAAACCTCTTTAGCCTGGGAGTTCTCTCCAAATTTGGAATACACACATTTTAAGGATGCTTCCTTCCCTGTAATCATTCAATCTGATTCAATGGCTACTCATGGAACTTCCTTTAAAGGAGCGTGCCCAGTTCAGTCAAGTCTCACTCTTCTCTAAGCTCTATTCTAGACTTTATTTGCAATGACCCCAGTTGAGTATCTTCTCTTTTCCTCTCCCCCTTTAATCTCCTTTTTATGTAGTACCTTCTTCCATTATACTATAAGTGCCTTGAGGGCAGGAATTGTTATATATTCTTATATTTGTACTCTTAATGTTTAGCCCTGTTCCTGGCGTGTACTAAGGTTGTTGTTCAGTCCTTTCAGTTGTGCCTAAGTTTTAGTCATCACATTTGGGTTTCTCTTTGAAAAGATACTGGATTGGGGGGCAGCTAGGTGGTGCAGTGGATAAAGCACCGACCCTGGATTCAGGAGTACCTGAGTTCAAATCTGGCCTCAGACACTTGACACTTACTAGCTGTGTGACCCTGGGCAAGTCACTTAACCCCAATTGCCTCACCAAAAACAAAAAAACAAAAACAAAAACAAAACAAAACAAAGAAAAGATACTGGGTTGGTTTGTCATTTCCTTTTTCAGCTCATTTTTCAGATAAGGAAACTGATGGTTTTAAATGACTTGCCCAAGGTCATACAACTAGTGAGTTTCTGAAGTTGGATTTGAACTCAGAAAAATTAGTCTTCCTGACTCCAGGTCCTGCACTTTTTCTACTGTGTTACCTTGTAAGGTAGTAAGTAATCAGTAAGTGCTTGTCAACTGACTGATTGACCACAAATTCTTTTAGCAATGACCTGATTCTGAATTGCTGATATAAACTCCATCCATTTCTACAAATACGGTTCAACTTTGTATGCTTTTTATTGAATTCAATTCAATAAACATTAAGTGCCAACCATGTACCAGACATTGTGCTGAGCAATGGGGATGCAAAAAAGAAAAAATAAAGAGGCAAAAAACAATTTTTCCCCTCAAGGACTTTACAATCCAATGGGAGAAACAACATGAAAATAAATACATACAGAACAAGCTACATACAGGAAAAATAGGAAATAATTAGCAAAGGGAACACACGGCAGTTGAGAAAGGTCAAGATATTGTTGGATAAATTCATGTGGATGTTGCTTATAGAGTTCCTTTGGATTCTTCTTTTGAATCTTAACTATTTCATAGGCTTTGTCTGTTGGCAAACTACTTCAGATTACTTTTGGTATATATAGGTTGTCAGCCTTTACTATTACATTTTAAAGTGAGATCTGTTTTTATTCAAAAGTATATCCAAGATTTTTGAATTAGTTATCATGTGCTCTGAAAATATCTTTTAATCATTTTTCTTTTTCTTTCTTTTTTGATCAGGACATTTTGATCTCTATATACCTCTTTTGGTCTAATCAGTGAGTTAACATTAATTTTTTCCCAAAATTATCATGAGTTTATATAATATGTGTGATTATATATGTACGTGTGTATACATATTTATATATGTATGTAAACACACATATATAGATGCATACGAGACCTATATTTGCAGAAGCTACTAGTATTCTTATCCTTTGAAAATAAATAAATATGTAGTGCCTTATGATAAAAAAGATGGGACCAGTCACATATATAAGAGAAGATGATAAAGTGTTCCACTAGTAAATTATTCACCATTGTGAAGTATTTGAAGCAAAAATGATGGCTCTTATTCAGGATTACTATTCTAAATTTCATTAAACCATTTATTCACTTAATCAAGTCATCAGTCAAAAATCATTTATTAAAAATTTTATAAATACTAGACTTTGCTCTAAGTGCTAGAAATAAAAAGAAAAAGTGAAAGTAGCGCCCATTCTGAAGGAGTTTATGTTCTAAAGGGAGAGACAATAGGTACATAATAGGTGAATTCATAAGACACATAGCAAGCAAATAGAGGGTATAAGTGCTCAAGAAAAATACAAGTCACATAGGTTTTTCTCTCCTCTTTTCTTTACCCTTCATGGTCTACAACTGGGTCTACATCTGTATGAGAAACTTCATTTGTGGAAACTCCATTAATGCATTTTGGAAAAGTAGTCTGAAATTTGCAGTCTTAGAGTATTGCTCAGGACACTCAGAAGTGTATTGACATTCACTGTCATATAGTTAGTAGTGTAAGAGGCAAACCTTTCTTTCCCTTCTACCAAAAACATAATGATGGATTTCAAGAGCATATTTTTGGATCACAGAAAATAAGTGATTTTTTAATAAAAAAATACTTATTTAGAATTTTTCCCGTTACATATAAAAAACCAATTTTTTTCACATTGATTTTTTAAAACTTTGTGTTCCTAATTTTCTTCCTCCCTCCCTCTTCATCCCTTCCTAAGAAATCAAGAAATTCAATATGTTATACATGTGCCGTCATGTAAAACATCACCACATTAGTTAGATTGTGAAAGAAAACATAAAAGAACTTTAGAAAGAGGAATTAACAAATAAAATTATACTTCAATCTGTATTCAGATACCATCAGTTCTTTCTCAGTTGATGATTTACATTTTTCATACATCCTTCTCATACCATTCTGCTCATCATTTCTTTCACAATCATTATTGCTAACTGTATTACCCTCTATCCTATTCCATCCCCTTGATATTTACTCTATTTTTCTATCTTCTTTCACCCAATCCATCCTCAAAAATGTTTTGATTTTTACTGCCCCCTTGCCCAATCTGCCTTCCCTTCCTTCACCTCTCCCTCCTAATATCCTTCCCCTCCCTCTTTCCCTCAGGGCAAAATATATTACTATACCCACTTGGGTGTGCATGTTATTCACTCTTTGAGTAAATTTTTTTTTTTTTTGGTGAGGCAATTGGGGTTAAGTTTTTTGCCCAGGGTCACATAGCTATTGTTGTGTCTGAGGCTGGATTTGAACTCAGGTCCTCCTGACTCCAGGGCCAGTGCTCTATTCACTGCGCCACCTAGCTGCCCCCTTTGAGTCAATTTTGATGAGAATAAGGCTCACTCACTGCCCTTCTCCTTTTCCATCATCCCCTCAACACCATAAGCTTTTTCTTGTTTCTTTTATGTGAGCTACTGTTCCCAAGTCCACCTCTACCTTTCCCCTACTTCCAGTTCATTCCTCTTACCCCTTAACTTTATTTTAAAGATGTTATCATAGGGCAGCTAGGTGACACAGTGGACAAAGCACCAACCCTGGACCCAGGAGGCCCTGAGACCAAATCCAGCCCTAGACATAAGCCACCCCACCCTACCTGCCCCACAACAGACAAGGATAAGCAAAAGATAAATGCTTTCCAGATATCATGCCTTCATATTCAATTCTCACCTATGCCCTCTATCTAAGTATATTCCTTTCAGCTGCCCTAATACTCATGGTTTCTTTTTCCTGTTTACCTTTTTATGCTTCTCTAGGTTCTTATATTTGAAAGTCAAATTTTCTATTCAGTTCAAGTCTTTTCATCACAAATACCTGAAAGTCCTCTTTTTCACTGAAGTCCCATTTTTTCCTCTGCAACATTATAATAAGTTTTGCTAGGTAGGTGATTTTTGTTTGTAATTCCAATTGCTTTGCCCTCTGGAATATCATATCCCATGCCTTCCAATCCTTTAATGTTTAAGCTGCTAGATCATGTGCTGTCCTAACTGTAGCTCCACAGTATTTGTATTCCTTTTTTCTAGTTGCTTGCAATATTTTCTACTTGATCTGGGATCTCTGGAATTTGACTATAATATTCCTGTCAGTTTTCCTTTTGGGATCTCTTTCTGGCAGTGATCAGTGGAATCTTTCAATTTCTAATTTACCTTCTGCTTCTAGAATATCAAGTTAATTTTCCCCGACAATTTCTAGGAAGATGGTGTTTGAACTAGTTTTTTTTTTTTTTTTTATCATGGTTTTCAGGTAGTCCAATGATTTTCAAATGATCTCTCTTGGATCTATTTTCTAGGTCAGCTCTTTTTCCAAGGATATATTTCATATTTCCCTCTATTTTTAAAAATTCATTTGGATTTGTTTTTTTGTGTGTCTTGATTTCTCATAAAGTCATTAGCTTCTATTTGCTCTATCCTAATTCTTAAGCAGTGTTTTTCTTTAGAGAGTTTCTATGCTTCCTTTTCTATTTGGCGAATTTGGCTTTTCAAGCTTTTGACTTTTTTTTTATGACCCTCCTTCATCACTCTCATTTCTCTTTCCATTTTTTTCCTCTACCTCTCTAACTTTTCCCTCTACCTATCTTTATCTTCAAAGTCCTTTTTGAGTGCTTCTATGGCCTGAGACCAATTCATATTTTTTCTTGGAAGCTTTGATATTTTCTTCTGAGGGTGTATTTTGATCTACCTTGTTGCCAAAGAAACTTTCCTTTGTCTGTTGCTTTGTCTGCCTATTCATCTTGCTGGTCTATTATTTTGGCTTTTAACTCCTTCTTATGGTGGAGCCCTGCTTCCAGGATGCACTGTCCCAAGCTACAGGGGGTCCCAGGTGGTATTATTTAATGAGAGGCTCCTCAGCATGCCTGGCCTGTAAATAATCACAAACCCAGTTACTCTTTAACCCAGGAGCAGAAATTAGATTGAAATCTGATTCTCTATGACTGAATCTTGGAGTGCCTGTGCTCCTCCCACACTGGGCCACTGCCACTTGAATCTGCTTACTGGTTCAGAGTATGGGCACTCCGCCTTAGTTCCTGTAAAGACCTTAGCTATTTCCTCCTGCCAACCACTGGACCCCCTCAGTAGTCTATGAGCAGAGTTTTAGAAGAAGCCACTGATGCTGATGGTTCCAAGGCTCTGGAGGCATGGCCTGCCTGGGGTTGGATCCATGCTGTCCTGTGCTCCTCTCTCAGGCTGGTTCCACAGACTTTCCCTGTCACCCTTTTAAGAAGTCTTTGGCTGGACAATGATTTCCCTCAGTTCTTTTGTGGGTTCTGCTGCTCTAAGAATTGTCTTATGGCATTATTTTGAAGGTATGTGGATAGTTCGTGCTGGGAGCTGCAAGGGTCAGAGCCTTTCCTCCACCATCTTGACACTGTCCCCTGAAAATATGTGATTTAATGCTATTAATGTTAATAAAGAATGATCTTCATTCTTCTTGAACCCTTAAGAAGTTCCATGAATTCATCAGTGTGGTTTCTTATTCTAACAACACAGATTGTAACTTCTTAACTCCATAGTTCATAAACAAAAGTTTTGTAGCTGGAAGGGACTTTAGAATGAATTAATTCTAACTGCCTCCTTTTATAGATGATAAGACTGAGGACCAGATATGTGTAAAGCCTAAAATTCTAGCTGTGATGTTTCAAATCTAATGTGTGGTCGTCTGACCTGACCCTAGTGTGGGGGAGAAACTAGCTAAGATTTACTGATCAATTAATTCAGCAAGAGTTTAGGTTTTTAAGTATTTATTAAAATGTATTAGAAGTTAGTGAAGAGATAGAGAGAGATTGCGAACAGATTTCTTATAGAATGGAAAACCCTAGCTTAGATCTTTTTAGGACAGCCAGAGATAAAATGTTGCCTTTCCATAACAGCCCATCTGAAGTTCTCTGTCTTCCACAAAACCAAAGTCCTGAACGAAAAGAGTGCTTCTCAGCAGCTTCTCCTGGAAGCCCCCTGTGAAACAGGAATCAGGGCTGTCCTCCCACACAGCTACAAGCTAATTGGCTGATAGCACTGATTGAAAAGACTTACAGGTGGTAACTTCCAGGTGCCAGGCCACTTCTGGATGCCAGGCTGCTTTCAGATGCTAAGACATATTTTCTTTTCAGGCCTGGTTCTCACAATGTCCCTCTCAGCAGGAGGTGGCTCTAATTCTCACAGATGTTAAGAGACTTTCCCAAGGTCTCACAAGCCATGTTATCACCATCCATCTTTCCAACTTGACCAGGTGGTATGGAGGACTTAAAAACCTTTCAGTTCTGAAACTCCCACCAAAGGTACTTGCCATCAGAATTTGCTGAGTGTCTCACATGGCCAACTATATACATGAGCTGGTTTCCCAAGCTGCCTTACCTCCCAGATCAGAGACCATGTCTTGGATGGATTAAAACTTTCATCTATGGAATAACTGTCCTAGAAACAATGGTCCTGCTTGGTGAATGCTTTATGTAAGCCATTATGTCTAGGTCTAACCCTAATTTCCTCCCTCAATATTCTGATTTTGGAACCATAGTAAAATCAGTACTGCCATTGCTACTGAAACACATGTATAAATTTATCTGCAATCTTTCCTATCAGCAAACCAAAAGACCCCTCCTTCACCACCATTTTGCTGAGTTGTTGCCACCATTATAAAGTAATTTCTTGAGGGAAAATACTATTTTTACTTTCATGTGTGTATACTCAGTTTTTAACAAAGTAGTTCTTACTATCCTTACCTATCACCTTGGTAACTATTTTCTATAGAACTCCAGGTCACAGCCGTCCCTTCCTCACTGAGTTTAGAATATGGCTCACATTTTTTCTCCTCTCCAACTATTGCTCTCACACTAGGGAACTTCAGAATATATATTGACTCTCTCTCAATGTCTCTAATCACTCAGATATGCAACCTACTCATTTTTGATGATCTACTTCTCCACTTTACCTTAGCCACACAAACAAAATAATCATATCTGCGATCTTACAATCACCTGCAAATGTACCACCTCCATGTTCAAAAATTCTCAAATCTCCCTATCCAACCATAATCTAAAGGAATTTCACCTCTCCCTCCGCTTCCCATACAGAACCCTAAATCTATCTCAAGACCTCTAGTCTCTTGACACTTCATTTATACCATGATCAGCCATGTCCCCTGCATTAGCCACTCTTTTCTCTTCTCCATCTTGACTCCTTTGTGAACCAATTCAACTCTATACTATGCTTCTCTTTTGAATACATAGCCACCTTATCATTTAATGAATTATGCCCTACCAAGTCTTTTTTTTTTCAGGCAATGGGGGTTAAGTGACTTGCCCAGGGTCACACAGCTGGTAAGTGTCAAGTGTCCGAGGCCAGATTTGAACTCAGGTACTCCTGACTCCAGGGCCGGTGCTCTATCCACTGAGCCACCTAGCCGCCCCTACCGAGTCTTACCAGTGAATAATATCCCCACTATTTGTGGCCTTTACTCCTACACACATGTAGCTAAATGAAGGTGGAGATCACAGAACAGTTCTGAAAGGATCCACTACAAATTTATGTTACAAAACCTCATGGAGGAACTTGCTAATGCTAGATATTATTAATCATTATCCAACTCTTCATAGGAGTTCTTCCAAACCTTATCTATCCCTTCTCAAGTCATTCATGGCACACATTTTCAGGGAAGAACTTTGTCTCATATTTTACAGAAAAACAAAATTAGGGTCATTTATTATGAGATTCTTTTTCTCTGCTTTTTCCTGTCTCATGCAGTGTACTACTATCTCTTCCTTCACAGTGGCTTATATAATGAGGTCAACTTACTCCTTACCAAGGCTAATTACTCTACTTGATCAAGCAATATCACCCTATGTCCTCCAACATAATGTCCTCTCTGTCATTGCTACTTTATCACTTATTTTCACTCTTTTCTTTTCTACTGGCTCAACCCTTATTGCCTACAAAGATTTCCATATTTCCCCTATGTTGAAAAAAAACTCACTTGATCCTCCTTGATCCTTCTTATCGCATTGTACCTTTTCTGTCTTTTGTGACTAAACTCCTTGAAAATGCTGTCTATAATAGATGTCTCCAATTTCTCTCCTCTTACTTTCTTCTTAATACTTTATAATCAGGCTTTTGAACTTATCATTTCACTGAAATTTCTCTCTCCAAAGTTAATAATAATCTCTTAGATGCTAAATTCAGTGGCCCTTTCTCAATCTTCATTCTTTTAAACCTCTCTACAGTCTTTGGCACTGTTGATCCCCTTCCCCTAGTTTTCTTCCTTCTAGGTTTTTGGGATACCATGTTTTTCTGGTTCTCCTTCTACCCATCAGACTACTCCTTTTCTGTCTTTGCTATATACGTTTTTGTTTTTTGTTTTTGTTTTGCAGGGCAATGAGGGTTAAGTGATTTGCCCAGGGTCACACAGCTAGTAAGTGTCAAGTGTCTGAGGCCAGATTTGAACTCAGGTACTCCTGAATCCAGGGCCGGTGCTTTACCATTGCGCCATCTAGCTTCCCCTTTGCTATATCCTTTTACAGATCACATCCTCTAAACATAGGTCTTCCTCAGGTTTCTATCCTGGAATCTCTTCTCTTTTTTCTCTATACTACATTGTTTATAGGTTTAATTATTGTCTCATTGCTGATGATTCTCAAGTCCACTTAACTCGTCTGAACCTCTTGGCTGACCTCCGATCTCACATCTCCATCTGCTTTTTGGACATCTCAGTTTAGATGCTTAGAAGACATCTTAAATTCAAAATGTTCAAAATGGAAATCATTATATTTTCCCGCTATTTCTCTCCCCAGTTTCCCTGTTACTGCCGAGGATATTAGTATCTTCCTATCAAGATCCCCATTCAAAAACCATCTCTCTCTCTCTCTCTCTCTCTCTCTCTCTCTCTCTCTCTCTCTCTCTCTCTGTCTCTGTCTCTCAGGGTTGGGGGGGAGGGGGGAGTGGGGCAATGAGGGTTAAGTGACTTGCCCAAGGTCATACAGCTAATAAGTGTCAAGTGACTGAGGCAGGATTTGAACTCAGGTCCTCCTGAATCCATGGCCAATGCTTTATCCACTATACCACCTAGCTGCCCCCCAGCCCTCTCTTTTTACTATTAGGAGATGCCCTATTTTCTATAGCTAAAGCCCAGCAAGCAAGCTGTGCCCTTAACCTGGCTTAATAAAAATGCTTTGTGCTCACTCTCTGATTGAACTCTGTTGCAGCAGAATCACATAATTGTTTTATTATACCACCCCTCAGATGGTCCCTGAGCCCAGAAACCATGTTCTGGTCATGAAGGCTTCTATGAATCATACTTTCCTCATTGTTGCTGTTACCCCCTCATTGCTATGACTACAGCTTACTACTGTGTGTTTCTTTGTCTAGCTACTACTATATCAAAACTTAGCCTCACTGCAGTGGGCCTCCTCCTAAAGGAGACTCTGGCATACTGTCTAGTATCCCTCCTCCAATGGAATAAAGAAGGGGTTTTTTTGCCTAAAACCTCTGTGAACAATTTGGAACAGTTCCCCAGACTCACAATTTAGGAGTAATCCTGGACTCTTCAATATCTTTCACCCCTTAATGCTCCAAATCACTATTGATTAGAGAAATGCAAATTAAAACAACTCTTATGTACTACTTCAAACCTATCATGTTGGCAAATATGACAAAAAAGGGAATAATAAATGTTGGGGAAGATGTGGAAAAATTGGAACACTAATGCATTTTTGGTGGAGTTGTGAACTCATCCAACTATTCTGGAGAGCAATTTTGAACTATGCCCAAAAGGCTATGGGAGTGTACATACCCTTTGACCTAGTAATACCACGACTAGGTCTGTATCTCCAAGAGATCATTAAAAAGGAAAAAGGACCCACGTGTACAAAAATATTTATAGCATTTCTCTTTGTGGTGGCAAAGAATTGGAAATCGAGGGAATGGCCATCAATTGGGGGATGATGGAACAGGTTGTGGTATATGAAGGTAATGGAATACTATTGTGCTATATGAAATGATGACCAGGCAGATTTCAGAAAAACCTGTAAAGACTTAAGTGGACTGATGCTGAGTGAAGTGAGCAGAACCAGAAGAATGTTGTACACAGCAACAGCAACACTGTTTGAAGATCAATTGTGAAAGACTTAACTCTTCTCAGCAGTACAATGATCTAAGACAATTCCAGTGGACTCATGATGGAAAATGCTCTCCTCATCCAGAAAAAAGAACTGTGGAATCTGAATTCATATTGAACTATACTGTTTCTACTTTTTGTTGTTGTTGTTTTCTTTTTTGAGGTTTGTTTCCCTTTTGTTCTAATTGTTCTTTAACAAAATGACTAATGTAGATATATGTTTAATATGATTGCACAAATATAACCTATATCAGATTGCTTTCTGTCTTGGAGTAAGGGGAGAGAAGGGAACGAGGGAGAAATATTTGGAACTAACAATATTTTAAAAAACAAATGTTGAAAACTATCTTTGCATGTAACTGGAAGATAATAAAGTAATTTTATAATTAAAAAATATATTTCACCCCTTATGTCCAATCTTTTGCCAAGGTTTGTCAATTTTGCCTTTGCAATACCTCTCCAATACATCTTCTTTCCTCTGAAACTTCTCTGGTACAAATTCTAATCACATCACTCCAGGATTATTGCAATATACTGTGGTGGGGTTACCTGCCTCATTATCTACCTATTCCAATCATATTATAGATAGATAGATAGATAGATAGATAGATAGATCTATCCATACACACATATGTGTATATATAGTTGTGTGTGTCTGTGTATGTGTGCACACATATATACACACATGTATACATTAATATATAATTATTATATAATATAGATAATGTATGTATATGTGTGTATACATATATAAACCAATATCTATATAGATGTTAGTTATATATTATATAATACATTATATTGGTATATTAATAATATAATATATAATATAAATTATATGTATAAGTTAGTTATTTTGTAGACTAGTTGTTGTAAAAGGGGAATCAGAACAAAAGGAAAAAACCATAAGAAAGAAAAAATAACAAAGTGAAAATAGCATACTTTGATCTGCATTAAGACTCCATAGTTCTTTTTCTGGATGTGCATAGCATTTTCTATCACAAATATTTTGGAATTGCCTTGGATCATTATATTACTGAGAAGAGCTAAGTCTACCACAGCTGATCATAACACAATGTTGCTGTTACTTTGTACAGTGTTCTCCTGGTTCTACACATTTCACCCAGAATCAGTTCATATCAGTCTTTCCAGGTTTTTTTGAATACACATGCTCATCCTTTCTTATAGCACAATAGTATTCTATCACAGTCATAGGCCACAACTGGTTCTGTCATGCCCCAAATGATGGGCATCATCTCAATTTCAAATTCTTCACCACTACAAAAAGAGATGCTGTAAATATTTTTGTACATGTGGGTCCTTTTCCCTTTTTAATGATCTCTCTGGGATACAGACTTAGTAGTGGAATTGCTAGGTCAAAGGATATAGACAGTTTTATAGCCCTTTAAGGGTCACAGTTCCAAATTGTTCTCCAGAATGTTTGGATCAGATCACAACTCTACCAACAATGTATTAGTGTTCCAATTTTCCCACATCTCCAACATTTATTATTTTCCTTTTTTGTCATATTAGTCAATCTGATAGGTGTGAGGTGGTACCTCAGAATTCTTTTGATTTGCATTTCTCTGATCAATATTGATTTAGAGCACTTTTTCATATGACTATGGATAGCTTTAATTTCTTCATCTGAAAACTGCCTGTTCAGATCCTTTGACCATTTTCATTTGAGGAATGACTTGTATTTTTATAAATTTGATTCAGTTCTCTATATATTTTAGAAATGAGGCTTTATTCAGAAATACTGGCTCTAGGGGGCAGCTAGGTGATGCAGTGGATAAAGCACCTGCCCTGGATTCAGGAGGACCTGAGTTCAAATCCAGCCTCAGACACTTGACACTTACTAGCTGTGTGACCCTGGGCAAGTCGCTTAACCCCCAATGCCCCAACCCCACCCCGCCAAAAAAAATACTGTCTGTAGAAAATGTTTTCCAGTATGAAGCCTTTTCTGATCTCTAGGGTTAGTACCCTCTGCATCAACCCTATTTTGTATTCATTTGTAATATACATTAGAATGCAAGCTCCTTGAGGGCAGAGATTATTTTACTTTTGTTTTTTTATCTCCATTGTTTAGCATAGGCTTGCTACATAATTAGTACTAGTAAGGCTTTTTGTTTGATTGAGTGCTTGACAAAAATGTAAAATAATTCCTGCTTTTATATGAGAGAATCCTAATCTAGATACAAGTAATCAGAATGTAGCATATTATGCTCCATATAAAAAGCATTTTAATAAATATGTTGAATAAAACTAATCATATGTATAACCCTTGTGTCAGAGGTTCTCTCATTACATAATAGGTACAGGTACATGTTGGAGAATTTTCTCATTCTTGGACTTTATAAGACCCATCCTGGAAACCTGGGATATATGATAGTATTCCAAAATATCAAAGGAATGAGGAATAGATCAAATGTATTTGGTCTTTCCCTGTCTCCTCTTTCCCCAAAAACTATTAATTGTGTTATGTGTACTTTCAGTTTTAAAACTTAAATTATCATACTACGCATACATTATTACTTATTTACTTAATTTTTCATTTATTTAATGAAAAAACAATATAATTTATGATTGAGTATTAAATAAATGTTGGCCTTTAAATAAAATGAGTTTCCCTGGGTGTAAAGCCTCATAAAATATGCTATTCATGGCAATGTATAATAAATGAAGACAAGCTGCCAATTTGCAAGGATGCATTATAAAATGTTATAGAATAATTTAAATTTTGTTCAAAGAATAATGAAAAAAATCAAATTCATGACAGGCATTATTCCCTCAAAATATATAATGAATCCCCAGAACCACTTAATTCCTTAATGGAAGAACTCCTCTAATGGAGAAGCCTCCTGGTTTCCCTTGCTTACACCTAAAATCTCATCTTCTACAACAAACATTTCTCAAACCCGGAAACACTTACATGAACTGATGTATACTGAAGTGAACAGAACCAGAATAACAATGTACATACATAGTAACAGCAATATGGTTCCATGAAAAACTGTGAATGACTTTATTCTCAGCAATACAATGACCCAAGACAACCCCAAAAGACTAATGATGAAGCATACTATCTACATCCAGAGAAAGAACTGATACTGATTGAACACAGACTGAAGCATTACTCTTTTTCATTTTCTTTCATTATTTCCCTTTTATTGGAATATTCCTATACAAAATGACTAATATGGAAATTATTGTACATAATTGTACATGTATAACCTCTATTTGTTTACCACTTGGGAGAGGGGGTGGGGAAGGAGGGAAAGAGGGAAGAATAGAATCTGAAACTCAAATCTTTAAATTAAAATGTTAATTAAAAAAAGAAACATTTCCCAATCCCCCTTAATTCTAGTGCCTTTCTTTTGTTGATTTTTTTTCTGTTTATCTGGTATATAACTTTTTTGTACATAGTGTTCTCCAAATTGTCTTCCCCATTAGATGATGAACCCCTGGAGAGCAGGAACCTTCAAAACTGTGATATTTTAAAATCTAAATGTGTGGTAGCCTTAAATTAGAAGCTTTAGCGCCTGTCTTTGGGCATTAAGCATTTATTAAAGCATACCAGGTATTCATGTGGAGTTCAGAAAGTTAAGAAAAGGCCTATCAAGCCTAGATTTCCAGCCTGGTCAGGTTCTTCCTCAAGTCTTCCTCCAAAAGCCTGTATCAATCACAAACTGCCCTCAAACTGAGTGTGGAAGCTTTTTTTAGGTCCGGAGCAGAGGCAATCCTTACACACTGCTTTAAGTTGATTGGTTGAGGGTGGTCTCCTGTTGATGTCACAGTTCACAACCTCTGAGAACACACTCTACTCAGTGTTGGCCACGTGTGATCTCAATTTAATAAACCTTAACCAAGTTCAACTTCTGAGAACAACAACCTACTCAGGGCCCTGGTCCCTATTTAATTATCCTTAAGTAGATTCTCAGTCTCTCGGTCTCACCCAATTCAATCAATTCCAAATCAATCTACAGATGGGGCTCCTGGGCATCTGTCAAATCCTATTATTTCATCACAACGCAAAGCACAGAGCTTTGCACATAGTAGGCACAAAGTACTTGTTTAGTTACTGACTGGCCTGAGACTTTCCTCAGTAATTTCTGTTTTTTTTTTTTTTTAAACTGCTTCTTCATTCATAATTGATGGAAGATTGAAAATAGAGAGGGTTGCACTCTTTCTTGGTTTCTCTCTGTCTCTGATTCTCTGTTTCATCCTTGTTTCTTTCTCTGTCTCTGTATCTCTCTGTTTCTGTTTCTCTCTTTCTCTGTCTTCATTTCTCTCTGTGTTTTCTTTCTCAGTCTCTCTCCTTCTCTGTCTCTGTCTCTGTCACACACACACACACACACACACACACATGCCCCTCACATATTGCCACTGCTCGTGGCTTCATCCACCATTATTTTTCAAGCCAGATTAGGATAAGTTTCAACAATACCCTAGTCTTTCAAAGTCATTGCTCAAGTTAAAGATGAAGACAACAGCCTCCATTCCCTTATTTGCCACTTTTAATCTCTCCACATAACTTTTTTCCATTGTCTTCCTTTTATAGGGTCCACTTTTACCACACAATCCCCCTTGATATGAAATAGAGAAACCCATTTTATTTGTTCCAATCATTTAAACTAGTAAAGGATAAGAAGGTATAAGAGAATGGAGCAAATATCGCTGTATTTTGTATATTTATTTCTTAAAACAATATTTCTTATTCTACTTTTTTAAAAAGTTTAAAATTCATATAAATTGAGAGTATGACAAAAGAACCATATTTAATTACCAATCCTTATACAACTGTAAAATAGTGAACATATATATGCACATAGTCATCTTTAAAGAGTATAGAGAGTTATGAACTTCTATAGTAACTATCCATCACTGATTGAGTTATAAATGCCACTTATCACAAAATAGTTTATATTAATCTTTAAAATTTCTTAATAATCAAAGTATCATACTAAATGTGTTACCAAATAAAACTGGTGAATAAGAATTATTTTCAATATATGTTGAATATTTTTGAGAACAAGGGCTATGATTTTTCTTATACATTGTAATAATTGAATAAATATTTGAAAGTGAATTTCTTTTTATGTATCTCTTCATTTCACCTAGTTCAATGCAATATACAATATGTATAAATTCATAAAAATAAAATTTTTTTCTGAAGAAAAGCAGATCACTATTATTAACATTATCAGACCATAAGAGTGACATATTAAAAGGAACATTGAGGTTAGAGTCAGAAGACTTAGTTGCTGTAAAATTCTGACATTTTCTAGTTTTGAGACCATGAAGTACTCTATTAAAATTCTCTGGGCTTCACTATACTAAGATGGAAGATAGAGATAATGATCAATTTCACCAAGATTAGTGTAAGGAAAAGTTTTATATAAATGTGAGCCATTATGTTCAAATTACATTATCAACCTATCACTGTGAAATATTTATAACAATTGGATAATATAATTAACATGCTATATTCAAATGGTAATTTACACAGTTGAATACCTGAATTTTTTTTTTAATGCAGTATTATCACTGTATGAAGAAGGGGAATCAACAGAGGGTAGAGTTGTTTAAAAGCTATGAGAAACTTTTAGCTGAAGTTACAAAGGGAGATCATCAGTGACTATAGAAAAAGCAATGGCAACAATCAGCTATATCCTTGAACACCATTGAATGAAAGCCCCTTGCCCTGGCCTAGGATATTATAACTATCTGTAGGGTCTGGGGGAATAGATATAGAAAAGAATATGAAAGTTTCTTCTTCTCTAAGTTCTCTCATATTTAAAGTGTATTCATATCTCAGACTTTAAGATTATGACTTGGAAGATAGTCCTCCCCCACACAAAGAATTAAAAGGTTGCTAGCTGAATTACTTTTTTGTTTTTAATCTCTTTAATTCAAGAAGCATCAGACTTACTGTTCCTTAATCTCAATAGATTTCTTATTTTATTTGTGATAAATAATTAAATTTTATACATATATCAAACATATATATAATATGATATATATAATAAATATATGACATATATAATGTAGATTTTCTATATTATTACATTTAGATATGCCTAGATATATTGTAGTATTTATAACAGTATTTTAAATCCTTCCTCTTCCTTTTTTTAAAATAAACAGGCAGTTTTCTTTTTTTATATAGGTAAATAATGGTTTTATAAATAAAATAAACATATCAATTTATATAAATAATATGTATTACAAATTTGTTTAAATATAATTACTATATAAATAACTCAAATATGCACAACATATATATTTATGTGTGTGTATATAGATACATATACACATCCTGTACCCTTCCCAGTGCACCCTCCACAACCTTCTTTTTTTCCAGGTTAAACATTTTTATTTATATTTTTCTGTTCTGTGGGGACCAATTTTTAATTGGGGAGTGTTAGCTAAGTGGCTCGCTGCAATATTGGCACAAGGAAGGAGACCGGCAGCCTCCCTCAAAACAAAACAGGATTTATTTTAACAAGAACGAACTTAAAAACACACACACACACACACACACACACACACACACACAAACAGGATCAGCAGGATCAAGGGAATGGAAATAAAATGGGAAAAGGGAAATTATACAACCTCAAAAGATACCACCACCCAGGAATCAGCTGAGAATACGCAGCACAACTCCTGTTGTTCCAGCGTCCAGCTAGAATGCTCAATTCTCTTCCCCCAATCCCAGGAAAACTCCACACCAGCCCCAGCCAATGGGATGGCCGCTCTGACAGTCACATGACTGCCCTCACTAGGCTTCCAATCATTATAATTTTTCCAGGCCCATGTAGGCGTCAGGGAGTAGTGATGGCTTGAGGTGCCAGCGCCATGGCAATGGCTACAACCATTGGGTAGAGCACCATGAGGTTTGCAGAGCCCCAGGCTAATGTGCGCTAAGGCATAAAAACCTCAAATAACAATTAATTCTTTACAATTCTAATCTCTATCCCTCTTCCCCTCTCTCCCCTCCCCCCTTCCTGAGGCAGCAAACAATCTGATATGGGTTATACATATATGATCATGCAAAACATCACCATATTTGTCACTTAATGAAAGAATGTGAAAAATAGCATGCTCCAGTGTAGTCCATCAATATAATTTCTTTCTTTGGAGGTAGATAGTATGTTTCATGAATATTCTTTTGGGATTCTCTCAGATTATTGTATTATTGAGAGTAGTCAAGTCAGTCACAGTTCTGCATCAAACAATATTGCTGTCTTTGTATACAGTGTTGTCTTATTTGAACAATATTTATCATGGGGTTTGTGTACCAAGTTTAGTCAGTTTAAGTGACTGTTGCCCAAGTTTTTAATAATACAACAATCAGAATAGACAATTTAATTATAGTCACTACTTTTAAAAGAACCATCCTTAGAGATCATATTGGTAACATTGACAAAATGAGAAGGAAAATCTTAATATTCAGATTCATGCATTATGAGATACTTGAAGCAAACACAACCTCAGTGTTAAGGTTTAAATTTGTCATTTCCCCCTTATAGTGATTAGTTTTAAGGGATTGCTCACTGAAGACGGCTTCAATTAAGGTTATATTCCCTTAGTTTGAATGAGTCACTTTCAGTGATTTGACACTTAAATAATAAATACATAACTCTTAGATTAAGCTTGCATATATATATATATATGCAAATATGCACACATATGTATGTAGGCACATGCATACAAAGCATATGTTCATAATTGTACAGTAATTTGTTTAGAAACTTTTGTAATGTTCTGGGGAATTTTTTTCTTTTAAGTTTTTTTACCTTATTTCTCTATGCATCTATCCCTACTAAATGTAGTTAAATTTTTCATTGTGGAGCAGAATTAGCATTGTGACTCACCTCTATGACTTACTCTTATGTTTCAGAGTTCAAGAGGAAGTCTGTACATTAAAGGAAATTCTTGTGTAATTTTCTACAATCATGAATTACCACCCCCACATCTCAATAGAATGTTAGAACTATTTCCTGAATTTAGTGGTCCTAGTTGACAGTGTTATAAAGTCTCAACATCTGAGTTAAAAGGTAGAGTGATTATTCAAGAGATGATATGTGTCTATACGCATGCAAACATATGACAGATCATGAACTGGTTATTGGTGGATGAAAGGAAATCTGGATTATGAGAGAGAGTAAAGACTGAATTATTTATTGCTTGCCTAGAGGTATAGGCTCAGAAGAAGCTCCTAGGGCTTCATACCTCTCATTTAGGTAGTAAGACATTCCCAACTCTTTATTTTCCCCTCCTGTTATTGATTAAGTCACTGCAACCCACTTTCAACTAGCAGGTTTAAGTTTCCAGAAAGAGAGAGGCCACCACCACATTCCAACTCTCTCAAGATGTTGGAGATAACATTTTTGAAAATAAATATACTTACCATAGTCACCATTAGTTCTTGAGCACCCATCCAATTCATTTTTATATATACAACCAGCCTTTCAATGAGGAACCTTAGGTCTGAAATATTATCATTTAATTAATAGTCAGGCAAAAAGTATGTAATTATATGTATATATTAAAGCAAATATAAAATAATAAAATCACAAAACATATTTAAATCTGTATCACACATTTCCACCAATATACTTGGAGCTACAGTAAAGAGTGTGTACAAACTTATAGAAAACTGAAAGGAAGGATATGTGATAGGAATATTTATGCGTTTAGGATATCTCAAAAATCTAGACATAGGCTTCATTGTTATTGGTTCATTCAGGAACAACTGCACTACTCAAAATTGCTTTTCTCCTCAACGTTTGACTATTGATCCTCATTACTCCTTGGTTAAGAGACAAAAGTCTTTCAATGAATCGGGACCCTTAAAACTGTTTAGAAAGGATAAACTCAATGTGAATATGGCAGTTTTCTTTAATCTATAGAACTGCAAAGTTTATCAATCTGTATATCTCTGGGCTATGAAGACTATCCAAGACAAGTTCACACCTATAGTTCCCTAGGTGCTGCACTGGCCAATCAGAATGAAGTTCACAGCAACACAGCTGAGGTTGACCATTTAAAAGTCACTCATGATACAAAGCAGGGTCATGAAGAGCCAAAACTGAGCAACAGCAGTGTATGGTAAAAATTATTTGTGGTAAAGATTAATATTGCAGTTTTTAGCTGACTAATTTGGGAGGGGCAACCCCTGGCCCACTCTGAGGTTACATATGCTACTGAAGTCAGAAGGAGCTCCCCTTTTGGGGGAGGAAAGATTGAATGCTCCCTGAAGGGAGGCAGAGGGTTCTTCCAGAATGCTAGGCTTCTTCCGGAACGCTAGTGGTCTGGGGAGCTCTTCTTCTTCTCCCCTTGTGGGGGTGGCTCATGTTCGCTCTGTCTTGGGTGGCTGCTTTTCCGGGTGGCATGAGCAACTGTAGACTTCCAGGTGTTGGTGAGTTAATTAAGGAAAACCCTAAATTCCTTTGAACTATCTTAATTGGAAAATTTCTGGGGAGTGCATAGGTTAAGTTTAGAGTTAAGAGTATTTCTCTGTATTTCTATTTTCCTATTTCCTTATCTTTGATTTTTATTAGCTTCATCTTTGTTGTTTAATTAATTCCCAAGTAATAAAATATGATCTTTTTGAACTAAAGCTTAGAGGCTCCTTTCTTTTTGGTCTAGGAGAAATATCTAAAAAGGGCAGTTCAGAGGGGAGGGTGAAACTAAAAGGGCCCTCATATTTCTGGGACCTCAATATTAAGGTGAGTCACCCAAATAATGCACCATATATCAAATTTGGGCCCTCACAAGTGGGATACCAAAACCATTCTAAAGTCTGCTCCAATTTTCCTTCTCAAGTCAGAAACAGCAGTGGAGATCAACAATCTATTATGAAAAGCTTCAAGTTTCTTCCATTTTAGGTAGCATTGAAGGGCGATACCTGTCCTTGTAGTTCCTGGCTAATGATAGCCAATGAACTCACAACTTTCTCTTAACGATTAGCAAGTGCTCAATGGAAACCTCTCGGCCAATTATTTTGAACTGCCACAGCTACAAATGGAGCAACTTTCCAACATTCCTAAGATTTCTTTGCTTTCCCTCCTGCTGTTGGTGCAGCTACTGTCCTGCCCTCAATAGTTTAAATGAGAGTTGGCTGAGATATAGTGATTCACTTTTTATTTCAAAAGGCTCAACTCCCCAAATATTCCTTGTCAAATCGATAATCCTTCAAGAAAAACATTTCATTTTTAATCATAAATATGTATTTGAAAATTACCATAGGCATACATTGTAATCTGCAACTCTGGTCTCCAACATAGCACTCTCTTTTTTTGCCCTTGAAACTATGTTTCTTTGCACTCATATTTCTCTAGTTTTTGATAAATAAAAGATATTTCTCTACATCAGTAAAACATTAAATTGTTCTGACACCAGTGAAGCATCATTATATATTGTTGATAGTGGGTGAGTTTTGAGTCATCATATCTACACAACAGATAACTTTCTCTTCTGAACTATCCAGAACCCAACCTGAAAGCTGTGTTTCTTCATATACATATTTTATTACTGTATATAAAAACAAGATATTTTCCAATCATGTTAGCCATAAAAATGTTCATCCACAATACCAATAATACCCCATATCATTTGACTATCAATATAAATGCCTTGCCTTACATAAAATATTTTTGTCCTTTACGTGCTATTCTTATTCCAAACAATTAATATGTAGACAGAAGTTAATATTCCCTTTTAACCATTATATATTATCATATACAGTTATAATAGAAAATATATGTACATATTTCACATACAAAATCCTCTATATGTCAGTATAATACATTCATGAATTAATTGTTATCAATACCATATTAATAAAATACAATAATACAATGTGTGTATGTATGTATACACACAATTTGCAAACCTTAATGAATGGCATAAAACACAGTGTCATATTGTAGTTGTGCAAAAATGTATTTCATATGGGGCAGGTAGGTGACAAAGTGGATAAAGCACTGGCCTTGAATTCAGGAGGACCTGAGTTCAAATCCAGCCTCAGACACTTGATACTAGCTGTGGGACCCTGGGCAAGTCACTTAACCCTCATTGCCCAACCAAAAAAAAATGTATATCATATTTGCCAGTGTAGAATTTGATTATAGAAGTAATTATCTTTCAAATTTTTCCTAGTGTTATAGCTATTATATAGTAAAACTAACAACTAGCTTAATATTTTTATACTTTTTACCCTATTTTCTAAATTTCTAGTTATTTTAGTATACATAATTGTAACAACACTTTATTAACTCATGCTACTTATTAAAGTTCCCTCTTGCTATAATCTGCTCTTTCTCTTGACAACTTTATCAGCATAAAAAAGTTGCTGGTTTGAGATTCAGTCCTTACTTAGTAACCTTGGAACTTTTATTCCTCTTTGATTTTCTTTTTCCTTTTAATTGAGATGAGGCAGCTAGGTAGTGCAGTGCATAGAGCACTGACCCTGAAGTTTGGAGGGCATGAGTTAAAATTTCACCTTAGGCACTTACTAGTTGTGTGACCTTGAGCAAGTCACTTAACTCCAATTGCCTTAAACATCAGGGGCCATCTTCAGTTATCCTGATATATAGCTTGCCACTGGACCCAGATGGTTCTGGAAGAGAGAGTGAGGTTGGTGACCTTACACAGCCCTTCCTCACTTAAATCCAATTTACTGTAAGTCATGACATCACCTTGATGTCATGGTCCTTTTTGAGAATGAAGGACAAACAACAACAACAGCTATTAATTGAGATACATCTAGTGGATTTATCTTAACTTCTGGTGAATACCAGCAAGACCATGCACATAAATTATCAAAATTCGAACTGGATCCTTAGTTTTAGAAAGTTTTTTCTTCCTTGCTAGTTTTCTCTATTGATTCTAAAACACAATGTTTTTTTTTTTTTCTTTTTTTTTCCTTTGGCAGGGCAATGAGGGTTAAGTGACTTGCCCTGGGTCACACAGCTAGTAAGTTTCAAGTGTCTGAGGCCGGGTTTGAACTCACGTCCTCCTGAATCCAGGGCTGGTGCTTTATCCACTGTGCCACTTAGCTGCCCCAACACAATGGTTCTTAATAGTTTTATGTAATCTTCAGTGTACCAGATTCCAATATGTCATTTGATTTTCCTTTGAACATAGCAACAACTTTTAATATATCATTTGAATTCCTGGTTGCATAAGGATTTTGTGCACCTAATTGTCAACTTTTCTTCAATTCTGATATCCTCAAGTAATTTTTAAATTTCCCCCAGTATTTTAAGAACAATTATATTTCTGCATAGTGATACAAGTTCAGAGTACCTCCATCACTTTGAGTGATTAGCTCATTGATGAGCTATATTCAATTATAAGCTTCTCATGCTGAATTCAAATCTCTTAAATGTTCATCTGCCTCTTAAATAATAGTCAATATTAAGTGTGGAGGGTAGGTGGGTGAGGGGCAGTTAAGTGGCACAGTGGACAGAGTTTCTGGCCTGAAGTCAAGAAGATTCATCTTCCTGAGTTCAAACCTGACCTCAGCTACTTATTACATGTGTGACCCTGGGAAAGTCCCTCAACTCTGTGTAAAGAATTAATTGTTATTTGAGATTTTTATGACCCCATCTTTTGGCTTTTTTTTTTTTTGTGAGGCAATTGGGGTTAAGTGTCTTGCTCAGGGTCACACAGCTAGTAAGTATGTAAAGTGTCTGAGGCTAGATTTGAACTCAGGTACTCCTGACTCCAGGGCCAGTGCTCTATCCACTGTGCCACCTAGCTGCCCCTTGGCTAGAATTAAAAAACCCTGGTGAGGGCACTGGCCTGGGGCTTAGGCGCAGTACTTCTGCAAACAGCATGGTGCTCCACCCACTGGTTGTAACTGTGCCATTGTGCTGGCACTTCACATCATCACCACTCACCAACATCTACATGGGCCTGGCAAAATTATAATGACTGAAAGCCCAGTGAGGGCAGTCATGTGACTATCAGTCAGGGCTGCCAGCCAATTGGCTTCGGGCTGTGTGTGGTCAGACTGGGGTCCGCTGGGAAGAAGA
This sequence comes from Dromiciops gliroides, assembly GCF_019393635.1. Lineage (NCBI taxonomy): Eukaryota > Metazoa > Chordata > Mammalia > Microbiotheria > Microbiotheriidae > Dromiciops > Dromiciops gliroides. The sequence continues at coordinate 212,575,535 of NC_057861.1, forward strand.
AGGGAGGAGTTTTGCCATTCTAGCTTGAAGCTGGAAGGTGACAGGATACAGCTGTGTGTTCTCAGCTGATTCCTGGGTGGTGGTGTTATTCAGGTTGTATCATTTCCCTTTCCCCATTTTATTTCCTTTCCCTTAATTATACTGATCTTGTTTGTGTTTTAAAGTTTGTTCTTGTTAATAAATCCTGTTCTGTTTTTGAGGGAGGCTGTCAGTCTCCTTCCTTGCCCCAATATTGTGGCGAGCTGCATAGCTAACACTCCCCAATTAAAAATTGGTCCCTACATCTGTTTGCTTTAGTTCCTCATCTGTAAAAGGAGCTGGAAAAAAATGGCAAACCACTCCAGTATCTTTGCAAAGAAAACCCCAAACAGGGTCACACAGAGTAAGGCACGACCGAAAAAAAACTGAACCACAATGAAGCTTGGGTCTTAAGACAGAAAATGAAATGCATGGATTGTCCTTTTTTAAACTATACAAAATCAGACAGTGGCAGTTTATAACCTAGTTGGTCAATAAGTCATAATTTATGAATTATGTGTAAATAAATTGGAAATCTCTCATTCAGGAAAATTCTGATTTGGGGATTATTCAAAGAGTTTTCTTATACCTTTATAGGTGAACATTTCTGGCAGTAGAGGAAAGGGCCAAAAAGTTCTCTGTTAAATAGCACAATGGAGGCAACATTATTGAACTCCAAACCTCTCATCTTCTGAATTGATATTCTTTCCATGTAGTTTAATTGTCAATCTCTTCTTCATCATTCTGTTCCTCCTTTTTCATCCTTTCATCATAATAATTGGAATCTTCTTCCCAATTTGTCTTCATTCTCAGAATCTGTCCTTTTTTCTTTATCATTCTTTCTCTCTGAAGCTTTTTTTCTCTTTTCTGGTCATGCCTATGTTTCTAGTGTTTGTTTGAAAGGATAAATGAATCCTTCAAATTCTTTATCTTTCATTGCTGACAATAATTCACCAGCATTTATGGTCTTTCATTTCAAAGCTGTTTTGGGGGGACATGGCATGTGGTACAGAGACACTGCCATCTGAAAGATGGGCCTCTTTGGAGAGTTGACACCATGGGGAATGCCTCCTTGATAATCTTGGTGATTACTGTTTTGGATGGGATCAGGTCCAGCGGCCTTCCCACCATGCTTGCCTCACCCCTCTTTTTCCCAGGATAGCTACAACAGTGTTTCAACCAGAGTCTTCAAGTTGTTGGTTTTTCTTCCCCCTAAACATGTACATTTAGTTTCACTCAATAGAATAAAATCTCTTTGAAGACAGAGCTTGTTTTTTGTTTATTTTTGTACATAGTATAATGGGTGAGCTGGCCTATTAGGACCCAGTCTTTGAAGCATGCTCAATATGACCTACCTGGTTCTATTCCACTTGGAGGTTTAGTGATCCTGTTTCAAGGGAAAGGGGACCTTCCTCCACTTCCGAACACATTCAATATCCTCTGAATTTTTCCTCTCAATGTCCTTTATGGTCAAAAAAACCCTTTTAATTCATCACTGAGGTAGACCTTAGTGTGCATATTTGAGGAGACAGTCTCTTTCTCTTTCCTCTCCTTTTGAAGGGAACTTTTGTAAGCTTCCACATAGAGGGCATGTGGAACCAGCTTAGGCTCAGATGCCATTAGTCTATGAAAGCATAGTCCCTCTGCTTCTGATATATTTCTTCTTTCATGATCTTGCTAAGGGAATACCCAAATGTTGTTGACACCAGGTTATTTATTAAAGTGCTCTGAGATCCCACTAATAAGAGAAGTTTTCTAGATAGTGGCAACATTAGCCCAATACAGCGAACATCCCTGAGAAGTGATCTACTTGACAAAGACCTTCAAGGAGCTAGCACAGCTAACCAAAGAAACAATCTTGTCAGTGATTCAGAGGTATGTGTGCATGCATGTATGCATGTATGAGTATGTATATATAAACACGCATATACACATATACAAAGACATATCTACCCACAAATAAACACTAACAATAGAGTATCCAAACTCCATTTTAATTTTTTTTTTAAATATGGAATGCTTCACGAATTTGGGTGTCATCTTTGAGCAGGGGCCATGCTAATTTTCTCTGTATCGTTCCAATTTTAGTATATGTGCTGCCGAAGAGAGCACACTCCATTGTAATTTTGTGAAAACCTGCTATAAGATCACATACATACATATATGTGTCTATTCATCTATCCAGTGAACTCCTGTGCAATTGCCTCCCATATTGTCATTTCATGTAGCATCATGGTTTCAAAGAATGACTCAAAAGCATAAGATAAGATATGCTTATATTATCTACTTTTCCATTCTAATATCTCTTGTTGAAGTTGATTTGCTAACTTTTCATGTTAACTTTTGCCAATAGCCAGCAATTTGCTAACTGAAATGTGATGTTAAGTAGCACAACATCAATTTAGAACCATATTTTATATAGCTTATCGATTAGTAACAAATATTTACTGAGCAACTCCTACAAATAAGGAATTGTTCTTCACATGGAGTGTCCAAAGAATACAATGTGATACTTGCCTTCAGGGGACTTATAATCAAAAATATTTTCTATCTTATTTATTCCATAAAATTATTGTCAGTCACCTCTCCTCAGCAGAACTCACATGAAAAGTGCCTAGAGTGGTCAGAAATTTCATTGTTTTATCTATAGCTTTATCCTTCCAGCTCCAGTGAAAATAATGATGCCATTGTGAGGGTACTATCTGCCACACTAACCCATTGTATACTGTTTGATAATTACTGCAATCTGGCCTATTAATTCAGTTTATAGGACAAGGCTTTGAGAGTACCAGGATATATTCTCATAAATCTCTCATGTTGTTAACTTTTTGCTTCTGTTGGAAGTGAGGCAGAAATGGCATTTATCACTAGTTTGTGTTTGTCATGACTATAATTCTCTAAGTCTGTTCTGACCACCCATATTGTCCTCATCACCGGCCATTTGCTAAAATGTTTCACCATGTTTCATCAGAGGTCCAATTTTTGTCTTTGCAATATTCATCTAAAATTAAAACAAAACACTGGATATATGCATCTAAAAGAAAAACAAAACCCTAACAATAATCAATAAAAATAGTATGAACAGATCTGAATGCTTATATGTATAAAGGGTTATTATATAAAAAGCACATGTGTCAAGGGTATCCACTAAGAGTATTATTTCCCATGCTAAAAGAAGGGGCTATATCATGAAGGAATACTCAAATTTCAGAAGGCATATCTACCTACCTATCTACCTGTTTACTTACATACATATACTATACATATAAGTATATTAAAAACTGGTCTTTGGAAGACAGATACTATTCCCTCTTCTTTGCTAAAGGGGAGAAATAGGCATAACAAAAGGAAGCTGAAGAGGGGCAGATAGGTGGCACAGTGGATAGAGCACTGGCCCTGGATTCAGGAGGACCTGAGTTCAAATGCAGTCTCAGACACTTGACACTTATTAGCTGTATGACCCTGGGCAAGTCACTTAACTCCATTTTTCTCACCAAACAAAAAAAAAGGAAGCTGAAGAGAGACAAATGTTTTTATTTGATATAAGGAAAACTTTGCCAACAATTATAGTTATCCAAATGTAGAATGTATTGCCTCAGGAAGTAGCAGATTATCTATTTCTACTTATCTTCAATCAGAGACTTAACACAGTTCCTGGAATAGAGTAGACATTTAATAAGTGCTTATTGACTGACTGGCTGTCTGAAAACTAATGTCCATTTGCCAGGTATGTGGTTTAGGGCTTTTTATTTACATATGGATTAGAGTAGATGGGTTTTGAAGTCCTCTTCACCTTTGAGATTCTATGAAATGAAAATGGTTAGGGTGAACTTTACTGATTGAGACTATATCTTCAATAATAATAATTTTCATTTCTTTACTGCTTTATACTTTACAAATCACAGGCATTACACTCTTTAAATTTTCATAATAACTCTGTGAGAATCAGAGTTTTATTACCTCCCTTTTAAAGATGATGAACCTAAGGTTTAAAGAAGTTAAGGTCATATGTCAAATAAGTGAGAGGGTTTGAACCCTCTGTTTCTTATTGTGAATTGAATCCTTTTACATTATGTTTGTCTTTCATGACAGTAAATGATAGTATCAAACTAGTGTGTGAACATTACCTCACACTCTGAGAGCATGAACTGTTTTGATTGATCTTTGACTCCACAGCATCCAGTATATAGCTAGACATATAGTAGATGCTAAATAAATGCTTTTGGAATGAATGAATGAATGAAATGATAACTAGTTCAGATTAGTTATTGTAATGGTTATATATCTGAAATCATAATGCACAATAGTTTATTCCTTTGAGCATTATTATATATCTGTTGCAGAAATAACAATGAAATCATAACTAGCAAAAATACTAATAAAAATATTTATATAATAGTTTCTGATTATAAAGTATTCTCCTACATATCTCAAAGCAAACCTATTAGATTATTTAATTACAGTTGAGGAAACATAGCCCACAAAGGTTGTGACTTCTTCAAGTTCACACACTTAGTAAATGACACACATGTAATGACTTAAAAAAAAAGAAATCATACATTTTTACCGTGATAATTTCTTTTAAAAATTAGGAAACTATTGGCAGTCATTTTTCATAAATTAAAAAAATCTCACAAAAAGTATTGTCAAAAATAAAATAATCAAATGTCTAAATGTCAGAAAATGTTAAATCACTAGGATTTATAAGTGCTAAAATAATCTGAATTTGACTTTTATAGAACTTATATTTGCATTGTACTTATAAAAGTGCAATGCAAATATAATTATGCATGGATTAAAACTTCGACAGATAATGCATGAAAAAATTATAGGTAATACAAAATTCAAAAGTTTTTTTTAGTATCCTAGGTTCCTACATTATACTAATTTGAAATTTAAGATAATTACTTGAAAACATTTCAATATCCAACCCAATTAATATTCATGACTAATTATTGAAAAATAATGTTTATTATATTGAAAATAATATTTTATTTTTACCACAAGTATTTACAGAAATGCTTTTTTTGGTTATATATGTACACACACAGACACACACAGACATATATATATATATATATATATATATATATATGCATATATACACGTAAATATAAAACTATCCATGATAGTGGAGAAGGTGATGCTGATAATGACTATGATATTAATGTTAAATTATCATGAGTATGTAAAGAGCTTAGGCCAATTATTATTCAATTGTTTCAGTCATGTCCATCTCTTCCTGATTCCATTTGGGGTTTTCTTGGCAAAGATCCTGGAATAGTTTGCCATTTCTTTCTCTAGTTCATTTTACAGATGAGGAAACTGAAGCAAATGGGGATAAGTGATTTACCCAGGGTCAAACACCTAGTAAATGTCTGAGGCCATATTTTGAACTCAGGAAGAAGAGATTTCTTCACTCCAGGCCTGACACTCTAACCAATGTGCTACTTAGCTGCCTCCCTACAACAGCAACATGTAAAGAGCTTAGGTCAATTATGGTTACCAATCCAGTCCACTCTCTAGTTATGCTTGTGTAAATAATGCTTTATTAAAGATCCTCTCTGATATTTTCCTCATCAGTACAGAAAAAATTTGGGATTCTCGGAAACCATGCCAGCAGAGATAAAGCTCTAGTGCCACAAAGCTGGAAAGCTTTCAGATATAGGCCTACTTGTGGATGCCAGGTATTTTTGCACACGAAACAACTTAGTTGTGTTTGAATTTTCTGATCTACATGTTGGCCAAAGGATGATGAATCTTTTAGCAAGAAGAATTTTCAAAGATCATCTGCTAAGTTGCTGGAGGGTTATGTTCTCTTTGGGGTGAGGGAATACCCAAATGAATGAAATAATAAATCCCTGATGTATTGACATAATCAAAAATAATAAGCCATAATAATGTAACATTAAACCAAAACAAAATTAATAGATGTACTAATTTTGTATCCATAATTGTTAATGCTATCTATGATTCACTCTTTATTTAGATCATGTATACCATGATTCAAGATAGTGAAAATGGCAAGAGAAACTACATGGGGACACAATTTTAGAATCTGTCGCCCACTCCTATTAAGAAAGATGGGAGGGGCAGCTAGGTGGCACAGTGGATAGAGCACCGCCCCTGGAGTCAGGAGTACCTGAGATCAAATCTGGCCTCAGACATTTGACACTTACTAGATGTGTGACACTGGGCAACAAGTCACTTAACCCCAATTGCCTCACAAAAAAAAAAAGAGAAGAAAGATGGGAGAAAAGATGATATAGTAGAGGATAGAACAATAACAAAAAATGGGATTAAGTGATTTACCCATTTACTTATCAGTATTGGTTACCCTGTTATATATCCAATATGATATATTAAACATATCAAGTATTGCCTTTATGGGGATATTATCTAAAATACCTTCTTCATTCTTTTTCATTCCTTATTAATTTTCAGACTCGAATTATTTTCTATAGGCTATCACTCTTTTCTGCTAGAGCTTGTTTGATGTTGCTTTTCTCTTAGAGTTTCAGTTAGAGCCTCCCATTTAATTTTTTTAATTTGTGGTTTTGAATTCCAGTAATTTGCTCATTATAAATGTGCCCTGTCTGCCCAAATTCATCTTAAAATGAAACAATTAAAGAGATACTTTTTGTAACACAACTGACTTCCCTGACAAACCCTTTAGAAAAGTAGATGAAAAATGTTCTTTATAGTGTGTTCCTATGTGAACAAAGTATTAAAATTTTCTTCTACCCTCACCCATACTTCTCCATCAGGAGATTACAAGTGCTTGGAGGTATTGTAATTTAAAAGAAACAAAGTAGGTCAGTCCCTTGTTCCATATCTATGTCTTCCAAGTGCTTGAAGCCATTAATAAAGACAACACTGATTAGTTTCCTACTGAGTACACAGTTTTAGGAACATCTTAAGAAAATAAATTGACCTTGGTGATTCAAAATAGTGCTTATGTACCTTGGCCAAGGTATTAAATCAGAAAATTTAGGTGTGTACAGAACTGGTTTCTAGTTCTAGCCCTTCCTTTAATTTCTTATGTGATTAATCAAGAAAAGTATGCTCTTTGGGTCTCCATTTATTCATCTGAAAAAAGGTGCATTAAATTCTATAATATACATATGTCATATGTATGATAATAATTGCATATATATGTTTATATATAATATAATGTACAGATATATGTGAAAAATAATGTTCCTTTAAGGACACTTTAATAAAAGAGAACCTCAAATCAATGATGCTTAACTTTATTAGGTTGGAACACAGCCCCTCTACACTTAGAAAAAGCTTTTCTTAAGTTGCTGAGGCTAAAAGAAAAAAAAATATTATCTTATGACCAACCTTCTGGTAAGGAGTGCTTCTGAACTTAGAATGTCTGAGGAAAAAAAAAAAAGAGAGAAGAAAAGATGCCACTTTATCCCAAAGAGATTTTTTTTAAAGGAGGGGGATGGGTCAGCTAGGTGACACAGTAGATAAAGCACTGGCCCTGGATTCAGGAGGACCCGAGTTCAAATCCAACCTCAGATACTTGACAATTACTAGCTGTGTGACACTGGCAAGTCACTTAACCCTCATTAGCCCTGCCCCTCCCACCCCCAAAAAGAGGGGGAGAAACTATTTGCACAAAAAAAAATTATAACAGTTTTTTTGTGGTGGCTAATAATTGGAAATTGAGGGCATCCCCATCAATTGTGGAATGGCTGAATAAGTTTTGGTATATGATTGTAATGGAATATTATTGTGGTATAATAAAAAAAAACAGGATGATTTCACAAAAACCTGAAATGACTTGTGTGATACAAAGTGAAATGAGCAAAACCAAAAAAACCCCAAATTTGTAAATAATAATGGCAATATTGTAAGATGAAGAACTGTGAATGACTTAGCTATGATCAGCAATACAGTGATCCAAGATCATCCCAAAGGACTTGTGATGAAAAATAGTATCAACCTCCAGAGAAAGAACAGATATTGTCTGAATACAGACTAAAGCATACTGATTTTTCCCTCCCTTCCTCTCTCTCTCTCTCTCTTGTTTAAGTCTTCTTACACAAAATGACTAATACGGAAATTTTTTACAAGATTGCACATGTATAACCTATATCTGATTGATTACATCTCTTGGAAGGGGGAAGTAAAGAAGGGAAAGATACAATTTGAACCTCAAGACAAAAAAAGGACTGTTAAAATATTTTTTTACATAGGAAAAACTAAATATTACCTTAAAAAGAGAGGAGAGAGAAACAGAGACAGAGAGAGAAACTAGTTTAATAATTTTTAGTTTGGTAATACTTGATAAAGGTCAGGCTTTGCTGGTGTGCTGAGACATAGTAGGAGTAGAAAATGAATGTAAGAGAATGCAATTAGGGCAAAAGATTGTATAGAATACTGTAGTCAAAATACATTGTTTCAAGTCATTTGCTAATATATGCCCAGATTTTCCCTTGTAAGCCAATTCAAATTACAACTCTTCCAAGAAATAAGTTTGTATTATAGTTAATTATATAAGTGTGATTGTACTCTTTTACATGCTTTTGTGCGCTTTTTTTTTTTTTTTTTTTTTTGCAGTTCAATGAGGATTAAGCGACTTGACCAGGATCACACAGCTAGTAAGTGTCAAGTGTCTGAAGTAGGATTTCAACTCAGGTACTCCTTAATTCAAGGCCAGTGCTTTACCCACTGTGCCATGTAGAAGCCTCATTTTGTGTACTTCAAAAAAAATCTCCCCCTAGCTCCTAACATATGATTCTACTCATAGAAAATGTTTTAGAAATGTTTGTAGAACTAGAGTTTCTAAGATGATGATGAATTACTGTTTTCTTTCTTTCAAGGACTATGGAAATATTTTCAAACTCAGACACAAGCATCCACAGAAAATTTAACTAGGGCATGCTAATTGGGAGAATGAAAACAGAATAAATTGGTGATGACTAACTTCAGAAGTCATCAGAGTCCACTGCAATATTAACGTCGTTCATGCATTTAAAGATCATCTGTCTATTATCCCTGGAAACCTTTAATATAAGCAATGGTCTGTCATTTTTAGCATTACATGGGTCTTTTCTGGAAAATGTTACATCATGATTCTGAATTACATTATACCTTGAGCATATCTTGGACATAGTTTGGCTAAAAAATGAACTATTTCTACTTTAATCTTAAAGGACAATAAGTAAAAGTTTGCTAATGGCACTTGAGTAACAGTGATAGTGTATGACAAGAGAAATTTCATGTCACTGGGGAATTTTTTGTGAAAGGTCCCCTGAAAGTAACAGAATAATATGAATAAAACTGGACCAATATCTCAGTAATGTCATTTTAAAAGTTAAACTTTTATGTTTTTTACTTGTAGAAATGTAATAGATATGGGAGAGACATCTTTGCTGCTACAACATAAGATTCTTTAACACGGCTGCAATTCTGAGCTCTAGACTCTGTATCACAGAAGAGAGTTCTAGTCTCAGAACACGAAGTGAAAGTGAGTTGATCCATTGGGCAGTCAATTGTCACATTATTTCCAGAAACAAAGGTACTATTTCTTTGATAACTATGCCTATAGCAAGCTGTGGAAAGAAGAAGTGAGCAGGTAGTTGGCAAGAAGGTGTGTGTGGATGGCTAGAGGAAATCAGAAGGTGTATAAAACATGATCTGAGCCCTAGGGCCATCTAGATACACTTGACCAGGTAAGTTTGTACTCACTTGGTCACCAATCAAACTGTAATGATGGAATTCCAAAAAATGAATTAATTTCTCAAGTTACTAGGGACATGGATCTAGAAGTTTGTCTGGGCCAGGTAGAGACAATAGGATAGTAACAGGAAATAAATGACAAAGTAGCCTGGAGTTGGCTTGATGAGAAGTGAAGTCACACATTTCTGGAGAGTATTATAGTTAGAATTTTACTTATTTTAAAAAATGGTGGAATTAAAACACAGGAAACTTAAGTTACAAATGTAATGAAGTTCTGGTCAATGGGGATACAGTCCTAAAACCATATGTAGTATGTTCATCCTGCTGGTGATCTAACTGGCAGCTGGTAAATCTGTTTCCAGAAATTACCAATGGAGTTTAATGGGTGTTATGTAATGTCTGTAGTTCAGAGTATGCATAGTTTTTTGTTTGTTTGTTTTTTTTAATTTTGTCTTTTACAGTTACCTGTCCACCTACTGAGTGGTGATGGAAAGTCTTTTACTTGTCTATTGAACCATAATTGATCATAGATATGAAATTCATAAACAGAAAAGTTTGCCTTCTTGTTTTTTAGCCTCCCTTGAGTATTTTGAGTGAGAAAGAAGAGATATTATAAGCTTCTAAGTGAGGGAGGCCCTTCGCCACCATTCACATCAAGTGATGCAACTGGTTTCTTCTCTGTTGTCTTTTTTCCCCATATGAAGTCATGACCATGAGAGCGTACAAATATCAGAAGAACTACCATACATCCAGCCGCTGAAATCTCTAGTAGAATGTGCTTTTATCCACAGCTGCTGAGCCAATTCTGTAGAGCAAACTGCATGGCCAATCAATGCATCACTGTAGCCACAAATACCACCATGTCTGGTAAGCCAGGGAGCATATTGTCCATTGCATGTGCTAAAATCCAGAAATGAACTTGTTGGAGAAGGGGGATGTTTTATAGCAACATCTGAAGTTTGATCCACACTCCCAACAACCATTTTGGTGGTTTTCATGCATATGAGTGTGCTACAATTCAAAGAGATGGGATTTTTTGCAGTTTTTTCTTTGCTAAATTTTCTCAGTAAATAACACTGTATAAGAATTAATTACTTCATATTGAGGAGCTATTGATAGAAGAGATATTAACTAGTCTTTAGGCAGATGTAGACTGGTCTTTGATACTGGGGATACACTGAATAGGTAGCTATGACTGATAATATTAGAAAAAACCATCCCCAACCATGACCTGCTATTCATAATGTGGGTTGGGGGCAGCTAAGTGGCACAGTGGATAGAGCACCGGCCCTGGATTCGGGAGGACCTGAGTTCAAATCCGGCCTCAGACACTTAACACTTACTAGCTGTGTGACCCTGGGCAAGTCGCTTAACCCCAATTGCCTCACTAAAAAAAAAAACAAAAAACAAAAAACATAATGTGGGTTGGGAAAGTAGTTCTCAAACTTACATGTACTCAAGACTCTGGCCACACAGTAATTAAGTGTTAGAGAAAAGCAACAACTACAGGTCTTTGTGAAATTCAGGTCCACACATTTTCCATTATGCTACCGTTGACCTGTTTCAAGTGTTGTTACACTATTTCTATCTTCTATTATTTCTTAATGATTTTTGATAATAGTTTGGCTATTATCTGTTTTCTTCCTGGTGTGTGATTTCTTTTCCTATATATTGATATGCAATTTGGCTGAGTCTAAATAGTTAAACTCACTTAAAGTAGCTCTGTATTCTTACTATATTCTTATACATCTCAACCTTATCCTACATATCCCTGCTTGTATATGACCTTTTTGGTAGAAAAAAAATTAGAATAAAAACTGCATAGTTGTTTTTTGTTTTTTGTTATTTTTTCTCTCAATAGGTTCTGGGTCATTTACCAGAGTACTCTTCCAATACTGAGAATGGTACTGTTTTGCCTTAGGAGTCTTTAAAACTATTCCAAGGGAATATAAGCTTTAGAAGTTTCTGTCAAGTTAGCACTGATTTGAGTAAGGACTCTTATGTTTCTCATCATAGAAACAAAGGCCTATATATGTTTAGAGAGGCTTATTCCCAGGACAGCTAAACAACAACAATAACAATGCGGGGACCAATTTTTAATTGGGGAGTGCTAGCTAAGCAGCTCGCTGCAATATTGGGGCAAGGAAGGAAACCCAAGCCTCCCTCAAAACAGAACAATATTTATTTTAACAAGAACAAACTTAGAAAAAAAAAACACAAACAGGATCAGTAGGATCAAAGGAAAGGAAATAAAAATGGGGAAAGGGAAAGTATAATACCTGAAAAATACCACCGCCCAGGAGTCAGCTGAAAATACACAGCAGAATGCCTGTCACTCTCCAGCTTCCACCTAGAATGCCCAAATCTCTTCCCCCAAACCTAGAAGCGCCCCACACAGTCCCAGCCAATGGGATGGCCGCTCTGACAGTCACATGACTGCCCTCACTAGGCTTCCAATCATTATAATTTTGCCAGGCCCATGTAGGCATCGGTGAGTGGTGATGAGGTGAGGTGCCAGAACCCTGGCAACGGTTACAACCAGTGGGTGGAGCACCATGTGGTTTACTGAGCCCCAGGCCAGTGCTCACCAAGGCATAAAAACCTCAAATAACAATTAATTCTTTACAGCAATAATATATTATTGTTTTGATTATTTTGTATATAGCAAGTTTTCAAGATCATCTATGAAGTTTTAGAAGGATTTGCTTAGACTAATGAAAAGATCCTTGGAATATAGACATATGAAGTATCATTCTGATTACTCAATTTTCCTCAAGCACTGGGTGAATCTCTACCTTTTTCTTGATCCAATGTGTGTGTGTGTGTGTGTGTGTGTGTGTGTACTTATGCTTAAAATATTCCCTTGGGATTCTCTCATTTATGGCTTTAATCTTCCTAACATTATCCTTAAAATTTCCTGAAAATGTTCTATTGGTATTTGGTTAGGAATCTCTCCTCTCTTTCATACTTGTCTTGTTGAAATATGAATGTATAAGAGAGTGCTAATTCAAATAAAACAATACAAAACTGTTTTCCTTAAGATCCCTCTTTTATTTTTTCTTCCTCACAGGATTATTTGTGTTATTCTGGGCAGATTTTTTCTCAAGAAAACTGATATCTCTCCTTTTTCATCTTAATCTTTGTTTATAAACTTTATAATTACATATTTTTCTGTGAACTTTAACAACATAATTTCCTAAACCTTACATTCTTCAAGTATTTGAAGGGTTGTAATGTGAATGTGGTAGAAGAATTAAATATATTTTAATTGATCACAGAGGGGACAACAAGAGGTAATGGATAAGAGCTGTCAAGAGGAAATTTTAGGCATTATTTCAGGGAGGAAAATGCTAACAATTAGCATTAACCCTCAGTTGGAAAGATTATCCTGAAGGTAGTAGATTTCTCTTCATTAGGTTTTCAACAATCAGATGTGATGCAATGAAGTTCTTTTAGGGTTATAATTTGAGCAATATTTTCAACAAAGTCCCATTTCTAAAATTCTTTGAATCTTTCTTGAGTAGAGGTTTGTTCAAGATAACATTTACCCTTACTTTTTTCTCTAGCTTCTGAGAAATGTGATTGCTAACAAGTTATTATATAAAATGTTCTACTTTAAATAAAATTGTACTTTATTTTTTGGAAACTTTGGATATAACACATGTCCTTTGAGAAGCTATCAGAAATAGTGACACAGTTTTTCTGATGAATATGTCAGAGGCACTGGAGAGAGGGAAATTATTGAGACAACTTAAGCAGATGGATTTCTGGGAGATGTGACAAAAGGTACCTTTTATAATACTGTGATCTTCTTTATAGACTTTTGTATACAGCCTATAGTAAAATAAACCTGAATACTAGGAACATACTTTTGTCTAAAATAGAACATGCTGACATAGCAATTTAAAAAGCATCACTATCAGGTGAAAAGATACAAACACATATATATTATGTATAACATATGAAGAACAGTCACGTATAAGAACAGTCAATATATTCATGCATTTCTATACGGTATGTATGCATATGTGCACATGGATAATTGACATATATTTACATACTTATATACATATGTATAGAGGTATGTCCAAATACACACATTTTTGAAGTCTAGTTGTGTGTGTGTATGTGTGTATATACACATTGTTGTTATTTAGTCATTTCAGTTGTGACGGATTCTTCATGACCCCTTTTGAGGTTTTTCTTGGTAAATGTATTAATTAATAATAAATGATTACTGATAAAACTGGTGCAATAACCATTAATTTATAAGTAGCAATATTTTAGAAAACCCAGCCTAATCCCCCAATAATTTAACTAACACAATAGTAATTGTCTGAGTCCAGATTTGAACTCAGGAAGAGGAGTCTCCTTTACTCCATGCTTGGCACTCTATCTACTGATCCACCTAGCTGTCCTACATATGTAAATGTACATGTGAGTGTACATTTATGTGTATATAGATAAGTATACATATACATATATATACATATATAAGCTACAGATAGATATAACTATAGATACAGGTATGATAGAGTTATATAGATATATAAATTCTATATACTATGTAGAAATAAATATATATAATTTTAATGTAACTTATATAGATATAATTTTTGTAACACAAGCCTCACTCTAATTCTGAGCTCCTTACTACCTCCTGGATCAAATATAAAATACTCTTCTTGTCATATAAAGCCTTTACAACCTAGCCCCTTTCCAACCTTCCAGTCATTTTACAGTTTACTCCCTTCCAGGCATTCTACTATCTAGTTAATGTTCCTCATCTGCAACCTCATGTCTTTTCTTGAGCTTTCCCCAATGTTTTGATTATTATACCTTGTATCATCAACCTCTTACTTTCCCTGGCTTTCTTTAAGATTTAGTTCAGATCCCACCTTCTGCAGGAAGCCTTTCCCTGTCTCCATGCTGGAATGCCTTCCCTCTGAGATTCCCTCCCACATACTCTTATCTGTATATAATTATTTATATGTTATGTCTCTCATTAGAATATGAGTCAATTTCATGAAGGGAGAGTATTTTGTTTTCCTTTCTTTTGTTTTGCTTTCTTTTTATTGCTGGCAATCACCACAATACCTAGCACATTGAACACACAATAAATGTATACTAACTGATTACTTAATTGACCACAATCATGACCAATCCTTTATTACCTAGCCTTATTCACTAAAAATAGGCATTGCTTCACGCAAACTGAGACCTGGGAAAGACCTTTGTTTAGAAAGCCCAAGGTCTCTCACTGCATCCAGGGCCAGCTCTATTGTCCTGATCTATATCTTCCCACTGGACCCTGTTAAGGACTAAAATTCTAGCTAAACAGTTTAAAATATCTAATGAGTGGTCGCCAATAAATTATAAGCTTTAGCAAGAGTTAGACTTTTAAGCATTTATTAAGGAGATTAAGAATTTGGTAAAAAGAGAGAGAAAGGCCTAGATTCCTATCTATTAAAGGGAGAGCACATTTCTAGCTCCACTCTCCACCAGAGTCCAGAGGAAAGAGAGTGAGACCGAGCACCAGTCTCTTCCTTCCTCCTCCCACTACCCAACGTCACTTCCTGATGCCAAAGAAAAGACTCCTGGTCTTGCCCTCAAACACCTTCTCTTCATAGGCGGAACTCTTCTACAGTAAGTCTCCAGCAGGTGGCGTCATTCCAATCGTTACAGTTCCCCGCTTTGTTTCCTCAAGAAACGGTAAGTTTCCTTGATGAAACAGTCAAAAATAACAGAATATAATAACCTATGCTAACTAACAATATGTTAATAACAATATAGAAAAGGGAGAGGAAAGTTTTGTCCAGAGGGGCAGTTTTTTGTCCTCATGAACCGACGCTTTGACATTGGTCTTGCAAAGGGAGGGCCTCTGCAGAGGGTACATGTTACAGATGGTGTATATTATAACAGAAAGAGAAAGAGAAAAACAACAACAACAACAACAAAACAAAACTGTTCATTTAAAGTCTCTGAAAGTCTTTTCTCAGATGTCCTCTAGGTGTAGTCGTGGAATGGAAGTCTTTTCAGGGGTTGATGTGTGGATGCTGGTAATCAGCCAGAAAAATTTCCTACAAAATTAAGCTTAATACAACTTTAAAATAGCTTTGTCAATAATCAAATCAAACAATGAAAGTTCTCAAAAACATGTCTAAGGGAATTCAGAATCTTGGTTGTTACACATGAAACATAAAACAAAAATTGAAACATTCTTTAAAATTATAATATTACTATAGTCCCCCCTTATAGAGGGTAATTGAGAAGACAATTGCTGTGATATTAATTTTTTAAAATAATTTTTATCTTTGTTTCATCACTTTTTGCATCATCTGCCTAATTATCCTCATGCCATTATGAGAAATTAAAAAATCTAATATAATTGGTAACAGGTGTCAAGGCCAAATTCAATACTGTATTTATCATGACAACTGAGATAATTATGGGGGTTACCATAAAAGAACAGAGAAATGATGGGATATGAGCATTCCCACACTTGAGCAATATGTACTGCCCATACAGTATGCCAGGCTTAAAATAGGTGGATGGAATATATGTCCATGCCACCGAACATATTGGAGGAAACTGAGTCAGACTTAATCAGATGCATGGGATTGAGATGTCCATGGCATCAGGCATATAGGAGGGAGCATAAAAGCCAGGTGTAGATGTGAGATGGGTGGGATCAAAACTTCCAGCCATCTGTACAGTATTGTGGGGAAAATGAAATAAAATATTAAACCAAGAGAATCCAACCTCAACATTTGTCAAAAGCCGTTCCCTCAGCCATACCTTGACTTCATGCATTTCTCCCCTCATGTGACAGTTCAGTGTCTGCTCTTGCATGTATTCCTCTTGTGATTGGATGGCATCTTGGCCAGCTGGCATCTGATAACTCAGAATAAAGGCAATGTCTTAAATGATAAATTCCCATAAGCCAAGTCTCATATGGGTTTAAAAATTGAGGATAATAAATGTGAATACATCTTGACTCAGAACACAATATATAATTATGCAACAATTTCAAATAATACCCTTTTTTTTAATAAGTATACAATTACTTTTGTGAAAAATCAGAACATATTAAAATACAAGTTAAAGCACAACAGAATCTCAAAGAAAACTTTTTTTTTTGAAAAAAGAAAACTTTTACAAACGTTCCCCTCTTTTTTTGGGGGGGGGGAATATGCTTATCAAAAATAATACTTCTAGAATCAATTTACACTTGCCATGGCAACCAATTTGCCAGGGAAATGCTTTATAGAGTTTGATCAAATAATCAGTTGAGAAAAAATAACAAAAACAAACAATTCAATATGGGAGCACAATACTCCTAGAATTAACATTGTATTATGAAATCAAAACCATCTTTCAATGCTTCAAAATTAATAGATGAATGAATAGAAGAAAATACACATGGAACAATAAAAGACAATGAAATTCAAACTAAGGAAATCTAAATGAATATGAACTTAATATTAATAATAGTATTATAAAATATAAACTTGATCACATGACTATAAAAAGCTTTTACAAATATTCTCCTTGTTTTAAAAACTAAGTATAAGACACAATCTCAAAAGCATGAATTCTCTATGAAAATAAACCCATACCATTAATTTCAAAATGTATATGTAATAGCATAGAAATCCTATGTAACCTCTGAACTGATACTATTACTCTGAGTGAATTCAGAACACTTTTGATTCCGATATCTAAAATCCCCAATACTCATATCAATACCTTGCTGCTTACTTCTACATTTCTGTAAAATATATACCCTTCCATGGCAAAAGAAGCAGAGTCTTGAACTATGTTGATGATTGTCATTCTTATTCATCTTAAGTTTTTCTTCTTTAACCCCTCTATATTGTCTGTTAGTCTTTTCACCATACAAATGCTTTATAAGATTACTAATGAAAGACAAAAGCAGGTTAGCAAAATTATGAACAAAACATGCATATCTGGAATTTAAAGGGTTTTTTAAGGTTGTCTCAGAAGCACAGCCAGGCTGGTGAAGGACTGAGCCTGAAGCTGCAAATGTAGTTAGAGAAAGTCGTGCATGCGCATTAGATCTCTGGACTTCCCAGGCAGGGGAAGCAATGGGCTTGGCCATGGGAGGAGTAGAGGGTGGGGTCTGGAGAGGAGGGGAAGGACCAGCACAATTTGAATCAGACTTGATTTTGAACTCAGGCCTGGATTCCTCTTCCCCCACTTTGCTTCCAGGAGCTAAGGGATTAAAAGCTTCTAGAGGGTGGGTTGTTGCCTCCAGGCATGCAAAATTAGAGCAACAATTAGTGTTAGAACTGGGAAAAGCTGTAGGAATCTCTTCAGGTTTCTCTGAAAAAGCATGGTTGGGAGAGGGGGAGATATTTCCTTGTGTGAGTATGTTGCTGGCTCTTCTAACAAAAATAAAAATAAAAATAAAAATAGAAAATCCCCCCAAACAAAGCATTAACATGATCTTATCTCCCATTTGTCTGGTTAAACAGACTAAAATCAAAAATAGGGTAATTAGGGAGTTTAAAAGGTCCATTTGAAAAAATTTAAAGGGAAAACACAGCCAGTACGCCAGTACTTAGCAGTTAAACGGAGAGGGTAGGGAAAATTTCTTACCCAACCGAAAGATCAGAAGTGAGGTTCAGCTTTCCTCTTTGTGGTCAGCCGTCTGTTAAAGGCTAAAATTCTAGCTAAACTGTCTAAAATATCTAATGAGTGGTCGCCAATAAATTATAAGCTTTAGCAAGAGTTAGACTTTTAAGCATTTATTAAGGAGAATAAGAATTTGGTAAAGAGAGAGAGAAAGGCCTAGATTCCTATGTATTAAAGGGAGAGCACATTTCTAGCTCCACTCTCCACCAGAGTCCAGAGGAAAGAGCATGAGCCCGAGCACCTAGCTCTTCTTTCTTCCTCCCACAAGCAAAGGCCACTTCCTGATGCCAAAGAAAAGACTCCTGGTCTTGCCCTCAAAGACTTTCACTTCATGGCGCAACTTTTCGACAGTGAGTCTCCAGCAGGTGGCGTCATTCCAATCGTTACAACCCAGAGGGTTCTGGAGGAGAAAGTGAGGATGGTGACCTTGTACAGCCCTCCCTCACTGAAATCCAATTCACTGCAAATCATGACATCACCCCTGATGTCATGATCTTCTTGGAGAATGAAAGGCAAACAACAACAACTGACCAGAATCATAAGGCTACAAAGCATATATAGTATTCAGGAAGTCCTAGTCTTTGAAGCATATGCTTTATTTCCTGCCTGGAATGCTGTCTATCCCCAGCTCTGTTTCTTGGCTTCTCTAGTTTGCTTCAAGACTTAGTTCTAATCTCATCTTCTACAAGAGGTCTTCCCTCATCCTGGCCTTTTCTCTGAATCCCTGCTCCCTCATTGCTACAGTTTTCCCTCTGAGATTAACTCCTACCCCATGTATGCTGTATGTCTTATATGTATCTAATTTATTTCCATATTCTCTCTCCCATTAGATTGTGAGCTCCTCGAGGTCAGAAGCTAGATTTTTGCCTTTCTTTATATCCCCAGCACTTAGCACAATGCCTAATACAAAGTAGGTGCTTAATAAATGTTTGATAACTGACTGGTTCTAATACAAGACATGGAAGTTTGGTGCCTCTAATTCTGTCCATGCTTGACTGGAAGTCTTGTGCTATGAGATAACAAGTAATCCTCTTTTTGTCTGAGTAATTAGAACTGCATTTTTATATAAAAGGATTGAAAGGTTCATTCCTTGGCCTTTTATTTTGCGCCTTTCCTTGCTGGCAACTAGTGAGTCAAGAACAATTTTTGAGCTTCTTGGTAGGGTGAATGGCAGTAGTTTTCCTATTACATGCCCATGTTCCATACATGGAACCTTCATTCTTTTGTTTATATTATTTTCTAATTTTAGACAAATGAGTACTCCAAGAAGAATGTGCACTGGTAACCAATGAGACTGAGATATCCATCAAATTTCTCAAAAGTTTCACTGGCAACCAGAAGTGGTAGCAGCAGTATCCAAGTCCAGTGACAAAGCCAGAATAGGACCCATTTGATCTCCTTGACCCATAATTGATTGCCTGATCAACTTATATAGCCTACCCTGTTAGGAACTAGCCTAGATGTTCAAAGTTATGATTAATCCCTTGGTGATACTTCACAATGAAATTAATTTAGTAGGGCCTTTGCAAAGAAAGGAAAGGATTCACACGTCAAGGATTCCCAAACAGTCCCATAGGTTATCTATATGTTACTTTTTTATCCTTTTAAGTTTGAGACTCCTTTTTCTAGTGACCACATATGTGCAGAGGGGAAAGTAAGCTGTCAGTTTGGGTGATGTTTTATAACTCATGTTCTTACTATACCTTCCTAGTAAATACTCTTTTATGAAGGATATTTGATGTCAACTGTTTGATTGCTACTGAGGAACTCTCCAGATATGAGCTTATGAGCTTATGAGCAACAGAACCAGAAGCCATAACTCCTTAGGATTACCTGTAGAATGAGAAACTGGAAAGGAGTAGTTAGCCTTTTAGTGTCAGTGTGAATTGGGAAAGGCTGCTACACATGGAAAGATAAAAACAATAATTTTATTTGAATGGTTTGGCATCATTCTATTTTGCATATGAATTCATGTGCCTGCATCACAACCTTACTCTTCCAATTTGTCTGCTTCCAGTCCTAACTTCAAGGTAGTTACTGGATATTTTTGCATTAGATGAATGAAATGACTGACATATTAATAGCTAGAGGATTGTCATTTGTCTATTAATGTCTTAGACTGTGTCTCGGTAGCCCAATTTACCAGTTCCCCTCTCCAAAGGGCCTCTAGGACTTCTGAAAATAGGGCAGAGATTCGATAGACAAGCTATTGGAAATACAGTTAATGTGAATTATTAGATAAGAGAAGGAAAACATAGGAAATGTACCAAGGTTAAAGCAATCATTTCACATCAGGCTTCAGTAAAGGTTGTTTAATTTAACCTGTCCTGTGTGCATGTATAGACTTAATACTGTAATTAAACAGAACTACTCATTTAAACCTGACAATATAAGGATGATACATTATGAATAATTTAAAAGACTGTTCTTTGCAATAGTTATTTACATCATAATGATCCAATTATTCTTTCCTATATAAATTTACTGAGCTTCAAGTGCAGGCAAACAGTGAGGAAAATTAAAATTATAGACACAATAAAGCCAGGATGATGAGTTTTCCCTTTGTAATTTTCTTTGTACTACATTTTGTAAGTTGTAAGACTCAGATATAAGCATACAAGCTTTAATGGTGAAAAATTGTTATTTTTTTAATACAAAGTTTGCCACATATGAAAATGACCCCTGTATGTGTGTGCATATATACAGTGTATATATAAACACACATATATACATATATAGAGATAGATATATACACACAGTCTATATATGTATATACACACATATATATACATACATATATGCATATATATATTGTAATGATTGGAATAACGCTACGTGCTGGAGACCTACTGTAGGAAAGCTCCACCATGAGGAGAAGGCATCTGAGGGAAAGCCATGCAGTCAGGTCCTTGGCATCAGGAAGTGACGTTTGCTCGTGGGTACCGTCAGTCAAGGCTACCAGCTAAGTAGCTTGGAGATATTTGTGCATGTGGATGGGATGTGGCAAGTTTCACAGGAGGCTTGGGGGATGAAGGAGGTGTGTCTCGCTCTATTATTATGAGGACTCGCATGGAGAGTGGACCTAAAATGTGCTCTCCCTTTGATAGATAGATGAATCTAGAGGCCTTTTTCTCTCTCTTCACCAAATTCTTATTCTCCTTAATAAATGCTTAAAAGTCTAACTCTTGCTAAAGCTTATAATTTATTGGCAACCACTCATTAGATATTTTAGACAGACTAGCTAGAATTTTAGCCCCTTAGGATATGTACGTACAGATAGATAGAATATATATGGGTATATGTTTGTATGTGCATATACTTAATCATCCCCCAAACTGGATGCTTCAGTGGATTCATGAATATCTTTACTTTGGATATTGATTTCATGAGTAGAGACTAGAAAGACTTCTTGTTCTATAAGATTCTTGTCCATGCCCTCTAATAAAACTAACACAAAGGACCTACTCAACATGTTGGTAGTCTTCACCTGGTTCTCTTAATATGTGGGGGAGAGTACTGAGTCAGTCTATCTTTTAACATTGATTTTCACTACCTCACCAACTTATCTCATCTTGTAGTTCTTCTCCTCAAGTAGGTTACATTCTACCAAGGTAATATAAAACCTGCATAGATAAATAAAAATAAGATAATTTAAAGAGAGAAAGCATGTAAAAAGATTAACTACTAGGGTTAATGAGCTCTGTTCATATAGTCATTTGAAAAGCAAAAAACCCCCCAAAAAAACCCCAAACCCACAGTTTCTTCACCTATCAATTAGAGATGATTTTTAAAATTATTTTTACATAATAGAGTTGTTTTGAGGAAAGAACTTTGTAAACTTTAGTGCTATGTAAAATATGTGAAATATTATTTGAATAGTTCATTATTTTTTAATAAATTAATAGCAGACCTATAATTAGACAACTTAGCTCTTCAGTCACCTCTTTATTTTTCACTCAAATATATAACGCAATAAAACTAAAATAAGTTTAAATAGAAATGTATCCAGTACAAATAAGATCTGAGCACCTTAACTTTTCTAAAAATATGTGAATAATCCAAGTTTTCTAATCTATTTTTTCACTTTTATACGTAAAATCTGGAAACACTGGATGTGACTGTCAGGAATTTAATTTAATTGCAATAGTACTTGTGCTAGCATTGCCATGAGAGTGGAGACTTCACTAGACTTGTATACATTTTTAATTTGATAGACCTATAATACCATCCTTCTGAGTATTCTTTTCTTACCCTGTGCTACTATTGTCTATATCTATCTGTATATTCTCCATAGAGGAGAATATATTTCAATATCTTTCAGTCCTCTAGATCTTTCAACATGCTGTATGTCCATTATTTATCCTTTCTTATCTCTATCTCAAAAAACTTCTTCCCTTTCTGGTCATTCCTGCCTTTCTGATGATATCTTTTATGCTGTTTTTCCTAAAACACTTTCCAATTGTTTTGCTGCAGCAGACTCACACCCATTATTTAACTCTCCTTTACCCTTTGGATGGCCTGTAACTTCACTTCTTCAGTTATTGTGGTATTCCATGTTCCACTGACATACAGCATGGCTGGATACACCCTGATGTTAAAAGGGTGAGCCTCTGTTTCAGTGAATTTTTATAGATTTTTAAAATGGTATTCACAGAGAGAATTTTAAACGTGGATAGTTGAAGGTATACTAATAAGATTGAGAACTAAGCTAAGGTGCCAGAATAATATGATAAAAGTAAGAGTTAACCTTTTCCATCTGTTTTCTCCTACCCTACCTCTGACTCTTGCAATCCTTAGGACCATTCCAAGCTCAGTTCCTGTGATGTCATGTATGAGACTGCTCCTGATGACCCTATTTCCAAATGTTAATGATCTCATTTAATTAATGTGTTTTTACTTTGTATAAATTTTGAATTGATTATTTGTGAATAAGTTGCTTCCTGCAATAGAATATATGCGCCTTGAAGACAGGATATGTTTTCATTGTTTTCTATCTACTCCGAGCATCTAACTTAGAGTGAAGCATAAAGTAAGTATTGATTGAATAAACAAATTTTTATTTATTTTTTTCATTAAAAAAAATTAGGACTTTTTATATTAGAGTAATTATGTTTTTTTTTAATTGACAGATGTTTGCCTTTTATGATAAACTCATGGCATAGGGAATAGCTTGGGTACTGTAGCACCCTCCATTGTTTCTAGCTTTTATGCATGAAAATGAAATAATATATTAGGAAAATTGTACAGTAATACAAAGTACTAAATAATCTTTACAAGTGTCAGAGCAACCTTGCAGTTAGTGAGATTTACTATAATTGCTATGCACCATGTTCCAAAATTTTTCATATACTTTTAACAATGAAATTGTCAATGCCCTAAATGAATAGAAAGATGCCCAAAACATGCCAACTACTATGTATACATTATGCTTCATCCAAGCATAGCTTATTATCTGTATCACTTAATTCTATATTTCAAAGGCAAAATAAAAGAAGAAAAACTGAACAGTAAGGAGGAGCATGTAGTTTATATTCACATTGTATTTTCTTTTACAAAAATCAATACCCTATTAGCTATTACCCATCATCATCTTATCACTCTTTTCTGTTTAAAGATTATAGTAGTAGCAATAATATTAAAATTTTATATCTTTCACATGATTATTAAAACACAAGTCTAAACATCTTAAGGTAGTATTCAAAAGTCTTCAGTCTATCCCCATTACCTCCAGGACAAAATAAAAACTTTACACTCTATCATTCAAGGTATCCATGGAATGGCACCAATCTACTTTATCAGTCTTATGTGATGCCATTCTCCTTGTAGTCTAACCAGTTTTTTTTGTCACTATTCTGTGACTTTGTTATGCTTTATTTGTGTTTGTGTACTCACCTTCTTCTGTAACAAACTTGTCCAGGTGTCTACCTGTTGAAATTCCTTTTTTCCTTTGAGGTCCATGTCAGTTCATAGTGTGATGGTTTTAGAAGTTGAAGGGATGTTGAGTGCCATCAGGTACAACTCATTCATTATACAGATAAGGTACTAAGTCCAAGAAAAGTTAAGTGGCTTGCCCTTGGCTACCCTGCTAGTAGGTATCTCAGGCAGAATTTTAATGCAGATCTTCTCTAGCCTGAGGTCAGCACTGTAACCATTCTGATATGCTTGCTGTCAGAGCAGGTGCTTGAGCTCTCCCCCAAATTCCTCCAAAACCTTTTACAAAATTCCATAAGACAATTTCTGGAACTACAAAAACTACAACAGGATGGGGTGAAATAATTTTCTAGTCAAAAGCAACTTAGAAGGTCAGCAGGAAAGATCTGTTTTACCCAGGTGAGAGTGGAGCACAGTCCCTAACAGGCCACATTAGCACAGACTGGGTCACAGAAAACAAGAAACAGGCCTTGGGAGCCACTAAATCATCATCAGCAGAGGCTGCTTCTGGAACTCCTAGCCCACAGGCGGTAAGGGGGTGGAACAACTTGTCAGAAGAAGATCATAGAGGTCTCTTTGTTGTCACTTGGAGCATGACTCTCTTGCTTTGCCCATACTAAGATCTGGGTTACATCCCTGGGTATCAGTCCCAGGACAAAGAGGTTACTAGCATATCAGAGCTTGTAGCTGCAGTGAAACAGGTGTACTTGTTACACTTCCAGGGCAGAAAAGAGTGCTCATAGTGACTCACAGACCAGTTCAGAGTCCACGAAAGTAGTAAACACACTCTTCCTTAGATCATACCACCTTTGAAGAACTGAAAACTTAATAGTTCCTAAAAGTATCTCAGAAAACAGAAGCACAAAAACCCTGAAGCTTGGGACAGTGCACCCTTAACCCTGGAAGCAGAGTCCCACTTTAGAAAAGAGTTAAAAGCCAAGAAATAGACTGGAAGAATGAGCAAACAAACAAAAAAATTCTGACCATATTAAGTTACTACAGTGACAAGGAAGAACAAAACATGGTCTCAGAAGAAGATAACAAAATCAAAACTCCTATATCTAAAACCTAGAAAAAATATGAATTGGTCTTAGGCCATGGAAGGGCTCTAAAAGGACTTTGAAAATCAAGTAAGAGGGGTACAGGAAAAATTGAAATGAGAGTAAAGCAAGAAAATCATGAAGAGAAAGAGCCAACAGCTTGGTAAAGGAGATGCAAAAAATACTGAAAAAAATCACCTTAAAAGAGAGACTAGACCAAACAGTAAAAGAGGTATAAAAAGTCAGAGGAGAATGCCTTGAAAAATGGAATTGACCTAATGGAAAAACAGGCTCAAAAAATTTGCTGATGGGAAAAACAAACAAACAAACAAAACAAAACAAAACAAACAACAAAAAAAGACCCAACCCTTAAAAGGTAATATTGACCAAATGGAAAAGGGGGTACAAAAGCTCACTAAAGAAAATAATTGCTTAAAAAATAGAATTGGGCAAATGGAGGATAATGCTTTTATGATAAATCAAAAAACAATAAATAACACAAAACCAAAATAATGAGAAAAAAAAGAAAAAAAAATTGAAATATCTCACTGGAAAACCACTGACCTAGAAAATAGATCCAGGAAAGATAGTTTTTTTAAAAAAATGCCAGACTACCTGAAAGCCATGATCAAAAAAAGAGCTTAGACATCATGTTTCAAGCTGGGTACAACAGACCTTTCCTGCTGATCTTCTAATTAGTTTTTGGCTAGAAAATAATTTTACCCCATCTTATTGTAATTTCTTCAGTTCCAGGAATTGTCTTATTGAATTTAGTAAAAGTATTTGGGGAGAAGGAGGGGAGGGCAGAGCCAAGATGGTGGAGGAAAGACATTAAATGCACAGAGTTCCTGATACAATCACCCCAAAAACAGCAATAAAAGAACCCCTGGAGCAGAAAAAAACACAGAAATACGGGCTGAGATTATTCTCCAGCTATAGATAAGATTTCAGGGGGCTGTGCTGGACCACAAGTAAAGTCTAACCCCAAGATTGTGCTGACAAGCACACCAGACACACTGCCAGAGGAATTTACCCCAGAGCCTCTGAATCAGCTACAGCACCAGCATCTTCTAGAACTGAGCTTGCAGTCAGGTGAGAGGGCTGACAGGCTTGCCAGGGGAAAGTGCAGGGGTACCAGTGGGACCTGGGTAGGAAATTGGCCATCCCACCCTAGCAGGGAACCAGGAAGAAATCCTGAGTGGCACGAGGCCCAGGTACGGAAGGGGCTCAGGCAGGTCTGAAGCTAAGAACCACACCACAGAAAGCTTTGCTGGTTGGTTGTTTAGCAAGTAGGCTTGAGGTTATCTCTGGACCAGAAAACAGGTCAGGCGGGAGAAAAACCAGCCCTCCCTCAAACCAAAACACCTGGGACCCTCTGAAGCTGGAAACATAAGTGGAGCCGAGAAACAGCCCCCCACCCCCAGTGGAGAGTTTAAAAACAATGAAAAGATGAGCAAACAAAGAAAGCTCAAAACTATAGAAAGTTTTTTAAGTGACAAGGAAGATCACGTTGCAGCCTTAGGAGAGGAAATCAATCACAGAGCCCCTACATCAAAAGCTTCTAAGACAAAAATGAACTGGTCCCAGGCCATGGAAACTCCCAAAAGGGACTTTGAGGAGAAAGTAGAAAGGATAGAATAAGATGTAGAGAGAGGGAGGAAAGAATGGAAAGAGAAATGAGAGTGATGCAGGCGAATAATGAGAAAAAAGTCAACAGTTTGAAAAGCCAAATGGAAAAGGAGATTAACAAACTGTCTTATGAAAATAATTATCTAAGAATTAGTAATGAACAAATGGGACCTAGTGACCTTATGAGAAATCAAGACACAGTAAAGCAAATCCAACTGAATGAAAAAATAGAGGGCAATGTGTAATATCTCCTTGGAAAAACAGCTGACCAGGAAAATAAATCTAGGAGAGATAATTTGAAAATCATTGGACTACCTGAAAACCATGACCAAAATGAGAGCTTAGACATTATCCTTCAAGAGATTGTGAGGGAAAATTGCCCTGATATTCTAGAAGCAGAAGCTAAAATAGAAATTGAAAGAATCCATCAATCATCTCCTGAAAGAGATCCCAAAAGGAAAACCTCCAGGAATATTATAAACAAATTTCAGAACTCCCAGGTCAAGGAGAAAATATTGCAAGCAGCTAGAAAAAAGGAATTCAAATACTGTGGATCTCCAATAAGGATAAAGCAAGATCTAGCAGCTTCTACATTAAAGGACCAGAGGGAATGGAATATGATATTCCAGAGTGCAAAGGAACTGGGACTACAGCCAATAATCATGTACCCAACAAAACTGAGCATAATTTTTCAGAGGAAAAATGGGATTTCAATTAAAAAAAGAGTGTTTTCAGGCATTTGTGATGAAAAGACCTGAATTGAATAGAAAATTTGACTTTCAAATACAAGACCATGGAGAATCATAAAAAAGTAAACTGGAAAAAAGAAATCATGAGGGACATTAAAAGGTTAAACTATTTGCAGTCATACATGATAAAATAATACTTCCAACTCATAAGAACTTTTTCAGCAAGACATAGACAGAGGACAAAGTTCTAAACTGAATATGAAGGGATGGTATTTGTAACGGATTTATTTTTTGTGTATCCTTGTTCTTTGTGGAGCAAACAAGGTAGTTGTCTGGTGTCTCGGCCCGGTTTGGTACTCTGGGCATCCTGAGCCTAGGGCTGGTGCTTTGTCCACTGTGCCACCTAGCTAACCCATGATGACATCTTTAAAACAGGGTTGAGGGGTAAAAGGAATAGACTAGGGGAGGGTGAAGGGGAGAGGGGGAATGGGGAGAGGTAGCTCACATGAAGGAACCAAGAATAAAGCCTATGGAGGGGAGGGGAAGAGGGGGAGTGAGTGAACTTCACTATCATGAGAATTGGCTCAAAGAGGGAATAACATACATACTCAAGTGGGTATAGTAATATATTTTTGCCCTGAGGAAAAGTGGTAGGTGAAGGAGATAGGGGGGTGGGGAGAAGAGGGTAAGGAGGGAAGGGAAGTTTGAGGGAGGGAGCTGTAAAAAGCAAAACACCTTAGAGGAAGGCAAAGATGTTTGGCACAATGCCACATGTAGGACATATATTGAATTGCTTGATTTCATAGGGAGAGTTGAAAAGGGAGGGAGGAAGAAAAATTTAGAAAACAGAATTAGCTCAAAGGCCATAACCTCATCAGAGTGGGCTTAAGGAGGGAATGACACACATACCCAATAGGGAAGAGTAATCCATTTAACCCTACAGGAAAGTAGGAAGGGAAGAGGATAAGGAGAAAAGGGTGAATGAAGGGAGGGTAGAGCAGAAGAGGGGGCAGTCAGTAGCAAAACAATTTTGAGGAGGATTAGGGCAAAATAAGATAGACAATAGAATAAATATCATTGGAAGGGAATGGGACAGAGGGAAATAGTTATGATGATTGACTACAATGTCGAAACATATGGTACCTACTCTGCTGGGCTATTGTGAAGAAAATTCTCTGTCAAGTTCAAGGTACTATATAAAAATTATGATGAACAGGATGCTATCAGTAAAACCTCGAAAGACCCACATAAACTGAAGTAGAGAGAAATGTACTGTATACAGAATAACAGCATTAGTGTAAGATAATCTGCTGGGAAGCACGTGGGTATTTTCAGCAAGGCAATGATCCAATATAGCTCTGAAGAACTTAGGAAAATTGCTGTCCATCTACAGAGAAAGAACTGATAGTATCTGAAAACAGACTGAAACACATTTTTTTTGACAATTCCTTAATCTGAAGTTTTGTTTCTCAGTTTTCTCTCACAACCTAGATAATGTAGAATTGTTTGCCATGACTACTCATGTATAATTTATGTTGGATTGTTTGAGTTCTTGGGGGTTATGGGAGGGGAGGGAGGAAGAGAAATTAGAACACAAAGTTGAAAAAAAATTGATTTCAAAATTTGCTTTTACATGTAATTTGGAAAATAAAAGTCTAAAATATTTTTCTTAAAAAGTGTTTGGGGAAGAGCTCAAGCACCTATTATACTCAAACCAGGAGGTAAAATAGAAATTGAAACAATACACTGATCTCCTCCTGAAAGAAATCCCAAAATGAAAACTCCCATGAATATTATAGCCAAATTCTAGAGCTCCCCCAGGTCAAGGAGAAAATATTGAAAGCAGCCAGAAATAAAAAATTCAAAAATAATGGAGCCACAGTCAGGATCATTATAGGATTAAGGAACTTTTATATTAAAGAATCAGAGGTCTTTGAATATGATATTCCAGAGGTCAAACAAGCTAGGATTACAATCAAGAATCACCCACACAGTAAAACTGTGCATAAGCTGTCAGATGAAAAACAGGTCATTCAATGAAATAGAAGACTTTTAAGCTTTCTTGATGAGAAGACCAGAGCTGAATAGAAAATTTGACTTTCAAATACAAGACTCAAAAAAAGAGAAATCATGAGGGACTTAATAATGATAAACTGTTTACATTCCTACATGGGATGATATTTGTATCTCTTAAGAACATTCTCATTATTTAGGTAGTTAAAAGGAATATATAGACAGGTAACACAGGTATGAGTTGAATTATAGATGATATTTAAGAAAATTTAAGGGTAAGAGGAATGCATTTGGATAAAGGGAAAGGTAGAATCAAGCAAATTATCTCACATAAAAGAGGCAAGAAAAAACTTTTATAATGGAGGCAATGATGGGGAAGGTTGGGGGTGGTGGTGAAAGAACCTTACTCTCCTTAGAATTGTCTCAAAGAGGACATAACACACACTCAGTTGGGTATAGAAATCTATCTTACCCTATGGGAAAGTAGGAGGGGAAGGGGATAAGAGAAAGATGGGTGATAGAAAGAAGGACAGATTAGGGGACGTGGTAGTCAGAAGAAAAACACTTTTGAGAAGGGACAGGGTGAAGGAGAGAGAGAATAGAATAAAGAGAAGGGGAAATAGGATGGAGGGAAACACAGTCAGCAATCATAACTGTGAAAAGGATGGAATCTTAACTGCAAAACAAAATTGAACTGTTTCTCTGAAAAAGGCCTCATTTCTCATACATATAGAGAACTGAGCCAAGTACTAAATTAATTTAATAATAATAAATAATTAATCCAATTGATAAATGATCAAAAGATTTGAATGGTTTTCAAATGAAGTAATCAAAGCTATTGTAAGGGCCAAATTTTTTATGGGGAGAGTTAATTGGACAGCTTGATGTAATATTGGGGTAAGAAAGGAAATTAACAGCCTCTTTCAAAAAGCAAAACAGGGTTTGTTAATGGGAAAAAATTTTCAAACACAAGTAAGGTTAATAGAGCTAGGGACAAGGAAAAAGGGATAGGGAAATGAAAAAAAATATAACCTGGAAACTCACCACTACCCGGAAATTCAGTTTCTAAGAGAACTAGCTGTGCAGCATCCCTCTCCCTCTCTTGCTTGCACTGAAGTGAGCTCTCCTCCCTTCTCTCTCCCAGAAGGCCCCTCTCTCACAGGAAACAGGGCCAACCACACACAGCCCCAAGCTAATTGGCTGGCAGCCCTGATTGACAGAACTAACAAGTGGCTCTACAAATGCCAGCCCCCCAGGTTCCAGACACTGAAGATCGCCTGACCTTTCCTTACCAGACTTCTAGTCATGGCAGGGCTTCCCTCTTTATAGTTTGGCCAGGCCCATGTAGGCATGTGGGTGTCTGGTGTGAAGTCAGGGCATACGGGCTCGTGCCAGGGTTTCTAATTTTAGCCAAAGATGAGGTCATAGAAACCCCAAATCACAATTAATTCCTTACACTATCTACAACCATATGAAAAAAAAAGTACTCTAAATCACTAATCATTTGTAGAAAGGCAAACTAAAACAATTCTCAAGTACTATTTTATACCTATTAGGTTGGCTAATAGGACAGAAAATGACAAATGTTAGAGGGGATGTGGGAAAAATAATATGCCAATGTACTGCTGGTTTAATTGTGAACTGATTCAACAATTCTCTAGAATAATTCTTTGAACTAGCAATACCATCACTTGGTCTGTATCCAAAAAGATATAAAAAGACAAAAGGGAAAAGGACCTATACATACAAATTATTTATACCCAGCTCTTTTCTGGTGACATAGAACTGCCCATTAATTGGGGAATGTCTGAACAAATTGTGGTATGTGATTGTGATGGAATAGTATTGTGGTATAAGAAATGACAAGCAGGATGTTGTCAGAAAAACCTGGAAAGACTAACATCAGCTGATGCAACATGAAATGTGCTACATAGAAAATAACAGCAATATTGTAAGATGATCAGCTGTGAAAGACTTAGCTATTGTCAGTAATAGTGATCCAAAACCATTCTGAAGGACTTGTGATGAAAAATGCTGTCCATCCCCAGAAAAAGAACTGATGGTATCTGAATACTGATTGAAACTTTTTTTTACCTTTGAAAAAAATGGTTTCTCAATGAATCAGTGACACTTAATTGATATCCCTCATCCATACTAGAGAAATAAAAAAATAACCAATTATTAACAATAGCCTTTACACTCATGTTCTGTAACCACTGGGCAGTTTTCAGATTGATCTTTGATATAGTCCCACTGTACTGGCTTAGAATCAGAACTATCTAGATGGAGCCCAGAAAATAAAATCTCACTTTTCCCTTGTAATATTTTACAAAACATTTCATTTTATGCATCTTTATTCCCAATTTTACTCTTAGATTCTTCTGTGCCCTGATTTTCAAAGCCCTTCTGATAATTGAATCATTAAACACCAGCTCTTTCAATACACTTCTGGGGATCAAATACATTGCTTGTTTCTCTCCTTTATTCCTTCATCACAGGAGCTTGATCTGTACCTTAGAATTCAGGGTCTAAAATGACTCTTCTACTTTCACTTTTCAGTGCCAGCTTCAATACCAATTTGTAATCAAGTGGACGGTGTTTAATATAGTTTTCCTCCAGCAGGCAATAATCCTTACTTGTTACTCCAAGGTTGCTTGTCCTAAATTTAACAAAAGAATGCTGACACCTTAGCTTTTGCTATTGCTCTATTTTAGCTTCTGTTAAGTTCTACAAATAGAAATTGTCTTTACTGACCCTCAATGTCAATTTTACAGTGCTGTGGTGTTTGTTTTTTTTTCCCTTCTGGCAAATAAAAAATTGAATGGAGATGAATAGATCATTGGCAAAGAAATTGAATGGAAAGGAGTTAAAATATTGTCTTGTAAGTTGAACAGATGTGAACATATTTCATTGATTATTACATGTCAAAAAAGTGCTATGAAAATGTACAGATAACATAATACTGAATAAGTTTCTGTCCTCCAGGTTCAGTTTGGAGTGGGTTTTTTTGAGAGTCATACTTATGTAAATGCAATGTAGAACTCCATCCAATGTATCCTCTTCTAAAATCCCAGGACCTATAAATTATGGTTTATTAGTGTTTTTGTTGTTGTTGCTGCTGTTGTTGTTATACAAGCCATTACCCTTGTACAGGCCCTCAAAACCTCATGACTGGGCTATTGCAATAGTCTATTGGTTAGTCTTCTTGCCCCAATTCTCTCCCCAGTCCAATTCATCCTTCATTCAACTATCAGATTGATCTTCCTAAATATCAGGTCTGACAATACCAGTGCCCTAATCAATCAACTCCATTTGATCCCTATTACCTCCAAGATTAAATGTAAAATCCTCTATTTCATAATTTGTCCCCTTCTTACCTTTCCACTTTTCTTACCCCTTACTCTTCCTCTACATGTACTCTATGAGCCAATGCCACTGGCTCCATTGCTGCTCCTTATGCATAACTTTCTATCCTTTAACTCTTAATATTTTTAGTGGCTGCTCTGCATCCCTGCAATGTTCTCTTCATTTTTATCTTATTGTTTCCTTCAAATTTCAGCTTAATTCCTGCCTACTGCAAGAAGCCTTTCCCTGGCCTCCTTAATCTTTTTTCTTTTTTCTTTTTCCTCTCCAAGTTTATCCATTATAGATCTTCTTTGTACTTAGTCGTTTTTGTAACAATTCTCAGCAAGAGATTGGCTAGCAGCAAATCTCCCGAGATTTAGTTTTTCTCAGTTTGGAAAGCAAGGAAACCAACCTGAGACCAGTTTCCCAGATAGGGGAGAGGGGATATGAAGCTGTTTTCTTAAAATGAGACAAAGAGTTTTGGAACTCTTTAGAATGAGGCAAGAAGAAGGGTGAGTTCATGGTAGTGCCATGAGAGTAGCTTTTGACTGCTACAGTTTCAAAACATAAGAGATATTTCCGAATGGATAAGCTGATAGGTATGTGTGTATGTGTGTGTGTGTGTATATATATATATATATATAGAATATATATATATTCTAATTATATAATTATATATAATTATATATATATGTATATATATATGTATATATATGTATATATATGTATATATATGTATTATATATATATATATATATATATATATATATATATATATATATATATATATATATATATATATATATATATATATATATATATATATATATATATATATATATAATGGCCATTGACTCTGGTAGGAGGTAGCATAAGAACTCAGAGAAACAAGACAGCCAGAGGAAAGAACAAAGGTGAGCCCTACCCCACCTCAACATTATTTTCATTTGTATTTTAAAATTTTATTCCATTATAGAATATATTTGTATGATTTGCTATTATTTCCCATAAATACCTGGTGTAGAACCTGTATTTATGTTGCCAGGTATCCTTTTGTTTTACTTGCATGAAGGAACAATGGGAGCCACACTTATCCCAACACAGGGCTGGGAGATCCACCCCCAGCCTGTCTTTGTAAAATATTGCTCTCTAATTAGGGGCATGAGGCATTTCATAACCAGTTTTCTAAGTACAAAATTATTATTAATATGGAGCATATTTTATAAATCTGTTTAATATACATAAGCCAAGGTTACATTTAGATATTGTCTCTCCCATTAGACTATGATGTCCCAGAGTGTACAGACTATTTCCCACCCTCGCTTCCCCTTCTTTGTATTCATATTCATATTCATAGTGCTTAACACAGCCACACCCTTAATAAACATTAGTTGATTGATGGAATCTCAACACCCAAGGTCATAGGAAAATCCTTTCACTTTATCCCATCCCATAAGGAAAAGGTTTTAATCTCCATCCATTCCCTCCTGTGTGGTGAATGCAGCCCCTGAACTCCATTCAAACATAGAAAGCCAGAAACATCTCACACATTACTACTGGAGGGTTACAACCTGTATACCTGAAAGCCAAAACTGCTCAGCAGAGGAACATTGAAGTTATTGTGCCTGAAAGAGACAGCCATTCACCTCATCTATGATACCTCTCAACATTGTACTGGTGCTGCTATGTCACAACCCAAAATCAGATGTACAGAAGAGCATGGGCAATAAAAAGGTAACTCAAACCCCTGGCATGCCATGCCATTTTCCCTCTCTAAGCCTGTCTCTTCTGTGTCTTAAACTTGGTGCTTCCAGCTTCCATAGCCTTTGCAAGATTTCACATCAGCCCACCTGTGAAATCCTGTGGCCACAGAAGCTAAATTCCTGATTTCTTCCACAAACATCAATTACAGTTAACCAAGGAAATGGGAAATAAGTAAATTAATTTAGACTGTTTGTGTGAAAAGTAGATTTTGAAAGGTATGTTAATGACTGTATTATAAAATGAAGTTCTGAGAAACTTGGGCAATTTTTATTCAAATGTGTCCCTTAAAATATCTTTCCTAATTTATTTTAAAAATGAAATAGTATTGAACTAACATCCCTCTTCGAAATGCTACTCTAAGAGATTTTGTCCTATTTGTTAACCAATTCTATTGTTTTGAATCAACATAGAAGTTGTTCAGTGCCTACTGAAAGTAGATATTTCAGTGAAAATATTGTGTATCTAAATGACCATTAAAAGCAGACCTTCCCTCTTCCTCAACACACACATACAAACTATACACACACAAAAAACATTTTTGGACCATCATGCAGACAAAACACATAATTAAAACACATTATAAGAAGGAGGTTATGGATATCCTACTGAGAAGATTTTTAGTAGACAATTAGATTTCTTGAAGGTTTTAGCAGGGGAAGAAAGGATAACCTGAAATATCTCAAATATCCTTATAGTTTTTGTCATGATAATATGGAAGTACTGTGGGGGCAGCATTTGTAGAACATATGAATTAAAGTAAAAATAATATTAATGAATGGCTAAATAGAATGGGAAGCGGGGAGTAGAGGAAATGCAGGGGACGTAATTCATCAAAGAGATAGATGTAAAATTATTAAATCATATATTGGAAATGTCCTAAGAGTTTCTGTGTGAAGAACAAAGGTAGACATACATACACAAATGATAGGAATTAAAGTGCTGCATCAAACCATGTGACCTGATGGCTGATCTTGAAGAAAAGTACACCTTTAGAAATCTACCTTACAAACAAAGAAGTTGAGTTCTTGTTTTTTGTTGTTGTTTTTGGTTCATTTACTTATTTATTTTACCCCCCTTATAACTGAGGTTTGTGGAAGAAATCAGGAGTTCTAGATTTCCTTAGATATTAGTTACAAATTATCTGGCTGAAATTATACACTTTTAGTGTAGATTCACAGTATTTATATAACATTTGGAATTTGCCTGAACATATGTTCAATTTCTAGTAACATCACCTGAGGGGTTGTCATGTTTTAGCATCTGACCCCCAGCCAGCAACTGCACTTGGATTAATCCTACTTACCTCTAATGTCACTTTGTAAATTGGGGACATACAACATATCTAAAAAAATAGGTATCTATAGGTATCAATATTCCCCGAACCTATTAGTCACTCTACAATGATGTAAATACTTGAAATATGAAAAAAATATTTTTTTATTTTTGTTTATTCTGTCTTCTATTTTGAAAAGATGGATTATATTTTAAATTATTGGTTTTACCTGCATTTAGCTACTCTCCACTGCGAAGTAAGTTCTTTGAATAATTATTATCCATAAATGAACTTTACAACTTATACTAGTTTGTCTATTT
Organism: Dromiciops gliroides; assembly: GCF_019393635.1. Classification (NCBI taxonomy): domain Eukaryota; kingdom Metazoa; phylum Chordata; class Mammalia; order Microbiotheria; family Microbiotheriidae; genus Dromiciops; species Dromiciops gliroides. The sequence goes on from NC_057861.1 coordinate 212,611,911, forward strand.
AATTTTTAAAATGCATTTTTAAATTTGTAGATCATCTATCTGTCAGTCTGTGTCTTTATCTGTCTCTATTTTTCTTTTTCATAGGAATAAAATAATTTCAATCTATTCTTGTGCTCTCTTCCCCATCCAGTTCTGGGATATGGTTATTAGATATGGTTTTTAATTTCTTTCTTTCTAAAACAAAATATTTATTTATTTAGGATTTTCCTCAAGTTACATATAAAAACAAATTATTCAAATTGATTTTTTAAAACTTTGTGTTCCAAATTCTCTTCCTCCTTCCCTCCCAAACCCTCCCTACGAAATCAAGCAATTCAATGTAAGTTATACATGTGAAGTCATACAAAACATCTCCACATTAGTCAAGGCTGTGAAAGAAAAGAGAAAAAATAACTTAAGAAAGAGGAATTAACAGAAAGACAATTATACTTAAATCTGTATTCAGATACCATCAGTTCTTTCTTTCCCTATAGATGGATTGCATTTTTCATAAGTCCTTCTGATAGCATCCTGCTCATTATTTCTTTCATAGTTATTATTGCTCACTGTATTATCTTCCATCCTATTCCTGCCCCTTGAAATATACTCTATTTTCTATCTTATTTCACCCTATGCTTCCTCAAAAGTGTTTTGCTTTTCACTGTCCCCTCTCCCAATCTGCCCTCCCTCCACTTCTCCCTCCTTATGTCCTTCCTCTCCTACTTTCCCTCATGGAAAGATATATTATGTTACCCACTTAAGTGTGTGTGTGTTATTCCCTCTTTGAACCAATTCAGATGAGAGTAAGGCTCACTCACTCCCCAGCTTCTTCCCCATTATCCCCTCCACTCCATAAGCTTCTTCTTGTTTCTTTTATGTAAACTATTTTACCACATGCCACCTCTCCTCTTCCCTTTCTTCCAGTGCATTCCTGTCACCCCTTAATTTTATTTTAAAGAAATCATCAGGGACCAGCTAGGTGACAAAATGGACAAAGCACCACCCCTGGACCCAGGAGGACCTGAGCCCAAATCTGGCCCCAGACAGAAGCCACCCCACCATACCTGCCCCACAAAAGACAAGTATAAGCAAAAACTAATTGCTTTACAGATAACATCCCTTCATACTCAAGTCACACCTGTGCCCTCTAAGTATATTCCTTCCACAATACTGAGTTACGAGTTAGAAGTATCAGCTTCCCATGTAGCAATGTAAAGAGTTTAACCTTTTAATATCCCTCATAATTCCTTTTTCCTGTTTAATTTTTTTGCTTCTCTAGGGTTTTGTATTTGAAAGTCAAATTTTCTATTCAGTTCAGATCTTTTCATCACAAATGCCTGAAAGTCCTCTTTTTCATTGAAGTCCCATTTTTCCCCTGAAATATTATATTCAGTTTTGTTGTGTAGGTGATTCTTGGTTGTAATCACAGTTCCTTTTCCCTCTGGAATATCATATTCCATGCCCTACAATCCTGTAATATAGAAGTTGGTAGGTCTTGTGTTATCCTGACTGTAGCTCCATAGTACGTGAATTGTTTCTTTCTAATTACTTGCAATATTTTCTCCTTGACCTGAGGTCTCTGGAATTTGGCTATAATATTTCTGGAGGTTTTCATTTTGGGAAATCTTTCAGGATGTGATCAGTGGATTCTTTCAATTTCTATTTGAACTTCTGCTTCTAAAATATCAGGGCAATTTTCCCTGACAACTTCCTCGAAGATGATGTCTAAGTTCATTCCTTGATCGTGGTTTCCAGGTAGTGTAATAATTTTCAAATTATCTCTCCTGGATATATTTTTTCCAGATCATCTGTTTTTCCAAGGAGATATTTCACATTGCCCTCTTTTATTTTTTCATTTGGATTTGCTTTCTTGAATTCTCATAAAGGCATTAGCTTCTATTTGCTCAATTCTTATTTTTTAAGAGAATGCTTTTTTCTTTTTTTTCTTCCCATAACAAACATTTTTATTTATATTTTTTGGTTACAATTTTTATCCCTGTTTCCCTCCCTGTCCTCCCCCCTACCTGAGGTGACAAATAATAAGATATGGGATACACATGGATGATTGTGTAAAACATTACCATATTTGTCATTTTGTACAAACAAACTTAATTAAAAGAAAAAAATGAAAGTGAAAAATAACATACTTTGGTTCGTTCCATCAATATCAGTTCTATCTTTTAATGTGCATAGTATGTTCCATCAATAGTCCTTTGGGATTGTCTTGGATCATTACATTTTTCTGAATAGTTGTCATTCAGAAGCTGTGCTTCATTCTCAGCCTGGTACAAAGACCTTCCCTTCTAACCTTTTAAGCCATCTTTAGCTTGAAAATGATCTTATTCTGTACTTTTGTGGGCTCTGCTCCTCTAGGAGTTGACTGATGGCATTATATGGAAGTATGTGCATGGATTGTGGGGAGTTCCAAAAAGTTAAAGCCTTTCCTCTGCCATCTTGGCTCCACCTACCCCAGTTATTCATTTCTTAGTGATGATTTGTTTTCTTTTTCTTTTGTTCATTGTCTCTCATTTATTTATGTCGAATCTGCCTTCCAAGTGATTTCTAAAAACATCTCCAGTCCTAAATTCTTGGTGTTTTCCTGATCATCTGTTATGGGCATATTTTGCCTGCTGCTATTTCAATGGACAGAAGTCCTTATTCTCCAGTAACAAATGATCTGAGTAGAAGCAGCACAAAATATTGTGAGAAGTACAAAGAAGGGATTAATAAAAAAAGAATAAAACTGGTATTTCAGTTGGAAAATCAGTTGTATATTTATTTCTGCAAAGACTTAGGACAGTTTTTCTCCTATTATACTAGTAGAAAAAATGAAGAAATATTTCTAGATGACAGTATGGTTTGGTTGATTGTTATTCGAACAACATACCCCCAAAGCCATGATTAATGAATAGAGGTCAAGTCGGAGGGTGACTTCTAGTGGTAGGCAATAGAAATCAGTCCTTTGTGCTATCAGTTTCATTCTCTATAACTCAGATAAAGTTTCTTTTTAAACTTCTTTGATATATTTTTCCTGTTATTTCTCTGATGTGCATATTCCTTCCAATAAGGGTGAACAACCTCTTCATGCCTTAATATCTTATACAACTTTTGTGTATATTCACTAGGTTTATTATTTTGTGAGCTTAATTCTTTCCACAACTTCCAGGTGGTATATAGGGGAAAATGTGTGTTATTTGTTCTAGCTATATCTTTAAAGTAAATGCTTATAAAGCTACTTCATCTTAAGTGGTTTAAAGGAAACAAGATGCTAGTCATTGACCGTCTAAAATTGGAGAACCACAGCTTAAGGAAAGCAAGAGATATTTTTTTTAAAAAAAGGTAACATTAAACTTCTCAGTCATGCCCTTAAAAGAGTAGGGAAAGAATCAACCATGATATATTTTATAATCTAAATTAAATGTTTTTCTTTAAGGTTCAAGTCACTGCAACATTATGCAGGATCTCGAAAAATAAGAGTGCCTGGTAGGGGTTGAAAAGTTATGATTTACTACAGCTACAAGGAGAGCCCAAGTTTTAATAGTGAGAGGCAGAATATTCTAAGTTCTGGGGTAGACAAGGGGAAATCAGGTTCCTATAAAATAACTACATAGGGTACATATTATAACCTTTTCTTCACAGAGTAATAGGAGTTCAGTAAATGCTGTACATGGATTGGACTCATTTCTTGACTTTTCTTTAAGTTAAATGTCTCTTATTTTGAGAAAATATACTAGTAGGATTTCTGAATATTAAGGAGATTCACATGTACTTATAAGACTATCACTTAACTTCTTTGTATCTCATTCTTATAACCCACAAAATGGAACTAATGTTGACCTCATTCTCAGGAGTATATTTTGTTAACAAACTGATTGTGACTACAAAACTGTAATTTTAATTTTAAATGTCCACTATGTTGAGCTAAACTGGCATTGAAATACTCCAATGAAATCTATCCCTAAGGAATTGTCTATTTATTAGAAGAAAAATTCTAATCTATCTTTAAAAGATAATTCTCTTATTAACATGATCTTTCAAATAAAAAAAGATAAATTTATTTCCAATATGTTCCATTTTGCTAGTGAGAATTATTGTAATAAAGAATTTCTACAAGAGTGCAAATATTTAGTCTACTTTTTATTCTAACATTCTTATAATGAAATTTTTTAAAAATCCTAAACTTTCTAAAAAATATTATTTTGATAAAATCCTTTATTGAAAAATTTTGGAGGAATTTTTAAGGGTGCTTTGCTTTTGAGGGTGTAATTTTATTGCAGTATTTTCTAGTCATCTTATCTCCACTGAATTGTTGATCAAGATGAAATCAAATTTGTCTAAAATATAATCCACTTTTCCATAGGTGAAATCATGAAAAATATTTTATTGAAAAGCATTTTCTTTCATTTATCCTGGCTAAAGGACCTTAGGACTAGGATGGGTTAAGCTGGCAGAAACATAAATTCTTAGAAATATTAGGAACAAAATCACAGTTCTTCCACTCCTCTCAACATCATGAAGCATAGGTCAGAACATTATCACTATGACCATCAAAGATATTGGAATGCCTCTTTGTACATGACACTATGTAGTAATTCAATCTAAGCAGTTTGAAGGAACCTCAGTTCTTACTCTTAATCAAGGATTCCCTTTACCTAGCTACTGACTAGCAGTAGTACTGATTTCAATCCCAGATGGATAATATAGATATAGATACAAAATTATATCAGCAAACTGAACAGATGTTTTAAATACTCACAAATAGACATCTACAATCTATTGAATGCAAGAAAAAGTTACTGGAAATGGAAATGAATTTCACTTATGAGGGCAATAAAATAATGAGTATGGCTATTTCAGTTATAAAAGATGTGGCTATCTTTTATCTTGAAACAGAAAGGGAATATAAAGTTGGAAAGGGATGATTTCAACATAGAAAGATAATAGCTACATTCTCAACTGAGGCATGGAGATAAAGCTGAGAAGGCACAAAGAAGAAGAACTAGGTTTGGAAACTTTTGAACCACTTGCTGAACTCATGTTACCTACTTCTACCAATGATTTGTAATTAGATTTGATCAGACATGTTTGGACTACTTAGACTTCTTAATGAGAACTTCATGTCCAGTAAAAAAAAAATCTGACTTGTTCTCATTTATTTCATAACTTTCCTTTTACTCAGCTTCAGAATTGTTAGCTAATTATTCCTATCAGAGAGACTGAAAAGTGCTACATAGGAGGGGTGGTACAAAATAGAAAACCCTCATTATATTATTCTGCCACAGAGTCATTTACATATAAAATACCATTCATTTCTTTGTAGTGACAGTTTATGGCACCACAATTCTTCCATGCCTGTGGCTTTTCTTGTGAGTAGGTTAAGAGAAGCAGCAGAAAGGGGAAAAAAATCTTGTTGACATCCAAAGAGTCCCCCCACCATTTCCTTATGATCCTCTAGCAAGATGATAGATAGACATATCCAAAATTTTCTCTCCTCTGGGACTGGAGAAGTGTTGCTTGGCTGTCTTTCTCCATACTTCTAGGACACAGATGTGATCCACAGAAGCAGTAACTAATTAGTGCTCTAAGTAGGTTGACAGGTACCCTTATAATTGGTGGTAATCACATGCATATTTTCATCAAACCATTCAAACACATCTTCACTGCCCATCAGTCATTTACATTTATTTGACATTCAAAGAGAGCTTATGTTCATTTTTGTTTTTTACTAATTCATATGAGGGAACACACACACATACATACACACAAATAACATACCCACAAATAGACAATGCATGCAAGATATATATGTATATATATATATGTATATATATACACACACACACACACACACACACATATATATATATATATATATATATATATATATATATATATACATTTATCAAAGAGAACTAAATGCCAGTATAAATATGCATATTACATTCTAACAGGCCTGGATTGATTCCCTATGACTCTTTATAAAACATAATTATCTGCCCATTCTATAAATTACTAAGTCTGTTTTGTTTTGACTCATACCCAATAGCAATTTCCTAATGTTTTCTTAGTAGTTATAGTTACTGTGGAAAAAAAGAAGAATGATACTTTAAAAACAGCTTACTATAGAATTTTACCCACTCATAGTATGTTAAAAACTCCCAAAATAAATCTGAATAACAAGACCAAAAAATTGTTATATCTTTAGTCACTGCAGACAATTATTTAAAATGCATCAAATGAAGGGAATTTAGAGAATAAAAATTCCTGAAAGAAGTAATAATGGATTATGGGGAAATGAGAACTATGCCTTGGATAATAGAATGTTGCAGGAGATATTTATTTGAGGAAATAGTCTAATTTTAAAAGTTTGTCATGTGTATTTAAAAAATATCTCAACAAAAACATTTAATTTTGGGGACATAGATTATGTCTGTTCATTATAGTAATTTACCAATAGAGAAACACCTGCACACATTCTATTTATGAGGCTAGATTTAGATAGTTTTGAAGAAAAATTTTCCCATGACTGATGAGGAATATAGCTTCTTTATGATTATTTGTGATAATTCATTATAAAATACTTACTTCCTAAAATATACCATGTAGCTTGACCCCAGAAAATATGCCCAGCTTGATAATCCATCTCATTTACTATAATTGGCTACAAATGTCTTTTGACTCTTTTAAAGGAGTCAAAGCCAACCTCAAATGTGAGAAGCAGCATGGAATAGTCAATAGGAAACAAGACTTGGAATAATGAAGCTGAGATTCACATCCTGCTTCAGATACTTATTAGCGTTATCACAGAATGTCTCTGTTTGTGCCTTAGTGTCCTCATCTATAAAGTGAGAGGGTTGGAATTAATGGTCTCTAAGCTTTTTCAGCTCAAAATCTGTGGTTCTATGAACTTATGATGAGATTAGTTACTACTTTCTTTAGCCTGTTAAAGAATTTGAAAGAGGAATTTCAATTTGATCAACAACACAATGGTTATATTAATTGTATAAAGTCCCAAGTTTGTGCAGGTTACTATCAGAAATATATGTCATGTTATGCAAAACTCTCTGATTGAATTCAAGCTGCTGCATATGACAGCATATTGTTCCAAAGACTTTGGCCACAGATTTTCATTTTCTGGCAGCTACCTCTCAATTGTTGGAGCTGTTCTAAGTCCAGTTAACAGAAAGGCAGTCTTTCACCAACCTCTATTCTAGCCCTTTACAGTTTGAGATGTCCTGCCAGATCCTGGATGTCACTGGGATAGCTTTTAAGAACCCAGGCTCACCTAGCTCCATACCACAAGTCCTTATTAGATTAGGACTTCGGTGGAGAAAATGCTGGTATGTTTGTTTAAAGAAAATCAGTTGTACCACTTTATTATTTTATTGTGTAAAATGATTTTGATATCCCAATAAACAAGCTTTTATTAGTAAAAAATAAAGATTGTAAATAGTGTCAAGTTTGAAGTGGATATTGTTATTTCTGTCTTCTCACAGTATATACAGAGCTATAAAGGTGCTCTAAAGTCTGAAAAGAATATACTGATCTGCAAATGAGGCTTTAGTCATAGCTATCTTATGAACATATTCTTGTGTCAGGTTAAGTATACAATGATTGAGGTTAGGCACATAAGAAAACCTTGGTACATATTGTGATATATTCTGGGTCTGTTTCTTCTTTCTGGAGCCATACATGATACAAATGCTTTGGGGATAATTTGGTTTAATGGGATCTCATCCCATATTATCTATCTAGGTTATTTTTGTCTCTGATTTTTTTATTGCTTTCAGTTTTGTGAGATGATACTGCTCATAATGTTTCATTATCTTATTCCATAATCACATTGTACGTAAAGTCAGTAGCTTGGGGACTTGACTTCTTCCAAAAGTGGCTCAATACATTAATGTATAAACCGTATGATTTTTAGTACTCTCTATCCTACTTTCTGTTTTTTTCTGCCAATGTGGAAGTAAATAGGATCCACAAAAGACTGAGGTTTATTTTGCAATTTAGTCTATTTGATGGGTTTTTATTGGCCTGAAACTTTCTTACCTGGTAGCCAGACTTCTTAAAATAAGTCTGATGAAATTTAGATAGGTCAAACTCCAGGCAACATAATCTGTTATCAGGCTGATATGTGAAACCTTTGTAGTTTGATATAGTCCATTAGGAATTATGCTCTGAAATAATTTTCTTCACACAAATGGGATCACCACTATAGCAGAATAAGGATACAAATGAGAGATGTTATTCTATATGTAATAATTACTTAAATCATAAAATATGTTTTAGCATCAACCTTCAGCTTTCTTACTCAATCATTAAAACATTAATTTGACTAATCAATTCTGAATGTCAACAGTATATAGTAGTAGCTCTCTGATTTTTATTATCTTTCTATGTTTATATCTATGTAGGTATCATATGGAGCTAAGTGGTGCAGTGCCTAGAACACTGGGCCTATAGTCATGAAGACCTGAGTTCAAAACTAGCCTCAGACACTTATTAACCATAAGTCACTCAACCTCTGCCTGTTACTGAACTATAAAAGAGCTTAAGTCTATTCTCTTCTTTCCATGAACATATAATGTGTCAGGCAAGGTATAGACACAAAAAGATAATTTAACTTACAGAAGCACACATGTACTAAATAAGCATTTTGGAAATTAAGCATTTTGGGAATCAGAGGAGGGATATATCATGTGTTAGATTAGTCAAGAAAAGTTTTGTTATTGTTGTTTTTTTAATGGAAGAATCAAGGCCTACACTAGACCTTGAAGGATGGCTAGAATATGATGGCAGTATAGGCATAGATTTGGTTGTTTGTCCTTCATGCTTGAAGAGAACCAAAATTACATCTCTCCCACACATTTCATTTTGGACCTCCAAATACTGAGATAATTCTGGCAATGCATCTATGTGGACATCTCTGCAAAGTATACTGCTAAGGCACATGAACTTATTGATGATATTCAAAATTTCTCCATTTGCTATAATTGATGGTTCCATGTAGAAATGATGTGGTGCTGGCTGATGGAAAACCTGTTTCCTTGGTGTTCATTGTTAGGTTAAAATTAACACAAGATACATACTTTGTTGGCTCTCAGCCTCAGAGACTGTATTGAGTGCACAATCATCTGCAAACCAAAAGTCATGAAATAACTGTGTCTCCACTTTAGTTTTGGCTTGTAGCCTTTTCAAATTAAATAATTTACCATCACTACAATAGTTGACCTTGATTTCATGATCATTCTTGTTGAAGGTGTCTGACAACATTGATGAAAGCATCATACTAAAAAGCATGGTAGCAAGCTGACAGCCCAGTTTCACTCCATTAGTGACTGGGAAAGTGTGAGAGCTTTATCCATTATACAGAACCTGTGTAATCATGTTATCACAAATTTGGAGCATAATACTGATAAACTTCTCTGGGTAGCCAAAGTTTATCATGATCTTCCACGAACCCTTGCAACTAACAGTATAACTACTGAACAAAAGCATCAGGAAAAAAATGCTTAGTCAACATTATGCTATGTTAGAAAAAAGCTGAACCTGTACATTTCCTTTTATAAATATAAAATCCTGCAATTGAGCCAGTTATTTGAGGAATTTTGGATCAATAAGGCTCTCCACCACACATTGAAACGTATGCTTCTAACATTATACTATTTGTTTTTTTGTTTTGTTTTGTTGTTGTGTTGTTGTTGCAGGGCAACAGGGGTTAAATGACTTGCCCAGGGTCACACAGCTAGTATGTGTCAAGTGTCTGAGTCAGGATTTGAACTCATGTCCTCCTGAATCCAGGACTGGTGCTTTATCCACTGCGCCACCTAGCTGCCCCCACATGATACTATTTGTGCAAGGGTTCAGATAGTAGATTGGAAAGGCAAATGATGTCATCTCCTTCTTGACACCTCCTTGAGGAGTGTAGATCCCCAAAATTCAATATTTCAATGCATCTCTGATATTACTGACACAGATATTTCCTCTAATCGTGCTAATCACAACCCATCCACCTTGGATCAGTCTGTGTGGTTCTCATTCACAAAATATGCTGGGGATGGGGCACTTAACATTCTTTTGACAACATGTAAATCCCAGTTGAGCATATAGGAATCCATCAGGTATCCCTCACTCTAGCTACATGAAAGACCCAGGTTTAATTCTAGTCTTACATTTCTCTAATAATATTGGGAGTTGGGGAAGAAATGAAGTGTGAACACACAACGGATTCATTCCTCTCTATTTCAATTATAGATGGTAATCAAAATTTAATTTCTTCATCCAGAACCATTAATAGTGCTACATGTTAGTTTTCTAGAGTAAAACAGAGTTATTTCTTATGAAGACATACATTTATGTTTATACTTATAGAATCACAAAATTTCAAGTTTTGAAGGGATGCAACTGTAATGTGGAAGATTTGTCAAAAAGTAATCATGGGACAGAGGAGAGTCTTGCTGATCAATTGGTAGGCACTAGTATTCTTTCAAGGTGGAGTAGAAGGAATCCTGTGAAGATAAGAGTTTAAAAAGGGATAGCTAATAAACAGAAACTGTAACCTAGTAAATCTAGACATAAGGAGGAAGGTACAAATGAATTCACAATATCTGATGAAGGAAATTGAGTGAACTAAAAATATAGAAGTCATAGACCAATCATACATGAGAAAATTACAGTTCTTCAAAATATGGTATTTTATACTGTGGGTAGACAATTAGCATTCAAAGCATTTTATTCTGCTTGAGGGGTTCTTATGACTTAGCAATGTCTTCTGACAACCAGCACATATACCATCTTCCATGCATGTTGTTATTGACTGATGGTGGAGCCCAGGCAATATCTTTACTGCTCCATTAATCATAGCAGACAATTCTCCTTAAGTAACCAAATTGTAAAGGCATTTTAAAATTTTATTTAATTTATAAATATATAAAAATCAAGTGAAAGATCCAGTTACTTTTAAGCTCATATCTATGAGGAAGTGCCATGAAATACTGTCAATCCTCACTAGGAAGTTTTTGTTTGTTTGTTTGCTTTTCAATTTTTTATGAAATGGCTCACATTTATGGTCACAGTTTGAGAACAAAACTCTTTCACAATGGGCTAGGGGTCGGGTTGTTGGGTTCCCACTCCTATAACAAAAAGAGTCCCTTTCTACCATGTGGCTCCCTTTATGTCACAAAAAAGACACAATAGGCAACAAAAGAGCATTGTCAACCAAAAGGATTTATGAGAAATAATATCATATTCAGCAAATGTATGTATTCTTTAACAGTTTAAAAAACATAATTTAGTGAAAATAAGGCAGTGGATTTTGTTCAGGTGTTTCAGCTGTTTCCAACTCTTTGTGACACCTTTTGAGGTTTTCTTGGCAGAAATACAGGAGTGATTTGCTATTTACTCTCTAGTCCATTTTACAGATCAGAAAACTGAATCAAACAGGGTTAAGTGACTCTGATACTCTGTCCACTGTGTTACCTAGCTGCCCAAGGTAGAAGTAGAATAGGAATTATCTGTTCCTCTTGTGTGGGTTCACTAAGTATACTGACTACTGGAATGAGTAAACTAAAGCAAAGAATAAAAACAAACAAATAAACAAAAAAAGAAAATAAAACACCTCATACCTCTCAACTCATACACTTAGAAATTATCTCTTAAGGTCTGGAAGAGAGAAATAGCAGATATAGCAGACACCAGCTAACATGGCCATGCCACTGCTTTGGAATGACAGCCACCTCTCCCTTTATTTCAGAGTTCCAAAACTACTGAAACTAACAGAAAAAAAAATAAAAACAAAAACAAAAACAAACAAACACAAAGCCTTCTGCCTTCCCATGTGAGGTCTGATTTCAAATGAGTTTCCTCTCCTATTAAACTTCCAAAAACTCTAAATCCAGGTATATTTATGGCTATAGATTGCATGGTGTGTAAAATCTAATGTGTGTCCTAATCTGGCCCCCCCTGCCTATTTTTTTTGGGCGGGGGGGGAGGGCTGGAAAAGATTTACTGATAAATTCAGGAAGAGTTTAGGCTTTTAAGGATTTATTAAAGTGTATTAGAAGTTAGTGAAGAGAGAGAATGGAAAACCCTAGTTTATTCAGTATAGCCAGAGAGAAATCCTTGCTTTTTCTAGCAGTCCACATGAAGTACCCCACCATGCCGAAGTCCTGTCCTAAAAGGGGGACCCACCTTTTCTCCATCTGCTGCCACCAAGCCAGTTTCAGATGAAAAGAGGAAGATCTAGTGAGCCAGGCTTCTGCTTCCTACTTCCTCTCTCCCTCCCCAAAAGGGGAGATCCTTCAAGCTGATTGGTTGATGGTGGTCTTCTGTTGACTAGTAGTCCATAGCCTCTGAGAACAGCACCCTACTCAGGGTTTTGCCAGGTGTGGTCTTGATTTAATCATTCTTAAGTAGGTTCTCAGTCAGTTTCTCAGTCTCACCCAATTCAATCAATTCTGAATCAATCTTCTGATGGGGCCCCTGGGTGTCTACCAAATCCCATTATTGTATCACATTCCCCCCTGTGCTTCCTTAAGAAACAATTGTTTCTATTTTACCGTAATTGTTACACATAATCATGAGCAGCTGCTGTGTAATTTAAGATTCTAAATGTGGATTCTAATCTGTTCCCCCAGTTTTGGGGGAAACTGACTAAAATCACTGATAAAACGAGTTTAGGTTTTTAAGGGCTTATTGAAAAATAGAAAGAAAAAGATTGAGAACAGAATTCCAACAGCCTGGCATTCCTATCTTTCCTCAAATTTCCTGTGAAATCCTCTGCTGTCACCACCACCATCAAGTCAGGAACCCAAAAGAGAGAGAGCTCTCTGCGCAGGCCCTCTTTCCTCCTTCCTGTCTCCTCCCAGAAAATAGTAGGCTCCTCAAGTTGATTGGCTGGTAGCCTTGATAGACAGCACCCATGAGCAAATGTCACTTCCTGATGCCAAGGAAAAGCCACATGGCCTTGCCCTCTGAGGCATTTTCCTCATGGCAGAGCTTTCCCACAGCAAGTCTCCATTAGGTGGCATCATTCCAATCATTACACCGCATAATCATTGTTTTTTCAGAGGTTCCCAAACTGGCAATTGGATAACAATAGAAGAAGTTACAGAGAATTCTTAATTATTCTTCTTAACTCTTATTTCAATCTTTATGAAAGTGACCTTGGGTTTTCTAAGACAATGACAAAAGATGTAAAGTTTTGGCAGGGTCTATGGAAAAGCTTTTGAATGTGGCTACGATGCAGATTTATAACTACTTTCTGAAACTCAGTATGGAAAAGTTTAATACCAACAGGTCGAACAGATGATAATGTTACGGAACTTTGACAGAGAAACCCAAACAGCACTTAAGAATAAGGAAGAGTGGTTTTATTGACATGTGGGCCCAAAGTAGAGTAGCTTCTGATACTCTGGGCCCTGAACAAATGTCCAAGCTGCAGTTATATACCCCTTAGGTATGAATATGTGTGGGGTTTCACAAGTACATTGTGGTGAGCTGCTTGCATACAGGAAGGCATATTTCAGTAAACAGAGGCATATATAATTGAGCCACAGGCTTTGAGGGGAAAATCAATGGGCCCAGGGAAAAGCCGGGTGCCCTACTTTTGTTTTCTGGGCCTCAGCTTGGTCCTCAGCTTTATCCCCCATACTTTGCCATATTAATAAAACTCTTGGCTCTTATCAGCCCTTAGAATGAAATGTATTGGCAAGGCCAAAACCTTCATAATCAATTGCAATAAATCTTTCTTTACCATATGTATTTGAATTTATGTATATATCATTTTTTTGGGGGGGGGCAGGCAATGAGGGTTAAATGACTTGCCCAGGGTCACACAGCTAGTAAGTGTCAAGTGTCTGAAGCCATATTTGAACTCAGGGTCTCCTGAATCCAGGGCCAGTGTTTTATCCACTGTGCCACCTAGCTGCCACCCTTTATCATCTATATCAGGGGTCAGCAAATTACACCTGTGAGTCAAATCTGGTCCGCTACACATTTTTGCTCATCCAGAGAACTAAGAATGTTTTTTAAACCATTTTATATATGATAAAACTTTATTTTAAAATGTAAAAATCATTCTTATTTCAGGAATAGTCTCACAGGATGTGGAATGAATGATTTATAGTCTCCTCCTTTGGAAGCAATGCCCACATTGACGAAATCCAAAATTTATCAAAGTATTGAAAGTAGTGATGCTTTCATAAAGGTTAAAGAAATTATGTGAAATACACAAAGACCAATTAATGTCCATTTGTTCAACAAGGAACCTAAAAAAAGCTTCAAGTTAACTCCTTATTGTCAAATATGGTATTCCAGAATTCTGGTCAGATTCTAGCATTCACATGTTGTTGAATACATAAGAAATAGTAGGTAAATAGAGGTTTGGGGGATTCTTAGTTATCATACAGTACTTTTTCTTGATTTAAAAAAATTTGAATAACTAAAATCAACTGACTCAAATTTCATAAAAAGAATAACTGCAATAACATTTCATGAAGTCTGGTCTATAGAGGTAAATAAATGAGTTAGGTCCATCAGAAGAAAGGCCCATATAGCTAAAATAGAAATAAAAGTAAAATCAAAAGGATTGAGATAGAATATTCTGTTCATTCTTATAAAGACAAGCTGACCATCAGTATAACTTGATCTAGACATATGAAAAATGCTATCAAATAATTAAAAACACATTAAACCAACAGAATGAGAAAAGAATAACCTTCAAAATGGAAACAAAATACTTGACAGTTGATTTCTCAATATAGTAGTTCAAAAACATAGCCTTCTTTTCTTTACTAAGAAATCCCAATATGTTTTCTTTCCCAACATTTATTCCTCTTTCCCCTTCCAACACCTTCCTTAGAGCTGTACAAAAGAGAAAAATAAAGCACTATTGTGGAGTTTTCTGATTTTTTTCCCCTTGATGAAGAGCTGCAGTAGCATAATATGTTTCTTTTGTGTTCTATGTGCAATAAACTCATTGCTTCTAAAGGGAGCAACCCCCAGGAGAAAATGAAATAAATGGTTACTTTCACATGAAGACACAAATGACAAATCTTTCCTAAAGCTATTGAGTGCTTAGTGTTCTCCCTCAGCCCCCAAGAAATTTGTTTGCATTCATTCTGTATTTCGAAATTACTAATCTATTGTATCATTTCAATAGGACACAAGCTTCTTGCAAGCAGATTGTTTTGGTTTTGCTTAGTATTCCCAATGCCAAGCTCAGTGCATTGAACAAAATAGGCATTTAATGAATGCCTATTGAATTGAATTCAATTCAATTGAAAAATCTTTGTCACATTTTGTTGGCATGATGGTTCAATTCAATTCACTTAAAATGTTTATTGAACTTTTTTGTTTTGCAAGGCATTGTGCCAGGATCATTTATTGGGTCTGACTAAACATTCCAATTGGATATAAAGATTACTATAATTTAGGTCTCTGTCCTTGAGAAGCTTATACTCTATTGGGGCATTGCTGTCTCTGTCTCTAAATCTATCTCTTTCTCAGTATCTCTTTTTCTCTTTCTCTGTCTCTATATACACACATATATATTACATATACATTTGTGTGTATATATATGTATATGTATGTATATATATATATATATATACAGAGAGAGAGAGTGAGCAAAGGAGAATATAATAAATTAATAAGTAAAAAGCAAAATGCTCTGAAACAATGAGAAATCACATCTAACTTAAAGGATCAGAGAAGGCTTTTCAGGTTCATATTAATAAAAGGTTAATGTTAAAGTGAATGTTAATAAAATGAAAAAATTTAGGATAAATTGTCTTGCCCAGGGGCAGCTAGGTGGTACAGTGGATTGAGCACCAGCCCTGGATTCAGGAGGACCTGAGTTCAAATCCATCCTCAGACATTTGACACTTACTAGCTGTGTGACCCTGGGCAAGTCACTTAACCCCAATTGCCTCACTTAAAAAAAATGTCTTGCCCAAGTTTGATGCTTCCTATGTCATTGGAAGAAATAATAGAACGTAAATATAATAATAGTTAAACTTCAGGTTTTATATGTAAGTATATAAAATCAAAAGGGAAAATTTTTATACTCCTTTCCATATCCAGTCATACATTTAGCTGTCGGATATTTTAAAATGATTGTCTACCAGGGTAATTGAATATATGATTTAATTTGCTTTATCACTAGTTCTTGACAAAAAGAGGACTATTTGCTTTTAGCCAATCCTTCAATAATTGCCATAAACATGCAATAAGTTACTAGCTATCTCATGTGACCTGACACCAACTCAGACCCCTAGTTAAATAGGTTACAGCCTTCCTGAATCTATCCTCCTTCTGGCTGAGACAGAAACCTGGCCATACCACTCTGATTAATGGATCAGTACCCCTGTGACAGGGATCCCTCATGTGTCATTACAGTCAACCTCAATGCCTTTGCCAGATTTTTCAGGACTTACAGGCCTTCCTATCATTCTATTATCTCCCAGACTCCTCACCTTTCCTAATACTTTCTTTTTCTTCTAAACATGCCTCTGTTTGCCTTCTGAGGAAGAGTTGGGTGCTGAGTAGCTTCTACTGCTTACTTGGTTGTGAATCACAGCTCTTTGGGAATCTTCCCTTGAGCTCTCATACAGCATGGGAGAGAAAAAACTCCCTGACCTTGCTGAGATAGTGCTCCAGAACTGAAGGGCTCTGGATGCTAATATGTTCACAGAACAAGGTAGAGTCTTTGTTTCCCTAAGTAAGGAGTGTTGTTTTTACGTAAACCCATCCCAATAAAGTCACTGCCTTTTTGAGCAGGCCTTTAGGCATAGAGGCCTATGACTTTCTTTCCTTACTGGAGGACTTGGAAGTACCATTCATTCTATCCTGTTTGGTGCCAGAATCCTACTGTTCTCATTCTACTTTTCTTTATTGCTGTCTATGAAGGCATCCTATTCTCATTAGAATTATCAAATGGTGTTCCTGTAAAAGTTAGGTTCCAAATAGAAGCTTCTTGGACTATGGGGGTCAGTGAGACTGACCTCTTGACCAACAGATGGGATTGTTAATATGAATGTATGGATCACCTGAATTGGATGGAGGTGCTTTAATATCCAAAAGTATTTTTTTATGAAACCCTAGGTTAATAGGAGCAAAATGTTCCTCAATTGAACTCCAAACTGAACCCAAATAGCTGGCAGATAAAAGTCTCTACCTGGTGACTTCTTTTCCCTCAGGATAGTAAGTCCCTATCTTATGGGGGTATCTGGGCATCCTCATCCTTGCCAAATCCTTTGATGGAATCCTGTAATCTTATCATGATGCTTCTGTATTTCCTCCATACTTGTTATAACTAAAATTGTTAAACTGCTTTTGCTTCTGACTTGAATTTATCATACTATTGAAACTGATAACCCTCTGTAACCAGTGGACAAAACAAACAAACAAACTTATATACCCCGAGAAAGAGGGAGTCCCTGAGCTCCATTTATAAGGGGTCTCCACAGGATCATGGCTCTTTCTTCTTGGGACAAAATAAATTGGTATTATGTTTTTCTTGTTTGTCTATGATCTGGTTTATCCTATAGGATACATTATTTTCTCTGATCTGATTTTGTTCTGTGGGAGGCATGTCTCTGTTTATTATTATTAATTTTGCAGGAGATATTATAAAATTAATTTTTCTGATCTGTTTATAGAAGACAGGCAGATAAAAACTATATTTAATTTTCAACAGCTATAACTCAGAAGTCAACATATAAGTGAAAGAGTAACCTTGTTAGGTTTATATAATGCTATTTATCATTTACCAGGGTAAAGGTAAAGAAAGGAAATGCCAGTAATCAACTGTGTTATCATATGCCAAATATTTCAATATTTTCATTAATGATAAAGGTTTGAATGTCTACAACTCTGGGATATCAGTGTTTTAATAGATTACATACAGGCATAAATACACACATGCTTACAAAGGTAGGTAACAAAATACAGATACAAAATCCTTAGGAATAATATATTAGTCAGTTTCAGTCAAGAAGTATTGATTAAGCGTTTATTTTGTGTCAGGCACTGTGCTAAACACTAAAGATACAAAGAAAGATAAAATAGCATCTGCCTTAAGGAGCTCACACTCATTATGGGGAAGACAACATGAAAATACAGTATACATACATACATACTTACATATATATATATGTTTGTATGTGTGTATATGCACACACACATGTTCTATGTAAATGGGAGGTAAAATCTGCGTGAAGGCATTAGCCATAGAAGGGAACAGTAAAGGCCTCTTGTAGAGGGTGAAATTTGAGCAACCTTGAAGGAAGCAAGGAAACCAGAGGGTAGAGATGAATAGGGAGAGCACTTTAGCAATAGGAGACAGACAGTGTAAAGGCACTGAGTTATTAGTGTCAGCTCACAAAATAGCAAGAAGACTAGTATTGCTGGATTATAGATTATATCCACTTCCAGATTGGATTAGATGACTTCCTCAACCCAGTAGGATAAAGAGGAATAAGACTTCCCTTTTTCTGAAATGAACATGATTTTTATAAGAGAGCTTGGCTGGCGCATTGTATTGTGGATAGAGCACCAGTCTTGGAGTCAGACGATCTAAATTCAAATCTGACTTTAGATAGTTACAGCCCTGTGACCCTGGGGAAATCACTTAACCTCTTGTTGCTTTAGTTTCCTCATCTGTAAAATGAAGATAATAATAGCACCTAACCCCTCCCCCCCAGGGTTGTTGTGAGCATAAAATAAGATAATAATAGTAATATGCAGTGCCTGGCACATTATAAGTGCTAAATTAATGTTAGCTATCATCATCATCAGTATTTTTTTACATTCAAGATTGTCCATAAGTCTCCTGCTTCTTTCCCCCCCAAAAAAGGGATATCCAAAAAAGGAAATCCAGTATTTAAAGTACATAGAACCTGGTCTGCTGGCCTCAGATATTTTTTACCTATCCACTCACGCTATGGTGCTTGAAGCTACACAAAAGGAGTCTAAAAATGGTGTCATTGACATGTCTTTCCATTTAATTAGATATATTTGACCTTTTGAAGGTGACACATAAGAGCTCTCTTCAGATGATGATGGACTGTCTTGTGGAAGACGATTTATGTTTGTTTCACATGCTTCCAAAAAAAAGTAAAACAGGGACCAGTATAGGAGTTAAAGGACATCAACTTTAGATTTTAAATTTTAAGAAACCTTCCTAACAATTAGAAAATTTCAAATCAGTATGAATTATCTCTTGCAATTGTGGGTTCCCTGTAAGGATGGGGTTCAGGTAGAACTTGATTGCATGTAGGGGAATATGGAAAGGGAGTTTAAATGTTTGTATGATTTGGACATTAAACTGAAAGAAAAAAAGATTTACCAAAGACCCTAACTATATAAGTACAGAATCAGAGCCAGAATCATCAAATTACAATTCATTACACAGTTTTGAAATGGAAAAAAAAGTGAGGGAATAGAATTATAGAATTGAAAGAGCCTAAGATGTAATAATATTGATGCTGATAACTGCTAGCCTTTATAGTGTTCTTTAAGTTTTACAAAGCAGTTGATATTTATCTCATTTGATCCTATCAACAATTTTATGAGGCTGGTGCTTTTATTATCTTCATTTCAAAGATGAGGAAACTGAGGCTAAGAGAAGTTAATTGATTCTCTCAGATTAACACAGCCCATCAACATATGAAGGTGAAAAAGGAGAAGGAGCATCAACAAGAACAAAAGCAACAACAACTGCTCAGGTCTTTCTGACTCCAGTCTCAGAATTATATTGTACCATGGAGCTGCATAGATGACATAGTTATAGCATTTTCAAAAGATCTAAAGCTAAGAGAGATAGGCATGTAGGTGGTACAGTGGATAGAATATGAGGCCTGAAGTCAGGATGATTAATCTTTCCAAGTTCAAATCTGGCCTTAGACTAGCTGTGTGACCCTGAGCAAGTCATTTAATCCTATTTGCCTTAGTTTCCTAATTTATAAAATGAGCTGGAGAAAGAAATGGCAAACCACTCCAGTATCTTTGTAAGAAAACCCCAGCTAAGATAACACAGACTCAGATATGACTGAAACAACTGACCAACAATTTTTTAAAGTTCTTGATGGCTACATTAAGGGATTAGCTTAGTTTTCATAAATTCAATCAATTTCATAACTATAGAATGGCAAAGATAGGGGAAAAGTTTTGGGAAACTGAATGGAATGTAAGATCTTCGTATCACAACATTATGATAAGGTAGCTAAAAAGGTGAATACAAGTTAGGCTACAGAGGCAATAATGACTAAGAAAAAGGAAATGATAGTCTCAATGTATTACTAGTTCATTTCTGGGTATCAGAATTTAGAAAAAGCATTGGGAAATATCCAAAGATGAAACAGTGGGTTGAAAGGACTTGAAATCATGATTTATATCTTGGAAAAGACGGTTTCCTCATTAATGGAGGTCTTAAATTAGAAGATGACTGACAACCTGGGAATTACTTTTTTTCTTCTTTTTTTTAGCTTTTAAAAATTTATTTATTTAATATTTTGTTTCTACCAATTACATGGAAAAACAATATTCAACACTTGTACCTCAAAAATTTGAGTTCCAAATTTTCTCCCAACCTCTCTTCCCTTGCCCCTCATTGAAAAGGAAAGCAATTTGATATATTATACATGTGCAATTATGCAAAACATATTTCCATATTACAAATGTGAAAAAAATAGACCAAAAGAAAACTAAAGAAAAAGGAGTTTTTTTCTTTTCTTGTCTGTAGAATTTTATTTTTTTCCAAATTACATGTAAAAACAAATTTTGACATCAATTTAAAAAAAAAACTTTGTGTTCCGACTTTTCTTCCTCCCTCCTTCCCCAACCCAACCCCCAAGAACTAAAGCAATTCAATATGTTATACGTGTGTAGTCATACAAAAAAAACCCAACAAAACCAAAAACCAAAAAACAACCCTCCACATTAGCCAGGTTGTGAAAGAAAACAGAAAAAAACCCACAATTTCAGATTAATGAACTATCAAAAATAATTATGCTTCAATCTGTTTTCAAATAGCATCAGTTCTTTCTCTGTAGATGGATTGTAATTTTCATAAGTCTTTCAGAGTTATCTTGGGTCATTGCATTGCTGAAAATAACCCAGTCATTCACAGCAGATCATCTTACACTGTTGCTATTATTTTGTATACAGTAAATTTCACTCTGTATCAATTCATGTAGGTCTTTCAAGGTTTTTCTGATAGCATCCTGCTCATCAATGTTTTGTTTTGTTTTTCTGATAAAGTAACTAACAAAAATAATTGTTTCCATATGTATGTATTCAAATACCATCAATTCTCTTTCTGTAGATGGATTGCGTTTTCTATAAGACCTTCAGAGTTGTCTTGGACCATTGCATTGCTGAAAATAACTGAGTCATTCACAGCAGAAAATTTCACAATATTACTGTTATTTTGTATACAGTAGATTTCATTTTGCATCAGCTCATGCAGGTCCCTCCAGGTCTTTCTAATTGTATCCTGCTCATCATTTTTTTCATAGTAAACTATATTTATATAGTAATGTAAAGAGAGATTTCCTTAAAATGAACCCATAAGGTTGATTATTGCAACAGCAGTATTAGATGACTTTTATATAGTACATTAAACTTGACAAAGAATCTTCTTCACAGTAGCCCAGCAAAATAAATACCATACATTTTGCCATCATCATCAATCATCAATTAAGCATCAACCATCAATCCTCATCATTATCCTCAGTCAATCCTCATTATCCTCAATCAATCCTCCTCCTCATCAATCAGTCCTTCTCATCAATCAATCCTAATGTTCTTCAAATTATCAATCCATCAATCAGTCCATCATCATCATCAATCACACATCATCATCATCTTACATTACTCTTGCCTCTGCTTCAGAATTTTTTTCACAATTACTATTGTTAACTGTTTCCCTACATCCTATTCCCTTCCCATGGTATTTAGTCCATTTTCTACCTTCTTTTACCCTATAGTGTTTTGCTTCTGACTGCCCTATCCATAGTTCTGCTCTCCCTTCTTTCACCCTTCCCTAATTATCTACTTCCCCTCCTACTTTCCTGCAGGGTTGGATAGATTACTTCCCCCAATTGAGTGTGTTTGTTATTCCCTCCTTGAGCCAACTCTGATGAGACTAAGGTCTTTGAGCTAATTCTGATGGGTGTAAAGCTCATTCACTTCCCCACTCCTCCCCAGAAAAAATATTTTTAAGTATTCTTTGATCTACATGTAGATTCTATCAGTTCTTTTTCTGGAAATGGATTTTTCCTCATCATAAGTCCTTTGGAAATGCTTAGATCTTAGAAGAGCTAAGATTTTCATAACTGATCATCATACATTACTGCTATTATTTTATACAATGTTCTAATTCTGCTCACTTCACTTTGCATCAGTTCATATGAGTCCAAAATTTTCTGAGAGCAACCTACTTGTCATTTATTATAGTATAAATCACTATTATACACCACAACTTGTTCATCCATTTCCAATTGTTAGGTATCCCCTAAGTTTTCAATTCTTTGCCACCACCAAAAGAACTGCTGTACTTTTGTACATATAGGTCCTTTCATTTAAAAAAAATCTCTTTGAGATATGGACTTAATTGTGGTATTTCTAGATTAAAGAGTAAGCATGGTTTTATAGCCCTTTGGTTTTAATTCCAAATCGCTCTCCAGAATGATTAAAATAGTTTACAGTTCCACCAACAGTGCATTAGGGTCTTAATTTTCCCTCATTCCCTCCAAAATTTGTCATTTTCTTTTCCTGCCATATTAGCCAATCTGATTTGTGATGGTATCCCAGAGTTGTTTAAATGTGCATTTTTTATCAATAGTGATTTAGAGCATTATTTTTTTATGTAGGACTATAGATCACTTTGAATACTTTGTCTGAAAACTATCTGTTCGAATAATTTGATTATTTGTTGATTGGGGATTAGTAGAAGATGTCTTCAATAGTGCAAAAAAGGTAAAGAAGTCTACTTTAAATTTGAACCACAGGCCCTGAGCCAGCAGTAGCTAAGTATAGTACAAAGTTTTCCATGATAGATAGCAATTTTTGATTGTATGGATAATGCAAAAAGTATTATGTGTTCAAATTCAGAACATGTACCCTTTTTTCTATGTATAGAAAGTGACATATATAATAGTTACTGATAGAATTTTTTCATATGTCCATCAATCACCAATTATTTATATGTTAAAAGTAATGTTATTTCTCTTTTTGATGAGTTATAAGGGCTTATCATATGCTCTGCCTGGGTAGAAAAATTCTCATGGAAGCCAGGAAGTTAAAAAAAGAAAAAAATTCTGGGTAAGTAGAAAAGAATAGAACCAAGGAAAAGATATTCAAATTCTATGAAGCTGAAAGGGAAAATACCATAGAGACCATTAAACATTGGAAAGGGGGTAAATCAAAAGAAGTGATAATGTTGTGGATTATATTGCGGGCTTTTGGACATGCATATGAAATGGATGATGTCATTAATATAACTTACAAAACCGATGCAGGCCAAACCTTTAGCAATGATGAGGTAAGGATATTTGAACCAAGTAGAAATATGTTAAATATCTCATTCTTTGAAAAAAAATACAACTAGATCTGATAAATTTTTGTTTCCACTTGCAGACAATTTCATCTCTCAGAAGATCAAAGGAGCAATGAATGGAATTGTTTCACTAGACTTGAGTGACCAGCAGAGAAGAACTGGTTGATGAAGTAGAAATGATGGAAACCTTGAGAGAAAGTGTCCCTGTCATTGAGTGTTAATCATTTCCAAAATAGAATCATGTGGGACCTAGTCAAGCATATACCTGAGACTTTAGGAAAGTTGTTTTCAAAAAGGTTACAGAAAAGATGGATGGATTGTGACATTTTGTCTTTCCAAAATAATATGTTGCCTGAAGAGAGCTAAGTGTTTCTGAAATAGTGTATTCTGATATGCTAGTTCTGCCAATAATCTGAGTAAGGAAAAAAAAATGAAGACAGCTGAAGAGGCCATTGGGAGCTAGCCAATGGTCTCAGATTTTTAGTGTCCATATAGGCAGGATATGTAACCATGAACAAATAAATGTAGCACAGACCTATGTGAATAATAGTGTCTAGTCTGTAAAAGTCAGAAGAATGTGAGTCTTGAGGAGAAAATGTTGTTGTTCTTGTTATTTGTCCTTCATCCTTGAAGAGGATCATGACATCACCTTGAAGTCATGATTTGCAGTGAGTTGACTTAAGTGAGGGAAGGCTGAGGGAAAAAAAAAATGTCAATGGGGAAAAAAGTGTTGTCATCAATGTTGTTGTTGTTGTTTGTAAAATTATGTTTTATTCAAGAAGATGAACAAGGAAGGGAGAGACAGTTAGTTGGGGGTAGCTACCACCATGTTAACAAATAGCAGAAAGAATGCAGTTGCTATTTTGCTTGCATATTATGCTGAAGAAACTCTAGGCTGGAAAGACCAGTAAAACATAGTTTAGGGAATTGAAGCCCTGCAGGAGATAGTAAGAGATTATCTAGGTTTTCTAAATTAGTTCAGCTTTCATGTCACAGATAAATACACCCTTAGGTACAGAAATAACTTACAGGTGTGATTTCAAAATTGTGTCAGGTAGTCCGAGAAATTGTGAAGAATGAAAGGGATGTTTTGTTTTCAAATAGGGCTATAAGGTGTAAGTTCCAAATAGTAGTTTGTGAGTTAGATGTTGATTCCAAGAGAGAAAAAAATTCTAGGATGATTTGAACAAAAAATATTTAGAATGATGAATTGAATACATTTTATGATAATTTAGAAAATGAATCAATAATCACTAGGAGACAATGGAATTGGCAGTGTAGGATGATTAAGGATAAAATGAAAATATTGGTATAGCGCTAATTTCTTTTTCTGTTACTTTTTGCTATTATTTCAAGGTTTATTTTGGGATGTGAGAGGAATGTAGAAAATGTAGTATATTTGAATTTTTCAAGGAATTTGACAGAATTCATCATGATATCCTAGTAGCCTAGAAAAAGGAATTGGATTCTTGATTCACAAAGCAATTTCAACCTATAAACAAATGTGGAGCAATAGAAAATTTGATTTTATTCTCAACCCTGTTCTTTTATACGTTTTTGTCCAGTGATTTAAGATAAAGATATAATTGTGAATGACCTTTCTTGTGACATGAAATTGATAGAAAAAGTAACTGTGGTGAGTAACAGACAAAATGGCAGAAAAATTAGATAGGCTAGGATGTTGATCTGAATTACAAAATGTGAGTTAATAGACATAAATGCAAACAAGTTAAAAAATTTAACTATATGGGTGTTGGTTGGTGGAGAGATTAAGGAAGAAAATAGCTTATATGAAAAAAGAATCGAGAGTATTAGTTGACTGAAAATTCAATATGGGTAAATTGTGATTTGGTTGACAAAAAAGGTTAAATATACTAGGCTGTATTAATAAAAATATAATGTAGAGAGCTTGGAAAGGACCGTGCTTTAAGGTTTGCAAAGCACTTTACAAATATGACCTCATTTTGTACTCACCACAACCCTGGGGAAGGTAGGTGCTATTATTATCCCCATTTCACCGATGAGGAAACAGGCCGACAAAGGATTTACCCAAGTTCCCAAAGCTGTTTCTGACCAAAAGGATTCCACAGAACCCAAAGTATCAGCATGTCAAGACTAGACTTGACACTGGTAACAGTATGACCAAATACACTGAGAAACTAGAAGAGATTTAAAAAAATACAGATACAAAAAAGATGAGCTGTTCAAAAGACTGAAAGTTACAACTTTTGCCCAGTTGATCATCCAAGTTGCTTCCTTGTCTGATCAAACGCTAGAAGTGACAGCAGAAGAGATTCAAAGGCTAGAAGATCATAATTCTACCTTCGCCATTCCTAATGCTGAAGACAAGACCAATGGGAAAGGCAGTCCCACCGAGAAGCCACCCAGCCCCATCCAGTTCATCAGCAATGCAGGAGCTGGGGAATCAAACCGGTCAACGCTGCAGAGCGTCATCAGCGGCGTCGGAGAACTGGACCTAGGCAAAGAGTCACTGAAGAAAACGGAGCCCAACTCTAAAGATAAACCTTATCCTGATTGTCCCTTCCTGCTACTAGATGTCCGAGATAGAGATTCTTACAGTCAGTGCCATATTGTTGGAGCTTACGGTTAGCCAATCGCCACCTTGTCTAGAACCATGAACCCTTATGAAAATGATATTCTTGAGTACAAAAATGCCCACGGCAAGATTATCATCCTCTATGATGATGATGAGAGGCTGGCCAGCCAGGCGGCCACCACCATGTGCGAACGGGGCTTTGAGAACCTCTTCATGCTCTCTGGAGGTCTGAAAGTCCTAGCCCAGAAATTCTCTGAGGGACTGATTACTGGGTCATTGCCACTGAACTGCCAGCAAGCACCAACTCCCAGGTCTGCCCGGAAGCGATCCAGCCCCAAAACGCAGATTCTGTATGCTGAGAATAAGTGGAGATTTACTCCGGAAGATTTAAAAAAGATAGAATATTATCTAGAAGAAGAGCAAGTTCCTCTGGAAACTCCTGGCCGACTGAGCCATGGCAACTCCTCTTTGAGGGATCTCAAGGTCACAGGTGGCATGTCCTCCGGCAGGGAATGCCAAGGTCACAACTGTCCGAAGCAGTCAGAGCCGCCCTACTTGGGAACACCGTCAGCAACCTGAACCCCCGCTCACTTAGCAGCAGCTACCTTCAGAGCAAACCCTGGAAGTAAAGACCTTGTCAAATAAATTATTTCCCATTTATGGGAACCCTTAAGCACTTCCTAAGTTGGCAATTTTCAGAAACTTCTTCAGAGGACAGTGACACGCATAATGGAGACCTCCTCGGGGCGGGGATGACCCTCACAGAAAAGAGAGAGGCACGCCAGGCTCTAGGCTCTTCCCTGCTGTTTACAGAGTATTGAAGTCACCAACTCAAATAGGAAAAGAACTATCTTTAGTGTCTTTTGTCTCTACTGTGTTCCAGTCTGTTTATCTGTATCCCCATTTTCCCCTTGTATTGTAAATACTTCTTTCATAGCCGCTGGTTGGTGTCTCCCAACTATATTCTCTTGTCATTTACTGTTCTCGGTTTTATGAAGGAATCTTCAACCATGCTTTCAAGGTGACTTCTTTAGGAGTTGTCCCACGAGCTCCCAGTGATTCTTAGATTCCATCCTGCCGGCAGTCTCCACACCAGATGTTAACTCACATCCCGGGGATGCCATGAATCTGGGGGCTTGTGGCTAAGGGTGTTAATCTGCCCAAAGGTTTGAGGACATAGTGAAATAACCTTTTAGAACTTCCTAAGACTTGTCTCTCACTACATTTTATTGGGGTGGGCATCAGTTATGGTGCTCACACATCATAGCACAGAGGGGTTGTTACTGCATGAGAACCCAAATGGTTTATAGGGTTTCAGTGGCAGTCTCCTGCTAGGCTCATCCATGTTAGTGCAGTAGAAAATATGGCTACTTGAAGTCATCACCAATTTTTCCAACCCCGGAGCCTCTTGGCTGAGGAGGGGAGGTTGATATTTCTTTGTCAGAGGCCTCAGCTCCTGTTGGTCCTTGCTTGCATCCTATGTGCACCTGCATCCTGCTTCCTGCCCGAAATATACAGTATTAGTTGAATTGTGTGATCTGTTCAATTCCTTATTTCTCATTCCCATCATTGAGCTCTGAATATGTAGTTATGAGAGTATTGATTCTGGCTTAGGCTGGAATTCTAATTCAATATTAACTGATTGCTAGTAGGCTGACTGATCAGTTCTGTTTAGCCTCTGAAGAAGACTTTGGGTAAAGTTGAGGGATTCCAAAATGCTTATGGCCTGTATTCTATAGTTTTGATTAGAGAAATGATTGTTATGGTGGTGTGATTTTTCAAAATCCAAATGAAAAATTTCCTTTCCTTGCTTTGCCTTGACCCTCTGTTGTGTTTTTTCTCTTCTCAGTCAAGTTCCCCAGGGACACAAGCCTTGAGGGTAAAAGGATCAAATGAAGAGATAGACATATTTTCAGAGAGGCCTAGGAAAAAACAGCTTTTCTGAACTAGGGTCTGCTAAAATGTAGCCCTTTGTTTTTCATTTCTTAAATGTAGCATTTTCCTGGGTTTAGGAATGAGACAAATCCAAGACATTGAAGGGGGCCAAGCCATGCTTGAAAAAATATTCAAGAATTGTCTTAGTAAAATTCAGCCAATATTTTACTATAAACTTGTTACCTAAGACCCTCAGTCAGCCTTGTAGCTGATGCCAAAATGCTACAGTGTTTATTTATTCTTTAAGGCTCAGATAGAAAAGGGCATTTTTTTCCCCAGCCCTACATACTCTTGAGAAAATCAGCTTACCCCAAGCATTTACAAGGTTTTTGGCCATTTGACATTTTTTAGGATAAAAAAAAAAAATCTTTTTTCCCCCTCACTACTCTTCCTTTGAGAATGGCCAGTTAGGAGTTCTTTATCTTCCTGCCCCCATTTTGAAAGTCAATCAATGTACTCCCACAACAGTTTTGCTCTTTGTTCCCATTTGCCCTCATGACCACATGACACTAGATTATTGGAGACTTTATTATCCGTACATATTTTTATAATAGGCTATTGAACTTTTTAGGTTTCCTGCATGTTTTAAATTTCAGAGATTTCTACAGAGTTGAATGTATTTTATAAATATTTTTGCATAGGTGTGATAGTCCTCTGGTCCTATTGGTAGGGCTTTTAAATTAAGTGGGCCTCAAAAGATCTGTGCTCACCTTGCACCTTAAATGTTACTGTCAGACATTCTGGATAAATTTTCATTTCATGTTCCAACTATTTTTAATGTTTTCCCTTTAACAGTTTCCTCATTAGCTTATTGGTGTGTTGTATTATTGTTCAATTGATCAGTGATACTCTGTGTGATTAAGATTGTTTGAAGATTAAAGTACAATGCACCATAATTAAAAATATATATATAATGTAGAGAAGAATGGAGTTGCTATCACTTCTTTGCTGGTAAAACGCATACCTCAATTACTGGCTTTAATTCTCAGGGGCCTTTTAAAGAAGATGGTCATGGGAAATAGGCTACTTTAGGGCATATTAAAGCCTTTTATGATAAACATATCTGTCTCTGGGATGCTACTTGCAATGCCAAGCCTTTAGAGAATGGTTTGAAATGACTAGGAATTAAGTGCATTGGAACTGATACTGTTATTTATTCAATTCAACAAATATTTATTATCTACTATGTGGAAGGCAGTGCACCAGGCACTGGGGACAGAAAGGAAGAAAAAAGGCTTATATTTATCTTATATTTTACTGGAAATAATGGCAGCTAGAAATATGTAAGGGGTGGTGGTATGTCTTCAATTAAAGTGACCTCTGCTAGTTGATACAAATTTTAACTACCAGGTGATACTGCTTGCCACTCACCTGATACTGATTAGCCAAAAATCATCTCATCTTAGAAGTAGAAAGAATAGGTAGGTTAAGTAATAAGTTCTTTATGGCAGAGCCAGTTATCTTCTATGCCTCTCTTTGGGAGGTAGCACTGTCTCAATATGAAGGCATTTTTGAAGTTATGATTGTATCCAATCTTTTCTAAGCCATATTCAAACAAATGATGCCTCTTTATTGAACTTCCTAAATTTCAGTGAGCTCCACTTACCCATCCATGGTGTAATAGGACTTTCTTTCTAAAGAAGATATATTTGTTTAACTGAAAACAATAATTTTATTCCAGGCCTAGAATACCCAAAACAATAGTGCAAACTTTAAAACAAGAAAATAATGTGTAATATGACACCTACAGAGGAACCACATAACTGCTTTTCTCCTAAACTTCAGAAGGCCCCAGTCAGTATAAAGAAATTATCAATTTGTATAGCCCTTTGAGATGGCAAAAAGAATAAAATAGAATAGTTTCCATAAAATGTTCGAATTATTTTTCCAGAAGGGATAGTCCTCATATGAAAACATGGAAACTTTGGAGGAACACTGGAACTTGTGGCATAAGGAATAAATTCATGATTCACATAGTCTTTGGAGAAGGCAGAGTCTCTCACAACCAATATTTTATTAGTCTTGATGGGGAATGAATGGGACCAATTGAAGTAAAGAAACCATTTGAGACTGGGAGGTACAATAACGCTTTGGTACCTTTGTTGTTTGATGCTTATTTTCATCTTTTATTCTTGTAATTAAAGTGCATATTGGATATTCATAATGTCTGCCAGTTATGGCTCATTCTACTCCAAAGTATGCATACAGTTTTACAAGAACTAGGGAAGTCAGTGATAATAGAAGCTATTTTAAGATCCAGGCAACCTATCTGAATTGTACCAGCTAAATTTACTCCTGATTTCTCTTAGAAGAGATGTTCAGTAGTGGATATTCTGTAGTCAAAGGGGATCTTTAGCTTCTTTTTATTTTGACTAAGTAAAAGACCTAGGAAAGGCTAGGTTGAAGTTATCATATATTTGAATGACAATAAAAGAGAAATTCAACAAGGAAAAACTATGTTAAACAACTAAAAACAGAATGGAGATGTTCAAGGAAAATTGGGTTGTCCTCTTGCCAGGTATATTGTAGAAGAGATTCATTCATCTTGGATAAGATGACTTCTTAACTTTCTTTGAATTCTAAGATTCCATTGTTTTCAGTGATGTTTAAAGGTATGTATTTATTAATTGAAGACATATAACTTTAAAAGCATTTATGGCCTCGTTATAATTTAATAAGAGGATATAAAATGTGATTAAAAAAAGTATGGGTTGTTTTACATGTGGGATGATTTGGAGAGTAGGTATTAGTTTATATCAAAGACAAATTAAGCAAATGACAATGAGATTTACATTTTGTTCATAAACCATAATTCACCACTTTTAAATTTAGGAAATAGTTTCTTTGCCCAACTCTATTATAGATAATGATTTCGAAGTTTATCACAGTGTCTGACACATAGTAGGTACTTAATAAATGCTTATTGATTGATATATTGAAAAATATAATTTCTAGCAAAACTCTGAAATGTCCCCAAGAACAAGAAGACCTTATTCAATTCCCATCTCTGACACATATTGGCATTGTTGCCTTGGACAAATCACTTGGATTCCTTAGTGCCCCAGGGAATTCTTCAAGGCTAGAAAATTAAAAAAACTAGCAGATTTGCATTGGTAGGGTAACATCCTCATGGGAAGGTCTTATATTGATTAAATAAATGTTTTCATGGGACAAAACTAATGTATTTCCTCTAGACAAACTAAGGATTTTCCTTACGGTCTTAATATTTTTCTCATCATTTTTATTTTATTTTAAATTTTAGTTTTTCAGTAAACAACAACAAAAAATTACTTTCTATCACCAACTACCCAATTAGAGAAAAATGACAAATGAAAAGAAAACTTTCATAATAAATATCCTAGTCAAGAAAAAGTAAATTCCCACATTAATCATGTCCAATACAAATGTTTAAAGTCCTTTGAATCTACTCCCTCACTGTCATGAAGGTGATAGGTTTCATCAGAGGTCCTCTGTAATCTAAATTGTCTGAAAAAACATTATCTTTAATTCAATATCTTTTCCTTTTGCTATTCTGTTAGCATAGGCAATGCAAAAACCAAAAATCAACCTTAATCTCAGAATCCTGTTGATGAAAGTTCTTGTCAGTGGAAGGAAAAGTTGGCCTTAGGTTTTTTTCTTCCCATTATAGCAAAGACAGTTAATGCACTCAAGGAACAATATATTGCTAAAAGCATCTGTCTCTTTTCTTATAAGGTTTCTTTCATAGTGGACAAAGTACTTTGCACCTGCAGAGACAAAAGTAGAATTTTCCACTCACATCTAAAATGACACAATGCATAACGATGTTAGTGATAATAGTGATGCTTCTATGACTGTAATGTTTCAATTGTGTGTGACTTATTGAGTTCTGGTTCAACAAATTACATCTTTTGTCCAATTTTATGAAATAGTGGATATATTAGGCATGGGGGAAAGGGCTGCTGAGTTACCTATAATGAGAATTAAAACAGAACATGAATAGCCCTGTTTGAGTCTAGGCTTTTATTTTTATTATTTTCTTTCTTCCCAGAGAATTATTTTCTGAAAAGGTTAGTCCTCATGTTAAAAGTTGATATAAGACATTTTACTTGAGTGAAAAAAAAATTTTAAAACCTTTGTAATTCAAATTTTCATTCCTAAACAATCCTTCTATTCCATTCTAATAAGACCTATATGGTTTTCCAAAATAATTTTACACTGAATTTTAAACTTTAAAGTTGGGGTGGAAAGTGGAAACTTAAATTCCTGGATTATACATATATCATACAATTTCAATATCAAAACTCTACATGCCTGCTTTATATGGAGATTTATATGCACAATAGTTTAACAACATTTGGTCTTTGAGACACAATTTCCCCATTATAAAATTCTTTTTAATTATGGTCAGTATGATTAGACACAAATCAAAATATCAAGAATATATTTTTGTATCTTCCTTCTAAAATAAAATTCCCAATCTGCAAAAACAAAATTATTGGTCTTGTGGCATATGAATTCATAGTATACATGCTTTAAAGTCACTATAAACATTGTTATCAGTATGATTTAAAATATAATAACAAGAAAATACTGGGACTAAATGTGTTGTGCAAGTGTTTGAAAAAAAACAAATGGCATTAGTAAAGCCCTCCCAGTATTACTCTGACTGTAATGGAGTTGACTGCTTATTGTTATTCCCATAACTGCACACAAATGCAATTATCTGCACAAAGCTTTGGGGATTTGAAGGTGCAAAGAGAATCACTAACATTTATAGGAAGACAACTTGGAAAATGTTTTGAAAAGTTTAAGTTCTTGATTTTTTGGAAGCCAACTTTCAAAAATATCAGGTCCATATTTATCACGAACTTTATTTAGATAACTATAGGAAATTTGATGCTGTATTACTCTAGGAAAATATAGGACCTTATTGTGCAATTGTTCTTTTTATTTCTTTTCTTTTTTATTAAGCATTTGCTACTACTGAAAAAGTTTTTCCCAAGAATATTTAGCTACCCTTTGATAATTCAACAATTTATTAAATCAAGGGATATTGAATGTAAGGTCTGGCTTTGTATGTCTATTGTCAATTAAATTTTTCCATGTAGTAGTTGTGCATAAAATCACTGTTAAGACACTTTGGTGGGCAGTTACATGGCACAGTGGATAAAGCACTAGTCCTGGATTCAGCTGGACCTGAGTTCAAATCTGGCCTCAGACATGTGACGCTTAGCTGTGTGACCCTGGGCAAGTCACTTAATCCTCATTGCCCCACAAAAAAAAGACACATTGATCATTGTTCTTCACAATAACCCTGCAAAGTAAGTGCAATTATTGTCACAATTTTCCATTTGTAGAAACTGAGGTAAAGAAACAGGAGTTAAGACAGCTATTAAGTGTCTGAGACAGCTTTTGAACTCAGGTCTTCCTGATTCCAGACTGAATGTTCTTTCCATTGTATCTCCATAGACTTGACAAGATAGCCAAAGTGCCTGGATTAAGTACCTGTGTGGCAGAGGTAAAATTTATTTCCCAATGATTTTGAGGACAATTTAAAAAATGTTTTCTTTCTTTCTTTCCTTCCTTCCTTCCTTCCTTCCTTCCTTCCTTCCTTCCTTCCTTCCTTCCTTCCTTCCTTCCTTCCTTCCTTCCTTCCTTCCTTCCTTCCTTCTTTCCTTCTTTCCTTCTTTCCTTTTGCTTTATTTTTTCTGTGTATTTACCAGGAAATTTACAAGGGGTATATTGGCCAAGGAAATAATGAAATAGATACATACTGGATATAAATAGGCAACTATTTATTACCAATGACTTTTATGCAGAGACAATAGCAAAACACGTGACAAATAGCATGTGTGATGTGGAAAGGAATTGTTGTACTTATGTTAGGCAATATTAAAATTATCAGACAGATGCCTTATGAAGAATGTACGCAAGGACATTAATAAAAAACACAATGAGAAGGAATGAATGGGTTGTTGTGGGAACTGCTGGAGGTACTTTAACTCAATAATGATATGCTCATGAGTCCATTGAAAAATTGAACTAAGTCTAAAAGAACAGAAAGAACTTGGGGAAGACTTTTAACAATCCTGAACACCATCCTTCCCAGAGCTACCAAGTTGGTGAAAAATTTGAGAGGATATCACAATATTAACCCCCTTTTCAGAACTCAGAATATTTGGGATTACTCCAGCAATACTATGTTGAAATTTCCAAAATCTAGACCAAATGAAGGACAGGTGCAATTGTCCACATAACTTGGGATTTTAAAAGAAACAAAAAAAGGACCATATCTATATTACTAAAAGTAATATAAAATTGAAAAAGAACATACAATTATCAGAGTAAATTATGGTTCATATGAGTTATAAAATTCAGAAAAACAAATATATCCTTATAGACCTTGGAAGAAAGTGTAAACCACACATACACACACATGTATAGATACATACATACACAATCAAACTCTTACAACAGGTATCATATACACTAGAAGTTAAATAAAAGATGACAACAAAAGCAACAAGAAATGTGGGCTAGTAATGTAGCACAAGGGATAAATGACACATTGACAGCCAAACTGATGTAATGGTACCTACATAATATAGATAAGAACCAGAGGAATAACTTTAGTGCTTTATGTGAACACTTGTAGGTTCATTATGAATGAAGGTACTGGCTAGGCAATCTAAAGGCAGAAATCCCTGGAAAATTTCAAGATAATTTAAGTAGTTACTATCCTATATGTCTATGTAGCTTAATTTCTTATTGCTTTCTTTTGTTTCTATGCCTCAAACCAGCTG
Organism: Dromiciops gliroides; assembly: GCF_019393635.1. NCBI lineage: Eukaryota > Metazoa > Chordata > Mammalia > Microbiotheria > Microbiotheriidae > Dromiciops > Dromiciops gliroides. Next base: position 212,646,730 of record NC_057861.1, read on the forward strand.
AGAAGGCATCGTACTTTTTGTTAATCTAAAATTTCATAGCTGAGAATTTACCTGACCTTCAAAATCTCCAAAGACCTTCATATTATAGAGAACATATTGTTGATGAATATTGTGTTAATTGATATATTTCTATCTGGCACTTTTATGCCCCTAAACAAATTATTTCACCCAACAATCCCAAAAAAAGGTATGGAGGCAAAGTGGATGCAAAGCAGGTAAAAACATCTTGGTCTCCATCACTTATCAAGTTGGAACTCTACTTGCCCTGAAAAAAAAGAAGTCAAAAAGGGAAATGTAGGATGTTCACTTTGGAGCTGCCACACTATCATTAAAATCTGATGGAAATTTCAGAGAAATACAACATTCTAGTTATGTCTTCAACCTTCCTGAAGCCTCAGGTATTTTTACAGAATATCTTAATCTAAATTTATTTTGGATATCTAAAACTTAGTCTTGGTCTTTCTCCTTTTACTGCTTCTCAGTGCAGTCCTTGAATTACCAAAAAAAGACTCACTTTGCTGCCAAATACAGGAAACTGTCTATAGAGCTCTTAGTTTCAATGGGTGGTCCCAATTTATCCCTATAGAGAGAATTAATAGAAAGTCATTAGTGAGAACCTGAAAGAAGCAAAATGGATGGCTTGTAGTTTATTTCACTTGAGAGCATACTCACTTGGATGACATCAAAGAATTATCAGAATATATAATTATAATAAATATTGCAAATCATACTATTATACTCTAATCTAGACATTCTTAGGACATATCAGAATTGTTAAATAATAATTGGAAAACTCTAACTCAACTTTAGGAAAATTGAATCAACTGTTAGCCCTCTGTGACATGCTTTTGGCAGGGGGAACATTTATTCTTTTTGGTAGTTGATTACTTTTCTTCATTTTTGAAATTGCATAATTTGGAAAACAAGATATACATTATAATTGGGAACCTAATAGGGTTTAAAATTGAATATACAAAGAATATAATGAATCTTTTGAATCTCAGTTATGTTGGAGTTAGAGAACAGATGAATACCGTTCTCTAAATAATAGACATTACTGAATCATCTTCATTGTCTGTTTTTATTTACATGAAAAAATATTAAGTTTTTCCCATTGGCCCAGTCTTTTGACGTTGTATATGAATTTTAACTATCACCAATGTCAAAGGATAGCTACTCAAACTATCATTTAATGCTGGCTGACATGAGGGAAAACATAATTGAATTCCAAGTCAGTAATGTCACAACATAGAAAACAATGATCTATTCATCAGGCTGGCAATAGTAAATCTCCAAAGCGGTACCATACACCAAATACCCTAAAAGAATTTGAAGAAGAGCTCAGCCATGATTCTGCTTATAAAAATCTTCTGTGCCTCTTATGAAGATTAAACCACTGACTGAGGAAAAAGAAGGAAAAAATAAACTGCCAGCAATCATTCAGAAAGAAGAAAAAGCAAACTATTTTTTACCAGGAGATCTGAAGAAAGTTATTTTATACTGTTGGCTTCTTTAGCCTGACTAATATTAAGTTTCCTTATTTTAAACTTTAAGTGTTTGATGTTACATAAATTGACTAAAGATATCTGAATGCATGTGGAAAGTAATATCCTATGGGTGTCAGATGACAAGCCGAACATTTTGCCTATTTGCTCCATTTCAGTTAACAAAGTTAATTTTCTCCAAATTCCTATTGCGTATGCTATGACTGTGAACATTTGCGATGTCCTTCTCAGTGATATTTTTCTTTTTTAAAATTTGTAGGCAATTTCATGTTCTCTGCATTCTATGTGAGTAGATTCATTAAAACTGTCTTTTTAATTTTATTTCCTTCTGTATTTTAAAACATATTCCTCCAAATATATTGTGTTTTATAACATTATAAAATGCTAAAGAATAGTTTGAAAAACTTTCCATCTCACAACACACATAAACACATATTTAGGTGTTTGTGTTTATGTGTCAATATACATGTATGGGTGTATGTTCTTGTACATATATATATATATATATATATATATATTCATATTATATGTACACACAAACACACACACACACACATATATATAATTTTAAAATTCTCCTTTATCTTTTCAAAATGATCCAGAAATTCAATGTAATTCCTTTTGATTTTCATGGTATCTTAAAAAGTACAAAATAATAAGTGCCAAAAGCTATCACACTAAGCACTTTAACAGATTGAATATGTTTTTATATTAGGTTTCATTCAAAGATATCAAAGTGCTAGATAAAAAATATTATTAACAGTATTCTAATGCTCTAGAAAAGACTTATTTTTGGCACCAAGATGGCATAGTGAGGAAGGAACCCTCTAAAGCCCTCATAAATTTCCCCTCCAAATAACTAGATATTCATTTCAAAATTGTTCCAGGAGCAGGGAAGCAGCTTATCAGCATAGCAGGAAAGGTCAGTCTTACCTGGGTAGGAGAGGAATGAGGTCCATTGGCTGCAGCACCAGCATCAGTGGCTGAGGTGGCAGTAATAGTGGTGGCAGCAGCAGCAGTAGCTATGGCAGTAGTAGAGCAGCAGTTGCATCAGCTGAAGCAGGCCTCACAACAGGGCACCTGCATCAGAGCTCCAAGCCTGAGACAATCCACTAGTGACGTCAAGCCCTCCTGCAAACCAGGGACTCCCTAGGTAAGTGACCAGTCCTGGCCAGCATAGCAAAGCCCCACCAGTAACACTTCCCAGCCCAAGCCACCTGTGAGGCCTTGACCCCACACCTGACCAGAAGTGAAGCCACACCCTGAGTGCCTACAATGAGATCCCACCACTGGGGCCTACCAGCAAAAATACTCTGTTTCCATAACAGCCCAGGAGCAGGGGCATCAACCCTCTGCAGATTCATAATACCATTACTTCACCAAGGCCCACTAGTAAAGAAATCCTATTACCATAACAACCCAGCAGCAGGGCACCATATCAGGAAAGACCAGCAACATGATTCTTCCTCCAGGGGCAGCTACTAGAAAAACTCTGTAACAGTAGCAACCCAGAAGCAAAGCCCCAGTCATGAATCAGGTTAGCAGTTAAACCGCACACTCAGGGGAGATTAATAGGGAGGATCCACCATCTACTACCAGGCAAAAGAAAAGCTTACTTTATAAAGAAAGCAAGCAGTAAGCCCTGAAGTCCAGTGAAAACCAATAGTAAGACCCAAAGTCCCAATATAAAAACTTGGAATGGTGAAGGACTAGAGCCCAACTCTCACATAAAAACACCAAGTTTAAAAGAAAGGCATAGAAATGAGCAAGAAAAAAGCTTGACTATAGATAGTTACTTTGGTGATAGGGAGGATCAAGGCATAAACCCAGAGGAGGACAATAGTGCCAAAATGGCTGCAAGTGAAGCTTCAAAGAAAATTGTAATTTGGTCTCAGGCCCACAAAGAATTCCTGGAAGAGTTTAAGAGGATTTTCAAAAGCAAATTAAAGAAGTAGAAGACTTTTAAAAAAATGAGAGCAATGCAAGAGAATTATGAAAAAGGAATCAATAGCTTGGGACAAGAAATAAAGCAATTTACCAAGGAATATAACTTTCTAAAAACTAGAATTAACCAAATGAAAAAGAAAAGACAAAAGGTCACTGAAGAAAATAATTTCTTGAAAATTAGAATAGAATGAATGGAAACTAATGACTATGTAAGACATCAAAATACAATAAAACAAACAAAAAAGGAAAAAAATAATAGAAGAAAATGTAAAATTTCTCATTCAAAAAAAAAATAACTGAACTAGAAAATAGATCCAAGAGAGATCACAGAAGAATTGTTGGACTGTCTGAATGCCATGATCAAAACAATTTTTTAAAGAAACCCTGCACAATATTTGTCAAGAAATTATCAAAGAAAACTGCCCTAGGGAAGCTAGGTGGCACAGTGGATAAAGCACTGGCCCTGGATTCAGGAGGACCTGAGTTCAAATCTGGCCTCAGACACTTGACACTTACTAGCTGTGTAATCCTGGGCAAGTCACTTAACCCTAATTGCCTCAGCCAAAAAAAGAGAGAGAGAGAGAGAGAGAGAGAGAGAGAGAGAGAGAGAGAGAGAGAGAGAGAGAGAGAGAAAAGAAAAGAGAAAAAAAGAAAAAGAAAACTGCCCTGATATATTAGAACCAGAGGGCAAAATAGAAATGGAAATAATCCCCTAATCATTGCCTGAAATAGATCCCAGAATGAAAATGCCCAGGAACATCATAGTCAGATTCCAGAGTTCACAGATGAAGGAGAAACTATTCCAAGGAGCCAAAAAGAAATAATTCAAGTGGCATGGAGCTACAATCAGGATTCCATAGCATTTGACAGCTTCTACATTAAAGAACCAGAAGGCTTAGAATATGATATATCAGAAGGCAAAGGAGTTAGGTTTACAACCAAGAATCACCTACCAAGCAAAACTGAATATAATTTTTTTGGGGGGCGATGAATGGATATTTAATAAAATAGAGAATTTTCAAGCACTTGTTTCTGACTAATAGACTAATAGACCAAAGACTAATAGACCAAAGCTGAATGGAAAATTTGACGTCCAAATACTAGACTAAAGGGAAACATAAGAAAGGTTAAAAAGAAAAAAAATAAGAAAATATTCTCATAAATTCAATAAGATTAAACTGTTTATATTTCTATATGGCAAGATAACATTTATAACTCTTGACAACTTTTTTGCTTATAAGAGCAATTGAAGGACATTTATCTAGACAGAGGATGTGGATACAAGGTGACATACATGGGATGATACCCCAAAGGACAAAATAAAGGGATGAGAAAGAAATTGCACAGCAGGAAGAAGGAGGGGGAGATTGAATGGGGGTAAATTATTCTACATAAATGTTGTGAAAAAAAAGCTATTATAATGGAGGGAAAGGTGGGGGGGGTGGGCAAGCAAAGATTAGCCCTACTCTCATCAAAATTGCCTCAAAGAGGGAATAACATTCTCAATTGGATATAAAAATCAATCTTACCCTATAAAGATGTAAAAAAGGGGGTTAATAAAAAGGGGAGGAGAGACTGATAAAAGGAAGGGAAAATTGGAGAAGGCAGCAATCAGAATTAACACACTTATGAAGGGGAAAAGGGGGCAGTGGTAAGAGAGAGGGGGTAAATAAGAAGTGAAAAATAGCATGGAGGGAAATGCAAAGTTTGTTATGATAACTATAAATGTGAATGGAATGAAGTCACACATTAAACAAAAGTGGATAACAGAATGGATTAAAAAACAAAACTCTTAGAATATGTTGTTTACAAGAACAGAAGCAGAGAGATACACACAGAGTAAAGGTAAGAAACTGGGGCAGAATATATTATGCTACAACTGAAGGACACAAAAAAGCAGGGGTAACAATCGTGCTTTCAGATAAATCAAAAGAAAAATAGATCTAATTAAAAGAGATAAAGAAGGAAACTATATCTTGCTGAAAGGTACCAAAGATAATGAAGTCATATCAATACTTAAAATATATGCAGCAAATGGAATAGAATCTACATTTTTGAAAGAGAAGTTGAGTGAGTTACAGGAGGAAACAGATAACAAAACTGTTTAAGTAGGGGACCTTAAACTTCTCCTCTCAGAACTGGATAAATCTAACCAAAAAAATAAAGAAAGGAAGAAAAAAAAGAAGTTAAGGAAGGGAATAAAATTCTAGAAAGTTAGGTAGATTTCTGGAGAAAACTGAATGGGAATAGAAAGGAATATGCCCTTTTTTTCCTCAGCAGTACATGATACCTACATAAAAATTGACTAGGTATTAGGACGTAATATCTTCAAAACCAAATGAAAAAAGGAGAAATAGTAGAAAAATCCCTTCTAGATCATAATGAAACAAAAATTTCATTCAATAATGGGCACTGGAAACAGTAAAAATTTATTGGAAATTAAATAAACTGATGCTAAAAAAACTGGGTCAAAGAACAAATCATAGAAACAATCCCTAATTTCATTAAAGAAAATGACAATGATGAGACAACATATCAAATTTATGGGAAACTGCCAACAGCAGTACTTGAGGAAATTTTATATCTCTAAATGCTTACATAAATATAATAGAGAATAAAAGAGATCAATGAATTGGGCATGAACTAAACAAAACTAGAAAATGAACAAATTAAAATCTCCAATTAAACATCAAATTAGAAATTCTGAAAATCAAATGAGAGATTAATAAAATTGAAAGTAAGAAAACCATTGAACTATTAAATAAAACTAGAAGCTAGCTTGATGAAAAATCCAAAATAGTAGATAAACCATGGGTTAATTTGATTTCAAAAAGGAAAGAAGAAAAACAAATAACTAGTGTCAAAAATGAAAGGGGTGAACTCAACACTAATGAAGAGGAAATTGACAATTATTAGGAGTTATTTTGCCCAATTATATGCCAATAAATTTGACAATATAAAGGGAATGGATGAATATTTACAGAAATATAAATTACCCATATTATCAGAAGAAGTAAATCACTTAACCCAATCTTAGAAAAAGAAATTAAACAAGCCATCAATGAACTTCCTAAGAAAAAATTCCCAGGACTAGATGGATTCACAAGTGAATTTTACCAATCATTTAAAAACAACTAATCCCAATATACAATAAAATATTTGGGAAATAGGTGGAGTCCTACTAATTCTTTTTATGAGACAATTATGGTGCTGATCCTGAAACCAGAAAGAGCCAAGAGAGAAAAAAAAAATTATAGACCAATTTCCCTAATGAATATTGATGCAAACATTTTAAATAAAATATTAGCAAAAAGATTACAGCACTATATCAGAAGGATCCTACTCTATAACCAGGTAGGACTTATACCAGCCATTTAGACTTGTTCAATATTAGGAAAACTATCGCCATAATTGACCATATCAGTAACAAAACCAATAGAAATCATGATTATCTCAATAGATACAGAAAAAGCCTTTGACAAAATACAACACCCATTCCTATTAAAAACACTAGAGAGCATAGGAATAAATGGAGCTTACCTTAAAATTATAAGGAAACCATCAACAGGCATTATCTGTAATGGGAATAAGCTATAAACTTTCTCAATAAGATCTGGGTTGAAACAGTGATGCCCATTATCACTTCTATTATTTAATATCATACTAGAAATGTTAGGCATAGCAATGAGTAGAAAAAGAAATTGAAGGAATCAGAATAGAGTATGAGGAAACAAAACTATCACTCTTCTCAGATAATACGAAGTTATACTAAAAAAAATCCTAGAGAATCAACTAAAAAACTAACTAAAATTATTAACAACTTTATCAAAGTTGCAGGATACAAAATAAACCCACATAAATAATCAGCATTTTTATGTATTACCAATGAATTCCAGCAGCAACAGATGGAAAGAGAAACTCCACTTAAAAAACTAACTAAAATAATTAACAACTTTATCAAAGTTGCAGGATACAAAATAAACCCACATAAATAATCAGCATTTTTATGTATTACCAATGAATTCCAGCAGCAACAGATGGAAAGAGAAACTCCACTTAAAATAACCGTAGACAATATAAAACACTTGGGAGTCCACCTGCCAAGAAAAAACCCAGGAACTATATGACCAGAACTACAAAGCATTTTTCACACAAATAAAGTCAGATCTAAACAAATGGAAAGAAATAGCAATTGCTAATGGGTAGGCCAAGCTAATATAATGAAAATGACAATCCTACCCAAGTTAATCTATTTAGTGCCATAACAATCAAACTATCAAAAATCATTTTACAGATCCAGATAAATAATAACAAAATTCATCTGGAAGAATAAAAGCTCAAGAATATCAAAGGAATTAATGAAAGAGCTTCATCTAGCCATACCAGATCTCAACTTGTATTATAAAGTAGTAATTATCAAAACAATCTTGTACTGGCTAAGAAATATAGTGGTGGATCAGTTGAAGAGAGTATGTACTATTGTAAATATCTATAACATCTGTAAGGAATTAATTGTGATTTGTGGTTTCCATCACCCCATCTTTGCTTCATCATGGTCAGACTGAAAAGATACAACCTTTAAAAGCCTAAGAGAAGATGGGTGTGTCCTTAAAGAGATTATAGAACAAACAACACAAAAGACAATTTATTGAGCCAAAGTATCCAACTAAAGTACCTAAGCACTACTTAGGAGTTCCCCTATGCCCACATGTGCTTGGCCAAATTATAATGGGGACAGCCCAGGGGGTATGTTGAACCAATTGGAGACTCAGCATGACTAAGAACCGCCTTGCCTGTGAGAGAGGCAGGAGGAGAGAGTACTTGGAGAGGGGTGGTAAAGGAAGGTAGAGAGAGAGAGAGAGAGAGAGAGGAGCTGGTGGTGTTTGACATTTGGAATGAACCAGGAGAGAGACTGCATAGCTGATTCTCCTTAGAACTACTGATTCCAACTGGTGGTGAGTTTGTGTTGTTGAAGCAAGGCTAGCTCTTTGGGCTAGCTGAGCTGGAAGCAAGTTTGGGGTTTGAGTCAGGTTTGTTTTGTTTTGTTTTGTTTTGTTTTTGTTTTTGTTTTTTGAGATAAGCTGTTCTAAGTAGCTGAGAAAACAGAGCTTACTCGAGGTAACTGGGGCCTTTATACCCTAGAGATTTAGATTCTAATCATCTGGGAAGTGGGTCATATTTTTCCCTTTCTCTATGCCCTTTCTCATTGTCCTTGGCTTTATTAACTTCACTTGTGTTGTAAATTTTGTTCCCATTAATAAAAACTGATTTGTTTATGGAAAAGAGGCTGTTAATCTCCTTTCTTATCAGTCTGAGAGAAATAACTAAAAAGGAGGCAGTTTGGAAGGGAGAAAACTCTGGACCTAGAGGTCCCTCATTTTTTTCTGAACCCTAATATTATGGCAAGCCACCCAATTAACTCTCCTCATACTAAATTTGGCCCATAACATCCAAAGATCCAAGCTATTGGAAATACACAAACACAAACACACACACACATACACCCCTCATTATTTGACCATGACTGCTGAGAAAACTAAAAGACAGTTTGGCAGAAACTAGGTATAGACCAACATCTCACACCACATATTAAAATAAGGTTAAAAATGGGTACATAGTTTATACATAAAGGTTGTCAAATTTATGGACAGAGGAAAAATTTAGGACTAAAGAAGGTGTAGAGAGCAATATGAAATGTATACCAGATAATTATGATTATATAAAATTTGAAAAGCTTTTGCACAAACAAAACTAATGTAACCATGATTACAACAGAAGCAGAAAACTAGGAAAAGATTTTTGAAACAAGTATCTGATAATGGCCTCATTTCTCAAATATATAACAAACTGAGTCAAATCTATAAAAATCAAGTCATTCTCCAACTGATAAGTGGTCAAAGTGTATGAACAGGCAGCTTTCAGACAAAGAAATCAAAGTTATCTGTAGTCATATGAACAAATGCTCTAAATCACTATTGATCAGAGAATTGCAAATTAAAACAACTCTGAAGTATTACCTCACATCCATCAGAGAGGCTAATATGGAAAAAAAGGGGAAATGTTGGATGTTGGAGGGGATGTGGGAAAACTAGAATGCTAATACACTATTGTTAGAGTTGTGAACATATCCGACCATTCTGTAACACAATTTGGGACTATGCCCAAAGGGCTATAGACTTCTGAATACTCTTTGATCTAGCAATACCACTACTAGGTTTATATCCCAAAGACATCCAAAAAAAAGAGACAAGGACCTATTTGTACAAAAAATATTCATAGCAGCTCTTTTTGTGGTGGCTAAGAATTGGAAATCCAAGGGATGCCCATCAATTGGAGTATGGTTAGACAAGCTGTGGTATATGATTGTAATGGAATATTATTGTGTTATAAGAAATGATAAGCAGGATGATTTCAGAAAGACTTACATGAACTGATGTATATTGAAGGGAACATAACTGTGAGAACATTGTGCAGTGACAGCAATATTTTTTTGATGAAGAACTATGAATGGCTTAGCTACTCTCAGCAATACAAAGATCCAAGACAATCCCAAAAGTCTAATGAGGAGGCAAGCTATCTGCCTCCAGAGAAAGAACTGATATTGATTGAACACAGGTGTTAGCATGCGGTTTTTTACTTTCTTTCATTTTTTTCCCTATTTGAGTCTTCGTATATAAAATGACTAAGATGGAAATATGTTATATAATTATACATGTATACCCTATATCTCATTGTTTACCCCCTCAGGCCAGGGGTACAGGAGGGAGGAAAATAGGGAGGGGTAGAATTTGAAACTCAGAACTTTAAATACAAATGTCAATTAAAAAAATGAAATGCAATAAACAAACAAAATGCTTTCTTTAGATTAAAAATAGTAATTATTTCCTCTCACATCTGACATGACACATATGTATCAATTTTTAAATACTTTGTTATGATTCTTTCAACTCATCAAAGACTTTGGAACAAAATTTTAATGTAGAACCCAGGATCCTCTCCTCATTTGGGTCCCCTAAAATTTACCCCAGTTTTGCATGTTATATCCAAGAATCTACTGAAAACCAGAGCTTAAGAATTCCCTCCATTGTGTTTCTTAAACCAGTAAATCTGAGTGCATGTTAATCCTCAGCAAAATCCATTTAATCAAGCAACATAGCAAAAAAAAAAATTGACAGGGATTATTCTACCCATATACTCACAGGCATAGTTTCTCACAAGTTTGACTACTATCAATGGGAAGGGTAAGAGGAAGAGGCCAGGAAACAGGAATTCAGAACAAGTACACAGGGGAGACAAATGTCACTAAACAATACATGTAACCAGGAGTACTCATACTTATAAAGTGATATACTCACTGGAACCCTTCTTTGACCCTGATTTTTAGTGTTCACCCCACCAGAGATGCTTATATCATTTAGGAATTATCTTTAAGCTATTAATTCCTTTTTTTTCTTTGTTAGTAAGTCAATCAGTCAACAAGTATTTATTAAGTGTTTACTATGTACCAGGAACTATAGTTCCAAAGCAGTTGGATCTTTAAAAAAAAAACCAAAAGACCAAAAAAACAGGAAAAACAGTTCCTCAAGCAGGTCACACCTTGAATTGGAAGAAAGCATAAAAAATTTTGTACATGTAAACAGAATAGTCTTAGTTAGAAAGAAATAGAATTAGGGAAGTGGTGGAGGATGAAATTCTCCTGCAGAAATAGGGAGTTTTTGGATGAATCTTACAGAAATTTAGAGAAGCCAAGATACATAAATTAAGAGGTACAATGTTCTAGGCATGGGGAAAAGCCAGAAAAATGGTCCCAGTCAACTCATTGTATGTTCCAAGGACTATAGGAAGGGCAGTTTCACTGAATAATAAAGTTTTATGAGGGCAATAAAGGGTATTATCATCTCTATATGTAGCCTAGGTGAGATGGAGGAATTGGTCATAGGAACTGAGTAGATTGAGGAACCAAGAAACTACTACTCTGTTTGAGGAAATAAAAACACATATGTTAATACCTTTTAGCATGAGGATAGGAGGTGCAGTGAAATGCAAAAGAAGAACAAAAAACAAAACAAAACAGTGAACCAGATGCTGAAATCAGTGAGGAAGAAAGAAGAATATCTAGAGTATCAGTAGATAATAGCAACCAGAATCTTGACTGAGTAATAAATTTGAATCGAACAAACCTCAAAGAAGCATAGGTTGCTTAGTGGTAGTGTTGGAGACTCTGTAAATAGTAACAGGGAGCAGAGAATAGTCTGACTCCCCTACCACAACTAGTAAGTTAGGGGTATGAATAAAAGAACAGCTAGTGCTAGAAAAGGGTGGCCACTTTTCAGTGTCATCAGGAATTAGCCAAGTCTCAACAAGAGCCAAAAGATAGAGGAAGTGGGAAAGGATAGCATTTAAGAAGAAAACAAGTGGAGGCAGAGTCAAGATGTTAGAGTGAGATTTTTGTTTAGCTCACCCAACATACCACCTCCTCCTCCTCCACAACAGCATCATCATCATCATCATCTTCAATAACATACTCATACCAATTATATTGGCTAAGAAGAACAATAAAGAAGTTGAGAAATGTTGGAAGAGATGAAGGAAAACAGGCACACTAATGCATTGAGAGTGGAATTGTGAACTAGTCCAAGCATTTTGGAAAACAATTTGGAACTATTCCCAAAAGGCTATTAAACTTTACTTTTCCCAGTAGTATTGCTACTCTGGCTATACTACCAAAAGGATCAAAGCAAAAAGAAAAGGACTCATATGTACAAAAATATTCATAAGGCATTTATATGCTAGTGAAGAATTGGAAACCAAGAGAATGCCCATCAATTGGGGACTGGTTGAATCACTTGTGGTATATTAATACAATAGAATACTGTTTTGCTATAAGAAATGGTGAAAGGGATAGTTTCAGAAAAAAAGATGAAGACCTCTTTGAACTGATGCAAAGTGACATCAACAAGATTATGAAAACAATCTATCCAGTAATAACTATATTGTTAAGATAATCAATTCGAAAGATATAGTAACTCTAATCCCCACAATGATCCACTAAAATTCCAAAGGACTTAAATGAATCTTGTCATCCACCTCCAGAGAGAGAACTGATGGCCTCAAAGAGAAGATTGAAATATTATTTTCTATTCCTTGCTTTTTTTCAAGGGGAAAGGAACATGGCTAATGAAATTTATTTTGTCTAATTATACATATATGTAGTATTTTTCATTTTGCTTCGCTTCTCATTGGGTGAAGAATTTGTAGGAGCAAGAAGCTAAAAAATATTAAAAACTTCTTGAGCCTTAAAACAAATAGATATAGATATATTTTCTCTATCTAACTTATATCCATATCCATACCTATAACTGTATCCATATCTACATATCTATATATTTTAAAGTAGCTAGTAAGTTTGATGTCTTTATAGTAATATCCTAGAAGGCACAATGCATAACTTTATAGGAGCATTAACCATTGTAGGGTTGACGATTGATGTGGATGTGAATAAAAAAGTGAGATTATGGAATGTGGAATGGAATTTAGAGAATAGCATTTGGAGGTTAAGAATCATTGGGATGGAATGATTTTGAAGAAGCAGTAGTAAACTAAATATTGAAGAATGATTCCAGGGAGAATATCAGTGACTGGGTATGAAGGATGCAGGTGATAAACTATTCATGATCCTGCCTAAAAGTTTAAACTCATGGTAAATGATAATGCGTCCAGTGAGGCCAAGATATCACACCTCATAGAATGCAAGAATAGGTGAAGGGTTAGGGTTAGGGTTAGAAGTTCTGCTCCCCACCTCAGGTATGGGTGTTGCTGAGCACAACCCTGGTACACCAGTAAGCAATATCAAGGTCTGCAAGTTGATATGCTGAATATTGATGGATGCCACATATCCTACTGATACCCCATTACTCAAAGATCCCCTTCAAGTTATCTTGTCTTTCCCAGGTTTTTGCATTTCCTCTTGCTTTGTAATTTCCATCCCTTTGTTTTGTAAACATACAAAAGACCAGGTCTTCTCTCATTCAAGTGCTACAGTCTCCATGATTCTGTCCCCTGGCCATAAATGACTCTCTCTTAATAAATTTATTTTTATTTTAAAAGCTTTGTGATGAGCCTCCATTTCTTTGGGTAACCTAGCCTCCCAATCTAGGCCACAAGTCTCTCCAACAGATGAGAAGAATATAACTTCCCTAGAATGCTGACAAAAGAACCTTTTGGGAGTAGGTAAAAAAGTTGGGTCTCTCAAAGAGAATTTAAAAATATCCTAAAGGCAGATTTAACCTTTGTTATTATTGTTGAATCCTTTCAGTCATGTCTAACTCTGTGACATCATTAGAGGTTTTCTTGGCAGAGATGCAGTAGTGGTTTGCCATTTCCTTCTCCAACTAATTTTACAGATGGAGAACTTAGGGTTTAGTGACTTGCCTATGTGGGGACCAATTTTAAATTGGGGAGTGTTAGCTAAGCATCTTGCTGCAATATTGGGGCAAGGAAGGAGACAGACAGCCTCCCACAAAACAGAGCAGGGTTTATTTAACAAGAATGAACTTAAGAAAAAAAAAACAGGATCAGTAAGATCAAGAGAAAGGAAATAAAATGGGGAAAGGGAAATTATGGAACCTGAACAACACTACCACCCAGGAATCAGCTGAGAACACACAGCAGCATCCTGCCGCCTTCCAGCTTCAAGCTAACATGGCGAAAAAGCCTCTCTTCTTCCCAGCAGACCCCAGGCTGACAACACACAGACTGCAGCCAATTGATTGGCTGCTCTGACAGTCACATGACTGCCCTCACTGGGCTTCCAATAATAATTTTGCCAGGCCCATGTAGGCATCAGTGACTGGTGATGATGTGAGGTGCCAGCACCAGTGGGTGGAGCACTGTGTGGTTTGCGGAACCCCAGAGGCCAATGCGCGCACTGAGGTGTTTTAAAAAAAAATTCTAGCCAAAAGATGGGGTCATAAAACCCTCAAATAACAATTAATTCTTTATACCTAGGTTCACACACCTAGTAAGTATCTGAGGTCAGATTTGAATTTAGGAAGAGCAGTCTTCTTGACTGCACAGTAGTCTGTTCACTGCAACACCTAGCTGCCCACAGATTTAACTTACTTTATCTAATTTTATCTAAGGATACTTTAACTCTTGTGTTAGAATTATGATAAATTTTCTTTTTAGTAACACCTTAATCATGCCATTTAGATGAATTATTATCATATGTGATATATATCAATTGTCATCATTGATTGGTTTCTATCCTTTCTCATCTGATTACCACAATAAGAAAATAGCTCAGTATTAATCACTTTGAGAAAATTTATTATAGAATGTTAAAATGTGAATTCTTTTATATGCATACAAATGTCATCATGTTTAAGAAGTTCATTTTTCCCATTTTTACTAGTTTATATTTAACCACTTACATGAAATAATTGCTTTCTTTAAATATAATGGTACAATTATAAGCATTTTACATAGAATATAACATTTGATCTTCTAAGCAACCCTTTAAGATTGGTTGAATAAGTATTTTTTTCCTATTTAAAAGGCATATATATATGTATGTGTGTATATATGTATATATACACACATATATATGTACACACATATACACACATATATACACATATATATGTACACACACATATACACATTTATATGTACACACACACACATATATATACATATTTATATGTACACACACACACACACATATATACATACATATTACAAAAGAGAAAATGGATCTAGAATTAGATGGGACCTCAGAAGTTACTGAGTCCTGTCTATTTCTTTTACAGTTAAGAAAACCAAAGAACAGCATCAAGAAAGAAATTCTGAGACAAAGGTCTGAGCACAATTAACCTATTATCAGGGCTGGAAACTGCTAATAAATGGGGTCCAAAGTCTTCTCAGTGACCATGAGACCTAGAGCGAGCTCTTTTATAGTATTTGACAAGATGACAGAGCAAAACCTTGGTGCAACATGAGTGTGTCTTCTGATTGGCTATAAATTTTAATTATAAGGGATGATGAGGGTCATCTCCCTTCCTCCCAATACATCACTGGGAGATGAAGATCAGTTCTCAAGTTATGGTTGCTATAAATGGTCATGTTGATGAAATTAGACTTTAGGCAAGTTTCCCCAAATGTGGGCTGTTGGGTGGAGTTATAGGGGTGGAAGTAAAAGTATTACAAGGATCCAAGTGACTTGAGCTTAGCTGATGCACAAGAAAAGAATTGTGACCCAAGCAACCTGAGGTTACATAAGTATACTTGTAGGTTTAAGGGATTTAGTTTAATACAGGTAAGGAGATTATTAAATCTATGCTGTTTTGTTCTTGACAAAATGGAATTAAAAATCAGTATTCAATTTCACAATAAGGATATTAAGAAATTTATATTGTCACACATATATATGTATATGTATATATATATATATACACATATATATATATTAGAGAAAGAATTTATTTTTTTAAAGTAGTAAGTGGTTTTTTTAAATAGTTTTGAGTTCCAATTTTTATCCCTCCTTCCTTCCCTCCCCTGCCCCTTCCCTGAGGCAGTAAGTAATCAGATAGTCCTTATACATGTATGGTTATGTAAAACATTACCATATTAGTCATTTTGTACAAGAAAACCTGAATAAAAGAAAAAAAGAAAGAAAGTGAAAAATAGTTTCAGTCTGTGTTTCATCAATACCAGTTCTTTCTTTGGAAGTGAATAGTATGTTTCATCAATAGTCCTTTGTGATTGTCTTGGATCACTGTATTGCTGAGAATAGTCAAGTCATTCACAGTTCTTCATCAAACAATGTTGCTCTCTCTGTGTGCAATGTTCTCTCGGTTCTGGTCACTCCGTAATATATCATTTCACACATGTCATTCCAGGCCTTTCTGAAATCATCCTGCTTGTCATTTTTTATAGCACAATAATATTCCATCACTATCATATACCACAGTGTGTTAAGCCATTCCCCAATCGATGGGCATTCCTTTGATTCCAATTCTTAGCCACCACAAAAAGAGCTGCTCTAAGTATTTTTGTACAAATAGGTCTGTTTTCTCTTTTGGGGGATGTCTTTGGGATATAAATCTCGCAGTGGTATTGCTGGATCAAAGGGTATACACAATTCTATAGCCCTTGGGGCATAGTTCCAAATTGTTCTTTGGAATGTTTGCATCTTTTCATAACTCCACCAACAGTGAATTAGCGAACCAGACTTCCCACATAACCTCCAAAATCCAGTATTTTCCATTTTTTTAATATTTGACACTCTGATAGGTATGAGGTGATACCTCTGAATTGTTTTAATTTGTATTTCTCTGATCAATCATTATCTAGAGGACTTTTTTCATATGATTATAGATAGCTTTGATTTCTTTGTCTGCAAACTGCCTGGCCATATCCTTTGACCATTTATCAATTGGGGAATGACTTGTATTTTTATAAATTTGACTAAGTCCCCTATATAATTGAAAAATGGGGCCTTTATAAGAGATATTTGTTTCAAAAATTCTTTCCCCATTTTCTGCTCCCCTTGAAATCTTGGTTACATTAGTTTTGTTTGGGCAAACCTTTTTAATTTTATACAATCAAAATGATCTATTTTACATTTTGTTTTACTCTCTATATCTTCTTCCATACTAAATTCTTCCTCTGCCCATAAATCTGACAGATAAACAATTCCATGCTCTCTTAATTTACTTATGGCATCATCCTTCATGTGTAAATCATGTACTCATTTTGACCTTATTTTAGTATAACATGTGTGCTGTTGGTCTATACCTAGTTTCTGCCATACTGTTTTCCAGTTTTCCCAGCAATTTTTGTCAAATAATGAATTTTTGTTCCAAAAGCATTGATCTTTGCATTTATCATATACTAGATTATGATAATAATTTCCTATAGTGTAATTTGCACCTATTCCATTCCACTGATCTACCTCTCTTATTTCTTAGTCAGTACTAGATTTTTTTGATAATTATCACTTTATAATACATTTTGAGATCTGGTACTGCTAGACAACCTTCTTTTTTATTTATTTAAAATTGATTCCCATGATATCCTTAAGTTTTTTTTTCCAGATGAACTTTTTAAAATTAATTTTTTCTAGATCTATAAAATATTTTTGAAAGTTTGATAGTCATAGGCCTAAATAAATAAATTATCTTAGGTAGGATTGTCATTTTTATTATATTGCCTCAGTCTACCCATGAGCAATTAATATTTTTTTCAATTGTTTAGATCTGACTTTATTTGTGTGAAAAGTGTTTTGTATTTCTGGTCATATAGTTCCTGGGTTTTCAGAGACAGAATTTGAAGCCACTTCCTGTAATCTTTTCCATTGCACTATACTGACTCTAACCATAAATGTCCTATAATTATTATACCCAATCTATTCTGAGATTATATTATAGCTAGAGGGCAACTAGATGGCACAGTGGATTAGAGCACTAGACCTGAAGCTGGGAGGATTTAAATCCAAATCCTGCCTCAGAGACTTACTAGCTGTGTCATCCAGGCAAGTTACTTAACCCCAATTTCCTTAAACATCCAGGGACATCCCCCGTCTTCCTGATACATATCTTACCACTGGACCCTGGCTGTGGAGGAGAGAGTGAGGTTGGTGACCTTGCATAGCCTTCCCTCACTTAAATCCAATTAACTACAGGTCATGACATCACCTTGATGTCATGGACCTCTTCACAAATGAAAGACAAACATTCTAACATTAAGGATAGACAAAATAGGTTTGATTTGATGGATGGTAAAATTAGAATAATTCTACTAAAACAATCTACTCCTACTTATTTTATTCCTTTAATACCCTTATACTCTTTTATATAACTGGTCTTTTAGATTTTAAATTTATACTGAGGTATAAATGAATAATAATGGCTGATGGTATCATTTCTTCCAAAGACAATTATTTGTATTTTAGTACAAAAAATAATATATTAATGACAAATGTCTGAAATTCTAGTATTATAATTTTTGTCATTAATGTATTATTTATACCTCAGTATAAATTTAAAATGGAAAAGAACAGTTATATAAATGGTATGAGGAAAAGACAAAGTAGATGTTTGGATCAAGGATTGAAAAATATAGTGAAGAATAAGCAGGTTTATTTTACCTGATTCAAATTTTGATAACTTTAAAATGTCTGTCTATTAGTTTGTAAATACTTTTTAAAAGTCAGTGTAAATACTTTTAAAAAGGATTTACTTTAGTATAAAACATAAATATTGGACAAATTACACTAGTACTGTCTTTGCTCATTAAAGGAATATAATGATTGCTGATTAATGTATATCCCTTTTTTCTTTGTTTTCTCTTTTTTTTTATATATTTAATAAAATGAAGACCTTAAACTGATTTTGGAAAGTAAAGAGACCTTGGATCAGGTAATACCTAGTTAACTCTCTGTGAGATTAATTCACAACACTGTAAGCACATTTGTTCCCAAATGTTTGCTTTTACTGGATTTGCCTACAATAGATTGATGAAAGAGTTCTGTAAAACTTTAAAAATCTCTTTGACATGGTCGTTATCTTCCTTCTTGTTTCTTGAGGGAGTAGAAATTAAGTCATTACTGATTCCTTTCATAGGCATACCTTATTATGTCCCCTAACTTCATGATACAGCAACATGCAATATAATGCTAATTGATTTTTAATGGTAGGAAAATAAGTATTTGAGGGAATGAAAATGAATAATATGGGTGAATTAGAAATGTTTTCATAATGGACATAAGGTTGGCAGCAAATCTTTACAAGTGGAAATCTTGTGTCACTATCCTGACTCCTTGACCTTTAAATTCCAGCATTGGAAAATGTGGGTCAATAAACCTTAGTAATGACCTTAATTAAAGTTAATGTGTCCTTATTATGCTCACATGAGAGATGCCACTAACAGTTTGCTGCATTTTTGTTTTAGGAATAAAGTGGCTAACTGCTTTGTCAGAGGCTATTGAGAGTTGGGTTTATGATTGAACCAAGTTAAAAAGCAAACACTGCTACAGAGAGCAATCAGACTTGATAGTACTCTAAAGTCTCACCTTTTTCAAACTGTAGAATTTCATTTGTATTTACCTATATTAATAGAATGTAAATATAAACAATTATTACTAGTAATGAGCAAAATTGTAAGAGAATAATGAGCTCAAGAATGCTTACTTCCATGGTCTTCTTTTGCCCTTTGAAGACACCTTCAAGAGTGCAGTACTGATGTTATGAATATTTATTTGTTAGCATATTTATGGAAAATTTCTATAGCTAAATATTGTTATGACCATTCTTAATGATTCTTCTTTTTAAGTCATGTAGGGGAATATTCAATTCAATTTATTTAAAGACACAGTACTGGTTATTAGGCCAGTCATGGTGGCACGTGACTATAATCTCTGCTTTTAACAGGGGATGAGACAAGTATATTGCTTGAATTCTGGAGTTCTGAATTTTAGAAGGCTAAGGATCACCAGGCTATCTAAGGATAGGTGAAGCAGACCAGATCAGAAACAGAATATGTAAAAGCTCTCATGCTGATCAGAAGGGGGATGATCCCCGCCAGTGATTTGCTGTACTTTTTGACTTTCAACAAACAAACAAAACTGTGTTATAAGTAAAATAGCTGCAGATAACACAAATTAGGGGAAACAAAAGATAGTCTCTCCCTTCAAAGAACTTATGTTCTCCTAGACAATATGGATTGCACACAGTTGGGGAAACAAAAGGCAGTTTGAATCAGGGAATACTAAAATCCTGGGAATCCAAAATAGACTCCATGGGGAGGATGGCCCCATAAGCAAAATCTTGAAGGGCTGGTCCAAAGTAAGTAAAAACCATTTCATTGGATGTTGATCAGAAAATTTAATATGTTGTCAAAATAATAATTCAAGGAAAGTTAAAAAAAATGCTATTGCATTTGATCATGTAACTTGCTGATAGGTTCTCATATTCTTTGCAATATTTTAATTTGTTTGAATGTTTCTGGTTGTTTTTGCAAGTTGGTGGCTTATTTGCTTGTACCCACAGGTACATCATTTGCTCCTGAATACTAACAGTTATTGAAAATGAGCTAAAACTTCTGTTTTTTTACCAAATCAGGCCCCAGTGATTGAGTCAGAACTCCAGAAACCACCCCCTTCCATTCCACAGTATCCATTGTCTAGGGAAGCAATAGAAGGGATCACCCCTATAATTGAGGCTTTGAAAAGCCAGAGTATTATTATTCCATGTCATCACTCTCCATGCAATACTCCTATTTTGCCAGTTAAAAAAACTAAGCCTGGGCCAGATGGTAAACCTGTTTACCGTTTTGTGCAAGATCTTAGAGAGATTAACAATCATATTATTCCTAGACACTCTATAGTCCCAAATCCAGGCCATGATAGTGTCTTCCATTCCATGTGAGGCTACATGCTTCCCAGTGGTAAACCTCTGCTCTGCCTTTTTCTCCATACCAGTACATGAGGACTTTCAATATTTATTTGCTTTCACCTGGAAAAATACACAGCGGACCTGGACTAGACTACCACAGGGATTTGTAGACAGTCCCACATTATTTTCCCAAATTTTACAGCAGGATCTGGCCTCCATTACCTTTAAAGGCTCCATGCTACTACAATATATTGATGACTTACTCTTGGCCTCCCCTAATGCTGAAGTTTGTCAGGAAGATAGCCATCACTTACTACTAGAACTGCACAAGAGAGGCCACAAGGTGTCCAAGTCAAAAGTACAATGGTGTTTGCCCCAAGTAGAATACTTAGGATTTATTCTGGCTGCTGGAACTCACTCTGTCTCTTCTAAGGGAGTCCAGGCCATTCAACAACTCTCTGCCCACACTACTAAGAGGCAGTTAAGAGCCATTCTGGGAGCAGCTGGGTACTGCAGACAATGGATACCCTCTTTTGGTGAAATTACTAAAGCTCTCATAGCTCTAACAAAAACTTCTGTCCCACACACTTTACAGTTGGATCCCCAGCATCTCTCAGCCACAACAGAATTAAAACAGGACTTGTTATCAGCACCTGGCCTAGGACTCCCAAATGATAGTAAGCCCTTCCCTCTCTTTGTTCACAAAGGGAGGTGGCTTCTGGAGTTCTGACTCAATTTCTGGGGCCTAATCAATGCCCCATAGCCTACTATTCAACCCAGCTGGACCCTGTATAATCTGGAGTGCCACCTTGCCTTAGGGCAGTGGCAGCCATAGCCCTTTTGGTAGAAAAAGCCTCTGATTTGGTTCTAGGTAACCCTCTAACTGTGCAATGCCCTCACAAAGTAGAGGCTCTCTTACTATGTCACAGGACACAAGCCTTTTCAGATCAAAGGCTGGCTAAGTATGAAATAACCCTGTTAGGTAATAAGAATATCACTCTAAAATGCTGCACAGTCCTTAACCCAGCAACACTACTCCCTAACTTACCACTCTCAGGGGAACCATTGCATGACTGTGCTTCTTTAGTTGATATGGCTGAGAAACCCCATGATGATCTTTTTGATACACCTTTACAAAACCCTGATCTTGTCCTCTATACAGATGGTTCTTCATTTATGAGAGAGGGGACCCGTCTCACTGGAGCTGCTGTAGTTTCTGATTATGACACTGCCTGGGCAGCTTCTCTGCCTTCCCATTTTAGTGCACAGGCTGCTGAACTTGTGGCTTTTACACAAGCCTGTAATACAGCCAAAGGGAAGAGTGCCACCATTTTTACTGACTCAAAATATGGCTCCAGTATATGTCACTCAATTGGCAGGCTTTGGTTACAATGAGGCTTTTTAACATCCTTGGGCAAGGTTATTGTTAATGGGGACCTTATTAAGGACCTCCTACATGCCCTGAAACTGCCTTCTGCCCTAGTCATTGTACATTGCCCTGCCCACATGGGGAATAGTGATCCTGTTTCAAAGGGGAATGCACGAGCTGATTCTGCAGCCAAGCTCGCTGCATTAGAAGCTCCTGAACATGTATTTAACCTTTCACCTTCTGAGGATATTCCTTTCCAACCTAAACTATGATGATTCTGAAGTAGAAAAGTGGAAAAAGAGATTTAAGGCAAAACAGATCAATGGCATCTGAGTGTCTCCAGAAGGTAAGCCACTTCTTCCCCGAAAATTCTACCACCAGGTATGCCTCTCTGTTCACAGAAAAGGCCATTTTGGTACACAAGGCATTGTAGACTCTATTAAGAGAACCTGGATAGCACCAGGTGTGACTAACACAGCATCTCAAATCTGCTCAGGCTGCTCCACATGTCAATCTTATAATCAGCATGCTTTTATTGCCAAAGCTTAAGGAGGATGTCCTCTAGCATATACACCCTTTGAGCACTTGCAAATTGACCATATTACAATGCCAAAAGCAGGACATTATAAATTTTGCCTTGTTATGGTTGATCAACTCACTCAGTGGGTAGAGGCATTTCCCAGCCCCTGAGCCACAGCTGCCTTTGTTGCCAAAATTCTTCTTAAAGAGATAGTACCTCATTTTTGGCCCACCAGCCCGCATTGATTCTGAAATAGGCACACATTTGACTGATTCGATTTTATCCCAAATCTACTCTTTCTTGGGAGTAATTCAAAAATTCCACATGCCCTACCACCCACAAAGTTCAGGCCAGGTTGAACATATGAATAAAGAACTTAAGAGTATGATTGGCAAATTATGTACTGAAACCCATTCAAAATGGCCTGATGTTCTACCATTGGCATTATTCTATCTAAACAGCAGACCAAGAAGAGAACTTCATATATCTCCTTGTGAAATGCTTTTTGGTCACCCTCCTATCCAAGCTAAAATTTTTCCCCCAGTTTATACATCACTGGTGGGAGGTGATACTTCTGTTGCCTTCTATATACAGGAATTGCAAACTAGGCTACATGAAATCCATGAGGCAGGAGCTGTGGTCCAGGCAGGACCCTAAGACTTTTCATTGCATAACTTAAATCCAGGAGATAAAATATATGTAAAGAATTTTAGAGAACCAATGGAACCCAGTCTGCTTGGGAGGGACCTTTTCAGGTATTATTAACAACTTCTACTGCCATTAAAATTGGTGAAAAAGACTCATGTAAATCCTGCACCATTCATAGGTAAAGAGATTTCAGATAAAACTGAAGTAGAAGCTAAAGAGAAAAAAACCCTAATGATAGCAACTGTTAAAGATCAAAAGGAAATCGTTTGCTTTTTGTTTTTGTTTTTGTTTTTGGAGACCACAAAGGTATCCTAAGGGCCCTCCCACCTTCCCTAGTTTGGCTACAAGCCACCTAATTTGGTGGACTTACCAAACTACCCCCCCCCCACTGACTTTCTCTCATTTGCTTAATCTCCCTTAAAGCCTTTAAGCCTCTAAAAGCCTTGCTTTAAAGAAAAAAAAATCCAGAAATTCAAACAAGAATAGAATCCAGCTTTCCAGACCAGAGTCCAGAATCCAGTTTTCCAGATCAGAGTCCAGAACCCAGTTTTCCAGACCAGAATCCAGCTTCCTCCTGATGACATCTTACCACTTCAAGAAGACAAGAGAACTCATAGACTTTATATGAATAGTTTTGCTTTGTTAGTTTTTGTTATCTCCTTCTGTTATTATATACCATCTGTAACATGTACTCTCTGCAGAGGCCCTCCCTCTGCAAGACCAATGTCAAAGCGTCGTGTTCATGAGGGAATGCCCCCCTGGACAAAACTTTTCTCTCTCCCTTTTCTATATTGATATTAACATATTATTAGCTAGCATAGGATATTATTTTTGGCTGTAATGAAACAGAGGGAGGAATGTGGTATAAAACGGAAGTTTTAGCTCAATCATTTGAGAGTTGAGCACATGCTATTGAAGCGGCTTTTTAAGGACCGCCCCTTTTGGAGAGGAGACTGTGACAAACAGCTCTGTGCCTGCTTCTGCCCAGAGAGTGTGGCCAAGCACACCATACTTCCAGGATGCCAACTTAAAACTGAGAGGGAGAACGGAAGTTGGCTCTCTGTCTCACACACTCTGGCTTGACGGCGCACGCTTTTGGTGATCGGCTCTGGTTCTCAGCCTGGCAGGCAGTTTTGGGATTTGGTGAGTTTTGTAAAAGAATATAGACTAAGCTTAGATCTAAGATTATTCATTTGTATTTCTACTTTCCTACTTCCCTAATCAGCATCACCTGTTTGTTGGCTAATTAATTCCCAAACAATAAAAGCTAATCCCTCTCTGATTAAAGCTCAGAGGCTTCTTTTTCTTACTGGTCTGGGGGTACAAAGGGGAGTTTAATGCTCTTATATCCAATTTTAAATCTCACAAAAATGACCACCTTCAAATATCAAGTCAGAGTTTGGTACAATTAGCATCCTCATTTTCAAAATACTTTACTTTCCAATATGAGAGTCTGAAATTAAATGAGCACTGAGGAATCATAATTTATCTTCACTCAACTATCCTTACACCAAAATACTCATCAATTATAAATATCTGTGTGCAATACACATATATTTAATTCATGTACTGTGAATGACCACATTCTTCCATGACTATGATAAATTGAAGGTTTTTTAAATAACTGTAGCTAATTTAGCTTTTCAATACTTAAACAATCCCAGCTGTTACAGTGATCACAGTCATTATGAATATCGTTATATTAGAAATGATTAATTAAGAAAAAATAGTACAGAAGCATCTAAAACTAAGCAGATGGGTTTCATATTTTGAAGAAATGCTATACAAAAAAGAAAATCTTAATCTTCTACTACAGTCACATTTCATGTGCCATATTTGTATCAACAATTCTTATTGTTGTACACACAGTTTCATATATATGGGAGGGAAGGGGAGTTGGTTGAACAAAAAACTCTTGGGTAGTGTGCTTGAGTTTGTAAGTATAAAGTAAAACTTTGTTTAGTTCACTGTTCAGAATCAATTTACATGCCACTCAGAATATCTTACCATTGGTTACTGGAAATATAGATCTACCAAATCAGGTCATTGATGTAGGTCAGTCGACATTTCTCTTGGTCTTATTGACTAAGGTATATAATTCACATTTTCATTGTAGGGACAGAAATAAATGCTTTTTTATCAATCAACCGATCTATTAATTGTTGTAGGATCCAGATAGCAATAGTTTTTCTCATATATTTAATTTCTTTAACTAAAATAATATATTTGCTTATATTATTTTAATTCAAAAGAACACTTCTTACTCATCCAGTGGAATTTGGGAAACTTTGGATATGCTTCACATTAGCAGAAAATATGACCTTATACATATTTTGGCCACCAGAAGCATTATCATTTTTTAATATAGAGGAAGTTTTGTTATATAACCCAACATTCCCCTCAAAACAACTTTAAATTAATGCCTCAGATCAAATTTTGGAGTAGCAGAACCAACAAAAGATAAGGGTGAGAAATTTTTTCTAGTGTAAGACAACTTAGGAGGATAGCAGGAGAGAGTAAACACATACTGTGACAGTACTACTAGTGGCCTTGGAGGTGGCAGCAGTATCATTTTCAGGAACTCTCAGCCAAGAGATGGTAAGGGAATCAAACAACTGGTCAGAGAGACATTGCAGGGTACCTTTTGGGGGCACTGTGTGTAGCTGCTGCTTCTTGGCAACTCTTTTGCCCATGTATAGTTTTGGGTTGCAGTTCCCTGGAGAGAACTGCTTGTAATAGATCACAACTTCCTTAGTGACACATGAAAAAGTATAGATACCTATTTTTAAAAAACACAGCAGCACATATTTACACAGTGTTATACATGAATTTGCTTGTTTAAGTGAGCACTGGTAGGGTCATAGCTTCTGAAAATTATGGTATTCATGGTATTTCTTGGATATGAAATACAAAGAAACCATCTCAAAATCTGAAACATGCTAAAATGCTCTCCAATATATCAATTGTACTGCAACAAATTCAATTTTTCAATATGTTATAGAAAAACTGACTGTATAAATCAATTACATTAAATATTTAATTATTGCTCGGGATTCATCTAAGATTGGCTTATTTTTATAGGTGGTAAGAGAAAGGGCAGCAAGGGAGATGATGAGTAAATTGAAATGTTCCATAAATAAGTATAATTAGTGGTAATATAATTCACTTGTCTTTGACTGATAGGACCTAAGGAACTCCTTGTGATTGGTTGTCTGGAGATTTACCATTGCTCTTTTCAAAATGCAGCAATCTGGGGTGAGGAGTAAAAGGGATTTCTCTCTTCCATCACTAATACCATGAGGATAAATCATAATGTGGAGGAGAAATAAATGACAATGGAGAAAATATGTTTACATTGTCTGAAGAAGAAATTTAAGTTCCTGAACCTTCTGGGGAGGAATGCAATGGGGTGTTGAATTCCATAGGCAGAATGTGTCTTCTAAAATGAAAATGTATTTTATGAGTACTACAAACTTTGAAAAATACTTATGGATACCCCCAAATGCAATAATTCTTTAGTTTGAGAATTCAGGCAGTGGACCTTCTAGAGAGAGATTTCCTGATATAGCACACTCCTTGGAGAAAGAAAAAAAAGACAACATAGTTCAAATTTTTTCCTGGTAACATCATACTTGTGGAGGAAAGCCAGTGACTTACTCAAATATTATAGGTCCAATGAGAAGCATTTACTTGGGGAGGTGTAGAGCCAAGATGGAGGGTTAGAGCTAACAACCCAGCTAAACTATCCCAACATTATCCTCCAAACAATTTTAATAACACCTGAAATCAGATCTTGGAGTGGCAAAGCCAACAAAAAATTCAGGATAAGACATTTTTCCAGTCTAAGACAACTTAAGAGGTCAGCAGGAGAAGTCTGTGACAACAGGGTACATGCATGAAGAAGCAAACACATACTATGACAGCACCAGTGGTGACCTCTAGAGGCAACAATAGTAGCAACAGAAGCAGAATCATCAGGAGCTCTTAGCCCAGAAATGGTAAGGTGGTCAGACAACTGATCAGACTCCCAGAACTAGCTCTGAAAATAGCAACATGAAAAATCTTGAAACTTGGAAGAATGCCTCCCCATCCCCAGGTAATCAGAACCCAAATTTAAAATAAAGTTCAAAGTCAAGAAATAGACTTGGAAAAATGAGAAATCAGTAAAAAGGAACTTAATTTTTTTTAAAAGCTACTACAGTATGAAAAAAGGCAAAGACACAAACTCAGAAAAAAAAAAACAACGTGAAAACAGCTACAACCAAAGCTTCAAAAAATGCTAATTTGATCAAAGCACAAAAATAATTCCTAGAGAATTAGAGAAAGCAATAACAGCATTGGACAAGAAACTGGGAAAAGAAATGAGTGCAATGCAAGAAAATTATGAAAAGAAAATTAAAAGCTTGGTAAAAGAGGCACAAAAATACTGAAGAAAATAACTTAAAAAGCAGAATTGGCTTAATGGTAAAAGAGGCACAGAAATTCAATGAAATAATGAACTTCTTAAAACACAGAATTGGACAAATGGGCAAAGAGGTACAAAATCTCATTGAAGAAAATAATTCCTTAAAAATTAGAGTCAGGGAAATAGAAGTTAATAACATTATGATACATGAAGAAACAATAAAATAAAGTCAAAAGAATGAAAAAATAAAAAAGATGAGAAATAATTCATGGGACAAACAATAGATCTTGAAAATAGAGTGAGGATAGATAATTTAAGAATCATTGGCCTATTTGAAAGCCATGATTATAACAACAACAACAACAACAACAAAAACCCACAAAAAGCCTAAAAATTGTATTTCTAGAAAAGATCAAGGAAGACTGCTCTGATATACTAGAAAAAGAGGGTTAAATAAAAATTGAAAGAATGCACCAATCATCTCCTGAAAGAGATCCAAAAATGAAAACTCCCAGGGATATTATAGCCAAGTTCCAAAGCTCACCCAGGGCAAGGAGAAAATATTGTAAGCATCCAGAAAGAAAAAATGAAAATATCATGGAGCCACAGTCAGGTTTATATAAGGTTTAGCACTTTCCACATAAAAAGGTCAGAGGGCTTTGAATATGATATTACAGAAGGCAAAGGAGCTAGGATTACAATGGAGAATAACCTACCTAGAAAAACTGAGTGAAATTCTTCAGGGGAAAATGGATATTCAATGAAATAGGGGACTTTGAAGCATTCCTGAAAAAAAGTACAGTGTTAAATAGAAATATTGACATTCAAACACAAGGCTCAAAAGAGGCATAAAAAGGTAAACATGAAAAAGAAATAATAATCATAACTCAATTAAGTTAAACTGTTTACATTACTTTCTATAATTCCTAAGAACTTTATTGTTATTGTGGTAATTAGGAGTCTACGTAGACAAAGAGCATGAGTGTGAGTCTTTTATGTTGGAATGATGTAAAAAATGAGGGAGAAAGAGGGATGTGCTGGGAGAAGGGAGAGGGAAGATGTAGAAAGGGTATTTTTTCCCTAAAACAAAAGAATCATGCAAAGAAGAGCTTTTTAAAGTACAGCAGAATGGGGCATGATGATGCATGATGCTTGAATCTCAGTCTCACTGGAATTGGTTCAAAGAGTGAATAATACATAAGCACACTCAATTGGGTATAGAAATTTATCTGACTCAAAAGGGAAACAGGAAGGGAAGGGGATAAGAGATTTGGATGTTGATAATAAAAGGGAAGCAAAACAAACTTTTGATGAGGTACAGAGGGAAAAATAGAGAGGGAAAGATCAATAGAAGAAAATAACATAGAGGCAAATACACAGATGGATGGCAGAAGTGATTAGAAACTAGAATCCCACAATATGTTGTTTACAAGGACACATGAAACAGAAAGACACACTCAGAGTTAAAATAAAGGGCTATAGCAGAATCTGTTATGCTATACCTGTAAGGAATTAATTGTGATTTGGGGTTTTCATAACCGTATCTGTACTTTACTATGGTCAGACTGAAAAATGTAAGCTTGAGTGTGTACATTGGGAGATAATTGAACAAACAAGAGGAACTCTGACCAGAGTGAACATTTACTGAAAGAAAGTAACTAGCCTTTCTCTAATAGCTTTCTCATGTCCACATGGGTCTGGCTAGATTATAATGGGGACAGCCCATGTGGGTGTACAGAGCCAATTGGAGACTCAGCATAGCTAAGAAATGCCCCTCCCCTTTCTGTGGAAAAGGCAGTTAGAGATTCAGTGGAGGTTCAGTTAAAGGGAGTTAGGGGGAGGGAGAAGAAGTTAAAAGGCAGTTAGTTAGAGAGGGTTCTGATGAAACGGTGAAGGAAGACAGACATTTTAGAGGAGCTGCTTGTGTTTGACCTTTGGACAGAAACAGAAGAGACTGCACAGCTGATTCTCCATAAAGTTACAGATTTCGGGTGTGGTGAGTTTGGTTTTTTTTAGGCAAAGCTCTTTGGAGCTAGCTGGGCTGGAGGCAGGTTCGGGTGACTGGGGCTTTTTCATCCCAGAGATTTATACATTGTTTATATGTTGTTTCTAGTTCTATCAATCTCACTTGTGTAATTCAGATATTTTTTTAAATTTGTTCCCATTAATAAACCTGTCTTTTGTTCTTGAAAGAGGCTGTTTCTTTTCTTACGTCAATATTAAGACTAGCCACTCAATTAACTCTTTTCATTACAAAATTTGGCCCTTACATAGTTAAAGTAAAAACAAAAACAAAAACAAAAACAACAGGGGTAATAATCATAATTTCAGATAAAGCAAAAGCAAAATAATACTAAATAAAAGAGATAATCAGTAAAACTAAAATTTACTAAAAAATACCATAGACAATGAATTAATATAAAAATTTTTATAGCAAGTTTCTTTGATGAAGTACACGTTTCTGAAAAATATGGAGAACTATGTCAAATGTGTAAAAAAGAGCCATTTCCCTATTGATAAATGGCCAAAGGATATAAACAGGAAACTTTCAGAAAAAGAAATCAAATTTATATATATAATATATTCATATGAAAAAATGCTCTAAAGCACAGTTGATTAGAAAAATACAAATTAACACAACTTTTGAATGCTAACTCATGCCTATCAGAAATAATAAGTGCTGGAGGGATTGAGGGAAAATAGTTACACTAATAAATTTTTGGTGGAGTTATGAACTAGTCCAATCATTCTAGAGTACAATTTAGAACTATTGCCTAAAGGGCTAGAAAATTGTGCATACTATTTAATCCAGCAATACCACTTCTAAATGTCCAAAGAGACCAAAGAAAAAGAACTTTTATTTGCAAAAATATTCACAGCAATTGTTTTAGAAGTGGTAAAGAATTGGAAATTGGGGGATGCTTATCACTGGGAAATGCTTGAACAAGTTGCAGCATATGATTATGATAGAGCACTATTATTCTATTAGAAATGAGTTTTAGCAAACACCCACACAGGAAGACATATAAGAACTGATAAAAAGTGAAGAGAGAACAGGGAGGTCATTGTGCATTGTAATAGCAATGTTGTAATAATGATCAACTGTGAAAGACTTGGCTACTGTGATCAATGCAATGATCTAAGACAGTTTCAAAGTACTCACAATGAAAAATTGCTATCCAACTCCAGAGAGGACTGATAAACTCTGAGTGCAAATTTAAGTAGAATTTTCCTACT
The DNA here is from genome assembly GCF_019393635.1 of Dromiciops gliroides. Lineage (NCBI taxonomy): Eukaryota > Metazoa > Chordata > Mammalia > Microbiotheria > Microbiotheriidae > Dromiciops > Dromiciops gliroides. Next base: position 212,677,754 of record NC_057861.1, read on the forward strand.
TGCTTTATTACATTTTTATTTTTTTGATATGGCTAATATGGAAATATGTTTTACATGATTTCACATGTAAAAATTAGTAAAATTTTACTTGCTTTCTCTGGTTGGTGGAAGGATGAGGAGGAAGGAGAAAATATAGAACTAAGAATTTAAAATTAATATTAAAAATAATTAAATAACATTTTGGGGGGGGTGGGGCAATGAGGGTTAAGTGACTTGCCCAGGGTCACACAGCTAGTAAGTCAAGTGTCTGAGGCTGGATTTGAACACAGATACTCCTGAATCCAGGGCCGGTGCTTTATCCACTGTGCTACCTAGCTGCCCCCTTTAAATAACATTTAAAAAAATTTTATTAATAAAGTATTTTATTTTTTCCCGTTACATGTAAAGATAGTTCTCAACTTTTGTTTACACAAGCTTTCCAATTTCAGATTTTTCTCCCTCCTTCCCCTCCCTCCCCCCTCCTGTATACAGCAGGTAATCTGATATAGGTTATATATAACATTAATAATAACATTATATATATAATGACATTAAACATATTTCTGCATTAGTCGTGTTATAAGAGAAAAATCAGAGCAATGATGAAAAACCTCAAAAGAGAAAAATAACAGCACCAAAAGCAAAAGAAATAGTGTGGTTCATTCAGCATCCATACTCCACAGTTCTTTTTTTTTTCCCTGGATTTGGAGATACTCTTCTATCATGAGTTTCCTGGAACTCTTCTGTACCATTGCATTGGTCCATCACAGTAGATCAACACACAATGTTGATGATACTGTGTACAATTTTCTTCTGGTTCTGCTCATCTCACTCATCATCAGCCCACGCAAGTTAAATAACATTTTTAAAAGAAGAGTTTATTGGAACTCCTTGTGGACTTTTGTACTCAGGCAACCATGTCTACCCAGATGACATACAAATGTATATATCCAGCCATAATCTCTCCTGAATTCATCCTATACTTTAAATTGTTTATGGGGACACATCTCTCTGACTTAACAATTGTAACTTAGTATCAACATTTTCCAAATGGAAGACATTATTTTCCTACCTATATCTACCTTTCCACTAGAATTCTCTGAATATATTGAGGTTACCACTAATATCCCAGTTTCCTGAATAAAAAAATCTGAATCATAATTAATTGTTATCTTTCTATGACCCTTGAATCTAATCAGATGAAAAGCTCTGTCAATAATAGCTCCAAATATCTCTCCATTCCTTCACTTTTTCTCATTTTCTTTGCCATCACCCTCATCATTATTTACTAGGGCTATTCCAATGTCATCCTTCTTAGTCTTGCTTCCTCTAGTCTCTTTAGTTAATTACTTATACAGCTCCAAATATAATGTTCTTATGCAACAGTCTGACTTTATCATTCTGCAGATCAAACATTTCAATGACTCCCCGTTGTTCTATAATAAAACGCAAACTTCTTGATCTGAAATATAAATACCTTCAAAGTCTTGTTCTCCTCCTATATTCTTGCTTTGAAGATTATTATTCTCACAGACTACATTCTGGTCAAAGTGGAAAGTGAGGTATTACCTGAACTCAACATTAAATGCTCTGCCTGTGTGCATTTCAGTTGTTCAAACTTCATGCCAAAGAGTGGAAATATTACTGGAGGAACTAAATTATATCTGTTTTGAAATCATAGCCATAAGTCCAAGTGATAGCAACAATAAAAGCTTCTTGCATCTTAATAGAAAACTCCATCACAGGTTTCCCTCAGAGAAAGAAACAAAGAGTTAAGTGAATAATTTTTTTTTTCATGTAGCCAATAGCTAAAAGCATAATTGCATGGGGCATTTGGTTGCTCATATTAAAATGCCCGTGATAAATATTTGTGAAAAAATTGCCATGAAAATAATTACATCTTATGCACTAATGTTAGTTGCTGAGCATGAAGTGGCAGGAAAAAATACATGCGTACATACATACATACATACATAATACACACTTTGATATTTAGTAACTTAAACGAAACATGGGAAATAGTAGATATGGTGAGAAAAAACAGGATCAAAGAAAGAGTTTACACAACCTTTAAGAATATGCAAGCTCATATTTATATAGAATGCATAACTTCAGTGAAAACAAAATCTGAAGGCATCGGATGTGGCAAATACTGCATAACATGCAAAATGAAAATTATTACATTTTCCTCCCCCTCCTATTTAATAGCAGTTTATTTTTTCCAATAAATTATAAAAATTGTTCTCAACATTCATTTTACAAAGATTTTGAGTTCTAAATTATTCTTCCTCACTCTTTCCCTTCCCTCCTCCCTAAAACAAGTAAGCAATCTGATATAGGTTATATATGTACAAGCATGATAAAGATTTTTCCACATTAGTCATTTTGTGAAAGAAGAATAAGAATAAATGGGGAAAACCAGAAGAAAGAAGAAACAAACCAAAAAACAAAAGAAGTGAAAAAAATATGCTTTGATCTGTGTTCAAACTTCATAGTTCTTTCTCTGGATGTAAATAGCATTTTCAATCATGAGTCTTTTGGAATTGACTTAGATCATTTTTGAGAAGAGCTAATTCAATCATAGTTGATCATTTCACCATGGTGATGTTACTATGTAAAATGTTCTACTGCTTCTGCTCATTTCACTCAGCATTGTTCATTACATCTTTCCAGGTATTTCTGAAATCTGCCTGCTCATTAGAAAATGATAACAATTTAACGGACATGAAAAAAGACAATAATGTTTTAGTCATTTACCGAATCAGCAATTTGTGACTAGTCAAACCATTCAATTGAAATATGAAAGCCAAAGAAATTAGTATAACGTTAAGTGTGTAAGGGCCAAATTTAGTATGAGTTAATTAGGCAGCTTGCCTTAGTGTTAGGGTAAGAAAAGAAACAGCCTCTTTCAAAAACACAAACCACAGGTTTATTAATGGTAACAAGTTTAAAACACAAGTGAGATTAATAGAACTAGAAACAATGTATAAATCTCTGGGGTAAAAAGGCCCCAGGCACCCGAACCTGCCTCCAGCCCAGCTAGCTCCAAAGAGCTAACTTTGCCTCAAAAAACAAAACAATCTCACCGTACCTGAAATCTCTAGCTCGAAGGAGAATTAGCTGTGCAGTCTTTTCTGTTATTGTCTGAAGGTCAAACACCAGCAGCTCCTCTAATTTTCTGCCTGCCTTCCTTCCTTCCCTGTTTCCCCCAGAACCCTCTCTAACCACCTCTTTAACTGTATCCAACTAAATCTAACTGACTCCCCCACTGGAAGGGGAGGGGTGGTTCTTAGCCATGCTGAGTCTCCAATTGGCTCATCACACCCATATGGGCTGTCCCCATTATAATGTGGCCAGAACCGTGTGGGAGTGGGGAAGCTATTAGAGGGAGGCTTAGTTACATAGTTTCAATAAATGTTCCCTGTGGTCAGAGTTCCTCTTGTTTGTTCAATTATCTCCCAAAATACGCACCCATCTTCTCATAGGCTTCTCAAGCTTACATTTTTTTCAGTCTGACCATAATAAAGCAAAGATAGGGTTATGAAAACCCCAAATCACAATTAATTCCTTACAAATGAATGAATAAGAAAGAAAAGGAGAGATTGCTTACAATTAACATAACTGCATCCTGACCTATTCAAACATTATAGATGATGAAAAATGTTATGTTGATGGAAGGAAGGACGAAGATATAGAATATATTGTTTTCATATAAAATTTAACTGATATGGATGTCAATTTTCAAAAATTTATTAAGTGCTAGAAGGAGCAGGGCAGCCTTTTAAAAACATATACTATGTAATAGTTACTGTGCTATGCAATTTACAAATATATCATTTGATACTCAGAACAACTCTGGGAGGCAGGTGCTATTATTTTCTCTATTTCACAGTTCAGTAAACTGAGGCAGACAGAGATTAAGTGACTTGTGGCCAGAATTGAATTTGGAATTTTCTGACTCAAGCCTAAGTGCTTTATATATAATACCACCTGATTGACTGTTAGAGCCAGGCACAATCTAAGTGCTACAGAAAGGAAAAAAAAATGTCCCTTCCTTCAAGGAGCTCATATGTTAACAGGGGAGATAGTATTCAATAGTATTCAAATATTTAGGGAATACAAGATATATGCATAGAACATAGAAGGTGATCTCATAGGGGAAGACACTGGTACCTTGAAAGGCCTCTAAAAGAAGGAATACTCTGGGGTGAATCTTGAAGGAAACATGGGAAACCAAGAAGCAGAAGTGTGGGCAGATATTACTCTAGACATGGGAAGAAAGAGTAAAAAGTTATGGAGATTGGAAATGGAGTGTTCTTTGAAAGGATCAGTAAATAATCCAATGTAGCTGTTTCATAAAAGGCATGTTGGAATGGAAAGTGTAAGAAGAGTAGAAATGTAATAAAAAGACATTTCAACTGTGAGGTTTCACCTCACACCTATAAGAATGGCAAATATAACAAAAAGGGACAATATTGGATGTTGCAGATGATATAGGAAATCTGGGATGCTAATCCACTATTGGTGGAGTTGTGAAAATATCCAACAATTCTGGAGAGCAATTTGGAACAATACCCAAAGGGCTATAGAACTGTGCATACCCTTCGATCTAGCAATACCACTGCTAGGTTTATATCCCAAAGATATCCACAAAAGAGAAAAAAAGATCTATTTGTACAAAAATACTTATAGCAGCTCTTTTTGTGGTGGCTAAGAATTGGAAATCAAAGGAATGCCTATCAATTGGGGAATGGCTTAACAAAATGTGGTATATGATGGTGATGGAATGTTATTGTACTATAAGAAATGACAAGCAGCATGACTTCAGAAAGGCCTGGAAATAGATTTGTGAAATGATGTATTATGAAGTGAGCAGAACCAAGAGAACACTGCACACAGAGAGAGCAATATTGTTTGATGAAGAACAGTGAATAACTTGACTATTCTCAACAATACAACGATCCAAGACAATCCCAAAGAACTGTTGATAAAACATACTATCCACCTCCAAAGAAAGAACTGATATTGATGGAACAGGTTGACGCATACTATTTTTTACTTTCTTTCATTTTTTTTAAATCAAGTTTGCTTATACAAAATGACAAATATGGTAATGTTTTACATAATCATACATGTATAACCCATATATATTTGTTTGCCACCTCAGGGAGGGGCTAGGGGAGGGAGATAAAAAAGTATAAAAATTGGAACCCAAAACTATAAATAAAAATGTTTATTATTAAAAAAAGAAGACATGTTGGGAAGTGTTTTAATTATGTACATGTCTAAAAAGAGGACATTAATTTTATCCTGTAGTCAATAGAGAGTGACTGAAGTTTAATAAGTAGAAAGGTGATCCAGTCACACCTGATATTTTTTTAAAAAATCACTTTTTTCCTGCAGTATGGACAATGGATTAGAATGGGGAGACAAAGAAGTGAACCAATAAATCAGCTGTGAAATGATGGAAGGCTGTATGAGGGTAGTGGCTATATGAGTGGAAGGTATATATAAAGGAGTGATGTAAAAAGGAGAAATGATGAGATTGAGCCATTGACTGAATATATAGAATGATCTCAGAAAGACACTAAGGCCATGAGCCTGGATCATTAGGAGAATGATAGGACCTTCAACAATAATAAAGAAAAGTAGAGATTTTGTACTAAGGCAAGTGGGGAAGATAATAAATTCCATTTGAGATATATAAACTTGAAATTCTATGCCACATCTTTGTGCCTTTACAGAGTGCTCATGTCTGGAATGTCATTTTTTTCACCTCAATTACCATAATGAAGGAAGTGTCTAAGTCAGCAAACATCTGAATGACTTATGAAGCAATGAGATGAGAAAGCTAAAGGTAATACCCTTTTAGAAAATGAAAGCATTTTTAAACTTATGAATAATGAGAAAATATTATAAGCAGTACTGCCTCAAATACAGGAGACTTAATAGAAGATGAAGCCAGGTTAAAAGCATTTTGGAAGGAACCCAAGTAAAGTTATCTCAAGACAATTTAAGAATGAAAATGGAAGGAGGTGAACAAAAGTTTAAAAAAAAATGGAATAGATCTGAAATATTTTTATAACTTTTTTCATCACTGTCAAGGACAGTGAAACCAATTTGTACTCTAAAGCATCACAGTTCTGTATATGATTTTTGAGAAAGTACAAAATGTACCTGTCAACCACAAGTAGTCATTTATTTATTTATCTGCTTATTTATTTATTTGCTCATTTATTTATTTATTTTAATTTTATTATTTTTCTTTTTTGTGAGGCAATGAGGGTTAAGTGACTTTCCCAGGGTCATACAGCTAGTGTCAAGTGTTTGAGACTTCATTTGAACTCAGGTTCTCCTGAACCAATGCTTTTTCCACTGTGCCACCTAACTGCCCCTACAACAAATACTTATACTGTGCTACATAGTGAGGATGCAAAGAAAGACAAAAAAAACCCTGTTCTCAAGGAGTTTGTAATCTAAAGAAAAACAATCAATCAATTAATAAACAAATATTAAGTGAGTATTATGTTCTAAGGACTTTACTAAGCATCAAGGAAACAAAAGTAGACAAAAGACAGTCCTTGCCCTCAAGGAGTTTACAATCAAGAAACAACATGCAAACAAATATATACAAAGCTAGTTTGGCTACAGGATAAACAGAAAGAAATTAAGAGAGAGAAGGCACGAGAATTTAGAAGTAAAGGGGAAGGCTTTCAGTAAAAAAAAGGGATTTTAAGTGAGATAAAAGGAAGCTAGGGAGGTCAGTGCAGGTGAAGGGGAGCATTCCAGGCATAGGGTGACTGCTGGAGAAAATGCCTGGAGTCAAGAGGTGGAATGTCTTATTGTCTTGTTTGCTGCATGGCTAGGAGGCCAGTGTCACTGGATGGAAGGAAGTAAGACATAAGAAGACTGGAAAGGTATGGGATGGCTAAGTTATGAAGGTCTTTAAATATAAAATAGAACACTTTGTACTTGATCTTTTGATTTTGTAGGCAATAGGGAACCAATAGATTATTGACTGGGGATAGGAGATGGGGGAGGATTTGACATGGTCTGAACAGTACTTTAGAAAAATCCCTTTAGTGGCTGAATGGAGGGTTAGAACAGAGAGAGATATGGGGCAGGCTGATCCACCAGCAAGCTATTACAGTAGTCTAGGTGTGTGATGATGAAGTTCTGTAATGGCAATTTTAGAGGAGAGAAGGGGACATATTTGAAAGGTGTTGTGAAGGTGAGATCAACAGGTCTTGGCAATAGATAAGATATAGGAGTGAGATATAGTAAGGAGTCTATGAAGATTCCTGGGTTGTGAACCTGAAGGATGAGGAGGATAGTGTTACCCTCTGTTGTAATAGGAAAGGTAGAAGGTGAGATGGTTTAGGGGAAAAGATATTGCATTCCATTTGGGGCATTAATTTAAGATACCTATTGGATATCTTAGCTGAGATGTCTGAAAGGCAGTTGGGTGCATAATATTGAATGTCCACAGAGAGGGTGGGGCAGGATAGGTAGATTTGAGAATTTTATAAGCACAGATATGGTAGTTAAATACATGAGAACTGATAACATAACAGTGCAGGGGAGATGGTCTTGGAGGGAATTGAGGGGTCAAGAGTTTGGAGGTCATATTGTGAAGGAAAAGTTGGGTTTTATAAGGTAAGGCAAAGGGAAAGGTAAAAAGTGAGTAGAATATAATTGGATAGGCAGACTTCAGGATTCTTGAACATAGATTAATAGTGTGACAATGGCAAATGTCAAAAGTGTATGGTTGAGGTGGAGTGGAGAAGTAGATCATATAAAATGAGTGGGCTAAGGCACTGAATCATTAGAGTGTTTGAGGGAGTGTCAATGTATATGTTGAAGTCCCCTAATATTAGGTCAAGAGTTAGGAAAGAGAGAAAAATTTTGAGTCAGGTATAGATCTCATTGAGGAAGAAAGGGGAATGACCTTGCTATCTATAGACAATAGCTACCAGGACTTTGATTGGGTGGTAGATATGAATACCATAAATGTCAAAGGAAGATAAATTACTAGGTTCTACAGATAGGGGGTAGAACCATAAAAGGTAATGGGGAAATCCACACTATCCCTAGGGAGCTGCAAAACGTATCTCTGAACAATCCCAGGGTGGAAGTGGGCTCATTATTTCAATGGTTAAGAGAGATTTGTATAGGAAGAGATATATGTACATCTTGGCCCCTCTGCCTCACAACTCTCCATGTCAGAGCTTAGCTTTCACAAACTTATTCCCTAAGGAGAGAGGAATCATAGACTCTGAGACCCGTTTTGCCCAAGGAATGGGGGTTGGAGTTCATTGATATGTAACATTTACTTATTGCAATCTATGGATTCTTCCTACTACAAACCACTAGAGGAGAAAAGAGTGAAACAATTTGTGCCCCAAGCAGGTCCCTTGCCTTCCCTTCACAAACCAGACCTGACTAACCAGCTGAGAAACATTAGCTGGTTTTCCCTTTTCAGTAAAATGTTTGTTTTTCTCTGATTCTTCAACAAATCTGGATATTTCACCTTCCATTCACAAATCTGAAATGTTCTTAGAGGCCCTTTGGTATTCATTAGCCACAACTGGGTGATTCTAGACTGGACACAGGGCCAGACAAACCATGGAGTTGAGCATGGTGAGTACAGACTTAACAAATAATATTTATATACACATCAATTTGAAGAGAAAAAAACGTATTTCTTTAGGTTTCAAACACTGTGTAACAAATATAATGCAAAAAATAAAGACCTGTTGAAAAGTTAAAAAAAAAAGTGATGGGGAACAAAGAATAATTCAACATTTCCCACCTTGACCAGTGAGCCAAGGAGAATGAAGGGGCACCCCATACTGGAAATGTTATCCAGGCAGTCTGTGTTGCTAGAGATGAGCCAGGTTTCAGTAATAGCTATCATATGTAAAGAGTGGGAGAGGAAACTATTTAAGATTAAGAGAAGTTTATTTCCTTTGGGATAGGTATTCCAGAGGCCATAGTGGAAGTGTCAGGTGGTGTTTGGTTTAAAATTTGGGGTGGGAGGGATAAAGGGGATGGAAATGAGGAAAGGCATGGTGGATAGTGGGCAATGGTATCTGAGAATGATCTGCAGGAGTTCAGAGTAACTGAAATGTGAATAGTATGACCAGATGTTAGAATATTCATCATTAAGTGGATCAGGCTATTGTTCTTTCCAACAGAGGTTGGAGATCAGGATGAAGACAAGGCAAGGTGATATGGGGAAAATATGGTCAGATGGGAGGCCCTGTTTCTCTACTCCTCTTCCCTAAAAAAGACTGGGGATTAGGAAGAAAATGGGTGCAGCTTGTGATCAAAGTTGAACCTGCAAAGCAGGAGAAAAAAGTCCAACCCTCACCAACTTTCCTCTTCTAATTCCCTCAAGGTAAAATGAAGTAGGAGATGGAAGACCTACAGTCAAAGGATAGCTTGTTTCTCTTTGCACTGGAAGTTCTCCATATCCCAGTGCAGAGATTGGGCTGGTAGTAGGAGGAATAGGTTGCCTTTGTTGACACAGATAGGAGTCATTATTTTGGGGTAGATGGAAGAGGCCTGCTTGATTCGTTTGCAACTTCCCTGAAGTGGCACTAAGTGCTCAGAAGGAGATGGAAGGCACAAGGTACATTTAGGTGGTTTGAAGTCATCTTACCTGACAAGGCTGGCTATGAGATGATAGCAGGAATTGGCAGACTCCCTGTGCAAGGAAGAAGTCCTTTTAGACAGATGGAAGATGCCCAGCCTGGCCCCTTGTAGCCTTACCTCCGTGGCTGTGTTGTGGCCAGAAGGCAACTATAGACCCAAGGCCTGTTCCTGCACTCTGAGGTCTTCTCACCTGAGGTGGACAAAGACAGGAAATGCATCTGGATTAGAGAGACTGCACTTAAAGATTTTTTTTTCTATTGATGACACATTTTAAACAAATTTTAAGATATCCAAAGCAGGGAAAGATAATACTGGCATGGAAAAAAATCTCTTATCTTATTGATAAAAAATGACAGAGAAAGAACAATACTACATACATACTTTTACACACAAACACACATAGATTATGAGATTCATTTACAGCCACATAGGGTATTTATTTTATGAGGACAATAGTAGAGAATAAACTGGCATTTGAAAGAGATGTGCACAGTAAATAACCTGCCTATCATCACAAAGTAGAAGTAAAGATGTACAGAATACAAAATATCATTGTTATTTTTTATCATAAGTAGATCAAAATGTGACTATAAATTTTCTATTCAAAATTATTCAAGATTATATGAAAAATATAATTATGACCTTATTATGTGACTTTATCAAATGGACCCCAAACTAGTGATAACCATTCTTATCAGAGAAGATTCATTGCAGAGTTCAAGGTAAAATTGGTTTCTGTATAGAACGTTGGTGATCTCCTCTTTAAGGATGACATCATGCTGATTGCATCCAGTTTAGAACATTTCAGTCTCCTTGGTGTGATCCAAAAAAGGGGTGATTTAGCCATACAGAGAAAATAATACGTCTACAAATTTTCTACAAGACATATATGTTCCTAACAATCATGTGTGCTATGCAAAATTATACAATTAAAAAGCCCCACAGAATGTATGTTGAAAATGAGGTTATGGACACAACCAAAAAACTCATGATTTTTTTTTCAAAAAGAATGTAACAAAAAAGTAACATAATTTTATACATGTTAAATTATAAAGAAATACATAAATACTACACCATATTATGCTGTATCCTGGCTTCAGGCTGCCGTTCACTCAGGTTTCCACGGGGATGCTTCACAGGCTAATAAACTCTGGGCAGCAGACTTCAGCTTATAAGGTAAAGAAGGTGGTAGGGTAAAATACCACAGCTATTGTACCAGACAATATGTAATAAATATGGCATTTTACCTTTAAAAAACCCTGAAGTTTGTAGAAGTGGGTTGGAAGAGTTGCAGCTTGTGAGTAATTTGTGAACTGGTATGTTTCTCTATTGTGTCACTGTTTCTCAAGGACAAAATCACACATAACCCAAGCTACCCAAAATAGCAATAACACTGGAACAAATCTGCATTTTCAAAACAAACATTATAGTATACCTGACTATACACACATATACATTGATGTGTATGTGTGAATATGTGTAATACAGACATTGCAGTTAAACAAAACATTGGGTTCAGAATTAAGTTTGAAGATGGGCTGGTTTGCCTTCAGGAACTGAAAAATTCCTTTAATGATCCCCAAATGACTTCCAAAACTAGATCTATCTTTGTAATAGCATATTCTAACAGTGTTATCATATGAATTCATGCAAATTATGGAATGAATTATAAAGAATGAGTATCACATAGAGAATAATGGAAAAGAAGGCACATTGGAGGTATATGCAGTCCACAAAAAACAACAATGAAGAAATGAAGGATAAACATACAAACAAAAAAGATGATGGTAAATCACTTGATAAAAATAAGGGCTAACTAATGGGCAGTTAATTCTTTCCTTCAGGGTCAAGTAGAACAAAGCTAATCCCCTTTTCATGTGATTGCCTTTCAAATACTTAGAGCTAGCTGTCATTCCCCATTAAATATTCTATTCTTCAGCTAATTCTTACTTTACTATCCTGCCTATCCTTTTCTGGATTATCAATATAATTTCCAAAATGTGGTATCCACGTTTGAATATAATATCCAATTTTAGTCTGACCAGAGTATATTTAAGGGTGAAATTGTCCTAGATACTAGATAGTCCTGGGCATTAAAAAGAAACCATAAAGAATAGTTAATACAACCTCTATATTAAGCATGAATTGCACATCATACATAGCCACGAGTATTTGTGAAGCTTGTTTACTCGCAGTGCTGATATAGTGCTAATTAGCTACTCATTACCTAGCAAGGTATCCTTTTCTATTTTGTACTGCTTTCATTATCAGAAAGTTCTTTCTTACATTGAGTTAGAATTTCAATCTCCTTTAAAGGTTCCTCAAAAAAAACACCCTAATATATTTAATTAGCTTTCTTATATGTATTCAGAGAAACAAAGTATATTACAATTTAAAATACTACTTAAATATAAGATTAATGGATTAAATCAGTTGATTAAACTTAAGTAAATAAAAAATTAATCCAAATCACTTTTAGGGAAAATGTTTTCTTATATACTGAACAATCATGAAGCCATTTATTTGGAGAATAATAAATCAAGTTTATTTGAGTCTGCATTATATTTTAAAATATAATTATGCTATATAATTATCTCCATCTATCATCCATCCATCCATTCACCCATCTATCTCTCTATCTGTCTGTCTATCTATCTATCTATCTATCTAACTAGATTTCATTTTTGGGGGGTCAAAAATAAAAACAATCCTTTGCCAGCTTCATGAGTTGAATATTTAAATGCTTACTCAACACAGCAATGAAATTCGAACATATAGAGGTTTGCATTTGTAGAATGCTACTCAATGGGCTTTCTAAGTATAAAAACCAATAGTTGCTGAAAATGCAACTCTCAATTTATCCTCCTAAACTAATGTTGTCATTATTAAGGGCAAGTGGTGTGATATAGAGTTTAGTGGTCAGATTATGGAGGATTGTATCAATATTCGGGGTATGATTATGTGGCCATTTGATTTGTGCCAGAGTATGCTGACATGGTCTGAAAATGGCAAAGCTAACAGATGTCTCTTGAATAGTGAAAATACCACTGTATGAGAAATATGTTACAAAGGGCTTCAATTTTTATTGTAGCAAATAACACTAAATGAATATCCTCAAGCTGTCCTATGTCATTTTAAAAGCCTATAATTTAACTGATACAATTACAATACTACCCAAGTTCTGCACTACAGATAGTTATCTTTATAAAGAGGATTCTTGGAAAAATGCTATAGTTGATCTAGGTTATAGGATGATCAAACTGAAAGAAGGAAGTATTTTCTTGTGAGTAAGAAATGAAAAAACAAGCACCCACATTCCTTTAAAAACAATATCTTCCCTGTCTTGCAATTTCTCTATTGTCTTCTTTGGCAGTTTTTTTGGTTTGTTTTTGTTTTTGTTTTTTTTTAAGAGTGGCTGAGGCTTGATTGATAGGAATGACTTTAATGATATCATTATTTGTATTATTGAAAATAAGACAAGAACTATATTGAATGTTAATGAATTTTTTAAATAATAATAAAAAAAACATTTAATTAATTCAAAATGTGGATGCAATATCCCAAAAGAAGCTTTCTGGCAGCATTCGAGTTGGACATTCAAAGTCGGGTTTGCTTGGTAGCATTATTCCTTTAAGGGAATCTGGAACTGCTTTGGTTTGTCAGGAATCTTGGGTCCACAGTGTTGGACAGTCCTCTGGCCATAGCTCCCAGTTTCTCTCTGGCAAGGTTGGAGCAGTTTAGCAGTCCAGGAAGAGCCTGCTGGGTGTTGTCCTGGGTGTGAGTTGGGGGTGAGGGGGATGCTTTTCTGGCTAGTCCTTCAGAAGTCATTGGGCCATGGAGCCAGGGCCAGTTCTGAAAGACATGCCTTGGGTGAAGAAATGCAGTGTGTTTGGGTCACCTCTGTGTTCTCCATCCAGCAAGTGAGCAAACCACTTGTATATCTTCCTCTCATTTCAGAACCAGTTTCAGACCTGTCTTGGAGAGAGGTGCAGCTGAGCCGCCAGGGCTTCCATGTTGTGGCTGTGAGGTTTCTATTGGCCTTGAAATGGTCTCTCAAGGTCTGGTGTTGGTAAGGTGAGAAGCTCTGGACTTGGTTTTGGCACGGCCTCGGTTCTCTCCCCTACCACCTGGGAGGTCTGAGCTGGCAGCGGAGCAGGCTAGAGAGCTGGCATGGCAGTGTTCCCGGGAGGAAGTGCCATTGCACAAACCTGCATTTCAGTGGTAACCAAGGTCAGGCCTTGCTGCGGTGGGGCAGAAGGCTCACTGCTGCCTGCCCCGGCCCCTTCAGGGTGCTCTCCTCTCAGGCCGTCAAGCATTTGGTTCAGCTCCTACTAATAACCTTCATCAGAGGGAGGTCAATGGCCTTCCGCCTCCGGGTGGCTTCCAGCCGAGCTCTAGTTGGACATTCCTGGGGCTTCTGCCACGTGGTTCCTCGTCTCTGCCTCAGAACCTCGGGAACTAAACAGCTGAAAGATTTCTGTCAGCCCAGGTCCAGGTCCCTAGAGTAAGGAGGGCCGTGGTGGGGAAGCGGGAACATGCCTCTGGGCTCCATCTGCCTGACCTCAAGACTGTCTTGAGACACCATAAGTCGGCCACTGCCCTCTGCAGTTCGGAAATTGCTGGTGGAGAAATCTTGAAGGAGCCTTCCCTCTGAGCAAGGAGGCAAGAGCAAGTTCAAAAGATCCGTTCAGTTCGCCAAGGGCTGAATTTTCTTTTACAATATTAAGAATGGTAGGTGATTTTCAAAATCAAATTTTCTACATTCATCCATTCCTTGACTATAAGACATATGTCTTCTATATAACTCTGACCTCTATCTTTTGTGGTTTTCTTGCTCTCTAAATATAGTTCACAACTTCCCCTTTTATTTGATATTTAATGGCCTTATTGTTGACAGGCACTTAAGAACCACTTATGTATGAATTACAAATAGTGCTAACAGGGTTTACTTTTAAAGAACCAAAATTAAACATTATTCTTTTTTTTTCTTCATGAATCAATAGCAAGGTAGCAGAAACAAAAGGATCATCCATCTATTAACACCTGGATAGTGTCCAAAATTCCTCCACAAATTGATTTGCCAGCAATGACTTCCCAAAGCAATCTGATTGAATTGAAAGAGGGAAAAATTAAAATGAATGAAGGAAGAAGTGAACTATCTGTGTTTAATCTCCAGTTTCATCAGAAATCGATTAACTAGCTGACTTTGGGTCCAAAAGAATTAATTACACTCAGTTTCTGGTATAATTAACAACACTATGGCCATCTCCCAAAATATTCATTAAACAGTCAGGAACAATATGAAATTCAAATTAAAATTGGAAAAGAGATTAAATAGAAGTAGTCATCTCTAAAAAGAATCATACTACATCTGAGATGAAATCATTTGAGCAATACAAAATATGGAAATACATTTTGTGTTACATTTAATTATCATTAATTCCAGCACTGCAAGCTGGCAGCTATTTTAGGCTCATTACAAAGACTAAAATGGGTTGGAATTTTAATATGAATCTATCCTCATTGGAATAATGGGAATATGCTTCAAAGTTAGAAGAAATTTAAGATAAAAAAATCCAACTTTTAGTTAATTTCCTAAGTTTGGATGCAGAAATATACATTCTATATAGCCCTTCAGGTCATTTATTAAGAATAGCATACAAGATAAAAACAAACAATATTTTCTTTTTCACAAGTGAATTTTAAAAGATACAAGCTATATTCAATAATCTATCTTATAAAGAGACCCTGGATTCATATATTATGAATTTAAATTACACATAATTTAAAATGATCTATGCAATTAACTTTTCCATGGGATGGGGGGGGGCAGGGGAGGGAAGTAGGGAGTGAATGAGGAAGGAAGGGAAGGAAAGAGAGAGCCTGAAAGTCGCTTTAGATATTTGGAACTGGGTATGAACGCACTATCTTTTCCAAGAAAAGATATTGGAAATATTTAGGAAATGATACAATATCATAAAGGCATAATATTATATAATGCTCTTCTCTATGCTTTATTAAGCTGACTACAAACCTTTGAGAGCTTAAATTTGGTAAAGACTGCAGCCTTAAATGAGGGAACATCCTGTGTAAATATGGAAAATCACAGGAATATAAAAGCTTGCATTTACATGTAGTTGTATATAAACATATTTACTACAGATACGGCATGATTCAATGGAAAAACTATTGACTTTGAAGTCAGAGGATCTAGGTTTAAATTATATTTCTGACACTGAATACTCATGTGAACTTGGACAAGTTACTAAACTTCTGTGAGTCTCAGTTTCATTATCTGTAAAATGGGTAGGGGTAGTGGAATGGATAATTTATGGGGAGGTATATACTGTTAAATATTTAACAGTGATGTCTCCTATGCTTAACACACTTTTAAACTTAATCTGCATTATCAACATTTTCTCTATCACTTTTTTAAAGCCTAGACAACCAACAAAATAATAAACCAAGCCCTGATTTGTAGTGTTTGCTGTTTGTCAAGACGTAAATGATCACATGTAAAATTTAATAATTGGCTCTACTAAGCCAGTTCAAGCTTGCTCCAGCACATGCCTGGGTCTGAGGCATTTCTCAATCTATGATCCTACAATAAATGTGCTTTTTAAAAAGCATATGTGTATGTGTAAATTCTTTAGCCATAACTAGAAGTAGGAGAAAAATTATAAGTAGTTGCAGAAAAAAAATCTTTATACATTTATAAAATGTATACATGTGCCAAATTATTGGAAAATAAGCATCTTAAAAACTTGCTTTGAAAAGGCATATTTAGGGAGAAATAGGCGCTTAATTTTTTTTATTTTTTTCACGAATGAGCAATAATTTAAAATTAATGTGCAGTTTATTTTTGCTTTTATTTCTTTTAATACAAAGAAAGCAAAATCTCAATTTAAAGTAAAAAATTCCAGTCAAGCAACCACAGTTCTGATTTATTGCTTTGAATCAAGTAACTCTTGCGAATACAGTGATATTGCTAAAACAGACAAAAATTATGTACACAGATATGAAAATGGCATGTGATGTACTTAATGTGGATGTTTCTCCATACCTGCCCTTAATGTGATGCATATTTTTACATTTCCTCTTATAGGTCCATAATGGGGCATGAGTTCAGCCAATTCCTTGAAGGCCTTTACAGTTTTTTCTGATTTCTTTTTTTCTTTGGTAATAATATACATTTTTATTTATAGTTTTGTTTTACAATTTTTTTCCATCTTTCCCTTCCTCCCCACTTCCCTCCCTAAGGTGGGAAACAATAAGATATGAGTTATACCTTGAAAGAAAAAAAATGAAAGAAAGTGAAAAATAGTATGCTTTAGTCTGTCATCAATATCAGTTCTTTCTTTGGAGGTGAATAGTATGCTTTATCACTAGTCCTTTAGGATTGTCTTGGATCCTTGTATTGTTGGGAAAAGTCAAGTCATTCACAATTCTTTATCAAACAATATTGCTGTCTCTGTGTACCATGTTCTCTTGGTTCTGCTCACTTCACTACATATCATTTTATACTTCATACATGTTTTTCCAGGCCCTTCTGAAGTAATCTGCTTGTCATTTCTTATAGCAAAATAATATTCCAACACCATCATATACCACAGTTTGTTTAACAATTTCCTAATTAATGGGCATTCCTTTGATTTCCAATATCTGATTTCTTAAGGCACAAATAGAACTCATGGGCTCTTCATCAATTACTTCTACCTCTTGGCACAGGACTTCCTTTTTACTATCATGTAATTCTTTGATTACATCATTTCATACTTTTATCCTTTGTAGTTCCTTAAGTGTTCAGTGCCATAGTATTTTCACATCTAACATGTGCCTCTTAATTGCCCTCTGAATAATACTCCCTTTTTATTATTCATATACTACAGTTTTGTGACTCAAAGGCATAAAACAATACCAGAATAAAAAGCTATTTAGAAGCTTCATATTCAAACTCAGCAGATGTACAGTTAAAATACAACTGAACAAGTGATATATTTTTTAAAAGCCAAGAGGAAGAAACATTCCATATAAAATTTTCTTTTATCAGAATGTGATCTGCTTGATTTGCTAATAAATAAATTCCATAAGTTAAAAATAATGACAACTCATATGGTATAAAACTAGAGATTCTACCTAACAATAAAATAATGGACAGAGTTCTTTAATTAAAAACATGAGTTTGGAAAGAAAAAAACAGAACAGAAAATGGTTTAAAGTTTGATAGAAAAAAAAGGGGGGGTTGGCAGCTAGGTGGAACAATGGATAAAGCACTGTCCTTGGATTCAGGAGGACCTGGGTTCAAATCTGGCCTCAGACACTTGACACTTACAAGCTGTTTGACCCTGGGCTAGTCACTTGACCCTGATTGCCCCCCCCCCCCAAAAAAAAAAGTTTGATACAGATCCACAAGTATCTTTTGCTATGATACAACAGATCTTTATTTACAATTTGAATCACCACTTAAGGCCTTTGATTTTTCCTTTTGGTGTAGATGTAATTATGGTTTCTCAAAAGTTATGTCAGTATAGTAAAAACTAAGGTAGGTTTTACAAAGAAAGAAAAGTTTTGGGGCGCCTGGGTGGCACAGTGGATAAAGCACCGGCCCTGGATTCAGGAGTACCTGAGTTCAAATCCGGCCTCAGACACTTGACACTAGCTGGTGACCGTGGGCAAGTCACTTAACCCCCATTGCCCCACAAAAAACAAAAACAAAACAAAACAAAAAAGAAAGAAAAGTTTTGAAAATGGATCAAATTATATATTGTATTGGTCAAGTGAGTGAATATAGATAAATTTAGAAATACAGAAAGGCTTATTACCAGAAGGCCAACACACAGTTACAGGTGGAGAAATATGAAGGGCATAGGATTTGAAATGGAAAAGCCTATTTTAGAATCCTGTCTCTAATAGAAAGGAATATACCTTCTCAGAAGTACATGGGACCTACACAATGATAACCACAAATTTACTGAGAACTGATTGATCACCTACCCAGGCAGGTGAATTGCCTGGGGTTAACCAATCTCTGTCAATTCCAGACTCTTGATTGACTTATGGATCTTCTCCAAACAACCTATCCCCTCCCAAAGATTCCCCACCTAAAATTAAGTAATTTCTATTTAGAGTTAAGTACCATCTATACTTAACTCAGGAGCAGTTCTATGGTTTCTTTTATTAAAGGCTCATTTACGTAGTTTTTGTACCTGACTTCCAGAGCAGTCTTTTGGCTCCCTTTTGTTTTGTTACCTCATAAAAACCCTTTCCTAGGTTCCTATCTTTGGGTATTCCTAGCTTCTTGCTTTGTGATACCCCAAGCTATAGTTCCTCTCCCCCGATTAAAGACCTTATTTTCTCCTAGATTGATTATTCTATTAATTAACAGTTTAACAACAAAACTTGACCATGTATTAGTGCATAAAATCCTTACAAACAGATGCAGAAAATCAGAAATAGTAAACGTATTCTTTACAGATCATAATGCAATAAAAATTATATTCAATAATGGACAATTGAGAGAGATATTAAAAATCAATTGGAAATTAAGTAATCTGACCCTAAAAAAAGAAGTGGGTCAAAGAACAAATCATAGAAACAATTGATGATTTCATTTAAGAAAATGACAATGATGAGACAACATATCAAAATTAAGGGGATGAAGCCAAAGCGGTACTTAAGGGAAAATTTATATCCCAAAATACTTACAGCAATAAAATAGAGAAAAAGCAGATCGATGAATTGGGCAGACAACTAAAAAAAGTAGAAAAAGAACAAATAAAAATTGCCAACTAATCACTAAATGGGAAATCTTGAAAATCAAAGGAGAGATTAATAAATTTGAATGTAAGAAAACCATCGAATTAATAAAACTAGAAGCTGGGTTTATGAAAAAACAATAAAATACATAAACCATTCATCGATTTGATAAAAAAACGGAGAGAAAAGAAAATTACTTGCATCAAAAATGAAAGAGGTGAAATCACCACCAATGAAGAGGAAATTAAGACAATTATTAGACAATTATTAAGACAATTAATTTGCTTCTCTCTGATCAATAGTGATCTAGAGCAATTTTTCATATGATTATAGATAGCTTGGAATTTTTTGTCTGAAAACTGCCTGTTCATATTCTTTTACCACTTATCAATTGGGGAATGACTTGCATTTTTATGTTTGACTTAGTTCTCTATATAATTGTGAAATGAGGCCCTTTATCAGAGATTTGGTTCAAAAATTCTTTCCCAATTTTCTGCTTCTCATGTAATCTTGGTTACCTTAGTTTTATTTGTGCAAAAACTTTTTAATTTTAAATAAATAAAATGTTCTATTTTACATTTTGTCTTACTCTCTATATCTTCTTTCATCCTAAATTCTTCCTCTATCCATCAATCTGACAGATAATTCCATACTCTCTTAATTTCCTTATGGTATTATTATTTATGTGTAATTCTTGTACCCATTTTGACCTTATTTTAATATAAAGTGTATGATGTTGGTCTATACCTAATTTCTGCCATATGTTTTCCAGTTTTCCTAGCAGTTTTTGTCAAATAATGAGTTTTTGTTCAGAAAACTTGAATCTTTGGGTTTATCATATACTACACTACTATTGTCATTTACTATAGTGTAATTTGTACCTATCTCATTCCACTGATCCACCTCTCTATTTCTTAGCTAATACCAGATTTTTTTTGGATAATTATTGCTTTATAATAGAGTTTGATATCTGGTATTGCTAAATCACTTTCCTTCATATTTTTTTCCATTGATTCCCATGCTATTCTTGAGTTTTTCTTTTTCCAAATTAATTTTGTTATTATTTTTTCTAGATCTATAAAGTATTTTTTGATAATTTGATTGGTATAGCACTAAATAAATAAATTCACTTAGGTAGGATTGTCATTTTTATTATATTGGCTCAGCCTACACATGAGCAATTAATATTTTCACATTTGTTTAGATCTGACTTTATTTGTGTAAAAAAAGTTTTATAGTTTTGGTCATAAAGTTCCTATGTTTTTCTGGGCATGTAGACTACTAAATATTTTATATTGGCCACAGGTACTTTAAATGGAATTTCTCTTTCTTTCTGTTGTTACTGGACTTTGACATTATATATAAATGCTCCTGATTTGTGTGGATTTATTTGTATCCTCCATCTTTGCTAAAATTGTTAGTAATTTCAAGTAGCTTTTTTGTTGATTCTTTAGGATTTTCTAAGTACAGAACCATATCCTCTGCAAAGAGTGATAGTTTTGTTTTCTCATTACCTATTCTAATTCCTTTAATTTCTTGTTCTTATTGATATAGCTAATATTTCTAGTACAATATTAAATAATAGAGTTGGTAATGGGCATCTTTGCTTCATCCCTGATTGTATTGGGAAGGCTTTCAGCTCATCCCAATTACAAATAATGCTTGTTGAGGCAGCTAGGTGGTGCAGTGGATAGAACCCTGGCCCTGGATTCAGTAGGACCTGAGTTCAAATTCGGCCTCAGACACTTGACACTTATCAGCTATGTGCCCCTTGTGATGTATTGCTGTAATCTTTTTGTTAGTTTATTATTTAAAAATTTTGCATCAGTATTCATTAGGGAGATTGGTCTGTGATTTTCTTTTTCTGTTTTGGCTCTTCCTGGGTTGTGTATCAGAAAATATTTGTCTCATAAAAGGAATTTAGTAGGACTCCTTCTTCACTTATTTCACCAAATAGTTTATATAATATTGGGATTAATTGTTCTTTAAAAATTATGTAGAATTCACTTGTGAATCCATCAGGTCCTGTAGATTTTTTTCTTAGGAAGTTCATTGATGGTTTGTTTAATTTCATATTGTAAAATTGGGTTATTTCAATGTTTTGTTTCTTCTATAAGTCTTGGTAATTTACATTTTTGTAGATATTGATCCATTTCATTTAGATTGTCAAATTTATTGGCATATAATTGGGCAAAATATCACCTAATAATTGTCTTAATTTCCTCTTCATTGATGTTGACCTCACTCCTTTAATTTTTGATACTAGTAATGTGATTTTCTTCTTTTCTTGTTTTGATCATATTCACTAATAGATTATTTTTTAAATAAAACCATATTCTACTTTTATTTATTAATTTAATGATTTCCTTACTTTCAGTTTTACTAATCTCTCATTTGATTTTCAGGATTTCCAATTTAGTGTTTAGTTGGAGATTTTTAATTTGTTCATTTTCTAGGTTTTTTCGTTGCATGCCCCTTTCATTGATCTGCTTTTTTCTCTATTTTATTGATGTGAGCAGTTAGGGATATCAATTTTCCTTTAAGAACTGTTTTTATTATTTGTTCTTTGATCCACTTGGTTTTTAGGATCAGATTATTTAATTTCTGATTTGACTTTTGATCTCTTTCAGTTGTCCATTATTGAATATAATTTTTATTGCATTATGTTCTCTAAAAGACGTGTTTACTATTTCTGATTTTCTGCATTTGTCCCTGAGGTTTTTATATCCTAAAACATGGTCAGTTTTTGTGGAGGCATCATGTACTGCTGAGGAGAAGGTATATTCTTTCTATTCCTATTCAATTTTCTCCAAATATCTGCCATAGTAACCTTTTCCAGAATTTTATTCATTTCATTAACTTCTTTCCTGTTTATCTATCTATCTGTCGATCTATCTATCTATCTATCTATCTATCTATCTATCTATCTATCTATCTATCTATCTATCTATTTTGTTTAGATTTACCCAGTTCTGAGAGGGGATCCTTAAGGTCCTCCACTAGGATAGTTTTATTATCTATCTCCTCCTGTAACTCATTCAATTTCTCCTTCAAAAACTGAAATGCAATACCATTTCTTGAATATGTTAAGTATTGATGTGACTTTATCGTCTATGGTACCTTTAAGCAAGATATAGTTTCCTTCTTTATCTCTTTTAAATAGATCCATTTTTGCTTTTGCTTTGTCTGAAATCATGATTACTATCCCTGCTTTCTTTTCTTTAGTGGAAGCATAACAGATTCTCTTCCAATCCTTTATGTTTACCCTATGTGTATCTCTCTGCTTCAAGTGTGTTTCTTGTAAACAACATATTGTAGGATTTTGGTTTTTATCCATTCTGTTTTGCCCTGGAACGAGTCTTTCTGTAGGAATGTCCCAGGGGTGGGAACTTGCTGTTGCCTAGCCTTAGGCAGGGCTCCACTACTGGTCAAGAGTAGGGTCAAGATCTCCCTCATGGTCGATGCTAGCTGTGCGGTGCCTGCTGAGGGTCCCTACTATGCTCCTCAGACTGCTCACTTGACTATGGGGCTGTTGGTTTGCAGGAGGGAGGAGCCTCACTGGTCATTTGCCTCAGGCTCAGAGCCCTGCTTCAGACTTTTTGCTGTGAGCCCAGAAATTGCTGCTACTGCTGCTCTTGGATATCATTTTACTCCCATGAAGGTAAGAAAGACCTTTCCTGCCAGGCTGGTAAGTTGTTTCCCTGCTTCTGGAATGATTCAGTGCCAGTTTTATATTGTTTTGGAGGGCTAATTTGGGAGAGCTTCAGAGGGTTCCCTCCTCACATCAACATCTTGGCACTAGAAGTTTGGAGCTTTTATAAGACAAGTTATTGTAGTTACTGTATGCACATAAGGAATATATCTAAGAGAATGTTATAAGCACTATATTTTATTAACATAGGGATTCCCAACACATTTTTTGTTTGTTTCTCTTGAAAATGGCTAATAGGGGAAAAATTGGAACTATTGCTTTTTAGCAATGAAGATGCATTTGAGATTACATGATATTAATTGGCCAAAATGAAATGACTAACAGAAATCACCCAGGAAGGAACACACTAGGAATAATCCCACCCTATATCCTGCCCAGAAGTCTTTGCTGTCCAAGACCTTGTTTTTGCACCACCATCCACAACCCAGAGAAAGAGCATATAGGATTGAATGAGACCCTATGCCCCTGGCTCTTACACAATAACAACACTTCTTAGAGACTATGAGCTTTATAATGAATTTGTTATCACCACGCGCTGCTATTTTTGCAGTTTACAAAGTCCCACAATCTAGCATTAGCCTCATCCCAATATGTTAATCAACAAGCATTTATTTATCAGTTAATATTTGTAGAGCATGGTGCTGTGCCTTGGTAACAAAGAATGGCAAAAACCCCACAAACAAACAGAAACAATCCCTGTTCTCAAGAATGTACTTTCTTATGTGTTGTTTGAAATACTGGGGGGGAAACCTGTCCCTGTTTTAAGTTAGTGGGGAAGTTAGCTGGGGATTCTAATATATTGCTATTTATAAATTAGAGGCTATTGAACCAGTTTTAGCCACAAACATTTATTAAATCAAATTAAATGTTAGTAAAGAGTTGATGACTGCAATTAAGACAAACCAAAAATCTGCAGCACTGTAGAGAAAGAGAAAGAAAGCACATGGCTCCAGAGTTCAGAGGTCCTACATTACCTAGAGCTGGACAGAGAAGAGAGAGAGCAAGGGGACACATGGCTGTCTCCTTCAGCGTAACAGCCCAAGAGAGTGTAAGCCTCTTGCAGACCAGAGGAGAGGTGGCCCTTACACACTGTTCAAAGCTAATTGGCTAGCATCCTTCAATTCTATTCCTTGACAGGACCTGAGGGTGAATGAGCAGTATATGCTGAGGTCAGAGCCCTGTAAAAGACAGACCCTCTGAGGGGAAAAGGCTTTCAGATAGGTATGATTTCTATTTCTACCCAGAGTTTGATTTGCATTTCTCTTGTCTCTGAGAAACCAGCCAGAGTTCCTGAGTTGGGGGTGGATCTCTGGGTCCCCTCAAAACCCATTATTTTTTTGTTTTGTTTTTGTGGGGCATTGAGGGTTAAATGACTTGCCCAGGGTCACACAGCTAGTTAAGTGTCAAGTGTCAGAGACCAGATTTGAACTTGGGTTCTCCTGAATCCAGGGCCTGTGCTTTATCCACTGTACCACCGAGCTGCCCCACCACCTAGCTGCCCCCCAAACCTATCATTAATAATTATATTCTTACACTTATGGGGGAAAGAACATGCATATAACTAGATGTATACATACGGAGTAGAAAAGGTAGTCTGAAAATATGCCAGTATTAGCAACATTAGATCATGGAAAAGCCTTATTTAGGAAACAGGATTTGAATTGAGTTTTAAAGGAAGGCAGCTAAAAGTAAAGTTGCAGAAAATTTCAGGCTTGGGGGTGCAGCTCTTACAATTACACAGAGATATGATATAGAATTATATGTAAAGCAGTCAAGCTGGATCACCGAGTATTTGGAGCAGGATAATGTCTAAGAAGACTGGAAAATCACTGGCAACATAGGAGCAAACTATTCAAAACCCTCATTTTATTCTTTCTTGAAGTTCTTATCCTTTTTTTTTTTTTTTTGCGGGGCAATGGGGGTTAAGTGATTTGCCCAGGGTCACACAGCTGGTAAGTATCAAGTGTCAGAGGTCGGATTTGAACTCAGGTACTCCTGAATCCAGGGCCGGTGCTTTATCCACTGTGCCACCTAGCTGCCCCCTAGTCCTTATCCTTTTTACCTCTACTTTATCCATGTCCTGCCTTAAACCTGCTCAAACCTTCCATTATCCTCTGTGGAATTCCCATTTCATACTCAACAAGCCTCTTTTAATTCTGGTCATTCTGTACAATGTTTCTACCAATTTATATTGCATATTTATGTGATCATGCATTTTTCTTTTTTTTTTCTTGGTTTAAATCAAAATATAGAACTAAAGTTATTGTGGAATCACTAGTAATTCTACTAGCCTTCATTGTGGCTTAGCTCACTACAAACAAAAATTCAGTTCCAGTTATTATTATTCTATTGAGTATTGATATTTGCTTTTAAAAATTGTGTTCTTTATTTATTTATTTAGAATTTTCCCCACCTAACATGTAAAAACAATTTTTTAAAACTTTGTGTTCCAAATTCTCTTCCTTCCTCCCTATCCCCTCATTAAGAAGTCAAGCAATTCAATATAAGTTATACATGTGAAGTCCTACAAAACACAGCAGACAAAAAATACTTTAGGAAAAGGAACTAATAACAACAAAAACAAAATATACTTCCATCTGTATTCAGATACTATCAGTTCTTTCTCTGTAGATGGACTGCATTTTTCTTAAGTCCTTCAGAGATTTCTTGGATCATTGAATTGCTGAAAATAACTGTTATTCATACCAGATCATCTTAAAATATTGTTGTTATTTTGTATACAGTACATTTCACTTTGGATCAGCTCATGTAAGTCTTTCCAGGTTTTTCTAATAGCATTTTGCTCATCATTTTTTTATAGTAAACCATATTTATGTAGTAGTTTAAAGGGAGATTTCCTGACAGAACACCCATGAAATTGATTATTGCTGCAGCAGTAATAGCTAATATTTATATAATACCTTATACCTGACAAAGTATTTTCTTCACAATAGCCCAGCAAAGTAAGTACCATCATCACTATCACAACCACCATCATCCTCATCCTCATCTTACATTGCTCTTGCCTCTGCTTCAAATTTTTTCTCCAGTTACTATTGCTGTTTTCCCTTCATCCTGTTTGCTCCCTATGATATTTACTCTATTTTCTCTCTTCTTTTACCCTTTCCCCCCTCAAGTGTTTTGCTTCTGACTGCCCCTCCCCCAATTTGCCTTCCCTTCCTTCATCTCTCCCTGCTTATTCCCTTCCCTTCCCACTTCCCCTTGGGGCAAGATATATTATTATACCCCACAACCAACAGCAACAGTTAACATTTATATAACAATTTAAATTTTGTAAAACCCCTTATAAATCTTATAAATATTATCTCATTCTATTCCCCCAAGCCAGTGCTTTATCCACTGTGCCACTTAGCTGCCCCCTGCAATTCACCATTTTTTCCCATAAAAGTAGTTTTATTATTTTTCAGTTACATGTAGAGATAGTTTGCAACATTTGTTTTTAATAAGGTTTCTAGTTTCAGTTTTTTCTCTTTCCCTCCACTTCCTCCCCTATTCCCAAGACAGCTAGCAATCCAATATAGGTTATATATGTACAATCTCATTAAACATTTTCTGAATTAGTCATGCTGTGCAAGAAGAATCAGAGCAAAAAGGAAAAACCTCAAAAAATAAAAACAAAAAAATAGATAGCATGGTTCAATCTGCATCTATATTCCATAGTTCTTTTTTTTCTAGATATGGAGAGCATTTTCCATCATGAGTCCTTTGCTGAGAAGAGTTAAGTCCATTATAATTGATCAACACACAGTGTTGTTGATACTGTATACAATGTTCTCCTGGTTCTCCTCCCTTCACTCAGCATCAGTTCCTGTAAGTCCTTCCAGGTTTCTCTGAAATCTGCCTGCTCATTGTTTCTTTTATTTTCTGCTCATTGTTTCTTACATCACAATTACATTACATCCATATACCACAACTTGTTCACCCATTCCCCAATTCATGGCCATCCCCTCAATTTCCAATTCCTTGCCACTACAAAAAGAGCAGCTATAAATATTTTTGTACATATGGGTCCCTTTCCCTTTTTTTATGATCTCTTTGGGAAAAAGACCCAAAACAGTAGATTACTAAAGTCATTCACCACTGTATCTCCTGTGCCCAACCTATTCCATTGATCCACCACTCTATTTCTTAGCCAGTACAAAATAGTTTTGATGACTGCCATTTTATATTAAAGCTTCAGATTTGGGACAGGTAGCCTGCCTTCCTGTGCATTTTTTCTTTAATTAGTTCCCTAGATATTCTTGATGTTTTGTTTTTTGAGATGAATTTTGTTATTATGTTTTCTAACTTTGCAAAATAATTTTTAGGTAGTCTGATTGATATGGCACTGAATAAGTAAATTAATTTAGTTAGAATTGTCATTTTTTACTATATTAGCTCTGCCTATCCATGAGCAATTGATATTTTTCCAATTATTTAGATCTTATTTGATTTGTGTGTAAAGTGTTTTGTAATTATGTTCGTAGAGTTCCTCGGTTTGTCTTGGCAAGTAGACTCCCAATATTTTATATTGTCTACCATTACTTTAAATGGAGTTTCTCTTTCTATCTCTTGCTGCTGGACTTTGTTGATCATGTACAGAAATGCTGATGATTTATGTGGATTTATTTTATATTCTGCTACTTTGCTAAAGTTGTTCATTGTTTCAAGTGATTTTTAGGATTCTCTAAGTATAGCATCATATCATCTGCAAAGAAGGATAGTTTTGTTTCCTCCTTGCCTATTCTAATTCTTTTAATTCATTTTTCTTCTCATGGTTAAAGCTAACATTTCTAGTACAATATTAAATAATAGAGATGACAATAGACATGCTTGTTTCACCCCTGATCTTATTGGGAATGCCTCTAACTTACTTTCATTAAAATGTTTGCTGATGGTTTTAGGTTAGATACTGCTTCTTAGTTTAAGGAAAACTCCACCTATTCCTATGTTCTCTAGTGTTTTTATTAGGAATTTGTGCTGTATTTTGTCAAAAGCTTTATCTGCATCTATTGAGATAATCATATGATTTTGGCTAGTTTTCTTATTGATATGGTTGATTATGGTGATATTTTTACTAATGTTTGCATCAATATTCATTAGGGAAATTGGTCTATAATTTTTTTTCTCTTTTTTGGCTCTGCCCGGTTTTGATATCAACACCATATTTGTGTCACAAAAGAAATTTGGTAGAACTCCTTCTTCTCTTATTTTCCCAAATAATTTGTATAGTATTGGAATTAATTGTTCTTTAAATGTTTGGTAGAATTCACTTGTAAACCCATCTGGTTCTTGAGATCTTTTCTTAGGGAGTTCATTAATGGCTTGTTCAATTTCTTTTTTTAACGCGGACTTATTTAAGGATTTTATTTCCTCTTCACTTAACCTGGGCAATTTGTATTTTTGTAAATATTTATCCATTTCACTTAGATTGTAAAATCTGTTGGCATACAGTTGGGAAAAATAGTTACTAATTATTGCTTTAATTTCCACTTCATTAGTGGTGAAATAAACTCTTTCATTTTTGATGCTGGTAATTTGATTTTCTCTCTTTTTAAAAATCAAATTAATTAAGATTTGTCTATTTTATTGTTTTTTTCATAAAACCAGCTCTAAGATTTATTGATTAATTCCAAAATTTTCTTGCTTTCAATTTTATCAATTTCTCCTTTGATTTTCAGAATTTCCAATATAGTATTTAGTTGGGGATTTTTCATTTCTTGTTTTTGTAGCTTTTTTAGTTGTATGCCCAATCCATTGATCTCCTCTTTCTCTTTTTTTTTTTTCATGTAAGCATTTAGAGATATAAAATTTCCCCTAAGCACTGCTTTGGCTGCTTGCCATAACTTTTGGGATGTTGTGTCATTATTGTTATTCTCGTGGATGAAGTTATTGATTGTTTCTATGATTTGTTGTTTGACCCACTCATTCTTTAGGATGAGATTGTTTAGTTTCCAATTAACTTTCAGTCTACCATTTCATGGGTCTTTATTACATGTATTTTTTATTGCATCATGATCTGAGAAGGATGCATTTACTGTTTCTGCCTTTCTACATTTGACCATGAGTTTTATGTGCCTTAGTGCATGGCTAATTTTTGAATATGTGCCATATACCACTGAGCAAAATGTATATTCCTTTCTATCCCCATTCAGTTTTCTCCAGACATCTATCATGCCTAACTTTTCTAACATTCTATTCACCTCTTTAACTTTTTTCTTATTTATTTTGTGCCTAGATTTATCTGATTCTGAGATGGGAAGATTTAGATCCCCCACTAATATAGTTTTGCTGTCTATTTCCTCTTGTAACTTTTTTAACTTCTCTTCTAAGAGTTTGGATGCTTTACCACTTAGTGCATACATGTTTAGTATTGATATTACTTCATTATCTATGGTACCTTTTAGCAAGATGTAGTTTCTTTCCTTATCTCTTTTAATTAGATCTATTTTAGCCTTTTCTTTGTCTGAGATAATCTGAGATAAGGATTGCTACCCCTGCTTTTTTTTTTTTATTATTTTTTTTAGTGAGGCAATTGGGGTTAAGTGACTTGCCCAGCGTCACACAGCTAGTAAGTGTTAAATGTCTGAGGTAGGACTTGAACTCAGGTCGTCCTGACTCCACGATCAGTGCTCTATCCACTGCGCCACCTAGCTGCCCCTTACCCCTGCTTTTTTGACTTCAGCTGAAGCATAATATATTCTGCTCCAACCTTTTACTTTTACTCTGTGCATATCTCTCTGCTTCAGATGTGTTTCTTGTAAAAAGCATATTGTAGCATTCTGATTTCTAATCCACTCTGCTATATCCACTGCGCCGCCTAGCTATCCCCACGTGATTCTCTTTTAATCAAACACAACATTATAAGTTAATACAAGGGGCAGCTAGATGGCACAGTGGATAGACCACTGGCCCTGGAGTCAGGAGTACCAGAGTTCAAATCCAGCCTCAGGCACTTAACCCTTACTGGCTGTGTTAATACAATCATAAGAACAGTAATATAAAATAGATGGTTGTGTATAGCTGTGGGTACTAGACTTAGAGTCAGAAACCTGAGTTTATATTCTTGACAAGTTTTTTGCTTTTTTCTGTACCTCATTTTCCTCATCTAGAAAATTAAAGGCCTGGTTTAGTTATGTTTCCCATCAACTCTAAGAGACATTTGACTTGACAGAAAGACCACAGAAAAGCCATTTGTAACAGAAACCTGAATGGACAGAATCTTCCAAATTGTTTTTCACTTTACTTTATAAAGAATTGTGGCATTGTTATGATAAAACATGACTGTCATATTTGTTAAGAACTTTTGAAAAATTTCCAAACACTAAGGTGGGTATTTTTACAGTAGACATCACTAGCCTTTGATAATAACAGTATTTCAACTCTGTTTTATGCTTTATAGACCTTGCCTACATATTTGACTGCATCAGAGTATCTACACCAATTCATTTAGATGAATTTATTATTCTAGAGTTAATTAAAGAATGCACTGTTGTTCTTCTCTGCCCACCTCTTTTACAGCTTCTTTGTAAATCACCTCTTCCACATCATAGACCATTTCCTAGAGGAATATCTTACTCTACAATCCATACTTTCCCAAATAATTGAGAAAAGCTCCTTTTAGACCACTATTTCAATAATGCTCCAACTAAGCTTCACTTCCTCTCTCATTTCCTCCTCTTTAGTTTTCTAGTCACTACTTTATTTCTCTCCCCCTTTTATCCTACAAATTTGGAACTTAGCACTCTGATGAAATCAATTATATCACTATTTTTGAATGGGATGTGCCAGTCTAATCACCTAGGGCTGCCCTCCCTATTCTTGTGACTTTTCTGAACTAAGTATTCCTCCTTAGCCACCATTTTTCTTTGTTTCTTTCAATAGAATTTCTTTGTATCTCTGGTAATTAACACAGTGTTTTGCCACTTTGTAAAGCCTTAAATATATTTTTAAAATCATTCTTAAGAATGTTCACAGGGCTGCTAGGTGACGCAGTGGATAGAGCACTGGACCTGGAGTCAGGAAGACCTGAGTTCAAATTAGGCCTCAGACACTTAACAATTACTAGCTGTGTGTCCCTAGGCAAGTCACTTAACCCCAATTGTCTCACCCCCCAAAAATGCATAAGAATGTTCACTGGACAATTATCTAATCTAACTAATATATTCCAAGGATCTTGAAAAGTTCAATGGTGTTTTAGTGGAACAAATGCTGAATCTGAGATTAGAATTAGTGGAATTGAATTCTAAATCAGACATAGACTGGTATGACAAAGATCAAGTCACTTAGTTTCTCTAAGTCCCAGTTTCTTCATCTATAAAACTGGGATAATAAAAACTGTGCTAACTACCTTACTTAATTTTATGAACAAAGTATTCATAAACCTGAGGGAACCACAAAATGTCTATTATTTTCATAATTATGATTTTTACCTAAAAACTTCATCTAACCATTTACCACTGATCCTCCACTTTTTATCTTCTCTCTGTCTCCTGAAATGCCCCTGGAGTTTTGTACTGCCTTGTGCATGTTAAGTTGATAACTAATTAATTTCACTGTCACCACCTTTAATCGAAATATCAAATTTCATCATCATTGCCTTTAAAGATTTTACCATTACTCTTTCTGATGCTGCCCTGCTGTTTTGAAGTTAAAGCCAGCTTTGGATCTTCATTCAAATGACATAACTTAATTTAAAAATGAGGTGTCAAGAAAATATCAAACTCACTAAAAGGAATTAAACATTTTAAGTTTTTATATCTACAATGGCTTTCTTCTCCTTTTACATCCTTTTATTGCATGATATCCATGAATCTTCATTTTTACAGCAGTTAGAGTTAAGCAAATAGCTAAAGCACATTCTTCATGTGCTTCCCTATGGTTTTTGACTGGAGTTTAGTTTTCTATCCAGACAGATAAAAAAATTTCACAAATAACTCTGGCTTATTTATACTGTCTCAAACTTTCTGGTATCAGGACCCCCTTAACACTCTTAAAATTATTGAGGATCCCCCAAAACTTTTGGTTTATCTATTAATATATATCATATAGGAAATGAAAATACCCAACTATTATTATGAAAATAGTTCTGAACACATGGACCTTTTGAAATGGTCTCAGGAACCCAGATATCTGGATTTTTAATTCACAGATGTATGCTAATAAAAAGGAATGATAACGCATCAGAAGTCACCTTTGGAGGATGATCCATTTCATAATATCTTTAAATAATTGTCTATACTAATAATAATAAATGGTTAAACTATGGTAAATAATAAGCCCTTAGGATATCTTAGACACAGTGATGTTGAAAAGACCCTTGAACATGAGTTCATACTACTTAAAGTCCCAATTCTGCTATTTAGTAGTTATGTGATGTTGAATAAGTCATTTCATTTCTTTAAGTTTCATTTTTGTTTCCAAATAGAAACGGGGTGGGGGGGGAATTTTGTACTTTAACTTCAAAGATTTTTGAAGATTCAATAAGATACAAAAATATTTTATAGAAATGTCAGTTACTAATAATATACATATATAAATGTATATACATATGCATGCATATCTATCCATCCATCCATCCATCCATCCATTGCTCCATCTCACTTAAACAATTGCATAGTACTTAACTGACAAGATTCCTCTAAAATATGTATATATTCCATGAGATGCAAAATGGAGATAACCCAGTGCTTGGTGTAAGGAAGCATGAGTTAGAGTCTTCTGACATTTACTTACATGGGCAAATCACTTATTTGTTCTGTCTCAGTTTCCTTATCTAGCAAAATAGAGATAATAATACTATTTACCTCTCAGTGTTCAGCAGCCAGTAAAGGACGAGACTAATGGCCGGCAGAAGGACCTTGGAGTTTATGCCCTAGATACAGCTAGAGACAGGTTTAGACTAGGTGGCTTATTCCTCACCCAAAACCTAAGCAGATCAAACTGGAACCCCATCAGAAGGTAGTAACATGGGAAAGTAAAGGGGATAAAACTGAGGCCTGAGCTGAGACCCCAAAATGAAATTAGAACATACTGTTTGTTTCCCTGAAGTCTGTGGTTTAGTACCAACTTCCTGACATATGCCTCTGTTTACTGAAATATGCCTTCCTGTCTGCCAAGTAACTTACCACAATGTACCTGTGAAAACCTGCATGCATTTCATGCCTAAGAGATATAAAAATGCAGCTTGGACACTTGTTGGGGGTCCAGAGTATCAGAGGCTACTCTGCTTTGGGCTGGCTCATCAATAAACTGCTCTTCTTTATTCCTGAGTGCCTTTGGGTTTCTCCGTCGGAATTTCCCACAACATTTGGTGCGATTGATCGGCTGGGAAACCCACTCAGGTAGGTTGTATTGGATATCCTCTGGTGAGGAACCCAGAGCTGAGAGCACCAGGAGACCTGCCCCTGAACAGAAGTGGCACCACCTGCAAACTGTTAGCAGGAGTCTCTTCAGGAGCGGCAATCCCAGGACCGTAGCTACTCCACCGACTGGGTTCTGCTTGGAATTTGGAACAGTGGGCTCCTGGAAGACCCCGGTAAGGTAAGGCCCCCGGGGTGCCGTGTCTGTAGTCAAGCCCGCCCCAGGCGGAAGGGGCGACTGATCACCTCCCGATACAGGTTCGGGTACAAGTTCAGGTTCAGGTTCAGGGCTCACCATTTGGGTGGGATTGTTTAACTTCTGTTTGATTCTGTGAATGTGTGTGTGTGTATGTTTTCGCTCCACAGCCCAAAGCTAAGGAGTCTGAGTGGGCCTTCCCCATCTCGTGACCAAGCAGAAAGGCACCTGGCTCTTTGAGCACCTCCATCCCTTCTCTCTCTCTGTGACCCCTTACATTCTGTCCTTTCCTCATGGGTGGGACTCAGTCTCAGCATACAGTCTAAGACTGTATGATTAGGAATTTTAAGACCAGGTTCAGGGGAGATTATGGCGTCAGGATGACTCCGAGGCATCTCCGAACCCTGTGCACCTTGGAGTGGACACATTCAATGTAGGTTGGCCCTCAGAGGGAACTCTAGACCCACAAATCACCAGAGCAGTTTACAGGGTGTTAGTTGATCTCACAGACAAGCCCAAGCACCCAGATCAGTTCCCCTATATAGACTCCTGGTTGGAAGTTGTCCGCACTAAGCCCCCATGGGTTCGGATGTGTAAGGGAGCACAGGAACAGGCTAGCATTTTTGTTGGCCAGGCATCAGGGTCAGACCCCCAGAAGCCAGTCATCTTATAGGGGGCACCAGGAGATGAGCTTCCCCCATATATCTCAGCTTCAGCTCCACCACCACCCCGGAATCTGAAACTGTATCAGCCTCTGGCTCCCTATGAGATACCATCTCTATCAGACTCATCTCCTCTACTCCTCTGGACCTTTCCCCAGACCAGAGAGGGGTAATAAGTCCCCCTGATGTAGCAAGGCCAGACCTGCCTTCCAGATGCCCCTCCGAGACACCCTGAGGCAGGGCCGAGAGAACCCAGATGGGACTTACCAACCAGACCGGTCTGTCTTCTATTATCACCCCTTTATCACCACTGACCTCATGAATTGGAAAAACCATACCCCTCCCTACTCTGAGAAGCCCCATCCTGAACTATGGGCTCTCATACGTGCCCTGCAACTGGCAGAGGACATGTCAGTGAACATTTATACTGGCTCACGGTATGCTTTTGCAACCCTCCACATCCAGGGGGCCATCTACAAGGAGTTGGGGACTCCTTACTTCAGGGGACAAGCATATTAAAAACCAGTCTGGGGGGAAACTAGGTGGCACAGTGGATAAAGCACCAGCCCTAGATTCAGGAGGACCTGAGTTCAAATCCAGCCTCAGACACTTGATATTTACTAGCTGTATGACCCTGGGCAGGTCACTTAACTCCCATTGCCCCGCAAAAAAAATACAAAAACAAAAACAAAAGCAAAACAGTCTGAAATCCTGCAACTGCTTGAGGCTGCCTGGAAACCCAGAAGGGTCTCAGTCATTCATTGCTGAGGCCATCAGGTTGGGGATGATCCCATCATAAAAGGGAACGATCTTGCTGACAGGACAGCCCAACAGGCAGCAGAATCAGCTAGCACAAAATGCGGGTTACCTCCTTGTGCAAAGCAGGAAATCAGCACCAGTAGAAACTGAAAATGAAGCCCAAGCCCTAGCATACACCCCCGAGGAGGTAGACTGGGCTCAGAAGGAGGGGGCACAACAGAACACCACTGGGAATTGGGTGCTCCCAGATGGGCATCTCTTCAGATCATGAAGGAGCAGTGGGACCTGCCAGCAGGCTGTTGGCCCAGAAGTGGAAGACTGCCTGACATAGACAGCTTTCCCAAGACCCCTGTGCTGATGCATGAGACTCATTTAAACATTTTGATTTTCCTCCTCTGTGAACTGGCACTTGCTATATATCTGTTTTGCCTGAATAACTGCATTATCGTCTTCCTGGTTCCCCAGCTGTCTGTCTATGCTGACTCAGACATTGTTTTCCGAGTTATGGCTGTGTCCCCTGAACTGGAGGAAGTGGGGAAATCAAAGCGGGCCCTAGATGATGCCCCTCTAGAACCTGGGGGTATAGAGAAGGCATCAAAGGGGGGAATAATATGGGAAAGTACAGAGGATAAAACTGAGGCCCAATCTGAGACCCCAAAATGAAAGTAGAACATACTGTTTGTTTCCCTGATGTCTGTGGTTTAGTACCAACTTCCTGACATATGCCTCTGTTTACTGAAATATGTCTTCCTGTCTGCCAAGTAACTCACCACAATGTACCTGTGAAAACCTGTATGCATTTCACGCCTAAGAGATATAAAAATGCAGCTTGGATATTTGTTTGGGGCCCAGAGTATCAGTGGCTACTCTGCTTTGGGCCAGGGAATCAATAAACTGCTCTTCCTCATTCCTGAGTGCCATTTGGGTTTCTCCATCAGAATGTCCCACAACAGTAGGACCAACCCATTCCACAGGAATATATGCCATAATCATAGTAAGAGAAAGGATCCAAGTAGAGCATGGGGAGCAAAATCACCTGATATTTGGGAGGAGGTCAGCTCATATATCATATTTGCAAATATGCCTAAAAATAATAGGAAAGTGATTATTGTTAAATGGACTTGGGAACTTGGTGAGGTTAAGTGGTACAGCTCCTATGGAAATAAACTTAGAACTATGTCCCCATAGTCATTACACTGTATCTATCTATGTATAACCATCTATGTATCTATCCATGTGTCTATGTATCTATCTATTATCTATCTATCTATCTATCTATCTATCTATCTATCTATCTATCTATCTATCTATCTATCTACCTATCTATCTATCTGTTGGTCTGTCAATATATTTTCTTTCATTTCTTTTCAATCCTCCCTCCCTTTTCTCCCTTTTCCCTTCTCCTTTCTTCCCCCTACCTCCTTCTCCCTCCCCCCTTCTCTCTCTGTCTCTCTGTCTCTCTCTTGGGGGAGGGGGTCAAAGTTGACTCCTATTTCAGAACCAGGGGATCTAAAAGGATGGTAGACCCATTGACAAAAATGTAAAAGTTCAAAAGAGTAGTAGGCTTTGGATTCCAATTTTGTAATGTTGGCATGAGATGTCTCTGAAAAATCCAATTCATACTAAAGATAAACTTTGGGATATGCTACTGTGGTTATATCATTAAAAAAAAATCTACCAAAGTCCAAGTACTGAGACATACAACTTCTAGCAATGTTAACGGGTTAGTGAAATCTCACATCAAAAATCAAAATTGCTCTTTGATCTTAATTATAGTAATTTCTTAAAGGCTAATAACCCTTTAAAATAAACCTAGCTCTGATACACACACACACACACACACACACACACAGATGTGTATGTGTATATGATGTATATGCATATGTGTGGTAAAAATTATTTGGGAGGGGCCACACCTGGCCCACCCTGAGGTTATAAAGGTAGCTTTTGAAGGACCTCCCCTTTTGGTGGAGGGGAGATTGAACGCTCCCAGAAGGGAAGCAGGCTACTTCCCATATGTGAGTTCACACTCATTCTTTTGATCAGGGCCCTTGAGTTGGCAGCACTCTAGCAACTTTAGACTGACTGGTCAGGCATGGGTGAGTTAATGACGGAAAACCCTAAATTCCTTTGAACTAGCTTAATTGGAAATCAGTCTGGGGTTGCATAGGTTAAGTTTAGAGTTAATAATATTCATCTGTATTTCCATTTTCCTATTTCCTTATCTTTGATTTTTATTAGTTTCACCTTTGTTGTTTAATTAATTCCCAAGTAATAAAATCTGATCCTTTTGTGAACTAAAGCTTAGAATCTCCTTTCTTATTGGTCTGGGAGAAATATCTAAAAAAGCACTGTTCAGAGGGGAGGATTAAACCTTAAAGGTCCCTCATATTTCTGGGACCCCAATATTAAGGTGAGTCACCCAAATAATGGTCAGTATATCAAATTTTGGCCCTCACATATATGTATATATGTGTATACAGACACACACATATACATATATGTGAATTAAAAAACCCTCTCCATTTTTGCTTTAGGCACATATAACAAATTTTCATTTCCTCTTATATTTGGTGCTGTTTTACAACAAGACCAACTCCAATAAGTCTTTCTCTATGACATCAAAATATAATTCAGTGAAATCGGGAGTAACTGAAAGACAATACATATAGCCAAAAACAGCAAGGGGTAGAGCTCTTACTAAAACCCTCTGATAAGATTAATTTTGCTGAGGGAAAATATGGCAATGGCAGGATTGTAAACACTAGTCAGATTTGATCATTTATCACAAGAATTCACCCATGTTTTATGAAATATCCTATATTCTGTGACAAGGGTATTAGTGATTATGGCCCAATGGTTTTCATGCACTTTATATAACTGATCGGAGCCTAATAAAGAAAAACAAATGAAAAGCATTTCCATTCATCATTTGTGCCATCATTTACAAAGGTGGGGGGGAGGGTTGAATAGCTATGATTCTGCTTTGCCTAATTAATCAAGTATAATATGACCTTAATGATAGATGAGAGGAACATTGATGGAAGGAATGCATCTAAACAAATGATATAGATTAAAAACAATTTTTTAAAAAAAATCCTGATCTCTACACTTTTGTTGTATATCTACTCAATCCTTTCTGACAATGCAAGGTTGTATGTAGAGTGTCTTGAAGTCAGGAGACCTGGGTTCAAATCTTCCTTTGCCCCTTACTACTGTAATGTTGAACAAGCTACTTGACCTTTCTAGATATCAGGTTCTTCATCAGCCAAATGAAGAAATAGGATTGAATGACATCTAAGGTCTCTTGAAGCTTTAAATCTCATCATCCTATGACCTAGAATTTGGGCTGCTCAGTGTCAGGTGAGTCACCAAGGAAATCTATAGACTGTAGGTAGTTAACATTCTTACTATGTGTAAAACCAGGATAATTAAATAGAATATTGAGTCCATAGCATATAAAAAACCCAGAAACAAACAAGCAAACAAACAAACAAAAACAAACAGAGGGCCAATGTGATTTAATGAACTGCATCTAGGCTTATCTCAGAAAGAGCTTCTGGGTTCAAAGTATTCCCATGGCCAAATGAATGGATCAAACTAATTTCCCCCCATTTTCCTTCCTTTGAAATAGTGACTTTATAGTTTACCAGTTGTGGAGTCAGTATGAGATTACTTTTAGACATATATATTTTCTCAGCCCATTATATCTTATTTTTCCTTGGCAATAAATTTGTTTTAATAAAACACTCTAGAAAGCTCTAGAAAATGGATTTTCATGACAGTGGTCTGTCATGGTTCTCTCTCCTGACAACTATACTTAGACATATGTACACTAGTCTTCTCCCTACAACCTCCAGGTTAGTTATTTTTATTCATCCACTTGATGATAATTATCATTTTCATGTAGATAACTTTCAATTTTACATATCTGAATCCTCATCCCTCTCTGAATTGGAATTCAAATTTTCCAACTCTTTGTCCTGTAGACACACCAAACATAATATATAAAAACTTCAACCCCCCAAAAAAACAAAAACAAAAACCTCATTATTTTGCCCCCAATACCTTCCATTTTTCTGCCTTATCTATTGCTGTTAAGGGAACAGCTCTTCTCTTAACCATAAGTATAAAACCTCACATCTTTAATTTTGTTTCCTCATTTACCACCAGTATCGTATTGGTTGTCAGGCATTCCTCATTCATAATATCTTTTATGTCTATACAAAGTTTATGTCCATTAAAGTTCTAGCCCTCATTATATTTCATAAATCACCTTTCTGACTATGTTATTACTATCTTGCTCAAGAGACTATATTGTCTCCTTCTTGCCTTTAGAACAAAATTAAAACTTCTTTGTGTCAGTCCTTTAAAACCTCCCCAATCTGCCTTCTGTCTATTCTTCCAGACTGATTATACATTATGCTACTTTGGCAAGAAATATTTCATGATTGTCCTTAAGGCTAGTGTCTTACCTTTGTAAATTATCTCTAATTTTTCTCATATATCCTGTCTGAACATAGATGTTTAAATATCATCTCCTCCACTGGAATATGAACACTGTGAGGATAGGAAATATTTTTTTCTTTCCTATCCCAGCACTTCATACAGTGCCTGGACCATAGTAGATATTTAATAACTTTTTGACTTGACCCCTCCCCTTAGTCACACATTCACTATGATTAGAAAACCTGACCTACTTAAGAACTTGGCCTCCATGTTTTTATAATCTTTTTCCTATGACTCATTTACACTGCTTCCTTACAACCTCTTTACTCATTTATCCTATCGAAACTCAAATTGATCTGTCTCCTACAAGATGCATCTTATGATTCTTTCATTTGATGACTCCCCAATATTGTGTATTTATTTTGTATTTACTTATATGTGTGTAAGTTATTTATCTTAGAAATACATACATCTTGTCTTTGTATTCCCAAAATCTAGCATAGTCCCTTTTATGTAGTTGGTATTTTCATTATCTTAAGTTCAAAACAACATATTTTAGCAGGCTTGGACAATACCTGAAGGCTCAGGCTAGTGACCATATCTAATAATGTATATGGTATAGCAATAAACATCCATAATCAATCACCTACTTCCTGAGGAAGAAAGAATGCTTGTTGAGATAATTTTGGTTCCAGATCCTATTATACAATTTATTTGCTAAACATACTGTATACTACATTTAAATTCTCTCCATCATTTAATTATGTTTCAAAGTTCTGGAGGATTAATATAGAATAAATTCATTCAGTCATCTTTCAATAATAACAACAATAATATTATGAATATTAGCTAGAATTTATATAGTACTTTATAGTTTGCAAAGTGCTTTAATAATAATAGTATCTCATCTTGTCTTCACAAAATCCTGGGAGGTAGGTGCTATTGTTATCCTTACTTTATGGATGAGGAAATTTATGCAGACAAAGGTTGAGTTTCTTGCCCACAATCAAACAGCTATTAAGTTTCTTAGATAAAATTTGATCTTGAGTCTTCTTGACTCCAGGATTAACAAAGATAGACTGAACTCCTAACAAGTATGAGGTACTATAATAAGCACTGTGGTGACTATAATGACAAATACAAGAAGGTCTTTGTCCTCAAGAGTACAGTGGAGGGGGAAGCTAGGTGGTGCTGTGGATAAAGCACCGGCCCTGGATTCAGGAGTACCTGAGTTCAAATCTGGCCTCAGACACTTGACACTTACTAGCTGTGTGACCCTGGGCAAGTCACTTAACCCCCGTTGCCCTACAAAAAACAATGTGCAGTGGAAACTATTGTGATAATCACTGATTTCAAAGTATCAGGAATATCAGAAATGCCATGCAAAAAACAAGAGGTAGGTTGCATTTTTTGGTCAGTTTTCATCTTTAACTCCTTCAACTATTATTTAAACCATGACTTCCAATATAAAATAACAGTAATTTTGTTCATCCTCTATTTACCAATCAGGAGAATCTATTCAGGTATAAGATTCATTAGACTAGCTTCTGGTTAGCTTAAGTTCCAGAATGGCTGGAAAATTAAAGGTGAACTTTACTAATTTTTAATAAAAATATCATATTCTGTCTTGCTGTTATAAGACAAAAAACTTTGTAATAATATGACTGAGGGCATAGTAGAAAGGATTTCACTTTTTGTATGTTATAGCATTTTTCAAAGAAGGAAAAAAATCAACAACAACAACAGGGAAACTTTTACAAACATATTGGCCAATTGCTTTGGGCTTTGGAGTAATCACAGCAAAATGCTTTGTTGGCTGATTTCATGTTACATCCCAGGCTCTTTTCTCAAAGCACAGTCCTAAAATTGCTTTGCCATTTTTTTTTCAATTACCAATAAAATTTGTCAAAGGGCCACATTTAGAAGTGAGTTCTGTGCTGAAGTCAGCTCTTTTATTTATATTTAGTAGCCCTGCAGCTTTTGTGTTGAATATTCCTATCAGTATATAAACATTCAGACAATTATCTATTACCCCAATGGCACAAAATGCTTGATTTTTTTTCTTTCATAGTCTTTCCTCATATCACAGCTCAAAACATCTATTTACAAGGTTGTAAAGAGGGATATTCAGTGGGCATTATTTTGTGATGAATATTTGTGATATAATAAATTATCATAGGAATTTTTTGTGACTGAAAGGTATTAGAATCCTGAAAATAATATATTTTATGATTAGTTCAATGGTGCAAAAGATAGTATTGGATAGCCTGTTAAATTATACAGAAATTTCCTAAAGGTAAATTTATGGACAGAAAATATTTGCCCTTAGACATGAGAGTCAGTAATGGGAAGGGAGAAAAACATAAAGGTTCAAAGAATCACCAAAAAAAGAAAACACAAAAAGAAAGAACCACAAGGATTATTTATTACAAGGTATCCCTGACCAATAATACCTTCTATAGCATTCTCAGCAAGTGCTTTTCCAATATATCTTGAATGATCTTGTTGTACTTTTGGATAGTTCTACTTGTTATTATTACTATTACAAGCATTATTTTTGGTAGTATTAATAGCAACAATAGTAGTATATAGTATACTACTTTACTATATCTCCCTCATAATAAAATAAGGAAGCTTCTTCTAAGGCTCTTCACTCTTTTGAATCATTATGCTCTGAGTCACTGAAGACCTACAAGTGACATGGATTTTAATTTTAATTATGCCCTCATAAAGTGTCTTGGGTGAATCACTTGCCTGAATTCCTTTTTTACCTATATACTGTAGTAGTATACTATATACTCTGTGTGCTGTTCAGAAAATCTCCTGACTCAGGTATTAACTAATAGAATGATATTGGACAAGTCATTTTATTTCCCTAAATGTCCATTAGCTCATTTGTAAAATTAAGAGGATGGACTTGAATTCTAAGATATCTTTCAGATCTAAATCTATGATGTTACAGTTTCTCAGTAGAGGTTGTATTGCTATACTGCAGAAAAATATACTAATTTTGGAAATTGAAGAAAATATGAGTAAACTTCCATCACAATCACTTCTGCATGCAAGAATATGGCATAGTGGATAAAAAACAAACAAAAAAAAACCAGCTTCAAATCTAGTAGGATCTGAACCCGTGTCCCAACTCTGATCTATACTAACTGTTTGACCCAGTGCAACCCTCTTAAGTCTCTCAGGGTTCCAGTAAACACTCTTAAGTTATTAATGGTATCGAAGGAGATGACCTTTAAGGGAGTTTCCTCACCCAAGAGTTCTTTCCACTAATGTAATCACAAATCCAATTCCTACCCTTATTCCTAACAAATTAAAATTAATAGAAGAGTCAATGGAATGGTGCATAATAGTAATGTGTGAGTTGCTATATAGACTGAAAAATTTTGAAGAACAGAAACAATAGACATCATCAGAAAAAATTAATTAGAGATGGGCTGGTCATATGGCAAGGGTAAGAAATGATAGGTAGACAGCACAAGTGCTCTAGTGTTATCATCACTGGTTTTGGAAAAGTAGAGGAAGACTCCAGCATGTTCTAATACCCTTTGTGGTGAACAAATGTGGAGACAGCATGGAGAGCTTGCTATCTC
Source organism: Dromiciops gliroides (assembly GCF_019393635.1). Lineage (NCBI taxonomy): Eukaryota > Metazoa > Chordata > Mammalia > Microbiotheria > Microbiotheriidae > Dromiciops > Dromiciops gliroides. The sequence goes on from NC_057861.1 coordinate 212,720,887, forward strand.
AATCATATAATGAATGTCAATCAATAAACTCACAAGATCATATATTCAGTGGAGAGTTTAAAAATTTGCTACTACTATTTTCTGAAAGTATGAATTGCTTAAATTCCTTTGAAATTATTGTCATAAAATTATGACTATATGTCATATATAAAACAAATAGCTATTTTGCATGTAAATTATTAGCATAAACAGCTCCTTCTAATACCTGAATGTTAATTACAAATTTTATTTCAGGAATATATATTGAAAACTTCTCTTATGAGAAATGTCATATCTCTGAAGAGAAATGTCAAAATCTCTGATGTGATGTTACTTTTTGTCCTTGAAAGATCAAAATGAATTTGCTTTCTCCCCAGGAGAATGGAGAAGTGGTATTTTATGGAATTAGACTGAAAAAAAAATTATTGATAAAATCATCACCACCACCTTTCTCTAGGGAAAAAAAGACTAGTATATATAGAGATGTAGAGCAAATAAGTTCTCTCTCTCTCTCTGTATGTGTGTGTTTGTGTCTCATGAAGATGGAGAGAGACAGAAACAGAGACAGAGACAAAGAAAAACAAAGGCAGAGAGAGAGACAAAAGAAAGACACAGAGATAGAGAGCACAATTATCATAGAGATGTTATCTTTTGGCAGTGAACCCTGTTAATGTTTATAGACTGGAGAAGACAATAATGACATAGTTCTCTGAACAATAACCAGAATAACTGTCTGTGAAATCTAAAGGAAGTTTCCAAAGACAATACGTGCCCATTACACACTCCTGCTCACCCACAAATTCCTTTGTGCATTAAAATAAATGTTTAATGGGGAGATTGTTTTCTAATTGTAATTTCTTAATTAAGTTAATAGGGAAAAGCATTCAGAAAGTGTAAAGCATGGTGGGAAGGAAATATCACCCACCAAGTACCATGTCCCCTACTGTGGTGATTAAATTCACAGAACTGTAATTAAATAAATAGTAACTGTGGGTATCAGAAGCTTACTCTTTCGTTCTACTTTATAGGGTGATTAGAAGGGCTCTCTTAAGCACAGGCAGTATGGAGTATGCAGTTTTGGTGCTCTGAATCCCATGCATTTTTAAAAGGAGCATTTATATCAATTACAAAAAAAAAAACAAAACAAAAACCCTTCCTTACAATCTGTTCTAAGATCATAACTAAAAATAATACACAGTTCCTGATGAAAGATGGAATTCTCATGAATGTAGGATTATTCAGAATTGACTGGGTATTTGTTTTAATAGTTATCTCCTTTAATGGTTAGGAACTTTACCAAAATCAAGACCAAATGACCTAATCGAAGGTAATGAAAAATTTAGACTTAAGAGAAAAATTAAGTCGGGCAGAAGAGGGAATAGGGGAGAGAAGGGGTTTGGGGAGAGGTCTCCTGCCCATTGGATTGATTTTATTTTGATTTATCTGATTCACATTTACCACATAGTATTAGCTTTGCTTTAATAATCTTATGGTCCTAGGGCTTGTGGATGACTGCTCATTTACTTTTCTTCAGATGTTTCTTCATATAGAAGAGTTCTATAAGTCAGATTTTCATAAAATAAGAAGGTCAAATTATCCCAATATTGTTCGACCAATGGACAGATATTCCCAGGTGGACAAGCTGATCTTTGGCTAATCTCCTGAAATATCTAAACCTCTACACTTCATTTACCATTAGCTCTCCCTGAACCAGATATTTACCTGTAACTTTGCACAAATGATTTGTCCATGACTGTGACCATCTCAGACTAGTTAGACTTTCTGTAAATTAGATTAATTTTTGAAGTCTATGATTCTAACATGCACAATGTTCCTTTCTCAGAGACCTTGTGCTATAAATTAGTTATTTACCACATTACTCTGCCATCTGAAATTAATTCTGATTCTAACAATTAGAAGCCATATGGTCCCTCTTCTCATCTGTGCTATCTTTACAGGTTCTTGGAAAGTTAATAACTCTCACTTTTTTTGCTGAAATAAAATTGCACTTTTAATTCAATTTTATAAAACTTTTTAAATGCTAAAGCATCATTTTAAATGATTTTAATTAAAGCAGTAAAGTAGGCTACATTTTCATAAGCTCAAAGATTTCAGAGTTGAATGACATGTGAGTAGCCAGCTAGTCTAACGCTTACCCTCAGAAGAATCTCCAATACAACGTACTCTATGAGTTTTGAAGTACCCTTTACTTGAAATCACTGATATTGGGAAAATGTTACCTTCCAAACACTTTAGAATACCTACATTAGTTGGAAAGTTTTTGTTTTTCCTGACATCATGCCTAATTTTTTCAATTATTTTATAACTCCTACTCTTGTACTCTGAAGTGAAACAGAACAAATCTAATCTTTTACCTACACAAAATAGCCATTAAAATATGTGTAGATAGTCATCAAGATATAATGTGTCGTCCCCCCCCCCCCCCGCCGCCGGGGCCTTCTCTTGTGACTGAACACCACCAATTCCTTCTCTTAAGTACCATATACTACTATCTCAAGCCTTTCATCAGTAAATTACCTTCCTCTGGATACTGTTTAGCTCATTTATGTCATCTCTAAAATGTGGTGGCTAAATATTCCAGAGATAGCCCAAAGACGGCAGATTGTGGTAGTATCATGTCTTATTACTGAAATCTATCCCTTTTTATTCATTAGAAAATTTTACCAAGTTTTTGATTTTCTGATGATAAAATGTTACAATCAATAAAAATATGTTTTAGTATCAATAAAGTTCCATGGTAAATTTTACTTAATGCTTAAGTATAAAGAGTTCATGAAGATACATCAAAGATTTTTTTTTTTTTTGCTTGTGGACTAGTCCTTAGGAAGAGGAATTTTCTAATTGTACTTTTGTGTATCTCTGAATGTTGGTCTATTGTTACAATTTCTATGCCATTTTGATTAACTATTTTGCTACCATATAGTTAAACCATTAACTGTAGTGATGTTATTCTGAACTCAGTATCTCAAGGATAAACAAAAATGGCTATAAACTAGGATATCAGTAATCAATGGACAGTGTATACAATATTTCTGTATGGTGTGTAGGTTTCTTTCCCATATATCTCAAAATAAAAGAAAACAAAAAAAAATAAGCAATCACTTTCTGTACATTAGCTAAACCCTTATGAAGAAGCTACATGTACAGATAACCTAGTTCAAATTGAAGGCTTCAGCCACTTGGTGAAATAGATCTCTAAGAAAAGCTGTTTTGATATGCTAATGAGCCTATGAATTATTCATGAGGTATAGCTCACCCAGGACCTTGGCATCAACTCTTGCTAAGAAAAAAATGGTTTTATTTTACTGTCTTTCATTTAATTTGAATGTCTTACTAGGAAAAAGGAATATAAATGAAAGGCTATCAATATTTATCTTTGATTTTGGAAAAGCAGATTTGCAGAGTACCAAAGGTTTCTGTCAAATACCCAACTCTTCCCATTCATGTTAGAAATGGAAATATTATTGTGAAAATGATATGGGTTAAATTTCATTTTTTTTGGTATTTGTCATTCACATACACTATAGCCAGTTATACTAAATGAATAATAATTTTGATGTATATCTGTCACTTGATTTTATTTTATTCCCATTCATGTTCTTTGAATAATGACCTCAGGGAAAAAAAAAAACAAACTAGTAATCTGAAGACAGTTTACTTCACCAAGAGATGTGAAACTGAGAATCTGTTGGCCCATCTACTTTGGTTCCTTTAAAAATGTACAAGGAGTAAGTTCTCAGAACTCACAACATGATCACTTCAAAAAAAAAAAATTCTCCAAACAATAGCATACAACAATTCCTGGAGCAGCAAAACCCACAAAAGAACAGCTGAGATCATTTTCCAGCCATAGATGGCTTAGAAAGAAGGCAGGAGGGGGCTGCTGTGCCATGTCAGGAGTGGAGCCCAACCCTGAGGTCACGCTATCACAGATCCATTCCCAGGCAGACTTAGCCTGGGAAGGAGACCCCCAGAGCCTCTGAATCAGCTGCAGTGTCATCTAGAACTAAGCTCACTGTCTGCTGAGAGGGCTGAGCGGTTGGCAGGGGGCAGATTACAGGAGTCTCTGCTGGCGCTGAGGTGGAACTTGGTTGTTTCACCCCTGGTGGGAATCAGGAAGTAGGCTTCAGGGTTGGGGGCCCAGGTAGGGGAGAGGCACAGAGCTAACAACCACAGCGCACAAAGTTTTGCTGTCTGGTTAATTAGCAAATTGGCCTGGGGTTGTCTACAGAACAGGGAACAAGCCAGGCAAGTGAAGAACATGCTCTTCCTTAAATAATACCACCTGGGACCCCCTGAAGCTTAGAACAGTATATCCTGGAAACAGTGCCCCACTTTGAGGAGTTAAAAGTCAAATAAAAGATAGGTAAGATGAGCAGAGAGAGAAAGGTGAGGACCATAGAAAGTTTGTTCTAGGTGCACCCTCAGAAGAGGATAGCAGCATTAGGGCTCCTACATCCAAAGCTTCCACGAAAAATATGAATTGGTCTCAGGCCATAGAGGTCCTCAAAAAGGACTTTGAAGATAAAGTAAGAGAGGTAGAAGGAAAAAAATGGAAAGAGAAATGAGAGTGATGTAGGAGAATCATGAAAAAAAAAGTTAACAGCTTGAAACACCAAATTGGTCAAGTGGAAAAGGAGGTACAAAAGTTCTCTGAAGAAAATCATTGATTAAAAATTAGGATTGAGCAAATAGAAGCTAATTATTTTAGGAGAAATCAAGACATAAAAAAATCTGCGAGAAGCTCAAAAGATTTTAAATCTCTCTTTCTCTCTCTCTTTTTTTTTCTCTCAGCTGGCTTACTTTTTTATTATCAAAACTTCAACACGTTATTTCTTAATCTTCATGCAAAGAAAATAGAAGTAGAAAATGATAACTTCCTATGGAGTCAGAAGACTTGAATTCTATTTCTGCCTTTGACACTCATGGGCAAGTCATTTCCGACATTGTGCCCAAGTTTTCTGTCCTTTAAAATGGACATAATAGGGGCAACTATGTGGCGCAGTGGATAAAGCACTGGCCCTGGATTCAGGAGTACCTGAGTTCACATCTGGCCTTAGACACTTGACACTTGGTGTGTGACCCTGGGTAAGTCACTTAACCCTCATCACCCCCCCAAAAAACAAAATAGACATAATAATACTTGCATTATCTGTCACATTAACCAGTGAGAAAAGTAGTTTTTGAATGTTAAAACATTATAATAAATATTAATTTAGCATCTTTTTGTACATTCTTCATTAATTTTCTATTGTAATGAAATCTGATCTCCTATTCATATAACTCAATATATTTTATTCTTTTTTCATCCTTCTTGACATCTTTGCAAGTTCTCACAACTGAACATTTTTTTTCTTTTTGAAATTCTCTTTTCCTTTGGCTTCTGTCACATTAATATCTATTTTGATGTGAAGAGAAAGAAGTTGTATGAGGAAAGCAATATGGATGCACAGGGAGCTATCTACCAAATTAGACAATTAAAAATATGCAGAAGATATAAGAAAGGATAAGTAACTGGATGAATAAAGAAGTGTGTTATGGTCCTATTTTAAACAATGCTATAGCTCAGAATTATCTGTGACTAAAAAAGAATATAAAGGATAACAACTTAGTGGGGTTAGTAATTTTGAAGGGAAAAAAAGTAGGATCAGTTAGGGGATTGGGGCAGGACTGTGATAAAAGGCTACACAGAGAAGACAGAGCTACAGGATTTTCTTTTCCTTCTGTTTTCTTTGACAAGTGAGTGGCTTTTGGAATAGAGGAAATAAAAATCCAATATTCAAGATGGATTTGATACCCAAAACAGAATGAGGTAATTTAGAAGCCCCTGATGGATTCAGGTCACTTAACTGAGTTAATTATAAGCTTTAGTACTAGAAAAAGAGGAATATTTCACTGTTTAGTTGAAGGGAACTCATGTAATACATGTCAAAGGTAGCATTTAAATTTAGGCCTTTCTAACTTCAGGTTCAAAACTCTTTCTTCTCTGCCACCATAGTATTTAGATGATAAAACAATTGATAAATAGTTGGATAGATAGTAGATAAATAAATTGATGTTAGATAAATTTTGAAATATATAGAGAATAATATCTATCTGTTCACTATCTATCTTCAACATGGATTGAACTTTCAGTGATTACTTTCTCTAAGAATCATAGAATAGCAGGATTGGAGTGGGAAAGGACCTCAGTAACCATATAGTCCAATATATTACAAAATTTAAAAAAAGAACATGTAACATTTAATAATAGGTTACACAGCTTTTGCTTGATGAGCTCTATGGAAAGACAAAAGACTACTTCTTGAGGCAACCCAGTCTACTTTTAGACAGCTGTTATTGACATCAAGCCTAGATCTTCTTTACAGCTTCCACTCTTTTCTCCTGTTTCTGTTCCCTGGGCCAAAACAAAATAAGGCTAAGGCCTCTTCCATATATGATGGGCTTTCAAATACTTAAAGACAGTTTTTAGTCCCCCAAACATATACTTTCTACCCCCCTCCCCTGACAGAGTCACAGTCTTTTCTTCTACATAATGAACATGTCCAGTTTCTTCAATGGATCCTCTAATTCAGTGCCCTTCAGCATCCTCTGAATATTTTGCAGTTTGGTAATATCCATATTAAACTGTGACACACTGAAATAAATGTAGTACTTCATATAAGATGAAAAAAGAATAAGGGGAAATATAACTATCATATTATTCTTGAAATCTTGGGTCCTCTTAATGGTACCTAAAGTCACATTAGGTGTTTTTTGATTGCCACAGAATACTGCTAATTTATATTTAAATTTTAATTCCACTAAAATAATTAGATATTTTCTAGAAACAAAACAAAACAAAACAGATAATGATCTATTCCATTATTGTCTACTCCTCCATCTTATACTAGTGAAGTGGATTTGTTTATTCCAAAGTATAAGACTTTCCATTCTTTTTAATTGAATTGCTTCTTATTAGATTCAGGTCTTTTCTTAAGCTCTTGAGATCATTTACAATACTTATTTTCATCGAATATGTTAGCTATCTGTTGAAAATTTGTGTTCTCTGCATGTAGGGTAAGCATAACTTCTATAACTTTATCCAGTCATTAGAGTAAACATTAAACAGCACTGAGCCAAGCCTAGATGCCTGGAGTAGTATACTCCAAGGGACACCTCTTGGCATATTGACAATAAGCCATTAAAAACTACTCATTAGATGTTTTCACTTGTAATCTTTTTTAATTCATATCTCTTTTCTTCACAATAAGAGTATGAAATACTATGTTAAAAGTTTTCCTTAAATAAAGTTAATCTCAGTCTAGAAACATTAACTTATCTATTACTATATTAGTAGCAGTAGTAGGCCTCCACCAGTGGCAGATGACCATGGATCAGCTTGAAGAGCCATAGGCCACAGTGTGGCTGTGCAGTCTGATATGGGAGCCACAGCTCCTGAGTGACTTATAACCGGTAACTGCTGCATCCCGTCTTGTATCTACCCCATGAGAAGTAGCTGGAGTGTCCTCTCCAGGGCGCTGGCCTGGGCGGATCAATATGTAAAACAAGCTGTTGCCCATTCAGCAGATTTTCCTTCTCCGCAACACTGGTGGATCCAAAGGAGAGGCAGAACCAATACAGTTTGGCACCAGTGCTGCTACAGGAGTTGCCAGAGGGATGTGATGTCCAACATCCAACTGCCTAAGGGACTCCAACTCCTGATTTTTCCTCAGGGTTAACTCCTGAAAGCTTTCCCATTTATGGGTATAGCCACAAGGCAGCAAAGGTTTAAAATCAGGGTTTCTTTCCCCTAGGTGGCTTGCCTGCCAAGGCTAATGAGCCCCACCTGCTGCAGCGACTGGTTTTAAGGCACCAGTGACTCACCTTCACCCCTTCTCCTGTTAGTGGAAACAGTTCTGCCACAAGAAGACCAGGAGTTGGGCTTCGGTTGTCAGAGGCTATTTGAGATGCACACTTATTGGGGCATTTTATAGAGTGGGAGCTTATCCCCACTCCCACCCCAGCATAACAAAACTTTACTATATTATTACTATACTATTACTATTATTATTATTATAATAGGGAGAAAGAAAGTAAGAAAGGGAAAAAGAATGAAGGAAAGAAAGGAAAGAAGGAAGAAAAAGAAAGAAAAAGGGAGTAAGGAAAGAAAGAAAAGTGAAGGAAAGAAGAAAGGAAGGAAAATAGGATTGAAGAAAGGAAGAGAAAGAAAGAAGACTTATCTAGCATGGCCTCTTCTATAAGGAATCCAAATTAATGGATAACTTTTTTATTAAACATTTTCACATTTTCTCAAGAAACAAAGTAAAATATAAAATACAGGGTGGTCCAAAAGGCATGAATATTTAATAACACCTTTATTTTTAAACAAATTTACAGTAACATAACATCATACATAGTATATATAGGGAATGAATTTGTATTACATGTGAAAAATAAAATCTCATAAATGGCAAAAAAAAATTTTTAAATTTCAAAATGTTATTAAAACATCAGACTCTTTCATGATTTTTTGTTCACCATGTACAAACCCTACTCTTTTTTTTAATTTAGTGCCCTTCATAAACTTGTTCCAGTCTATCTATTCTAATTTCACAGTACTCCTCCTCACACTCTATAGTTCACCTATACTGACCTACTTAGTTGTTGTCCTCCCTTCCCTAAAAATGATATGCCACCAATAAAAAGCATTTATCAAGCACTTACTTTTTCTATACACTGAAAGTGCTAGTGTTACAAAGAACAGAAATTTTTTTTAAGTATGTATTCAAAGAGCTCACTTTCTAAAAAAGGTAGACAACATATGAATAATTAAATACACAGAAAATAAACAGATTCAATGTTGGGTATTCTCTGAGGAAGAAGGCATTAATAGGAAGGGAATGATGGAGATGGAGGAGGAGGACAAAGACTGAGAAAGTCCTTGTCATTTTGTAGACTGCCTCCAGACCTAAAATGTTCACTTTCCTCAGCTCCATCTCTTGAAATCTGTAGCTACCTTTAAGGTAGGTACCTTAAAGCTACCTGTAGCTTTAAGCTCAGTTCAAATGCCACTTTTTACAACAGGTCTTTCTTGAAAATTCCAATTCTTAGTGCTATCTAAGTTCATTCACTAATTTCTTCATATTTATTTTTCATTTATTTAATATTTTTCTGTGTATAAGTTTTTTCCACAATTAAATATAAACTCCATGAGGCCATGGACAAATTATATTTTTTCTTTGTATTCTTAGTAAATAGCACAGTGCCAAGCATATAGTAGACATTTAATTAATGCTTTTTGAATTAAATTGCAATGAATTGAAGTGATAGAGGGAGCCATTCCTAGATGTACTTTTATGCTCTGATGGCAAATTTAACTTCAAAGGTTCCCTTCCCTATGATTTTTTCTGAATAGACTGTTTCTTTTACAATCAAGAAATCATTTAGAATCATATCAAAGAAACATGTCCAAAAATCTTTTGAGAGAACATCTTAGTGTTAAAAATGTTCAGCCCAAGGGAAATTGTATTTACACCATGAATATGCATTCATCCATAACCTGTATTTTTTATAGCAGCTTTCATCCTGAAGTGCTTCACAAATTGATTTATAAACTCTCCGTAGTAAAATCCTTTTCTTCATTTCTGAGATGCATTTCATCCCATTATGCATATGCATTTTGTATTATGTGAATTTCAGGAAATAGCGTGGTAATTCCCAAATCTCGCTCTGAGTTTGGGACACTACTGCATGGCTTTATGGAAACACAAATGACAAGTTGTTTACTGAAGTTTTGTGACAGATCTGTCACTGTACTAAAGTTAGGCCTTTCACTCACAGAATCAGCAAAAAACTAAAAATACTAGAAAGGTACTCAAGAATTTATCATTCATTAACAAGCATTTGTTGACATCACTATGCCTAGAATATTGTACAAGGTGCTAGCAGGAAATATGCAGAAATAGCAGGAAACTCAGTGTTTGCCCCTAAGGAATGTATCACCTATTTGTGATAGAAAAGATGTGCTCATAGAATAAATTGAAAATACATGCTAAGTAGCCTATCCTACTATAGACTTTCAAAAGATTTGATATTTCTAATGCAGAAATTCTCTCCAAGGATGCAAATCATAACTGATTCTACATACACATCTTCTGCAATGCTTTTCCTTTACTTATTATGAAAAGTAGAGGATCTAGCCAGCCAACATATCAATAATTGCAAAATTACATTGTATGAATTCAAGATATACATGCTTAAGTTGTATAAAGTACAGACAAATTTGGGCAAGATTGATGAAGTGGATTGACATCCAGATGTCCTCCAATAGGATGGGTTTCATCATTCACATTATAAATTACATCTTTTGAAGATAAAGGAATATATGCCCTATGCAATGAATGGTATGTATAAAAATTATCACAATGATAACTTATATTTGAATAATGATTCATGGTTTATGGGTCTGTTGCAAGTGCAAATATTATTCTCATTTTATCAATTAAGGAATGGTGGTTAAAATCAGTTAAATGATTTGTCCATTATCACACATTTTCTGGGTATCAAGTCCAGAGCTCTAGTACATGTTGTGTGATTTGAAATCCAGTGTGCTTTTACATTACATTCTACTATTTTCTATATTCCAAACCCATCCTTTGGCTCTTGGCTACACTACTTATTATCTGTGTGATCTCGAACAAATCATTTCAATTCTTTGGACCTCAATTCCTTCATCCTTACAATGAGGAGACTGAACTGAATGTTCTCTGAAATTCTCAGATTTAATATTCTATGCTTCTAAATTCTTTTTATATGGAATCTCTCTCTGGTAATGAGAAGGAGGAAGGATACATGAAGAAACTTTAGAAAATGTAAAAAATAAAAATCACAGTCTATGGTTATAACTGAATACAATGTCTTTGAAAATATACATACATGCACACATATATGCATAGGCCTACACACACACATGCACACACATGGACATGCACATGCAATACATATGTGTGCTACATATCTGCATGGTTATACATACATGTCCAATACACAAGCATGCACATATATAAATATGTGGACACACATTCAGGCACACACATGCATGTGTGTATTCATGCATGTATACAAGTAAGCAAATAACACTGATGGATTCCAAACATTATTTACTAGTTTATTTTGACTGGTAGTCAAACCCAGGACTACATACTTCTTTGGCTTCAGCCAAGTATTTGTGGTTCACCTCCCTTCAACCCCCTTAAACCTGTATATAATCTATTAGAAATCTGTACCTCATGTTTTCAATCTCTTCCTTTTCCACCATTTCCTATCTAATGATCTAGGCCAAATTTGAGTAGTTGATAATAAGAATGCATGTCCTGCAGGTACAGCTATGCTGAGTGCCTCAGTGAACATATACTCAAGTTAGTATTATAATAATAATGCTGTTGTGAGGTTGATCCAAGAAGACAGAGTAGAGATATCAACCCAGCTAAACTCTCCCCAAATTGCCATGCAAATAACTTTAAATTGAATTCTGGAGTGGAAGAATCAACAAAAGGTTAGTGTGAGACATTTTTCAGATGTAAAACAACTTAGGAAGTCAGCAGGAGAGGTCAGTCACAATGGGGTAGGGAGTAATGTGGAGTGCATGCTATCATGGAGCTTGGTGCAGTAATGATATCAGCAGTGACAGCAGCAGCTACAGTCACAGCTACAGCAACTTTGGGGGTTCTCACACCAGATGTGATAAAGGTGTTGCATAATTTGTCAGAAAGAGTTACAGTAGACCCTGAGCCAAAACTGGGCAAAACAGCCTGTTGCATTGCACATATGTTGTTCTAGGTAGCATTCCAGGACAGAGAGGAACATTAGCATTTGTAGCTAAAGGAGAGAAAGGGCCCGGGTCATATTTGTAAAGCCATGAGTAGTGCTAAAATTTGCAACTTCAGAGAAGCAAGGGCCGTTTCTTGTTAAAGACAAGAGTACAGACTAGGAGAGCAGTGACAACAACTCTCCCCAAATCACACCACTGTGGAAGCAACAAAAATTTAAAGAACTCTAAAACTAGTTATGAAAACAGTAGGGCCAAAAAGCTTAAAGGCTGGAAATGTGATCTATCAACCCAACACCAGGAATAGAACTCAATGTTAACATAAAGTTAAAAGTAAAAATAAAAATAAAATAATTAGGCTGGAAAAATAAGCAAACAACAACAAAAAAGTCCCTGACATAAAAGGATGCTCTGGTGCAGGGAAGACAAAGACACAAACTCAGAAGACAGTAACAGGAAAACATCTACAAGCAAAGCCCCAAAGAAAAAATAATGTAACTTAGATACAAGCTCAAAACAATGCATAAAGAGTTGATGAGAGGCGGAGCCAAGATGGTGGAGAGGAAACAGCAAGCTGTCTGAGCTCTCCTTCTGTTACCTCAAAAAGAAAATTGAATCAAGTCTCTGGAAGTATTCTAAAACTACAGAACCTGCAAAGAGACAGAGAGACACAGTTTTCCAACAAGAGATAATTAAGAAGACTTCTGGAAAAGGTCGGTCTGACTCGGGCAAAAGGGAGGCCCAGTGCAGGGCAGCAGCCTAGTGCCGAGGGGGTCAGGGCAAGTCAGCAGGAGCTGCAGGCCAAAGCCAAACAACTGAGGCCCCTGGAACCTGGCTCAAAAATCTGGTGGCCAAGAAGGACAGTGGAACAATCTACCTGAACCAGTCAAGAGGGCAAGTTGCCAGCTATAGGGCGATGCATAGGATAGGCGCTACGAGGCACACTGATGTAGCATGCTTAGACAGGAAGTGCAGGGGGGCGAACTGCACACACTATAAAGGCCTCAGAGTAAAAAGCCAGTCACACAGCACCTATAACCCTAGGGGCACAAGAAGCCCAAAACAGGGACCCTGGTGCCCCCAGAGCAAACCTCAACTTAAAAAATAAATAAGCTGCAATCATGAGTAAGAAGCAAAAAAGAGCCTTCTCCATTGAGAGCTTCTGTATCAATAGGGAAGAAGCCAACACAAACTCAGATGAGGACAATAGCCTCAAATTGTCTACATCTGAAGCCTCACAAGGGAAGGTGAATTGGTCACAAGAAGAAAAAGCCTTCCTGGAAGAGCTCAAAAAGGATTTCAAAAATCAATTGAGGGGCAGCTAGGTGGCGGAGTGGATAGAGCACCGGCCCTGGAGTCAGGACTACCTGAGTTCAAATACGGCCTCAGACACTTAACACTTACTAGCTGTGTGACCCTGGGCAAGTCACTTAACCCCAATTGCCTTAAAAAACAAAAAACAAAAAACAAAAACAAAAAAAATCAATTGAGAGAGGTAGAAGAAAAATGGGGAGAGAAATGAAAGAAAAACAAGAAATTATGAAAAAAGAATCAGTAACTTGGAAAAGAAAGCACAAAGATTAAATACAGAAAACAATTCCTTAAAAAATTCATCTGGCCAAATGGAAAAAAAAAGGGCATAATTTCACTGAAGAAAACAATGCCATAAAAATTCATTTGGCCAAATGGAAAAAAAGGTGCATAATCTCATTGAAGAAAACAATGCCTTTAAAAATTCATTTGGCCAAATGGAAAAAAAGGTGCATAATCTCACTGAAGAAAACAATGCCTTAAAAATTAAAATGGGACAGTTGGAAGATAAGGAATCCATGAGACACTAGGAATCAGTCAAGCAGAATCAAAAGAATGAAAAAATAGAAGAAAATGTGAAATACCTCATTGGAAAGACAACTGATCTGGAAAACAGATAGGAGGAGAGACAATTTGAGAATCATTGGACTACCTGAACGCCATGACCAGAAAAAGAATCTAGACACCATATTCCAAGAAATTATTAAGGAGAACTGCCCTGATATTATGGAATCAGAGGTTAAAATCATTATTGAAAGAATCCACTGATCACCTCCTGAAAGAGACCCCAAAAGGAAAACTCAAAGGAATATTGTAGCCAAATTCCAGAATTATCAGGTGAAGGAGAAAATACTCCAGCAGCCAGAAAGAAACAATTTAAATATCATGGAACCACATTCAGGATTGCTCAGGACCTGGCAGCTTCAATATTAAAGGACCGCAAGGCTCAGAATATGATATTCCAGAAGGCAAAGTAGCTTGGATTGTAGCCAAGAATCTATTACCCAGCAAAAATGTGCATTTTCTTTCAGGGGAAAAGATGGACATTTAATGACATTGGGGACTTTCAATAATTCCTGATGAAAAGACCAGAACTGAATAGAAAATTTGATCTTAACATAAGACTCAAGAGAAGTTTAAAAAGGTAAACCAAAAGAAAAAAGAAAGGTTACTCAATTAGGTTAAACTGTTTACATCCCTACATGGTAAGATAATACTCATAACTCTTAAGAATTTTAAATGTATTTGGGCAGAGAGAAGGACTTTACACAGAGGGTATAAATATAAATTATCTTTGATGTGATGATACAAAGAAAATTAAGAGGTTAAAAAGGGAGTCTATGGGGAGGAGAGGAAAGGGGAGGTGGAATGGGGTGAATTATATCATATGAAGAGGTGAAAAAAAACCCTATTACAATAGAGGGAAAGAAAGGAGGGGTGAACATTGTTTCAACCCTACTCTCATTAGATTTGATTCAAAGAGGGAATAATATATACGTTCATTGGTATAAAGAAACTTAGCTCATTCTTTAGGGAAGCAGAAAAGGAAGGGAAAGGGGGGACTGATAGAAGGGAGGACAAAAGCAAGGGAGAAAAGGGTAAAGAAAAGAGAGGGGGTGATAAAAAGGGAGGGCAGATTGGGGTAGGCAGGGGTAAGAAGTAAAACATCAGTGAGGAGGAATAGGGTGAAAGAAGGGGGGAAAAGTACAAAGGGGGTAAATAGGATGGAAGGGAATAGACAGTCAGTAATAATAACTGTGAATGTGAATGGGATGAACTCTGCTATAAAATGGAAGTGAATTGCAGAATGGATTAAAAACCAGAATCCTACAATATGTTGTTTATAAGAAACACATTTGAAGCAGAGAGATACACACAGAGTAAAGGTAAAAGACTGGAGCAGAATATATTATGCTTCAGCTAAAGTAAAAAAAGCAGTGGTAGCAATCCTTATCTCAGACAAAGTGCAGGCAAAAAATAGATCTCATTAAAAGAAAAAAGGAAGGAAATCACATCTTGCTAAAAGGTACTATAGATAATGAAGTAATATCAGTATTAAATATGTATGCGCCAAGTGGTATAGCATCCAAATTCTTAGAGGAGAAGTTAAATGAGTTACAAGGGGAATTAGACAGTAATACTATACTAGTGTGGGATCTGAATCTCCCCCTCTCAGCATTAGATAAATGTAGCCAAAAAATAAATAAGAAAGAAGTGAAAGAGGTGAATAGAATACTAGAAAAGTTAGACATGATAGATGTCTGGAGAAAAATTGAATGGGGATAGAAAGGAATATACCTTTTTCTCAGCAGTACATGGCACATTTTCAAAAATTGACCATGTATTAGGGCACAAAAACATCATAGTCAAATGTAGAAAGGCAGAAATAGTAAATGCATCCTTCTCAGATCATGATGCAATAAAAATTATGTATAAGAAAGAGCCAGGGAAAAGTGGAATGAAAATCAATTGGAAACTTAATAATTTCATTCTAAAGAATGAATGGGCCAAACAACAAATCATAGAAACAATCAATAACTACATCCAAGAGAATGACAATAATGAGACAACATAGCAAAATCTATGGGATGCAGCCAAAGCAGTACTTAGGGGAAAATTTATAGCTCTAAATGCTTACATGAATAAAAAAGAGAAAGTGGAGATTAATGAATTGGGCATGCAACTTAAAAAGCTAGCAAAAGAAAAAATTAGAAATCCCCAATTAGATACTAAACTAGAGATCCTAAAAATTAAAGGAGAAATTAATAAGATTGAAAACAAAAAAAAAACTATATAATTAATCAATAAAACTAAGAGCTGGTTTTATGAAAAAAACAATAAAATAGATAAAATATTGGTTAATTTGATTTAAAAAAGAAAGAAGAAAACCAAAATACCAGTATCAAAAATGAAAAGGGTGACGTTACCCCCAATGAATTGGAAATTAAATCAATAATTAGGAATTATTTTCCCTAAATGTATGCTAATAAATTTGACAATATAAATGATATGGATGAATATTTACAAAAATGCAAACTGCCCAGGTTAATTGAAGAGGAAATAAAGTCCTTAAATAATCCCACATTAGAAAAAGAAATTGAACAAGTCATTAATGAACTCCCTAAGAAAAAATCCCCAGGGCCAGATGGGTTCACAGGGGAATTTTACCAAACATTTAAAGAAGAATTAATTCCAATATTATACAAATTATTTGGAAAAATAGGTGAAGAAGGAGTTCTACCAAATTTGTTTTATGACCAAATATGGTGGTGATACCAAAACCAGGCAAAACAAAAACAGAGAAAGAAAATTATAGACCAATTCCCCTAATGAATATTGATGCAAAAATCTTAAATAAGATAATAGCAAGGCGATTACAGCAAGTGATCACCAGGATAATACACTATGACCAGGTGGGATTTATACCAGGAATGCAGGCTGGTTCAACATTAGGAAAACTATTAACATAATCAACCACATCAATAAGAAAACCAACCAAAATCATACGATTATCTCAATAGATGCAGAGAAAGCTTTTGACAAAATATAGCACCCATTCCTAATAAAAACACTAGAGAGTTTAGGAATAGGTGGAGCTTTCCTCTAAGTAATAAACAGTATCTACCTAAAATCATCAGCGAGTATTATATGCCATGGAGATAAATTAGAGGCCTTCCCAATAAGATCAGGGGTGAAATAGGGATGTCCATTATAACCCCTATTATTTAATATTGTCCTAGAAATGTTAGCTTTAGCAATCAGAGAAAGGCATTAAAGGAATTAGAATAGGTAAGGAGGAAACAAAACCATCACTCTTTGCAGATGATATGATGGTATACTTAAAGAATCCTAGAGAATCAACTCAAAAATTACTTGAAAAAATTAACAACTTTAGCAAAGTAGCAGGATATAAAATAAATCCACATAAATCATCAGCATTTCTATACATGACCAACAAAGTCCAGTAGCAAGAGATAGAAAGAGAAATTCCATTTAAAGTAACAGTAGATAATATAAAATACTTCAGAGTCTACTTGCCAAGACTAACCCAGGAATTCTATGAACAAAACTACTGAACACTCTTCACACAAAGCAAATCAGATCTAAATAATTTGAAAGATATCAATTGCTCATGGATAGGCAGAGCTAATATAGTAAAACTGACAATACTGCCTAAATTAATTTACTTATTCAGTGCCATACCAATCAGACTACCTAAAAATTATTTTATAGAGCTAGAAAAAATAATAACAAAATTCATCTGGAAAAACAAAAAATCAAGACTATCCAGGGAAATAATGATAAAAAAATTCACAGTAAGGTGGGTTAGCAGTACCAAAACTGGAGCTTTACTATAAAGCAGCATTCATCAAAACTATCTGGTACTGGCTAAGAAATAGAGTGGTAGATTAATGGAATAGGCAAGGCACAGGAAATGTAGTAGTAAATGACACTAGTAATGTAGTGTTTGATAAACCCAAAGACTACAGATTCTGGTATAGGAACTCAGTATTTGACAAAAACTGCTGGGAAAACTGGAAGATAGTATGGCAGAAATTAGGCATAGACCAACATCTTACACCTTATACTAAAATAAGGTCAAAATGTATATATGATTTAGACATAAGAAGTGATACCATAGGTAAATTAGGAGAGGAAGGAATAGTCTACCTTTCAGATCTTTGGAAAGGAAAACAGTTTATGACCAAACAAGAGATAGAGTATATCATAAAATGAAAAATGGATGATTTTGACTACATTAAATTAAAAAAAAATTTGTACAAACAGAAGCAATGCATCCAAAATTACAAGGCAGAAAGCTGGGAAACAATTTTTATGGCCAGTACTTCTGATAAAGGCCTCATCTCTAAAATATATAGGGAACTAAATCAAATTTATAAGAATCCAAGTCATTCCCCAATTGAGAAATGGTCAAAGGATACGAACAGGTAGTTTTCTGATGAAGAAACCAAAGCTATCTATTCCCATATGAAAAATGCTCTAAATCTCTAATTATTAGAGAGATGCAAATTAAAACAACTCTGAGGTACCACCTGACACCTATCAGATGGGCTAAAATTACAGACAAGGGAAATAATAAGTGTTGGAGAATCTTTGGAAAAATTGGAACACTAAAGCATTGTTGGTGGAGCTATGAACTGATCCAACCATTCTGGAGAGCAATTTGGAATTATGCCCAAAGGGTGATAAAGCTGTGCATACCCTTTGACCCAGAAATACCACTTTTGGGTCTTTTGCCCAAAGAAATCATGGAAAGGTGAGAGGGACCCACATGTACAAAAATATTTATAGCTGCTCTTTATGTGGTGGCAAGGAATTGGAATTTGAGGGGATATCCATCAATTGGGGAATGGATGGACAAGTTGTGGTATATGAATACAATGGAATACTATTGTGCTGTAAGAAATAATGAGCAGTCAGATTTCAGAAAAACCTGGAGGGTCTTGTGTGGGCTGATGATGAGTGAGATGAGCAGAACCAGAAGAACATTGTACACAGTATCATCAGTATGGTACAGAAGAGTTCCAGGGAACTCATGATAGAAGAGGATCTCCAAATCCAGGAAAAAAAAAAAAGAACTGTGGAGTATAGATGCTTAATGAACCATACTATTTCTTTTGTTTTTGGTGCTGTTGTTTTTCTATTTTGAGATTTTTCATCATTGCTCTGATTTTTCTCTTATAAAATGACTAATGCAGAAATATTATTAGTTATTATGTATATATATATATATGTATATATATATATATATATATATATATATATATATATATATATATATATATATATAACCTATATCAAATTGCCTGCTGTCTAGGGGAGGGGGGGAGGGAGGGGAAGGAGGGAGAAAAATCTGAAATTGGAAGGCTTGTATGGACAAAAGTTGAGAACTATCTTTACATGTAATGGGAAAAAATACTTTATTAATAAAAAAAAGTTGAAGCAAGTGATAAGAGTGGTAAACAAAACATTGGGAAAAGAAATGAGAATGACACAAGAAAATCATGAAAAGAAAATGAACAGCTTGATAAAAGTGGCACAAAAATACTGAATAAAATATCACCTTAAAAAAGAATTGGCTAGGGGCACCTAGGTGATCCAGTGGATAAAGCACCATCCCTAGATTCAGGAGAATGTGATTTCAAATACTGCCACAAAAAACACTTGAAACTAGCTATTTGACCTTGGGCAAATTACTTAAACCTCACTGCCTTGCAAAAAAAAAAAAAACCACCCAAAACAAAAACAAACAAAAACAGACACACACAAAAAAGAACCAAGATTGCAGACTAAAAGCAGAGACTTACTTGAGCTCTCCCAAATTCTCCTCAAAACAAATTTTTTTAAAATGCCTCAAATCAAATTCTGGAGCAGCAGAACCAACAAAGGTCTGTTTAAAAAACATTTAGCTTAAGATAATTTTGGAGGTCACCAGGAAAAGTTTGGCTCATTGGGGTGTTAGGCCAAAAGAAAAGTGCAGTGCAGGCTGTACCCCTGTAATGGTAATGATGGGCCTTGGAGGTGGGTGCATCAGTGGCCTGAAGAAGCTTAGGGAGTTCACAGTCCAAAGATGCTAAGAGGGAAGGACATCTGGTCACAAAATTATTACAGGGGACCCTTTGATGGCACTAAGTGTAGGACTCTGTTATATTGCCTGTATATAGTTCTGGTTCCCAGTTTCATGGTAAGAAGAAACACTGTCACTTATAGCAACAAGGGATTAGCGACCTTGGTAACAATGTCAAGGAAAATAGGAATGCTTATTTTTTTTGTGAGGGAGCAAGGGATCTAGTCTCAGGTACAAGGCAGAAAGATACAATGAAGCTTTGGACTACAAGAGAGCAGGAGTTTGAGCCACAATTCAAGACTATCAAAAAGTAAAAAACAGTAGAAGCTTCAGGGAAAGAGACTCCTGGTCATGGTCTCATGGCAAAGAAGAGTTCTGTGGTACCTCACAAACCAGAGTACAAACCACAAGAGCAGTTACCACATCTCTGATAATACAATCCTTGAAACAAACTGAAAACTTATAGACCCCCAGGAATAACTCTGTAAACAATAAGCAAAAACCTGAACCTGAGAACAGTGGCCCTGCAAAACAGGAACATAGCCCAATATTAATATAAAGTTCAATGTCAAGAAATAAAAGGCTGGAAAAATGAACAAAGAATAACCTGACAATAGAATGTTACTATGGTGACAGTGAAGATTAAGACACAATCTCAGGGGCAGCTAGGTGGTGCAGTGGATAGAGCACGGGCCCTGGAGTCAGGAGTACCTGAGTTCAAATGTGGCCTCAGACACTTAACACTTACTAGCTGTGTGACCCTGAGCAAGTCACTTAACCCCAATTGCCTCACTTAAAAAAAAAAAAAGACACAATCTCAGAAGATAAAAAAGTTAAAATATCAAGGCTTCAGGTCCAAAAAGGGTTTTTTGGAAGAGCTCAAAAAGGATTTTAAGAGAGATAAAATAAGAGATAGAGGAAAAATTAAGAAAAGAAATGACAGTGATGCAAGAAAACTTGTAATGGAGACACAAAAAATAATAAAGGGTAAAAAAGGCACCTTAAGAAAGAGAACTGGCCAAATGGTAAAAAAGACACACAAATCTTCCAAGGTGGAGAACCCCTTAGAGAGAATTAGCCAAATGTAAAAAGAGTTACAAAACCTCATTGAAGAAAATAATTGCTTAAAAATAGAATTGGAGAAATGGGCACTAATGATTCCATGATACATCAAGAAACAAAAATCAAAACAAACAAAACAAACAAGGTCAAAAGAATAAAAAAAATAGAAGAAAATGTGAAATATCTTACTGGAAAAACAACCAACCTGGAAAACAGATTAAGGAGAGATTATTTAAGAATTATGAAAACCATGATCAAAAGAGTTTAGGCATCATCTTTCAAGTAATTATCAAGACTTGATATCCTAGAATCATAGGATTAAAAAAATAAATTAAAAGATTCACCAATAAACTTCTGAAAGCAATCCCAAAATGAAAACTCCCAGATATACACAATTTCCAGAGTTCCAAGATCAAAGAGAAACTGTTACAGGAAGCCAAAAAGAAACAATTCAGGTATCATGGAGCTACAGCCAAAAAGGCTAAAAGAACATTAACACATCTACATTGAAGGATCAGAATACAATATCCTAGAGGGCAAAAGAACTAGGATTAAAAACAAGAATCATCTATTCAGCAGTATAATTCTTCAGGGGAAAATGGCTATTTAATGAAATAGAGGCCTTTCAAGCATTTCTAATGAAAAGACCAGAGCTGAATATAAAATTTGACTTTCAAATACAAGACATAAGAGAAGTATAAAAAGGTAAACAAAAATAGAAATTATAAGGCATTAAGTAAGGTAAAAATGTTTCCATTGTATTTGGGAAGATGAAAATTATAACTGAAGAACTTTATTATCATTAGGTCAGTTAGAAGGAGTATACTAGGCAGAGGGCACATCTGTGAGTTGAGTATGAAGGGATGACTAAAAAATAAAATTAAAAGGTGAAAAAGAGGGATGCATTTGGAGAAGGGGGAATGGAGAGTTAGTATGGGGTAAATTATCCCAAATAAAAGAGGCATGAAAGGAAGAGCTTTTACAGGGGTGGGGAAAATGTGGATAGCAAGCAACACTTGACACTCTCATCAGAATTGGCTCAAACATGAAATAACATTCACACTTATTTGGGTTTAGAAATCCCTTATGCTACAGTAAAGTAAGACAGCAAAAGGGATAACAGAAAGGGGGCTGATAGAAGGCAGGACAGAATGAAGGTAGTGGTGATCAAAAGTACATCTAATTCTTGAGTAGAGACAGGGTGAAAGGAGAGAGAGAAAAATATAATGGGGAAAATACAGTAAAGGAAATACAGTTAGTAATGCTAACTGAATGTGAATGAGTTAAACTCACCCATAAAATGGAATTGGATACCAGAGTAGATTACAAACCAGAATCTGACAATATGTTGTTTACAAGAAACACACTTGGGGCAGCTAGGTGATGCAGTGGATGGAGAGCACCGGCCCTGGATTCAGGAAGACCTGAGTTCAGATCTAGCCTCAGACACTTAACAATTAATAGCTGTGTGACCCTGGGCAAGTCACTTAACCCCAATTGCCTCCTCACCAAAAAAAAAAAAAAAAAAAAGACAAGAAACACAAGCAGAGATAACCACACAGAATAAACATAAGGAATTGGAACAAAATTCATTGTGTTTGATCTGAAGGAAAAACAAACAAACAAAAAAGCATGGGTAATAATCATGATCACCAACAAAGCAAAAACAAAGCAAAAAAAGATTTATTTTAAAAATATAAACAAGAAAGATAAATTTTGCTTAAAAATAGAAGATTAAATAATTTCAAGAATAACATGAATGCACCAAATTTTATATCATGCAAATTCTTAAAATAATTGTTAAGTTAGTTATAGGAGAAAATAAATAGTAGAACTCTACTACTGGGGAATCTCAGCTGTCCCTTCCCATAAACAGATAAATAAAAAACAAATAAAAATGAATAGAATTTTACAAAAGTGAAATATGATACACCTCTAGCGAAAATTGAATGGGAATTCAAAGTCATATATACACACATATAGACACATGTGTGCATATCATAAAAGTGGACGTGCATTAAAAACCTTACAGCTAAATGTGGAATAATAGACATATTTAACACATCCTTTTCAGTTCATAATGAAATAAAAGTTACAGACAATAAGTTGTCATGGAAACATAGATTAAATATAATTTGAAACTAAATAATCTAACCCTAAAGAATGAGTGGGTCAAAGAAGAAATCATAGGAACAATAAATAGTTTAATTGAAGAGAATATCAACATACCACAATTTCTGGGAAACAACCAAAGAAGTACTTAGCAGAAACTTTACACCACTAAATGCTTATATCAATAACATAGAGAAAGAGCAGATCAGTGAATTTGGCATACAACTAAAGATATTAGAAAAAGAACAAATTAAAAACCCTCAGATACAAAAATGTAAATCCTTAGAATCAAATGAGTAATTAATAAAATTAAAAATAAAATGATTGAATTAATAAATGAAACTGATCTTTTGATAAAGCCATTAAAATAGATAAACATTGGTTAATTTGATTTAAGAAAAAGAAAGAAAAAAACAAATTACCTGTATCAAAAATGAAAAGGGTGAATTCCACCACCAATAAAGAGAAGATCCAAGTGATTATTAGTAGCTATTTTCCTAATTATATGCCACTAAATCTCACAATCTAAATGAAATGAATGAGTATTTACAAAAATATGAATTGAAATTTTAACAAAAGAAGAAATAGAATACTTATAATATCCTTTCTTTAAAAAAAGAAATTAAAGAAGCTTTAAATGAGTTCTCTGAAAAAAAAAATTAACCACTATCAGATGAATTCACAAGTGGAATGTATCAAAAATTTACAGAAAAATATAATTCCAGTAATATATAAACTTAGCTGTATATATCTGAATATCATGTATTAGCTAAATATGTCAAAATATCCAAAATAGAATTTCATTATCTTTCCCTCAGACCCAACTCATCTTCTAAACTTCCATATATCTACTGAGGTCACTTCTATTTTACCCAGTATTTTAGAAACTCATAGTCATCCTTTATTCTTCAATATCCTTTAACCTCCTAATTGCTGAATCTTGACAATTATTTTTCTACTTGCTCCCTTCTTTCCACTATATGAATACTATAGTAAAAAATTTCATCACTTTGTATTGCAACAGTCTCCTCTTTGTATTTCCTGTTTCTCTTCCTTTCTCATTCTGTTCTTTCTTCTTCACAGACATTATATCTTTTCAAAATCACAGTCCAACTATAAGTCTTCTACATTTAATAAGATTCAGCAATGGTAAGATAAAGTACATGTTTCTTAGCATGACAGGTAAAATGCTCTACAGTTCAGCTCTGGCCTACTTTTACTGATATTTTATATTACACTCCTTTCTGCATCTCTGTTTCAACCAAACTAACTTGCTTTTCTCCAAAATGTCATCTTCCAAAATTCCATCTTCCACATTTCTGTGTTGACTATACTGTCTTATATGACTGCAATGCATATCTTCATTACCTTTGACTCTAACTCTAGAATCCTTAGATTCCTTAAAATTTTAACTGAGCTATCATCTACTATAGAAAGTTTTTCTTGATTGCAGTAGTCTTTAGCTTTTGTTTCCTTCTCAAATTGTATGATAATCATTTTTCTGTTTCAATTAAATTCAATAAACATTTATTAAGTACTTACTATTTGTTAGGCACACTGCTAAGTATTGCATCTTCAAATAATACAAAAGAAAGTATCTAACCTCACTGAGCTTACAATTGAACGGGGGGGGGGGAGACAATACATGAAAGCAAGCTATAACATATAGTGCAAAAGGGGGTACCCTGTGTGGGGGCAAAATGTTCTGTGGAGTAGAAGTCAAGAAGAGCCACTGATGGAGAACAGAGAGTTACCTAGAAAGTTCATACACTGGCCTCTAAAAAGGAAAGCTTTCGTTTGAATGTTGTATTCTCTAAGTAGAACATAAGCCCCTTTGGGGTAAATAATGCCTCTTCTTTTCTCCTCTCTTTTTGTATTCCCAGGTCCTGACATGGTACTTTATGTATACAAGGCTCTTCATAAATGCTTGTGAAATTAATTAAAACTCTCCATTAGACTTCATCTTTATTAGCACAAAAGTTATGGAAATTTACACAGTAAAAAATACCTCACTGTGCTTAATATTTTAAACTATAACAAATCACTGAATATGATGAAGGTAGTTCATATCACTTTAAAGACTTTCTCCTATCAGATATCTCTGCAACATATATATATATATATATATATATATACATATATATATATAATTTTTGCTGGGCAATGAGGGTTAAGTGACTTGCCCAGGGACACACAGCTAATAAGTGTCAAGTGTCTGAGGTCAGATTTGAACTCAGGGCCTCTTGAATCCAGGGCCGGTGCTTTATCCACTGCATCACCTAGCTGCCCCCTCTCTGCAGCATATATCAAGATCATTTACAATTCCTTGATAGAAGCAACAACAGAAAAAAAAAACTTGATTCAATAATTCTCTGATTATCCATATCAAGTGAGGCACAAAACAGGGGGCTGTATGCTTTTCAAAGATGTTTGACCCTGTCATATAGTGTATCCTGTGCAGAGACCAAAAGGAAAGAGGTATCCTCTATATGGGGAGATAGTAAATTCTTCTAAATTCATTATATCTTGCTGGTTCCAGACCATGCCTCACAACCCAAACAGTTATCCAATAAGAAATAAAGTCCAATCCAGAATGGGAATCTTACAATTTCTCCCATCATACCTCTACATCCCTCCATTAGAAACATGGAACTTTGCCCAACAGGAATAGCTGTGTCCAGAGGTTGAGATAAATTGTACAAAGAAAGCCATAGTCACCCAATGTATTCCTATAAGAAGCCTTTTTCTTGAAGACTGATGAAGCCTTTGTCACAAAATTCCTGTTTAAAGTCCCTTCCTTGGCTCATTTTCTTGCTTCTTGTTGCTTTCTCTATAATTACTCACTCTTCTTCACTTTCCAATCTCTTTGCCAACCCGCTTCTCTTCTATTTCCTCTCCCAATCATTCTCCCTAACATATTCAATTATGCTACAGATTCATTCAACATCCTCTATTAATTGTATCTCATTAAAGAAAGCCTGTCAGGAATTTGAGGAATTTGGCAATTTTTACAGGACTAGAAAAGCTTTTGGATTTATTGAATTACAACTAAGATGAATTTCCTCTTGCTGGGTGAATGAACACAACTTGTCTGTCATAGTCAATGTAAAATTCTTATCTATGAATAATTTGTAGGACTTTTCTCTAGATAAAAAGTGAGGATTTTGGCAATGTAATTTCCAGTTTCTGCTATGAGAAAGGGATGGTACATTTAGATATTCATATAACAATACTTAAGAGCACATGATCCCATAGAGATTGGGGTCCCTTTTTACTTTCCTCGCGGTGGGTAATTTCTAGATCATTTCATCTCATTTGTGATCTCTCCAGAGGTAGATAAACTGCTCTGGAGGAATAACTCTTACGTGAATAAAACTCTTTAGAATTAATCCCAGAATTACCATTAAAGGGAAATGACACTGTTCCTGGGTCATCTCAATGTTAAATACTTTTAGGTGTTTCCAGATCATCACTTGCTGTGTGCCTGGGTAGAATTCGTAATTTATGCCCGGTCAGTGATATAACCATTGATTTAAATAGATTTTACAAGACAGTGTGGTTAGAGGTAGTCTATTTTAAATATCATAATAGTAATTTCCTTACACTTATCTCCAAAGCAAGGGTAACATTTGAATTTAGGGTTACTTGAATATTCAGTTCAATAAACTATTAAGCCCCTCCTTTGCAAGGCACTGGGATTTAACTGCTGAATACAAATCATACCTAATTTGAATTACCATTTCGTGAGCTAAGTTCTGGTAGTCCCTTTACCTCAGAACATGCAAAGCAGGAAAGAAAATTATTTCAGTTTTGAGAAGTGTAGTTCCATGAATATATAATAGACAGTTTTTGATTGATTAACTGACAAAAAAGAGATACAAAATATATTTCACCAAAATATATGCTGCCAGTTTTGATAATATAATTTTCCTTACTAGTGAGTTTTTAACTAATCATAGAATTAGATTTTCCCCTTCTTCCATAGTTCATTCTTTTCAATTCTCACTCTGGTTTCAAAGTTGAAAGTTTCAGAGACAGGAGCATAATAGTTTTTGAGTCGCAGAAAGGTTACCAAAAAAACTCCTTTTCCCATCCATGTTTACTATATTTCTCAATAATTAAGACATCACAAAATTAAAATTTTTAGGTACTTTGTAATACTGAAAAATTAAGTAGCAATTACATTCTAGTTAAAGTGAATCCTCCTGTAGCTGATTTTTCCAACACAGTAATTGTGTTGGGTCCATTAGCTTATGCACCTAATCTTTGAAGATGGAAGCACCATTTATCACCAAAAGAAAATGAAGAAGCTAAATGTCAAATGATATTTCTATCTCTAGTCAATGTTGTAATCAAAACAACAACAAGGGAAGCATAAAATGTTCAGAAAGTATTAAATATAATCTGGAAGGTATCTTTTCTGCAACTTCTTAGCTATGTATCTGAACATAGGAGAAAAATAGCATAAAAATGTTAAAATGATTGAATGAGTAGATTCATCCTTTCAAATAAATTGTAATAATCTCAAAGTATGGGCAAATGACTTTTTCTTCTTATATATATATATATATATATATATATATATATATATTAGAAAGAGACGAATCTAGAAGAGAGATTCTAACTTAGCTTCCATGGATGCCCAAGGTGTCTGTGGATAGATTATTTCAGGGCATCTGCGACTCTGTATTTTATACATGCACACACACACAAACACATATACATATATGTGTGTATGTGTGACTGCAATTGGTATCATTTATAACCATATGCATTTTATTTTAGTCATTGAAAATGTTATTCTGAGAAAGGATCTATAGGCTTCATCAGAGTACCAAAGGGATTCATTTCTCATAAAATGTTAACAATATCTGATATAGAGGAAGTTAAAGATAAGAAGTAACATAAAGTGTGTTTGTGGAAAAACAAAATTGGAGCAAAAGTTACTCAGATTTTAAAACCAGTAATGCTTTTCACTACCTGTAGCTAATTTTGAGAAATTTTAATTTCTAATACTTTACAATTTTTACATGAATAAAATATGCTTTAGAGGTCGTTTCATTTCACTTCTTCTATAGTACCTTTCCACAAACAGTTCTTCTGGAAGACCTGTTGTGAAGAGAAAAACACTATCATTTGAGGAAGCACATTCCATTTCGGATAGTCTGAATTACTATGAAAATTGTGCTCTATAGTGGTGAAAAACATGAATGAATGAATATATAAATAAGTAGACAAACAAAAAGGATTTGTAAGTGAATGGTTGAATAAATTAAAAAAGAGAGAAAGAAATATTATTGCCATTAACGCATAATATGGCCCATCTAGACAGAGATAAAATAGATGGGTTGGACACATATCAAATGT
Source organism: Dromiciops gliroides (assembly GCF_019393635.1). Classification (NCBI taxonomy): domain Eukaryota; kingdom Metazoa; phylum Chordata; class Mammalia; order Microbiotheria; family Microbiotheriidae; genus Dromiciops; species Dromiciops gliroides. Next base: position 212,749,137 of record NC_057861.1, read on the forward strand.
CATTTACATCTATTATATATCATTATTGCTGAGAGAATTCAATTATATACAGAAACACTTATGAGCACACACATATTTGTGTGTTTCTCTCTCTGTGTTATAACAACTTATTCTGTCCAAATCAGAAAAGCTGATATTTTATTGGTTTCTTGTTGTTATTGTTCAATCATTTCAGTTCTGTCTGCCTCTTCATGATCCCATTTGAGGTTTTCTTGGCAAGGATACTGCAATGGTTTGCTATTTCTTTCTCAAGCTCATTTTAGAGATGAGGAAACTTAGACTAACAGAATTAATTGACTTTCTAGGGTGACACAGGTATGAAGCTGAATTTGAAGTCAGGTCTTCCTGATCCTAGGTCCAATACTCTACCCACTTCACCACCTGGCTACCCAAGCAGATGGATAATTAATGATAATTTCATGTTTCAAAGGGTAGTAAGACTGAGAGGAACATATGCTCAGCTTGATTTTCAATAATAAAAAGAAATAGGTTTCAAATGTAGCACTGATAGGAATTTGGGGATTTATCATTGAATTTGTAATCAAAGAGACAAAAACTGGACATAATCTCGCATGTAGCTTAGATTTTTGGTGAGCAGATTCCAACATATTAAAAGAAAGAATAGGGAGGTTCCCATGAAATATTTCACAAGAAAAGCCATTCCAAATGGGGTAGAAGCTATCCAGAATGAATTTTTGAAGAAATGAAAAACAAAATGATGAGAAAAATGAAGAGTTGCCTAATCAGATGAAGATGAATGTATAATCAGCCACTTAATAATCCTTTAAAATAGCTTTGCCTTCAAGGTGGTCATAAGTTTTCCAGAGACACAACATGTAAATAATTAGGTATGTATAGACATATAGAGAATAGCTAAAAGATGATCTCAGATATAAATTCACTGGATCCTTGCATTTGGAGAGAGCTCATAGAACAATTCAGATTTTTTAAATTGGATAGAAATGGAAGCAGAGCCAGGTATTAGAAAATTGAAGAAGCATAATCCGACCTGTAATAATTATAGATATATAGATATGTGTATATATATACATATACATACATATACATATATACACATACACACACACATATATAAAACCAAAGATTAAAATGAGTTTTTCTCTTAGTGAATGCTAAAGATATCAACATGTAATATTTAATGATAATAGACTGAGAAGGCTCAGAGAAGGGTTTTGAATGTTTACACAGAGGAGATAGAATGATGATAACAAGCAACAGGAAAAAATCAGAATTGCTAACCTCTCATTGGATTTTTTTACCTCTGACAAATAGAGTATTCTTTTTTTACTGGAAAGGTCAGAACAAAAATGGATGATGTGGAATTCAAACCAAATTAAATAAGGAAATAGGAAAAAATCTGTTAGCAGACAAAATGAATGATCTCCCCAGGAACCTAAAGAATTTGAGAATGTTATTGCTGAGACATTTTTGAAATATCATGGAGAATAGAAAGGTTACCACAGCACTAGAGATGCAGCATAAAGTCATACTGTAACAATGTTGGAATTGCAGGGCTTATATGTGAGACCTGTTTCAGGCACTTTGTTATCACTAAAATCTGTTTGTGTGTGGGGGGTGGTATTTAGATTCATTGGCTTGTAAGTCCTCTTGCCTCTCTAGATCTATGATCTAGATAATTTTATTAGGAAGAATAAGCATTCTATTGATTTTTAAATATAGAGACAAAAGAGTAAATTCTTCAAATTAAACAACCATATATTTTACTTTAATTTGTAGAAAATTGTGCAGTGTGTTATTAAAATTATTGTTAATCATCGTAAAAAGAGCAGTGATCATAAAGTTATAGCATGATTTCATTAATAACAATTTTACACAAAATAACTTCAGTTCCTTTTTTCTTCCCATTTCCTTTTCTCCTGCCATTTCAATTAATGCCCCCTCCAATAGATAGATAGATAGATAGATAGATAGATAGATAGATAGATAGATAGATAGATAGATGGATGGATGGATGGATGGATGGATGGATGGATGGATGGGTGGGTGGGTGGATGGATGGACAGATAGATGAATGGACAGACAGATGATAGATATTGGATAGATATATGTATGTATGTATGTAAGTATGTGCATGGTAAGAGAGACAGAGACAGAGAGAGATTGAGATTCCCAATTTTATTATGCATGATTCTTTTTCTTACCTATTCTAAATAGCTCAAAGTTTGAGAGGATTGTTTTGTCAAAAAAGATAAATAAAAGAATGAAGGAATAAATGGTAAATACTTGGTCCTGCTTCCTTCATTTTTTAAAATTTCTGACTCAAATCAATTTGAATTTTAAACCAGAGGTGATGTCAGGAATTTGTAATCTTATCCAGCAAAAGTCTAGTGAAGAACAAGAAGTTTAAAGAGAAGTAATGTTAGTCTGGGACATTGTTTTGGTTTTTGTTGTTGTTGTTGTTGTTCAAGCAGTATCCTTGGTTGGGAATGGGGGATATGGTATTTTGGCTGTGACTAAAGAACTACAAATCTTTTCTTACCAGGGAAAAGGTGTTTGTTTTTTTTTTTACCCTAGAATATGGTAGCTGACATGATCAACAGCACATATTACTGAGAGTCTTCCCTAGAGATTCAGAAGCTGAGATCAGATAGAAGCTCAATAATTACATTTTAGTGGAGTAATACCTAGAGCAACCATAGCACCAGAGGCATAGCACCTAACAGAAAACAATACTATATTAAACAAAGAGGAGAAACACTGATATCTATTGTAATACTGAAAGTTCTGCAACCTCAGAGATATTAGTGACTTTTATGTATATAATGATATTAATAATCATATGATGTGCCATAATGACAAAAATGGCCATACATATTTTCTATATGCATACATGTCCCTTACGTGTGTGGCCTGAACAAATAAATTTCTTCTATGTGTGTCATCCATGTGTGTGTCCTGAGCATTTATTTCTAATTGTTTACCAATTCTTTTGTTTTGCCTGTATGTATCTACTCACCTCATTGGTGCTATACATTTGTGAGATTGTACCCCAGATTTGTGGGGAAATCTTCTATTGTTACTTTTTTTCTTTGAATTGATTGTGTCTTCTAACAAGTAAAAGTAAACACATTGGTGGGGTATCATAAACAATAGATTTTTATGGGAATGTGGACTAATAAAATATCTCTTCTTTGGGTACCTTGAAGAGCTTTCCTTGGGGATCCACAAGTAGGTATGTGTGTATGTGTATGTGATATATCCATTTATCGATTATTTGTTCATATACAACTTAAATCTATTAAGGATACATAATTTCCCATACTAAGTACTAGGCTTATATGAAAATAAGAGGTCTTGCACTTAAGGATGTTATACAACCTAAGGAGAAAGAAATTTACACCTCTCATAAAAGTTAGATTTTTTTCTGATGTTATAAGTTGTTATCCTATCTAAGCTTAGAAGATGTGTTTTTTTAAAAAATTATCAACTACAATTGGTGAAGTTCATAGAACTTTTAATTCAAGGATATTCATTGTACTACATTTCCCAGAAAGCTTTGCAAAAGCCCATAATATATTGCTTTATTTCATTTTCTGTGATTGGGTAAAGAAGTTCTCACAATAGGAAGCTAAAAAACATAGGAGAGTCTCCCAAGCAGATAGACATATAGATGATTAAGAAGCAGGGTAATATAGGCTGGAAATGTCAGTGTAGACAGAAACAACAAATTATGTAGAGCCAGCACATCAAGTAGTCTACTGTTCCTGAAACAAGGAATACTACCTGGATACTGAATGTTGCTATGTAGCCATCACCATAAGCTTCAGTATGTCCAGCCAGAGGTGAGTGCAACTTTACTTTGTGAGGATAATAGTGGAGGGGAAAGTCATTAGGCAATGCAACTTTGGACTGTCAGCTTCAGAATAAATATCATGTTTTTTTAACTTATTTTGCCTATCTACTTTGGGGGTTATGGGTATAATATAAAAGAAATTAATTAACAATATTATGACATGAAAAAATTTTAATAATAAAAACTATATCATTCCAAAGTGAAATGAGCAGGAGTAGAAGAAGAGTGTACATAGAAAAACTACAATATTATAAAGATAATTCACTGTGAAAGACTAAGCTACTCTGATCAATATAATGATTCATAACAATTCCAAAGAACCAATGTTGAAAAATTCTGCCTACCTCCAAAGAGTAAATTGATGAACTGTGAGTGGAGATGAAAGCAAAATTTCCACCATCTTTATTTTTCTTGTCTTTTTTGTTTTGCAAGAAGGTTAATATAGGAATATACTTTACACAGTTTCTTACATATAATCATATAATGGGTATAATATTTATTTCCTTTCTCAATGGGTTAGAAAGATTCAAGGAAAGGAGCAACTTTGGAATAGAAATATATATATATTTCAAAGGGAGGTGGAGTCAAAGGAGTGGAGAAAAGGCAGAGATCCACTTGAGTTCTACCAAATTCCCCTCCAAATAACTTTAAATAACACCTCAAAATCAATTCTGGAGCAGCAGAACCCACAAAAGGACAGGATAAAACAATTTTCCAGCCCAAGAAAACTTAGTTTAGGAATAAAAGTCCATGGCACCAGTGTGAGAGTGGAGCACATATCCCAGGAAATAAGCACTAGGCCTTGATGGTGACTGAATTAGAGACAACAACAGCAACTTCCAGGGCTCTTAGCCCACAGAATATATGGCAGTCAGACAATTGGTCAGAAGGAGATTATAGAAGTTCCTTTGAGGGCACTGGAAGCAGAAATCTATTGCATTGCTCATACATGGATCTGGGACATGAAATCCCAGGGTGAAGAAGAGTACTAGCACACCAGAGTTCATGGCTTCAGGAGAACATGGAAATTGGTCTTATTTCCAAGGTAGAAAAGAGTGCTTCTGATTGCTTATAGACCAGAACACAGTCAAAAGAACATAGAACAAACATTTCCTTAGATCATACCAGCTTGAAAGAACTGAAAATGTATAAACCCCCAGAAGTACCCCTGAGAGCTGCAACAAGCCCTCAAGCTTGGGGCAGAGCCTATTCTATTCTTGGAGCATAGCTTCACTTTTACATACAATTAAAAATAAAGAAATATTATGCAAAATGAGAAAACAAAAATGAAAGAACTTGACCAGAAAAAGGTACTATGAGGACAGGGAAGATCAAAAAACAAATGCAGAAGAGTACAAAGTTAAAATTGCTATATCTAAAGCCTCAAAGAAAAATGTCAATTGGTGTCAGGCCAAAAAAGTAATTCCCAGAAGAGCTTAAAAAGGGTTTTAAAAATCAAATAAAAGAGGTAAAGGAAAAATACTGAAGAAAGTAATATCATAAAAAAGAATAGGCTGAATGGTAAAAGAGGAAAAAAAAATCCACTGAAAAGAACTCCATCAAATGTAGAATTGACCAAATTAAAAAAACAAAACAAAACAAGAGACACAAAAATCCACTGAAGAAAATAATTCCTTAAAAATTAAAATTGGGCAAGTGGAATAAATGAAACTCAGGTTTTCCTGGCTACAACCCTTGTGCTCTATCCACTGTACAACCTAACAGTCAGAAGTGACCCGTACCTTTTGAGATAACTAGTAAAATGTCATCACCTTCTTAGTTCTATATTTCCTTTGGCAGGAGCAAAGAGTATTTAGTCAAATTCATGTTACTCAATTTAATGTTTTTATTTGGTCGGAAGGGAGACTTTTCACTGGCTAAAACAGCACCAAAACTAGTGGTAATGGATGTAACTAAAGAGCTCCTCTTTTTTAGCAAAATATTTTCTAGCTATTCTGTATTAGCATACAGGAGCTAGAATGATTGGCAAGTGGCCCTGCAGAGTTGAAGTGCAATAGCTGGTAGCAGAGTTTAATATGTAACCAGGTGCTGTGATTGAAAGATTAAATTTTATTAACATCCATGGCTACTATAGAGGATGTAATCCTTGGTCTTAGACAAAACTGTTTCAGAATTAAAATTTCCACAAATTTTCTCTAACTTAGCATGAAAATTAATTTAAGGTGGAAAACAAAAGGTAGATAAAGGAGGCAATGCTATTGTATTCCACCCATCTAACCCAGAGTCCTATGTATCTGTTCGAAGCAAATCCCCTAAACCACCATTCCCTCAGAGTAAGATTTAGAACTATTAGTTATTAGAGTTTTTTAATATCATTTCAAGTGTTATAACAGATCTTGTCCCATAGGAAACAAGTATTGCCCAACTAGAATTATTAAAAGCCATTGCAGAGGGATTAGAATAGAAGCTCTTTTTTGGTTAGGATTGTTACATTAATTTTAGTTGTATCCCCAGTTCATAATAGTACAATACTTGGCTCATAGTAGGCTCTTAATAAACACTTATTGACTGCTTGATTGAGTTCTGCTAGATATTTGAACAAATGTAATTGTTATTTCATAATGTACTATATTCCCAAATAGATGAAGCCCTGCTAAATGATATTACTTAGTGATCATAATGTCCCTAGCAATATACACTCACTACTCTTAAAATCATTCAAAACTACCTTCCCTTAAAAAATGAGTTATTGGTCAGCAATACTCTTGGAAACACTGATTATAAAACTTTCCCCTGTTTATCAGTGTCACTTAATTCAATAAGTGAAGTGATTCCCAAAATGAATATATGTGATCATGATAGAAATAAAATTACTTTTTATTTGAAATATATTTAATGTATTAATACATACATGTTATGATGTAACTTCAGTGGGGGACATGTTATAGGATACCTGGTACTTTGGAGTATGAGAGGTATGGTCTGCAGGGGTTTGTGTGTGTGTGTGTGTGTGTGTGTGTGTGTGTGTGTGTGTGTGTGTGTGTGAGAGAGAGAGAGAGAGAGAGAGAGAGAGAGAGAGAGAGAGAGAGAGAGAGCCTGATACATTAGGAAAGCCTGACAAAATCAAGGAATTAACAAAAGTTTCAATTGTTCAATAACAGCACACAAAAGAAGGAGCCTGTTTATGGGAAAATGTTTGATCCAATTGTTGTATATGAGTGTAAAATCATATTATTGTGCTTGAGAAACAACAAAAATGAAGAAGTCAGAGAAATAAGTAAGGCCTGTATGAATATCTACAGGTTTAAATAGAACAGATTATGCACAGGCACAACAGAATAATTACAGATTCTTTTTAAAACAATTAATTGAGTTATTTTAATAACCAGTATTTGTTCCCCAAAATAGGTAATTAAATATACCTCTCTCCTTTTGGCATAGATGCAGGGAACTTTGGGACTGAAATGTAACAGATAACATGTTCACTGTATTATTGACTTTGATGGAACTGATCGACTTTGTTAGAGAAGATGTTTCAACTTGAGCATGAATGAGATATATTTACAAATTAATTCAATATAAAGTACATTGATAAAATGTATTTTAAAACAGAAATAAAGTAAAATAATTGGAACAAAATATTTTCTTTTGGGAACGTGCAGTGCCAACTGTATTTGTGCTTGATTCTAACAATTGTGATTATATATGCCTACAATTTTTGTGTAGTTTTTTTAAATGTAATAAACATTTTTGTTTATATTTTGGGTTCCACTTTTTATTCCTCCTTTTTACCCTCACCTAACCCCTTCCTGTGGTGGCAATCAATTATATATGGGTTATATATGTACGATTATATAAAACATTACCCTGTTTGACATTTTGTACAGGAAAACTTGATTAAAGGAAAACAAATAAAAGAAAGTTAAAAATAGCTTGCTTCAGTCTGTGTCCCATCAATACCAGTTCTTTCTTTGGAAGTAGATAGTATGTTTCATCAATAGTCCTTTGGTATTGTCTTGGACCATTGTATTTTTCATGTTTAAAATCTAACTGTGATGTTTAAAAAATCTAATGTGTGGTCGTCTTAAATTAGAAGCTTTAGCACCAGTCTTTGGACATTAAGCATTTATTAAAGCATACTAGGTATTAGAGAAAAAAAAAACATGTGGAGTTAAGGAAAGGGCTATCTAGCCTAGGGTTCCAGCCTGCTCTGGTTCTTCCTCAACTTCCTTAAGTCCTCTGCCATGAGCCTGCTTTAACCACAAACTCTCAAACTGAGTGTGGAAGCTTTTTGTAGGTCTGGAGCAGAGGAGGTCCTTACATATTGCTTCAAGCTGATTGGTAGGTGTCATCCAAATCTATTGGTTCACTGGACTTGAAGGTGGTCTCCAGTTGAGTACAAAGTCCTTAGCTTCTGAGAACAATACCTCCTTAAGGGCCAGCCAGGTATGGTTGCAATCTAATTAACTTGAAGTAGGCTAATCAGCGAAGTAAATCACATTCACTTCATTCAAACACTTTAGATTAATCTCCAGGTGGGCCTTTGAATATTTGCCAAATCCCATTATTTTCTCACATATTGTAGAGAATAGTCAAGTCATTCATAGTTCTTCATCAAACGATACTGCTGTCTCTGTGCACAATGTTCTCTTGGTTCTTCTAACTTCACCCTACATCAGTTCATGCATATCTTTCCAGGCCTTTCTGAAGGTATCCTGCTTGTCATTTCTTACAGCACAATAATATTCCATCATTATCATATACAACAGTTTCTTTAGCCATTCCCCAATTGATGGGCAATTCTTTGAATTCCAGTTCTTAGCCACCACAAAAAGAGATGCTATAAATGTTTTTACAAATAGGTCTTGTGGGGGATGTCTTTGGGATATAAACCTAGCAGTGTTATGGCTGGGTCAAAGGGTATGCTCAGTTCTATCACCCTTTGAGCAGAGTTTCAAATTGCTTTCAAGTATAGTTGGATCTTTTCACAACTCCACCCACAGTGGATTAGCTACTGACCTTTTAATATTTTCCATTTTTGTTATATTTGTCATTCTGATAGGTGTGAGGTGATACCTCAGAGTTGTTTTAATTTGCATTTCTCTGATCAATAGTGATCTAGAGAATTTTATATGATTATAGATAGCTTTGATTTCTTTGAAAACTGCCTGTTTATATCCTTTGACAATTTATCAATTGGAGAATGACTTGTACTTTTGTAAATTTGACTCAGTTCTCTATATAATTGAGAAATGAGACCTTTAAAAGAGTTATCTGGTTCAAAAATTTTTCCGCAGTTTTCTGCTTCTCATGTAATCTTGGTTACATTTGGTTTGTTTGTACAAAAACTTTTTAATTTTGTACAAAGAAAATGAACTCTTTTACATTTTGTCTTACTTTCTATATCTTCTTTCATCCTAAATTCTTCCTCTCACCATAGATCTGACAAATAATTGATTCCATACTCTCTTAATTGGCTTATGGTATCATTCTTTATGTGTAAATCATGTGCTCATTTGACATTATTTTAGTATATTTTGTGAGATGTTGGTCTATACCTAATTTCTGCCATGTTGTTTTCCAGTTTTCCCAGTAGAGTTTTGTCAAAATATAAGTATTTGCTTAAAAAGCTTGGATCTTTGGGTTTATCATATACTAGATTACTATAGCATTTATGATAGTGTAATTTGTATGTTTTCTCTTCCACTGATCTACTTCTCTATTTCACAGGCAGTACCAGATTGTTTTGATAATCACTGCTTTATAATACGGTTTGAGATCTTGTACTGCTAGGTCACATTCTTTCTTATTTTTTTCATTGATTTCCATGATATCCTTGAACTTTTGTTTTTCCAGGTGAATTTTGTTTAGTTTTTCTAGATCTATATAATATTTTTGATAGTTTGGTATAGCACTAAATAAATAAATTAACTTGGATAAGATTGTCATTTTTATTATATTGGCTCTGCCTACCCATGAAAAATTAATACTTTTCAAATTGTTTAGATCTGACTTTATTTGTGTGAAAAGTGTTTTTTAGTCCTGGTCTTATAGTTGCTGTGTTTGTCTTGGCATGTAGACTCCCAAATATTTTATATTGACCACGGGTATTTTAAATGGAATTTCTGTTTCTACCTGTTGTTGTTGGACTTTATTGGTAATGCATAGAAATGCTAAGGATTTGTGTTGGTTTATTTTGTACCTGCAAATTTTTTTTTTTGCAAATCTCAACATGTATAAAATTATTATTATTATTATTATTATTTATCCAGAAATTGATTTTTTCCATGTCCTCTTACACTCTTCTAAGTATTACCATTCCAAATGGAGAGACAGGTTGGGAAAGGGTCCCTCTAAACTTTCTGTTGTAGCATCACAGACCTGCCAGAAAGTGGGCTGATTGCATGGAGCAACTTCAGTAACAGGTTAACTCTTTCAAAAAAGGATGAATGCCAGTAACAAGTTACCTAAGTCTCCAAGCTGGATGCCAGAGAGATGAAGGAGAAGAAATCTTGATATTTTCCTCTCTACTTCAGGGAGGAAAGAGAGGAGGGACATGATGATACTGATGGATGGTATACAGTGGGATAATCGCCTTTCTCAGTGGTGAGCTGACAAAAGGCCATTTCTTCAGAGAGTACCCAAGTGAAAATGTACAAAGAAAGATGTCTTGTTGTGTTTCTTATTTTTGTCTCAGGAAGTATAAGCATGGCCTTTACCATATGATAATTTCATAGCTAATGAATGACAACTTTGGTATGAAACATCCAGGAGGAGTAAGATATTTGAGAGGATAGGCAGTACTTTAAAACAATCCCTTTTTGGGTATACTCATTTCTTTTAAGTAAGAAAGACTGAAAGATGATAGAATTGGCTTTTTCTCAAACTCATACTGACATTACATTAGTGCATTTACTCATTTCATTAAGTCTTCTTGGAAAATGGAACTATCATGTAGCAGCACTTTAAAATCCCTTAATGAAAAAAAATAGTTAAAAGTAATGCCCAGGTGTTTTAATGAAGTGAATTTTGTCTGAGCAATTCAAGGTATTCATTACAGTGAAAGTTTAATCCTCAGCATCCTTTAACCCCCTTTTTAAGAATCAGAGAAGTGAGAATAAATCTACATATGGTCATGGAGATGTATCTCCCAAAAATTCACTTAAAATAGATACATAATAAATGCGTATTGATTATTAAGCTTGTTATCCTTTGTCATTGTTTAGTTGTTTTCAGTCATGTCCAACTCTTCCTGACCCTGTTTAGGGTTTTCTTGGCAGAGAGATAAAAATAGTTTGCCATTTCCTTCTCCAGCTCATTTTACAGATGAGGAAACTGAGGCAAACAAGTGGTAAATAATTTGCCTAGGGGCACACAGCTAGTCAGTCTTTGAGACTGGATTTGAACCCAGGAACATGAGTCTTCTTGAATTTAGGTCCAGCACTATATCCACTGCACCACCTAGTTGTCCCCCACTATTTTTACTGATAAATAATACCTGTTTAAACACAACTGTGACATGAGAATAAGTTCTATTTCTTGATCTACATTCAGTTGCGATCAGTCTAAAAAACTAGAAATTCATTCTTCTATTTTCCTTCTCCTTTATCCTTTTTTCCCTTACTTTCTCCTCCTCCTCTTTTTCTTCTTCCTCTTCTATTTTCCTTCTCCTTTATCCTTTTTTCCCTTACTTGCTCCTCCTCCTCTTTTTCTTCTTCCTCTTCTTCTTCTACTTCTTCCTCTTCTTCTTCTTCCTCTTTCTCTTTCTCTTCCTCTCCTCCTCCTACTTCTCTTTTTTCCTTCTCCTCCTCCTGTTCTTCATTCTTTTCCTTCCTTCCTTCTTCCTTTTCCATCCTTCTTCCTCCACCTCCTTCTCCTGTTCCTCTTCTTGGCTATAATATTCCTTGAAGTTTTCCTTTTAGGATCTCTTTCAGGAGGTAATTGGTGGATTCTTTCAATTTCTATTTTACTTTCTGCTTCTAGAATATCAGGGCAATTATCCCTGACAATTTCTTGGAAGATGATGTCTAAGCTCTTATTTTGGTCATGATTTTCATGTAGTACAATAATTTTCAAATTATCTTTCCTGGATCTATTTCCAGGTCAGCTGTTTTTTCCAAGGAGATATTTCATATTGCCCTCTATTTTTTTATTCATTTGGATTTGCTTTATTGTGTCGTAGTTTCTCATAAAACCACTAGCTTCTATTTATTCAGTCCTAATTTTTATGCAATTCTTTTCTTCTGAGAGCTTTTGTATCTCCTTTTCCATTTGGGTTTTCAAGCCATTGACTTTTTCTCATGACTTTCCTTCATCACTCTCATTTCTCTTTCCTTTCTTTCCTCCATCTCTCTAAATCTTTGCTCTATCTCTCCTATTTTATCTTCAAAGTCCCTTTTCAGCATTTCCATGGTGTGAGACCAATTCCTATTTTTCTTGGAAGCTTTGGATGTAGGGGCCCTGAGGTTGCTATCCTCTTCTGAGGGTGCACCTCAATCTTCCTTGTCACTAAAGGAAATTTCTATAGTTCTTAAGTATCTTTGCTTGCTCATCTTGTTGTCTTTTACTTGACTTTTAACTCCATCTTACAGTGGCGCCCTCCTTCCAAGCTACACTGTCCCAAGCTTCAGAGGGTCCCAGGTGTTTTGGTTTGTGGAAGGGCAGGTTTTTCTCTTGCCTGACCTATTCTCTGTTGCAAAGATAACCTCCAGCCAACTTGATAATTAACCAATCAGCAAACCTTTGGGTGCTGTGGTTCTTAGCTCCAATGAGCCTGTGCGCCTTCCCCACCTGGGCTTCCCACTGCCCAAGATTTCTTCCTAGTTCCCTGCTGGGGTGGGATAGCCAAATTCCTCCTTAGGTCCCACAGACACCCCTATATTTTCCACTCCCCCAGACAGCTGTTCAGCCCTCTCACCTGACTGTAAGCTTAATTCCAGGAGAACCTGTTGCTACAGCTGATTTGTAGGCTCAGGAGTAAGTTTCTCTGGCACATCCTTCCTAGGGACTGTGTAGGCATAATCACAGGTTTGAACTCTTCTTGCAGCTCAGCACAGCCTCCTCTAAGCTGTCTTTGGCTGGAAAGTCATCTCAGTCTGTCTTTTTGTGTGTTTTTTGCTGCTCCAGGGGTTGTTTTATGCCTCTTTGGGAAGTAATTATGTTAGGATTTCTGTGTGTTTAATGTCTTTCCTCCACCATCTTGGTTCTTCCCCCTATCCCCTGCAACGTTGTTAAAGTTGTTAATAATTTCAAGTAGCTTTTTATTTGATTCTCTATGATTTTGTTTTTGTTTTTGTTTTTTGGGTGAGTCAATGAGGGTTAAGTGACTTGCCCAGGGTCGCACAGCTAGTAATTGTTAAGTGTCTGAGGTCTGTTTTGAATTCAGGTCCAACTAAATCTAGAGGGGGTGCTTTATCTACTGCACCTCCTAGCTGCCCCTCTCTATGATTTTCTAAGGATAACATCATATCATCTGCAAAGAGTGATTGTTTTGTTTCCTCATTAATTATTCTAATTCCTTTAATTTCTTTTTATCTCTTATTGCTATAGCTAATATTTCTAGTACAAAATTAAATAATTGAGGTGATAATGGGCACCCTTTCTTTATCCCTGATTGTATTGGGAAGGCTTTTTAGCTTATCCACATTAAAATGTTTGTTGATGGTTTTATATAAATAGAACTTATCATTTTAAGGTAGGCTCTTTTTACTCTTATGCTCTCTAGTGTTTTTAATAGGAATGGGTGCTGTATTTTGTCAAAGGCCTTTTCTGTGTCTTTTGATATAATCATATGATTTGTTGTTTTTGTTATTGATGTGGTCAATTATGCTGGGAATTCACCTAATATAGAACCAACTCTGTAATCCTGGTATAAATCCCACCTGGTCATAGCGTATGATCCTTTTGATATATTACTGTAATCTTGCTAGTATTTCATTGAAAAATTTTGCACCAATATTCATTAGCGAGATTTGTCTATAATTTTCTTTCTCTGTTTTGGCTCTTCCTGCTTTGGTTATCAGCACCATATTTGTATTATACAAAGAATTTGGTAGGACTCCTTCTTCACTTATTTTTTAAAAATAATTTATATAATATTGAGATTATTTGTCCTTTAAATGTTTGGTAGAATTCACTTGTGAATCCATCTGGTCCTTGGGATTTTTCTTAGGAAGTTCATTGATGTTTTGTTCAATTTCTAATTCTAAAATTGGATTATTTAAGTATTTTATTTCTTCTTTTGCTAATTTGGGTAATTTATATTTTTTAGATATTCATCCATTTCATTCAGAGTATCAAATTTGTTGACATATAATTGAGCAAAATAGTTCCTAATAATTGTTTTAATTTCCTCTTCATCAGTGGTGAGTTCACCCTTTCCTTTTTGATATTAATAATTTGGTTTTCTTCTTTATTTTTTTAATCAAATTAACCAATGGTTTACCTATTTTATTTTTTTATTTTTTTTTCTGTTAAACTAGCATCTAGTATTATTTATTAATTTGATGGTTTTCTTACTTTCAATTTTTATTAATCTTTCCTTTGATTTTCAGCATTTCCAATTTGCTGTTTAGTTGGGGATTTTTAATTTGTTCATTTTCTAGTTTATTTTTTTAGTTGCATGCCCAATTCATTAATCTGCTTTTTTCTCTATTTTATTGATGTAAGCAATTAAGGATATAAAATTTCCCCTAAGTAGTGTTGTGGCTGCATCCCATAAATGTTGATATTTCACCACATCATTGTCATTTTATTTAATGAAATTGTCCGTTTTTGCTTTGATTTGTTCTTTGACCCACTTGTTTTTTTTTGTTTTTTTGTTTTTTTAATTTTTTTTTTAATTGAGGCAATTGGGGTTAAGTGACTTGCCCAGGGTCACACAGCTAATAAGTGTTAAGTGTCTGAGGCCGGACCTGAACTCAGGTCCTCCTGAATCCAGGGCCGGTGCTCTATCCACTGCACCACCTAGTTGCCCCAACCCACTTGTTTTTGGGATCATATTATTTAATTTCCAATTGATTTTTTTTTTAGTGAGGCAATTGGGGTTAAGTTTCTTGCCCAGGGTCACACAGCTAGTAAGTGTTAAGTGTCTGAGGCTGGATTTGAATGCAGGTACTCCTGACTCCAGGGTCGGTGCTCTATCCACTGTGCCACCTAGGTGCCCCTCCAATTGATTTTTAATCTCTTTTTCAGTTGTCCATTATTGAATGTAATTTCATTGCATTATGATCTGTAAAGGATGTATAAAGTATTTCTGCTTTTCTGCATCTGGTTGTAAGGTTTTAATGACCTAATAAATGGTCAATTTTCACGTAGGTCCCATGTACTGCTGAGAAGGTATATTCCTTTCTATTAGCATTCAATTTTCTCCAGAGATCTATCATCTCTAACTTTTGAAGTATTTTATTCATTCCCTTCATACTTGTTTATTTTTTGGTTAGATTTATCCAGTTCTGAGAGGGAAAGGCAAAAGGAAGACATTTGGACTTCCTATGCCAAGATTACTGAGTGTGAAAATCCAGGAAGTCCAAATGTCTTCCTTTTGCCTAAGAATTGCAACTTCACTTTTGAAGAACATATTTCATTATGAATCAGGATTTATAAAAATAATTGCAGTTAATTAGAGATTAAATTTTACATCTTATTTTTGATAGAAACTATATGCACATTTATTTTATTGCCATGTTGGTTTTTCTTTTTTTCCTAATTAATTAATTAATTAATTAATTAATTAATTAATTAAAGTTTTCAACCTTTGTTTAGCTAAGATTTCCCATTTCAAATTTTTCTCCCTCCCTTAGACAGCAGGTAATCTGATATATAACATTAAACATATTTCTGCATAAGTCATGTTATACAAGAAGAATCAGAACAAGAAGGAAAAACCTCCAAAAAGAAAAAGACCAGCACCAAAAACAAAAGAGATAGTATGGTCCAATCAGCGTTCATGTTCCGCAGTATCTTTCTTATTTTTTCTGGATTTGGAGAGCCTTTTCCATCATGAGTCCTTTGGAACTTTCTTGTACCATTGGATTGGTGAGAATAGTCTAGTCTATCAGTTGATCAGCTCACAATGTTGATGATACTGTGCACAATGTTCTCCTGTTTCTGCTCATCTCACTCATCATCAGCCCATGCAAGACCCTCCATGTTTCTCTGAACTCCTCCTGCTCATCGTTTCTTACAGCACAATAGTATTCCATTACATTCATATACCACAACTTGTTCAGCCATTCCCCAATTGATGGGCATCCCCTCAACTTCCAATTCCTTGCCACCCCAAAAAGAGCAGCTATAAATATTTTTGTACATGTGGGTTTTTTCCCTTTTCCATGATCTCTTTAGGGAAAAGACCCAAAAGTGGTCTCGCTGGGTCAAAGGGTATGCACAGCTTTGTAGCCCTTTGGGCATAATTTCAAATTGCTCTCCAGAATGGTTGGATCAGTTCACAGCTCCACCAACAATGCATCAGTGTTCACATTTTTCCACAGCTTCTCCAACATTTATTATTTTCCTTTTTTGTCATCTTAGCCAATCTGACAGGTGTCAGGTGGTACCTCAGAGTTGTTTTAATTTGTATCACTCTAATCAATAGTGATTTAGAGCATTTTTTTTTCATAAGGGAATAGATAGCTTTGATTTCTTCATCAGAAAACTGCCTGTTCATATCCTTTGACCATTTCTCAATTAGGAAATGACTTGGATTCTTATAAATTTGATTTAGTTCACTATATATTTTAGAAATGTGGCCTTTATCAGTAGTATTGGCCATAAAAATTGTTTCCCAGATTTCTGCCTCCATTCTAATTTTGGATGTATTGCTTCTGTTTGTACAAAACTTTTTTAATTTAATATAATCAAAATCATACATTTTGCATTTCATATTATTCTCTATTTCTAGTTTGGTCATAAATTGTTCTCCTTTCCAAAGATATGAAAGGGAGACTATTCCTTCCTCTCCTAATTTACCTATGGTATGACCTCTTATGTCTAATCTTATTTCAATATAAGGTATAAGATGTTGGTCTATGCCTAATTTCTGCCATACTATCTTCCAGTTTTCCCAGCAGTTTTTGTCAAATACTGAGTTCCTCTGCCAGAAGCTGGAGTTTTTGGGTTTATAAAACACTGCATTACTAATGTAATTTACTCCTGTGTCTCATGTGCCTAGCCTATTCCATTGATGCTCCACTCTATTTCTTAGCCAATACCAGATAGTTTTGATGACTGCCACTTTATAGTAAAGTTCCAGATTTGGTACAGCTAACCCACCTTCCTGTGCATTTTTTTCATTATTTCCCTTGATATTCTTGACTTTTTGTTTTTCCAGATGAATTTTGTTATTATTTTTTCTAGCTCTATAAAATAATTTTTAGACAGTCTGATTTTTATGGCACTAAATAAGTAAATTAATTTAGGTAGAATTGTCACTTTTACTATATTACCTCTGCCTATCCATGAGCAACTGATATCTTTCCAATTATTTAGATCTGATTTGATTTGTGTGAAAAGTGTTTGCTCATTTTGTTCAGAGTTCCTGGGTTTGTCGTGGCAAGTAGACTCCCAAGTATTTTATATTCTCTACTATTACTTTAAATGGAATGTCTCTTTCTATCCTTTGCTGCTAGACTTTGTTGGCCATGTATAAAAATGCTGATGATTTATGTGGATTTATTTTATATTCTGCTACTTTGCTAAAGTTGTTAATTGTTTCAAGCAATTTTTGAGTTGATTCTCTAGGATTCTTTAAGTATACCATCATATCATCTGCAAAAAGTGATAGTTTTGTTTCCTCCTTACCTTTTCTAATTCCTTCAATTCCTTTTTCTTCTCTGATTTCTAAAGCTAATATTTCTAGTACAATATTAAATAATAGAGGTGATAATAGACATCCCTGTTTCACCCCTGATCTTATTGAGAAGGCCTCTAACTTATCTCCATTACATATAATGCTTGCTGATGGTTTTAGGTAGATACTGCTTATTATTTTAAGGAAAACACCACCTATTCCTAAGCTCTCCAGCATTTTTATTAGGAATAGGTGCTGTATTTTGTCAAAAGCTTTCTCTGCATCTATTGAGATAGTCATATGATTTTGGTTAGTTTTCTTATTGATGTGGTTGATTATGTTGATAGTTTTCCTAATGTTGAACCAACCCTGCATTCCTGGTTTAAATCCCACCTGGTCATACTGTATTATCCTGGTTATCACTGGCTGTAATCTCCTTGGTAAATTTTAGCATCAATATTCATTAGGGAAATTGTTCTATAATTTTCTTTCTCTGCTTTGGCTCTGCCTGGCTTTGGTATCACCACCGTATTTGTATAATAAAACAAATTTGGTAGAACTTCTTCACCTATTTTTCCAAATATTTTGTATAATATTGGAATTAATTGCTCTTTAAATGTTTGGTAAAATTCACTTTTATAGCCATCTAGCCCAGGGGATTTTTTCTTTGGGAGTTCATTAATGGCTTGTTCAACTTCTTTTTCTAATATGGGCTTATTTAAGAATTTTATTTCCTCTTCAGTTAACCTGAGCAGTTTATATTTTTAAAAATATTTATCCATTTCATTTAGATTGTCAAATGTATTGCCATACAGTTGGGCAAAATAATTCCTAATTATTGATTTAATTTCCACTTCATTGGTGGTAACATCACCCTTTTCATTTTTGATACTGGTAATTTGGATTTCTTCTTTCTTTTTTTTAATCAAATTAACCAATATTTTATCTATTTTATAGTTTTTTTCATAAAACCTTCTCTTAGTTTTATTGATTAATTCTATAGTTTTCTTGCTTTCAATTTTATTAATTTCTCCTTTAATTTTAAGGACCTCTAGTTTAGTATTTAATTTAGGATTTCTAATTTGTTCTTTTTCTAGCATTTTAAGTTGCATGCCCAATTCATTAAACTCCTCTTTCTATTTCTTATTCACGTAAGCACTGCTTTGGCAGCATTCCATAAATTTTGGTATGTTGTCTCATTATTGTCATTCTCTTGGATGTAGTTATTGATTGTTTCTATGATTTGTTGTTTGACCCATTCATTCTTTAGAATGAAATTATATAGTTTCCAATTGATTTTCAGTCTACTTTTCCATGGCTCTTTCTTACATGTAATTTTTATTGCATCATGACCTGAGAAGGATGCATTTACTATTTCTGCCTTTCTACATTTGACTATGATGTTTTTGTGCCCTAATACATGGTCAGTTTTTGAAAATGTGCCATGTACTGCTGAGAAAAAGTTATATTCCTTTCTATCCCCTTTCAATTTTCTCCAGACATCTATCATGTCTAACTTTTCTAGTATTCTATTCACCTCCTTCACTTCTTTCTTATTTATTTTTCGGCTAGATTTATCTAATCTTAAGAGGGGGAAATTCAGATCCCCCACTTGTATATTATTACTGTCTAATTCCTCTTGTAACTCATTTAACATCTCTGCTAAGAAATTGGATGCTATATCTCCTGGCACATACATATTTAATATTGATATTACTTCATTATCTATTGTACCTTTTAGTAAGATGTAGTTTCCTTCCTCCTCTCTTTTAATGCGATCTATTTTTACCTGTGCTTTGTCTGAGATAAGGATGGCTACCCCTGCTTTTTTTTTTACTTTAGCTAAAGCATAATATATTCTGCTCCAGCCTTTAACCTTTATTCTGCGTGTATCTCTCTGCTTCACATGTGTTTCTTGTAAACAGCATATTGTAGGATTCTAGTTTTTAATCCACTCTACAATTTGCTTCCATTTTATAGCAGAGTTCATCCCATTCACATTCACAGTTATTATTACTGTCTATTCCCCTCCATTCTATTTATCCCTTTTGTACTTTCCCCCCCTTCTTTCACCCTATTCCTTCTCACCAATGTTTTGCTTCTTACCCCTGCCTCCCCCAATCTGCCCTCCCTTTTTATCACCCCATCTCTTTTCTTTACCCTTTTCTCCCTTGCTTTTGCCCTCCCTTCTATCAGTCACCCCCTTTCCCTTCCCCTTTTACTTCCCTAAAGAATGAGTTAAATTACTTAATCCCAATGAGCGTATATGTTATTCCCTCTTTGAATCAAATCTAATGAGAGTAGGGTTGAAACAATGTTCAACCCTCCTTTCTTTCCCTCTATTGTAATAGGTGTTTTTTTCACCTCTTCATATGACATAATTCACCCCATTCCACCTCCCCTTTCCTCTTCTCCCCCTAGACTACCTTTTTAACTCCTTAATTTTTTTTGTATCATCACATCAAAGACAGTTTATATTTATACCCTCTGTGTGTAGTCCTTCTGTCTGCCCAAATAAATTTACAGTTCTCAAGGGTTATAAGTATTATCTTCCTGTGTAGGGAGGTAAACAGTTTAACATAATTGAGGAACTTTTTTCCCCTCTGTTTACCTTTTTAACCTTCTCTTGAGTCTTGTATGTTAAGATCGAATTTTCTATTCAGTTCTGGTCTTTTCCTCAGGAAACCTTGATCGTCCCCAATGTCACTGAATGTCTATCTTTTCCCCTGTAAGAAAACGCACCGTTTTTCTGGGGAATAGATTCTTGGCAGCAATCCAAGTTCCTTTGCCTTCCAGAATATCATATTCCAAGCCTTGCGGTCCTTTAATGTTGAAGCTTCCAGGTCCTGAGCAATCCTGACCATGGCTCCATGATATTTAAATTGCTTCTTTTGGGGGGCAGCTTGGTGGCACAGTGGATAAATCTCCAGCCATGAATTCAGGAGTACCTGAGTTCAAATCTGGCCTTAGACACTTGACACTTACTAGCTGTGTGACCCTGGGCAAGTCACTTAACCCTCATTGCCCCATCAAAAAAAAAAAAAAAAAAGAAAAACCAACCAACAAACAAACAAAAATAAATTGCTTCTTTCTGGCTGCTTGGAGTATTTTCTCCTTTACCTGATAATTCTGGAATTTGGCTACAATATTCCTTGGAGTTTTCCTTTTGGGGTCTCTTTCAGGAGGTGATCAATGATGATTTTTATCCTCTGATTCTATAATATCAGGGCAGTTCTCCTTAATAATTTCCTGACATATGGTGTCTAGGCTCTTTTTCTGATCATGGCTTTTAGGCAGTCCAGTGATTCTCAAATTGTCTCCCCTGGATCTGTTTTCCAGATCAGTTGTCTTTCCAATGAGTTATTTCACATATTCTTCTATTTTTACATTCTTTTGATTCTGCTTGGCTGATTCCTGGTGTCTCATGAATTCCTTATCTTCCAACTGTCCAATTTTAATTTTTTTTTTTATGGGGCAATGGGGGTTAAGTGACTTGCCCAGGGTCACACAGCTAATAAGTGTCAAGTGTCTGAGGCTGGATTTGAACTCAAGTACTCCTGAATCCAGGGCTGGTGCTTTATTCACTGCGCCACCTAGCTGCCCCCAATTTTAATTTTTAAGGCATTGTTTTCTTCAATGAGATTATGCACCATTTTTTCCATTTGGCCAAATGAATTTTTTAAGGCATTGTTTTCTTCAGTCAACTTTTGTGCTTCCTTTTCCAAGCTGCTGACTCTTTTTTCATAATTTTCTTGTTTTGCTTTCATTTCTCTCCCCATTTTTCTCCTACCTCTCTCAATTGATTTTTAAAATCTTTTTTGAGCTCTTCCATTAAGGCTTTTTGTTCTTGAGAACAATTCAACTTCCCTCTTGCAGCTTTACATGTAGGCAATTTGAGAGTATTGTCCTCATCTGAGTTTGTGTTTACCTCTTCCCTTTGGATACAGAAGCTTTCAATGGAGAGGACTCTTTTTTGCTTCTTACTCATATTGCAGCTTGCTCATTTATTCATTCATTCATTCATTTATTTATTCATTCACTTATCTATCTACCTATTTATTTATTTAATTATTTTTTAAGTTGAGGTCTCCTCTAGGGGCACCAGGGTCCTTGTTTTGAGCTTCTTGTGCTGGGGTATAGGGGCTGTGTCACCGGATTTTTACACTGAGGTCTCTATGGTGTGTGGATTTCCACCAACCGTGGACTTCCTTTCTGAGCAAGCTGGAATCAGTGGGCTTAGTCACGCCTATCCTGTCTGTGGACCTCCAGCTGGCAACTTGCCCTCTCGGCTGGTGCAAGTGGGTTTCACCACTGTCCTGCTGTGCCACCAGATGTTTGAGCCAGGATCCAGGGGCCTCAGTTGCTCGGCTGTGGCCTATAGTTTCCTGCTGTCTTGCCCTGACCCCCTTGGCTCTGTGCTGCCTTCTTTTTGAGTGAACAGAAGGAGAGCTCAGGCAGCTTGCTGATTCCTCTCCACCATCTTGGCTCTACCCCCCATGTTGGTTTTTCTAAAATCATAATTTTGTTCTTAATTATGGGAAAGGTAGAACCATATTATTTTCTCTCTTTCCCATTACTTTATGTCCACAGTTATTCCTCTCCTTTTCCAATATTCTCAATTTCTCCTTATCTCCTTACAAAGCAGAAAATCATATACAAATAAAAGGCATTTTTTCTTCTCCATCCATTCCTTTCATTTACTATCTGACTTCTGCCCTATCTTTCAATGCTAAATTTCTTTTGTATGTATCTTATGTCTGTTCCATTTCTTTTACTAGTCAACCTATTCCATTCTTATTCCCTAAAATCTGAATTCCATCTTATCACTCTACTGAAACTGACCCTTCAAGAGTTATATTTGGAAAACCTTACAACAACTTTTTTTAGAGGCCTCATCTACTGGATCTCTTTTTGGAAAATACTACTTTTGACAACAGACTAATTTATGAAATAATCTTCTTCTATGACACTCTTTCCTTGTCCTCTTTTATCTCTGAGTGACTATTTCTTTCTATTATTGGTTTCCATTTGAACTTCTACCACTTAAAGTGGCCTTCAAAGGTGTGTCATTTGAAAATATTTGGGGGTGGACTTTTTCTGTTCTAAGTTTTAGGGAACTTAGCTGGGCTTTCTAGTATAGTGCTACTTATAAATTAGAGGCTAGAGCACCAGTCTTTGGCATTAAGCATTTATTAAAGCATTTTAAATGTTAGTAAAGAGAGAGCACATTGCTCAGAATTAGAGTTCAGAAACTCTACATACCTAGATAGAAAAGAGAGAGAATGGGGACCATGTGGCTGCCTCTTTCAGCATCCCAGGCCCAGAAAAAAAAATTCCAGGATGGGGAGTGGTGCAGCAAGAAGAGCAGTGGAGAGAAAAGCAAAACCCCCCTCTCCCCAAAGATCTTATCCTCTCTCAGGTAGAGGTGGGTCACTTCACCTTGACTCAAGCTAATTGTCCAGTAACTTTCAAGTCTATTGAATAACATGACTTAGGGGTTCACCTGGGTGAGTTAATTTTCTTTAGGTACTCAGGAAGGTCAATCTACATTTCTTTTGCAATTCTACTGCCTCTGGGCTGGCTCTGCAAAACAAGTCAGAGGTCCTGGGTATCTGTGTGTGTGTGTGTGTGTGTGTGGGGTCTCTGAGTCCCCCAAAACACCCCATAATTTTCTCACAAAGGTCTGTTATCACATATCTGTCTTCCTGTTTTATTAATAGTAGGAATCAATGTTTCAAATCCCCACTCTGTGAATACCATGAAAATGATTAAGTGGGACAAAGAATACTTCACCCTTTAAGCTTTTTACTTCTGTAAAACAGAAGTAAATGGCATCAGTCCATATTTATTAATTTTAGCAACTTGAAGGCCCTTCAGAGGCTTGTATATATTTTAAGTTCAGTCTCAAGTTTCTTGTTTGATAAGACAATCAAAACTCCTAATTAAATCTTGATGTACATTAACACAAACAAGGAGGTTATAGGTCAATTGTCCTTTACCTCATTATATTACATCTGGAATATTGTCACTCGTTGATGCCCTGGAGCTTGGTCTATGTGACTTGATTCTATGTGACTTTCTTATCACTTACTTAGATAAATGTAAAGGTAGCATATGTATAAATTTTTTCAGGTATATAAATGGTAATATAACACATTAAATCACAGAACTGGGGTCTAAGTCTAAAAAGGCTAGAACTATCAATTAAATACAATGAAGTAAAGGTCATTAAAGATTTTATATATTTATATAGATATACATATGTACACACACACACACACACACACACACACACACACACACCAGTTTCTGATAAACAATGACAGAATAGGATAGGGGAGGAATGACTAGATTTTAGTTTGAGGAGAGCTTTAAAGGACCACAAGGCAATTTAAGTTCACAATATGTCAAGGTAGTCAAAATAGATAATGGAATATAGGCTACATCAATAAAAGTAGAACGTTCACTAGGTGGAGGTTGATAGTTTTGCTGTACAATGCCCTGGTATGCTGACATCTAGAGAACTGCATTCAGTTTTAGGTTTTTTTGAAGGATGTTGACAAATTGGAACACATGCAGAGGAATACAAGCAGGAGGACAACTGGACTGTCAGCCAAGCTATGTGATGATTATTTTCAGGAAATGAGGATGTTTAAGCTAGGAAGAGATTTCTTGAAGTATAAAAAAATGTTATCACAAGGAAGAAAAAGAAATGCATTTGGCTTTGACCCACAGGTCAGAAATATGATTAAAAGGTACAAGATATAAAAAGGTAGATTTAGATTCTTCCAAATTAAATTTTTCCAACAATTAGACATGTCCAAAAATCAAATGTAATACTCTTGGGGGATAGTGAATTGCATATCATTTAATGTCTACAAACAGAGGATTTTTTGTTTTGGTTTTTTTTTGTTTTTTTTTTGAGGGCAATGAGGGTTAAGTGACTTGCCCAGGGTCACACTGCTAGTTAAGTGTCAAGTGTCTGAGGCTGGATTTGAACTCAGGTCCTCCTGAATCCAAGGCCAGTGCTTTATCCACTGCACCACCTAGCTGCCCCAAACAGAGGATTTTTAACAACATATTGAAGATACAGTATGAAGGATTCATTTTCTGACAAAATATGTACTAACTGCTCTCTGTTGCTGTCATCTATCTTCTAGAATTTTTGATTTAAAAAAAGTTTAACAGTTCAATAAGAGTACAAGGACATAGCAGGCTGGGTCCAGGCAAACAGATTTGGTCACAATTGTATTTCAATAACTGAATCAACTAGAATTTATAAAGTGCCTTTTATGTGTCAGGCACTGTATGAGTTCCTGGGCAAATAAATTCAAAGAATTTAGCAATCCCTCCTCTCAAGGAGCTTACATTTTAACAGAGGAGCCCCTAAGGACACATATACTTACATATTAAATAAAAGAAAATGAATAAATTCAAAGCAGGTAGTTTGGGAGGTACAGCAATACCAGTTGCAGCTGTCAAGAAGGCTTCCTGTGGAAGGTGGTGCTTTTCTTTTCTTTTCAAATTTATCATTCATTCATTCATTCATTCATTCATTCATTCATTTTTCCATTACATGTAAATATAGTTCTCAACTTTTGTTTATACAAGCTTTACAATTTCAGATTTTTCTCCCTCCCTCCACTCCCTCCCCCCTCCCCTAGACAACAGGTCATCATATATATACACACATATACATAATAACATTAATCCTATTTCTGCATTAGTCATGTTATAAGAGAAAAATCAAAGCTATAATGAAAAACCTCAAAATAGAAAAAACAACAGCACCAAAACCAAAAGAAATAGTATGGTTCATTCAGCATCTATACTCCACAGTTCTTTTTTTTTTTTTTTCTTGGATTTGGAGATCCTCTTCTATCATGAGTTCCCTGGAACTCTTCGGTACCATTGCATTGGTGAGAAGAATATAGTCCATCACAGTAGATCCACTCTCAATCGTTTTTTTACAGCACAATAGTATTCCATTGTATTCATATACCACATCTTGTCCAGCCATTCCCCAATTGATGGGCATCCCTTCAACTTCCAATTCCTTGCCACCACATAAAAAGCAGCTATAAATATTTTTGTACATGTGGGTTTTTTCCCTTTTCCATGATCTCTTTGGGGAAAAGACCCAAAAGTGGTCTTGCTGGGTCAAAGGGTATGCACAGCTTTGTAGCCCTTTGGGCATAATTTCAAATTGCTCTCCAGAATGGTTGGATCAGTTCACAGCTCCACCAACAATACATTAGTGTTCCAATTTTCCCACAGCTTCTCCAACATTTATTATTTTCCTTTTTTGTCATTTTAGCCAATCTGATAGGTGTCAGGTGGTACCTCGGAGTTGTTTTAATTTGCATCTCTCTAATCAGAAGTTGGTGCTTTTCACTTTAACTGTAAAGTAAACAAGTTAATGAGAAAATAGATGAGGCAATCATCATAAACATAGAAACAGGCATTCTGAAATCATGTAAGTCATTTTGTGACTAAGAGAGAAAATGGGAGAAAGAGGAAAAAGGAAATAAAAAGAAAGGGGAAGGAAGGAAGGAAGGAAGGAAGGAAGGAAGGAAGGAAGGAAGGAAGGAAGGAAGGAAGGAAGGAAGGAAGGAAGGAAGGAAGGAAGGAAGGAATTTAGTTTCAGTACTTTTGTGTGTATGTCTGTCCAAAATATTTTCCTCCTGGTTCCCAGGTCTACTAGCCTTGGGAAATTAGTGAAATAGAATGCTTCTTAAAGTTGTTTATCCAAGTTTTTGCAATATTCTGGTATACTAATTTTTAAGTTGTTTCAGTTACGTCTGATTCTTTGTGACTCCATTTGTGGTTTTCTTTGCAATGATACTAAAGTGGTTTGCCATTTCCTACTCCAGATTATTTTACAGATAAAGAACTGAGGCAAACACCATTATGTGACTTGCCCATGATCATGTTGTTAGCAAGTGTCTGAAAACACTGAGGAAGATGTTGTCCTGATTTCAGGCCTGGTGCTCTATCCATTGTGCTACTTCAATGCACCTTATATACTCATATACATTCAAGAAATATGAACAGGAAGCAGATATCCTAAAATTGCCCACCCCCATTAGTCTCATTTTTAATAGTTCCATTTGATATGTATGAAAGTCTCCTAGAGACTCCAGGTTGTTATTCTTCCAAAATTCAAAACGATACACTTGACATTTGTTATGAGTTTTTCAATGGCAGAAAAATAGGTCAGAATCTACAAATTTCCTCCACAAGGAAATAGAAGTGAAACAAAATGAATGTAGAACAGCAAAAATAAAGGGATAAAAGAGTCGTCCTTCTAAGACAACTTGAGTGGACCTTAGGAAAGAAAAGACCTCCAGGGACTGAGGTATGGCCTAAGGGAAGTGTAAATGTCTCCAAGCCAACTCCTCTGGATCAACAAACAACAGGCACTGGAGGCAACTCCTTGGGGAAGTAGGTAAAGCCTCAAGAACTTTCTCCTCACTATCTTTCATCTAAAGAAAAGTGTAGGGATCAGATTGATGAGTGGGAGAGGATCAAAGGATCCTCACTATTTCTGGAGGACAGGTTTGCAGAGTTGATTAGATGTGTTGCCAGGATATAGCAATGGATGAGGTGGATACAGGCCCAGTGAGTGCAGTACCAACAGGGAGCAAGAACATTTTCACAATAGCATGGCAAGGGTGCCTAATTGTGGTTTATGCAAGGAGGGAGTGCCTGAGGTTAGACCCCCAGATAAAATTCAGAAAATAGCAATTAGGAGGATATGAGGCCTGAGATACCATTACCCATAACTTGGGATTAATACCTGATTACAATAATAAGCTGTAAAAAAAAATATTTTTTTAAATGAGTAAGCAAATAAAAAAGAATCTAATAGATAGCTACTATGGTATAAAAAGATCTTGATTCATTTTCAAAGGAAGATAATGAGGTAAAAAGGCCATTCCTACCCAGAAGTGTAACATCAAAAGCTCACAAGTCCAAAAAGAGTTCTTGAAAGAAGTTAAAAAAGAAATTTGAAAAATCAAATAAAAGATATAAAAGAAAAATTAAGGGGAAAAAAGCAAAATCCAAGAAAACTTTGAAAAAAGAAGCTAACCAATTGGAAAAAAAAGAGGTCCAAAATAATTTTTTTTTTTGTGGGGCAATGTGACTTAAGTGACTTGCCCAGGGTCACACAGCTAGTAAGTGTCAAATGTCTGAGGCTGGATTTGAACTCAGGTCCTCCTGAATCCAGGGCAGGTGCTTTATTTACTGTGCCACCTAGCTGCCCCCACAAAATTTTAAGGAAGAAAATCAGTCCTTGAAAACTAGAACTGGACAAGAGATATTGAATGATGTTATAAGACAACAAGAAATAATAAATCTAGAAAAAACTAGAAGAGAATGTGAAACATCTTATTAGAAAAAACAACTGATATTGACAACAGATCAAGGAGAGCCAATATTAGAATTTTTGGAATAACTGAAAGTTATGATTGAAAAAGAATTGACATAATATTACAAGAAATTATTTAGAAAAAATTCCCTGAAGTTCTATAATAAGAGAATATGGTAGATATTTGTTTGTTTGTTTGTTTTGCAGGGCAATGAGGGTTAATTGACTTGCCCAGGGCCACACAGCTAGTAAATGTCAAGTGTCTTAGGCCAGATTTGAACTCAGAACCTTCTGAATCCAGGGCTGGTGCTTTATCCACTGTGACACCTAGCTGCCCCTAGATCTATTTTTAAAAATCTACTGTTCACCCCTTGAAAGAAATTCTAAAGGAAAAACTTACAGGAATTTAATAGCAAAATTTCAAAATTCCCAGGTTAAGTAGAAAACAATTGCAAGCGACAAGAAAAAAAAAACAATTTAAATACTGTGGTTACACAATAAAAATTTCCCAAGTTCTAGCAGATTCTACACTAAAAGACCATAGGTCTAGAGTCATTATATTTTCAAAGAGCAAAAGAGCTGGTATTGTGACCAAGAATAATTTATTCAGAAAGTTGAATATAATCCCGAATTTTTTTTTTAAATGATGTTTGATGAACTTAAAGACTTTCAGGTATTTGTGACAAAGAAATCATAACTCAATAGAAAGTTCAATATAAAAGAACCAGAAAAAATAAAAGGTAGACCTTAAAGATGAATAAAAAGGGAATCATTAAGATCAGACTTTAATGCTTACATATGAAAATGTTATTATACCTAAACTTATTATCATTACTAGGGTAGTTTGAAAGAAGGGTTGAGGCTGAGTTATATATGATGGGATAATCCTAAAAAAAGTATAGTAATAGGTAAAAGAAAAAGCAATTATCTCATAAAATGGGGTGTAAGAAGACAAACTGATACAGAGGAATACATGTTACAGATGGTGTATATTATAACAGAAAGAGAAAAAAACCAACAAAAAGAACAAATCAAAACTGTTCATTTAAAGTCTCTGAAAGTCTTTTCTCAGATGTCCTATAGGTGTAGTCGTGGAATGGAAGTCTTTTCAGGGGTTGATGTGTGGATGCTGGTAATCAGCCAGGAAAATTTCCTACAAAATTGAGCTTAACACAACTTTAAAATAGCTTTGTCAATAATCAAATCCAACAATGAAAGTTCTCAAAAACATGTCTAAGGGAATTCAGAATCTTAGTTGTTACACATGAAACATACAATAAAACAAAAATTGAACCATTCTTTAAAATTATAATATTACTATAGTCCCCCCCTTATGGAGGGTAATTGAGAAGACAATTGCTGCGATATTAATTATTAAAAATAATTTTTTATCTTTGTTTCATCACTTTTTGCATCATCTGCCTAATTATCCTCATGCCATTATGAGAAATTTAAAAATCTAATATAATTGGTAACAGGTGTCAAGGCCAAATTCAACATTGTATTTATCATGACACCTGAGATAATTATGGGGGTTACCATAAAAGAACAGAGAAATGATGGGATATGAGCATTCCCACACTTGAGCAATATGTACTACCCATACAGTATGCCAGGCTTAAAATAGGTGGATGGAATATATGTCCATGCCACCGAACATATTGGAAGAAACTGAGTCAGACTTAATCAGATGCATGGGATTGAGATGTCCATGGCATCAGGCATATAGGAGGGAGCATAGAAGCCAGGTGTAGAAGTGAGATGGGTGGGATGAATACTTCCAGCCATCTGTACAATATTGTGGGGAAAAAGAGAATAAAATATTAAACCAAGAGAATCCAACCTCAACATTTGTCAAAAGCCGTTCCCTCGGCCATACCTTGACTTCATGCATGTCTCCCCTCATGTGACAGTTCAGTGTCTGCTCTTGCATGTATTCCTCTTGTGATTGGATGGCATCTTGGCCAACTGGCATCTGATAACTCAGAATAAAGGCAATTAATGTCTTAAATGATAAGTTCCCATAATCCAAGTCTCATATGGATTTAAAATTGAGGATAATAAATGATTGCAAAAAATGTGAATACATCTTGACTCAAAATATAATATATAATTATTAAGCTTTAGCAAGAGTTAGACTTTCAAGCATTTATTAAGGAGAATAAGAATTTGGTAAAGAGAGAGAAAGGCCTAGATTCCTATCTATTAAAGGGAGAGCATATTTCTAGCTCCGCTCTCCACCAGAGTCCAAAGGAAAGAGAGCGAGACCGAGCGCCAGTCTCTTCCTTCCTCCTCCCACTAGCCCGCGTCACTTCCTGACTCCTGGTCTTGCCCTCAAAGACCTTCCCTTCATGGGCAGAACTCCTCTACAGTAAGTATCCAGCAGGTGGCGTTATTCCAATCGTTACAGTAGGGTAGAGGGCTGTTAATGTTGGAACCTTACTGTCATCTGATTTGAGGTAAAGATGGAAAAAACATGTACATCTAATAGGGTATAAAATCTTCTAAACTTTAAATGAGTTCTAGGGGATAGGATAAGGGAGGGACATTAAAAAGGGTGTGTCAGTTAAGATTTAGAGGGGTGAGGGAAGAAAAGGGAGGGACTCAGAGAGGTGGGTAGAATAAGGCATAGGAGGTTACAGAGAAAGGATAAGGTAATAGGGACATGGTAAATAGAGATTCTGAGGACTACAGTGAGCAAAAATAAGATGGATGGAAATTCATAAGTAGTCATTTTAATTTGAATGTGAAAGGGATGATATCATTCAAAAATGGAAATTCATAGCAGAATAGATTAAAAATCAAAATGCAACAATATCTTGTTTACAAGAAACACATTTAATAATAGATACGCAGAGAGTTAAACATAGAGTTTTAACAGAGTTAAAAATGGAGCCTTGGAGTAGAATTTATTATGCTTCAGCAGATGTAAAAAAAAGAAAGGTGTAAGAGCAGAGCCAAGATGGCAGAGGAAAGGCAGTGACTTGCCTGAGTTCTCCCCAAGAACCCTCCAAATACCTTCAAATAATGCCATTAAACAATTCCTGGAGCAGCAGAACCCACAAAAACACAAGGTAAAAAAATGTCCATCCAAAGACAACTTAGAACATCAGCAGGAAAGGTCTGTTTTACCAGGGTAAGCACAGTCCAGCACAGGCCATGCCATCATAGACCCAGACCCAGCACAGAACAAGCCCCAGTATAAGCAAACCAGGAGCAGGCCTCAGGAGCCTATCAATTAAGCTGCATTAGTAAATGCTTCTGGAATTCAGCCCACAGATGGTAAGGGGTATGAACAATTGGCCAAAAGGAGATTACAGGTATTTCTTTGCCAGCACTGAGGTAGAACTCTGTTGTTTTGACCGTACTCAGATCCGGGTCACAGGCTTGGGTGGCAGTCCCAGGTAGGGGAGGAGGACAAGCACACAAGAGCTTGCAACCACAGTAGAGTGGCAATCTATTCCAGGACAGAAAAGCAGGCCTTTGGTTGCTTGCAGACAATGGGCCAGGAGAGTCATAAACATATCTCTCCTTAAATCAAACAAGCTTAGAATAAATAAAAAACTTACAAATTCCTAGAAGTATCTCTGAAAACAGCTGGAAAAAACACCTAAAGCTTCGGACAGTACACTCTCCACCCTGAAAGCAGTGCCCCATTTTAACAAAGAGTTAAATATCAATAAATAGGCTGGGAAAATGAGTAAACAGAGAAAAATTGCAGACCATAGAAAGATTCTATGGTGATAAGGAAGATCAAAAGACTCCCTCAAGAGCAGCTAGGTGGCACAGTGGAAAGAGCACTGTTCCTGGATTCAGGAGGACCTGAGTTCAAATCTGGTCTCAGACCCTTGACACTTACTAGCTGTGTGACCCTGGGCAGGTCACTTGACCCCAATTACCTGATCAAAAAAAAAAAGACACCCTCAAAAGATAACAAAGTCAAAATTCTTATATCCAAAGCTTCCAAGAAAAACATGAATTTTTCTAAGGTCATTGAAGTGCTCACAAAAGACTTTGAAAATAAAGTAAGAGAGGTAGAGAAAAAAATGGAAAGAGAAATGAGAATGATTCCAGACAATCATGAAAAACAGTCAACAGCTTTGTAAAAGAGATTAAAGAATAGTGAAGAAAATAACACCTTAAAAAACATACTAGGCCAAAAGGAAAAAGTGGCACAAAAATCCAATGAGGAAAAGAATGCCTTGGAAAGTGGGATTATCCAAGTGGAAAATGAAGTAGAAAAAGTTTCTGAAGAAAATAACTCTTTAAAATTTAGGATTGAGCAAATGGAAGCTAATGACTTTATGAGAAATTGAGAAACAGTAAAGCAAAACCAAAAAAATGAAAAACCTAGAAGTGTAAGGACCAAATTTAGTATGAGGAGAGTTAATTGGGCACCTTGCCATAATATTGGGGTAAGAAAGATTAACAGCTTCTTTTTTTTTTCTTTTTTTTGGTGAGGCAATTGGGGTTAAGTGACTTGCTCAGGCGCACAGCTAGTAAGTGTCAAGTGTCTGAGGATGGATTTGGACTCAGGTCCTCCTGAATCCAGGGCCAGTTCTCTATCCACTGTGGCACCTAGCTGCCCCTAACAGCCTCTTTTCAAAAAACAAATCAGGGATTATTGATGGGAACAAATTTAAAACACAAGTGAAGTTAAGAGAGCTAGGAACAATGGGAAAGGGAATAGAGGAAGGAAAAAAATACGACCCGCTTCCCAGATGATTAGAATCTAAATCTCTGGGGTAAAAGAACCCAGGCATCCCAAATCTGCATCCTGCCCAGCTAGCTCCAAAGCTAGCTTCACCTCAACAACACAAACTCACCACCACCTAAAATCCACAGTTCTAAAGAGAACCAGCTGCGCAGAGCCCCTCTCCCTCTCTCTCACACACCAGAGTGAGATCTCTCCTCCCTTCTCTCTCCCAGAAGCCCACTCTCCCACAGCAAACAGGGCTGTCCACACACACAGCCCTAAGCTAATTGGCTGGCAACCCTGACTGACAGAACTAATAGGCGGCTCTACAAATGCAAGCCGGCCACCTTCCAGTCACCGAAGATCACCTGACTTGTTCTCACCAGGCTTCTCATCATGGTGGGGCTTTCCTACAGTATCTCTGCAGCAGGGGGAGGTATTCCAATTCTCACAGAAGGCAGTGTGAAATATCTCATTGGAAAAAAAAAAACACAAAAAACAAAAAACAAGCGACCTGGAAAATACATCCAAGAGAGATTATTTGAAAATTATTGGACTTCCTGAAATTCATGGTCAAAAAAGAGCCTAGACATCATCTTCCAAAAAATTATAAGTGAAAATTGCCCTGATATTCTAGAATGAAAAGGTAAAATAGAAATTGAAAGAGTCCACCATTCACCTCCTGAAAGAGATCCCAAAATGAAAACTCCCAGGAATATTATACCCAAATTGCAGAGCTCCCACATCAAGGAGAAAATATTGCAAGCAGCCAAAAAGAAACAATTCAAATACTGTGGAGCCACAATAAGGATAACCCAGAATCTAGCAGCTTCTACATTAAAGGATTGTAGGGCATGATATATGATATTCCAGAGGGCAAAGGAAATGGGATTAAAACCAAGAATAACCTAAACAGAAAAACTGAGTATAATCTTTCAGGGGAAAAATAGGAATTGAATGAAAGAGAAGACTTTAAGGGATTCTCATTGAAAAGACCTGAGCTTAATAGAAAATTTGATTTTCAAATACAAGGCTCTACAGAAGCATAAAACAGTAAATAGGAAAAAAGAACCCACAAGGGATATTAAAAGACTATACCTTTTTACATTCCTTCATGGGAAAATGATACATGTAACTCATAATTACTTTCTCAATCTTAGAGCAGGTGGAGTATATTTTGACAGAGGGCACAGGTGTTATTTGAATATGGAGGGATGATATCATTAAAAAATGAAATTAAGTAGTGAGAGAGGAATGCACTGGGAGAAAGGGAAAGGAAGAGGTGGATTGGAGTAAAGTATCTCACTTAAGAATCAAGAAAAAGCTTATCCATTGGATAACAAGATGGGGTAGGTGCTGAGGAGTGAGTGCACCTTACTCTTATCAGAACTGGTTCAAATCAGGAATAATATACACACTCAATTAGGTGTAGTAATCTATCTTACCCCTGCAGGAAAGTAGGAGGGGAAGGGGATAAGGGGGGTGGTGGTGATGGAAGGGCAGATTGGTGGATGGGGCAGTCAGAAGCAAAACACCTTTGAAGAAAGAAAGGGTGAAAGGAGATAGAGAATAGAGCAGATGACATGGGCTGGGAGTAGGATGGAAGGAAATTCAGTTAGCAATAGCAACTGTGAAAAAATTTTGAAACAAGTTTGCCTGATAAAGGCCTCATTTCTCAAACACATAGAGAACTGAGTCAAATTTAATAAAATAAGTCATTCCCCAAATTGATACATGATAAAAAGATATTAACAGTTTTCAGATGAAATAATCAAAGCTATATGTAGTCATTTGAAAAAAAATACTTTAACTCAACATTGATTAGAGAGTTGTAAGTGAAAACAATTTTGGGTTACTACCTCATCTGTCTTGGAATAGAAAATAGGACAGCAAAGGAAAATAACAAATGTTGAAGAAGATATGGAGAAAATGAGACATTAATGCACCATTGGTTCAGTTGTAAACTGATTCAAACATTCCATAGAGTAATTTGGAACTATGGCTGAAGGGCTATAAAACCCTTCACAATCTTTTACCTAGTAATACCACTACTATGTCTATTCAAAAAGAGAGAAAAATAAAAAAGTTAAAGGATCTAGATGTACAAAAATTATTTCTGACAGCCCTTTTCTGGTGCAAAGATTTTGAAATTGAGGAGATGTCCATCAAATGGAGAATGGCTGAACAAATTGTGGGATGAGATTATGATGGAACACTATTGTGTTGTAAGAAATAATGATCAGGATTCTCTCAGAAAAACCTGGAAAGTCTTACATGAGCTGATGCAAAGTGAGATGTATACAAAGTAACAGCAGTATTGCAAGATAATCAGCTGTGGATGACTAAGCTATTGTTAACAATGCAATGATCCAAGACAACTCTGAAGCACTTATGAAAAATGCAATCCATCTCCAAAGAAAGAACTTATGGTGTCTGAATACAGATTGAAACATATTTTTTTTTTTTTAGTTTCTTTTTCTTACTTTTTTTTGGTCTGTTTTCTTTCACAACCTGAGTAATGTGGAAATGTTTTCCATGACTACACATGTATGACTTATATTGAATTGCTAAAATTCTTAAGGGCAGGGAGTGGGCAGGGAGGGAGGAAGAGAATTTGGAACATAGTTTTAAAACTGGATGTTAAAATTGTTTTTACACAGAATTGTGGGAAAAATAAAATTCAATAAAGACTTAAAAAACCCCAAAAGGTGTAGCAATCATGACCTTAGACAAAGTTAAGGCTAAAAGAGATAAACAGGAGAACTACATTTTGATAAATGTTACCATGGACAATGAGATAATATCAGTACAAATGATTGATAAAAAGGTACCATAGACAATTAAGTCATAGCAATACTATGTGTACCAAATACTATAGTTTCTAAATTTTTAGAAGAAATGTCAAATGAATTACAGGTGGAAATAGTATTACTATAATTGGGGAAGGGGAGGAGGGTGTTTAATCTTCCCCTCTCAAAACCAGATAAATATAACAACAACAACAAAGAAGTCAAGGAAGTGAATATAACTTTAGATAATATGAGAGAATTGAGTAGAGAGGGAATAGAAAGGACTATACCAATACCTATACCTTTTTTCAGTGGTTGAGGGTACCTTTAAAAGATTAACTGTATGTTAGGGCATAAAAGTTGCATTGTTAAAAGCAAAAATATTAAAATTACCCTTTTCAGGTCACAATGCAATACAATTATATTTAATAAGGGACCATGGGAACATAGATTAAAAATCATTGGAAATTAAACAACATAATTTTAAAGAATGAATGTGCTAAAAACAAACAACACAAGAGAGCACTATGCAGTAACAGCAATATTGTTTTAAGAATGACTTCAAGTGAATAAGTTATTTTGACTATTATAAATACCAAAATTAACTAAAAATGACTTGTGAAAAATACACTATATCCAGAGAAAGAACTGAAAAATAGAAATATGTATAGAATAATTTTACATAATTATAAATATCTCTATATATTTTTATACCTATACTGTCTATACCTATACCTATACCTTTACCTATATCTATATATGCATATATACCTATTTGTTCCTAATGATAGCCATATTTAGGGTGCGGTATGGGGATAGGGAAGGGAAAAAAAGAAATTTACATAGTATTTTTGTTGTATATTTTAAAGGACTAGCAAGATACGCATAATAGATTTGCAGTTCCATGTGCAATCAACTCTATTGGACAATGCTATGGAAATGCTTCCTTTTTTATCATAAATTAAAAATTAAAATTAAAAAAATAATGAGTGGATTAAACAACAAATCATAGAAATAACTGACAATTTCATGAAAGAGAATGAAAATAATGAGACAATATATTCAAAGCTATAGGAAACAGCAAAAGCAGCAATCAGGAAAAAATTATATCTCTAAATGCTTCCATACATAAAATAAAGAACAGACTGATGAATTGGGGATGCAATAAAAAATAACCTAGGAAAAAACAGACTAAAAATCCCCAGTTAAACACAAAATTGAAAATACTAAAAATTAAAGGTGAGTTTAATGAAATTGAGTTTAAAAATCCTTTGAATTAATAAATAAAATTGAGTTCAATTTATAAAAACAAATAACAGAAACCATTGCTTAATTTGGTTTTAAAAAGAGAGAAATACATTATTAATATTAAAAATGAAAAGAGTGGGGGGCAGCTAGGTGGCACAGTAGGAAGGGCACTAGCCGTGGATTCAGGAGTTCCTGAATTCAGGTCTGGCTCAGACATTTGACACTTACTGGCTATGTGACCCTGGGCAAGTCACAACCCCCATTGCCCAGTCAAAAAAAAAATGAAAAGGGTGAATATACCACTAAGAAATACGAGAATAAACAATTGTTGGTTATTTTCCAAATTATATGCCATTAAACTTAATTTAAAATAAATGGAATAATATTTGCAAAAAATTGCTGAGATCAGCAAAAGAGGAAACAGAATATCTAAATTGACCTATTTCTGTTTAAGAAAAAGACATTGAGGGGCAGCTAGGTAGTGCAGTGGATAAAGCACAGGCCCTGGATTCAGGAAGACCTGCGTTCAAAACTGGTTGCAGACACTTGATGCTTACTTGTTGTGTGACACTGGGAAAGTCACTTAACCCTCGTTGCCCTGTGGGGTTGGTGGTGGAAGAAAAAAGACATTTAACTGGTCATAAATGAGCTTCGTAAGGAAAAAGCACCAGGAACAGATGATTTTAAAAGTTAATTTTATCAAAAAATTAAATACCAAACAATTCTAATGTTAAATAAATTATTTTGCATTATTGTCAAAGAAGGGATACTACCAAAACTCTTTTATGAAACAAATATGATACTTATAGATACCTAAACCAGGAAGAATTAACCCCCATTGCCCTGCACCAAAAAAACAACAAAAACAAACCAAAAAAAGTACCCAAATTAACTACAAAGGACTTATAAAAGAACTTACTATCTGCATCCAGAAAAAAAACTGATAAATAGAAGTTTGTATAGTATAGTTTTCTTCCTACTTTTTTTTCTTTTTTTCTACTTATTTACACACACACACACACACACACACATATATGTATGTAAACACATATTGTGTCTTATGGTACCAATCTCTAGAGCACTGGGGTGGGAAGAAAAAAAAAGAAACAAAAAGAAAGTTATATGATAAATTTGTTATATTTTTAAAAGGAATAACAAGTTTTGAGGAAAGGCAGGGAGCTCTTGATCTCATGATGGGATCAATCCAAAAACCATCCAAATAATACCTTAGGACAATTCCTGGAGCAGCAAAACCCACAGAAGAATGTGCTGAAATAATGTTGCAAACAAGGACAGCTTGGAAGGTCTGAAGGAGGGAGCTGCTGTGGTGAGAGAGGAGTGGAGCCCAACTCCACTGTTAGCCTGACACAGCAAGACCTTGCCAGAAAAGGAGACCCCCCAGAGCCTCTGAATCAGCTGCAATGCCAGTGTTGTCTGGAACTAAGCTCACCATCTGGTGAGAGGGCTGAGCCCTTGGCAGGGGGGAGACTACAGGGGTCTATGCTGGTGCTGAGGCAGAACTTGGGTTTTTCTCCCCTCCTGGGAAGCAGGAGGTAGGCTTGAGTAACAGTGGTCCAGGTAGGGGAGGGGCACAGGTGTATCAGAGCTGACAACCACAACTCACAATGCTAGTTGATTAGCAAGTTGGTCTGGGGTCATCTGTGGACCAGGGAATAGGCCAGGCAAGTGAAGAACCTGATCCTCCTTAAATCATACAACCTGGGACCTTCTGAATCTTGGGATACTGAAGCCTAAAAATAGTGCCCCACTTTAAGGATCTAAAAGGCAAGTAAAAGAAAGGCAAGATGAGCAGACAGAGAAATGTGAGGACCATAGAAAGTTTCTTCAGTGAGAAGGAAGATAGAGGTGCACCCTCAGAGGAAGATGTCAATGTCAGGGCCCTATATCTAAAGCTTCCAAGAAAAATA
The DNA here is from genome assembly GCF_019393635.1 of Dromiciops gliroides. Lineage (NCBI taxonomy): Eukaryota > Metazoa > Chordata > Mammalia > Microbiotheria > Microbiotheriidae > Dromiciops > Dromiciops gliroides. Next base: position 212,787,755 of record NC_057861.1, read on the forward strand.
TGAATTGCTCTCAGGCCATAGAGGCACTCAAAAAGGGGTTTGAAGATAAAGTAAGAGAAGTAGAAGAAAAAAAAGGAAAGAGAAATTAGGGTGATGCAGGAAAGACATGAGAAAAAAGTCAACAGCTTGAAAAGCCAAATTGGCCAAATGCAAAAGGAGGTACAAAAGCTCTCTCATGAAACTAACTGCCTAAGAATTAGGATTGAACAAATGGAAGTTAGTGACTTTCTGAGAAACCAAGACACAATAACGCAAATCTAAATGAATAAAAAAAAAAAAATAGAGGGCAATGTGAAATATCCTCTCGGGAAAACTGCTGACCTGGAAAATAGGTCCAAGAGAGATAATTTGAAAATTATTGGTCTGCCTGAAAACCATGATCAAGGATAGAGCTTAGACATAATTTTCTGAGAAATTGTCAGGGAAAATTGCCCTGAGATTCCAGAAGCAGAAGGTAAAATAGAAATTTAAAGAATCCATCAATGATCACCTCCTGAAAGAGATCCCCAAAGGAAAATTCCTAGGAATACCATAGAAAAATTCCAGAGCTCTCAGGTCAAGGAAAAAAATATTGCAAGTTGCCAAAAAGAAAGAATTCAAGTACTGTGGAGCCCCAGTCAGGATAGCATAAGATCTAGCAGCTTCTACATTAAAGGACCAGAAGGCATGGAATATGATATTCCAGAGGGCAAAGGAATTGGGATTACACCCAAAATCATATATCCAGCAAAACTGAGTGTAATCTTTCAGAAGAAAATGTGGGATTTCAATGAAAAAGAGGACTTTCAGCTATTCATGATGACAAGACCTGAACTGAATGGAAAATTTGATTTTCAAATACAAGACCCTAGAGAACCATAAAAAAAGGAGTTGGGGGGCATACCTGGGGTCTTTCAGTGAGTCATTGTCTTGTGTCTGGGGCCCAGTTTTGGTTGGAATCCCCCTGGGTCCAGGTTGGATGCTTTGTCCACTGTGTCACCTAGCTGCCCCATGATGATATCTTTAGGATTAATTGAGGGGTGAGGGGAATGCACTGTGGGGGGGGGGCAGGAAGGGCAGAGGTAGCAGGGAGTAAAATCTCACATGAAAGAAACAGGAAAGGAAAGGGCTTATGGAGTGGGGAAAGAGATGTGGGAGGAGCATGGCAGTAAATGAATTTTACACTCATCAGAATAGATAGGCTCAGAGACCTTAATCTCATCAGAGTTGCCTCAAGGAGAGATTAACACACACACACACATACAATTGGGTGGAGTAATATATTTAATCTGGGCAATAAATGAATTTTATACTCATCAGAATTGGCTCAAAGACCTCAATCTCATCCAAATTGTCCAAAAATTATTTATAGCAGCTCTTTGTGGTGGCTAAGAATTGGGAATCGGGGGAATGTCCATCAATTGAGGAATGACTGAAGAAGCTGTGGTATATGATTGTATTGGGATGGAAATTAGTGCTATAGGAAATTACAAACAGATTGATATCAGAAAAACCTGGAAAGACTCATATGAGCTGATGTATAGTGAAGTGAACAGAACTGGGAGGACGTTGTACATAGTGACATCAGTATTGTTCTATGAGAAATTGTGAATGACTTAACTACTCTCAGCTATACAATGATCCAAGACAATCCCAAGGGACTTATAATGAAGTATACTATCCATCCCCATAAAGAGAACTGATACAAAGAGCATTTGTGGATTGTACATATATAACCTATATCAGATTGGTTGCTATCTTGTGGAGGGGGGTAGGTAAAGGAGGGAGGGACAAAAATTTGGAACTCTAAATCTTAGGAAAATGAATGTTGAAAACGACCCTTACAAGTAACTGGAAAAAATAGTTTGGTTTTGCAAATAGAAAAAATAAATTAAAAAAAAGGAATAACACGGGGCAGCTAGGTGGCGCAGTGATAGAGCACTGGCCCTGGAGTCAGGAGGAGTACCTGAATTCAAATCCAGCCTCAGACCCTTAACACGTATGAGCTGTGTGACCATGGGCAAGTCACTTAACCCCAATTGCCTCACTTTAATAAAAAAAAGGAATAACAAGTTTTACATAATAGATTTGCAGTTTAATCTACAGTCATCTTTTTCTCTATTCTACTTTTATGGAAATGATTGTTTTATTTGTTAAATATAGAATAAAATAAATAATTTCTAAGAAATCACTAAATTCAAATGAAAGTTATTAAATGAATAATCTAGGCTGATAGAAATTAAATTTACTTTTTGAAAATGTAAGAAACAAAATCAAACAAATTTACAAAAATTCCAGGCTGGAAAATCATCAATTAGGTTTCACTATGCTTTTGGATCACTGGCAAAGATACTACAGAGGGCCCACTTTATAGATTGGCAAGATTTTATATCTTCAGAGGCTTTTTCCTAAAGGTGTCAACATACTAATTTGTCAACTTTGTGGTGGAGGTTTGGGTTTTTGTTTTTTTAAATAATTGGAAGTCATCTTAGACAAATTTTAATTCAACTTCCTTCTTCAAGATGGAAACTAGCATGTAGAAAGGTTATCTAATTTTCTCAACCTCTTTCTTAAACTTCCACATTTCTATCAAGGGCACAGCATTTCTTCCCCCAACCCATCTTTATGTTAACCCCTGATCTTCAAATTAGCTGACATCACATATCCAAATAGTTGTAATAATTTGACGTTTTTGCATTCACATTTCCCAAAATTTTTCCCTTCACATCAACCATATGGCCACTACCTTACTGCAGGCCCTAATCACCCTGAACTCTACTGGCTCCATACTTCCTCTGATATAAAACAATAATCTTCAAAACTATTTTTTCATTTACGATGATGGGAATTGATTTCCTATGTGTGAGGATAATTTACAAACTCAAGAAAGGAGTATAATGTATAATAACGATAGACTGATAATAAGCTGGTGCCAAGTTTTAAGAGTTTTGAAGATCAAACAGACTTTTTTCTAGAATCAATGAGGAGCCAGTTGAATTTTATCATGGCAAATTGATAGGTTCAGAACTAATCTTAGGAATAATTATTTTGAGAATTATATGGAAGATGGTTTAGAGTAAGAAGAGATCTCAAGTTGGGACAACAATTAGGATAGCAACAAGAACAACAATAATGACAATAACGAGTATTTATAGAGAACTTTAAGTTTTACAAAGTGTTTCATAAATATTATCTAATAACAAACATGGGAGGTAGGTATTATGTATTCCTATTTTGTAGATGAGGAAATGAGGCAGATAGCAATTAAGTGACTTGTCATGAGTCATATAGCTAATAAGTGACTGAGGACAGATATGAACACAAGACTTCAAGACTCCTGATTTAGAGTCTTAACCATTGAAATTGTCTAAGTGAGAAGTGATGAAAAACTGAACTAAGTCATAGAACTCTTCATTTCCTATCTCCATAACTGGAAAAGCAGGTTTAAAGGAGTTGGGTTTTATTCTAGATGTAATATTGAGACACTAAAGTTTCTTGAACACAAGAGTGTTGATATCTCAAAACTATTATTTTGGAAACTATGCAGAGAGGAGAGGCTTGAAGCAAAGAGACCAATTAGGAGGCATCAGATGAGGAGGGGAGAAAGAGTAAGGAATCAATTAATCAACTAACATTTATTAAGCCCCTATTATCTGTCAAGAACTGTGCTAAGAAGTATGAATGGATACAAGGACAAAAAGGAAACAAGCTACATCCTGGGGCAAATTACAAAACTTCTCTGGGTGTTAGCATTTTCACCTATAAAATATTGGGCCTAGACTTAATGACCATGAATGGTTCTTATATCTTTAAATATAAGCTCCTATGATCGTGTCCCTGTATTAGTTGCATAGCCCTGAATATAATCTCTATCAAATGCAGACTAAAGGTGTTTCTGATTCTGTGAACAATACCCGAAGTAACACTTATGAGGAAGAAGTATTCCAGAACCATTTTTATCATTCCATTGAACATGTAACTGTGACAAAAGGCAATTTTGTATGTTATCCATAAAGGGGAGGGCAAATATTGTAAATAAATAAGAGAATCTCAGCCTGGAGATACTAATAGAATATTGTACAAGAAGTCTTATAAATATTTGACTTTCAATAAAGCAGCAGCACTGATTGGCACTGCTAATTTCCTTGGGAAAGCTATTCTTTACTAGCTTCATAGGAGTTAATGTTTTATCTAGTAGGAAGTAGAAAATTGTTCTATATTGATTAGGAAAAGACATGTGTGATATGTACTTAAGGTAAATCACTTTGGAACTGTGCAGGGAGATGGATTGGAGCAGGGAGAGAGTTGGGGCATGGGAAGCATGAAGTGATCAGTGATTGTGTCAGAAGAAGAACTATGTGAAGATAACGCCAAGGTTATGAATTTGGGAGACTGGAATAGTTTTGAAAGAAGTACAAAAGTCATAAATGCTCTGGGTTATAAAGGGTATTTTACTTTATTATTGCTAAATCTAATTATAACTAGGGAGAAAGACTAGACAAGGCAAGAAAAGGTAAGGTGAAAATAGACCACCTTCAAAGAGCTTACCAAAAAAATTAGGAGTACTAATAGATAGCAGTTAGCACTCACTGTGTGCCTGGAACTGACTAAGCACTTAACAACTACTATCCCATTTGATCTTCATAACAACCATGTAAGGTAGGTGCTATTTTTATCTCTACTTTAGAGATGAGATAACTGAGTCAGGAAGAAATTACTTGTCTAGTCACATTGTAAGTGTCTGAGACTGTATTTGATTCAGGGTCTCCTGACTTCAGGACTGCTGTATTATCTACTGTGTCACAAAATAAGGAAGGAAGGAAGGAAGGAAGGAAGGAAGGAAGGAAGGAAGGAAGGAAGGAAGGAAGGAAGGAAGGAAGGAAGGAAGGAAGGAAGGAAGGAAGGAAGGAAGGAAGGAAGGAAGGAAATAAAGAAAGAAAGAAGAAAGGAAGACTTAGGAAGATTCAGTTGCTTTTAGCAAAGGACATAAAGAAGGAATTTTGAAGAATTAAATCATGTCCACAAACATAACAGAAGTAAAAACTGAGTATAAAGTACTTGAAAGTTCTCACCAGACCATTAGTTGCCTCTCCTTCAGAGCTATATGAATGATTGGAATGGGTAAAGTAGAGCCCTGTGTTTGTCCCCCTAAGCGCACTTGGGAAGATTTAGTGAGGAAACTCAGAGAAGCTGCAAGGTTATTGCATGTCTTTTGCATATGTTATGGGAAAACAAAGAGGATGAACAACTATTGAAATTAGAAATGAGGTTTCCAGAGAGAGGAAAATGGGAAATTAGAAACATTGCACATGCCACAGAGATATACTCAGAGAGAGAACAAGAAACAAAATTGCCAAATATATGTTGTAGAAGACAGCATCACAAAGACATAATGTCCTAACATCTTGTTTTCAATTCTCTGTTAGGCATAGACCAAAAGGGGCTGGGAGAGAATAAAAGAAAAAGTTAATGCTAAGATGAGCTTCTTTCAAGGTTATAAAAATTATAATGCCTTTAAAATCATTTTCTGAGGAGATGGATGGCAAATAGCCCTTTTTGACCCATGCAATGAAGTATGTCAGAATAATAAAACATTTAAAATATGAAACTTCCACACTCAAGGGCAAGACTTGTATGTATATTGCCTTTCATAGTCTCCATTAAATGCTGTATTCTGGGGGATGTTGTACAGCTGCTATTTTTTAAAGAATAGTTTAATTCACAACTGGAAGAGAGGAAAGTACCACATATTTGAGTTAGCATTACTATAAGCAGTAGCTACAATTTTTTGAGCACGATTTAAAGGATTTCATTTGGACAAAGAATAAAATAATTCAATACACAGTAGGCAAGGCTTCCAAATGTATCCACCAATTATATTTGAATTCCTTAGAAAATCACATAATAATAGAATGCTGACAACCTAGAAATAAACATTCTACAACTTTAAAATATCTAGAATAATTTTCCATCAGTGTGTAGCCAAAACAAAACAAAACAAAATACATAAACAACAAAATCCCCAAACCTTTTGAAGAACTGAAGCAGCCCCTAAGCATCCAATAACAAACATAGCCAGAAGCCTGAAGACTCAAAGATGATAAATGATCTAGTTTCATCAGTAAGACAAGGGGAGGAATCTTTCAATTATTGGGTGGTGCAAAGTCATAACACTTTATCAATGATTAATCAATAAAATCTTATTAAGCCTTTGCTATGTTCCAGGGACTACATTAGGCATTTGAGAATAGAAAAACAAAATTTGATGTAATTGTACTCTAAGTGGGCTTATATTTTAATGGGGTTGGGGAATGGAGATATGAACTACATATATAAATCACTCTATATGGAATAAGAACAATATACATGAAAAGTAGGCAAATATAAAGTCACTGGGGAGAGAGGATACCTAGCAGTTGAAGGGTATCAAGGGAGGCATTATAGAAGTTAGTTTTGGGTCTTTGTATTGATGGGAAATCAAGTCAAGTCAAAAAGTATTTATCAAGTTTACTAAGCAAGCTTACTTATGTGAAGTTTAAAATCTAAAAGTAGGTTCTAATCTGCCCCCTCCCGCCCCCCAGTCTTGGAGGAAAGCTGGCTAAAATAAATGATAAATTCAGCAAGAGTTTAGGCTTTTTAAGGGTTTATTAAAAGATATAAGACAGTGAAGAGAGAGAAAGATTGAGAACAGATTCCTTATAGCATGGAAATCTTAGCTTTCTTAACAGCCCATGTGAAGTCCTACCACCAAGCCGATGCCTCAAACCAAAAGAGCCAGCTCCAGTCTGCCAGCCTCTGCTTCCTTCTCCCGGTCCTCCTCCCCAGAATGGGAGGTTCTTCAAGTTGATTGGTTGAGAGCTGTCTCCTGTTGATGTAGCAGTCCATAGCCTCTGAGAACGCACTCTCCTGAGGGTTGGCCAGGAGTGATCTTAATTTAATCAACTTTAACTAGGTTCAACTTCTGAGCACAACACCATACTCAGGGCCAGCCAGGTGTGGTCCTGATTTAATCATCACAAGTAGGTACTTAGTCTCTCAGTCTCACCCAATTCAATCAATTCCAAATCAAACTTCAAATGGGGGCTCCTGGGCATCTGCCAAGTCCCATTATTTTATCACATTTATTATTTGTCAGAAATGAAAAGTGGAATTTTATGAGTTAGATGTGAGAAGAGAGAACATTCCTGGCAAGGAGGATGGCTAGTATTAAAGGCAAGGTAATGGGAGATGTTGTACTACATGTGCAAATCAAATAGAATGCCAACTTGGCTGGACTAGCAATTTTGGAAGCAGGAATAATATATAAGGAGATTGGAAAAAATAGGCTTGGGTTGGATTGTGAAGGATTTTAAATGATAAAGAGAGGGACTACTATTTTATTAGGACAAAGAGAACTGTTAATGCTTATGAATAGGGGAATGCTATGTCTGATCTGCACTTAAGGAAAATCACTTTGGAAGCTGTGTCCAGGATGACTTTGGGCAGGGAGAGATCTGAGGCAAGGAAATCCGGAAGTGATGAGGCCCTGAGTCAAGGTCATGGCTATGGCAGACAAACTGTTTAAGAATAATTCCAAGGCTATTAACTTGAGAGACTAGAAGAATGGTGGTGCTTTTGACAGAAATAGGGAGTTTTGAAAGAGATGTGGATTTGGAGGGGGAAATAATGAGTATTGTTCTGGAAATATTACATTTATCTCTGAGACTTTCACTTTGAAATGTCTGACAGGTAATTGGTGACAAGGAATTGAAGCTTGGGGAGAAATTGGGACTGGATACATAGATCCAGAAGTCATTTGCATAGAGAAGATAATTAGGCCCCTGGAAACATATGAAATAACTCATAGTGAGAGTACAGAGAAAGAAGAGAGGATGGGCCATGTCAGAACCTCAGGGTATGTACAGTTAGGGGCTTGAAATGGATGAGGAACTAGCAAAAAAGACTGATAAGCAGTGGTCAAATAGAAAGCAAAGAGTAGTATAAAGAAGAAATTATCCCAGAAGAAGAATGGTGGTTAGCAGCATGATATCCAATAAAGTTGTAAAGAAGAATTAAGGAACAAGAGAAAAAATAATATGGATTAAGTAACTTTGGAAACTATAGTATCCATGATTATTTTTATGCCTGAGTCAATCACAGTATTATGTAATCAGTAAAAGCATGAAAGAGCTTTCAGTTGAGGAGAGTTGATGGAGGGAAAAAGGTAGACTGCAGGCCACCAGTGTGCGACAGTTGCTAAATAGTGAATCTGAAAGAGCAGGGAAGGAATGAAGAAGTTTACTACAACAAGCCAATTGATAGGTTCCTATTGGAACTAATCACTTTGCTGAGTAGGTGCAAAGTTCAATTGTTTCTATAGTACTGGAAACATTCACGATGTGCTTGCTGCCTTCTGTTCAATGCTTTATGAGATTGGAACACTGGAGGAAAGTCCCTACATTATTGTCCTTCCCTACTTTCATCTGTGAGATGTTGCTTGTTTATTTTCCTTTATTCTCAGAGGGTCAAAATTATTTCAGTATGTTGGGGTCAAAGAACAAACATTATGTCTGACTGTGGTTGATCAGATCAGCATTAGGTTAGAATGTTCTACCACAGATCATGCACAAATAGTCCATATGGACATCTGGAGTGTAGATATCTCTAAATTTGTGTATCTCATGTTTCTTTTGTGCTACTATTATTTGGCTTCACTCATACAGCACAATGCTGGGTAGTCCTTTTCTAGTGTTTCTGAAGTCACAGAATCAATTCCAAAATTCTTCAAAGAGGCTTTGAGAGTATTCTTGTTTCACTTCTTCTGACGTCCATATGAGTGTTCTCTTTTAGGCAAACATATGTTTGGCATTTTAATAATGTGGTCAGCCCACCAGAGTTATGCTCTCTGCAATAGAGTTTGAATGCTTGACAGTTTATATTGAGAAAGGGCTTCAGTGTCTGGTATCTTATCTTGCTAGGTGATATTCAGAATCTTCCAAAGATAATTCAAATGGAAACAATTCAATTTCCTGGCAGGAAATGGCATACTGTCTAGGTATTACAGGCATACAACAATGATGTCAGCATAATGGCTCTATGGACATTTTCCTTTGGAACCTCTGAAACACTGAGCTAGCTCTGGCAATGAGTGCATCAAACTCATTTTCTATGTGTACATCCCTGTAAAGTATACTGCCAAGGTAAGTGAACTTATGCACAGTTTTCAAAATTTCTCCACTTGCTGTAACTGATGGTTTCATGTGTGGATGACGTGGTGCTGGCTGATGGAAAGCCTATGTTTTTTTGGTCTTAATTGTTAAGCCAAAACTGGCATAAGCAGAACAGAATTGATCCATATTTTGCTGCATCTCAGCCTCAGAGATTATTCTGAGTGTATAATCATCTGTTAACAACACCACCACCATCAGTATGGTAGCCAACTTTTATGACATTTTCATCCTCATTGAAGGTATCTGACAAAGTTGTTGAAAGTATTATGCTAAAAATCAAGCACACAGCATTTCTTCACTCCATTGGTGACTGGAAAAGCACTAGAGCAGCATACCCTATACAGAAGCCCGGCAAGCATGCCATCATGAAATTGACTTTTGATACTGATGAACTTCTCTGGGCAACCAAATTTTGTCATAATTTTCTATAAACCCCCATGACCGACAGTATCAAAGGTCTTGGTCATATTGACAAAATATTGTACAAACCTCTGTTTTATTCCTGGCATTCCTCCTGAAGTTTTCAGGCAGTAAACATATTTGACGATTCCTCAGCCTTTTCTGAAGACACATTGGCTCTCAAGAAGATGAACATCTTCCAGGTTAAGCATCAACCTATTAAGAGAAACTCTGACAAGAATCTTGCCAGCAATGATTGAGAGAAACTGCATTTCATTTTGTTTGTCACAGGACAATTTGTTTCCTTTACCTTTATAGAAATGGAGAATGGAAGCATCCTTGAACTGCTGAGAGATGACTCCTCTTGCCATACTATCTGGACAATTTTAGTCAGCTTTTGTAGGAGCAGTGGATCACCTGCCTTGTAAATCTCAGCTTGAATAAAATCATTACCAAATAATTTGCCACATAAGAGGAACCAAAGGACTTTAAAACCTCTTATTTAGTTGGAAATTCGGCTAAAGTGGTATTGACTTCAACCTGAGGTATACAGTCAATAGCTTCAGCACTGATTGATGACACTCTATTGAAAACACTATGGAAGTGTTCAGCCCATCCTTCCAGGATCATATTCTTATCACTTATCAATACGGTCCCATTTGCACTAAGTGGTTGAAATACAGCAGATATCTTTGGCCCATAAATAGCCTTTAGGGGATCATAAAATGCTTTGTACTGTTACTATCATCATAAAACTGAATTTCATCTGCCTTTGTACTGAGTCAAAAATCCTGCACCTCTCTAAACTTCACTTGCACTTTATTTCTGATAGAGTTAAATGCTACTTTCTTAGAGATGGATGAACTATCCTACTGGTAAACCCTGTGGAGTTCTCATCTTTAATTTAGCAATTTCTGAATTTCCCCAACATTTTCAACAAACCAATGTTGATGTTTTTGAGTGTTCTGACCTAGGTGAGTAATGCACTGCTATACACCAAATCTCTGAAAGTTGCCCATTCGTTTCCCGCTCCACCATTGCCAACTGTGTTTTGGCTCAGCTTTCCCTCCAAGTTAGCAAGGAACTGTTCCCAATAAGAGAAGCCACTAATCTGTAGACATTAAGGTTTCTTGTAGTCATCTTGCCTTGAGGCTGCTGCTTTTGTTGAATACAAACATTTATCTTGGAGAGGACGTCTATGATCATACTCTTTGCCACAAATCACCCTCATCATCCTCATGTCCTGTCTGTCTCTTCTCCTTACCTTGACTTAATCTATTAAATGACAATATTTGCTACGAGGGTGCATCCACAAAGTTTTATTGCATTGAGATATGTGGAAGACAGTGTTGGTGATGAGGTCATGAGACAAACCAATCTTTAGCATTAAGTGACCATTGTTGTTGCTGTTTCCAACTTCATTCCTCCAAAGGACTCAGGCATACATGTCTGGTACTCTGTGCCTACTCTTTCATTAAAGTTACTCAGAATTATAAAATTGTACCTGTTTCAGCATGTTTATGATGAGGGTTTTCAGGTCTCCATAAAATTTTTCTTTGACCTCATCAGTGTTCTTTTGCTGGCAGTATACTCACTGATAATGGTGGCATAGTGGTTTCCTGCAAGTGGCAATTACATAGTTGTAAGCCTGACATTCACTCCTTTAAATAGACATACAAGCTTGTTGACTAGATTAGTTTTGATTGCAAAGTCTATGCCAGCTTCATGGCACTCACTTTCACTCCTGCCATTCCAGAAAAAAATGAGTATCTATCTCTGACTTCTGTAAGCTAGTCTTCATTTGCCAGCTTTGTTTCACTTATGGCTATTATTTGGATCTGATACTTGCTGAGTTCTCTAGAAACGAGAGCTATTCATGTTTCAGGTCTACTGCATTTTGTGTTGTCTATAATTGTACAAACATTCTATGTACTCGGGATGAGTAGAATCATCTTTACATATGTTTTGGGGCATTTTTTTGTATAGGTGTGTATTTTGACTGTAGGATGGTATAACTACCTGTTGTGGTAAACTGGCCAGGGTTGGGTGAAGTAGACGATTTTTAGGGCACCTTTTCTAGCTCCTTCTTCACACCAAGAGGTGAGAAGTGCAGTCCTTAAAAGACTGCTCAGACACCCAACAGGCTGCCAAATACTATGGATGCTTCCAGTGAGAAGACGACCCTGTGTCCTGAGCCTGTTTGCAGGGTTCTGACTATGGTTCTTACTGTATCCACATTTGCTGCTTTTTACTTGCCTATTGCCATGAGATAGGTAAAATGGTAAAATGGTATGGGTTATATATTTTGATTCATACATAAATTAGATACAAGTGAATCTTAGTTGCTGGAAGTCATCAACCTCACTCTCTCTACGAAAGTCATCGAAGTCTAGTGGCAGTATACAATCCAGACAATGAATGACCTTGGTATCTTTGATGCATAACCAAGCTCTAAGTGCTTCATAACACCTGTTTAGCTGCCTTCATGGCTCTTGGAAGAAACTGTTCTCATGTATCCATTCTGCCAGCAGAAGTGTTCACATGCTTGGGGTAGATAACTGGCTAATTCATCAAAGAATTTAAGACCCCTTGATTACCCTAAATATTATTAGTCTGTCTTCCAAAATTGTTTACTGGGGAATGGCTGTTATGCATGCTACAGCTTCTTGAAGTCATGGCAACAGTTAAGTGAATCAAGTAGACATCAAAGGTGGAAATCAGCTCTGAAAAGGTTTCAGCAGCCCTCATACCTGAGGTACTAGTCTTCTCTGAACATACATTAAACTCCACCTGTGGGCTGCAGATCACCATAAAAGTACCAGCTTTTTCACACAAAATTAGAGGAGTGGATAGATAGTGGAGTGATAGAAAAACAGAAAAGATTAAACAACAAAATAAAGAAGAGGAAAGAACAGTGGATATTAATATCAATGTTAGCAGAAGTGGCAGCAAGAATGATGAGAATAACACCCAACAATAATACAAGTGATAACATGTGTTTACATTCCACATTAAGGCATGCAGAGTGTTTATTTATAGTCCTAAAGATAAGGAGCAAAAACACAGATGATAGAAAATTCGGTGGTGGGGGATAAAAAATAGAATTGCCTTTGAGGGATAGCCCTCAAAGCCATATAGGCCTTAAAAGTTTTTAAAATATATTTTTGTTATGTGAAGGGGTACTCCAACCCCCAAATACTACGCTACTGTCTTATCATGTGTGGTCTCTTGGAAATCACTCACCGTCTTTGATTCATGTTTCTCAACTATATAATAGATCCTCCCTCACAGGATCATTGTGAGGGCCAAATAAGATAACATTTATAAACAATATTTAGCAAAATGTCTGGGAAATAATAGGTACTACATAAATACTTATTCTCTTTCTTTCCTTTTTCCCCCCTTCTCTTAATCCTCTTCATGATCCAAAGATGTGGGTGTTCCAGGACTCTTATTCCAACTACCCAGAAGGAGTATGATGAAAAGTAGGGAGAACTTGATAAGGTGTGTTGAGGTCAATTTTTCTTCTTTTCTTTCTCATTTTTTTTGGTGAGGCAATTGGGGTTAAATGACTTGCCCAGGGTCACACAATTAGTAAGTGTCAAGTGTCTGAGGCCGAATTTGAACTCAGGTCCTCCTGACTCCAGGGCTGGTGGTCTATCTACTTTGCCACCTACCTGCCCCCTTCTTTCTCATTGAGAGAGACAGAGACAGAGAGAGAGAATGAGAGAGAGCCAGAGAGAGAGAGACAGAGAGAGAGACAGAGAGAGACAGAGAGAGAAATCCTAAGTATGGACTTCTCTACCCAATAGAATAGTAGCACCTCGTATTATAAATTTCTATACATAGATGAGAGAGATGGCCCTTATGGTAGTTCACTGGAAAGGCTCATATGGAGTGTTGTTTTTTTCAACTCTCCTTAGGTAGTGTGATCCTAGAATCAAACCTAGGCAGAAAAGGAAAATTTCCTGAAAAGCACCTGGTTTTTGTATTTATTTTTGTTTGCTTGTTTGCTTGTTTGCTCTCTGTGATATTTTGTGGATAACTTCAAGTACATCAGGTACCAAGTTTGTGAGTATGGTGAATGAACTTTTGGGAAAAAATAGGATTTTTGTTTCCCCAACATGTTCCTCATTGAAAGAAAGAAGTTAATACTCATTTAGTTATTGAATTACATTCTATTTATAGCAAAATTGGTGATTTTTTGGGAAAGAATAGTTCTGTTAGGAAGGGGATTATTTAGTCAGTTGCCTTGAAGTATGTTTGCCTTCTAGGAGCTGACAGGATAATAATACATGCCTAAAAGGAACTCTTTTTGAGTCTGTGTGAAGGCTAGATATTCACCAAGATATAAAAACTTTGCTCTGATAGCAACTCCAAAGTCAGTTCCCTTCTTGGAGGACAGCTGATGGGATAGTCCAGTAATGTAAGGTACTTTTATAAGTGCTTGTGAACTTCTATGACTGCTTTGCATCTTCCATATTTTGGGTGGGGTGAAATAATGGTTATCTAACCTTATTCACTGTCAAACTGAGTGTCTATATGGGAGCAGGCCCTGTTACCCATATTAATAGAAACCTAGGGGGCAGCTAGGTGGCACAGTGGATAAAAGCACCGACTCTGGATTCAGGAGGAACTGAGTTCAAATCCGGATTCAAACACTTGACACTAGCTGTGTGACCCTGGGCAAGTGATTTAACCCCAAAAGCCTCACCAAAAAAAATAATAAGAAGAAAAGAAACCTAGACAAATGCCAAATATAAACTATATTTTGATTAGACGTGCTTAACCTGAGGTGCATGAACTTAAAATATGTGTTGATTATTTTATTTTATTTTTTGTGGGGCAATGAGGGTTAAGTGACTTGCTCAGGGTCACACAGTTAGTAAGTGTCTAAGGCCAAATTTGAACTCAGGTCCTCCTGAATACAGGGCCAGTGCTTTATCTACTGTGCCACCTAGCTGCCCCTGATCATTTTACTATAATACAATTGGCTTTCGTTTTAATCCTATGTATTTTATTTTTTTAAAATTGTTCTGAGTTATTCATTGGATTTCTATAACAGATTGCCAAATCACTCCCCCTCCAACCCTGAAATACACACACACACACACACACACACACACATGAAAAACCCTTCAATTAGAGAGCTTTGTGGTAAAAATAATGAACCAAAGAGAGAAAATGGGATCAAAACCCAGGATTTGATATAGCACATGTCAGTTCAAGAGCTTTTCAGATCCCCAGACAATGTATTACTTGTTTCCTTGTGGAATAGATGGAGAAATATATAGATTTAGGAATCTAGTTATCACTTATTTACTTCATGTAGCTTTTATTTTTACTTTCGTTTATACATGGTGCTTCCCTTGAGGGAATATTAACTCCTAAAACATAGGTACTATTTCATTTTTTGGCTTTTTGTTTCAAGCACTTATCATAATGCTTGCTACATAGGAGGTTAAAAAATTCTTAGTGGTAGTTTGAATTGAACATCATTGTATGATTGTTTTCCCAGAGCTGTCATTATTGGTACCATGACAACTTGGAGGCCAGTTTCTAGTGTTACAGGGATTTTTGAATGACCTTGTGATGCTTGAATTTTTTATTGATAGCTTAGATGAAAGCATGGATAAAATTAATAAAATTTGCAGATGGCATGAAGATGTAATTATTTATGTATATATGTCTGTATGCATACATAGATTTTTGTATGTACATGACTTGCAGTGAATTGGATTTAAGTGAAGGAGTGCAAGGTCACCAATCTGACTCCTTCAATGCCATCTGGGTCTAGTGGCAAGATATACATTGGGATGACTGGAGAGGGCCCTGGATGTCTAAGGCAACTGGGGTAAATGTACTTGCTCAGGGTCACACAGCTAGAAAGTGTCTGAGGTGAGATTTAATCTCAGGTCTTTCTGACTCCAGGGCCAGTACTTTATCCACTGTGCTTAGCTGCCCCTGTAAATAATAAATATGTTGGATGAAAGATTCAGGATCTAAAAAGATGTTGGGTTCTTGGATTAAACATAAGATAAAATGTATTTGACATAAATGCAAAGTCCTATCTTTTTTTTACTTATCAACATTGGTTTTTATACTATTTCTAGTTTCAAATTTTTGCCTTTCTCCCCTCCACCCTCACTAAGACAGCAAGCAATCTGATATAAATTATATATGTACAATCACATTAAACATATTTCTGCATTAGTCATGCTGTGTAAGAAGAATCAGAGCAAAACAGAAAAATCTCAAAAAAGAAAAACAAAAAAAATAGAAATAGTATGGTTCAATCTGCTTTTAGATTCTATAGTTCTTTTTTTCTGGATTTGGAGAGCATTTTCCATCATGAGTCTTTTGGAACTATCTTGGACCACTGTATTAATGAGAAGAGTCAAGTAAATCACAGTTGATCAACACACAATGTTGTTGATACTGTGTACAATGTTCTGGTTCTGCTCATCTCACTCAGCATCAGTTCATGTGAGTCCTTCCAAGTTTCTCTGAATTCCACCTGCTCATTGTTTCTTACAGCACAATAGTATTCCATTCCATTCATATTCCACAACTTGTTTAGCCATTCCCCAATTCATGGACATCCCCTCAATTTCCAATTCCTTGCCACCACAAAAAGAGCAGCTATAAATATTTTCATACATGTGGGTCTTTTTCCTTTTTTATGATTTTTTTGGCAAAAAGAACTAGTAGTGGTATTGCTGGGTCAGAAGGTATGCACAGCTTTATAGCCCTCTGGGCATAGTTCCAAATTCCTCTCCAGAATGGTTGGATTAGTTCACAGCTCAACCAACAATGCACTAGTGTTCCAATATTTATTATTTTCCTTTTTGTCATATTAGCCAATCTGATAGATGGGAGGTGGTACTGCCAAGTTGTTTTAATTTGCATTTCTCTAATCAATAGTGATTTAGAACATTTTTTCATATGGCAATAGATAACTTTGATTTCTTCAACTTAAAACTGCCTGCTAATAACCTTTGACCATTTCTCAATTAGGGAATGAATTGGATTCTTATAAATTTTATTTAGTTCCCTATATATTTTAGAAATGAGGCCTTTATCAGAAATATTGACTATAAAAATTATTTCCCAGCTTTCTGTCCCCCTTCTAATTTTGGATGAATTGCTTATGTTTGTAGAAAATTTTAAATTTAATTTAATGAAAATCATCCATTTTGCATTTCATAATATTCTCTATTTCTCCTTTAGACATAAAATGTTCTCCTTTTCATAAATCTGAGAGGTAAAACATTCCTTCCATTCCTAATTTATCTATGATAAATTTTTGACTAAATCATGTACCCATTTATGTCTAAATCATGTAACCGTTTTGATCTTATTTTAGTATAATGTTTAAGATGTTGGTCTATGCCTAGTTTCTGCCATACTATCTTCCAGGTTTTCTAGCAGTTTTTGTCAAATACTGAGTTCCTATCCCAGAAGCTGGAGTCTTTGGGTTTATCAAAATTGCAAACATTACTAAAGTCATTTACTACTGTGTCTCCTGTGCCTAACCTATTCCATTGACCCCCCCCCACACACACACACACTCTATTTCTTATCCAGCACCAAATGGTTTTGATGTCTACTGCTTTATATTAAAACTTCAGATTGGGTACAGCTAGCACATGTTCCTGTGCATTTTTTTTAATTAGTTCCTTAGATATTCTTGACCTTTTGTTTTTCCAGATGAATTTTGTTATTTTTTTTAGCTCTATAAAATTATGTTTAGGTAGTTTGATTGGTATGGCACTGAGTAAGTACATTAATTTAGGTAGAATTGTCATTATTATTATTATATTAGCTCAGTCTATCCATGATCAATTGATATTTTTCCAATTATTGAGATCTGATTTGATTTGTGTGAAAAGTGTTTTGTAATTATGTTCATGCATCCTGGGTTTGATTTGGCAGGTAGACTCTCAAGTATTTTATATTGTCTACCATAACTTAAATGGAATTTCTCTTTTTATCTCTTGAAACTGGACTTTTTTGGTTATATATAGAAATGCTGATGATTTATGTGGATTTATTTTATGTCCTGCAACTTTGGTAAAGTTGTTAATTATTTCAAGTAATTTTTTAGTTGATTCTCTAGTATTCCCAAAGTATACCACCATATCATCTGCAAAAGTGATAGTTTTATTGCCTCTTTGCCTATTCAAATTCCTTTCATTCCTTTTCATTTTCATATTGCTAGAGCTAACATTTCTAGTACAATATTAAATAGAAGAGGTGTTAATGGACATTCAAGTTTCACAAATGATCTTATTGGTAATGCCTCTAACTTATCTCCATTTTATATAATACTTGATGATGGTTTTAGGTAGATACTGCTTATTATTTTAAGGAAAGCTCCACCTATTGCTATGCACTCTAGGGATTTTAATAGGAATAGGTGCTGTACTTTTGCAAAAGCTTTCTCTATTGGGGCAGCTAGGAGGTGCAGTGCATAAAGCACCAGCCCTGGATTCAGGAGGACTGAGTTCAAATTCGGCTTCAGACACTTGACACTTACTAGCTGTGTGACCCTGGGCAAGTCACTTAACCATAAAAGCCTCACTAAAAAAAAAAAAAAAGCTTTCTCTGAATCTATTGATATAATCATAATTTCGGTTAGTTTTCTTATTGATATGGTTGACTAGGTTGATAGCTTGCCTAATGTTGAACCAGCTCTGCATTCCTGGTATAAATCCCACTTGGTCATAGTGTATTATCCTGGTAATCACTTGCTGTAATCTCCTTGCTATATCTTATTTAAAATTTTTGCATAAATATTCACTAGGGAAATTGAACTATAATTTTCTTTCTCTGTTGTGGCTTTGCCTAGTATTAGTATCAACAAAATATTTGGGTGATAAAATAAATTTGGTAGTACTCTTCCTTCAACGATTTTTCCAAATAATTTGTCTTGTATTGGCATTGTTTTTTATGTGTCTGATAGAATTCACTTGTAAACCCATCTGGCCCTGGAGATTCTTTCTTGGGAATTCATTAATGGTTTGTTCAATTTATTTTTCGAATACAGCCTTATTTAAGGATTTTATTTACTCTTCAATTAACAGGGGCAATTTGTATTTTTGTAAATATTTATCCATTTCATTTAGATTGTCAAATTTATTGGCATACAGTTGGGCAAAATAGTTCCTAATTATTGCTTTAATTTCCACTTCTTTGGTGGTGAAATGAACCCTTTCATTTTTTGATACTGGTAATTTGGTTTTCTTCTATTTTTTTAAATGCAATTAACCAATGGTTTATCTATGTTATTGGGTTTTCTCTTTCCCACAAAACCAACTCTTAGATTTATTGATTAATTCTATAGTTTTCTTTCTTTCAAATTTATTAATTTCTCATTTGATTTTCAGGATTGCTAATTTAGTATTTAGTTGGGAATTTTTCATTTGTTCTTTTTTCAAGCTTTTTTAATTGCATGCCCAATTAATCGATCTCCTCTTTCTCTTTTTGATTCACATAAGCACTGTGTTGGCTGGATCCCATAGGTTTTAGTATGTTGTCTCATTATTGTCATTCTCTTGGATGAAGATTGTTTCTATGATTCGATGTTTGACACACTTATTCTTTAGAATGAGATTATTTAGTTTCCAATTAATTTTCAGTCTACCTTTCCATGGCTCTTTATTACATGTAATTTTTATTGCATCATGATCTGAGAAGGATGCATTTACTATTTCTGCCTTTCTACCTTTGACTATGATGTTTTTGTGCCCTAATACATCATCAATTTTTGAATATGTGCCAAGTACTTCTGAGAAAAAATGTATATTACTATCCCCATTCAATTTTCTCCAGACTTCTATCATATCTAACTTTTCTAAAATTCTATTCACCTCTTATTTTCTTTCTTATTTATTTTGTGGCTAGATTTATCTAATTATGAGAGGGGAAGATTCAGATCCCCCACTAGTATAGTTTTGCTGTCTATTTCCTCTTGTAACTCATTTAACTTCCCCTCTAAGAAATTGGATGCTATACCCCTTGGTACCTTTTAGCAAGATGTAGTTTCCTTCCTTATCTCTTTTAATTAGATCTATTTTTGCCTTTTCTTTGTCTGCAATAAGGATTGCTACCCCTGTCTTTTTTTACTTCAGCTGAAGCAGAATATATTCTGCTTCAACCTTTTACTTTTACTCTGTGCATATCTCTCTGCTTCAAATGTGTTTCTTGTAAAAAGCATATTGTAGGATTCTAGTTTTTAATCCACTCTGCTATTTGCTTCTATTTTATGTCTGAGTTCATCCCATTCACATTCACAGTTATTATTACTGTCTATTTCCCTGCATTCTATTTGCCCCCTTTGTATATTTTCCCCTTCTTTCACCCTATTCCTCCTCACCAATGTCTTGCTTCTAACCCTTGCCTCGCCCAATCTGACCTCCCTTTTATCACCCCCTCCCTTTTCTTTACCCCTTTCTCCCCTGCTTCTGCCCTCCATTCTATCAGTGCCCATGTTTTCCCTTTATCCTTTTACTTCCCTAAAATTATGTTAAATTTCTTTATCCAAATGAACATATATGTTATTCCCTCTTTGAACCAAATCTGATGAGAGTAAGGTTGAAACAATGCTTACCCCTCCCTTCTTTCCCTCTGTTGTAATAGGTTGTTTGCTCCTCTTCATATTATGTAATTAACCCCATTCCAGCTCCCCTTTCCTTTTCTCCCAATAAACTCCTTTTTTCACCCTTACTTTTCTTTATATCATCACATCAACAACAATTTATATTTATACCCTCTGTGTATATTTCTTCTGTTTGTGTAAATAGGTATACAGTTCTCAAGAGTTATAAGTATTATCTTCCCAAAGATGGATGTAAACATTTTAACCTTATTGAATAACTTTTTCCCATTTACCTTTTTAAACATTTCTTGATTCATGTATGTTAAGATCAAATTTTCTATTCAGTTCTGGTCTTTTCATCAGGAAACCTTGAAAGTCCCCTATTTCATTGAATGTCCATCTTTTCCCCTTAAAGATAACTATCAGTTTTGCTGGGTACTTGATTATTGGTTGCAGTCCAAAGCTCCTTTGCCTTCTAGAATATCATCTTCCAAGCCTTGTGATTCTTTAATGTTAAAACTGCCAGTTCCTGAGTAATCCTGACTGTGGATTCATGATATTTAAAATGCTTCTTTTTGGCTGTTTGGAGTATTTTCTCCTTCACCTGATAATTCTGGAATTTGGCTATAATATTCCTTGGAATTTTCCTTTTGGATAAGTGGATTCTTTCAATTACAATTTTATCCTCTGAGTCTACAATATCAGGGCAGTTCTCCTTGATAATTTCCTGGAATATGGTGTCTAGACTCTTTTTTTCTTTTTCTTTTCTTTCTTTTTTTTTTGTAAGGCAATTGGGGTTAAGTGACTTGCCCAGGGTCACACAGCTAGTAAGTGTTAAGTGTCTGAGGCTGGATTTGAACTCAGGTACTCCTGACCCCAGGGCCGGTGCTCTATCCACTGCGCCATCTAGCTGCCCTAGACTCTTTTTCTGATCTTGTTTTTCAGGCAGTCCAATGATTCTCAAATTATCTCTCCTGGATCTATTTTCCAGGTCAGTTGTTTTTCCAATGAGGTATTTCACATTTTCTTCTATGTTTTTTTTTTCATTCTTTTGATTCTCTTTGACCCTGGTGTCTCATGGAGTCATTAGTTTCAAACTGTGCAATTTGAATTTTTAAGGGATTGTTTTATTGAGTAAGCTTTTACACCTCCATTTCCATTTGGCCAAATACAATTTTTAAGGAATTGTTTTCTTCCATCAATCTTTGTGTTTCCTTTTCCAAGCTGCTGATTCTTTTTTCTTAATTTTCTTGTGTTGCTTTCATTTCTCTCCCCATTTTTTCTTCTACCTCTCTCAATTGATTTTTTTTTTTTTTTTGCGGGGCAATGGGGGTTAAGTGACTTGCCCAGGGTCACACAGCTAGTAAGTGTCAAGTGTCTGAGGTCGGACTTGAACTCAGGAACTCCTGAATCCAGGGCAGGTGCTTTATCCACTGCACCACCTAGCTGCCCCCTTCTCAATTGATTTTTTAAATCCTTTTTGTGCTCTTCCAAGTAGGCTCTTTGGTCTCGATAACAATTCATCTTCTCTCTTGAGACTTCACATGTAGGCAATTTGAGAGTATCATTGTCATATGAGTTTCTGTTTATTCGACCCAGAAGTTCTCAATGGTAAGAGCCCTCTTCTTTTTCTTACTCATATTATAGCTTATTTTCTTTTGAAAGTTGAGGCCTGCTCCAGCACAAATATCACTAACAAGGGTCACTGTTCCAAGATTCTTGTGCTGGGGGATAGGGGCAGTTTCACTGGCTTTCTACTCTGAGGCCTCTACGGCTTGTGGATTTCTCACTACCTGTGTTTGCTCCAGGTGCTGGGATGGCCAGTCCTAGTCATGCCTGTCCCATGGGTGGCCCTCCACCTGGCAGCCTGCCCTCTCAGCTGATGCTGGTGGATCCCACAACTGTCCTGCTGTGCCACCAGCTTGCTGAGCCAGGATCAAGGGGCCTCAGTTACTCTCCCCTGGCTAAGAGCTTCCTTCTGACTGGCCCAGACCTCTTATGTGCTGTGCTGTACTGATATGAACTACCCTTTTGCCCAAGTGAGACCAACCTTTTCTGAAATCTTCTAAATTATCTCAAATTGGAAGATTGTTTCTCTCTGTCTTTTTGTAGGTTCTGTTGTTTCAGGATCCTTTTAGCGCCTTTATTTAATGTTGCTTTTGATGGAAGCTTGGGAGAGTGCAGGCAACTTCCTGGTTTCTCTCTGCCATCTTGGCTTTACCCTTCTATACTTGATTTTAAAGGATAATGTTTTTTTTAGTGAGGCAAGTGGGGTTAAGTGATTTTTCCAGGGTCACACAGCTATTAATGTTAAGTGTCTGAGGCCAGATTTGAACTCAGGTACTCCTGACTCCAGAGCCAGTGCTCTATCCACCACACCACCTAGCTGCCCCAAGGATAAAATTTGTAAGAAAAAAATGTACAGATCATGGATAGATGATAGTCTGTATAAAGGGAAAGCATCCAAGTGTTTCAGTGAATAGTAAGAAGAAAATATATTGTTGTGGAAGGACAAAAAAATATCAAATAAAATTAACATAATCAAACTATACTAATTCTACTCTGTGATGCCTTGAGATTCACAGTGTCCAGAATGTTTTAGTGATAGTATTTCTGTATTATTCCCTTGACAGCCAGATGTGGACCATTGTGATGACCTTCATGTGTATTTGTGTATGGCATTAGTAATATAATGTGATTTTAGAAATGTAATGTCCAAATCATTAACTTATTAAGGATAATAAAGTTCACCTTGTGGAAGAAGGGTTAATTCAGGAAAATATTTTTATGCAGCATCTGACTTGCAATGCATCTTTAGAGATTCATTGTATGCATGAATGTGTTATTTATTATATAGAACACTAGTGCAAAATATGATATATGGGAAAGTTGATTGACATTTCCACATAGATACTATCACAGGTCTATCAGGTTGCTGTTAACCTTAAAGATCAAGTTCAAATGTTGCCTGTGCCTCAAAGTCAAATGTAATGGCAAACATGGAGCAAATTTTGATTGGTGGAAAAATCTATAAAAATATCATATTATTTTGATTACAAAATGAGAGCATTGACATTAAAATCTTTAAACAAACATGACAAATATTTTCCTTCACATCTCACCATTTTTTGACAAACCTCAAATCAAGTATTAATTTTTGGGGGGAGGCAATGAGGGTTAAGTGACTTGCCCAGGGTCACACAGTAAGTGTCAAATGCATGACACCGGATTTGAACTCAGGTCTTCCTGAATCCAGGGTCAGTGCTTTATCCACTGTGTCACCTAACTGCCACAAGTTTTACCTTCTTTTTTTTTTTTTTTTAGTGAGTCAATTAGGTTTAAGTGACTTGGCCAGAGTCACACAGCTAGTAAGTGTTAAGTGTCTGAGGCCGGATTTGAACTCAGGTACTCCTGACTCCAGGGCCGGTGCTCTATCCACTGCTCCATCTAGCTGCCCCAAGTTTTACCTTCTTAATCCATCTTTTCTGCTCTAATTTAGGGATTCTTAATGTGAGATCTATTAACTTGGGAGTATTTAGATAATTTAATATAATTGGTTTTTTTTCAAGTTTTACTTTACAATTAAATTGAGACTAAAATATCTTTGCATTTAAAAGCTTCAGTCTAAGATTTCACCACATTGCCAATGATGTCCATGAAACAAACAAGCAGAAAAAGGTTAAAAATATCTGCTCTAATTAGTGATCTATCTCCTCTTTCAGAATTTCATTTTTTGTTTATTTACTCTTTATATATTTTACATAAATGTTTTGCTACATGCTATTATTTCATGTCAATGTCCCCTCTATGCCCCCACTAAGAACAATATAACTCTTTGAAGGCAGGGCTATGCTTTGTTTACTTTTGCTTTTGTGTGCCCATCCCTATTGATTTACCTGGAAGATATCCTTATTGAATTGAATTAATTGAAACACAATACAGTAGAAATGATATAAGAGACAAACATTACGACAAAGTATGGTCATTTGTGTTAGTGATGCAGAAATCAGAAATAATGCTTTTAACAATTTTTAGAAGTCAAATGAATGTCATATATAGGTAGAACAAGTAAGATTACTATGTTCTTCAAGGCAATATTACTTGAGAACAGTTATATTTTGACTGGCTAATGAACTTCAGTGGAAGGCAGGTGTTATGTCAAGGACGCCATCATGTAGGCAGGCTTCACTCCAGTTTATGAAGTTGAAAATGTCTGAAATTAAGCATGATACCAGAACATATTTCCAAAATATCTAAGTTTGTAGCATCACCTGGATTCAGTGTCTTTAGGTTCTAAGATCGATCCACCCCAGTATTATCAGCAAGTATAATTAAAGTGCAGCTATAACACCGATTAAAAACAATGACCAAAGAGTTAGCCAGCAGTCTCCAGCAATGTTTAATATGTGCTCCACATATTCTGCTTAGGAAGGCAGGGACCTGTGTAAATATTTGAGAATTATTTCCACCTAGGTCTAAAGCAAAATGACTAGCCTTTAAAAAAAGACCCTCTTTGGCTCTGTCAAATGCTTGGATATCCAGAATGCCTTATTGTTAAAGGATAGTAGACAGTAGCCAATGATTAGTAGTAAAATGAAATCCAAAGGTACATAATTTCCAAAAAATCAAAGAAATTTGCATGTTATTTTGGCTTGAGTTTTCATAGTATTAGAAGAAAATAGTCTGTGCCTATAGAGGTTCAAGATTTAGAGGTAAAGAAGTTTAGAATTCCTCTAATCCAAACCCTTCATTTTATAGAAAAGCAAATTGATATGTAGAAAAAATTATAAGACTTGCCTAAAGTCAAACAGATATTGGTAGAGCTAGGAATTGAAACTAGGCTCTTTGACTCCATATTCAAAATTCTGTTGACTGGATTACCCTTACTCTTGAAATTTTAAAAATCATATGTTCTGAAATTTTCAATAATAGGGAGAAATAATTTAAAATAAATTTAACAATTTAAAATAAATGATTTTAAGCCTTTATTTAAATTCATTTTTAATTTTTTGAGGAATAAAAAGCCAACACTGCTAACTTAAGTCCTAGAACGCTAATGTTACTGTTACTTTAGGTAACATGAGATATGTGTATGTTTGTGTGTTTTGGGTTTAAGGATAGGTATTGTCAGTTGTTGTCTACATGCCCAACTCATTAGTTAAGCTAAGAATATGGATTCTTGGTTTAGGGACCACAAGGGAAAGAAATGAAAGCATGTTGTTTCAATCACAAAAATCAGAACAACAAAAAGACATGGACATGACAATGCATGTGTTCAATATTACAATCATTGGGATGTTTAGTACTCAACATTCTGCAATAATACTGTACACTGTTACATATGGTAGTTCAGCATATTATGTCCTGCTAATCTCTATGGTGTGGATAGACAAGATTTCCAGATGGTGGTAACAAATGCAGACTCCCCACGATAATGAACACTAGCTGTTAACCACAGACAATTTAGGTTTTTTGGCAGAGAGAATTTGTCATTACAAACACCTAACAAAAAATAAGAATTAAAAACCTGTATTTAAAGAAAGAACAAATCAATTCCTCTAAAACTGTACAGTATCTAATAGTAATTACATAAAGCAAAATCAACTTTCTTTAGAGACCATTAAAAAATGTATTGGTTTATAATTATTTGCACTTCTCACAATATTATTCCCCCTTTGAAAGTTTTGCAAGAGACCTATCAATACTTAACTCTGTGTGAGGGTCAAATTTAATATAGGGAGAGTTAATTGAGTGGCTCCCCATAATATTGGGGTCCCAGAAATAATGAGGGACCTCTGGGTCCAAAGCTCCCTCCCCTCTGAACTGCCTTTTTAGATATTTCTCCCAGGCCAATAAGAAAGGAGCCTAATGGCCTCTTTTCCACAAACGAATCAGATTTTATTAATGGGAATAAAATAAACAGCAAGGGTGAAATTAATAAAATCAAAGACAAGGGAATAGGGAAAAAGAAAAATTGATAATCCTCCTAACTCTAACCTAAGTCTATACAATCCACAAACTAACTTCCAGTTCAGCTAATTCAAAAGAGCAGGGTTCATATGTTAACTCACCACCTGGCATCCATAGGTTCAATGGGAAACAGCTTTGCATTCAGGGCCCACAGGACAAAGTGCCAAGAAAGAACCTCTTTCTGCCTGCTCCCACAGTTCACATGAGTGGAAAAAGAGTGTGCTCCCCTCAGCAAGCATTTACTCTCCCTCCCCCAAAAGGGGAGGCCCTTCAAACTCAATCAGAGAGTGGTTTCTCCTCCTAACATCAGCAACATACGTCACTTAGGACAGGCCAGGAGTGGTTCATCCCAATCAGTCTGCCAAATTCCATTATTTTACCACATCTCTTTATAGCATTTGCTCTTCACAGATTATATTTTTCATCTTTCAAAACTATTACATTGAGCTGTTGACCCCACCTGAATTTTTGCCTCTACCATTATCCTACATGAATTCCTTAAGAATTAGGTTGCTTTTTACCTCCTCTGAGACAAATACCAAGAAGGGGTAGTTATTAAACCATAAAAGTAGAAGAAGCTGTAGACCCTAAACTTACCCATCTTCTAGTCTTTGCTCATGCAGTTCCCAAGGCTAGGAATGCTTTCCCTTCCTCACCTTCTTTTGAACTCCTTTCCAGTTTCAAAAACAAGATTAAAAAGACATTTCCTTCACAGAACCTTTTCTTTTTCACTCCTTGGAACTTGCTTGCTTATATTCTGTTTTCTATTCTGGTTATTCATATATACATGGCATCCTTAGTAATTTCACAAAATTTTAAATTTAATGAGGACAAGAAGAAGGGTTTTTATGCTTTGTAACTCCTCCAATGACAAGAATAAACTTTACACATACTAAAAGCTTATATGTATAAATGGTTTTGCAAACAATTTTATCATTTGATCATCACAACAACCTTGTGAGTAGAAAGTTCAAGGATATTTATTAAGTCTAGCAGAGGAAGGGTTAGATTTGATAGCCAGGGAAAACGGAATTCAATTCTTGCCTCTGTTCCTTACTAGTTTGTGTAATCATAGAACAGTCACTTTCTTTTTTGTGTCTTAATTTCCCCATCTGAATAAAATAAGATATGTGATCATACAAACTAATAAGTATCAGAGGGAGGATTTGAACCTCAATCTCTCCTGGTTCCTCCAAGTTCACTATACCCTCCAAAAAGCTCTTAAAATTTTATTGTTTCTATAACTGAATTAAATTTGGAAACTGATAATACAGAGAAGAAAATTAGACTATCAATGAAACAGTTCATTTATAATTCTTTCTTCTTCCATTTTGCTATCATATCTCTTTTCCTACTATGAAGTACTGAAACCATATATTAAAAATAGCTTCAATTTGTTTTAATTTCTTCCTGGGACATCAAGGTATTTTATAAGTACTATCTCATCAATCTTTGTAGCAGCCCATGTACAAGCCCTGGAAGATTAAGAACACTGCAAGGAAAAAAAAAAAGAATGAGATGCTAATCCATGATACTTAAGAAAATTGAAAGTATGACACTGGTTGTATAGAAGCTTGATTGGTTATAATAGCTCAATATGAGTTCATTAAGGAATGGTTTGGTCATGGATCCATTTCTACATAAATTTTGCTTTCCTTTTGCTTGTCATTCTGTGAGTTTGAGGATTAATGGAAACAGCTCCTCATGGTTTATGAAAATGACAAATTCTTATTAACTAGTTTGTAACATCATGGTTGTTTAAAAATAGAACAATTACATTCCTTGGAACTTTCTGTAAATTTAAAATAAATGCATATATATTGAACTGCACAAGCATTTGTTTCCTGCTTTTCAAACATAATGGGATATTTTGAAATAGGTGAACTGATAGTTCAAATTCTTTTTTTTTTTAATTTAATAAAGTATTTTTTTCCTGTTACATGTAAAGATTGTTTTCAACTTTTGTTTATACAAGCTTTCCAATTTCAGATTTTTCTCCCTCCCTCCCCTCCCGCGCCCCTCCCCTAGACAGCAGGTAATCTGATATTGGTTTTATATATATATATATATATATATATATATATATATATATATATATATATATATATATATATACATATACATATACATACACATAATAACATTAAACATATTTCTGCATTAGTCATGTTATAAGAGAAAAATCAGAGCAATGACGAAAAACCTCAAAATAGAGAAACATCAGTACCAAAAACAAAAGAAATAGTATGGTTCCTTCAGCATCTACTGAACAGTTCTTTATTTTTTTCCTTGCATTTGGAGATCCTCTTCTAACATGAGTTCCCTGAAACTCTTCTGTACCACTGCATTGGTGAGAAGAATATAGTCCATCACAGTGGATCAACACCCAATGTTGATGATACTGTGTACAATGTTCTTCTGGTTCTGCTCCTGATAGTTCTAATTCTTAAAAATGACAAAAGGAATTTTTTCCAATAATCATCTTTTAATTAGATGTCTGTGTTATAGAAAAATTGAAGTATCTTAATGAAATGTTTCAGGGGGTGAGCTGGAGTCAGCTTATGCCAGTTCATAAGAACTGTTAATTTTTCAGCATGGATATTTACACTTCAAAAATTGACAAACACTACAAATAAGACCTTGAGTAATTCTTTTCATTGATTACCTAGATTCAAGGAACTGATGAAACAATAAGAATGCTGATTGAACTTAAAAGTGGGTCACAATTTCCACCCCCCTGCCCCAAGTCTTTAAACATTTACCAAAATAACCCAAGACTAGATGTCTATGTGATGGAGGATGGGAGTTATAAGGTGGTCTGGCAGAGACTTGGATCAATGAGTAACTCCAGCTTTATCACCCACTATGAAAAGTGTTTCTATAAACCATATAAGAATATAAAAGGCATATGCAGTCTGGTTTTTGTTTGGTTGGTTTTGCTTTTCTTGAAAATCTATGGCCTTCATTTTTGTGCTTAGCCAGCTAGTAACTTCTCCATTTACATCACTCTGAGGAATCCTCAGATCTGCTGGGCTGAGATTCCAAAACCCGGAAGATACTTTACCTGACCAAGAATCCCTTCACGTGGCTATTCCTGCTGATGTAGTGGCCCAATTACAAATATTAGTTATGATCCTCGATTGACTTTGCCAACAGGATCCAGTTCCTCCTTGTGGCTCTTTTCTCCCTCATGGGCTTCATCCAAATGACTGACTGGGCCAAAGGGAAGCATCATAATTACCTGAAAGAGCTGCAGGATTATAACTCCTCCCTCCCCTCCTCCAGCCCCTCAAACTCTCCCTTTATCCCTTTCTTTAAACTGCCCTTTGGGAGAGGCCTCTGCCTTTTGTGATGATCCTTGTGCAGCTTTTAAACCCCAGCTTTTGTGAGAAGAGGGCAGGGAGTACAGAAGACAGGATGGGACAGGTCAGGTGCAGGTAGGACTTCTGCCTCCATCCTCCCCACTTTCCCCCTCAACCCCAATTTGGGGTCAGTTCAACTGTTGCCTGAGCAGAGTGTTTGACCCTCCCTTATTTTCCTGACTGAAACATATGAAACATAACGGGTTCTGCTGGAGGGATATGGGTCTTAGATGGTCTTGTTTTCTTGCTACAGGAATAAAACACATTTTTAAAAAAAGAAAGGAATGAAGGAAGGAAAAATCTATGGTCTTATTGGAGAAATAAGGTTTACCCATATTAATCAATTAAATTTAACAATGTCTTAGAGATTATTACTGACACACACACACACACACACACACACACACACACACACACACACTTCCCTAGCTACAAGACATCTTGCTTTATCCCTTTTCTCAACTTTACGAAGAGTATAGGAGGCTCAGGAACTATCAAATCAGATACATGGCATAAGAACAAATCTATTTGCAATTATCCATTGCTCTCCAACTGAAATCTACATAGGAAGAGTAGTTCTCTGGGTGAATACTTGCAAGATATAATATTTTATAGTTGGTAAAGCACTTTATATTATAAGGCAACTAGGTAGCGTAGTGGACCTGTGGAGTGTTAGACCTGAAGAGCTCACAGGGGGAAAAAACAATAACACAACAACAACAACAACAACAACAACAACAACAACAAAAACACAGGATGGTTATAAATCCACAGTAGAAACTTTGATGGTGACCACCCGCAAGTGATAGCAATCTACCTGAGACAACTGATGCCTAAGAGCTCCAAATTCCTTGAGACATTAGAGGGAATTATCAAAAATATACCTGAACATCCAGTATTCTGAAACTCAAAGATCTGGTATAAACTCAGGAGGTATAGGTTAGTTCAGTTACCCAGATACCCTAGGTCAATACCAAGACAGGCCATTTAACATAAACTGATCAGGGAAAAGAGGGTGGGGCTGCCAAAAAGTCATATTTTAGTACTTAAGCCTAGAGAGATGAATAACCACAAGAACATACAAAACACTATAAAGAATTATAATTTCAGAGGTATCATGAATTGTGATATAGGAAGAAAAAGTAACTTCTTAATGATTGCAATCATAGACACAAAGGAGAATTTTTTTTTTCAAAACAGCCTTCTAAAGATCTATTACAAATAAAGCATGAGATAAAAGCTCTATAATTTTAAGGAAAATAAGTTGTAAATCTTGCACAAACAATAGATTCCTTGAAAATTAGAATTGCCTAAACAAAAATCTACATAATTTATGAAGTAACCAGAAATATTAGAACAGTTTTAATAAGTAAGAAAAGGAAAGATGTGTGCTATAAACTATAAATTAATTGGAAAACAGATCAAGAGGAGGTAATTTAAGGATCATCTGAGTCCATGAAAATAATGACTTTTTTTTCTTGAAAAGCCTGAGATCTATAGTTTAAGAAATTATAAAACTGCTAAGATATATTAGAACCAGAGGGAAAAGTGAAAATATGAAGAATCCACTTTTCTACTGTGGAAACAGACCCCAAAAAGGAAAGTCTCAGGAATGTAATAATGAAATGCCAACATTTATTTCTATGTCAAAGAAGCCAGAAGTAATGAATTCAAGTAAAAAAGAATCACAGTCTGGGTCATATAAGTTATTGCAGATTCTAATTTAAATGAGAAGGGAACTCAAATCAAACTATTCCAAAATGCAAAGGGCATCATCTTATAAACATGCATAAGGGCCCCTTATTATTTTCTGAACCCCAATATTACAGTGAGCCACCCAATTAATTCTTCCCATATTAAATTTGGCCCCCAGAGTTGTTATATGTATATTATATACATATATGTAGTTTTCTTTGTAATCCTATGTATTTTATTTTATACATTTAAAAATATTATGAGAAAGGGATCTATAAAATTCATCAGATTGTAGAAAGGGTCCATGACACAAAAAAATTTCAACAATCCTTCAAAATTACACATTTCTGATCCACATTATTGGAGGAAGTTTCCTCACCAACAAGGTCCTTAATTACATCAATGAAATCATGATCCACATAATCAAAGGACCAAGTAAATTAATTTTTACTTCTGGGATAGTCCTATTATACAGATGGAAAAGTCAGAATGTCTAATGAAATCTGCCTAAATTAGAAAAATGAGCCTTTTAGGCATCTTTTTTGGAGGTTTTTAGTAGAGCTTAGCATAACATATTTTGGTTTTGTTTTTGCTTTTTCCCCTGTTGGACAGGAGCATAGAGGTTCTTGCTCCAATGAGGAGTTAAATGTATCTTGGGTTCAGGTGAAGAATCCAGCTGTTATTTCTACACCCAAGAGTCCCATGAACTATTTGGAATTTAGGAATGAAGAAACAACAAAGAGTAAAAACACAAGAGGGGGAAGATCCATAGGGCTTTATATGCCTGTTATTTGAAGTCACTGCCAGGTTAGCAGTGAGTACCCCCTTGATGCAGACACCAAGTGGTATCAGTGGGGTGATGAGAAAGTTGTGCTTCCATGCTTAGTGCCTTTCTATTACCTACAACAAAAGCAATATCTTCATGGTCTCATTTGTTTCCCTGTGTTTGGGTTAATGTTTTGAACAATGAATGCTAGGTAGCATATAATGATTCTCGGTTAATGTTGCCACACGTTTTATATAAGCTTCCAGTGCACTAAAGCAGACGGTGAAAGTCTGTTAGTAACAGAATAATTATTAATTTAAGAAAAGCTGAGAGGAGGAGTTTCATACAAACTTAAATAGATATGGTAATTTAAGATCCATTAAGAGACATATACAGATATTAAACATGTACGATTTGGGTTGCAAAATTATATTAAAATGATGTAAATCATCATGGACCAACTTCATTGTAAAAGCACACTTCCAAACAGATATAAATATATGTATATATGTATGTATATATATATATATACATGTGTGTGTGTACACACATATATGTATATGCTTATATGTATATGTGCATATTTACGATGCACATGATCTTTGAAACAAAGTAAGACCCATACTAAAAAGAGAGATTTTATTTGTGTATGAGACATAGCCTCAAACAAAGAAAGCCAAGGAAAATATATTTGAAAACTTTGTGCTTGAAATCTTCCCAGCACTCGATTTCTCCCAAGCTGTATCTAAGCATCTGCTTAGTTGCTAATTTTAAAAATAAATCTTTTTGGGAAAAAAAAAAGTTAACCAAAAATGAATACATGAAGAGGAAAAACTAGAATAGAAAAGCATTAAAAAGGAAAGTAGTTAATCCTTATTAATTCAGACTTCATTAGATGTTAAGTTGGGATCATTTGGACAAGGGCAAGTTTGAAATCTCCCTTGACATTATCTCTAGGGAAAGCATTTGCTAAGAAAATAGGCAATGCTAATAAGGTTCCTTGGGTATCCTTCAAGGTATTTTAAAAAAATGCTTTTCAAACAATGAGCTATCTAATCATTTACAAAGAATTGATATTAGTTAAATTTTATCTATATTTAGTAAGCCATTTACTTAAGGATTTTAAAAGCCCTACATAACCATTTATAGCCTGGTTGTAGACACTATATATGAAAGTAATAAACAATGATTTTCTTTTCAAAGAAAAATCAGAATTTAGGTGTGTGTCAATTTCATGCTAGACTTTTCAGTTGGTCAGAGATTAAGAGTTGGATGAGGCTACAGAGTCATGCTACTTAATATTTTCATTCTAAAACTGATGGCAAAAAAAGGCTGAGAGAGGGGGCAGATAAGGTGGCACAGTGGATAGAGTCCTGGCCCTGGAGTCAGGAGTACCTGAGTTCAAATCTGGCCTCAGACACTTAACACACACTTACTAGCTGTGTGACCCTGGGCAAGTCACTTAACCCCAATTGCCTCACTAAAAAAAAAAAAGGCTGATAGAGGTTATTTTCTCAAAATTAAAACATTGTTAATAATGCCAATAACAGCAAAAGGCATAATAACAATATTAATAACATCTACAGTCATTTCTAAAGTTCAATTTTAACTTAAATCATTTGTTTCTCAACAATTCTTTCTACTGTATCACACTACATCTTCAATCATAGATATGTTAAAAATCTCAAAGTGATGTATTATTATTTTGAAAATATTAAAAAAGTTTATAGATTTTTATAAGCCCTTTTTCATTTAATATTATTTTATTTTCTCACAGTTACATGTAAAGATCATTTTCAACATTCATTTCTGTAAGATTTTTAGTTCCAAATTTTTCTCCCTCTCTTTTCTGGCCCCCTCCTCAAGACAGCAAACAGTCTGATAAGTTTTACAGAACAATATTAGTCAGGTTGTGAAAGAAAAATCAGAACAAAAGGGAAAACCACAAGAAAGAAAAAAGAAAGTGAAAATAGTATGCCTCACTCTGCATTCAGATTTCATAGTTCTTTCTCTGCATGTGAAAAACTTTTTTCATCATGAGTCATTTGGAATTGTCTTGGATCTTTTTATTGCTAAGAAGAACTACTTTTGTCATAGTTGATCATTGCACAATCTTGCTCTTATTGTATAAAATGTCCTCCTGGTTCTGCTCACTTCACTCAGCATCAGTTCGTGTAAGTCTTTCCATGCCCTCCCATCCCAAAAATCTGTCTGCTCATGATTCCTTATAGCAAAATAGTGTTATATAATATTTATATATCATCCATTCTCCAATTGATGGAAATCCCCTCATTTTCTAACTCTTTGCCACCACAAAAAGAACAGATATAAATATTTTTCTACATGTGGGTCCTTTTCCTTTTTTTATGATCTATTCACAATACAGATCTGGTACTGATTTTGCTGGGCCAAAGGGTAGGCAAAATTTGATAGCCCTTTGGGGATAGTTCCAAATTATTCTCTAAAATGATTAGATCAGTTCACAACTCCACCAACAATATATTAGTTTTCCATGTTTTTCAAATCTCCAACATCTTCCTTTTCTTGTCACATTAGCCAATATGGTACCTCAGAGTAGTTTAAATTTGCATTTTTCTAATCACAATTGATTGAGAATATTTTTTCATGTGACTATAGATAGCTTTAATTTCTTCATCTGAAAACTGTGTTCATATCCTTTGACCATTTTTCAATTGGGGAATTACTTTTATTATTATAAATTTGATTTGGTTCTCTATATATTTGAGAAATGAGGCCTTTATCAGAAACCCAGGATGCAAAAATTGTTTCCGAGTTTTCTGCTTTCCTTCTAATCTCGATCGCATTGGTTTTGTTTGTGCAAAACCTTTTTAATTTAATGTAATCAAAATTATCCTTTTTGAATTTCATAATATTCTCTATCTCTTGCGTGGTCAAAATTCTACCCCTCCATATATCTGACAGGTAAACTATTCCTTCCTCTCCTAATCTGTCTGTCTAAATCATGTACCCATATTGACCTTTTTTTTTCATATACAGTTTGAGATGTTTATCTATGCCTAGTTTCTGCCATACTGTTTTCAAATTTTCCCAGCAGTTTTTGTCGAATAGAAATAAGAACCTGAAGTCTTTGGGTTTGTCAAATGGTAGGTTACTACAGTCATTTGCTACTGTATCTTGTGTACCTAACCTATTCCAAGGATGCACTACCCTATTTCCTAGCCAGTATTAGTGTTGATGACTGCCACTTTAGAGTATAGTTTTAGATCTGGGATAGCTAGGCCACCTTCCTTTGCATTTTTTAATTTCCTTGATATTCTTGACCTTTTGTTCTTCAAGGTGAATTTTGTTATTATTTTGTCTATCTCTATACAATAATTTGTGGTAGTTTGATTGGTATGGAATAAGTAAATTAATTTAAGTAGAATTATGATTCTTATTGTATTAACTCAGACTATTTATGAGCAATTGCTATATTTCTAGTTGCTTAGACCTGATTTTAATTTTGTAAAAATTGTGTAAAAAGTGTTTTTAAATTGTGTTCATATAGTTCCTGGGTTTGTTTTGGCAGGTAGATTCCCAAATATTTTATGTTGTCTACAGTTATTTTAAATTAATTTCTCTTTCTATCTCATGCTGCTGGGCTTTGTTGATCATATGTAAAAATTTGGATGATTTATGTGAGTTTATTTTATATCCTGCAACTCTGCTAAAGTTGTTAATTGTGTT
This sequence comes from Dromiciops gliroides, assembly GCF_019393635.1. Lineage (NCBI taxonomy): Eukaryota > Metazoa > Chordata > Mammalia > Microbiotheria > Microbiotheriidae > Dromiciops > Dromiciops gliroides. The sequence continues at coordinate 212,823,443 of NC_057861.1, forward strand.
AAGTAATTTTTTAGTCAATTCTCTAGAATTCTCTAAGTGTACCATCATATCATCTGCAAAGAGTGAACATTTTGTTTTCTCATTGCCTATTCTAATTCCTTAAATTTATTTTTCTTCTCCTTAGCATAGCTAACATTTCTAGTATAATATTGAATAATAGTGAAGATAATGGATATCCTTGCTTCACCTCTGATGTTATTGGGAACATGTCTAACTTATCTCTGTTACCTATAATGCTTGCTGATCATTTTAGATCAATACTGCTTATTAATTTAAAGAAAGGTCCAGATAGCCTACAGTAGAACTGGAACTTGAATTATGCTTTTTACTCTTCTCATCTTTGCCTTTTTCCTGCCCTGGTATTTGTCCTTGCCACTTGTCCCCATAACTGTCAATGATGATTTGAACTTCTTTAAGGATTACTTCCATAGATTCTTATTTAGTGAAGAAGAATCCTCTGGAGGATCAATTACTCTTCTTGAAGCATTTCTTCAGGCTGAAAGAAACTGGCTGTTTGGATGAGTGCATGATGGCTTTCATACACCAAGCTTGGTGCGGGGTCCAAGATATTACTGACTCCTTTTTATCCTGGGAAACCCAAAATTAAAAAACAAACAAACCGCATAAGCTACAGTATCATCAACTATACAGAGGGCATGAGTTGTAAGACAGTTGAAAATATGCAGAAGGTAGCAGAAGTCTGGAGCAGTGTGACCCCCTTGAAATTCCTAAGAGTATATAGACAAGATTCTGACATAGAGTTTCCTTTCCTGAGTGGAGATAATGGTGATGCCTATCCTTTTGATGGAAAAGGAAATATCCTAGCTCATGCTTCTGCTCCAGGTCCATCCACTTTGACAGTGATGAAGATTGGTCATTTTCTGAGGAGGGGACTAACCTCTTCCTGTTGGCTGTTCACAAAATAGGCCATGCCTTGGGCCTGGGACACTCTCAGGATTCAATCTCCATCATGTTACCCAACTATCAATACCAGGTCCCATAAGTCTTCAGGCTCAGCGACGATATAGAAGGGATCCAGGTCCTTTATAAGGGGAAAAAATCAGGCCCAGTGAAAATCCTGAAGTTCTAGACTTGGTAAAGATGGATCCTTTTCTGGAGAAAGTATAAATTTCCCTGAATCAGTATGCAAACTCATAGGGAATAACTCTTTGAGAATTGTTGGAGCTAAGACACAAAGTATTGTGGGGAGGGGAATGGTCTAACTTAGAATTTGCACTCTAAAGTATTCCCATGTACAACAGAACACAAAAAGGTGTATTTTAAATATGAAACTGAATATAAATAAAGTGTACATATAATTTGCCAAAAAGTTCCATTTATTCCTATGCTCTTTTAATAGGAATGGGTGATGTATTTTGTCAAAATCTTTCTCTGCATTTATTGAGCTGATCATATGATTTTTGGTTAGTTTTGTTATTGATGTGGTCAATTATGCTGATAGTTTTCCTACTATTAAACCAGCCTTGCATTCCTGGTATGTATTCCACCTGTTCATAGCATATGAGGCTTTTCATATATTGCTGTAATCTCCTTGGTGGCATTTTATATATATATTTTTTTTTGCAAAAAACCATTTTCATTAGGTACATTGATCTATAATTTTCTTTGTTTTTGCTCTTCCTGGGTTAGGTATCAGCACCATATTTGTCTAGTAAAAGGAATTTGGCAGGATTCCTTCTTCACCTATTTTTTCCATATAATTTACATAGTATTAGAATTAATTGTTCTTTAAATGTTTGGTAGAATACACTTTTTTCCCTCTGATCAAGAAACTAACATTTTAATTCAAGAAGACAACATAGAAAATAATACACAACATTATATTGTACTTTAAAACTGGCAAAGCTTTAAAATATTATCTCAATATTTTTTCAATTTATACTCACAATAACCATGGCAGGTAGGTGTGATTACTATCCCCATTTTACAGATAAAAACAAACAAACAAAACAACTAAGGCAGCAAATTGTTAAGTGACTTACCCAGAGTCATACAGCTAAGTAAATGAGCATTCAGTACACTATCAAATAGACCATCTAGTTGGAAGAAGGGTGAAGGTAAGCAAGAAGATTAAAGTAGCTTTTCTTCCCTATACTGTTTTGAAATCTGAAACGTCAGGAATAGAATCAGGAGGTGAATGAAGGTTGGTGATCTTGGTTCTGTCCAGAAAATGTAGAGCCCAGGAGAATTCACAAATGGCAGAAGAGAGTGGGCTTTGTAGAGGGATATAGAATACACTTTTTAACACAATTGGCCCTGAAGATTTTTTCTTAGAATTCAATATTGACTTTTTCAATTTCTTTTTCTAAAATAGGGTTAAGTGTTTTATTTCCTTTTCTGTTAATCAGAGAAATTTATAATTTTCTAAATATTTATCTATTTCACTTGATTGTTAAATTTATTGACATACAGTTGGGCAAAATAGCTCCAAATAATTGCTTAAATTTCCTTTTCAATGGTGGCTAATTCACCCTATTCATTTTTGATATTGGTGATTTGGTTTTCTTCTTTCTTTCTATACAAATCAAATTAACCAAGGGTTTATCTATTTTATTGGTTTTCCATAAAACTAGCTCTTAATTTTATTTATTAATTAGATAGTTTTATTGCTTTCGTTTATTATTGATCTCTCCTCTGATTTTCAGAATTCCTAATTTTGTTCTTTTTCTAGCTTCTTTAGTTGTATGCCCAATTCATTTCTCTTTTTTAATTCATGAGAACATTTAGAGATAGAAAAATTTCCCTAAGAACTACTTTGCCTGCATCCCATAAATTCCCCACTAGTATACTTTTGCTGTGTATTTCTTCCTATAACTCATTTAACTTTTCCTCTAAGCATTTGGAAACTATTCCACTTGGTAAATATATGTTTTGTATTTATATGACTTCGTTATGTATGTATTTTTAGCAAGATGCAGTTTCTTACCTTAGATCTCTTTTTTTTCTTTGAGATCTGGATTGCTAGCCTTGTTTTTTTGTTTGTTTTTGTTTTGTTTTGTTTCTTACTTCAGCTGAAGCATAATTCTGCTCCAGTCTTTTACCTTTACTCTGTGCTTCAAATGTGTTTCTTATAAACAACATATCATAGGATTCTGGTTTTTAACCCACTCTGTTATCCACTTCCATTTTATGAGAAAGTTCATCCCATTCATATCCCCAGTTATGATTACTATTCATTTCCCTCTAACTTATTTTCCCCCTTGTTTATATTTTTTTCTTCTCTTACCCTGCCCTTCCTTATGAACATTTTCCTTCTGACCCCTTCCTCCCTCAATTTGACCTCCCTTCCTTTAACCCCCTCCTTTTTTTCCCCCATTTCCCTCCTACTTCCACTATCCTTTTTATCAGCACCACACTTTTGTTTACCCTTCTGCCTTCTATTTCCTATAGGGTAAGATATATTTCTATGCCCAAGTGAGTGTGTATGTTATTCCCTTTTTGAGCCAAAACCAATGAAAGTAAGGTTCAGGGAGCAGCTGGGTGGCACAGTGGACAGAGCACCAGCCCTGAAGTCAGGAGGACCTGTGTTCAAATCTGGCCTCAGATACTTGACACTTACTAGCTGTGTCACCTTGGGCAAGTCACTGAACTCTCACTGCCCAACCAAAAAATTAAAAAAAAAAAGAAAGTAAGGTTCAAACAATACTTACCCTCTCCCTTTTCCCCTCGACTGTAATATTTCTTTTTTGTTTTTTTATGTGATGTAATTTACCCTTTTCTGCCTTCTCCTTTCCTCTTCTTCCAGTACAATCCTTTTTTTCACCCATTAATTAATTTTTTTTTTATCATCACATCAAAGTCAACTTATACCCACACTCTCTTTTTATGTATAGTACTTCCATCTGCCCTAACAGGGAAACAGTTCTCAAGAGTTACATCTTCCTGTGTAGGGATGTAAAAAGGTTAACCTTATTGAATAACATGTGTTTGTTGTTGTTGTTGTTATTGTTGTTTACCTTTTTATGCTTCCTTGAGTCTTGTATTTGATGATTGAATTTTCTGTCCACCTCTGGCCTTTTCATCAGGAAAGTTTGAATGTCCCCTACTTCACTGAATGCCCATCTTTTCCCCTGAAAGTTTATGCTCCCTTTTTCTGTGTAGTTGATTCTTGGTAGCAATTCAAGCTCCCTTGCCTTCCAGAATATTATATTCCAAGTCATCTTACCCTTTAATTTTGAAGCTTATAAGACCTTTGTGGCTCTGTGGATCCTTGCTTTTTAAATTTTTTTTTCTGTCTGTTTATGGTGTTTTATTCTTCACCTGATAATTCTGGGATTTGGCTACAATATTCCTTGGTGTTTTCATTGTGGTATCTCAGGAGGTGTTTTGTGGATTCTGTCAATGAATATTTTATCCTCTGTTTCTGCAATACCAAGGAAGTTTTCCTTGATGATTTCTTAAAATATACTGTCCAGGCTCTATTTATAATCATGTCTTTCAGGAAGTCCAAAAAATTCTTAAATTATCTCTCATGGATCTATTTTTCCAGTTCTTTTTCCATTTCATTCTCCTTTTCATTCTTTTTATTTTGTTATATTAATTTTTGATTTCTCATAGAGTTATTAGCTTTCACCTTATCAATTCTAATTTTTAAGGAATTATTTCTTCCTTGAGCTCATGTACTTCCTTTTCCATTTGACCAGTTCAACTTTTTAAGAGCTGTTTTAATTAATTTTTTTTAAAGTGCAATAAAAATTTTTTTATTTACAGTTTGGAGTTCCATTTTTTATCCCTCCTTCCCTCCCTCCCCTACCCTCTTCCTGAGGTGGCAAGCACTCAGATATGGGTTATATGTGTATAATTATATAAAACATAACCATATTTGTCATTTAGTACAAGAAAACTTGAGTAAGAGAAAAAATGAAAGAAAGTGAAAAATGGCATACTTCGGTCTGTTCCATCAATATCAATTCTTTATTTGGAAGTGGATAGTATGTTTGATCAATAGTCCTTTGAGATTGTTTTGGATCATTGTACTGTTGAGAAGAGTCAAGTCATTCACAGTTCTTCACCAAACAATACTGCTATCTCTGTGGACAATGTTTTCTTGATTCTGCTAACTTCACTATACATCAGTTCATACATGTCGTTCCAGGCCTTTCAGAAGTCATCTTGCTTGTCATTTTTTATAGCACAAAAATATTCCATTACCATCACATAACACAGTTTGTTTAACCATTCACTAATTTATGGGCATTTCTTTGATTTCCAACTTAGCCACCACAAAAAGAGCTGCTATAAATATTTTTGTACAAAAAGATCTTTTAAAAGGTGTTTTAAGTAGATTTCCCCCCATTTATCCAATTATACTTGATTTTTCAAGGAATTGTTTTCTTACATCAATTTTTGTGCTTCATTTTCTAAGCTGTGGCTCTTTTTCTCTTGCATAACTTTCATTTTGTTTCCTAATTTTTCTTCTACCTCTCTTATTTGATTTTTTTTTGCTTGTCTATTATCTCCCTGAATCTGTCTTCCTTTTCTCTCTCTCTTTTTTTTTGGGGGGGGGCAATAGGGGTTAAGTGACTTGCCCAGGGTCACACAGCTAGTAAGTGTTAAGTGTCTGAGGCCGGATTTGAACTGAGGTACTCCTGCATCCAGGGCCGGTGCTTTAACCACTGCGCCACCTAGCTGCCCCCTCTTATTTGATTTTTAAAAACCTTTTTTGAGCTCTTCCAAGAAGGCTTCTTTGTGTAAGGAATTAATCATGATTTGGGGTTTCTATAACCCCATCTTTGGCTAAAATTAGAAACCCCGGCATGTGCCCATGCATGCTGACTCCCCAGGTGCATGCCTGTGCATGCTGACATCACACTGGACACCTGCACACCTACATGGGCCTGACCAAATTATACTGTAGGGAAGCCCCACCATGATGAGAAGCCTAGAGAGGGCAAGTCAGATGGTCTTTGGTGTCCAGAAGAGGCTGGCTTGCATTTGTAGAGTGGCCTGTTAATTCTGTCAATCAGATCTGACAGCCAATTAACTTGGGGCTGTGTGTGTGGACGGCCCTCTTTCCTATTGTAGAGGGAGCTTTGGGGAGAAAGCAGGGGGGAGAGCTCTCAATTTGGCATGTGTGAGAGAGGGAGAGGGACACTGCACAGCTGGTTCTCTTTGGATCTGCTAATTCCAGGTGGTGGTGAGTGTCTGAGGCTGGATTTGAACTCAGGTCCTCCTGAATCCAGGGCTAGTGCTCTATCCACTGTGCCACCTAGTTGCCCTGAAATGAGAACTTTAAATAAAATGTTTATTATTTTAAAAAAAAGTTGAGCTCTGCTCCTGGGGCACCAGCGTCACTGCCCCAAGCTTCTTGTGCTATGGGCCACATGCCTGAACACTTGTCTTCTGTTCTGGGGCTTCAGCAGCTTGAGATTTGCTTCCTGTGCTGATGTTGTCCAGCCTAGTCATACCTGTTTTCTGTGCTGTTTCCAGGCTGGCAATTTGCCTTCTGTGTTGGGTTTAGAGGCCTCATAGCTGGCTTGCTCTGCCATTAGCTACTCAACCAGGATTGAGGAACCTAGCCTTACTGATCAGTGCTGTGCCTAAGAGCTTCTTGGTGGCTTGTCCTGACACTGTCTGTGCTGACCTGCACTACCCTTTTACTCAAGTGAGACAGACTTTTCTTGAAGTCCTTAAAAGTTATCTCAAGCTATAATATTCTTTTACTGTCTTTTTTATAGGTTCTATAGCTCCAGAATTGATTTTGAGGCTTGGTTTTAAAGTTGTTTCCAATAGAAACTGGGAAGTCAAGCAAATCCCTAGTTTCTTTGCTTCTCTCCACCATCTTGGCTCTGCCTCCCCTCCCCCTCATCAAATCCTTTTCTAGCATATGCTAAAAATAAAAAATAAGATCATTTTCTGAAGCTAGAGGAAGATCCTTGCATTAGGTAGGAGATTTAGTCTTGGTGACCTCATGAATAATTTGATATCATATTGTGGGCATCTATTTGGAACTAGACATCTTTAGAGTACCATAATATCATCAGAGCTCAAAATATGTTTAATGGCCAATTGATAATGAGTTCTGATTCCTCTTCTAGGTTTATATTTTATCAAGGGACCAAAAAAAATGTGTAACATGAAAATAATATTTGCAAAATAAACAATAAAATAATAATTTATAAAATGATTCATTCACTTAACATGCATTATCAAGGACCTACTATGTGCAAAATATTGTACTATGTGCCCTGGTATTTAAAAAGGAATGAGATATTTTCCTTACCCTCAGAGAACTCATGATTAAATGAGAAATATAAAATATAAATATTAATACAAATTAGAAGCTATATTCAATCTGAGTAATGCGACAAGATTAAGATTTGGGAAATATCACTTCCGGCTGAAAGAACAGTAAAGCTTCATGGAAGAAGCAGCAACTGAATTAGAAATTGAAGGACAAGAAGGGTGTCAAAAGATTGATATGCATGAGAAATTTTTAAAAGGGAATAGCCTGAAGAAAAACACAGGGATAGAAAAATATATGTCATATTTGGGAATATTGAATGTATAAAGGAAAGTAGCATGAGATAACGGGAGGAAGTAGGTTTGGTATAGCTTATATAAGGCTTTTCAATGCTCAGGAATTTACATTTTATCTGTGTATTAAATTAATACAGCGTTTTAAGAGACTGAGTTGTAGGTACCATATATCTTATATTAGACAGGGAAATACCAGAGACAAGGATGCTAGTTAGAAGTATAAATAATACAAGATTAGTGTCTGAGATAGGGTGGTGTGAGTCAAAATGTTAAAATGGATTTGGTAATTGATGCAAAATATAAAGGATAAAGGAACAGTCACAAAATCACTCAGAAAATCCAAGAAAGATAAAAAAGAGGTATCTATACACAAATATTTGTAGTAACTCTTTTTATGTCCACTAAAACCTGTAGACTATGTCCATACCCACATGTTGGAATATTATTTTATCATAAGAAAGGATGAAATGGACAGTTTCAAAGGAATCTTGGAAGATCTCTAAGAACTCATGTGGAATGAAGTGAACAAACAGTACAAGAAAAAAAAATACATGCCAACAGTATGAAGGGGAAAAAAAAGGTAGACTTTAGAACTGTGACCAATGCGAAGACAAACCCTAGGGGATAAAAAAAAAGGATGAAACAAGCTACCCACACCCAGACAAAAAGGTAATGACTTAAAAATGCAGAATATGACATAATTTTGGACATGGCAAATAAGATAAGTTGCTTTATTTCATTATTCATATTTGTTGAGTTTTATTTTTCTGTTGTTCATTTGGAGGAAATGGGAGGGAAAGAAAATAAATGCCTGTTAATTTAAATTTAGATAAAAAGTAATGTGAATTGTTGCAATGGTGACAGAAATATGAAAGTCAAGAAAAGGTGAAAATAGAAAACAAGTTTAAATGGAGAAGAAAGCAAGAAGAGCAAGTATAAATAGGAAAATAAATAATCCACTTTACAAAATGCATATTGTCATTCTTTTGTATCACAATATTCTGATTGCTATTATCAAAGCTTATATCTCAATCACTAAATAAAGACTATAATTTCAAATTTTAAAATTACCAAAAAGTAAGCTGGACAGCCAGTTTTGTAGTAGCAGAACTCTAAGAAAATTCAGATAGATGTTTCAGAATTATGGTCATTGAATTGGAAGGGAATGCGTACAGTGCTTAACCGTAGTTGATTCATGACCTCCCTCTATAAAATTCCTGACAATCTGTGCTAATGACACCTCCAATGACAAGGATCATGTGACATAATGTTAACAGTTTCCAGGCAGCTACAATTTTTAGTATTTCTTCCTTATATTAAGCAAAAACTCAGCTGCTCATAGCTCTACCTTTAAAGGCCAAAAACCAGAATCAATTGTCTTCTATATGATAGGTCTTTCAAATACTTGACTGTGGTAATCATGTTCCCAGTATTCTTACTTTTTTTTCAGTTAAAAGAATCTTTTCTTTCAATGAACTCTGTCATAAGGCATAGTTTTGAGTCACCTCACTATCTTTGTTGCCTACTCAGTGTGTTTACCATCATAAAATATTTCCCTTGTAAATGTGGGCCATTCTTTGATTAGGCCAGAAGACAGTGAAGTATTGTATCCTTTCATTATGAATACTACTATACATTTCTGGCAATATGTTATTAGAGGTTATATAGTATATTAGCCTTTTGGCATGCAAATCAGATTTGAATCATATTGGAATTTCAGTCAATTAAAATTTCCAAGTTATTTGGACATGAATACCAATGTGACTTTTATATAACTGGCTGGCTATCTGACTTCTGCTAGCTGCCTAAGCCAGTCTTTAAAGGGGGTTTAAATGATTCCCCCGGTTAATTAAGCCCCATACAGGGACCCAATCTGTGAGGGCCTGCCTCTTCCCCAACTGCTTTTCCCAGACTGATAAGAAAAAGCCTATTTCAATCTAAAAAAAAAAAAAACAGGGTTTATTGATAAGAATAAACTTAGAGATAAGGATAAAGTAAGTAAAATATACAGCCTGACTGTGTTTAACTTTCTCCCTGCCACTGTGAAATCTCATCTCTCTCTGTGGGTGTTTCTCTCTATGGTTGCTTGCCTTGCACTCACCACTACTTCCCTCTTAGCCAAAAGCCACCTTCATTCAATTCACTGGAAACCCTTTCTTCTTTTCTCATCATCAGCCTCTTTCCTTCTCAGCTCCCCTGCAACTGCCGCTCTTTCTTCTGTTCGCCATCTCCCTGTGTCTCCTTTCTCAGTCCTCCCCTTCACTGTCTCAGTAGAGTCCTCCCTAGCGTCCCTACCCCCCAAGCTATAAAACCCTTCTCTCTCACATGAACTTTGGGCCGGGCCGAGCCCATGCATACCAAGCTATTCGCTGGCACCCCCAGACCACAGCCAGGGGCCTTGAGGGAGCCATGCATACCATGACCAGTGCTCAAGGGAGCTGTGCCCCCTGCTGCATGCTGGGGGCCTCCACACGATCCACACTGCGCCACTTCAGGGGCCCAGGATTTTTTTTTTTTTTCTGTGCTGCTTAACTTGGCTCTGAGGCCCATGGGGTTTTTGTCGCTGAAACAGAAGGGGCAGGGTTGGCCCTAGCCCAGCTCATACAGAGAAAAACCCTGAGGGCCTAAGGCTTTCTAATTTTTGCCAAAGATGAGGCCACCAAACCAATTCTTACACCAACTACCCAAGTTTCTCCTTTATTGAACTTTTGAGGTTGACTTTCATAAAAGATATGACTTAGGAGGCTTAGTTGATTGAAATCTCAGTACAGTTCAAACATATGTAGGATGATAAATGAACTTCATCTTCTTATATTCCTTGCAACTTGCTGTACTCTTTCTGGTTTCTACTTTTTTCATCCAATGGTTTCCCTTTCTGTCTCAGGTTCACATCTTCATCAAATAGAATAAGTGTATTACTTATATTTTTTCTGTAATTAAAAAGAAAAATGCTAAAAAGAAGATATCAAGATGATAACCTTGAGACATGATATGTAAAAATATATAACTATGTCTCTAGTGGCACATATATACATATGTGGAAATGTATACACATATGTATATATGTACATACAACATTGATACATATATATATATGTGTGTGTGTGTGTATATATAGTATGTGTGTGCAAATATTTATCAAATGGAAGGGAACAATCATATATGTATTCATTTGATCTTCACAATAGCCCCGAAAGTTAGACACTATTATTATTTCAATTTTATTGTTGAGAAAATTATAAATCGAGATTAAGTCACTTCCCTGGAGTCATATAACTAAGAGTCTTAAGTCAGATTTGAATTTAGGTCTTCCTAACTCCAGCGCCCAGGCTCTATGCCCTGTACTATCATGTGCCTCTATCAACATTCCTTGGATGTGGTGCTCTATTAGTTTCAAATAGCCCCAGTACACAGCAAGCTCAGTATATACCCCTGCATAATGATCATGGTATAATAAAAGCTGTATTTCAGCCAATGTCTTTTTTTGTTCAAAATCTTAATAGCACCAGGGAGTGATTGTACACAGCTACAAGCTTTGATCCTGATGAGGATGAAGATGGTGGATTCCTTAATTTTTAAAGGTCCAAATAGCAATCACCTAGGCAGAATGGGTGTCTACACTAAGTCCATAGCCAGTATTAAGTATTTTACAAGCAGGTGAGCATCAGGCTGCTTAAGAGGGGCAAATACCCAGGTTGAAAATGCAGAAGTTAAAAGCTATCACGTTTACCTCTAGTAAGACTGTCTGTATGAATAGCTTGGAACTTAGAGAGTAGGTAAGACAGGGAGACCCAGAAATAAAGAGAGAAAGAAAGTGGTTATTTTGGACTTTGGCTTTTGTTTTGTTTTGTTTTGTTTTTGTTTTTTGTTTGTTTTGTTTTGTTTTTTTAACAAACTATATTCTCTATCTGCAAATTCCAGTTCCCTTATTCCATTCTCTTTCAACTCATCTTTGACTCTAACTTTCCACCTTTAACTTATTCATCCCTTCCACTGTGTCCTCTGGAATGCTTGCCAAGTAACAAAAGTGTTTTGTCTTAAATCTTTTTCTTTCTCTCTCTTTTTAACTTCTGGCTCTCAGTGAAACTTGGCTCCCTTCTGATAACACAACCTCCTTGGTCACAATTTCTAGTACTAGATGCACTTTTACTCATTCCCCTGATTGGTGGAGGTCAGGGAATTAGAATACTTTTTGTGCCCCATGGTCACATTCAACTTCACCTTCTATTACCATCACTCAGTATTCTCTCTTTTTTTGAAGTTTGCTTAGTCTATATCTACCACCCAATCAAAATTCTTTAAGCTGTTGTCAGTGATGGGTTGAATTCAGTTCATATCAATGAGATTTGATTCTTAGCTATTTAGCACAGGAATTTAAACTTCAGACATGCACCAACAACAGGAAGCAGTGCTTGAATGATGCATTTTCTAGACTTAAGAAAGTGATGGAGAAAATATTAATACTATATATTCAGCTTAAAAGTGTGTTGTACTTTTGAAGAGTCAGTTCCTAAACATTTACCATCACATCATTGACTATTGACTACCAAACTATAGTACATTCCCCTTCTTTTTGAAATGAATTCAATAAATAGCCCATAGTCTTTCCTCCTCTTCTGCCTCATATTATGGGAATTCAACCTATATAATCATATTCTCTCAAACAATATTAACTCCCAGTTTCTCCAATTACTCATTTTCAATGACCTCTACCCCACTTCAGCGAAAAACAGATATATTTGACCTTGCCATTACCTATAAATGCACTACTTCCTTGTTCATGAACTCTGAAATTCCCTTATCTCGCTATAATCTATTGTCATTCTATCTCTCCCACTGCCCAGCAGGCCCAAACCAATTCTTTACCCTCACCTTGATCTACAATCTGTCAACCCCTTTTCTATTACTCTTCTCCCCTCCTCCTCACCTCACATATCCTAAATGTCTTCTGCCACTATCTCCTCCTTCACCTACGTCTCACATGAAGATGTGATTTATATAGTCTTTAGACTCTCAAAGCAACCCTGCAATGCAGATGCCTTTCCATTCCATGGCTAACCCTTATACATACACAAGTAATATCATTCCATTCTATCTTCTCTAGCAGTGTCTTGCCTCTATCATCACCATTCTCTCATTTATTATCAAACTCTCCCTGTCTTACCTTCATAATGACTCAGACATACACCTTCATTTCTAGTCTGAAGCTACTACCACCATTGTGCAGACCCTCACTGCCTTACACTTGCACTATTACAATAGACTGCTGGTTAATCTCCCTGACATAAGTCTCCCTTTTACACTCAATCCTTCATTCATTTGTGAAAGAGATCTGTATAAAGTATATATCTGATAATGTCATTCCCCTATTCAATATACTCCATTGGTTCTCTATCATTACGATTATGCACTATAAAATCCTCTGTTTTGCATTAAAAGTCCTTTATAAGCTGACTCTTTCCTACCTTTCCAATCTTCTTACATTTTAATCACATTTTTGCAAAGACCAGCAATAGAAGAGAATAGATGCAGAGGATGGAGAGTAGGAAGCTGATGTCAAATAACTATCAGCTGAAGAAAAAAAAAACTGCTAAGTCTGGAGGAGTAAGAGTGGCTTCAGAAGTAACTTTCAAATTTAAAAACCCATCGTGTGGAAGGGGGATTATATTTATTTTGTTTTTCAGTCAATCTACTGTCATTTATGAAATGGCTAATTCTGTGTCTGATTCTGTGCTAAGGAGTTGGACACAGAAGTTAGTAGGATAGCAATTGTGTGAAAGGGCAGAGAGTCAGGTTTCAACTTTATGTCAGGGAAATCATCATAATTAAAACTATCCAAAAAGTATGACGGACCATCTCAGGGGATGGTGAAGAAACTATGTATCCATAGATGTCTTATAGCAGAAGCTACCCAACCTGCTGAGGATGTTCTAGAGGGGATTTCTATTCAGGTTTGATGAGTTTACCTGTAAGACTCCAGTAAAAAAACAAAAAACAAAAAACAACCACCATAGATTTTATTTGAAGTAAACTTGCATGGATTTTCCTCTGAAAATTTATTGAAAGGTAAGCTTTATGTGAAAAAGACACACAGGTATATGTTATATATGGGCATGTTTATATATAATTTTGTTATATATAAATGATATTGGTATAGGCATACATACATATCTGCTAAATTAAATTCTTCTTACAAAGCTAACCATATATATATATATATATATATATATATATACATACATACATATATATATACATATATATACATATATATATATATATATATAATTTCTTCATAGGGAAACAATAGCAATATTCAGAGAAAAAGAGATTCAAAAATGCCTCTCTAATTTCAGTGTCTGACCTTATTGCCTTTGTCTGTTCCTTAATCTAAAGTTCATATTTTATGTATTGAAATTCCTGTGTGAATTACATGGGCAGGGAGACATTACTTTGATGTTGTATGGTGCAGTGCATAGTTTTCTTTCATCAATGCTTCATAAATCAGGGAATGTACAAGTACTGCATTTACGTAAAATATAACTCTACTTTATATTCAAGGACAGAATCAAACAATGCCCTTAGAAAATGAAGCTTTTTAGTATTTTTTCTCCCATTGATGAAAATGAATTGTTTAAAACAAAAAAAGTTATATTTGTTTGCCTATTTCTATTTTCACAATTGTCATCAATATGTAAATGTACCTCTGTTTTATAATAAACTACATTTTTCTTAATTGTGTTTATATCTTTGACTTCATTACTACTTTTACATTAACTTCTTAAAAAAACCTTTCAACATGAATGTGGAAATCCTAAAACTTTAGAACCTAAGGGGGGGGGGATAAATCACAAACCATTTCTTTCCCTCTGCATATCTTATCTATATTTTAAGAAGAATTCAAGTATTTTAATCTGATCAAAGTTATAAACACTGGTAACATGATTATACAACATTTAGATGAAGAGAGATTCCATTAAAGCCTTAAAATTATCCCTAATTGTATTCATAATCCATTTCTTTAAAGCTAAATAAAGTACAGTGAAAAATATATTTTCAGCCCTAGAAGTACACTGTATAGTGGTGAAGAAAACACTGGTTTGGGAACTGTTAAAATATAAGCTCTGGGGGAATAGGGGTTGTCTTTCCCTTTGTCTTTGTATCCTCAGTGCCTTACACAATGTTGGGGAAATAGTGGATATTTAATTTTTTTTGATGATTGATTGATTATAATTATAAAATCTGATTTCAAATTCTGACTGTACTACCCTGAACTTGTGAAAGCCATTTGATCTCTTTCATTCTTAATTTCTGTGTCTACAGAGAGCAAGAGGCTGGACACTTTTCTTATGGGATAGTACCTTAAAAATATTTCCTGATATCCCTGATGCTTTCCCGAATTCTCAGAAATCAGCCTATCACAGTTAAAAGACATCAATGAGCAAGAAGAAGCCTTGCTGGAGCTGTTGTCCACCCTGCCGCAGATGTAGCAGGTCATCACCGACAGGGACGACTTGGTAAAGAGCGTCGAACATCTTGCCCGGAAAAACCTCCTTCTAGAGCCTAGCCTACAAGTCAAGAGGCAGATGGTCCTAGACAAGTATGAACTGCTCACCCAGATGAAATCAGGCTTCAAAAAGATGCACAGCCAGCATGAGCTTAGCGAGAAATGCAGTGGGAACACCCTCTAGGCAAGGCTAAAGGTGGCAGTCCACAAGGCTGAGGGAGTCCGACACTCTCTCAGAGGACTTCCTGGAGGGAAAGATGGAGATCGACGACGACTTTCTCAGCAGCTTCATGGAAAAGAGAACTATTTGCCCTTGTCACAGAGCCAAAGAGGAGAAGCTTCAGCAGGCCATGGGCACACACACACAAAGTTCCATGCTCCCCTCTAGATTTTCCTGAAAATATGAATTGCCAAGAGAAGAATGGACAGTCCCAATTAAGTCCATTCTAAATAGACGTGATTTGCAAACAGGCACTGCCTCCTAATGGTTGTGTTGTGTAGTAGAGATGACCTGTATCACTGAATAGAGCTGGACCTGGTTCTGTACGAATTAGGATGCCTGCTATTATCTTTATTTGAGAAATCTTTCTGCACTCAAAATAGCCTTTGTATTTATTGTTGAGAAAGTCTTTTACCATATTTAAGTTTCTGCTGCTACTCCCTGATTATTCAAAATTAAATGTCTATGCATATAATTTTGGATGAATTCAAGTATTTTATAAATTCATATTTTTAACTGAAATGGACTGGTTTATTTATAAAGAGATGATTCTTGGGCATTTTTTTCTCATGCAACTTTTTTTTTAACTATTTGGGGTAGTGGCCATTAAAATATATCACATTCCCTTTATCTTTCCGGGAAAGTTTTGTTCCTAAGTGATCATTGCCAATATGTCCAGCTTTTAATCAGTATCAAAACCTCCAGCAGGTCATTGTGTTGTGGTAGTGACTCATCTTGAATATGCATTCCAGTGACTTTCCCAGGAGCTGCTTCAGCCTAGCCCTAGCGTTGGCCCTCCAAGTTCCAGCCTCACAGAGCTCCAAGAGGCTGCTCATCCCCAGAAGGTCGGTGTCATTCTGCCCGCCCCCCTCCCCAGGGGATGGCTTTGTCTGTGTCATGTGCTTCTGGCCACAACAGCACTATGCATCTGGCCGGGTGGCCGGTGTGCTTGTGGAGGGCAGAGGACCTACTGCTACACCTTTGAACTCTCAAAGGTTGCAGTGAATGATCCTGAAGCCGGTGTCCAGAAGGACAAGGACCCCACTCATGAGGCCATCCCGGAGGACTGGCCAGGCTAGGCTGGATCATTTGGAAAGGGATCTTCTAAATAGCTCATTACAAGACAGGTAATAGAAAAAACGGGGTGTGTTTTGGCTCTGTGGGGGACATCTGAATACAGACAAGCTGACCAAGGGCTTCTTCCTTAGCCTCTGTCATCATCACTGAGTTTTATCTCTGATTAGAGACCATGTGAAAGCAGTGTGGGGTGGTGGAAATAGAACTGGGCTTGAAGCCAGAGGAATGGGGTTCTAACCCCCAACCCCTGGCTCTACCACAGCCCAGCTGGGTGAAGAAAGGAGACACCTTCCTATATAATATAAGGGCTTAGACTCACGGGCTGTCTGTGATCTCATGAACAAATAAAAATCATGTATGCTTTTCTTATAAAAAAAAAACTTCCTTTTCTCAAAAGAATAAACACATATATATGCTTTAGTACTTATTATTTTATAAATAATCCTGGAAAAAAGTAGTGAACAATATGGAAACTAGATATAGGCCAACTTCTCATGTTCCATTCTCTTTTCTTCTCTGATACTGGCACATCATGTATGAACTTTTACAGTAACCTTCTTTCTCCCCTCTCCATTCCATCCTTATCTCAGCTATGAAATTCTTCTTCTTCAGCAACAATAACACCACCTTATTTAGTTAACTCTATTTATTCCCTATTTTTTCAAGGATCAAATATGAAGTCTTCTGTGGCTTTTCACAGCCTTCATAATCTAGCACATTCTTACTTTACCAATCTTCATGCAGCTTACTCCCAGATGTTTGCACACTCTGTGAACCAGTGACATAGGCCTCATTACTCATCCATGACCCTGTATCTCCTAATTCTAATCCTTTTTTCATTGGCTGTCCATCAGTTGTGGAATCTTTCCTTATCTCTGCCTCCTGGCTTCCTTCAAGTCTTAGTCTGTGTGAAAGACCTTTCCTAGGGCATCAAGGTGGCACAATGGATAGAGCACCAGACCTGGATTCAGGAGGACCTGAGTTCAAATCTGGCCTCAGACCCTTGACATTTACAAGCTGTGGGACCCCGGGCAAGTCACTTAACCCCCACTGCCCCTCAAAACTAAAACAAAAACAAAAACAGAGGGGAAAGACCTTTCCTAATTCTACTTTATAAGTTGTCTTTTCTTCTGAGAATATCTCTAATTTGTGTGTAATTATTTGTGTTTCAGTTCTCCCATTAGACTATATGATATTTGATAGCTGGGAATGTTTTTTACTTTTTTTGTGTATTTTAATACTTATCATATCACCTGATATATAGTAGGCACTTTAATAAATGCTTGTTGGGGCAGCTAAGTGGTGCAGTGGATAAAGCACCAGCCCTGGTTTCAGGAGGACCTGAATTCAAATGTGTCACTTGACACATTACTAGCTGTGTGACCCTGGGCAAATCACTTAACCCTCATTGCCTCGCCAAAAATAAATAAATAAATAAATAGATAGATAGATAGATAGATAGATAGATAGATAAATAAATAAATAAATAAGTGGGCAAATAAATAAATAAATATATAAGTAAATAAATAAATATATAAGCAAATAAATAAATAAATAAATAAATGAATGAATGAGTGAATAAATAAATAAATAAATAAATGCTTGTTGACTTGTCTTGATTTTACCATAGTGATTATAGGAATTGTATGATGTTGGTGGAGAGAAGAGAATTATATAAAGATATCGTGGACATAAAATTGACAAAACTTGACAACTGATTGTGTATGGGAGACGAGAGAGAGTAAGAATTTAAAGACATAGATTGTGAATTGGAGTGATTGAAAGGATAGTGCTTTGCTTTATAGTAAAGAGGAAATTAAGGAAGAGGGGAAGGTTTAGGGGGAAAGCTAATGTACCCATATGGATGAGATCACAGATTTAATGAAATATTGAAATATTGTATCATGAAAACATTAGACCCTTAACAGACAGTAAAGTCTGGGTATGAAACCCTCCTGTGTGGCAATGCTGACACCAACAGCACTTATTCTTCTGACTACTGGAAGGTTCCAAGTAATGTTACAGAATTTAAGTTAAGAATGTCATTATTCCATGCCCTCCCACTTTCTGAATCCTTGTTTCTCCTGTGGTATCCCTCTTGTCTTCTCTCTCTCTCTCTCTCTCTTGCAGGGCAATGAGGGTTAAGTGACTTGCCCAAGTCACACAGCTAGTAAGTGTCAAGTGTCTGAGGCTGAATTTGAACTCCAGTCCTCCTGAATCCTGGACTGGTGCTTTATCCATTGTGCCACCTAGCTGCCCCATTCTTATGTCTCTTAAATCCAAACCTATGCTTAAAGAGTAGACATGTTAGAAAGGATAAAAAATGATTTCCTAAAAAAGATTTAAATGATTTATAATAATTTAATCAACTATCCCCTAAGGAACTGTAAAACCATGATAGGGGAAACCTGGCTTCAAAACAATTTCCATAAAATATACTTGAGAGCTATATTTGAGGGCAAGTTTATTATACATCATAATATCTTATAATATATACATATATGTATATATGCATATGTATATCTATATGTATATGTGTGTGTAATACAATATATCATGTTAATGACTGTATCATATCCAGAAAAGTGAGGCAATATTAACAGTGTACTCTGTACTAGTTAAAAGACCTATAGGGTAGCATATTCAATTCTCAACGGCAAATGATTAGAAGAATATTGATGAGCTGTAGTGAGTCTTTATAAAGTTGTTCAGTGTAGTGAATGCTCTTGCATCCTATGAATGGGATGAAAGGTGAAAGAAAATAAGAATTTTTATCCTTGAGAAGAAAACCTTTAATGAAGATATAGTTATTATTACTTCTCATATTCAAATATCTTGATGGCTACTGTGTTATAGCCTTTCTTGGAAAAAATAATTGATCTCTCTGGGCATCAATTTCTTCAGCCATGAAATGTGTTGGAGTGAACTAGATAAAAATCCAAGACTTCTTTCTTCCTTTTTTTTTTTTTTGGCAGGGAAATGAAGGTTAAGTGACTTGCCCAGGGTCACACAGCTAGTAAGTGTCAAGTGTCCGAGGCCGGATTTAAACTCAGGTACTCCTGAATCCAGGGCTGGTGCTTTATCCACTGTGCCAGCTAGCTGCCCCCCAAGACTTCTTTCAATTATAAATCTTTTATCCTAGTCTTGTGCATTATACTTATCTATGATGGCTTCTTTTCCTATTAGACTGAATTCTGTGAGGTCTAGAACTGTGCTCTAATGGTTCTTTCTGATAGAACTTTAGAGTATATAATACATTCCTTTGCAAATAGTAAGATGTTAATGTTTCTTGATTGAGAAAATGAATAACCCTGAGCCCCCAACCAAAATTAAAATAACAGTTACTTCTTGAAGAAGTGAGGAGGTTATATGATTTAGATTGATATGCTTCTAAAATGCTTAGATTTTAAAAAATCTTCAGTCCCCCAGAAAACTCAGTTATCCATGAGTCATTCCCTGTGACTTCAAGATCTTCAGGAGCTGGCCAGAATTTCCAATGCAAAGAATGAGGGAAGAGTTCATACTTATTTGTTGCCCCAAAATAGGTGTAACATATGGAAAAATTCTTGAGAATACAAAATAATGACAATCAGAATTAGTCATGTATATTGTTAAGAATTTCATTTTGAAAATAATTCTATAAAATTTTAAGTCAGAAGTTAATCTGTGTGTATGTATGTGTATATATATGTATGTATATATACATATATTTAATTTTTCTTAATAAATTAAAGGGTTAAAGGAATGAATGTAGAGACAGAGGAATATGTACAAATATGGTTTAAAGAACTGGGATGAATTTTCATTTACCCTAGATCTTATTTTCCTTTAATGTTCATAATAGAAATGTACTGATTTACTTGTCAGAATATGAAATAATAACAAAACATTAAATACAAATAACATTATTGTTATAAATTCTGAATTAATATTGTAGATGTAATTATATTGATGAAGCTAGGTGGTGCCCTGCAAAACAACAAAAAAAGATGTAATTATATTTAGTATGTTAATTCACTCCTATTTCTATATTTGTATGGTTAATAGTCACCAAATGTTTATTGAATACCAATTATGTGCCAAGGACAATGCTAAGCAATGCATATTTCAAAAAAGTAAAACCCTGTTCCTACCCCAAATGAGCTAATTTTGTAAAGGGGTCAACATGAAAAAATATACATACAATATTTATACTATTTAAATGGAAGTTAATATCAAAAGGAAAACATTGGTAGTAGGTGTCACCTGGGAGGGGGGGACTGTGGCAGAAGTTGGGATTAGCAAAGGAATGTCCATGAATTGGGGAATGACTAAACAAGCTGTGGCATCTGATGTTGATGAAATATTATTGTGCTATAAGAAATGATAAGCAGGGGGCAGCTAGGTGGCACAGTAGATAAAGCACTGGCCCTGGTTTCAGGAGGACCTGAGTTCAAATCCAAACTCAGACACTTGATACTTACTAGCTGTGTGACCTTGGGCAATTAACCCTCACGGCCCCCCCCCAAAAAAAAAGAAAGAAAAAAGAACGAGAGACAAGCAGGATGATTTCTGAAAGTCCTGGAAAGACATGTATGAACTGATGTATTGTGAAGAGAGCAGAACCAAGAGAACATTGTGCACAGAGACAACGATATTGTTTAATGAAAAAGTGTGAAAGACAACTATTCTGAACAATACAATGATACAGGATAATCCCAAAAAACTAATGATGAATCACACTATCCACTTCCAAAGAAAGAACTGATATTGATGGAACACCGACTGAAGCATGCTATTCTTCACTTTATTTTTTCCTTTTATTCAAGTTTTCTTACACAAAATGAGTAATAGGGTAGTGTTTTACATAATCATACATGTATAACCTATATATGATTGCTTACTGCTTCAGGGAGGGAGGGATAAAAATTGGAACCCAGAACTATAAACAAAATTTATCTCACTTAAAAAGAAGTTGGGATTTGAGCTGAGACTTGGAGGAAGCCAAATGAGTAAGGAGAAGAAGGTAAGAAGAAATAATGCCAAGCATGGGGGCCAATGATGTGATACCACATTTGGAAAATAGGCTGTTGTGTACAAGAAACAGTAGGCAATAAGAGAAGTGTGTAGAGATAATAGATTACACAGAGGGGAGTACAGTGTTAGAGAACTGGAAGGCAGAAAGGGATGAGGTTGTTTTTCAGTCCTTTTAGACCCTTCCTGATGCCACTTGGCGTTTTCTTGATAAAGATATTGGAATGCTTTGCCTTTTTCTTCTCTAGTGGATTCATGTTTTTCAGGCAATCAGATGTTAAGTGACTTGCCCAGGGACACATCTAGGAAGTGTTTGAGGCTGGATTTGCACTCAAGTCTTCCTGGCTCCATGTCTAGTGTTCTATCCACTGAGTCACTGGTTGGCCCCTACCAAAAAACTTCTTAAACTGTGGATTGTAACCCCATATGGGGTTGTATAACTGAATATGGGGATCCTGAAACATTTGGCAGTAAATGTTTGTTTTTTATACATAATTTTTATACTTATATACTTTGTGTTGCATAAAAGTTTCTCAGGTGAAAATGAGTCACAAGTAAAAAAAAGTTTAAGCTCTGTCCTAACAGACTAGGTTATCAATGGCCTTAAAAGACAAAGGATTTCATATTTAATGCTGAAGGTAATTAGGAGACATTAGAGCTTATTCAATGTGGATATGGGGTGTGTGTATGTGTGTGATATGGTCAGGCCTGTGCTTTAGGAAAAACACTATAGAAGCATGTGGGCAGGAGTGAGGAGAGACTTAAAGTAAGGAGACCAACCAGAAGGATATTGCAAGAGCTAAGTAATGAAGTGATGAAGGCTTGAACTGGAAGGCTGCTTTATGAGTATAAAGGAGAGGATATATATATGTATAGATGATAGATAGATAGATTGATTGATAGACTGATAGATTGTTAGGTAGGTAGATTGGTAGATATTGATATAAATATATAGGATATCTATATATAAACTATATCTACATATAGAGGATATCTATTGATCTATATATACACAAATACATGTGTGTATATGCATACACACATATATACATATTCACATGCACATGCATTACATACATATGTACACATGTATGTGTGTATGTATGAAAGCATTGTTAAGATAAAATTGACAAGACGACAACAGGTTGGATGTGGGTGGTAAGTATGAGGAGTGCAAATGAGAAAGCGAGGATGCTACTTTGTTTGGGGACCTGGGTAACTATGAGGTTATAACAACAATAATAGGAAATCTGGGAATTGAGCAGAGGTGGGAGGATTAGGAGGAAATTAATAAATTTTATTTTGGACACATTGAGGTTAAGATGTTTAAACTACATTGGTGATTTGAAATTGGAGCTTTGGAGAAAAGTTAGGATTGATTATAGATATTTGGGAACAACCTATATAGAGATGGTCATTTCACACAGGAACTTTAGAGATAATCAAGACAGAAAGTATTGAGGGAGAAACTATAGTTTACCTAATAACACCACATATATTATCATGTAAATATCACAGCAACCCTCAAAGGAAAGAAAGCAGGACAGGTGTTATTTTCAAATTAAGTATTGCACTCTGAATAGAGTACTAATTCAAATCCAACCTTAAACACTTATGAGCTGCTCATTCATAGGAAAGTCAATTCACTTTTACGGTAGGAGCATTATCTTCATCTTTTCTCTCATATAAATTAGGTTTTTGGTTTTTGGTTTGTTTTCCTTAAAGGAAATTAAAATTATCCCTGAGAACTGATTGAGTCTGAGAACTAAAGGCTTAGACAGTTGATATCACTTCCTGGTTGCCTTGATATAAAACAGGAGTAAAGAATTCTTGACACCTTCTAAGTTTTGGCAGGTAGAAAATTATAGTCTACTTAGAAAGGTGAGTTTAGGGGCAGCTAGGTGACACAGTGGATAGAGCACTGGCCCTGGAGTCAGGAGTACCTGAGTTCAAATCCG
The DNA here is from genome assembly GCF_019393635.1 of Dromiciops gliroides. NCBI lineage: Eukaryota > Metazoa > Chordata > Mammalia > Microbiotheria > Microbiotheriidae > Dromiciops > Dromiciops gliroides. The sequence continues at coordinate 212,846,718 of NC_057861.1, forward strand.
GCCTCAGACACTTGACACTTACTAGCTTACTAGCTGTGTGACCCTGGGCAAGTCACTTAACCCCAATTAACCCTCACTTAAAAAAAAAAAAAAAAGAAAGGTGAGTTTAGCTTAGCCTATTCAATTTTAAATGTCCTCAATACCTGTCCTTGTTGAATAGCCTCCTGCCATGGCTAAGTAAAGCTCCTTTTCTTAACTCATGAATGACTGCAAGTGATTCATTTTGTTCTAATATTGAATTTAAAGAACCTAGGGACAACCTGAGTGAGACCTAGGCCAGAGCAATCTTTTTCTTAATCCTCATGTGCAAAACTGGGATAATAATCTCTTTAGCACATACCTCACAGGGTAAGGAGGAAAGGATGTTATTATCAAGTGAAATAACTTGTGTATAGAACTATGTTTATGTATGCCAATTTTTTTATTATTTCCCAATTTACAGATACATAAACTGAGAGTAGTTATAGAACTTGCACAAAGTCACATGGCTTGTAAATAGAAAACTTAAGTATTAAAATTCAGATCTTTTGCCTCTTTTCCTCAAACTCATGTAGGACAGATCCTCTGTGTAAAACCACAAAGGGATGTACTATTTCATTTAATTTACAAAGTCCAGAAAAGAAATTATATGCTTTGGGGATTAGCAACAGCTTCTATCTTCTTGAGAGATCAAGGTGATTACAGAGTTGTTGCAACCACAGCTTTGATACTGGGACCACAGGGAACAGTTTTAATTAGTTACATTGAAGTATATTGACTGGCCTTTCAAATGAAAGTAAATGATAAAATCCCTTTAACCAGAATGGAGAAAAAAATCTCAAAAATGAAAAACTAGCTTAATTAGCATAATGAATTTCTAATGATAAATGTTATTTAATATTAAATGTTATTGTTCTTAAAAATAGGAAACTGCTAAGGGCAAATAGACATTCTGTTTAATCAATTGGATATATCCATTTAAGGGAAGGTAACCAGTTAATTGCAGTGCTCCAACCCCTGTGTCTAAATCTACTTAAGCAGAACTCGGATACTAATATACTGTTGGTGGAGCTGAGAATTACTCCAGATATTATGGAAATCAATTTGGTCCTTTGTACCAAAATTCATTAAATTGTACAATCTTTTTGACACAGCCACTATACTGATAGCTAGACCTATAGCCCAAAAAGAAAGAAGAAAGGGATTCATATATACAAAAATATTTATAACAACCTTTTAAATTTGTTTATTATTATTATTATTATTATTATTATTTGGTGGGGCAATTGGGGGTAAGTGACTTGCCCAGGGTCACACAGCTAGTAAGTGTTAAGTGTCTGAGGCCAGATTTGAATGCAGGTCCTCCTGAATCCAGGGCCATTGCTCTATCCACTGTGCCACCTAGCTGTCCCAGATTTATTTATTATTAATGTATCCATTTATTTATTATGGCATCAATTGAGGCATAGATAAATAAATTATGGCATATTACTATTATAGAATATTATTATAAGAAAAGGGGGGTTCAGAAAAACCTGAAAGAATGTGTGGAATATGTGTGAACTCATTCAGAGTTAAGTGAGCAGAATGAGAACAATTTAGACAATAACAAAAATAATGCAAAGGGAAAAAAACTTAAGAAATATGATCAATATGATCACCAACTAAGATTCTAAGGGTAGACAATAAAGCAGTCTATCCATCTTCGGACAGAAATATGATAGACTCAAGTTTCATTATGAGATTGTTGAATATTAAAATATAACTTTTGTATCTGCCTGTCTCCTACAAACAAATCAGAGAAATGATCTTTAATCTCTCCTACAAAATTAATAAACAGATCAGAGAACATGGTTAAGAACCAGATCAGAGAATTTAATATTTCCTACAAGACAAACCAGAAAAAACATAATATTAATTTAGTATTTTATCTCAAGAAGAAAGATATAACACATGATGATTTGGAGTCTCCCCTCCCAAGAGGGAAGCCCAGAGACCCTCTCCTTCTAAGGGTTTTTAAGGTTTCTTTGCTCATAGGTTACAGAATAACTTCATTGGCATGATAAAGCTCAAGCAATTACAAATGTAAATCAGTTAAACAATACAAATCAGTTTAACAGCTCAACCTAAAGCAGATGCTATGGTTAGATAGGTGGAAACAGGAGCTGTATTATCAGAGACAAGGAGGTCTTTCTTTACTTCCTGGAGAAAGAAGATAGTGAATGGGAATTTCAAAGGGACATCCAAACCCGTTTACTCTCTTGGAGAAAGTAAATAGGGAGTGTGTAGTTCACTTTGAAGTCTTTGAGCAAAGGAAATTTTGCTGGTATTTATCCAGGGTCTGGTAAAAATACTTTGAATAATAAGGTACCACCATCAAATCTAGGTGATCCATATATTCGTATTAACAAGATATCCATTTTCAAATATTGCCAATGGTCTAATTTTTTTTTCTGAACTATGATTTTATTTTTCTATGGGAGGAAAAGAGAGTCCAGCAATATGAATGCCAAAAATATGTAAAGAAAGGAGATAGGATAATTCATTTTTTAAAGTGCAGAAGAGAATGGAGAGAAGAGCAGAAGTGTTAAGGGCTAAAATCCTAGCTAAACTGTCTAAAATATCTAATGAGTGGTTGCCAATAAATTATAAGCTTTAGCAAGAGTTAGACTTTTAAACATTTATTACGGAGAATAAGAATTTTGTAAAGAGAGAGAGAAAGGCCTAGATTCCTCTATTTATTAAAGGGAGAGAACATTCCTAGCTCCGCTCTCCGCCAGAGTCCTCAGGAAAGAGAGTCAGAGCGCCAGGCTCCCCCTTCTCCCTCCCACAAGCAAATGCCACTTCCTGACACCAAAGAAAAGATGCATGGTCTTGCCCTCAGAGACCTTCACCTCATGGTGGAACTTTTCGACAGTAAGTCTCCAGCAGGTGGTGTCATTCTAATCGTTACAGAAGAAAATATTGACAAATAGTATAGCTTTAAAATTTCCATTTTTAATTCATGAAATACTTAAAAAGAAAAAGTAAGATACATTGAAGAGATAGTTTCTTGTGAAATCCTTTTTCTATGTCCATTTTATTTCATGTCTGGTAGAGGATAAAAAAATTGAAAGAAAAAAAAAAAACAAAGGAAGGAAGGAGGGAAGTGTTACCACAAAATTGGTTCTGAAAATATTCCTCTTTCTAAGAATTACTTGCCCACACAATCCAATCAACATTTAAGTAAAAGTTTTTATTATTTGGAATACAGAGGTATGGCCAAGAGAAGAAACCTATATTTCAGCTCCCAGGGAGGTACAAGTTTATGGCATGTTCCTTAATCAGACAGCACATAGAGGTATGGCTGGGAGAAGAAGTCTAACTTCAACTCCTCAAACAAAAAAGATGACAATTTTATAGAGGCAAGAAGGGAGTGGGGGGAGAGACCCAAGACTCAAAAGTTACAACAGACTGGAAAATGATGATATTAGCTATTTGGAAACATGAATAATAAAAATTCCACATTTTTAATGAGATTTATTGTCACTACCTGGTCCTAATCACATAGTAAACAGGACTGGCTCCCAACTAAACTCATGGTATAAATTCAAGGAGTCCAGCTTTCTGGGTGGCTGCTTTTTTATATGTTTGATGAATCTACTACCTGGTTATATAATTACTTTGCTTCTCCAAGGAAAAAGTAATCTCTAACTGACCCCAGCAAGCTGATCAAATGTATTTCTCCATGGTCATAGTGTCCCCCTCAGGAACAAAGCATCCCTAACTAGACCCAGGCCTACCAGGATGGTACTACAGAAGAAAGGAAGAAAGAAGAAAGAATGGAAGGAAGGAAGGAAGGAAGGAAGGAAGGAAGGAAGGAAGGAAGGAAGGAAGGAAGGAAGGAAGGAAGGAAGGAAAAAGAAATAGTGAGCATACATAACTTCGAAAAGGAAAATTTTATCTGAATAAATGGTCAGAAACCACATTATTTTTGTCTACAGTTATTTTATTTTATTTTTCAGTATTAATAATGTTTTCCCCAGTTACATGTAACCATAGTTTTAAACATTCATTTTATAAGATTTTGAGTTCCAAATTTTTCTCACTTCCTCTCCCCTCCCCCTCCCCAAGATAGCAAACACTTTTATCCTTGTTTAGTCCCTTATCATTGATCATTCATACTTATCTTTTAATGTTTGTCCTGATTTCTTGTAGTGTTTTGTTTTGATCTGGAAACTCTCGGTTTTTGCCAACAAGCTGTTAATTTAATTTCCAATGCTTTCCTCTATACTGATTATTTCTTTTCACTTTCCATCCAGTGCAAAAGTTTCATTGGAAAATAAACAATTTAATTCTTAAAAGGAAAAAAAAAATATTTATTACTTCATCTCTTCCAGGAATCCTAGTTAAATTTTTCTTTAAACTGTATTTTTTATTGAAGTTTTTCTTCTAACTGTTTTGGAATTATTCTGTTTTTTCTTTTCTTTATTTCTTTAAGAGTAAAATCATAATTTATTTAGGTGCTAGGGAAAGGAAACCAAGAGAGAAGTCCTTGGACTTCTCATGGGGAGAAGACATGGACCAATGGTGGTCCGATAAGTTGATCATCTGACTGTGGAAAGTTCCATTATTGGGGGAGGACCATCCCCCACCGGTGGTGGCTGGGGGAAGTTGGGTGAGGGGCAGCTCTGGATCTCTCAAGCCATCTCTCTCTGTCTCAGGCCAGAAAGGCAACGGCCACACCTAATCTTATCTCCCCCAGGGTTAGGGGAGACTGGAATGAAGGGTGGTGGTCCTTGACTTAACCCAGTTTTGATCAGGTGCCACTTATCTCTTTAGGTGTGTCTGTCCTTTGGTTTAGTTTCTCAAGGAGAAGGTTCTTTGATTTACCCCAGGCCCATAACATTCTCTAATTCCCTATATATAAAGAAAAGGGGCAAAGATTTTTCTGTAACTCCTTCATGCTGAGCGGTTGAAGAAATCACAAAGAGGGAGGGGGGGAAGGCCTGGTCCAGAGAGTATGAGATATGAGGTCCAGAGTGTGAGAGGAGATGTATAGGCACCATCTGTAGCTGCCATGAGGTTGAAGCCTTGAGCTTAGATCAAACAGACCAGAAACATGGAGTTCGAGGGTCCAAGCATGGTCCAGCCATCTGGCCAAACTTTTATTGAGGGAGAGAGACCCAGGCTAGCTGTTGCTGTCACATGCAAAAGCTGGCAACCTCTACCTCTCCATGACTCAGATGAGAGTTTGAGTCAGGTGGGAGAGAGAGAGAGAAAAAAAAATAACAACAGCAACAACAAAAACCCAAAAGAGAAGTTCCTACCTCCAGGTTTTGTGTAGCAAGAGGAAAGAGGAATTTCCCATATCCTGAAACTCTGGGCACCAATAGAGTAAATAGTTTATTTAGGTGCTAGAGAAAGGAAACCAAGAGAGCATGACACAGAGGTATGGCTCTCTGAGATACCTATCTCCTTTTTGTCTTATATCTTGTCAACACTGTGATCTAGTTATAGATTACTGCAAAACTTCTATTGTCCTTCATTCTGATTTATATTCTTAGTAATTTTAAAAAATAATTATAGGTGTATACACTTAATATACCATGTAGCATTGTTCCTTTTTTTTTAACTATTTCTTAACAATGTCACAGATGTATAACTTCCTTTTCTATCAATATGTGAGCGGATGAAATTGGCTTGGGGCACCCCAAATAGGCCACACCCCTCCCCCAGTTCTACTGCTCTCCAAAACCGCCCCACACAGGTAAGCCTTGCATACCCATCCCCCGCTTAGTAGGAATGTATACGAAAAACCTCAGGCACATGCCAGACCTTCCTCTGCCTAGCCCCCAGCCACAGCACAAGGCACTGGGCTCAGCCTGCCCTAGGGGACCAGTGAATTAGCTTGGCATTTGGGTGGGTTCAGTGTGGCCCGAGGGTCTATTGAGGAAGAACACACGTTTATATTCAGGAACAGAGGTAGTAAAGGGGGCCGACAGTAAAAGTGGAGAAGCCATAGTGAGAGATGTTAGAGATGCTGGGGGGTCTAAACAGTACTGAAAGAAAAGGGGATGCTAGAAGAAGGAGACACTATGGAGAAAGGAGATGCAGGTGGACTCTAAGCAAGTTGCAGGCATGGCTGACAGTGAAAGGGCCAGACGTGGGAAGGAGGTGCTGCTTGGGAGTTTTAAGTACAAGCAGCAGTGGCAACAGCAGGAAAGAAAGTAAAACTCAGTCAGGGCGTATTTCTCTTTGTATTCAATTCTAAGTTTGTTTCATATAAATAAACCCTGCTTTGATTAATTTTTTTTAAAATGAACTTGCTTATCAGTCTGAGAGGCAGTGTGGTAAGAGGCAGGCCCTTGCTTAAGGAACCTGGAGGAATTTTTAAACCCCCAGGCAGGTAGGCAGCTAATAGCCAGCTATAGCTTTACCAGCTAAGAGCAGTCAGATAGCCAGCCAGAAGTTCATAGATTAAGCCCACCAGTTAAAATAATTTTTACATTGAATGGCGACCGCAGCAGGATTTATAAGCCAGTTATAATTTTTCAGCTTATAGATATAATTTTTCATATAGCCCACAGTTATAATTTTTTTCTGATTACCAGTAATAGTTATAATATTTTTTTACAAATAATGACTTGATTTCTTTCTGTCTTCTCTCTCAACAACTTCTAAATGTATTCAATAATTTTCCTAACTTACTAGTTTACTAGTTTTTTAACTTACCATTTTAAAATTACATTTACCTATTTATGTAGCCTAACCAACTAATTTATTTTTTCATCTTCATGTATTCTTTCTCTTCAAATCATATCTCAATCCTTTTCTTTTTCAGAATGAATCCTCATTGAGATCGAGTCCTCCTATTTTAATGCAAGTTTTTCTTTAGATTTTTCTGAAGTTTTCTCTCTCTCCTCATACCCAGTCTCTGGTTTTCTTTAAAATTTAAACCCTTTCAAATCACCTTATTTTTTCTTCCTGCAGAATAACTTGTTTCCATGTGAGACATCACAATTGGAGTAGTGTTTTGTTTTGACATTGGGAGGATCACTACCATGACAAAAATGCATGTTACCTGAAGACAATAGGCCTTGTTATTATTATCAGCATAATGTATACCTGCCTTAGTTACCCTAATCTAGGAATTAAAAATGATTATCACATATCTGTATTAACTTTGACCATTGCTGGGTGGTCCCAGACCATATGGCACTTTTAGATACATATCTTCATTCTTATAAATAAATATAGTTCCTTCCTTTATTCTTATTAATTGTAAATATTTAATGGCCTTCTTTCTCTTCTTTGTTATAATCTTTCACCTTGTGATCTGATACAGAAGAGTTTCTTCTCTTTTATTGAGTGTTTTTGCCCCTATGTTAAATAAATTCTTCCATTTTTGAAGAAATACATGATTCTCCCTGATAGACTGGATAGGAAATAAATTCTCTTTAAGTCTCCTTAGTTTCTCCTTAGGACACAGACAATCCAAAGCTTTAGGCAGAGATAATGGTTCCTTGGTCAAGGAAGTGAGATAACAATTGTATTCTCCTTCTGCTTAGGTAACTAGAGAATAAGCATGGGCTTGAAATATTTATGTCCAATCCCCTTTATAACATTTTAATGGTTAACTGCTGGGCTAAAGTCACAACAAAAATTTTCATGTGAATATTCAACATTTCAATGTCTTAGTAAGAATAGCACATAAAATTATTTATACTCTTCTTAATAATTTATTTTTCCAGTGAATTCTTGAAGGTGCCTACATTGTTTTGGTAGGTGTCTTTTCTTTCTTTCTCTTCAGTAGTGCCCTTGGTGACTATTAATTTCAAAGTGATTTGTTATAGTAAATCAGTCTTTACCAAACAAATACCATTCTATGGCTACTCCAGTTCTCCACTCAATATACTCAGTGAGTTGGTCCTCCTTTGCTTCTCATCTATGGTGTGAAGTTGCTGGTGCTTACCTTTCTGTTCTTTAGCATGTACCAAATGCAGAACTGAAGTTTTTTGGTGGAAATAAATAATAAATAGTACATATAAAATGAAGTCAAATAGGACTGAGAAAGGAGAGCTGCTTTAAAAAAAAAACAGCTACTGTCATAGTGGCATGGAATCTTTTTGTTTATTTCTATCATAGCTTTGCTAAATACGTTATATTTCAGGATATCACACAGAAATGTAAGGAAATTGTTGTTATACCTATTATTAATACTTATGTAAATATTTCGAGTGAAGAATGGAAAGGAGCGAGGAACAGAAGAGGAGAAGAAAAGAAGAGAGGACTGAAGGAGAGGACAGAAGAGGAGAAGAGATTTCATGAAGTTATAGGAGGTATGTGAACTTTAATGCTTTTGGGAAATAGACCAGTTCTCAAAGAATTGCTATAACATCCTTCAATAAATAAACAAAAATTCATTTCATGGGATTTCAATCTTTATGGTATTGTTCAGCCTTTAAATTGTAGACTGCTATTACTTCTACTATAAAATTGTGATATCCCACTAGTGCCTAGTAGTATGGCTCTGGTTAAAGGTCTGTAAGTTTTTCCATTATAATCACCTATTTTCTAGGGTTCAAAATTTTCTTTAACAACTTTTCCTTGGCTTAGTCACAATAAACTTCCTTGCCAACTGCAGCCATCTTGTCTTAAACATATTTGACTTTTTAAAATTTAAGTGCATAAAGCTGGTATTTGCGTTTTTTCCCCAAAACTTGAATTTCAAATAAAATATTTTATTAAATAAGCATATTAGTTGTCTTTTAATAATTAAGGACTCTCTAGTATTATGGTGACGATCCAACCAACTTGTCTTTTATCACAGATTTATGTATGTATGCATGCATGCAAGGTGTATCTATGTGTGTTTCTTCATATCATAATGTATACATATGTATCCATATTATAATATTTTATTTGGTAAACTATGAAGTAGAGATAAACTCTGAATATTTGGAAAGGGTAAATGTGATGATCTTAAAAAGGATATAAGCTAACTAAGGAAATCCATAACATAGCTGCTGGGAAATAAACCACTAAATTCTAGTCACTTAAAACATCTTAATATATTATAAATCAGTTATTGAAGTTTCACAGAGAACAAATGTGATAGATAATTTCAATATGCTTCTCAAAAAAGACCTTTAGACCACAGTGACAAGAGGAAAGAAACTCATCATTTATCTTGCTTTTAAGAAACTGGGTTCTTTTCTAATAGAAGGTTTTTATTGCTATTAGGAGAGTATGGTCTTGCCTTCATTTCTCCACAGACAGCATTGCAGACTTCTCTACTCTTCTCCAAAAAAACTCTTTATTATGCAAGATCACTTCATCCCTAGAATTCACATGTCAGAAGCACAGGCTGAGCTGTGATCCCTCCCTGTGATTGGGTAGTTCCTCTCAGAACCACCATTTAAGGAGAGCACTCAGACCAAAATTCTTATCATCTCTCACCAGACTGCATTATATACTATTCCATTATGCCTGATTCCATGCATTTTTCTCACTTTCTAATCCCTTTCCTGATCTCTTTTATGTCTGTCGCATTAAAATTTAAGGATTTTTTGAGGGAAGGGACTATTTTTCTTTATGTTTGTTTTTGTATTTCCAGTGCTTGCCATAGTGTAGTACACAAAGTATTTAATAAATGCTTGTTTACTTACTGTGTATAACCCTATGGTGTTGGATATCTTTTTATCTAAATTGTATAGACTCAGCATAATAGGATATATATTAAGTGTCATACTAAAGGACTAGTGCTTATTTCAGGCATGCCTGTGTCCAATACTACTTCTCAATATCCTACCATATATTTCAGGTGTTCAAATGACACGTCTTACCAAATATATACCTTGACCCTTCTAGTGAGAAATGTTCTTTCCTTAATACAATTTTCCATATTTAATGTGCCTAACCTAAATATTTCAGTCTGAATTTTTATAATTTATATTGTTAGGGCATGATATTATAGATATATGATTATGTCAAAATATCATTATAATATACTTTTGAGGAAGGGAAGACATTTATTTTATATCACTTCCAGTGTGTAACACAGTACTTTTCAAAATTAGTACTTAAAAATGTTTTTTTTTTAATCATTCAATCAATAAACTTTTATTTAGCACTTACAATGTGTCAAGCATTGTGCTAAGTGCTGAGAATACAAAAGGAAGCAAAAGATAATCCTTGGCCTCAAGAAAATCATGATGTAATTAATTACCTTTTAGACTATGTCTTGAGTAAATTTAATAAAGATCAACTGAATTATAAACTCTGAGCAAGATCAGTTTATTAGCAGTGTCATGTATAACTGTTAACAAAGTGTGTCAAACTGGCCACCTCAGTAAAGCCAAGGACCCCAAGGAAGAGGAGATACTCCAAGGAGAAGGGGTCATGGAAGTCATGGTACATTACAATTGGCTATATTAAAAAAAGATGGGCTGGCATTAAGGTATGGATAATCATGCCCACCTCTGAAAATTAAGAAATATTAATATTTTTATGGAACACATCTGCATTTTATAATCTTAGAAGGGATCAAAACTAACAGTCTCTTTGGAAGCACAAGGAAGGACAAATGATAGTACTAAGTTAACTTATGGGACTTAAAGATAACAAGAAAGGTCCTGGAAGTGTCACAGGGACTACTGGTATGAGAGATAATATATTTTCTCTCTCTTTTTAAAAATTATACCATTAAATTAACTCAGACAGAAAACTAAGTTCCTGAGCTTAACTACAGGAAATAGAAATGTGGCATTACACATATGCAGAATCAGTCATGAAAATCAATATGGCATAAAATCAGTCATATTATAGAATCAATACAGTAGAAATCAATAAAGTAGCAACTTGAGTTCATTTTAATTTTGATCTTCTCAATTAGATAGGAGATATTAGAGTATTTTAATGAGGGCATTAGGTTGATCTGGGAACCATTCCATTCATAATCCCAGAGTCTGAGACCAGAGAGACAGTTTAAATATCAAGTCCATTTGATACATGAATAAAATTAACTTCAACAACATATGTAGCAATTATTCATCCATCTTTTCAATGAAGACCTTAAGTGAAGGGAAGTCCTCTACCCTCTGAAACAATCTGGTTCATTTTTGGAAGGCCAATGTTCTTAGGAAGAAATTCCCTATAACAACCTTAAATTTTCCACTTTGTAACTTCTGCCCATTACTCCTATTTGTCCTATCTGGGGTCAAGTGTAATATATGAAATTAATTATGCCTTAACCAAAAATAATTTTTATTCATTCCACTACACATTAATATATCTAATCTTAATTGAGTCCTTACTGCAGCAAGGCAATCTGACTTGTCCTCCTTAATCTACTGTCTTTTCCACAGACCAAAATATCTATTACAAATGTTCTTTCCTATCTTCAGTACTCCCATGGCATCCACCCCTAACTTCTCAGCTAAAGACTTCACATCATATTTCACAGAACATAACTAGTAATAGTGGGTGGAAAGGGCATAGGAAGATACAACTTTATGATTGGTTTAAAAAATAATATATGGGTAATATTCTGTCCCAGAACAAGTTATTCCTTACATGGGAGGGAATCTTCCACTTCTGACTGATAGAAGGCATTTTGTTGGTATTTTTAATGGTTCTTTGTCAGGAATATCTTATAGTAAAAGGCCAATTAGACTTCTTAGAACTTTCAGATTTTCTAATCCTCTGATTCTGTCAGAATTTAATATTTGAGATGAACTTGTAGAAAAAAATATTGCTATAAATGAAGGATATGTGGAAGAAAATAATTACAGAAATTAAAGTAATATACAAATATTCATGGTAGTGGAGGACTACATGATGAGTTTTGAGATAGAATTAGCTTAATTAATTTATGACATAGTATTTGAAGGGTAATAGAATGAAATTTTTGATGGCAGAGAGAAGCCAGTAAGCTGCCTGAGCTCTCCCAAGTTTCCCTTAAAATCAATATTGAATCAAGCCTCTAAACAGAATCTGAAACTACAGAACCTACAAAAAGAGAGAGGGTCAAAATGTTCCAAACAGAGATAATTTAAAAGACTTCAGGAAAAGTCGGTCTCACTTGGGAAGGGGGGAGCGCAGTACACCTCAGTGCAACGCAGCATGGACAGAGTCGGGGCAAGTCAGCTGGAAGCAACTGAGGCCCCTTGATCCTGGCTTGGTGGGCTAGTGGTGCAGCAGGCCAGTGGTGAGATCCACCAGCACCAGCTAAGAGGGCAGGCTGCCAGCTAGAGGGCCACCACCCACAGGACAGATGTGACCAGGCCTGGCAATCCCAGCACATGCCAGGAGCAAGCACAGACAGCAAGTCCAGGACAGTGAGAAATTCACAAGCCATAGAGGCCTCAGAGTAGAAATCCAGTGACACAGCCCCTATCTCCCAGCACAAGAAGCTTGACACAGTGACCCTGGTGCCAAAGGAGTGGACCTCAATTTAAAATAATAATAATAATAATAATAAAAAGAAGAAGAAGAAGAAGAAGCAGCTGCAATATGAGCAAGAAACAAAAAAAGAGCTCTCATCATTGAGAGCTTCTGTGTTGACAGGTGTAATGATTGGAATAACGCCACCTGCTGGATACTTACTGTAGAAGAGTTCTGCCCATGAAGGGAAGGTCTTTGAGGGCAAGACCAGTAGTCAGGAAGTGACGCGGGCGAGTGGGAGGAGGAAGGAAGAGACTGGCGCTCAGTCTCGCTCTCTTTCCTGGGGACGCTGGTGGAGAAGGGAGCTAAAAATGTGCTCTCCCTTTAATAGATAGAAATCTAGGCCTTTCTCTCTCTCTTTACCAAATTCTTGTTTTCCTTAATAAATGCTTAAAAGTCTAACTCTTGCTAAAGCTTATAATTTATTGGCGACCACTCATTAGATATTTTAGACAGACTAGCTAGAATTTTAGCCCTTAACAGATGGCTGACCACGAAGAGGAAAGCTAAACCTCAGTCTTCTTCTGATCTTCTGGTTGGGTAAGACATTTTCTCTACCCTCTCCCTTTAACTGCTAAGTACTGGCGTACTGGCTGTGTTTTCCTTTAAATTTTTTCAAATGGACCTTTTAAACTCCCTAATTACCCTATTTTTGATTTTAGTCTGTTTAACCAGACAAATGGGAGATAAGATCATGTTAATGCTTTTTTTTTTTGGATTTTCTATTTTTCTTTTTATTTGTGTTAGAAGAGCCAGCAATGTACTCCCACAAAGAAATATCTCCCCCTCTCCCAACCATGCTTTTTCAGAGAAACCTGAAGAGATTCCTGCAGCTTTTCCCAGTTCTAACACTAATTGTTGCTCTAATTTTGCATGCCTGGAGGCAATGACCCACCCTCTAGAAGCTTTTAATCCCCTAGCACCTGGAGGCAAAGTGGGGGAAGAGGAATCCAGGCCTGAGTTCAAAATCAAGTCTGATTCAAATTGCGCTGGTCCCTCCCCTCCTCTCCAAACCCCACCCTCTACTCCTCCCATGGCCAAGCCCATTGCTTCCCCTGCCTGGGAAGTCCAGAGAACTGATGCACATGCTCAACTTTCTCTAACTACATTTGCAGCTTCAGGCTCAGCTCTTCCCCAGCCTGGCTGTGCTTTTGAGACAATCTTAGAAAACCCTTTAAATTCCAGATATGCTCGTTTTGTTCATAATTTTGCTAACCTGCTTTTGTCTTTAATTAGTAATCTTATAAAGCATTTGTATGGTGAAAAGCCCGACAGACAATATAGAGGAGTTAAAGAAGAAAAACTTAAGCTGAATAAGAATGACAATCAACATAGTTCAAGACTCTGCTTCTTTTGCCATGGAAAGGTATATATTTTACAGAAATGTAGAAGTAAGCAGCAAGGTATTGATATGAGTATTGGGGATTTTAGATATCGGAATCAAGAGTGTTCTGAATTCACTCAGATTATTAATGTCAGTTCAGAGGTTACATAGGATTTCTATGCTATTACATATACATTTTGGAATTAATGGTATAGGTTTATTTTCATAGAGATTTTAATGCTTTTGAGATTGTGTCTTATACTTAGTTTCTAAAACAAGGAGAATATTTGTAAAAGCTTTTTATAGTCATGCGATCAAGTTTATATTTTGTAATACTCTTATTAAGTTCATATTCATTTAGATTTCCCTAGTTTGAATTTCATTGTCTTTTATTATTCCACGTGTATTTTCTTCTATTCATTCATCTATCTAATTTTGAAACATGGTTTTGATTTCATAATACAATGTTAATTCTAGGAGTATTGTGCTCCCATATTCTGAGTTATTTGTTTTTGCTATTTTTTCTCAACTGATTATTTGATCAAACTCTTTAAAGCATTTCCCTGGCAAATTGTTTGCCATGGCAAGTGTAAATTGATTCTAGAAGTATTATTTTTGATAAGCATATTCCAAAAAAAAAAAAAAAAGAAGAGAGGAACATTTGTAAAAGTTGTCTTTGAGATTGTGTTGTGCTTTAACTTGTATTCAAATATGTTCTGATTTTTCACAGAAGTAATTGTATACTAAGTAAAAAAAAGGGGTATTATTTGAAATTGTTGCATAATTATATATTGTGTTCTGAGTCAAGATGTATTCACATTTTTTGCAATCATTTATTATCCTCAATTTTTAAATCCATATGAGATTTTAAATTATGGGAATTTATCATTTAAGACATTAATTGCCGTTATTCTGAGTTATCAGATGCCAGTTGGCCAAGATGCCATCCAATCACAAGAGGAATACATGCAAGAGCAGACACTGAACTATCACATGAGGGGAGACATGCATGAAGTCAAGGTATGGCCAAGGGAACGGCTTTTGACAAATGTTGAGGTTGGATTCTCTTGGTTTAATATTTTATTCTCTTTTTCCCCACAATATTGTACAGATGGCTGGAAGTATTCATCCCACCCATCTCACTTCTACACCTGGCTTCTATGCTCCCTCCTATATGCCTGATGCCATGGACATCTCAATCCCATGCATCTGATTAAGTCTGACTCAGTTTCTTCCAATATGTTCGGTGGCATGGACATATATTCCATCCACCTATTTTAAGCCTGGCATACTGTATGGGCAGTACATATTGCTCAAGTGTGGGAATGTTCATATCCCATCATTTCTCTGTTCTTTTATGGTAACCCCCATAATTATCTCAGGTGTCATGATAAATACAGTGTTGAATTTGGCCTTGACACCTGTTACCAATTATATTAGATTTTTTAATTTCTCATAATGGCATGAGGATAATTAGGCAGATGATGCAAAAAGTGATGAAACAAAGATAAAAAAATTATTTTTAATAATTAATATCGCAGCAATTGTCTTCTCAATTACTCTCCATAAGGGGGGACTATAATAATAATGTAATTTTAAAGAATGGTTCAATTTTTGTTTTATTGTATGTTTCACGTGTTAACAACTAAGATTCTGTATTCCCTTAGACATGTTTTTGAGAACTTTCATTGTTTGATTTGATTATTGACAAAGCTATTTTAAAGTTGTATTAAGCTCAATTTTGTAGGAAATTTCCTGGCTGATTACCAGTATCCACACATCAACCCCTGAAAAGACTTCCATTCCACGACTACACCTAGAGGACATCTGAGAAAAGACTTTCAGAGACTTTAAATGAACAGTTTTGATTTGTTGTTTTTGTTGTTTTTTTTTTCTCTTTCTGTTATAATATACACCATCTGTAACATGTATTCTCTGCAGAGGCCCTCCCTTTGCAAGACTAATGTCAAAGCGTCGGTTCATGAGGACAAAAAAAAAAATCGCCCCTCTGGACAAAACTTTCCTCTCTTCCTTTTCTATATTGTTGTTCACATATTATTAGCAATAGTTATTATATTCTTTTTACTGTTCCGTCAAGGAAACATTTTGTTTCTTGAGGAACAACAGGGGGGACTGTAATGATTGGAATAACGCCACCTGCTGGATACTTACTGTAGAAGAGTTCTGCCCATGAAGGGAAGGTCTTTGAGGGCAAGACCAGTAGTCAGGAAGTGACGCGGGCGAGTGGGAGGAGGAAGGAAGAGACTGGCGCTCAGTCTCGCTCTCTTTCCTGGGGACGCTGGTGGAGAAGGGAGCTAAAAATGTGCTCTCCCTTTAATAGATAGAAATCTAGGCCTTTCTCTCTCTCTTTACCAAATTCTTGTTTTCCTTAATAAATGCTTAAAAGTCTAACTCTTGCTAAAGCTTATAATTTATTGGCGACCACTCATTAGATATTTTAGACAGACTAGCTAGAATTTTAGCCCTTAACACAGGGAAGAGCCAAACGCAAACTCAGATGAGGACAATACTCTCAAGTTGCTTACATGTGAAGCCTCAAGAGTGAAGATGAATTGGTCTCAAGATCAAAAAGCCTTCTTGGAAGATCTCAAAAAGGATTTTAAAAATCAATTGAGAGAGATAGAAGAAAAAAATGGGCAGAGAAATGAAAGCAACACAAGAAAATTATGAAAAAAAAGAATCAGCAGCTTGGAAAAGGAAGCACAAAGATTGACTGAAGAAAACAATTCCTTAAAAATTTCATTTGGCCAAATAGAAAAGTAGGTACATAATCTGACTGAAGAAAATAAGGCCTTAAAATTTTGAATTGGACAGTTGGAAGCTAAGGACTCCATGAGACACCAGAAATCAGTCAAACAGAATCAAAAGAATAAAAAAAAATAGAAGAAAATATGAAATACCTCATTGGAAAGAAAACTGACCTGAGAAACAGATCTAAGAGAGACAATTTGAGAATTATGGGACTTCCTGAAAGGCATAATCAGAAAAAGAGTCTAGACACCATATTCCAGGAAATTATTAAGGAGAACTGCCCTGATATTATAGAATCAGTGGATAAGTTCTTCATTGAAAGAATCCACCGATCACCTACTGAAAGAGACCCCAAAAGGAAAACTCCAAGGAACATTATAGCCAAATTCCAGAATTATCAGATAAAGGAGAAAATACTCTAAGCAGCCAGAAAGAAGCAATTTAAATATCATGGAGCCACAGTCATGATTACTCAGGACCTAGCAGCTTCAACATTGAAGAATTGAAAGGCATGGAATATGATATTCTGAAAGGCAAAGGAACTTGGATTGCAGTCAAGAATCTATTACCCAGCAAAACTGATCATTCTCTTTTAGGGGAAAAGATGGACATTCAATAAAATAGGGGACTTCCAAGGTTTCCTGATAAAAAGACAAGAACTGAATAGAAAATTCCATCTTAACATACAAGACTCAAGAGAAGTTTAAAAAGGTATACAGGGGGAAAAATTATTCAATAAGGTTAAACTGTTTTCATTATGACATGGGAAAATAATAACTATAACTATTGAGAATTGTATATATATATATATATATATATTTGGGTAGACAGGATCATACACCGAGGTTATAAATATATATTGTCTTTGATGTGATGATATAAAGAAAATTAAGGGGTTACAAAGTAGTTTATGGGGAGAAGAAGAAAGGGGAGGTGAAATGAGGTGAATTACATCATATGAAGAGGTGCAAAAAACCTATTACAATAGTGGGAAAAAGGGAGGGTTGAACACGGTTTCAACCTTACTCTCACTAGATTTTATTCAAAGAGGGAATAACATACATGTTCATTTGGAAAAAGAAACTTAGCATATTCTTTAGCAAAATAAAAGGGAAAGGGTAAAAGGGGGGACTGATAGAAGGGAGTGCAGAAGCAGGGGAGAAAAGGCTAAAGAAAAGGGAGGGGGGCTGATAAAATTGAGGGCACAGTGGGGGAGGCAGAGGTAAGAAGCAAAACATTGGTGAGCAGGAATAGGGTGAAAGAAGAGGGGCAAAGTACAAAGGGGGTAAATACAATGGAGGGAAATAGACAGCTAGTAAGAATAACTGTGAAGGTGAATGGGATGAACTCAGCCAAAAAATGGAAGCAAATAGCAAAGTGGATTAAAAAACAGAATCCTACAATATGCTTTTTACAAGAAACACATATGAAGCAGAGAGATACACACAGAGTAAAGGTAAAAGGTTGGAGCAGAATATATTATGCATCAGCTAAAGTCAAAAAAGGAGGAGTAGAAATCATTATCTCAGACAAAGCAAAGGCAAAACTAGAGATAAAGAAGGAAACTACATCTTGCTAAAAGGTACCATAGATAATGAAGTAATATCAATACTAAACATGTATGCACCAAGTGGTATATCATCCAAATTCTTAAAGGAGATGTTAAATGAGTTACAAGAGGAAATAGATAGCAAAACTATACTAGTGGGAGACCTGAATCTTCCTTTCTCAGAATTAGATAAATCTAGCCACAAAATAAATAAGAAGGAAGTTAAAGATGTGAATAGAATGTTAGAAAACTTAGATATGATAGATGTCTAGAGAAAACTGAAAGGGGATAGAAAGGAATATACCTTTTTCTCAGCAATACATGGCACATATTCAAAAATTATTGATGCATTAGGGCACAAAACCCTCATACTCAAAGGCAGAAAGGCAGAAATAGTAAGTGCATCCTTCTCAGATTATGATGCAATAAAAATTACATATAATAAAGAACCATGGAAAAGTAGATTGAAAATTAATTGGAAACTTAATAATTTTATTCTAAAGAATGAGTTGTTCAAACAACAAATCATAGCAACAATCAATAACTTCATCCATGTCTAAGGGGCTAAAATTCTAGCTAGTCTGTCTAAAATATCTAATGAGTGGTCACCAATAAATTATAAGCTTTAGCAAGAGTTTAGACTTTTAAGCATTTATTAAGGAGAATAAGAATTTGGTGAAGAGAGAGAGAAAAGCCTAGATTCATCTATCAAAGGGAGAGCGAAATTTTTAGCTCCACTCTCCACCAGAGTCCTGATGAAAGAGAATAAGCCACACCTCCTTCAACCCCCAAGCCTCCTCTGGACCCACTTCTTTAGCTGTTGAACTGATGGATTTTTACTAATCCTTAGCATAGCATTGTCAATGATCAAATTAAAAAGTGAGAGTTCTTTAAAATATAACTCAAAATCAAACTCTATATCTATCTATCTATATCTATATCTATATATCATATTACATTCCTCTCCTTTATATAATACAGAGTTGAGGTAGTTATGCAATCTATAACACTTCTTACCACCATGTGTCTGGATCAAGGCCATATTTAGTAATGTGTTCATCGTGACACTTGATAATGTTATGGAAAGGTTACCATACCCCGTCTCATGGTTCTAAGACATCCAGCAATTGTGCTAGGCCATAGGTGGATGGATTCTGACCATGCCATCAGACAGAGTGAAAGAAAAATTAAACAAGTTAAGTTAAACTAGGTGCATGTGTTGGAGCTTCCACAACACCAGCCTATTTTAAGAGGGAGAGAAGAAGAAACTGGACTATTTCCAGCAATTGTGGTCTACATATTCGCCATCATAAACAAACCATGGACTTATGTGTACCCGTCTCTCCTCCTGTTGTATATATATTCCCTCTAGGGCCTGCATCTAGCTCATTGTAAGAGCAATTAGTCTCTGAAATAATAAGTTTCCATAATTCATAAATCTCATATTTATTTCAACAAAGACGATATGATGGTAAAAAGGAATGTTATACTACATAACTGAGGATATACTTGTAATATATACAATAATTCAAAACCATACCCAGAGTATACAAGTCAAAATGACATATAAATGATAAATGAATTAAATGGCTGATATTAGACATTATTACATAATCTTCTTTGAGCAAGTAAACACATCGTCTTGTACATGAATTCTCTATCTAGTATGACAATAACAGATACTTAAAGTGATAATCAATTTAATAAAAATAAATAAAACTTCAATCCAGCAAAACTCAATATTCAATATGTTCATTGATAAATCAAGCAATAGGTTTTAATAACCCATTTTTAAAAACATAACCCCATAAACAAACTCATCAAACCCATGGTTCTCTCAAAAAATTGTGATAGTTTCTGAGGCCCAATGACCCCACAGCATATACTTAAAATGTCTTTGAAAATTCACTTAGTTTACAAAATTGAGTTAAAAAAAAAACAAAGGAAACAAAATTCAAAAACAAAACAAAAACACAAACAAAAACAAAGACAAAAAAAGCTAAACGTTTGCTAAGCATCCTTTTGTGTTCATGAGGAAACTTAAGTATGTGGTGAATTCCAGGTCTTTTCAATGCCTTTCAAAAAACAAACAAAAAAAAAAGAGATGGTTTTTAAGGAAGTAGAGTTAAGTGGGGGAAGGGAAATGGTGGGGGAGGTTGAGGTAGGCCAGAAAAGAAGGCCATGTGCTTCAGTGGTTTACCTGTAGAAGAAAAAGTTTGTTAAAGATAAATTATCATACTGCTAGAGTGTGGGGTATACCACATTGTTTTAACTGGTTACCCAATTCTCTGCACGCCAAAGTGTCAGGGGTTTCCTGAATTATCATTGATTTTTCTAATGCTGTGGCTTTCTCTGTACCCCGATTTTGCCATAGGGATTTATTCAACTGGTGAAGGATTACATTCAGCTGCTCATCCAGGGTCAGGTTTACTCATTAATACTGATCTAGAGGCTCCTGCATCTAACAGACAATCATAATACGTGTCCCCAACTTTGAAGGTCACATGAGGTTCATTACTCTGGGGAGGTGAAAGGATTGGTATAAGGGCATTTATAAAATCAGGGTCTGGGAATATGTGGCTTTCTGTATCTATTTTCCATTCCCCCCCTTTGTCTCATCAATCCTGTGTCCCCCTCTGAGGGAATACTTGTTTGCTCTGATTCTGGTTCTGTCCTTCTGTACCTCTCTGAAAAGATTTATATCCATTTTGATTCTGCCTATAATAAGGCCTATAATTACCTCAGTTAGTTCCTTTCTGATAAGTTTCCATAATTATTCTGATTTCCCCTGAAAAACTTTTCAAGGCTTTCAGTCCAAGCTCGATTAAGTTCATGTTTTCTGGTTCTACATTCCCTCAATGAGTGTCCTTGTTTATCACAATAACCGCATAACTTAGTGTCTTTGTGTTGGCCCTTAGATGGCTGACCAGAAAGCTCTGGTGCCAGAATGCTCTGTTTAGGCTTATTCTCCTTACATGAGCCAAAGACATAGGTGGCAACTTCCTTAAGCCTATCTATAGTAATAGTTCTCCAGTCTGGACATTATATCAGAAAATATTTGTGGATTTCTGGCAACAAATTATAAGCAAATGTGTTAAGCACAACATGGGAATCTTTTAAATCTAGTGGGTCCAGCCTGGTATATTGCTTAGCAGCTTCACAAAGTCTATTGTAAAACCTATTGGGTGGTTCATTAGACTCCTGATTTAAGTGTAAGAATTTTGGCCATTTTTTGGATTTTCTAGAGCAAGATTCCATTCCCTTCAGAAGTGTTTCTCTAGCATCTTTTAATTCTTGGTATTGTAGGTCATCATTATAATTCCAATTTGGGTCCCGGAGATGCCATGCTGTAATAGTCTGTCCTTTTGCTACCAGATAATTTCCTGCTGAGATAATATCCGTGACCTCACCTGGGTATAGTAAATTTTCCATAAGACAAGTAACATCTGCCCAAGTGGGTTGATATATATTAAATATAGTCCTTAACTGTGAAATTACAGTCTTTGGCTTTTGATCTAATCTAGGGATCATTGTTTTCCATGCGCTCAAGTCATTTGGGCTAAAGGCACTGTATTTTCTAAACTTGATTGTCGCTCCCTTTTTGGTACATTCTATAGCCTCCTATAGGGGGAACAGTTTCTTCTGATATGATTCTAAAGATTGGTCAAGATATGTTTCTGAACTTGGGTCATCTCCAGCAGAGAGAGCTGCACTAGCGTCTCTCTCACAATGTGGTCTAATGTGGTCGCATCCTTTTTTCTCTTTCCACATTATTATGAAAAAAATGCCACATCATAATATTGCTAATAAAGAGGATTAAAATTATAATCACTAGAGCATTTTCATGGTAAAATTCAAATTTGGCTATAATACCGTCAGTAACATTAAACATATGCCCAGTGAGGGGAACAGACTCTCCCATTATGCCATAGATTTCATCCTACATAGATGAGGGAAAAACCCTTAAGACAACAAGAAGAGACTGAGTAGGCCATCTGATTGAATCTGGACATTAAGTAGTCCCAATATGCTCCAATGAGGAAAAGCATGAAGAAGAAAAAATATTCAAACATGTTCCCCTTTAAAGTAGACTGGCTTTTTTCCTGAAGCAAGGCTTTTAGAGGCTTTTAAAGCAAGAGATATTAGTTAAATGAGAGAAGGCAGTTGGGGAGGGATAAAAGAAAGTCCACCAGATTAGCTGGCTTGTGGCCAAGCTAGGGGTGGATGGGTGGGTTTGTAAGCTCCTGGCTTGGCTCACCAAACTGTAAGAGCCAAATCTAATATATGGAAAGTTCATTGGGTGACTCGTCGAAATATTGGGGTCCTGGAAATAATGAGGGACCTCTAGATTCAAAGCTCCCTCCCCCCGAACTGCCCTTTTAGATATTTCTCCCAGGCCAATAAGAAAGGAGCGTTACAGCTTCTTTTCCACAAAAGGATCAGATTTTATTACTTGGGAATTAATTAAACAGCAAAGGTGAAATTAATAAGAATCAAAGATAAGGAAGTAGGGAAAAAGAAATTCAGATAAATTCTCCTAGCTCTAACCTAAGTCTATATAATCCCCAGCTCATTTCCAATTAAGCTAATTCAAAGGAATTTGTGGTCACTCACCACACCTGGGACGTCTGCAGTTCCTCGTGCCACTGGGAAGGCAGAGGAGAGAGAAAAAAGCCTAAATTCATCTATCTATCAAAGGGAGAGTGCATTTTTAGCTCCACTCTCTACCAGAGTCCTGAGGAAAAAGAGTGAGCCATACATCCTTCATCCCCCAAGCCTCCTGTGAAACTGGCCACATCCCATGTACTCGCACACACATCTCTAAGCTAATTGGCTGGTAGCCTTGATTGACAGTACCCATGAGCAAATGTCACTTCCTGACGCCAAGGACCTGACCTCATGGCTTGCCCTCAAACGCCTTCTCATGGCGGAGCTTTCCTACAGAAACTCCCCAGCAGGTGGTGTCATTCCAATCATTACAGAGAGAATGACAATAATGGGAAAACATACCAAAATCTAGGGGATGCAGACAAAGCAGTGCTTAGGGGAAATTTTATATCTCTAAATGCTTACATCAATAAAAAAGAAAAAGAGGAGATCAAAGAATTGGGCATGCAACTTTAAAAGCTAGAAAAAGAACAAATTAAAAATCCCCAATTAAATACTAAATTAGAAATTCTGAAAACTAAAGGATAAATTAATAAAATTGAAAGCAAGTAAACAATAGAATTAATCACCAAAACTAAGAGCTGGTTTTATGAAAAAAACAATAAAAGAGATAAGGCACTGGTTAATTTGATTTAAAAAAAGAAAGAAGAAAACCAAATGACAAAAATGAAAGGTGTGATTTCACCACCAATGAAGTGGAAATTAAAACAATAATTAGGGCCTATTTTGCCAAACTATATGCAAATAAATTTCATAATCTAAATGAAATGGATAAATATTTAAAAAATACAAACTGCCCGGGTAAACTGAAGAGGAAATAAAATCCTTAAACAATCCATATCAGAAAAAGAAATTGAACATGCCAATAATGAACTCCCTAAGAAAAAATCTCCAGGGCAAGATGGGTTTAAAAGTGAATTCTAACACACATTTAAAGAACAATTAATAATAATATTATTCAAATTATTTGGAAAAATAGGTGAAGATGGGTTGTTACCAAATTCCTTTTATGACACAAAAATGGTGTTGATACCATAACCAGGCAGAGCAAAAACATAGAAAGAAAATTCTAGAACAATTTCCCTAATGAATATTGATGCAAAAATCTTAAAAATGATATTAGCAAGGAGATTACCAGAAGTGATCACCAGGATAAAACACTATGACCAGGTGGGATTTAGACCAGGAATGCAGGGCTGGTTCAGCATTAGGAAAACTATTAACATTATCAACCACATCAATAAGAAAACTAAGCAAAATCATATGATTATTTCAATAGACGCAGAGAAATCTTCGGACAAAATACAGCATGCATTCCTAATAAAAACAGTAGAGAGCTTAGGAATAGGTAATGCTTTCCTTAAAAAAAAATTAATAATGATATACCTAAAGCCATCAGTAAGCATTATATGTAAAGGAGATAAGTTAGAGGCCTTCCCAGTAAGATCAGGGGTGAAACTGGAATGTCCATTATCACCTCCATTTTTTAATATTGTACTAAAAATGTTAGCTTTAGGAATCAGAGAAGAAAAAGGAATTAAAGGAATTAGAAGAGGCAAGGAGGAAACAAAACTATCACCCTTTGCAGATGATATGATGGTATACTTAGAGAATCAATGAAAAAATTACTTGAAACAACAAATTTAGCAAAGTTGCAGGACATAAAATAAATCCACATAAATCATCAGCACTTCTATATATGAACAACAAATTCAAGCAGCAAGAGATGGAAAGAAAAATTCCATTTAAAATAGTCGTAGACAATATAAAATAATTGGTAGTCTACTTGCCAAGACAAACTCAGGAACATTATGAACACAATTACAAAACACTTTTCACACAAATCAAATCAGATCTAAACAATTAGCAAAATATCAGTTGTTCAGGTCAGTGCCATTCCAATCAGACTACCTAAAAATTATTTTATAGAGCTAAAAAAAATTCATCTGGAAAAACCAAATGTCAAGAATATCAAGGAAAATAATGAAAAAAAAAAATGCAGGTGGTCTAGCTGTACCAAATCTGAAGCTTTACTATAAAGCAGCAGACATCAAAACTATCTGGTACTGGTGAAGAAATAGAGTGGAGGATCAATGGAACAATTTAAGAACAGGAGAAACAGTAGTAAATGACTTTAATAATGTACTGTTTGATAAACCCAAAGACTCCAGATTCTGAGATAGGAATTCAGTATTTGACTAAAACTGCTGGGAAAACTGGAAGAGAGTATGGCATAAACTAGGCATAGACCAACATCTTACACCTTATACTAAAATAAGGTCAAAATCGGTACATGATTTAGACATAAAAGTTGATACCATTGGTAAACTAGGAGAGGAAGGAATAGTTTATTACATTAAATTAAAAAGGTTTTGTACAAACAGAAGCAATGCATCCAAAATTAGAAGGGAGACAGAAAACTGGGAAATAATTTTTTATAGCCAGTACTTCTGATAAAGGCCTCATTTCTAAATATATTTAGAACTAAATCAAATTTATAAGAATCCAAATCATTCCCCAATTGAAAAATGGTCAAAGGATTGTGAATAGGCAGTTTTCTGATGAAGCTATCTATTGGTATATGAAAAAGTGCTCTAAATCACTATTGATTAGAGAAATGCAAATTAAAACAACTCTGAGGTACCACCTCACACCTATCAGATTGGCTAACATGACAAAAAAGGATAATAATAAATGTTGGAGAAGCTGTGGAAAAATCGGATCCGTAATGCATTGTTGCTGGAGCTCTGAACTGATCTAACCATCATGGAGAGCAGTTTAGAACTATGTCCAAAAGGTTATAAAGCTTTGCATACCCTTTGACCCAGCAATAGCACTATTAGGGCTTTTTCCCAAAGAGATCATAAAAAGGGAAAAGGACCCATATGTACAAAAATATTTATGGCTGCTCTTTTTGTGGTGGCAAGGAATTGGAAATTGAGGGGTTGCCCATCAATTGGGGAATGGCTGAACAAGTTGTGGTATATGAATATAATGGAATACTATTGTGCTGTAAGAAACAATAAGCAGGAGGAGTTCAGAGAAA
This sequence comes from Dromiciops gliroides, assembly GCF_019393635.1. Classification (NCBI taxonomy): domain Eukaryota; kingdom Metazoa; phylum Chordata; class Mammalia; order Microbiotheria; family Microbiotheriidae; genus Dromiciops; species Dromiciops gliroides. The sequence continues at coordinate 212,872,482 of NC_057861.1, forward strand.
CCTGGAAGGACTTGCATGAACTGATGATGAGTGAGATGAGCAGAACCAGGAGAACATTGTCCACTGTATCAACAACATTGTGTGCTGATCAACTGTGATAGACTTGATTCTTTTCAGCAATACAATTGTCCAGGATTGTTCCAAAAGACTCCTGATGGAAAATGCTCTCCATATGCAGAAAGGAAAGAACTGTTGAATCTGGATGAAGATCTAACCATACTATTTCTATTGCTTTTGTTGTGTTTTTTTTTCTTTTTTGAGGTTTTTCCTTTTTGCTCTGATTTTTCTCTCATTACATGACTAATGCAGAAATATGTTTAATGTGATTGTACATATATAACCTATATCAGATTATTTTCCATCTTGGGTAGTGGGGAGGGAGGACAGGAATGTAGAAAAGTTTGAAACTAGAAATATTATAAAAGCACATGTTGAAAATTATCTCTAAATGTAACTGGAAAATAATAAAATGTTTATAATGGAAAAAATAGAATGCAATTTTCATGACAAAATTGAAGTCATTAATGAAGGGTTTTAGGTGCCAGAATGATGAGCTTCTATTTCTCTTGTTGGTAATAGTTATTATGTATTGAAGAGTTTTCTGTATGTAAGGAATCTAATAAAGATTAAAGTAAGAAGTAAAAAAGTAAAAAGTAAAAAGTAAAAAAGTAAAAAGTAAAAAAAATTCTTCACCTTCAAAATGATCAATGACTACAGTGTTTCCTTTGAAAGATTGGAATCTTCTTTCTCCGGAGATATCTATGAAGAGAGACCAGTCAAAATATGAAAATGGAAGGAAGTAGCACAACCAATTTCTTCCCCAAAACTTCTTCACAGATATACAGAATGGATCAGAATGAGTCATGATTGGAAAAAGTCCAAGAAAAAAAAATCACAGTGAGTCATTTTCCCAGCCCTGGTCAGTATAAGATGAAAGGAAGACAGGTCTGCAATTTTGGTGTAGCTAGGAACATCTGTGTAGAATCTTCCAGTATGGAGGTAGGACAGACCTGAAGTTATACACTAGAAGAAGAAAAGGTCCTAGAGCTGGTAGAGATGGGTCTGACACTATGAAATGAATACATGTGTTAACTGGTAGTTCTTACATTGCTTACCCAGTCATGAATCATAATTCCACTGAAGACTGAGGAGGGGGCCTAATAAAGACAGTGTATGAGGGCAAAGAGATATCTCAAGCCATACACTGAGCAAAAAGAAGGGCAGAAGAAAATATTACTTATATGCCTCTGACCCAGGAAACAGGGAAGAGTTTCATTTCCAGACCCAAACACAATCGAAAGCTTGTGGTGGGATAAACAAGGTAGGTCAGTATAGTCAAAGAGGTTCCTACATTATTGTTTTTATGCATATGCAGTTTTCTACCTGACTGGGAATGACTGATTTCAGCAGTATTCTACTGGACCTCCACCAAGCAGCAAGCCTAAACCAAATTCAGAAACTTGCACAAATCAGATCCCGAAGGCATGACTCAGTCTTTGCCCTGGATAAGACCAAACTGAGAGCACTGAAAATGTGCAGCTCTGGTCTGATTTGTCCCTGAAATCTTGAAATGAAACAAAATTCAGTGCCACCAGAAAGTAGTAGCAAGAAAGAGGCCTCAAAACTGGACTAAAGGTGGCTCATCAATTCCCTTAGAAGTTCTGATTCCTAAGAGAGAATACATGAAATTAAATTGTCAGAAACTTCTAGTATAGCTGGTCATTTTCTATTTGTCTGTTGTAAGAGGTGTTGGAAAATTGCCCTAAAGAAGCCTTAAAGATGCCTTCAAGAAGAATTGCCTGAATTTCTTAAGACAATAATATTTTATAGAAGAACTATGTAATGGATGTTGATTTATCTACATTTTATTTTCACTAGTAGAGTTATCACTTCTTAGGGGTAGCCTAATAAATTTGTGGGGGTTAATACATTTTGGATACATGTTGTGAGATTTAAAATTGGATATTAGATCATAAATCTCCCCTCTTTAACCTTTCCCTTAATTAATCTCCCAGACTAGTAAATGGAAGAAGCTTCTGGTTTTCTGGTTAGAGCTTTTATTGTATGGTAGTCACAAGGTGATGTTGATTAGAAGGATAGGAAAGTAGAAATACAATACAAATTGTCTTAAGTCTAAGCTTAGTCTATATTCTGTATAAAACTCACCAAAAGCCGAAGCGCCACCTTTGGGGAGAGAGAGAGGCCGTGTCAAGTGTGTGCTGCTGCTAACCGGGAGCCGGGCCCAGTCGAACTCTCGTCAGCATCAGCCTGTGCAGCGCAGTCAGGAGACCAGCAGAGCAGGAAAAAGCTCCTACTTCTGTTCTCTCCTTGCCTTTTAAGCTCGCACCCCGGAAGTGGAGTGCTAGCAGGCAGTCTGACATGCGCAGCAGGCAGACTGGCGTGTGTAGCTCATGCCGTTGGTCTTCTCCCCAAAAGGGTGGTCCTTCAAAAACTGGTGTCTTTCAGTTATCCTAACCGACTGTTAAAAAACTTTCATATTTTTTTTTTACCACAATGTTTACAAACCTTTAATAAAGATTTCTATGCCCATCACAGACCTGAAATTTATAATACTAAGCTTTCTAAAGTAAAAAGAAATACCATTTTGAGGCATTTACTTTTAGCTACTTAAATATAAAATAAACAGCTATATAGCCAATCCTATAACCTGAAGAAACTTATCCCCTCCCATGAACAATGTGGCTGAAGTGTTTCAAATAATAGTCTTTAAAGTGAATAAAATTTTATCGATCAACAAATATATTTTAGATTTGCTTAGATGCTGCCAACTTTCATTGGAGGGTAATTATATTTTTCTTCAAAAGAGAAAATAAACATGTAGCATGACAAAACATTAGAGGATTAACTGAATGAACTGAGTATACTTAGTCTGAAGAAAAGAAAAAAATAGGAGGGGTCAAGGAGAATGATGATATGTGAAAATGTTTGAAGGAATGTCATTTATAAGAAGGATTACATTTGATCTAATTTACGACAAGAGACAGAATGAGGAACAATGAGTGAATGTTTCAAAAAGAATAATTTAGTTGTGATGGGGGGAGGGGCAGAAATTACTTTCTAATTATTAGAGTTGTCCAAAAGTAAAATGGGCTGCCTAAGGAGGAAGCAAGATACTATTTTCCTCATTAGCAGTCTCTAAGCAGATATTGTTTAAATTTTAAATTTACTTGGAAACGCTTGGATATTTTACATTGGGCATTCCCTTCTTGAATGGGCTACCCTAGAGGACCACTGAAGGACTCAAATTCTGTCATTCTCTGATAGTATTATATGGCTTACATAGTGCTTTATATAGATTATGCTATATCTGAACCTCACTATCACCACATTAGTTCTAGAAGGCAATAACTGTTTTCCCAAATTTTCATAAGTAAATATTGATAATGTGAGAGATGAAGTGACTTTCTCCAGATCATACAACTAGTAACTAATGACATGGCTGTAATGTGAACCTACATCTTCTAAAGCCAATGATGGCAGTGCATGTCTAATATTCTCCTAGGTCTTAATTAGTAAAAATAACAAGTTCCATCAATTCATATACATCATCTAAATTTGTACTATTTGAATTTATAATTATGTATAAAATATATTAATTGGCTCTACTATGGTGGAACTATGCAATGAATTTTAAAATACATTTTATCTGTTTAATAATATAACAGCATATAAGAACATATCTGATTTAAGTTTCTTGTAGAGTAATAGAGTAATAGCAGAAAAAAATTTAAAAGTTAATATATTATACCTAAAGATAAGCCTATGCTGAAATGATTAAATCACTTTTATTGCCCTTTAAAAATATCTTTACAGCTTAGACTGATCAGTCTTTCTCATCTTTAAATCTTCATATGTACATTTGTAAGTGCAGAGTTTTATGTTCATATCAATGAGAAAGCATGCTTACATTCTCACACAATGAGGCAAGTGTAGTTGGATGATTTGAGGAATTTCCTAAAGTTATAGTACTTTAAATATTATACTTTACAAAAAATACTAAATATAATACTTCAAATATATTGTTCTTATAATATTTTTCAATTGTAACATTTTCATCTGCGTTAAAAAAAAAACTTGAAAATCAGTCTTTGAAAACAACTTTAGGGGCAGCTAGATGGTGCAGTGGATAGAGCACTGGCTCTGGAGTCAGGAGGACCTGAGTTCAAATCTGACCTCAGACAATACTAGCTGTGTGACCCTGGGCAAGTCACTTAACCCCAATTGCCTCACCAAAAAAAAAAAAACAAAAAACAACTTTAGTCAATATTTCCTTTTTGGCCACCAAAAAATTGGAAGGCACCTATGGTTTTAGCCTCTCAGAATATTTTGAGTATTCTGAGACAGATAAATAGTCATTGCTTTTTATTTAAAACCCCCTTCTATATTAACTCCCAATAAAAGTATTAGATAATATTTTAAAACTTTAAATCCAGGTTGAACCTTTTCCTTGTTAGAGAATCTAAGTTCTGGAGAGTGTTCCTTTCTAGAATAAGCCTGTTTGTTAGAAATTAAAATTTATTAATCACTGTAAGCACCTTCTTTAATTGCTTTATTCGGAATATCAATATAGTTAGCTTCCAGGTCATCATCTATACTTGCTGCCTCTCAGTAATTTTTAAATTATGCAATTTATTTTTTAAGCTATCAGTTGAACAACACTTGTAAAAACATTTTCTTCACTACCCACTTCATTTTCTTTCCCTGCCTTAAATAAGCTTGAGGCTTCTGTCTTAATGGCTACTCTAAGTAATACATTTTAAAATTTCCTTTTCCATAGCTAAAGATGCTCTCATGCTGTCATTTTAGCAATTATGTTCCTTATAGTTGTTAAGAAACCACAAAGAGCAGATGCATTGTTATCATTTTTTACAAATTTCACCTACATTATTTAAACTATTTCATGGGATTGATTCAGGCAATATTACATCTTGTCGTATTTTAAACCATAATCATGCCATTCAATTATATCAGATTTTTGTTCTGATAAAATAGCAAGCCTGTCTCTTTCTACTGGCAATATTTCCATCTGAAACTTTCTTCTTCTTGCCCAAATCATTTTGTTGAGTTTATTAACAAACGATGCAATTTTTGGTAATAGAGTAGTCAGTAGTATGTCACATCAATACACAGATAGGCGAGTGCTCACTGATATAGAAGCAGATTAATACACTTGACTTGCTCATATACCTCACATTAATTGAGTTTTGGCTCACATTAAATACAAGCTGGTATCAATTTATAATTCACAGTAAATTGAATTTTGAATTATTCTGGCTTGAATTAATTTTTATCTCTCTAGCTATACACTAAAAAAACAAACAAAATAAAGGTTAGGCTTATGACAATCCTCAGCTATATGTCATTCTAGAATCAGCCTAGTATGTAAAAGGTCATTCAATTTAACAACTACATCGATTACCCTCTGTGCTTAAGGAAATTTACTGGGTCTAAAGATTTTTTAGCTTACAATCGAATAGTATTAAATATTTTAAAAAATCATTTTTCTTTCCATTCCATGCATAGATATAGGATTAGAATCAACATTTCAATTTGATAACCTAAACTTGATTCACAAAAGAACTTTACATTTGTTTATTCATTCAATCATTCAAGAAGCACTTCTCAAACTCCTGATATGTTCAAGAGACTAAGATGCTGAGAAAAAAAAAGTAAAATTTAAAAAAAATATATGAAATACTCTCTGCCACCATAGCACTTTCTATCTAATGGGGTAAAATCACATGAATTTTTTTTTCTTAAATTAACAACTGTGGAGTAGGCCTATAAAATAACATTTAGTCCACTGTAGTAAAGCAGAAGTTCACAAGAAAGTGGAATTCCATTTTGTTTACAACATTAGACACAATTATTCTTTTTATTTGTTTCCCACTTACCCATATTCTTCGGTGTTTTATATATATATATATTCCACCAAAAAGAATAATATTCTTTTAAAAATACATAAAATTGGGAGCCAAAATGGCAGTGAGAAGCTAGCAACATGCCTGAGCTTTCCTGTCTTTCCCTCAAAAACAACATTAAATCAAGCCTCTAAACATATTCTGGAACTACAGAACCTACAAAAAGACAGAGAGACACAATACTCTTACTTGAGATAATTAAAAAAAAAAAAACAACTTCAGGAAAGGTCTATATCACCTGGGCAAAAGGGGAGGGCAGCTCAGCCAACTCACTGGCAGCTCAACGCAGCTGCAGCTTGACACTGCTGAGAGTGGGGAAGCTGAGAGCAGTAAGAAGCTTGCAACAGTGAGCCCTGTGCCCCAGGAGCCAACTTCATCTTTATGAGTTTGAAAATATGTTACATTATGAGTAAGAAACAAAAAATGACCTTTATAATTGACAGCTTCTATGGTGAAAGGGAAGAGCAAAATACAAACTCAGATGAGTTTGTCAAAATGCCTATAAGTGGAGACCCAAGTGGGAAAATGATCTTATCTCAAGACCAAAAAGTCTTCTTTGAAGAGTTCAAAAAGGCCTTTAAAAACCAAATGAGAGAAATAGAAGAAAAAAGGGAAAGAGAATTACTTTGGAAAAACAAGCACAAAAATTGACTGAAGAAAACAATTCCTTAAAAAGTACAATTGGTCAAAAGGGAGAGGGAAAAAAAAAAGCTGGCCAAATGGAAAAGGAGGTGCAAAAGCTTACTGAGGAAAATAATGCCTTAAAAAATAAAACTGGGCAAATGGAAGCTAATGACTGCATGAGACACCAAGAATCTATCAAGCAGAATCAAAAGACTGAAAAAATAGAAGAAAATGTGAAATACCTCATTGGAAAGACAACTGACCTGAAAAACAGATCTAAGAGAGACAATTTGAGAATTATGGGACTTCCTGAAAGGCATAATCAGAAAAGGAGTCTAGACACCATATTCCAGGAAATTATCAAGGAGAACTGCCCTGATATTATTATAGAATCAGAGGATAAGTTCTTCATTGAAAGAATCCACTGATCACCTACTGAAAGAGACCCCAAAAGGAAAACTCCAAGGAACATTGTAGCCAAATTCCAGAATTATCAGGTGAAGGAGAAAATACTTCAAGCAACAAGAAAGAAACAATTTAAATACCATGGAGCAACAATCAGGATTGCACAGGACCTGGCAGCTTCAACATTAAAGGATCACAGTGCTTGGAATTTGATACTCAGGAAGGCAAAGGAGCATGGATTATAACAAAGAATTAACTACCCTACAAAACTGGGCTTTTTCTTTCAGGGGAAAAGATGACCAGTCAATGAATTAGGGGACTTTCAAAGTTTCTTGAAAATAAGCCCAGAAATGAAGAGAAAATTTGATCTCCAAATACAAGACTCAAGGGAAATATGAAGAGGTAAACAGTGGTGTGGTGCAGTGTGTGTGTGTGTGTGTGTGTGTGTGTGTGTGTGTGTGAGAGAGAGAGAGAGAGAGAGAGAGAGAGAGAAAGAGAGAGAGAGAGAGAGAGAGAGAGAGAGAGAGAGAGAGAGAGAGAGAGTGGTGGGGGGGGAAGTTCTTCAATGATTTTAAGCCATTTACATCCCTATGGGGGAGGATAGTATTTTTAACCCTTAGGATCTATATCTCTATTAAGGTATTACTATTAAATTGACATTAATGTGATTAAACTTAAGGGACAGAATAAAAGTAGACTAGGGGGAGGTGGAATGGGGTTAATTATATGAAGAGGCACAAAAATAACATATTCCAATAGAGGGAAAGAAGGGAGGGGTGAGCATTGTTTCAACCTTACTCTCATCAGATTGGGTTCAGAGAGGGAATAACATAAACTCCCATTTGTATAAAGAAGCTTAGCTTATTTTTTAAGGAAGCAAAATGGGAAGTGGAAAAGTAGGGAGGACTGATAGAAGGGAGGGCAGAAGCAGGGGGAAAAAAGGAGGAGCAGCTGATAAAAGGGAGGGCAGATTGAGGGAAGCAGTGGTCAGAAGCAAAACTGGCCAGGAGGAATAGCATGAAAGAAGGAAAAAAAAGAGTACAAACAAAGGCGAAAAGAGGATGGAGGGAAACAAATAGTTAATAATCTTAACTGTGATTGTGAATGGGATGAACTCTCCCGTAAAATGGAAGCAAATAGTAGAGTGGACTAAAGATCAGAATCCTACAATATGTTGTTTACAAGAAACACATTTGAAGCAAAGAGATACACACAGGGTAAAGGTAAAAGGTTGGAGCAGAATATATTATGCTTCAGCTAAAGTAAAAAAGCAGGGGTAGCAATCCTTGTCTCAGACAAAGCAAAAGCAAAAATAAACCTAATTAAAAGAGATAAAGAAGGAAAGCACATCTTGATGAAAAGGTATGATAATGAAGTAATATCAATATTAAATATGTATGTGCCAAGTGGTATAGCATCCAAGTTCTTAGAGGAGAAGTTAGATTAGTTACAAGAGGAATTAGACAATAATACTATAGTAGTGGGAGATCTGAAACTTCCACTCTCTGAATTAGATAAATCTAGACACAAAATAAATAAATAAGAAGTTAAATAGGTGAATAGGTGAATAGGTGAATAGAATGTTAGAAAAGTTAGATATGATAGATATCTGTAGAAAATGAATGGATAGAAAGGAACATACCTTTTTCTCAGCAGTATATGGCACATACTCAATAATTGACCATGTATTAGGGCACAAAAACTTCATAGTCAAATGTAGAAAGGCAGAAACAGTAAATGCATCCTTCTCAAATCATGATACTATAAAAATTACATGTAATAAAGAGCCATCGAAGGGTAGACTGAAAATTAATTGGAAACTAAATAATCTCATTCTAAAGAAAGAGTGGGTCAAAAAACAAATCATAGAAACAATCAATAACTTTATCCAAGAAAATGACAATAATGAGACAACACACCAAAACCTACGGGAAATTTTATATCTCTAAATTCTTACATAAATAAAAAAGAGAAAGAGGAGATCAGTGAATTGGGCATGCAACTAAAAAAAGCTAGAAAAAGAACAAATTAGAAATACCCAATTAGATACTAAATTAGAAATCCTGAAAATCAAAGGAGAAATTAAAACAATTGAAAGCAAGAAAACAATAGAATTAATAAATAAAGCTAATAGCTGGTTTTATGAATAAACAATAAAATACCTAAACCTTTGTTTAATTTGATTATATAAAACAAAGAAGACAACCAAATTACCAGTATCAAAAATGAAATGGGCGAATTCAACAGCAATGAAATATACATTAAAGCAATAATCAGCAGCTATTTTCCCAACTATATGTCAATAAATTTGACACTCTAAGTGAAATGGATAAATATTTACAAAAATACAAATTGCCCATGTTAACTGAAGAGGAAATAAAATCCTTAAATAGGCCCAGTCTAGAAAAAGAAAGTGAACAAGCTGCTATCAATGAAATCCCTATGAAAAAATCTCCAGGGCTAGATGGGTTTATAAGTGAACTCTACCAAACATTTAAAGAATAATTAATTCCAATACTGTAAATATTATTTGGAAAAATAGGTGAAGAAGGAGTTCTACAAAATTCCCTTTATGATAAAAATATGGTGTTTTATACCTAAACCAGGCAGAGGAAAACAGAGAAAACAAATTACAGACCAGGCAGCTAGGCGGCACAGTGGATAAAGCATTGGCCCTGGATTTAGGAGGACCTGACTTCAAATCTGCACTCAGACACTTGATACTTACTAGCTGTGTGACCCTGGGCAAGTCACTTAACCCTCATTGCCATGCAAAAAAATTAAAAAAAGAAGACGATGACCAATTTCCCTAATGAATATTATTGCAAAAATCTTAAATAAAATATTATAAAGGAGATTACAGAAAGTGATCACCTGGATAATACACTATGACTAGGTGGGATTTATAGCAAGGCTGCTTCAACATCAGGAAAACTATTAACATAATCAACCACATCAATAATAAAACTAACCAAAATCATATGATTATCTCAATAGATTCAGAGAAAGCATTGGACAAAGCACAAAACTCATTCCTATTAAAAACACTAGACAGCATAAGAATAGGTGGAATTTTCCTTAAAATAATAAGTAGTATCTACCTAAAACCATCAGCAAACATTATATATAAGGGAGATAAATTAGAAGCATTCCTAATAAGATCAGGGGTGAAACAGGGATGTCCATTATCAACTCTATTATTTAATATTGTACCAGAAATGTTAGCTTTAGCAATCAGAGAAGAAAAATAAATTAAATGCATTAGAATAGGCAAGGAGGAAATAAAACTATCACTCTTTGCAGATGATATGATGGTATACTTAGAGAATCCTAGAGAATCAACCAAAAAGCTACTTGAAACAATTAAGAACTTTAGAAAAGTTGCAGGATATAAAATAAACCCACATAAATCATCAGCATTGCTATACATGACCAACAGAGCTCAGCATCAAGAGATAGAGAAATTCCATTTAAAGTAATTGTAGACAATATAAAATACTTGGGAGGCTGCCTGCCAAGACAAACCCAGCAATTATATGAACACAACTACAAAACACTTTTCACACAAATAAAATCAGATCTATATAATTTGAAAAATATCAATTACTCATGGATAGGCCTAGCTAATATAATAAAAAGACAATTCTACCTAACTTAATATACTTATTCAGTGCCATACCAGAATACCTAACATTATTTTAAAGAGTTAGAAAAAATAATAACAAAATTCATCTGGAAGAACAAAAATCAATATCAAGTGATCTAATGAAAAAAATGCACAGGAAGGTAGGCTAGCCATACCAAATTTGAAGCTATAATATAAAGTGGCAGTCATCAAAACTATTTGGTCCTGGTTAAGAAATAGAGTGGTGGATCAATGGAATAATTTAAGCACAGGAGACACAGTAGTAAATTAACATAGTAATCCATCTTCTGGGATAGGAACTCAGTATTTGACAAAAACTGGTGAGAAAACAGGAAGATAGTACGGCAGAAAACAGTCATAGATCAACATCTTAAACCGTATACCAAAATAAGGTCAAAATGGGTACAAGATTTAGACATAAAGGGTGATACATAGATAAATTAGGAGAGGAAGGAGTAGTTTACCTCTCAGATCTATGGAGAGGAAAACAATTTATGTGCAAACTAGAGATAGAGAATATTATGGAATGCAATATGAATGGCTTTGATTACATTAAATTAAAATGTTTTTGTACAAACAGATGCAGTGCATTCAAAATTAGAGGGGAGACAGAAAGCTGGGAAACAATTTTTATAGTCAGTATTTCTGATAAAGGCCTCATTTCTAAAATATATCAGGAACTAAATCAAATTTATAAGAATCCAAGTCATTCCCCAGTTGAGAAATGGTCAAAGTATGTGAACAGGCAGTTTTCTGATGAAGAAATCAATGCTATCTACTGCCACATGAAAAAATGTTCTAAATCACTATTGATTTGAGAAATGCAAATTAAAACAACTCTGAGGAACATCCTCACACCTATCAGATTGGCTAATATGACAACAAAGGAAAATTGGAATACTAATGCATTGTTGTTGGAGCTGTGAACTGATCCAAACATTCTGGACAGCAATTTGGAATTATGCCCAAAAGGCTATAAAGCTCTGCATACCATTTGACCCAGAAATACCACTATTAGATCTTTTTCCCAAAGAGATCATAAAAAAGGGAAAAGGACTCACATGTACAAAAATATTTATAGCAGCTCTCTTTGTTGTGGCAAAGAATTGGAAATTGAGGGGTTGCCCATCAATTGGAAAATGGCTAAATAAGTTGTGGTATGGTAAATGGAATACTATTGTGTTGTAAGAATACTATTGTGTTGTAAGAAATAATGAGCAGGAGGAGTTCAGAGAGACCTGGAAGTGCTTACATGAACTGAAGCTGACTGAGAAGAGAAGAACCAGGAGAACACTGTACACAGTGTGATAAAATAATGGGACTTGGCAGATGCTCAGGAGCCCCACCTGAAGATTGATTTGGAATTGATTGAATTGGGTGAGACTGAAAGACTGAGAACCTACTTAAGGATGATTAAATCAGGACCACATGTGACCTACCCTGAGTAGGGTGTTGTTTTCAGTAGTTGAACCTAATTAAGGTTGATTAAATTGAGACCATGTATGGCCAACCCTGAGTAGAGTATGTTCTCAGAGGCTGTGGATTGCAACATCAACAAGGGACCACTCTCACCCAATTAATTTGAAGAACCTCCCATTTCGGGGAGGAAGACATGAAGCAGGAAGCCAAGGCTGGCTGAATGGATCTTCCTCTTTTGGTTTTAAGACATCAGCTTCCATGCTATAAGGAATCTGTTCTCAATCTTTCTCTCTCTTCACTATCTTATAATATATCTTTTAATAAATCCTTAAAAGCCTAAGCTATTGCTGAATTTATCAGTTATTTTAGCTAGTTTCCCCCCAAAACTGGGGGGTGGCAGATTAGAACCCACACTTAGATTTTTAAACAACACAACAGTAACAGCAACATTGTGTGATGAACAATGGTGATAGACTTGGATGTTCTCAGCACAAAACAACTTCAAAGAACTCATGACAGAAAATGTTCTCAACATCCAGAAAAAAGAACTGTGGAATATGAATGCAGACTAAACTATACTGTTTCTACTTTGGGGCCATTGTTTTTTCCTTCTTTTGAGGATTTTCCCTTGTGCTCTGATTCCTCTTTGATAATAGGCTAATGCAGACATATGTGCAATGTGATTGTATATATGTGTATGTGTATATATAGGTGTGTATATCGATAGAAAGATAGATATCTAGATATAGATATGAACTATATCAGATTGCTTTCTGCCGTGGGGAGGAGGGAGGGAAGGAGAAAAAATTTGTAGCTAAAAATCCTATGAAAACAAATGTTGAAAACTAGCCTTACATGTAACTGGAAAATAATAAAATACTTTTCTTATAAAAAAATTGAAAAAACACAAAATCATATAATAGAATAGCATAAATAAATTTAAAATTCTTGAAGAAAAATAGCATTTCAATATGATTGTATATTTCGTATTCCTTTTTGTATGTTGTTATTTTACCCTTAAAGTTTCAGAAAAAAGGAAGATCCTTTGATGAAAACAATAATTACAATACTGTCTTTCACTTGTCTGTAGAATTACCTTTCACCTATATCTCACTTCTCTGTGGCATTGATTTAATTGTCGAAATCCGATTGACATCAACTGGAGCTGTGTTTCCAAATCAACACCATAAAATGTGGATGAAGGGAAAGATATGGCTTACAAACAATAAATTGATTCATCCTTCTATTTCTGAAACTTAGCTTGTGGCCCATTATCCACACAATGGGGTGTCGTTTATTGTTGTGGTACATTTGAGAGCACTGTGACAATAAAATAAAATTAATAAAAAATGAAATTTCTATTTTCTAAAAAGCATCCCCATGTGTGAATATAGTACAATCATACTAAAATAATTTGGGGAAATGAAATGAAAATATTTTGTCATTTAAAATAGAAACTCATGAAAAGCAATTAAAATAATAAATTAGTCAAGATAAAACATAAAAAAGAATGAAATGTCTAATGACTTTGAATTTATGCATCTACAAATTAACCATATATTAATATTTAAATTATTTTGTTAATATAGCTATGTAGTGAAAAGCAATGCCATGATGGGAACAGGACTTATGTCTACAAATGCTTAAGATTTTACAGCCTAATAACACCCACTTCCGAATAAAAATGTCATGAATGTATTTATTAAAACTGTATTTTTTTTTATCTTTCAGCAGACTTTCCACACAGAGACCCTTGCTAGAGGCTGCTATCAACGGATTCCAGATGTGAGTTTTTCTCTCTTTACTATAATGTTACTTCAGCATTGCTTCATCAAAGGTTGCTGAATGAAACATGAACTTTTTCTTCAATTCTAGTTCTCTGTATGGAAACATGAAAAAAAGGAAAAGACAGTTTTTTTTTTTAAATTCCTTTCTTCTCAAAAGATTGTATAGGATTACTGAAAGGGAAATTTTTTTCTATATATTTTCAATATTTAGACATTAATATTGCATCCTTTGTAGAAGAGAGAGGTGTGGGGGAAGATGACAATTCTACAAACTGATTGGGAAAAAAATGGTTGAGTGAGACTTGGTCCTCCAATTGCCAGGCTCTGTGGCCTAAAACCAAACTTTAAAATGTTGATTTTATAAAGTGTTGGTATTACCTACACTGTCTTATGGTGTTGCTGCAAAAAAAGGGTTTTACAATCCATAGATCTCTAAATGTTGTAATGTTATTATCCTGTCCTGGTAAAAAGAAACAGTAGATAAATGAGTTCACTATCACATAGATTCTGGATATAAGAGCAAAGTTCCAAAGAAGTTGGATTATCCAAAATTTGAATCATATACTTCAGTAGATAGTGAGTTCCCTTTTACTGAAAGTCTTCAAATGAACCATGAATGTTCACTTGTTGAATATGTAGTAGAAAGTATTCTTAAACCAGCATGAATTGAATAGCTACTAAAGACTCTTCCAGTGATGTGATTCTGTGATTCCTTTGGAAATGGTTTCCATTTTGTATGGAATAGTTTTAACAATGTAGGAGAAGAAAATAAATGCCTTAAAATCGATTTCAAGTAAGAAATATAACTATGGGTTTGATTTGGCATACAATTTATCTTCAAAGAGAAAGATATGTTAAAGAAGATCAATACACGGAAATGAAATAGTCAACACACTTCCATGAAGTTAAATACTTGCTTATAGTAATCAAATTGAACAAAATGGCCATTTTCTTTCTTTGGTTTTTTTTTTTTGTGAGGTAATTGGGTTAAGTGACTTGCCCAGGGTCACACAGCTAGTAAGTGTTAAGTGTCTGAAGTCTGATTTGAACTCAGGTACTCTTGAATCCAGGAGTGCTCTATCCACTGAGCCACCTAGCTGCCCCTAAAATGGCCATTTTTATCAATTGAGAATCCACCATTTAAATTTCCCATTTTTTTCAAGATCTATTCTATAAATCAGTTTTAGAATACCCAAGGCTTCTTAGGATTAACTTTGTAGACATTTATTTAACTAAGATAATTGGAAACTATCAGTTCACAGTATTATGAGAGGTCACCATTTGGAGCAAAAATAAATTCCACTATAAAAATTTAAAAATATCACTGAGAGCTATGAGCTCTTCTACCCGGCAATCACTTGTCTCCCTCCTGCTTCCTGGTGCAGCACTACCTTCTCTCTTTCAGGGATTTAAACTTGCCACATCAAAGTTTGTCATGGATAATGATATTACTACTCTCTTGTTGACAATGGCCCTGGAATATGCAAAGCAGGCTTTTTAGGAGGCAATATCCCTTGGGCTATCTTCCCTTTCATAGTTTGGCACTCTAGACTTCATGGTATGATAGTGGTTCTGGGTCAGAAAGTGTGCTACATGGGAGATGAGGCCCAGAGCAAGAGAGGTATTCTGACCCTGAAGTATCCCATGGAACATGACATTGTCACCAACTAGGATGACATAGAGAAGATCTGGCATCATACTTTCTAAAATGAGTTCTGTGTGGTCCCTGAAGAGCACCCTGTGCTACTCACAGAAGCCCCCCTTAACTGCGAAGCTAAGAGAGAAAAGGTGATTCAGATTATGTTTGAGACCTTCAACATCCCAGTCATTTAGGTTGTCATCCTTGGTGTGCTTTCCCCTATATGCCTCTGGTTGTACCACTGATATTGTGATGGACTCAGGTGGTGTTATGACCCACACTGTGCTCATTTATGAAGGTTACACCCATCCCCATGCCATCCTCCATCTGGGTCTGACAGGCCATGATCTGACAGTTACTTCATGAAGGTTCTGATGAAAAGAAGGTAGTTTCACTACCACAGCTGAGAGGGAAATCATGTGTAGCATCAAAGAGAAGCTTTGCTACATCACTGTAGACTTGAAAGAGGAGATGGCCACTGCTGTATCTAGTTTATCTTTGAAAAAGAGTTATGAGCTCCCTTATGGTTAGGTTACCACCATTGGCAATGAGAGATTACAATGCCCAAAAAGTTATCTTCCAAACATCTTTCTTAGGTATGGAACCCTATGGAATCCACAAAACTACTTTCAACTGAATTATGAATTATTATGTCAACATCCATAAATATCTGTAGCCAATACCATATTGTCTGGTGGTACTACCATGTACCCAGGCATTGCTGACAGGATGTAGCCCCTAACACAAAGAATCATTGATCACTGCCAGCATGTGAGCACAAATACTCTTTTTGGGTTGGGGGTTCTATCCTAGAATCTCTTTCCACCTTCCAGCAGATGTGGATTAGCAAGCAGGAGAGCCGTGAGTCTGGGCCCTCCATTGTCTACCATGAATGCTTCCAAATGGACAACTTGTGGTTTGTTTTTTGTTTGTTTGTTTGGTTTTGGTCAAAGCATATATATATATTAGTACCCCTCCCCCCCCAAAAAAGGGGGATGAGATTGGTAAGGCTTTAATTACAAGGTGGGGATTGTTGTTTATTTTTGGTGCTTTGACTCAGGATTTAAAAACTGGAATGGTGAAGGTGATGAGCAGTCTATGTATGTTGGAGGCAAACATCCCCACAGTTACACAGTGCATCTTCAGGGCTCTGTACATTTGTGTTGTTTGTTTGTTTGTTTGTGTTTTTTTGGTTTTGTTTTGCTTTTTTGTTTTTAGTCATTCCAAATATTGTATAATGCATTGTTACAGAAAATTATTTTCCTTGATGGAGACTCTCTTTCTCTACTAGAGCAAAAATCCAGATGGGGAGTGAGTCAGGGGAAGGTACTAGTACTGCTTTACATGGAAATTATGTAATCCTTAAAAACTTTTTGTATCTTCTATCTTTAATACTTGTTCCTTTAAAAAACAACTGTCAGAGCTATAATTAATGCTCCCCTAAATTCCCTCTGTGGTAAAATTATTAGGATTCGGCTGACTCATTTGGAAGGGGCCACACCTGTCTGCCCTGAAGTTATGTATGCTACTGAGGTCAGAAGGAGAAATCTTTCTCCATAGGCAGTTTTTGAAGGACCTCCCCTTTTGGGGGAGGAAAATTGGATGCTCACTGAGGGGAGGTGGAGTCTCTTCCAGAGCTCACCCTTTTCTTCCCTCTTCCTCCCTGGCTGTGGGGTGAGCAGGAGCAGCAGCAGCATCAGCAGCTGAGTCATTCACGCCTGGTTGTAAGTTGTGCTTTCCATTGAAGCTACAAGCTCCAGGTGGTAACTTACTCTGCTCTTTTGAATAAACTTAGGTTAGATTTAGGAGGATTAACCATATTTCCTTTTCCCTATTTCCTTTTCTTTGATTTCATTAATTTCACTTTTGCTGTTTACTTTATTCTCCCTAATAAAACATCTGCGGAACAGAGGCTGTAAGGCTCCTTTCTTATTGGCCTGGGAGAAATATCTAAAAAGGCAGTTTCTGAGGGGAGGGAGCTTTAAACCTAGAGGTCCCTCATTACCTCCAGGACCCCAATATTTAGGCAAGCAATCCAATTAACTCTTCATATATTAAATTTGGCCCCCACACCTCCATGCCCCCAACATAGATGTCAATGAAGACTTTACAGTCTCCTAGCAGATTTTAAGATTGGTGGCAGTACTTGGGGAAGGAGAGGAGCTTTACCTGTACACTGACTTGAAACCAGTCCAAATAAAAGTGCACATGTTAAAGGGAAAAAAAAGTATTGCCAAAAAAGTAGCCATGGTAAATGCCACTAATTCCCAGAAAGAGGAAGAGACAGAAGTGGCTAAATGTTAGCAGGAGGTGTTATAGAAAAAAACTATAGCATTCTTTAGCCTAGTGATTACTAATGGAATTAAACAATGAACTCTTTAAAATTATCTGCCATCATGCCCCCAAAGAGAAAAAGACCTATTTGTACAAAAATATTTATAGCAGCTTGTTTTGTGGTGGCTAAGAATTGGTGCCCATCAATTGGGGAATGGCTAAACAAACTGTGGCATATGATGGTGATGGATTATTATTGTGCCATAAGAAATGACAAGCGGCATGACTTCAGAAAGGCCTAGAAAGACATGTATGAAATTATGTCTTGTGAAGTGACCAAAACCAAGAGAATATTGTACACAGAGACAGCAATACTGTTTGATTAAGAATTGTGAATGATTGACTATTCACAGAAATACAATGATCCAAGACAATCCGAAAGGACTATCAATGAAACATACTATCCACCCCAAAAGAAAGACTTGATTCTGATGCAACAGACTGAAGCATGCTATTTTTCACTTTCTTTCATTTTTTTTCTTTTAATCAAGTTTTCTTGTACAAAATTAAAAATATGATAATATTTTACATAATCATAAAAATTTAAAAAAATTAAAATACAATTATCTGCCTTGGTCCTTACTTTAAATTTTATTCCTTCCCTTCCTTCCTTTCCTTTGATTTCTGCTGATAGTCATCATGGATGCCAATAGGGATATTGACTGAAAACTTCTTTTAACAACTTGGAAAATTGCCTTTTTTATCCAAAACTTTTTTAATGATAGTCATAGATTGATATATTCTGTAGGAAGAAAAGCATTAGTAGGAGACTGAAGTCTTGAATGAAAGCATTCTTAACAAATAAATCATAAAAATTTACCACCAGTATTTTAGAAAATAAAATGTGTAATTACAAATCTCCATAACAAATTTATAATAAAATTATATTTGAAGTCAGAAATTGACAGATATACTATGCAATTTGACTGTACACTCTACATAATTTTATATGTGTGTGTGTGAGTATGTGTATGATATACTTATGTAAATATGCATAAATCTTATAATACATTTTTCAAATCACTATTATGAATTTCACATAAAAAACATTCTGACTAAAATACATGTTGTGATAGTATGGTAGATTTTAAGTTCCTTAAGGGAAGGGACTGTCTTTTTCCTCTTTTTGTGTCATTAGCACTTAGCACAATATGTGGCACTGTGTGGTACTTAATAAATATTGTTGGTTGATTTTATAATTAATAAAAAGCTAACCTAAAAACCAGGAAATTCTGGATTCAAGTCCTACCTCTGAAAAGTACTGACTATCTATCTATCTATCTATCTATCTATCTATCTATCTATCTATCTATCTATCTATCTATCTATCTATCTATCTATAATGTTGTTTGAAATTAGATGGAAGTGCCTTTCTCTGTTCCAAGTTTTAGGGAACTTAGCTGAGGTTTCTGATATATTGCTACTTATAAATTAGAGGCTTCAGCATCAGTTTGGGGCATTAAGTATTTATTAAATCATATTAACTGTTAGTAAAGAGAGAGCACATGAAGGCAGCTATGTGGCACAGTGGATAGAGCACCGGCCCTGGAGTCAGGAGGACCTGGGTTCAGAGTTGGCCTTAGACACTTAACACTTACTAGCTATGTGACTGTGGGCAAGTCACTTAACCCAAATTGCCTCACTAAAAAAAAAAAATACAATCTTTCTTCTTTGGAAAGTGAGATGAAAAGGGAATGATAGAAAAATAAGGAATTTAATACAGATTGCTGTGTGAATGCAGAAATCTTTGTGTGATTTCAGTATTACCCTTGTTGTGAAGGATTTGTAGTGACCCAGAAGTACTGATGAATTTGGCTCTGCTAATACCAATAAATGGATAGTAAAGTTAGTATACATGATGTGGCCGAGGATTACAGTCTGATACTTCCCCAAACTATTCTAAATGGGCAGAATTGTTAATTAGATCAGCCTCAATTTCCCATCTAATTCACATTCTATCATTCAATATCTCCTTAAAACAAACAAAAATTTCTTATATAAGTAGCTTTAATTTGATCCCCCCTTTTCTTCTTAATAATTTTCTCCCAGTTTTCTTCTCAGTAAATGGAATTATTCAAAAACATGCCAAAGTATATTAATGATGGTACTAGTGTTTCTCCTCTCTGAAAATGTTTTAAAATTACTTAGTCAACATTTTCATTTTACCTTCTCCAACATCCACAGTTTTCTCAAAGTTATAAGTGGAATGACTATTATCTGACCAAATAATGGTTGCTAGGGAAAATACTAAGTGCTGTTAAGCTATGTTACTTGACATTTTGTTGACAGCTATCAGAACACTTCACACTTCATTGGGAAACCATGCAAACAATGACTAGTGTATTAATCCTGACCTTTAAAATGGACCTTCAAGACACATAACACAGAATTGCAAAGAGAGGGAAAAGAGGCCATGTGGAGGTTTTGTATTTATCCATTTTTGTATTTTTTACCTTTTAAATCATGCATTCTAAAAAATCTAGGGGTCTCAACTTTACTAGTTTGTCTGAGTGTATTTTTGTGCTCAAACCAAATTTCAACATCTTAAAAAAAACACAGGAAAATATTTGTCCAACTCCATTCTTCAAACCCCTCCCCTATTTTTCATGATTCTTCAAAAGTCAGACAGGTGTTGAGAAAACAGGAAATCTGTTTTAGAACATGGAAATATATAAAATTAGAAAAGAATGTGTAGGGGGCAGCTAGGTTGCACAGTGGTTAAAGCACCAGCCTTGGATTCAGGAGGACCTGAATTCAAATCTGGGTTCAGACAATTGGCACTTACTACCTGTGTGACCCTGGGCAAGTCACTTAACTCTCATTGCTCCGCCAAAAAAAAATGTGTTGCAGTCTGTATGTATGATTGGTGGAAATAATCACATTTATTTGATCACAGATTAATGGAATTGTTGAAGTAAAAATAGAATAGAATAGAATAGAAAATAGGTTGTACATTAAAAAACAATATACATGGTGGTTTCATAAGTGGTTGAATGACCAGAGCCACAGTAAAATTATTAACATTTCTGTGTCATCTTGTAAGGCAGATATTTTGTGCAGTACCCAAGAAATCTGTGCTTGTCCCTATTTTCAGTGGCATGGATAATGACATATACGACATGCTTTCCAAATTTGTAATTGACACAAAGGTCATATTTGAAACTAATACAATAAGAAACATGACATTAAAAAAAGATTTTAACAGACTATAACATTGGGCTGATTATAATAACACAAAAATATTCCAATGACCATCGTTATGCCGATTTTGATATTCAGTATAATGATTCAGATTGCACCTCATACATGTCTGTTCATCTTGTGCGACTCTCATGCATGGACTCCCATAATGCTGGGGACATTCCTGGAATTCTCTTCAAACAATGGGGATACCAATTAAACACAAAGTGTTTCAGAAAGAGAAATAAAACAAGTCATAACTGAACTTCAAAGTTGAGGAGGGTTGCTTCAAATCTATATGCAAATTAATTTTGTCAAGCATTTAAAAATTATTCCTATTTTACAGAAGAACTGCTATTGTTAGAAAACTTCTATGTATCTCCTATGTCATAGAAACTTTGCATAGAAATAAACAGAAGATACCTGTGAAAAGGCCTTCGATATCCTAATATTCAAAGAAATGATATAACAGATAATTTTGCCACAAAGGTCCACCCAATGTGCTTCATAATTACTTTACTTCCTCTTCACAATGTTTGGAAACCAATTCTGGTTGCTCTTTCTTCATGAACAACCTTTTGTTTTTGATTCATATGCTTCTCTGAAATTAGATGAGTGCTTAAATTATTGTAAGAATAACTTCCAAGTACACTTATTAGACATTACATAGCCACTTAGTAAATTTATTCTTTTTTTAATACTTGCAATCAATTTATTCAAAAAGAGATGATTGATTAGCCATCTGCAATGGTGACTTCAACTTCTACACCTGGTTTAGTGCTGATAGAAGTGATCTGCTTCACAATTTCAGAAGGACTGTGCAAATCAATAAGACGTTTGTGGATTCTCATCTGGGCAATACCAAGTCTTAGAACCTTCACCGCAAGGAGTTTTTCCAGTTGTAATTCGAAGTGTCTTGGTGGGCATTCAAACAGGTCCCTTCACTTTCAAGTTCTTTTCTTTGGCTCCTCTAATCAGGTCAGCACACCCCTTCTCAAGTGACTTCATATTGCGGCTTGGTGAGGGTGATCCAGATCCAGTGAATGGCCACTTCCAGCTCCCCAATTGTCTTGCTGGTGTCCTTGAATTCATGGCAGTGGAGCAGCTTCCTGACTGACTTATTCCTCAGTGAGAGCGAACAGCAGTGAGTCAGGAGGAGGAGAGGCAGGAACTCAACTTTACTCTTTAGATTACTCGATTGTAGCTTTGAATCAATGACTGAAGTATTTCTTCCTATATTTATTTAAATTATTTGTAATAATAAATATTCAATTACTTAATATTTTAAAATTCAATAGATAATAATTCATAATGTTGATAGTAATTGATATGATGGATAGTTAGGATAACAATAAGTCATTTCCTTTTTGTTTTAAATTATGTAATATTATTGTGGTATGTCAAAAAGTAGTCATTTTGCCTCATTTTACTGTATTAGATTACATAATTTATAGAGTCCTTGTTAGCTCCTTCTCTCTTAAAAAAAAACACAAATAAAAACAAAAAACAAAACAAACAAACAAAAAACTCCAAATCTGGCTGCCTTGTCTCTCTTAGGCTGAAAATGTAAAGACTACTGACAAACTGAGCTCTCAATCTGATTAGCATCGGAATGTTGAAATGTTCTAATTCTAACCTTGGCCGTTTTACCCCTTTTTAGGAAAGCTGTTTTCCCCTCACTCCTATCAATACAGAACCGGTTTTTGTTCAGTCATTTTAGTCATGTCCACCTCTTTACAATCATGTTTAAGATTTTCTTGGCAAAGATACTGTAGTGGTTTTCCATTTCTTTTTCCAGCTCCTTTTTCAACTGAGGAAACTGAGGCAAATTGAATTAAGAGACTTTCCCAGGGTCACACAAACTAGTAACTGTCTGAAGCCAGATTTAAATCGAGGAAGTTGAGTGTCTTCTTCCTGCTTCAGGTATGGCATCTATTAACCTAGTTGGTTAATATAGAATTTAGTGTAGGTAAATTAGTACAGGCATTTGATCATCTAATCCCCCTGAAGCTCAGAATGCTGGAGCTCAAGAGACCCATGAGCCTCAACCTCCTCTTTAGCTGGAATAGTCTTATGTATCACGATTAGCCTTTTAACCTTTTTTTAAAATGAGAACAAATAAAGCAATCCTGATATTTCACTTTATACGCATCAGAGTGGAAAAGATGTTAAAAAAAGGAAAATAATAAATGTTGGAAGATCAGTGGAAAAATAGGCACATTGATGCACTGTTGGTGGACTTGTTAATGGGTACAACCTTTCAGAAAAGTAATTTTGAATTATAGACAAAAGATATCAAATCATTGCATGACTTTTGAACCAAATATATTACTTATAGGCCTTATTCAAGAGAACAAAGAAAAAAGGAAAATGTGCTTTATTTCCACAGACTATGTTTAGTAACCTTATTATGGTTGGTAAAATGAAACTAAGGGAATTCCCATTAGTTGAAAAATAAATAACAGCATATGAATGTTGTTTAGCATTATTGTATAGTAAGACAGGGAAATAGATGAATTCAAAAGGAAAGATGTTAATTACTGAATAATGAAATAAAAAATAGTTCCAACATAAGTATTTTTTAAGTGCACCATTTTGAATACTTTTTTAAACTAAAGAATGAAATGGACAGAACTTGAAAAAGTATGCAAATATGCAATGATAACACTGTAAAAACAGACAAGTTTAAAAGAGTAAGAACTATGTGTGTATATATGCATACACACAAATTTATGCACATGCATATTGTACATGTGTACATACATAGAGATAGAGATAGATGTAGATGTAGGTGTAGGTGTACATATAGATAATGTATGTGTGTGTATAGATGAGTGTATAAGTGTTTGTTTAAAAAGCCATGTAGGGTTTTGATTTGTCTTGACTATATATGTTCACTATGAGAAGTCTTTTGCGGTTTTTTTTTTTCTCTTTCAGTGGGGTGTGGGGTAGATTGAAGAGAAAATATATTACTATTAAATAAAAACGGGGCTGTTACAGATGTGAAATTTTACATATATTCAGATAGATGAGGTCACTTTTATTAATTTTATTTAACTTATTTTATTACAAGAGAGTTCTCACAAAAGGGAGCAATCTAGAAATGTTTAAAAGGTGATAAATCAAATTTAAAAAAAAGAAAAACTATGTTACAATATTGAATACATATAACACAATTAAATGAACATGTATGCTTATTCTGTAGATTTATCAGTAGAAAACACTAAACACATTTATCTGGAAAAGTTAATTTAACAGTACTGACTACTTTCACCATACATCCATATTACCTAGTTACAGTTTTTGGAGCCTTTAGATGCAAATTTATAAGGCTATACTTTAGAAACAAGAATTTAATCATGAGGTAAAAAGTTGGAACAATAATGAAGAATTTAGGTTTATATCATAATTTCTCCCAGCAGGTCAGAAGAAATATACGAAATTTTTTAGTGAGGCAATTGAGGTTAAGTGACTTGCCCAGGATCACACAGATTTTAAGTGTTAAGTGTCTGAGCCTGAATTTGAACTCAGGTCCTCCTGACTCCAGGGCCAGTGCTCTATCCACTGTGCCACCTAGCTTCCCCATATACAAAAATTTCAGACCTAAAAGGCAAAATTTTATTATTTGTTTATTTTTGTAGAATTTAAAAAACTTATTTTAATGTTGTTCCCTACCTCACAGCTCTCTACATCCACACGTCTACATTTAGAAAGATACCTGAATATTTTCCTAGAAAATATAGTCAATCTTAGAATTGATCTGATGTCTTTCAATACTACATTTCTTTAAAGAAAATGAAGTTTTGTAAAAATAGATTCTTCATCTAGATCATAGACACAAGATAAAAAGCAAAATGATAGAACTATTTTGCTTTTAAAGTTTGAACAAGTACTATACAGTTTAAAATACCCTTTTAAAAACTAAAAATTACTTAGAGTCACTTTTACCTGATTATGTTCTATTGCCTAAGAATGATATTTTCATTATTCACATGATTCACATGATAGGAACAGAAAAACAAAAATATGTTAAGGTGTAATGGTCTAATAAAAATAATTACTAAATCTTTGGTCAGACAAGCAAGAAACATATGAGAAGAATCTACAATGAGTTTTGATATTTTAAGCATGGCATCTCAGATTGATTGGAATGCTTTATGTCTTCTCTTAAGCCAGCAAAGCTTCCCTTCCTGCATTGTTTCTCTATAGTCTAAAATCCTTTCTAGGAGCTAGAGCTACTTAAGTAAAAAGCCATTTGTAAGGAAATATCCAAGGTAGTAATGAATGGATATCTTATAGATATTTCTAATGACCAAATTTACAATAACAAAGTCAATTTTGAAGTTTCTCTGTTATCTGTAGAAATTTCCATTCAAATATGAAGTGTGAGGTAAGGGAATTGTAGAAATCTGAAGTTTGAAATCACAGCAAAAATTGCATATCTCTTTTGAAAATTGTTTAATATTTCCATTCCCCCTTTTATTTGGCACATAATGGAACAGAAAGAAGATTTTTTTTAGTTTCTCCCTTATATCAGTAGTGTGGTCTTATGCTTTTAAGGAAGATTAACTTAGCTCATTAAATAGAAAGAGTCCATTTTATTTTTAAGATTCCTAGAAACAATATTAAATTTTCTCTCCAGTTGTCCTTGATATACTGATAGCTTGAGGAAGAGAAATATAAATCTAAAATCACACTTTAAGAAACCATGCTTTATTTAAGTGTTACACTGATTTTGTATAAGTAAATTATCTCATTTTAGTTATGCTTTAAAGATAAACATTTTGTAAATGGGAAAATGATTGTGAAATGAACAATTTTTTGTTTATAACCAAATATATTGATATTTTTTCTTTAGGAGATAGTTTCATTCATATCTATTTTCACCTTTCCATTGAAAATTTATTAAATGCATCTTTGTGACTGTGCTAGGATCTATTAAATTATATTTCATACTGTTTCCTAGTAACTCACAGTTCTTCTCTAGCCATAGCTTACTTCTGTGCAAATGGGTGAAACAGCTCTTTATGCATTTTTGCCCATAGATGCATAGACTCTTTAAACAGAAGTACTATTGAAGAGCATTTAACCAAGCCATGATAACTGGAGAAATGTTTATTCATAAACATAGTGCACTTATATTTTTCACATAATTTAAAGCTAGTTATAAGTATTTTGCTCATATTGATATAGGACATAAACAATTGACATTTTATGTCAAATGCTAACATGTATTATGTCATCATAGCATTTTAAAGTTGGAACGCACATGGGTACCTTAGTAATTACTAGTCCAACTCCTTTGTATAAAGGAATCTCTCCTTTGAAATTCCTTATAAGTGCCTATATGACATCAACTTGAAACCTTCCGTAGTAAGGCAGACTGTTCCTTTATTAGAAAAATATTTTCGAGAAAGTTTATCTTAATGCTAGGACATAACATCCCCTTCTTTTATATTCTGTAAAATATGTTAATTACATGGTCTAAGTGAAAAATACCTTTGTTTTGGGTCTTTTTTGGCTCATTGATGAGACAATTATTCTGGGAACAACTCAAGCTTATAGGATAATTCTTACATATGATTTACATTCCTAGGAGTTGATCTTTTATGAGTTGGTCAGACTTATGAAACAAGGACTGAGAAAGATAATGAGAGACAGAGTAGAATCAGATGCAAGAGGCCTCCTGCATCAAGTAAACAGTGCTAACTTTAAAATTCTCTGATACCATAGTCTATGAATGTGTTTAGCATAAATATTAAAAGTAAAGTATACATATTTTGTGTCACATATACATATGAGTATGACAATTGTGACTAGCAATAAATCTGTATAAAGATGAGAATTGAAGCCACAAAAGTGCATGAAATTACGGAAAGAGAAAGAGACAAACAAAAATTGAGGGAAGGAGAAAAAGAAACAGACAATATAGAGAAAGAACAGAGATTGGAGGACAGAAATTGGAGGATACCCATATTTAAAAGGAATGGTATAGGATTAAGAACAAGGAAAGGATCCAAAGAGAATTTACAAAACATGGCTGAATCAATGAATAAATGAATAAAAATAACATTCATAATTTAGATATAGCAGATATGTTAAATACTAAGAAGTCAAATACATAATCTAAATAATTCAAAGATCTTACGTTATAATAGAGAAAAGTATAAATATAGTAGAATCATGACTAAAGAAGACAATTTGGGTGTGGACAGTAAAGGTCACTTTGGGTATTAAATGGTACATATTCTTTCTAGAAGTAATAGTATTGTTTTGATTAGTGTACCCAAAGAAATCTAAAGGGGTAATGGATGAGAAAGATGAGAACCATGAAGTGTCTACCGCCAGAGATGAAGAAAAGATCTCCCTGATAGATAATTATGTGTGATATGAAACAGTGTGATCAGTGTTGTTTAGATACAGTGTGGTAGATTAGTTTGTACTTGTTTACTCATCTTTTAAGATTATTCATCCCAGAGAGGGAAGGGGAAGAGAATAAACATTTATTAAGTGCCTAAAGTATGTTAGGCACTTTTAAAATATTTCATTTGATTGTTACAATAACCTTGAACAAATGAAATTATTATCCACATTTTACGTTTGAGGAAACTGAGTCAACGGGTGACTTTCCCAGGGTCACATAGCTAATAATGTGTTTGATGTTGGATTTGAACTCAGGTCTTCCTAATTCCAAGTCCAGAGCTCTAGCTTACCTGCCACCTACCTGCCTAAAGGTGGAAAAGGTCCCAATTTAATTAATTTCCTAAGGATGAAAATTATGCTATACCACAAACACATTTGATGATATGTTGTGGTTTTGCTTTGTTGTTTTTGGAGATTATGGCAAGAACATCAAGTTGAGGTGAGAAAATTCAAATGGCAGTGGGGACTTAAATTTTTTTTGTCCTAGTGACAAATGTCTATTAAGTACACAAAACACCTAGTAGTAAATGTTACACTGACAAATGTTTAGTCTCATAAACATATATCAGTATTGTTAGAGTTCACAATTGTGAGGTATTGGTTATATTAGGAAACAGGGTGCATGTTTCTGATTATGTTAGTTGAGGGTCTCTACATGATAAACCGAGGAGGTTCAGGTCAGCCTCCAAGAATGGATTCGTACTAGAGTTTCTGGCATCAGAGGAAACAAAAGTGTCATGCTTATTTTCTCTTTTATCTCTAGTGCTTCATTGTGCTATAAGAAATGACAAGCAGGATGATTTCAGAAAACCTTGTAAAGACTTATATGAAGTGATGCACAGTGAAGTGAACAAAACAAGAACATTTTACAAAGTAAGAGCAATATTTTTCAAAGAGGATCTGTGAATGACTTAGCTATTCTTAGCAATACAATGATCCTAGACAATCCCAAAAAATTGATGATGAAACATACTGATATTGATTGAACATAAAATGAAGCATGTTATTATCACTTTCATTTTTTTGTTTTATTTGAGTCTTCTACAAAATGACAATTATGGAAATTTTTTACATAATTGGACATTTATAACCTAAATCTGATTGCTTTCCATCTTAGGGAAGGGACAGGAGAGGGAGAGAGGGAGGAATAGAATTTGGAACACAAAACTTTAAGTAAAAATGTCAAAAAGTTTGAAAAGACATGCTGAGAAAGATTATATTATGAAAAATGGTATACTTTCAAAGGACACATATTTTTCCTACCTCTCCACTTAAATTCCATATAAACTTACCTGAAATCTTCCCATAGTATCAGCTCCACAGCCTGTTACATATTTCAGTAAATTCATTTAATTAGAGCTCAGTTTTTAATTTGTCCTCTAACATCATGAACATTTGCATTCAAAATGCTTTCATATTGCCCTTGAAGAATTCATAGCTTATTAATCATTATGGTTAATACAAAGGGAATTCTTGTTGTGTCCTAGTAGTACTATTCTGAAAAGAAATCATAAAAGCACTCACAAGAACATGATTTTTATAATTCATTATTTTCTAGGATCATTTTGCTCTATCTCCCTGGATCTCAATGCTTAATTATCTACTGATTTCCTAGCTTTCATGCATACATTAGTAACAAGAGAAACTTCTACTTAGAGCTTATCTAGATAGAAAATAAGTTTATTACATTGGAGATTTCCTTCAGTTCTCCCCTTTACTATGTATGATAATCATTGTATTTTAGATTCTCAAGAGTTGGAGCATGCTATAGCAAATTAGAGAGCCGATTTTGGAGACAGCATTCAGGGTCAAATCTTCTCTATGATACTAGTTCTGTAACCCTGAGCAAACCATTTAGCCACTAAATATCTTGGGCAACTCTCAAAGATAAATATGTCTTGTTATTTTTCTGATCCTGATTTGCTTTAGAGAAGGGGATCGTTCAAAACAAAACAGAGCAAAGAAAATATTTTGTCAAACATATAATCCTGTAGCATTGTTATTTGGAAACCACTTATTGAACTTGATAAAACTTAAAGCACTATTAAAAGAAACTATTATTATTAATTTTATTTGTATTATTTGAATCCATTCCTTTAACATATACATAATTTACACACCTCATATTTAATGGTCTTTATGCCTTGTTGTTGATTTCCAATTAATCTTTTACACAACTTGTTTGTATATAGTTGTCCTGATAACTATATTTTGCTTTTGTTTGTATCCCCAGAACACAGCACAGTGCCTGGAACATAGTGTAGACTTAATACATGCTAGTCTACTGATTGTTATTTTTCCGTCTACCCAATACTCTAAACCAGTAGATGCCAAACCAAACTTTCATGTATAATCCTCTCCAAACTTAACCAGCTTGATCCTTCAAGCAACATAGATATCATCTTACAACAGGCTATGTGCAATCCTTCAATTTGGGATGTATGATCATTTGGTCTACCTTGTTAGACAAAATATTGTTACATGTATACTTCTTATAGTTAGAACAAGACTTTGGTGGAAGATTCCTATGAAGATAATGCTGTTGATGTCTGTCCTTCATTTTCAAAGAAGACCAATGATATCACAGGGTTATATCTTTACTTCGGTAGGGATTGGATTTAAGTGGAGAGTTGCACAAAATCTTCAGCCTCATTGTCTCTTACAGAGTCATAAAAGTATACTGGCCAAACAAAAGTCAAAATAACTATCAAAGGCCAAGGATATAGTGGATGAACTTGGCATCTTTGATGTCTGATCAAGATCTAAGTGCTCCACAATTCCTGCATCAGTTGCCTTCATGGCCACTTGAATAAATATTTCTCATTTATCCATTCTGTCATGGGGAGTTATTATTATGAAAATGATAGTGTCATGGATAGAGAACTGTATTTGGTTTTAGAAACGCCTGTTAGAATTCTAATTTTGACAGTTCACTTTAAATTCATCAAGTCATTGAATCCATTTAGGTCTCAGTCAGCTTTTTTTAAGATAGTGGCTAGGCATGAGACTGGGCTTGTGATATCATCAGTAGAGGTAAATTACAGATGAGGAAATCCCTTCTACCACTTCAATTCAACATTATTTCCGCAGTCATTCTATCTATCCTATCACCTATCATCTATAGTCTCAGAGAATTGCCTAAAGCACTGAGACATTAAGTGAATTATTCAGAGTCATATACCCGCTGTGGGCCAGAGACAGAACTTG
Organism: Dromiciops gliroides; assembly: GCF_019393635.1. NCBI lineage: Eukaryota > Metazoa > Chordata > Mammalia > Microbiotheria > Microbiotheriidae > Dromiciops > Dromiciops gliroides. The sequence continues at coordinate 212,903,088 of NC_057861.1, forward strand.
AAGTAAGGTCTTCTTGGCTTCAAGGTAATTTTTCTATCCACTACATCAGGCTGCCTCTTTGTTTCTTAAAATTCATACATATAGATGTGTTCAAATGGGATTTATTGAAACCAGAACAACAAAATACTCAGGCACTTGTTAGTTTAGTATTTTAAATTAAAAACAATACACAAATCCTCACTTCTAGAATCAAGAACACCCTCCCCCTTTCCCCCCTTTTTAAAGTCAGGACAATGCATATCATTCTAGACACATTGGATCACAGATCACAACTGGAAGAGACCTTAGAAGCTCTCTAGTGTAACCCTTCTCCTCCATTTTACAAATGAGATATCTCAAGTATATCAAGGTAAGTTAACGTTCCTAACATTACACAGGTTCTAAGAGGCATAATTTGAATTTAGGTCATCTTACTTTTTTAAATTCAATTTTATTTTCCATTCCAAATTATCTCCCTCCCTTCACCCTCTCCCCCTCCATTCCTTGAAAAAGGCATGGAATAAAATAACAATTGTTAAAATGAAGTCATGTGAAACACATTACCATGTCAGCCATATTCCAAAAAAGAAAGAGAAAAAAATGTGATTTGATGTGTACTTTGAATCCATCAGTTCTCTTTCTGGAAGTGGATAACATATTTCATAGTAAATTATTTAACATTGTGGAGTTAGTTGTCTGTGCAGCCATACTGCTTTCTTTAGAATCCTCTTTCTACTCCTACGTAATGTAATTATTTCCCTTTGTATACTGAGAATTTTATGGGAAATCTTCTCCTGTAGAATTATTGCCAATGAGCTCATACCCATTTTTAAAAAAATAAATAAATAAAAACTTTTCTTCCAAACTGTAGGGTACAGACGAAACAATTCTTGATTTTTCTCATCTTTCTATTACAGTCTCTCAAATAAATACATAATTTCATACAATATTCCCATTATTTCCACAGAAGCAAAATTTTATTTTCCTTTAATCAAATAAAGATGAAAATTTCTCACTTTGAAGGAAGCTAATATTATTAAATCATATCAGTAAATTATTAGATACTTGGTCTTGGCAGACATAGAAAATATGATCTTTTATTTATAGATAGATAATTGAAATACCTATTACTTCTCTGATCACTGATTGGAGTTATTAACATGACTTTGTTATAGACTCTTTGATCTGTTGCTTTAATTCATTATCTTTTTTTCTTTCTGTCCAACTCATGTGTGGTGATGATTTTATTTCTCTTCAATTAAACCTTCTACACTCATTTCTTTATATCATCATGTCACCATATATTTACTATTCATTTTTTAGAGCATATACAGTTATCCCTTCTACATCATGATTTTCCCCATTGTGTTTTCAATATATTACATATTGGAATAAGAAATTAAATGGGAAGTTTTGGGAAGTTTTGTGGAAGCTGTAGATGACATGGGAAGGATAGTAGATGACACAGCACCTAAGACAAAATACTAAACAAAAAATTTTCAAGAAAAAGTTCTTTAAACATCACATAAAATAAAATTTAAAAAAAAATCCAAACTTCATTTTTGGTATGAAGGGGGGCAAAAAAAAAATAAAAAATTAGGTGGGTTTTACAGATTGCTGAGGTGCCATAACCCTAACCCCTGCTATGTGAAAGTGATATCTGTATTTTTTTCAGTTATGGACAAAGTCTGAGAAAGACTTATGATAGGAAAATTGGCTCTTTGCATCAGAATATATATTTGATCTTGTTTATTATTCATGCATTGTCCATTTTCACATAGAAAACTGTGTTATAGATTTGTATCACTGCTACCTTTCTTGTATTTTATTTCATAAAAATTTTTGGTATATCTTCTGCTTTTCTTTTTTCCCTGTATCCTCTAGCTTTCTGAATATACATAAGTATTTTTATTACTTTTCTGTTTATAGTTTCTTTCATTAGATTTGTAACCCTTTATGCAACTGTATTATTACCCCTCTTCCTTGAATAACTGCCTCTCATTTTTATATTGTCACAGTTTTATAAATCAAAACATATAGTTTATAAATCCAAATTCTCAGGTTCAACTTTATTATCTAGCATTCATTTATGAAATTTAAGTTCCTCATTTGCCAATCTTTCTTTTAATGGAAACATTAATTAAAATACCACTTATGTTTCTATGACTTCAGTCTCTTTTCTAAGATTTTAGCAATGCTTTCTAGGTTTCCTTGTGAGGATATTGTTTATACCTGACTGAATCACCAGAAGTAGACATAAGACATTGATTTTTACATATATTGAAAAGGCTTTTTTTTTTTTTATCATTTTTCAGGAGTGCCCTGAGAATAAAGGAGACTTTTCCATCATTGGTATCAGGTCTAACTCAGTATCTCTCATTAGAGTCACCATCACCACTGTGCAACTCTTTATTCCTCTGATCCTTATTTTATCATATTTCACTCAAAAATACCCTATATCTTTTACATTATAATGCCTGTAAGGACACATGGCTACTTCATTCTCAGAGAGTGTAGATGGGAAAAATATCAAACATTTCTTACTTCCAAGGATTTGGTGGTCTTTCTCCCACTTATGTTCTATATAAGTTTCCTACCTTCATCTCCAACTTCTTGACACATTTCAGAATTCAAATTAAACTCCAGATCTTTTAATTTCTCCTCTTCACTTTCCACATTGAAGGCTTGCTTACAACTTTTAAGGAATTGTTCCTGATAAATTGAAGAGAAAGTTATTCTTATTATCTCTCTATCTTTTCTTGTAGGAAGGGGACCAAATTGCACTATGAAAAGAGGCAGCAGTCATATGACTATGGCAGAAATACAAACATCCACATACCAAATGCATGTCATTTAAAAAAATGTTGACTTCTTTGTATACTCACTAGAAGTCAAACTCTCAGCCATTGTGTTTGATGCTAATAGCTCTTCTAAAAACTCTTAGGCAAAATGCATGATAGTTATTCCTAGAGGTTTCTTACTTTACTTATTCATTCATTAATCCACATGTTGGCTCCTCCATTATAATGTAAACTCCTTGAGGGCAAAAACTATTTTATTTTTTCTCTATGTAACTCTAATGTTTAATACATTGTCAAGTATTTGGTAAGCACATAATAATAATAATAATAACAACAACAACAACAACATTTATATAGCACAGTACTAGGCACTGTGATAAATACTTTATAAGTATTATCACATTTGATCCTTCCAATAGCCTTGGAAAATAGATACTATTTTTATTCCCATTTTACAGATAAGAAAACTGAGGCAGACTTCATTTAAGTCACTTTTTTTAATGTCATACAAATAATAAGTAATTTGAACTTAGTCAGATTTGAACTCATGTCTTCCTGATTGCAGGCCTAGTACTCTATCTACTACACCATAATAAATGATTATTGATTGAATGATAGGGATTAGTGTTATGATTCACAAAACATCACTTAAAACAGTCTCCAATAAATGTGGCCAAGACATTTAGATATAAAGTCCACTGATACTTCAAAAGTTCAATGCTACATTTTTTTAATTATAGAGAATTGATGAATTGTAAGTTTGTATAATTCTGGGAAGTTTTCTTAGCTCTCCCCCCACTGCTTAAATCATCAGGTAGAAGGGATTTGGGGATTTGGTGGTTATGATATTTGAACACAAGCTCTGGAAATTTCTACCATATTTTTAAAAAATAAACCTTGAATACAGTAAGAATGACAGACTATATGCTGCCCAGGGTTCAAACTTAATAAGTCTGGAGAGGGATAACACAGTTAGCTGAGTTATTTAGCCATGGCAATCCATCCTTTAAACTGGCTTTCGGTCCAATGATTGTCAATTTGCCTCTGCGGTGATGGAGGCAAAGATGAAAATGAAGCAAGGGAAGATAAAAAACAGAGCAAATTAAAATCTTTCCTCAGAAACTTACTAACTGTATAACCCTGATCAAGAGACTTGAACATGGGTTGCTAGAAGGATTAAATACAGTATTATATGTAAAATGCTTTGTAAACTTTTTATCACTATATACAGGATTATTATTTTTAATAAAAACATTTTATTTTCCAGTTACATGTAAAGATAGCTTTCAGCATTTGTTTACATAATATTTCCAAATTCAAATTTTTCTCCCTCCCTCTCCTCCCTCCCCTCCCTTCCCCCAGACAGTAGGCGATCCAATATAGGTTATCTTGTCATCATCATCATCATCATTATCCTCTTCCTTGATGGTGCTCTAAATGTGATATATTTGAAGTGGAGACATAGGGAACAAGGCCCTTTATCAACAAACCAAATAGTTTGTTCAGCAATGGCTGAACGAGTTAGTTGTGTTATATGAATGTAATTGTGCTATAAAGAATGATGAGGAGGTAGCTTTCAGTAAACCCAGAAAGACTTACATGAACTGATGCTGAGTGAAGTGAGAAATACCAGGAGAAAACTGAACACAGTAACAGCAACATTGTGTGGTGAGCAACTATGACAGGCTTAGTTCTTCTCAGCAATAAAATGATCTAAGACATTTCCAAAAGACTCATGATGGAAAATACTATCTATATGCAGAGAAAGAACTATGGAGTCTTAATGCAGATTGAAACACTATTTTCAGTTTTGGGTTGTTGTGTGTGTGTGTGTGTGTGTGTGTGTGTGTGTGTTTGTGTGTGTGTGTTTTCCCTTTTCTTCCATTTTTTTCTTTCACAACATGATTAATGTGGAAATATATTTAATGTGATTGTACATATATAACTAATATAATATTGCTTGCCATCTTGAGGAGGAGGAAAGGGATAAAGGGGAAAAATTTGGAACTCAAAATCTTATGAAAATGAATGGTGAAAAATATCTTTATATGTAATTGGAAAAATACTATATTAAAAATAAATTTAAAAGTTAGTGGGACAATCATATAGAATAAGAGATAACAGATATTCTGCAAGCTGTATTATTATCCTTGCAATGTTAATAGATCTAGAGGACATGAGGAAGATTTATGAAGGAATATGGACAAGTTACACAGAAGGAGTATTTCTTCATAGGTAAAAATCTGTGCTTTTGGATAGAATACCCACTTCCATTAAAACATTACAGTAAAATGCTTCAGGGACAAATGAGAGTGTGTGGTTTGATCATGCACAGCAGAGCTAATAAATTGCTGACAGATCCCATAGTTCTTGTCCTACATATGTGATATTAATGATTGCTTATTCTACTGAACTGTATGTCTTTTGTCTCTTGTGAATTTTTTCATTTTATTATGTTTTTGGAAGAATTTCTTAAATAATGTTTCCAGATCCAAATGATCTCTTCTATGTGAATTCAAGTTCAAATCTGTCATTTAATTATGAGTTTTGATATCTTATTAGTTTTTTATGATCTCTTTTGATTTATTCTTGTGAGTAAACAAAGCTATACTTATAATTAAATTTTGCCCACTAAATTAAGTCATGATAAATTTATCTTACTCAAATTTTTAATGTCAACATTGCTAAAAGTAGTTATCATCAAATTTGAACCAGAAAACATTTGTATGATATCATGGTACTGAAAATTCGCAAACTAGGAATAATAGTTTTCAAAGTGACAAAAATCAATAGCTGATATTTCTATGATGTTTTATGTTTCACAAAGGGATTTACTCCATAATTTGAGCTTTAAAACAATCAACCAATCAACAAATATTTGTACTTAATGCTTACTTTTCTCCATATATGGTGTTAGGCATTGAGGATATAAATGCAAAAGTCAGGGGGTTTCTACTGTTATATTCTATTTAGATTTCTCAACAATTCAATTAAGTGGGTAGGACAGTTGTTATTACCATCATTTTACAAATGATTGTCTGGGGCTCAGAGAAGTTAAGTGGCTTGCTTGAACCCAAAGTGGTAGCAGCTAGGTGATGCAGTGGGTAGAGCACTGGACCTGAAGTTTGAAGGACCTGAGTTTAAATCTCACCTCAGACACAAGCTGTGTGACACTGAGCAAGTCATTTAACCCCAAGTGCCTTAAATATCTGGGGACATTTCCAATCATCTGTGTATATGTGAACATATATGTATGTACAAATATATCTATGCAGATGTATATATGCACACCTTTATGCATGCATTTATATATGTACATATATGCATATTCACATGGATTCATGTGTGCATGAATATGTACACAAATTTTATATGCACATACATTATATATACATATTTATATAGTTAATAAGATATTATCTTCACTTACAGTTAATAAAATGATCATAAAAAATAGAAGTGGTTTGTTCATGATAACACAGGTCATACAGAAAAAGGCAGGCTTTAAATACAGATTTTCCTGATTATAACTTCAGTCTTCCATCCAAATCATAGTACATCTTTAGGTAGCTAAGGGGAAAATATATATGCATATGTATGTATATGTGTATGCATCTATGTGTATGTATATATGAATATTCCTTCTCTTACACAGTTGCAAATAATCTTGCAAAATGTTTGGCTCAATTTGTAGTTCTATGGCAAGTGGATTATGTTGCTTATCTTACCACAGTCTTGCAACATTGATGTTTTTTCCCCCTCTTTGTGTGTGTGTGTGTGTGTGTGTGTATGTACTCATTTGAATGAGTTGTTTACTTTTTTGAAAAGTTGTTTACTTTTCCTTTATGAGTTTGTTCATATCTTTTGATAGTTTAGCTATTGGGGAAATTACTCTTAGCCTTATAATTTATGTAAACTCTGTATAAATTCAGAATGTTAGGCTTTTATCAGAGATGTTTAATGAAAATATTTTCTCCCAATTCAATTCTCTTTTTTCTATCTCTATTGATTTTATTTTTGAAAAATGTTTTAAATTTGACATAATTTGTTTATTTTGCCATCTATGAAGCCATCTATCCACTTTCTGCTTATAGATTTTCATCCAGAATTGTGAAATATATTACATTCTAGTCTCTTAATTTTAAAGCACATTTACATTTAAATAATTTATTTATTTTATATTTATTAATTTGAAAGTCAGCTAATAGCTTAAAGCTCCCCCACCTCGAACTTATTTCCAGCTTTCCTGGAGATACAAAGAGTCCTTTCTCAGGAATTTTTTTTAATCACTATTGTTTTATAACATAATTTGAGACCTAGAAAAGCCAGAGTACTTGTATTCCTTCTTTGCCACTTATTCCCATTAGTATTATTTTCTATTCCTCCCAAAAGATTTCATCATTATTCTAGTCAGAACAAGATTTTCTCACCTGCCCTGAAACCACACCAGTTCTAATATGCTTCTCTTCTTCCCTGAAAGGTTATCTCAGTGCCTGTTTTACTTTTGTCTTTTTATGTATAACACTTATCATGTTCCTGACATTACTAGGTGTTTAACACAAGATTTACTGACTGTAAAGAGCATCTTAGAAGACTTCTATTCATAAGTATATGGAGAACTGAATTACATTTATAAAAATAATAACAGCCATTTTCCAATTGATAAATGATTAAATGAAGTAAACAGGCCTTTCTCTCTCTCTCTTTTTAAAATTTATTTAAAGTTTTGAGTTCCAAATTCTATCTCTCTCTCATTCCTTCCCTCCCTACTGTCCCCCCTCCCTGATGGGGTGAGCAATCAGATATAGGTTATAGATGTGCAATTATGTAAAACATTACCATATTAGTCATTTTATATAGACTCAAGTCAAAAAAAAAGAAGAAAATTCAAAGTAGCATGCTTCACTCTGTTTTCATTCATTATCAGTTCTTTCTCTGAAGGTGGATAGTATGCTTTATCATCAGTCCTTTGGTATTTTCTTGGATCATTGTATTGCTAAGAGTAGTTAAGTCATTCACAATTGCTCATGGAACACTGATGCTGTCACAGTGTACAATGTTCTCCTGGTTCTGCTCACTTCACTATACATCAGTTCATATGAGCCTTTCCAGGTTTTTCTGAAATATTCCTGCTCCTCATTTCCCATAGCACAATAATATTCCACCACAATCACACACCACAGCTTTTTCAGTCATTCCCAAACTGATGGGTATTCCCTCAGTCTCCAATTCTTAGCCATTACAAAGAGTTGACATAAATATTTTTTGTACATTTTTTCTTTTCTCTTTTTCACAGTTGCTATTGTTAACTAGTTGCCACCATCTAATTTCCTTCCCCATGATATTTACTCTGTTTATCTCCTTTCACCCTATCCATCCCTAAAAGGGATTTACTTCTGACTGACCCTTCCCTACTCTGCCCTCCCTTCTTTTACCCCTCCCTCCTTATCCCCTTCCCCTCCTACTTAACTGCAGGGTTAAATAGATTACTCCACCCAATTAAATGAGTATGTTAATCCCTCTTTGAGCCAACTCTGATGAGATTAAGGTCTTTGAGCCTATTCTGAAGAGTGTGAGGTTCATTCACTGCACTGCTCCTCCCCTATCTTCCCCCCCACTCCATAAGCCCTTTCCTGTGGGATTTCACCCCACTCTACCTCTACCCTTCCCCTTCCCTCACTGCAGTCCTCTCACCCCTCAATTTTACCCTAAAGGTGTCATCATGGGGCATCTAAGTGATACAGTAGACAAATTACCCACCCTGGACCCAGGAAGACTCAAGCCTAAATCTGGCCCCAGTCACGAGGCACTTATCCACTGTTGGTTCCCAGGCATGTCACCCAAATCTGACCATCCCATAAAAAAAGATTAACAAAAAATAAATGCTTTATAGATATCATCTTTTCATAATCAACTCCCACCTGTGTCCTCTGTCTAAATTTATTTCTATCATCTGCCCTAATACTGAGAAATTTCTTATGAGTTAGACGTATTATCTTCCCATATAGGAATGTAAGAAGTTTAACCTTTAACATCCCTCTTAATTTCTTTTGCCTGTTTACCTTTTTATGCTCCCTTAGGATCTCATATTTGAAAATCAAATTTTCTATTCAGTTCAGGACTTTTCATCACAAATGCGTGAAAGTCCTCTTTTTCATTGAAAAATGTCCTAAAAGATTATACTCAGTTTTGCTGGGTAGGTGATTTTTGGTTGTAATCCCAATTACTTTGTTCTCTGGAATATCATATTCCATGCCCTCTTATCCTTTAATATAGAAGCTGCTAGATATTGTGCTATCCTGACTGTGGCTCCACAGTACTTGACTCACTTTTTTTCTTTTTGGTGGGGCAGCGAGGGTTAAGTGACTTGCTGCCCAAGGTCACACAGCTAGTTAAGTGTAAAGTGTCTGAGGCTGAATTTTAGCTCAGGTCCTCCTGAATCCAGGGCCAGTGCTTTATCCACTGTGCCACCTAGCTGCCCCCATGCACAGTACTTGAATTGTTTCTTTCTGGCTACTTGCAATGTTTTCTCCTTGACCTGGAAGCTCTGGAGTTTGGTGATGATATTCCTAGGAGTTTTCATTTTGGGATCTCTTTCAGGAGGTGATTGGTAGATTCTTTCAGTTTCTACTTTACTTTCTGCTTCTAGAATGTCAGTGCAATTTTCTCTAACAATTTCTTGGAAGATGGTGTCAAAGTTCTTCTCTTGATCATGGTTTTCAGGTAGTCCAATAATTTTCAAAGTATCTCTCCTGGATCTATTTTCCAGGTCAGCTGTTTTTCCAAGGAGATATTTCACATTGCCCTCTATTTTTTTTTTATTCATTTGGATTTGTTTTATTGTGTATTGATTTCTTATACATTCATTTGTTTCTATTTGCTCAATCCTAATTTTTAAGCAATGATTTTCTTCAGAGAGCTTTTGTACCTCCTTTTCCATTTGACCAATTTGACTTGTCAAGCTATTGACTTTTTTCATGACACTCCTTCATCACTGTCATTTCTCTTTCCATTTTTTTCCTCTACCTCTTTTACTTTTCCCTCCACCTCTCTTACTTTATCTTCAAAGTCATTTTTGACTGTTTCTATGGCCTGAGACCAATTTATTTTTTTCTTAGAAGGTTTTGATGTGGAAGCCCTGACATTGCTATCCTATTCTGAGGGTATACCCCAATCTCCCTTGTCACTAAAGAAACTTTCTATGGGCCTCATCCTTCTCTGTCTTCTCAGCTTGCCTGTCTCTTATTTGACTTTTAACTCCTTCTTAAAGTGGGGTATGACTTCCAGATGCACTATCCCAAGCTTTAGGGGATATAAGTTGGTGTTTAAGGAGGGGCAGATCCTTTACTTGCCTGGCCTGTTCTCTTGTCCATAGATAACACCAAGCCAACTTGCTAATTAACCAGACAATGCTTTTGTACATAGAAAGTAGGTATTTAATTATTTGGTTTTTTTTTTCTTTTATTATGATTTTGAATAAATATGCATTATAACATAACACCCTAACCTACATAAAATTCTGTCCTAAAAGAAATTATATTATTGATCTAACAAAGCTAAGTATATTTAAGCAAAAATCACTAAAAATATTTAAACCATCTCTTAAGCACACAAAATTTGAATAAATAGCTGTTACAACAATAATCTTGGTAAATCATAGAAAATACAGTGCCTCCTTATGAATGTGGGACTGATGAAGCTGATTCTGAAATAGTCTCTAATCTTAGAATTACCAAAGAAATATCTTCAAATATAAGAATGATTTAGTTATCAGTGACAGAATTTTGATTGATGACTATACTCTGTCCCAAATTTGTGGGGGAAAAAAGCAATAACTTCTAACTAAATACTAACTTGAAACATTTTTTTTAAAATAAAGTTATGAAGAATTTTGTCTTAACAATAACTTAAATGTGCATTTTATGGGAAGGTGTTGGAGGCAAACCTTTAATTTCAGTGGGCTAGGAAAATTCTCAATACACATACAGCATTTGTAGTTGAAGATGAAGAATTTATATGCAACTCCTAGTCTTTCAAAGTTGCCTTGCACACTGTAAACTTAAGGGATTTGCTCATGATCACATACCTAATAGCATATATAAAATAGGGTATTTAAGTCCCAATGTTTCTGATTTGGTGGCTACCTCTTAGTACTTTAAAGTTTGCAAAGCTCTTTTCATACCTTATACCATCTGATACTCACAACAGCCATGCAAAGTAAATGATATTATTTCCATTTTACTGGTAAGGAAGGTGTGGTTGTGAAAGATTGTGCAGAGTCATAAAGTTAAGTGTCAGAGGTATGCTTCAAACCCAGGTATTGCTAACTACAAGTACATTATTCTCTCCATAGAGCAACATATTTGCTACTACATTATTACTTCACTAGAAAAGAAGCAAGATCTAATCATCATTTATACATTCATTGCAGCTGAAGAAATCTGGACAGGATTATATAATGATTAAATGGTGATTAAGAAGATGTTTAGTTTTAACTTCACTCTACTATGAAATTATAACAGTAATACTTATTGAATCTGACAGTGGACTCTATGCATTGCCAACTTCACTTGACCTCCTCCAAGTGCTTTTGTCACAAGAGGTAAAAACCAGCTAGGAGGTTGATACACATGGAAAGTTCAAACCAGCAGAGACACTTAATCAGAGCAATCTGAAAGAAAAAGTAGAAATGCATGACTCAGGGAATTAGTAATGAGATAGAGAGCCTCTTCTCTTTTAGCCTGTTGGCATAAATCTTAGCAAGTTTGTGTTATATATAAGTTGTTGCTGCCTTAATAGCAATGTGGCAGCCTAACTAAAATAAATTGCAGTCTTGGTATGAACTGTAGCATCCTAACTGTTCAAATTTCCCATACAATTAGGACATATTTTGGACAGAATCATGAGTCAAAGTTAAAATTGAACTTTTCTCTTTTGGGAGTAGTAAATACCTAAGATTATTTTACTTTAGTCATGATTTAAGAAGCTATGAGTTGTAGCACTAGGTGGGAGGATATAACCAAAATTCTTCTATGTGAGTTAAGCATGTTTTTGAATAACTAAATCCTAGACTATTTCACCAATTATAGCTGGTGTTAGAGGAAAGCAATTTATTCTTCTAATGACTTATAGTTGATATCAATTATGGAATCATGTTTCCTATAATTTCTTGTGTTGCATTCAATTTTTTTGTCCAGTGTTTTAGAGGATTACAATGAATCCAGCTCCACAGTTTTCAAAGGGACTCTTTTATAGAGAGTTAAGCAGATTCCAGTTCAGTTTATTTTTGACAATGATTGTGCATCATTAAAAACGAACATGCTGTGGTCTAGCAATATAGGGTTCAAGTGTGATATTGAACAGAAAATGAAAATTAAATGTAAACTATCCTTGAGGAATAGTTTTGGCATTGAAGTAAATTAAGATTTTTTAACTAAAAACTCATTTCTGTCTCCCCCAAATTGCCAAGTAGGAAAGGGAAAGACACACAAAAAATCTATATCCTTAGTTTTTCAGCAATTATATTATCAAAATTTAAAAGATGGTTTCAGTTTACCAAATTTACATTAATAAATTGTAATGATAATAAATGAAACCACTGAGTTTGTCATCTATTTTTTTAAACATAAGATAGGCAAATGCATAATATGAATGTATGTATCAAAGCTAAATCTGTAATTTCACCAACATTTCTTCTAGCTGAAAGATTTTATTCCAATATAATGTATACCCTTGACTTCATTAAATATTGAGTGATAAAGTTAACTTAAAATATACTCATCTAATCTATTCCTGTTATTTACTTTTAATTTTTTCTTATCAATTCAAAATTCTTTTGAAGAATATATATTTGACATATGTTAGGGTCCAGAAATTTTATTCCTACTTAATTCCTTTTTTCCTGTTTCCATAGGAATTCTAGATGATCTGCTTCTCTATATAAAAGTTATTGTTGTTTTATCTGGCTATATAAAGTACCCACTTGGTTGTTTGATTGTCATCCCACTGGATTTACAATTAATTTAAGTAGTATTAATTTTTCATGATACGGACATGGTCATAACCATTAACAATAAATATCCCTCTAGTGCTTACCCCATTGTAACTGTACCCTTTGTAACCTTCTCTATTAAATGTTGATCTTTTTAATTTTTCATAATCTCAAGGCCGTGAAGAACAGTAGTCAAATATCTTGCTCCCACACTGTTCCTTTTAAACCATTCTTCTAACACCAACACTCAATAATATTTTCTTCTTTTGATTTTTGGTGCATTTTAATGACATTATTTTCATGCTTACTTCTGTCATCCACAAAACTCTAGGTCATTTTCCCAAATGTCTCAAATATTTTATTCACTAGATTCATCTTACCCTGACTTCAACTTCTGGAGTTTCAATGTCTATACTAACAATGACTCTAATCTGTTTCTACAACTTCTTAACAGAACTGGAAATTTCAAATAACAATTTCAAATTATAAGAACCATTTTATGAGACAAAGTTCTAATACCTAAATCAGAGAAGGATAAAACAAAGAAAGAACTGTAGACTAATTTCATTAATTAGGACCAATGGAACCATTTTAAATAAAATCCTAGTTAGCAATAAATCCAAAAATTCATTCACTGTAATGAAGTTAGATTTATGCCAGGAATTCAGTGATAGTTCAGCACTATGAAATTAATTAAAATAATTAATCGTATAAAATCAAAACATTTAAAAACAAATGTAAGAAAGACTGGAAGAAATACTATTTATTCTAAAACTTTTACAAAGCATGAAAGGAACATTTTAATATAATGATACCTAAACAAAGGGTAATATTATTTGCAGTGGGAGAACTAGAGGCATCTCCAGCAAAAAGAGTTATAAATTAAGCATTCTTCCTTTCCTTATTGTTATTTGACATGCTACTATAAATACTGGTGAGAAAAATGCTACAGGGGAATAAAAGGCAAAAATATATGCAAATAAGACAACATTTTTTTCTGTTTGTAAAGATACATATTTACCTAGAAAAGTCCAGAGAATAAGGAAATAAATTAGTTGAGATAATAGTTTTAACAAAATGTCAGCACAGAAATTAAATCCACAAAAATCAAGAGAATTCCTATAGCACAATAACAAAAAATGTAGAAAATCATAGAAAGGAAAATTATTTTTAAAATAGGCATAAAATGCCTGTAAGTTAACCATCTAAGGCACAGCCATAACGCCTAGAAACAATTATCCTTCCCTTTCTCTTTGAAAAATTATTTAGAAAAACTCTTAATAAAGAACACCTTAAAGAACTAGAGGAATATTTATTGTTAATGGTTATGGCCATGTCCGTATCATAAAAAATTAATACTACTTAAATTAATTGTAAATCCAGTGGGATGACAATCAAACAACCAAGTGGGTACTTTATATAGCCAGATTAAAAAAAAAAAACAATAACATTTATATAGAGAAGCAGATCATCTAGAATTCCTATGGAAACAGGAAAAAAGGAATTAAGTAGGAATAAAATTTCTGGACCCTAACATATGTCAAATATATATTCATCAAAAGAATTTTGAATTGATGAGAAAAATAAAAAGTAAATAACAGGAATAGATTAGATGAATATATTTTAAGTTAACTTTATCACTCAATATTTAATGAAGTCAAGGGTATACATTATATTGGAATAAAATTTTTATTTTACAAAAATAAACTACTTAAAAACCTGGAATACAATTTGTATGAAATTAATTTTAAACCAATATGTTATACCATATGCTATAAAACTAAAAATGAATATACAACCCAACATTAAAAGTCTCATTGTTTGAAAAAAAAAAAGATTCCAAGGTGTAAAGAATTCTTTGTTATTTGAAGTTTTTATGACCCCATCTTTTGGCTAGAATTTTAAAAAAATCTTGGCACACACAATGGCCTGGGGCTCTGCAAACAGTACAGTGCTCTACCCACTGGTTGTAGCTGTTGCCATGGTGCTGGCACCTCACATCATCACCACTTGCCAAAGCCTACACGGGCCTGGCAAAATTATAATGATTGGAAGCCCAGTGAGGGCGGTCATGTGACTGTCAGAGTGGCCAGCCAATTGGCTGGGGGCTGTGTGTTGGCACCCTGGGGTCTGCTGGGAAGAAGGGAGCTTTTTCGCCATGCTAGCTTGAAGCTAGAAGGTGACAGGACACTGCTGTGTGTTCTCAACTGATTCCTGGGCAGTGGTGCTGTTCAGGTTGTATTATTTCCCTTTCCCCATTTGATTTCCTTTCCCTTAATCCTACTGATCCTGTTTGTGTGTGTGTGTGTGTGTGTGTGTTTTAAGTTCATTCTTGTTAAATAAATCCTGCTCTGTTTTGAGAGAGGCTGTTGGTCTCCTTCCTTGCCCCAATGTTGCGGCTAGCTGCCTAGCTAACACTCCCCAATTAAAACTTGGTCCCTACAAAGGAGAGAATTTTAAACCCAATCTCAGACAGAGGCAATCACTAGATAAAAGTGGTAATTATGATAACAGGCAAGTGAAAAAATCTTTTGCATGAATAAAGCCAATGTAATAAGGAAGTATTTATCAGATTGTATCCAGAGAATCATTTAATACTTAGATACTCCAATGAATCTATGATTTCATTGATTTGGAGGTCTCAACCACTCCATGAATAGAACTGTATTCTATTTTCTCCCCAAACTTAAAAAGCTGGAGTTCCACCCAACATGCTAGAGAAATTAATTATTTTTTTCTTAAGATTGTGAATGCCAGTGATACATTCTAGTCTTCCACCTGTCACCATTCTCTTAACATGTGGACATCATATCTTCTGTTCTTATGATGTAGTTCTTGTATGATAATCTTTTTTTATTGTTTTTCTTCTGTTTCCAAATGCACAGAATTTCATTCTTGGTAAACCTGAGCACATGAATCTTATGTTCTTGCTTTCAGATTTCCAACTGTCACTGGAGATAGATAGGAACTCAAGCTATTGTCAGCCATTACAAATGGATATTACTACAAATACTACTACTAGTACTAGTACTACTACCACTACCATGACTACTACTACTACTACTACTACTACTATTACTATTACAACTACACTGTTTTAAGTATTATAAAAGATGGCACATATTATTTCATATGTTCGTTGCAACACTTGTAGTCCTATGAGGCAATTGCTATTATTTTCTCTATTTTCATATGAGGAAGTTGAGACTGATAAAGCAACACAGTTATTAAGTGTCTGAATCAAGATTTAAATTACAGTCTTCCTTACTCCAAATCCAGTGTTGTTTTTTTTTATTATAACACCTCTAAATCTGTGGTAAATACCATTAGCTTGGATCTATCTTCTGCCCTATAATTATTTTACTCTTATCTTCTCAATTTCCTACAGTGACAGTCTATTGTTTTGTTCTTTCTTCTCACTGCCAAGCATACTTCATATCCCATTATTTTACTATATGGTCTAGCCTCATTCTTCTTTAAGAATATTGAGTCCATTTTATATAACCCTTATAGGTTCATGTCTCCATGTTGTATCATTTATAAACAACTTGGGTCATAGATTTAGAAGTAGCATTAACATTAGAAATAATTTATACCCACTCTCCCAATATATTAATGAAGAAACAGAGACACAGAGAGGTTAAATGACTTTCTGCAAGATGGCTGAGAGAAGCCAGCAAGTTGCCAGAGCTCTCCTTCAGTTCCCTCAAAAAGAACATTAAATCAAGACTGGATATATTCTGAAACTATAGAACCTGCAAAGAGATAGACACAGTCTTCCAACCAGAAATAATTTAGAGGACTTCAGGAAAGGTCAGTTTCACTTAGGCAAAAGGGATGTGCAGCACACCATAGTGCAGTGTGGAGTGGGTGGGGCAAGTCAGCAGGAAGCTGTAGGCCACAGCCTAGCAACTGAGGCCCCTGGATCCTGGCTCAACAAGCTGGTGGCACAGCAGGACAGTGGATAAACCCACCTGCACCAGTTGAAATGGCAGGTTACCAACTAGAGGGTCACCCACAAGACAGGTAAAACCAGGCTTAGCTATCCCAGTGCTCCCAGGGCAGTGAGAAATCCACAAGCCATAGAGGCCTCAGTGCAAAAAGCCAGTGACACAGCCCCTATACCCCAGCACAGGAAGCTTGAAACAGTGACTCTGGTGACAAAGGAGTGGATCTCAACTTTAAAATAATAATAATAATAAGCTGTAATATGAGTAAGAAACAAAAAAGGGCTCTTACTATTGAGACCTCCTGTATAGATAGGGAAGAGGCAAATACAAACTCTGATGAGGACAATACTCTCAAATTGCCTACATGGGAAGCCTCAAGAGGTAAGATAAATTGGTCCCAAGAACAAAAAGCCTTCTTTGAAGAGCTCAAAAAGGATTTTAAAAATCAATTTAGATAAATGGGGAGAGAAATGAAAGCAACACAATAAAATTATGAAAAAAGAATAAGCGGCTTGGAAAAGGAAGCACAAAGATTGACTGAAGAAAACAATTCCTTAAAAAGTCATTTGGCCAAATGGGGAAAAAAAAAAAGATGCATAATCTCACTGAAAAAAGCAATACCTTCAAAATTAAAATAGGGCAGTTGGAAGATAATGACTCAATGAGACACCAGGAATCAGTCAAGCAGAATCAAAAGAATGAAAAAATAGAAGAAAATGTGAAATACTTCATTGGAAAGACAACTGACCTGGGAAACAGATCAGGAGAGACAATTTGAGAATTATTGAAATGCCTGAAAGCCATGATCAGAAAAATAATCTAGGCACTATACTGCATGGAATTATTAAGAACTGTCCTGATATTATAGAATCAGAGGATAAAATTATCATTGAAAGAATCCACTGATCACCTCCTGAAAGAGACCCCAAAAGGAAAATTCCAAGGAATATTGTAGCCAAATATCAGAATTATCAGGTGAAGGAGAAAATATTCCAAACAGCCAGAAAGAAGCAATAAATATCACGGAGCCACAGTCAGGATTGCTCAGGACCTGGCAGCTTCAATATTAAATAATTGGAAGGCATGGAATATGATATTCTGAAAGGCAAGGGAGCTTGGATTGAGGCCAAGAATCTATTACCCAGCAAAACTGAGCATTCTCTTTCATAGGAAATGATGGACATTCAATGAAATTGGGGACTTTCAAGGTTTCCTGAAGAAAAGACCAGATCTCAATAGAAAATTCTGTCTTAACATACAAGACTCAAGTGAAGTTTATAAAGGTAAACAAGGGGGAAAATAAGGGATCCTCAATAAGGTTAAACTGTTTACATCCCTACATGGGAAAATAATACTTATAAATATTGAGAACTATATACATATATGGGCCGACAGAAGGATTATACACGGGATAAATATAAATTTTCTTTGATGTGATGATATAAAGAAAATTAATAAGTTAAAAAGGGACTTTATGGGGAAAAGAGGAACGGGGAGGTCAAACAGGGTGTAAAATCCTATTACAATA
Organism: Dromiciops gliroides; assembly: GCF_019393635.1. Lineage (NCBI taxonomy): Eukaryota > Metazoa > Chordata > Mammalia > Microbiotheria > Microbiotheriidae > Dromiciops > Dromiciops gliroides. The sequence continues at coordinate 212,921,337 of NC_057861.1, forward strand.
GAGGGAAAGAAGGGGAGGGGTGAACATTGTTTCGACCTTACTCTTACTAGATTTAATTTAAAAAGGGCATAACATACATTCATTTAGATAAAGAAACTTAGCTTATTCTTTAAGGAAATAAAAGGGTATGGGGTAAAGAGGGGACTGATAGAAGGGAGGGCAGAAGCAAGGGAGAAAAGGGTAAAGAAAAGAGAGGGGAGTGATAAAAGGGAGGGCAGATTGGGGGAGGCAGGTGTAAGAAGGAAAATGTTGGTGAAGAGGAATAGGATGAAAGAAGGGGGAAAAGTACAAAGGGGGTAAATAGAATGGAAGGAAATAGACAGTTAATAATTTTAACTGTGAATATGAATGGGATGAACTCTGTCATAAAACAGAAGAGATTTCCACAGTGGATTAAAAAACAGAATCCTACAATATGCTGTTTACAAGAAACACATTTGAAGCAGAGAGATACACACAGTATAAAGGTTAGAGGTTCGAGCAGAATATATTATGCTTTAGCTAAAGTCAAAAAAGAAGGGGTAGCAAACCTTATCTCAGACAAAGAAAAGGTAAAAATAGATCTGCCCAGTATTTAAGCCCTTCCCCATTTTATATCCATTACCTCTTCAACATTATCTCATTATATTTTCAATCATTCACTCTGTATTCTAGAAAAAAATGAATTTCCCATCTTTCAATATATGATGTATTATAACAGACTTATATCTTTGATCACATTGCTCCCAGTGCTCAGAATTCCCTCATTTCTCCTTTGCTTTTTCAGGTAGTGTTCATTATTTAAAACTAAACACAATTTCACATTCTCCATAATACTTGCTCTCATTCCATTTTCGAAAATTAACTCATATTCTTCCATAAGTTCTGACCCTCACATGCAATAGCAACATTCAAACCTCATAAAGAGCTTTGGTTTGCAATTTTCTCATGCACCTATGTTGTAGTTTTTCCCCCTGAGTGTATTAGTATCATATTCTTTAATAGTTTTCTTAGTAACATAGATAATATAATTTTTTTAATCTTCCCCAGAAAATAAATATTTTTTTCTGAATGCAAGAGGAGCTTAATAAATGCCACTTATGTTATAGCACAGGTATGCTATAATAAGGGAAAACACTGAAGAGAAGCCAGGATTATTAAATCCTTTTTTCTACATTTTTTGTAGAGGCAATGTTCTTTGGACTGAAAAGGACAAAATGATTAATGGGGAACTGAAGCTCAAGATAAATGAATAGATTGTAAGAATGTGCCTAGCTTCCATCAATGGGGTCAAATAACCAGGTCTATAGAATCTACTTCCCTAAATACTGGAATAATTTGTGAAAATGATTACTGAGTCATTGTCAAGGACCTTTGAAAAATCTTTGTGAATGGTAAAGGTGTCATAGGACTGGAGATGGGGCAACATTGTCATGATTTTCAAACATTGGAATAGGTGGATCCTATAACTCTGGAAATCATTATTAAATCACCAGAGTGTGTGATCATTTATGAAATAGTGATTAATAAGAGCCAAAGTGTAGTCAAATAGTATGCCAAGTCTAGCAAAATATATTTCTTTGTTTTAAAGGTTACTTCAAAGCTGTAAGATAAAAGGACACAGATATCTTATAAATTCCAGTCATTTCTGCTGCCATGTCTCCAATATGCCTCCTTCTTTGATAAAGTTTATCTCAATCTGCCCAATATTTTTTATTGGTTACTGAGATGGAGCCTTGAATGGATGATGTAAACTTGAAAATGATAGACAATATATTTGAAATAGTTAATATCTGCAAAATATATCTAAAGGCTATAATGATGTTCTCAAAGCAACATAGTCAAATTTAATGCAGATAAATGCAAAGTTCTATACCTGTGAGCCAAAATTCATTTGAACATATACAATACAAAGTTTGATTGATGAGAAGTTCCCCACCTTTATATTAGATTAAAACATACCTTTCTTCTCCCTGTGATGAATTTATACTAGTATAACCATTCTCCCAAATGGTATTACTGCAAAAACTTGGAGATAATTATCATCTCTTTCCTAATTCTTTACTTGTCCAAGCTAAATCTCCCCAAATTTCTATGATCTTTTCTACAATTGAATAACTTTCAATCCCCTTACTATACCAGTTATAACCTCCTGTCCTTGCTGCATTTTTAAATGTCCTTCTTAAAATGTGGCAACAAGAATTGAAAAGCAAAGTCCCAATTTGATTCAACCAAGCCAATGTAGTTAAAGATTCTTATTCTCCCATTTTTATCTTCATACAGTCAAAGATATCATATGATTTTTAGGGGACTTCCATATTACTATGTTCTGATGTTTTAATATATGGAAGCCATTGAAAAGCATGTTTCTCATTGACATGAAGGAAAACTTTCCAATGTTAGAAACTGTCCAAAAGCAGAATATACTGCACTTGGATATAATAATGTGCCTATCAATGAAGTTCTTCAAACTGGTATTTAAAGACCAAAGTTCTGGGATGTTATATAACCACTTTACTCTTAAAATCATGTCAGAGTAGAAAACTTTTTGGTTGACTTAAAAATTTGATATCTTATGACTCTTTGTTCTTACCTCCAATTTCCCAGTATGTAAATTCAATTTTTAAAGACTTGTCATGCTTCTCTGGCCATGTACAATGATTTTTCAACCAGAAGGAATGTAGGGAAATTAAATAAGACTTAGGCTATGCATATAAACAACAGATAGCTCATTATTATGTTCATGAAAAAAGAAATTTCTTTGCCAATTCAGTCATTACTCACAAAATCTGTATACAGTTACCTGGATAAGATTTATAGTCAGCGGCAGCAATAGGGTAACAGTAAATTTCAAGCTCTCATCATATAAATAATAATTTGCTATATATTTCATAAATCCCAGGTACAATTACCAGCAGAAGTTTTTTGTCAAATGTTCTAGATTAATTCCTCCTTACAGATATTTTTATCTTACATGCTCTAAGTCCTAGTCTAGATATATTTAATTTTTAATCACCATTTATTATTATTTAACACCAAACTTAATAGGAACCTTGAATTTACCCAACAAGTCAAATATATGAAACAATAATTACATCAAGAATCAAAAAAAGGTCTGATTTTTTTCTGTAGCTTCTGTATGCCTAAACAATGAAGTTTTATTTTTAAATGTCAAATTTCCTACTTAGGTTTAAAAATACTGGAGGTGTTTGTTGTTTGTTTTTTTTAATCACAAAAATTTCAGTTTCACAATTTGAAGGGACTGCAGTGGCCATTTATTTCAAGCCATACTTGAAGGGTAAGTGGTCATCTAGCCTTAACTTGAAGATATTCAATAAGGGAGAGATATGCCCAAAGGAATACCCAAGGTATTCTATTCTAATTTGGGGTTAATCTAATTAATAAGACATTTGTCCTTGCACTTTATTCCTGGGACATTTTCTGAATATACACCTTGTCATCCAGACCAGACAATTCCCACTGTGGAGCCCAGCTGTGCTGATTAAAGTTTCTCATATGGACCAATATATCTAGACTGGCCCTAGTTCTACTTCCCTTTATTCCCCAGTAGCATTGTATTCATAACATCTAGCTCCACCTTCTCTTCTTATTGCTTTTCAGTAAACAAATCAATGCAAATGTTCTTTCTAAATTGTATCAGTTTCTAACTCTGACTCAGTTCACCATACACATTACTTCCCAGAACAAAACACTCTTCCCTGCCATGATTCTCAAATAGGCATTTGTTCCCATCTCCTTAAAGGAATAAACTATCTTCATTTTTAAAAAATATATAAATGTCCATAGACCTTAGTATATAGCTAACATGTTATAAGTATTTTAAATTCATTCATTGATTTTCCTAGGCAAATTCTACCTATTGATCTTTAGTCTGTTCAATTGGGAAATTAAAACTAGTATAATATCACTTTAATATTACTGCCCATCATATACTAGAAGATAAAGCTCATGTTCCTCATATGTTTTCTTTTCTTCAGGATAGATATCCCAAGGTTTTCATCTTATACTTCTAAGAACTCATCACTATCCTGATCTCCTTTGTCTCTATGCTCAGCATATATATTAATAATCGTCTTAATATATAAAATCAATAATTAGACACAATAAACTAGATATGGTATGACCAGGCATAATAAAACAACATTTACACCTCCCTAGTCTGTAGTGCTATTGCTCTTGCAATGTATGCTAAGAATATCTCTATATCTCTATCTCTCTATCATCTCTATTTCTATCTCTCTATAATTTTTTATATTGTGGAAATGGGGAGAGGCTGCTGAATCATAGTTTGTCTATTAAATTTAAATTTTACTAAAATTCTCAATTTTGTTTTTTTTTTAATATATGAACTACCTTCTGCCCATTGGTCCACCATTGATTGTGAGGTTAACTTGAACACTACTTTAATATATATTAAATTTAATTTTATTTGGTTCTGGCCAAGATGCATATGTGCAGAAAAATTTTGAATCTTCACTCTGTCATCCAGCAAGTCATCTGAAAATGGTCAGGGGATATAGTCAACTGGATTTTTAGCATTATTAAGCAGCATGACATGGTGCCAAAGTAAAATGTGTTCTTGGGCTGCATTCAGAGACATAGTTTCAAATATTAGAGGCATGATAATCCTATTGTTCTCTTAGGGGGACATGGAGTTATAAAAATTCAATAAAAATATTAGGAAACAAAAAATCTGAACATCAGATTCCAGGAAAGCATGCATTTTTTTTTAAATCATACCAAATTTTCTAGAAGTAATGATGAGGTCCGAGGAAGCTTAGATGACCAAAATCCAAAGAATATCATCAAATGGGAGATCAAATTTATATCACCCCAAAATGTAGTTATCACACCAATTTCCTTGAACAAAAATAGACTCATAAACACATAAATGGTAGTAAATAAAATATTTAAAAATGCCATTTGAATTACATAGCATTTCTAATAGAGAATGCATTAAAATGAAAAGATAGGCTAAAATGAGGTATATCAAAATTAAAACAAATTGGATATCTGGCAAAGTTAGCATCTTCTTCCATAACAATATTAGATTTTAATATTATTGAATTACCTTTTGACCAAAGAAGACAGCAATAGGGACAATCAAGTAATGACCTGTTATCCTGTTTTCTGTGGGTAATCACATAAGGCTAATGTATTTTTCACCATACTATGTTTTAATAGAGCTAGAAAGTGATGGCTAGAATTTGAAAGGAAAACAATTTCTATAGAAAGGTTATGAAGAGGACTTCTGGGGCAGAGCCAAGATGGCTGAGGAAAGGCAGTGAGCTCCTGAACTCATGACACGATCGCTCCAAAAAACATCCAAATAATGCCAAAGGAAAATGCCCGGAGCAGCAAAACTCACAGAAGAATGTGCTGAAATCATCTTCTAACCAAGAACAGTTTGGAAGGTCTGAAGGAGGGAGCTGCTGTGCTAATACAGGAGTTGGGCCCAATCCCACAGTCACGCTGACACAGATCCAGTCTCAGGAAGTCCTCACCAGAGAAGGAGACCCCAGAGCCTCTGAATCAGCTGAAGCACCAGTGTCGTCTGGAACTAAGCTCACAGTCTGGTGAGTGGGGTGAGCCCTGGGGAGGGGAGAGACTACAAGGGTCTATGCTGGTGCTAAGGCAGAACTTGGATTTTACACCCTGCTGAGAACCAGGAGGTAATCTCAAGTAGCAGTGGCCCAGGTAGGGGAGGGGCACAGGCTCCTCAGAGCTAACAAGCACAACACACAAAGCTGGTTGATTAGCAAGTTGGTCTGGGGTCATCTAGGACCAGGAACAGGCTGAGTGAGGGAAGAACCGGATTCTCCTTAAATCATACTGCCTGGGACTTCTTTAGCTTGGAATACTGCATCCTGGAAACAGTGCCCCACTTTAAGGAGCTAAAAGTCTAGTAAAAGAAAGGCAAGATGAGCTGAAAGAGAAAGGTAAGGACCATAGAAAGTTTCTTCAGTAACAAGGAAGACCAAGGGGCACCCTCAGAGGAAGATGTCAACATCAAGGCCCCTATATCTAAAGCTTCCAAGAAAAATATGAATTGGTCTCAGGCCATAGAGGTGCTCAAAAAGGACTTTGAAGATAAAGTTAGAGAGGTAAAGGAACAAATGGAAAGAGAAATGAGGGTGATGCAGGAAAGACATGAGAAAAAAGTCAACAGCTTGAAAAGTCAAGTGGAAAAGGAGGTATAAAAGTTCTCTGATGAAAATAATTGCCTAAGAATTAGGGTTGAACAAATGGAAGCCAGTGACTTTATGAGAAACCAAGACACAATAAAGTAAATCCAAATGAATAAAAAAATAGAGGGCAATGTGAAATATCTTCTGGGAAAAACTTCTGACCTGGAAAATAGTTCCAGGAGAGATAATTTGAAAATTATTGGTCTACCTGAAAACCATGATCAAGGAAAGAGCTTAGATACCATCTTCCACAATATTCTCAGGGAAAATTGCCCTGAAATTCTAGAAGCAGAAGCTAAAATAGAAATTGAAAGAATCCACTGATCACCTCCAGAAAGAGATCCCCAAAAGAAAACTCCTAAGAATATTATAGCCAAATTCCAGAGCTCTCAGGTCAAGGAGAAAATATTGCAAGCTGCCAAAAAGAAAGAATTCAAGTACTGTGGAGCCCCAGTCAGGATAGCAGAAGATATAGCAGCTTCTACATTAAAGGACCGGAGGACATGGAATATTATATTACAGAGGGCAAAGGAAATGGGATTACAACCAAGAATCACCTACCAAGCAAAACTCAGCATTATCTTTCAGTACAAAAAATGGGACTTTAATGAAAAAGAAGACTTTGAGATAGTTGTGATGAAAAGACCTGAACTGAATGGCAAATTTGACTTTCAAATACAGGACCCTAGAGAACCACAAAAAAAATTGGAGCTGGGGGACATACCTGGGGTCCTACAGTGGGCGAGTGTCTTGTGTCTGGGGCTGGGTTTTGGATGGGATTCCCCTGGGTCCAGGAGTGATGATTTTTCCATGGTGTCACTTAGCTAGATGATAACATCTTTAGGGTTAAATTTAGGGGTGAAGGGAATTCAATGGGGTGAAGGGGGAAGGGCAGAAGTGAAATCCTACATGAAAGTAACAGGAAAAGGCTTAAGGAGTAGGGGAAGAGATGGGAGAGGAGCAGGGCAGTGAATGAATTTTACACACATCAGAAAAGGCTCAAAGATCTTAAACTCATCAGAGCTGCCCCAAGGAGGGATTAACAGACACACCCAACTGGGTGGAGTAATCTATTTAATCTGGGCAGTAAATGAGCCTAACACTCATCAGAATTGGCCCAAAGACCTCAATCTCATTAGAATTGGCTCAAGGAGGGAATAATGTACACACTCAATTGGGTGGAGTAATCTCTCTAACCCTGCAGTAAAATAGGAGGGTAAGGGGATAAAGAGAGAGGGGCAAAAGAAGGAAGGGCAGAGTGGGGGAGGGGACAGACAGAAGCAAATCCCTTTTGAAGAGTGATAGGATGAAAGAAGATGGATAATAGAATAATTATCATGGGGAAGGGAATAGGATGGAAGGGAAACAGTTAACAATAGTAATCATGAAAAAGAGAAAAGGGGGAAAAATTGTACAAAAAATATTTATAGCAACTCTTGGTGGAGGCTAAGAATTGAGAATCAAGGGAATGTCCATCAACTGAGGAATGATGGAAAAAGTTGTGCTATATGATTGTAGTGGAATGGTCTTGTGCTACAGGAAATGACAAACAGGATGATCCCTGAAAAACCTGGAAAGACTAATGAACATTGATGTATAGTGAAGTGAGCAGAGCTGAGAGGACATTGTGGGTAGTGACAGCAGTATTGTTCAATGAGCAATTGTGAATGACTTAACTACTCTTAGCAGTGCAATGATCCAAGACAATCCCAAGGAACTAATGAGGAAGCTTACTATGTACCCCTATAGAACGAACTGATAAAAAGAACACTTGTGGATTGTACATATATAACCTGATTGTGATCTTCTGGAAAAGGAGGAAGAGAGGGAGAAAAATTTGCATCTCTAAATCTTATGAAAATGAATGTTGAAAACTACTCTTACATGTAAATGGAAAATAAAATAAATGTTTGTTGCTAAACAAAAAAAAAAAAGAAAGGTCATGAAGAGAAGCAGACAACTAAAAAATATGGGGGATACACAAGTAGAAAAAATCCTATTATACACTGAATTTGGGGATACCAGGTATATGATACCCCAAAAACAGGATTGGGACCATCTACCCATGTTCTTTCAGTAAGTGTATATGAGAGATGGGGGATTCAGTCCGAGACCTTCACAAGAGTTTTATTTGCAGACTAATTCACTCCAGTTTACTTGTGAAATCCTTCAAATTAATGAAATAACTACTCAGTCTTGAGTCACTAAATAGGATTAAAAGATGATAGGTAAAATTTCAGAGTCCATCTAGGCTAAATTGTATCTGAAGGAGAATCTTTTCAACACTGAAGTCAAGTAGTATTTAGCCTTTCCATAAAAATCTGCAGTGAGGGCAACCCACTAACTCATAAGGTAGCCCATTATATTTCAGAAGAGCTGTAATTCTTAAGAATTTCCTCCCCTAACATATAATGAAAATTGACTCTTTATAAGTGATGCAATGAAAGTAGATGCCTTTTTCTAACACTTTAGATGAGAAAAGGAGGAGGAAATATGGGGTGAAAACTTGAAGTGGTAGAAGGTCTAGAGAAGGTTTTTGTTTATTTGTTTCAGTAATGGGATAGACCTGAACATAATTGTTGGGAGAAGGAAAGATTCCATAGATAAGGAAGTCATAGAAGTAACAAAATAAGAGAGACAGTGAGAGAGATAGAGGCAAAGGCAGAGAATGACTGAAATGACAAGCTCAGGGAAGATATAGAAGGGAATAGGATGAAGGGTCCATTTAAAAGACTGAATTTCAAATCACAAAATCTATCTCTTCATTAGAGAATAGACTGAAAAAGAAGAAAGTGAGATAGAGTTTGACGAGTCATTCTTTCTTTCTTTATTCTTTTTGTGGGGCAATGAGGGTAAAGTGACTTGCCTAGGGTCACACAGCTAGTTAAGTGTCAAGTATCCGAGGTCAGATTTGAATTCAGGTCCTCCTGAATCCAGGGCTGGTGCTTTATCCACTGTGACACCTTGCACAGTGGATGCCCCCGGCATAGTGCTGTAGACTGAAGGAGAAGCTCCCATGTTGTAGAGGACCCACTAACAGTGAAACCATGTGTATCTCCCCAGCTCAACCCCTCCCCCTCTTCCCCTATCCTTTTTTAATTTAAAACCCTTTGGATTAGTTTTGAAAAATACCGGGAAACTACATTTTTTGCCTGGTGGGCAGCTGGGTGGCATAGTGGATAGAGCACCTGGAATCAGAAGGACCTAAGTTCAAACCCAGTCTCAGACACTAGCTGTGAAATTCTGGGCAAGTCATTTAATGATGTTTTCCTCAGTTTCCTTATCTGTAAAATGAGCTGAAGAAGGAAAAGTGAAGCCACTCCACTATCTTTGCAAAGAAAGGGTCATGAAGAGTGTAATGTGTCTGAAAAAACTGAAAAACATTATTTTTACCTTCCTCTGTTAAGTAAACTGAATCTCCAGTCAACAAATGATACTATTTCTATTTTAAGGCTATAATCCAGGAGTACCACCTTCTTATCCCACTGTTTACCACTTTACTTTTCTCTTCTTCATAATTTCCTTCAATGGGTAACAGTGAGGAAAACAGAACCTGACCCACTATGGTGTTCAATTTCTTGAACCATACTTGATAATTTGTGTTAGCAATACTCTTAGATTCTTTTTGAAAGTCATTTGTACCCCTGTAAATCTTCAGGAATATATAATTGTAATTTATTTTGACAAGTCTTATGTGCTTGTCTATTATGTCTTGGATATATCTCCAGGACCATAACAGACTTCTCTACTGATATAAAAAGCACATCAGCAACAGTAGCAGCAGCAGCAGCAACAAACAGGTTGGTACCCCTGAACAAGGGATCTCTACCTCCTATTAATCGTTTTCTTGTTCTGTCCCTCACTGGAAAAACAACTATATATGGCTCTAATATATCATTCTTTGGAAGACAAACAACTTCTTTTTTCCTTAGAACACAAAACTCTGCTCTTTAGGGAGATCCTCAGATATGTCCTCAGTCATTCATTTTCATTGACTGTGAAGAAAATTCTACCTAGACTTTATTCCTAACCTGAGAAGGAGAAGGAATATGGTATTCCTTCTACCATGAATCCAAGAATTTAAAAGAAAAATGCAAATCTTTACATTAAAAGATATTAATATTGTATGTATTTTGTGGTAGGTGGGTGGGGGTCTTTTGGCAGGCCAGTGAAGTCTATGACCCATTCTTGAATAATAACTTTAGTGCGTAAAATAAAACACATATATTGAAATGCAATTAACCAAGTTTTTTAAGGTCTATGGAGCTAGATTAAGAATGATTGCCTTACTTCATCTTTTTTCACTTGTTCTTACTCCAATCTATGAGAAAGAGTTGCACCTTTTAAACAAGTTAAAATCTTCACTACTGTCCTTAGTTTTCCTGTTTTCACCAAGATATGAAATCTTCTATCATTCCTTCTCTCTAATTTATATTTAAGATCATCTTATCTGCTGGCTCCATCTTAGTTGATTATAGATATGCTTAGTTCTTTATTATCCTTTAAAAAGTGGGGTGGGGTCACAACCATATCACTTCACACAATAATTTCATAGATCTTACATTTAAAAATGGCTATCTACATTTATTGCATATCAATAAATCCACTCATTTATCAACCCCTGGCAAGTTGACTTCTAATTCAAGTTGCAGAATGAAAACTCCCATGAGGGATATCATTTTTATCTGGTAAATCTAATAGCTTTTCTTCCTTTCTTATAATTCTTGTTCTTTTGCTGCTTTTAATATTGTGATCCAATCCTTCATTCTGGATCCTTTCACCCTTTTTGTCTTTCATGACAGTACCCTTTTTTGGTTCTCTTTCATTCAGTATGGTTTTCTTTGTTCTCCATCCCCTTGCTAGATAATTATCCATCTTTTATCCAGTAAACATTAGAGTCCTCTGTAAGGTCTAAAATTCTAGCTGTGATGTCTAAAATCTAATGAGTGATCGCCTTAAATTAGAAATGTATAGCACCAATATTTAAGCATTAAGTATTTATTAAAGTATATTAGGGGTTAGTAAAGGGAAACACGTGGATAAAGAATGACATATGTCTACTCTCCCTATTCTCCCTGCCCCTGCTGCTAAGCCAAAGTCTGGAAACCAAAAGACCCACTTCTCAGTGGCTTCTCCCAGATGCCCCCTCTGACAACAGAAGCCAGGTCTTACTCACCCACAGCTCCAAGCTAATTAGTTGGTAGCACTGATTGACACAACTAACAGGCAGTAACTTCACAATGCCAATCTGACCTCCTGGATGCTAAGTCACAGGCTTTCTCCTCAGGGTGGGGCTGTTCGGGTTCCCTGGTTCTTTTCTTTATTTGCTTTCTCTTCCCTTATTGTCTAATAGGCTTCCATGAGTTCAGATTTTATCTCTAAGATCTGCATATCTATCCATAATTTCTCTCAAATCAATCCTTGCATCTGCAATTTTCTACTGCATAACTCCTACTGGATATACCACTGGCACTTAAAACTCAATATATTGTCTAAGAACAGAACTCATGTATGCCACCTACAACCACCTCTCCTACAAATTTCCCTATTTCTGTTGAGGTAAGCATGACCATTTAGGTCACTCATGTTTATAATCTTACAATCATTCTTGAATTTTCCTTGTGTTTAACACTTTATGCCTAATCACTTGATAAATCTCATTAATTCTCATTTCACAACATCCCTTAGTCTATGTTTTCTCTCCACTTATACTTCTATTACCTTAGGTCAGGTTCCCACAGAGAGTCAGTATAGTATAGCCAATAGATAGCCTTGAAACCAGAAATTCACAGGTTCAAATCCTATTTCTGAAACACACTCGCTGTGTGACCCTAAACAAGTCATTTCACTTCTTGGTTCTCCAGGCAGCTATCTTAGATTGTTAGTTACAGGAAAGTTATTGACATGCATTATTAGAAGTAGTATTCTCTCTCAGGGGTTCCCTTTACAGTTAGTCAATAAGTATTTATCATATATAATATTTACCAGTCAAATAATACATCCAATTTTTATCCCTTCCCTTTTCTAGTCTCCTCTCCATTTAATTTATATTCCTCAAACCAATGTTCTTCCTCAAGAATCTTCAGTGACTCCCTAGTATATCTGAGCTAAAATTCAATCTCTTTAATTTCACCTTTAAAAATATTCACAGTAGGGGGCAGCTAGGTGGCACAGTAGATAGAGCACCGGCCCTGGATTCAGGATGACCTGAGTTCAAATCTGACCTCAGAAACTTGACACTTACTAGTTGCATGACCCTGGACAAGTCACTTAACCCCCATTGCCCCGCAAAACAAACAAACAAACTTCACAGTTTTATTCTCACATAATGTCTCAGTTTTATTTAAATATGCTTTGCGTTCTCTATAACCTAGTCAAAATAGTTTACTTCCTAGTACACAAATTCAATATTCCATTCTCTCTGCCTTTGACCAGTCTGTATCTATGCTTAAAATGCATTTCCTTCTCATCTTTACCTCTTAGAACCCCTAGATTTCTGTGAGGCTCAGTTAAGGTTCTATCTAGTATGTGAAATCTTTACTTATATGCCCAGGGAATGTGATGTTTTCCTGAATAATGGTAGTTTACCTTATAAAACTAGCCCCTAATTTAATTTTACTTCATCACAGCATCTTCATGCCATTGTATGTTGAAGGAAACCAATCACCTTCTAATACTCTACAGTTTCCTTCACTTTCCTCCTGCATATACTGTCTACTTCTTAATTTTAGAACAATAGTAAAAACAACAACAAAAAAAAACATTCCTGAAATACATTTTGAAACTGATTACTTTATAACTCCATTTGCCATCCCTGAGACTTCTCAGACTAATCCTCATCTTTCCTGAGTTTTCTTTCCCTATTGAAAAGTAAAGGAGGCATCTAGGTGGCTCAGTGGATAGAGGACTGGGACTAGAATCAGGAAGAACTGAATTCTCATCCAGCCTCAGACATGTATTACCTATGTGATCCTAGGTGAGTCACTTAACTCCTATTTGCCTTAATCCACTGAGAAAGGAAATAGCAAATTACTGCAATATCATTACCAAGAAAATCCCATGAACAATATGGTCTATGGGGTCACAAAGGGTAAGACACAACTGAACAACAAAAATTGGACGTAAACTCCTTGAAGACAGACTCTTGTTATTATTTATTTGTATTTCTAAAACTTAGCACATAGGAAGAGTTCAATTAATACTTCTTTCATTCATGTATCATTCTTAATTCACTCAGTCCTGTGTCAATGCTCTCTCCATCTTCAAATAAATAATAGTGCCCTTATCTTTCTGTACATAAGATATATATTTCTATTATTAGAATATAAGGTATTTGAAGGCAAGAATTGTTCATTTTTATTTTCCTATAAATTTGTTTTCCCCTCTCTGCCTAGGAGAGTGCCTTTATGTTAGTAAATATTAAGCATGTTCAAACATTGATTAAATTGAATAGGAAAAGTTTCTTTGGATAAATTGAGATTACTAATTGACCTAAAAATCCTTAAATTTAATGAGTAAAATCAATAGAAAAGTTTTGCACACATACCTTTTGATAATATATTTCTTTATCCCTGAAAAAAACGATTCAATATTTTTTAATTACAAATTACCATAGGGACTCTTTGTCTTTCACATATATAAGATATGATATATTTAAATGTAGTATGTAATAGACTATATGGTTAAAGCAATTGTCAGGCATCCAGGTGACAGCATTTCAGTTTCCTCTCCAATGACAGGAATACCTTATGTGAACACCTTGACCTTGGATTGAAAAGAAAATCAGAATAGAAAATAGGTTTCTTCTAGTAATATCCAATTGACAATATATCCTTTAAATAGGAATACCAAAAGTTTAAATAAAATGTAATGCTTTTTGTTATTATTTTTTGGTACTTGACATACATTAATATTGAATATCATCATAATAGCTCACAATAAACTCATTTTTTTAGTAGTTTCATTGCTAAACATTTTCATGGCTATGGACCAGATATTAGGCAAAGGTTGTGCTATGACTTTGATAAAGGCTTTTTTTTATAGTATCATCATGTAATTCTTTGTGAGTGCTTGTTGATATGGCACATTCCCATAGGAAGAGTAGGAATAATCTTAATGACTATCTTCTCTTCTCATAGGCAAAAGATGAAATAGCTACAAATTGCCTATGGTATATAAATAATTCTTCCCCCTCTCACCAGTTCATATTCAGTTCATGGCACCCATGCCTTGGTTGAACTGCAATTTTCACTCTCTAGACATAGCAGGAAAAAGTACTCAGCAGAAAGAGAACAACCCCCTCAGTATTGCCAGTTTTAAAGATGAAGGAAGCCAGTCTAGGGAGGTCACACCCACCTATGTGGTAGAGATACAGAAAACTCCAGGATAAATAATCTAAGAGTTTGATCTATGGTGACCTTGGAACTAGGATTAAAGGTTGGGTACTGCAACCAGATAACCTGGCAAAAAAAGCCTAGAGAAGCCAGGGTACCTAGGACCCAAGCCAGAAGTAGGTTTGTGACTTGGAAGAAGGACTTGGCTCTTTAGAAACTGAGCTAATCAGGGGGTAGAGGAAAGGGGGTGACTTCCTTGAGCTCTCCTCAGCCCACTCCAAATACCTTCAAATAATGCTATAAGACTATTGCTGGAGCAGCAGAACCCACAAAGGGACAAGGTGAAATCATTTCCCAGCCAAATACAGCTTAGAACAATAGCAAGAAAGGTCTGTTCTACCAGGGTGATAGTAGAGCTCAGCCCTGTGCAGGCCATGCTATCACAGATCTAGTCCCAGGTAGGCTGCCCCAGAGAACCAGGCCTTGGGGACTTCTGAATTGGCTGTGGCAGCAGCTGCTTCTGAACTCAGCCCACAGAGAGTGAGGGGGTCAAGCAGTTGGCTGGAGGAGATTAAAGGGGTCCTTTTGCTGGCACAGAAGTGGTACTTTGTTGTTTTGCTTGTGCTTGGATCCAGGGTGCAGTCTTTGGTGGCAGCACAGGTGAGGGAGGGGCATAGGCATGATGGAAATTGCAGGATTCTGTTCCAGGTTAGAGGAAGATAAGTAGGCCTGTGGTTGCTTGCAGGCTGGGGCACAGGACAGGGACATGGTGAACATGCCTCTCCTTGAATCTAGGGACTTACAAATTCCTAGAAATGTCTCAGAGAACAGCTGCTCAAACCCCCCTGAAGCTTGGGACAGTGTGCCCTCTAACCTGGAAGCAGCGACTCAGTTTAAGAAGGAGTTAAAACTCAAGAAATAGGCTGGAAAATTGAGCAAACAGAAAAATATGCTGACCCTAGAAAGTTTCTATGGTGACAAGGAAGATCAAAATACATCATCAGAAGAAGATAGCAGTCAAAAGTCAAATCTCCCATATCCAAATAGATAGATAGATAGATAGATAGATAGATAGATAGATAGATAGATAGATAGATATAGATATATGAGGTATAGTAATGGGTATAGTAATCTAGCTTACCCTGCAGGAACATAGGAGGTGAAGGGGATAAAGTGGTAAAGATGAAAGAAGAGAAAGCAGATTGGGGGAGGGAGAAGTCAGAAGCAAAACATTTGAGGAGGGATGGGGGTGAAAGAAAATAGAAAATAAAGTAAATGACATGGGAAGGGAATAAGATGGTGGGAAATACAGTTAGCAATAATAATTGTAAAAACAATGAAGCAAGTTTGTTTGATAGACCTCAGTTCTCAAACACATAGAGAACTGGGTCAAATTTATTAAAATAAGAGCCATTCCCCATTTCATAGATGACCTAAGATATGAAGTTTTCAGAAGAAATAATCAATGCTACTTATAGCCATATGAAAAAAAAAAAGTTCTAACTCACTATTGATTAGAGAGATGCAGGTCAAAACAATTCTGGGTACTAGGTCATACCTATTGGATTGAATAATATGGCAACAGAGGAAAATGAAAAGTGGTGTAGGGGATTTGGGGAAAATGAGACATTAATTCACTTGGTAAAGTTGAAAACTGATTCAAACGTTCTAGAGAGCAATTTGAAACTATGGCCAAAGGGCTAAAAAACCCATGCATCCTCTTTGACCTATTTATACCACTACTATATTGGAATCAAAAAAGAGATTAAAAAAAGTTGAATTTTAAATTGGGCAGATGCCCATAAATTGGGGAATGGCTGAACAAACTGTGGGATGAGATTATAATGGAATACTATTGTGCCACGAGAAATGATGAGCAGGATGTTATCAGAAAAACCTTTAAAGGTTTACATGAGCTGATCCAAAGTAAAATGTACAGCATACAAAATGGCAGCAATATTGTAAGACAATCTGTAATTTGGGAAAAACATAAAATTCTAAAGCGATAGAAAAAAACATTTAAAAAAAGAAACTAAGCTTAACTGTAAGCGTGTATGTGTTTACATGCCCACACACACATTCAATTTCCTTAACATCACATTTCTTTTTCCAAAGAATATATAAAATGCATATTCTAAGTAAATGTTCAATATATAAACAGGAAACTATATGTAATAAAATATTAGCAGTAAGCAATATGTAATCAAACTTACATATTTAGATTATTAAGGGTAGGTTATAATCAACTAACATCTTACTGCTCTTCCATCATAGCATGAAGGTAACCTTGGAATTGTAAAGGTATTGCTGACAAAGAATATTCTCTGGAAGTTACTATATAACTGAAGAGGGTTTTAGTCACAAGGGGAGGCTTTCTTGTAACAAGCTTATCTACCACCAAATGCTTGTTCAATGGGTTAGGCATGAATCCTTTGTCCTAAACAAATTTTGAAATTCTCTTGTGAGGTATAGCAGACATGTTAACTGCATCAGGAAAACAATAGCCTTGTTCATAAAATCCCAGTTCTTCTGAAGCACGGAAATATAAAGAAAATATATTTTGGGGCCATGACAGTACTACACATACTGCTATGTGCAATGCATATTGTATATTCGATAAATGCTTGTTGATTGATTGAACTAATAACCATGATTTTTAAATTAATCTTAGTTTATTTACAAATAAATGAATGTAATGGATAATACTTTTCCTTTGAAATAACTTTATTTTCTCCTGTTTGCATTCTGTTTTTCAATATGTTGTTTCTGTTTGTACATATTCCTTTTTGTTGATGATTAGTGGGCCATCAACAAAATGGGATAGTAGCGAATGAAAATTATTTGTAAAATGAGGTTAACCTGCAAGAGATTAAATGATCACCAATATAATATGGATGACAGCTAGATAGCATAATGGATAGAGTACTGGAACTTAAGGCAGGAAGACTCATCTTCCTGAGATCAAATCTGGCTTCAGACACTAGCTTTGTGATCCTGGGCAAGTCACTTAACCTTGTTTGCATCCATTTTCTCATCTGTAAAATGAGCTGTAGGAGGAAATGACAAACCACCTCAGTATCTTTGCCAATAAAACCTCAAAAAGGGTCATGAAGAGTCATGGATGAATGAAAAAAGGTTGAACAAGTAACAATATTCTATGGAATTCAGTGAAAGGCAGTTCTCCAGAATATAAATCATTGAACCACATTTAAAACCACTTGAGAAGATGTATGATTTTATCAATGTGGGTTTTCGTTTTTATGACACAGCTAACAAACCCAGTCATGTCTACCATCCTGTGTCACTCTTGTTCTTGTCTTCCCATAAATTTAGCACAAGGGGTACATCCAATATGTTGTGGAACTTTTTTCTAGTTCTCTTGATATACTGTGTGTACCAAATCACCACTGAAGCTTCCTAATAAGGAACTCCATAGGCTAACTGATTCGTATTTTTTCTAGTCATGCATTTCTCCTATATCAACACCTCATCATATTGTGCAGGTGAATCTAAGTTAATGAAAGCTGTGCCAATAGGTTACAGGCTCTGCTAGGTCTTATCATGTTAGAAAGGCCATTCTGGTGAGCTATGGTGACCTTTGAACAAGACTGAAGGTGAGATAATACAACCAGTTAACCTTGCAAAGAAGCCTAGAAAAGCCAGGGTACCTGAGACTCAAGCCAGAAGTATATTTAAGACTTGGAATAGGGATTGGGCTCTATAGAAACTGAGCTAAACTGTGAACCTTATAGTTCCCTTCTCCTCCTTGGAGACTGACATGGTTCAAAGGTAGTACATAATTGTGACAATCTAAGTCTACTCTAAGGTGAGCAAAATGACCTAAGCATAGAGAAACAATGGGCTGACCAGTAGGAGATGAATTGTTTTAGCATAGAAAAACTTAAAACCGAACTGTTGGGGGCAGCTAGGTGGCACAGTGGATAAAGCACTGGCCCTGGATTCAGGAGTTCCTGAGTTCAAATCCGGCCTCAGACACTTGACACTTACTAGCTGTGTGACCTTGGGCAAGTCACTTAACACCCATTGCCCTGCAAAAAAAAAAAAAAACAAACAAACCTAAACTGTCAATTCTCTATGAGTATATTGCATAGATTCAATTAATTAAAGTCAATAAATATTTATTAAGCACCTACTCTGTGCTAGGCATTGTATTTAATGTTGGAGATACAAATAAAAAAAGGAGTTCTTTCCCTCAAGAAATTTACAATTTAATGGGGTAAGATTATACTTAAAATCAAGCTAAAAAGCAGAGGATTTGGGTGAAGAACCACTAGTGGAGACCTATTGCATTAAATAGAATTGAATCTAAGTAGAACCACTGGTGGAAAAGAGAGTTACCTCAAAAGTTCTGAGTCTTCTATAAAGGAAGACTTTTGGAAGAATTTATTGCTTCACCCTGTTGCTCTTTAATGAGAAAACAGAGGTAACTGAGGGAGTCAAGAAGGTATTGAACATCAAAAACTTAGGCAATCTGCATGGTTATGAGATTTCAGGTCATCAGCTTATCCTGGGGAAAGCATAATATTCCCTGGAGTTGAAACCAAGCAGAATATGCTGATGGAAAATATAGAGTGAGAGAAAAGAGAATGACAGATTCATTTTAGAGAAATATATGATTTTCTTATACAGAATTTGCAATATACTTCAATGTTATATTATAGGTATATGTTTCAAGCATATATATGTTGAATGCTTGTAGACTTGAATGCCAAGCAATAATATCAGGTGGTAAAATTCATCTCAGAGATGATTTCTGTAATGAAAAGTTGAATCTTCTGCTGGAATTGCCCTAAATTTGAATAATTGAATACCTAATTCTTAGAAGAGCAAAGTCTGAAAAAAGTAATTGATCACTTTGCAGTATCCATAAAATAATAACAAATTCAAATATATATGTGTGTATATATACGTATATATATATATATATATCTATGTATGTATGTACATATGTACACACACGCACTCTGTGGTACTGAAATCTTTAAAAAGTGAAACAGGTAGATTGTCCATTTTGGAATATTGGATCTTTCACTGGCAAATAAGAGTAATCTAGCTGGGAAAATTCTAGAACCCCAATAAATGCTACAGGCACTGGCAGTGTTGTGTCTTCCTCAGTCAATGACCCTTGATAGAAAACTAGGACCCGTTTTGCGTCTTGGTTTCTCATAAATCCATTAGCTTCCATTTGTTCAATCCTAATTCTTAGGCAATTATTTTCTTCAGTGATTTTTTCTATCTCCTTTCCCATTTGACTTTTCAAGCTGTTGACTTTTTTCTCATTACTCTCCTGCATCACTCTCATTTCTTTTTCTATTCTTTCCTCCCTCTCTCTAAATCTTTCTTCTATCTCTCCTATTTTCTCAAGCCAGAAGTAGATGTCTGATTGAAATCTGATTCTAATTTACTTGACTTTTTCCTCCTTCTTACAGTGGGGCCCCATTTCCAAGCTACACCATTCCAAGCTTCAGAGGGTCCCAGGTGTTTCAGTTTGAGGGAGGGCAGGTTTTTTTTCTCACCTGGCCTGTTCTCTGGTCTGAAGATAACCTCAAGCCAACTTACTAATTAACCAACCAGCAAAGCTTTCTGTGCTGTGGTTCCCACAAGCCCGCACACCTCCTCGTCCTGGGCCTCCTGCTGCTCAGGATTTTTTCCTGGTTCCCTGCTGGGGTGGGACAGCCGAATCCCTCCCTAGGTCTTGCTGACACTCCTACACTCCCCCTCCCCCAGCCATTCAGCCCTCTCACCTGATCTCAACCTCAGTTCCAGAAGATGCTGGTGCTGCAGCTGAGACTCTGGGAGTGAGGGGTAAGTTCCTCTGGCACAGTGTGTCTAGTGTCTGTGTCAGCACGGATCATGCAATTGGATTATACTCACAGTCCAGCACAGCCGTATTTAATCTGTCTATGGCTGAGAAATAATCTCAGTCCATTTTTAGTGGGTTTTTCTGCTCCAGGGGTTCTTTTATTGCTGTTTTTGGGGTAATTGTATTAGGAGCTTTGTGCATTTAATGTCTTTCCTTCACCATCTTGGTTCCCTTTTACTAACACCAGTTTTAAAGAAAATTGCTTGGACAGAAAAACCAAACCAAAGAACAACAAACACTTCAAGTAAATAATGAGATTAATCTTGTGGGGGAATATTGAAGAACCCTGGAGTAGATGGATATATTAAGATTCCAAAAAATAAATGGAGAAAAAAATGTTAAGGGAAGGGTAGAGGGGACAATTCCCCGGAGTCTAACTCTTAGAAATTTGCCTGCATATGAAGATATTTTTAATAGAAGTGATAGAAAATGGGGAAATTTATATATTTTTTGAATTGGTGAAATAACCTGCTGTTCAAAACCATAGGAAAAAAAATGAAAGGAAAGAAAACATACTTGCTATAAAGGCAGACTTTGTTATAACAAAAGTGATAGAAATTCATTCCTGTCCCTAAAGCAACCAGGCTCCTCATGTACTGGTTCTGCTAACATCATGCACCAATTATTAATTTAATGCATCATTTTATCCAAGGTAGGGAGTACAATTGGGAAAATAGTATATGTCACTTTGAAAGATCTACATAATGTAATATTACTCCCTCCCACCCTTTTCTTCTGCTGATTCACAACAGACTACTTCCTAAATTGCACCATATAATAACTTTACCAGAATAAAGATTTTGTTATAATTTCATAATTCACACAAGTCTTAATATGGATTTTTTTTGCTTTGTTTCATAAAAAAGTAATTTCTTAGTGGAGAAACAAATATGCCATATGGAGAAAGATATATATATATATATATATATATATATATATATATATATATATATATAGTGTGTGTGTGTGTATGTGTGTGTGTGTAAATAAAAAGACAGGCAGACCAAGGGACTAATGCTTATAAATGCAATTTTCCCTTGATTAAATGTTAGACAGTGGTCAAAACAGAAAAACTGCTATTGAAAATGTTTAATTTTTGACATAGAAAGGGTTATTATTTACCTAACTTGAAAACTAATGATGTGTCAACAAAGCAATAGTTGCTATTCATTTCACTGAAAAACTGAATTAAACAAAAATAATTTGTCAAGTCGACACTCTCAAAGACTGACAGATAGGAGAGGAACTATTTGCCAGAAGCTAAAACACAATATTTTTGAAAGTACATTTTAGAAAAGACCAGAAGAAATGGCTTTTCTAAGCTATTTTCAAATTTCTTCATATCATATCATAACTTTTAACTCATCTAGTGTAAGATTGTGTCTCAGAACAGCTCTCAGAAAATAATGCCCCGGAGCAAATGACTGAGCTAAGTAGTCAAAGGTGAACTGCCAAGTTTTCTCAGATCCCTTCTTGTGGCTCTACTATGCCTGTTCTGTGCAATTATACAAAGAAATCTCATTCATAGTGAATGAGATTTGTGTAATTTGTCTTTGTCCATGAAATTTTCCCTAAACCAAAAAGATTATGAAAATGAAAGTGGTCAAACAAAGGAAAGCATTTGGAAAAATCAGACCAGTTGACACAGTGGCAAACTAGCTCTCCTACTTTATCAGCAACTACTGGAAATAACCTTACTTAATGTTATGGTTTTTTGAATACAGGTTTCAAAAATGCACCATGCTAAAGGAGAAACTTGGGAAGATTTTCAAAGTTATGAAGTTACACATTTAATTTAGTCAACTTTCCCCCTCAATTTCAGCTGCAGAAAATTAACACAAAAATCATTCAAGTGATTTATAGCTGTAAATACCATCTTCTCAATGTTTACATGCTTTATATTCATAGAAATAATTTATTTTCTACATGACCTGCACACTAATCCCACAGTGAATACCTTGGGGAAATATGTTAATAAATTCATGTTAACAGACATATTTAATCAATTACTGAGAATATTTTATTACCTTATATATTCTTACAAAAGAAAACCCATTACAAACTGCTGACAAAAGTGTAGTGTGGGACAATTGTGGTGGTTTATTGTAGTGAGTGAATATTTTTTTAACCAAAGGTGTTATTTTCTAAAGTAGGAAATCAAACTTCATTTGAAAAGTACTTTTTCAATGTTATTCATTCTGAATTTTTTTGCAGCAATATAAGATAATATATGGCCTATGTTGTATATAGCTAGAAGAAAACATACAACTTAGAAGAAAACTATTCAGCTAAACAAAACAAACTTTCAAGGGTATTTGCAGACTCTGCCCTCTTTTTTTAAAAAGAAGGTCTTCCTTAAAGGGAGACCATCATGCAAGAAATCAATCCCATTTTACTATTTGGACACCTTATCTGTTTATTCCAGAAAACTTGGAGAAGCCAAAGGTATGTTATAAAATTTTCTTCTAAATTTTTCTTTGAAATAGCCCCTGCCTTCTATACATAATTTTCTGTTGTTTCAAAGTTTCTGTACACTGAAATTATATGCAGAGTAAATTTAAAGGCTAAAGAGAAATGATACATTGTAAACAGAGTTGCCACTGTCCCTGTTTCAGTTTTGCATATAAATTTGCATATATCACTAAGCTAGACATGTCAATCAGGTGAAAATATAACTGCATTAAGAACACTGATTTAAAAAAAAAGTTCCTGTAGTGATTTTTGAGTGTGTGTGCTGAATCTTCACAACTTCCAAAATGGACTGAATAATATGATCCCCACAGGATTTTGACATTGTATACCATTTGCTACTATAAGCATGTGTAAATAAAATGGATACCATGGGACATAAAATAGTTTAATGAAACAAGAAACCTTTAATGTGGCATATGTGATCTAGCAATTCAAATAAAACTATCCCTCATCATTTTCTAAAATAATTTGCTTTCTTAAATTCTAATGTTTTTGGACAGTTGATTTTGAGGCTGGTCTCCCTAAAACCATCTTTTTTTTTTTTTTTTTTTTTTTTTTTTTTTTTTTTAGTGAGGCAGTTGGGGTTAAGTGACTTGCCCAGGGTCACACAGCTAGTAAGTGTTAAGTGTCTGAGGCCGGATTTGAACTCAGGTACTCCTGACTCCAAGGCCAGTGCTCTATCCACTGCGCCATCTAGCTGCCCCCTAAAACCATCTTATTAATGATCATTAGTTGCTTTTTCTCCTGCTGACAATAATGTAAATATGTTCAAAATGTATATCTGACAAAATAAATAGTTGAATTGTATATATACAACTAGGGATGTTCCTATTATTGTTTTTAAAAATTTCTTAACAATAAAATAGTAATGTCTCTAATTTACTCAATGGGTTGAATATAAACAAGTTACTTTAGTTTTTATGATACTTTTAGTAGCATAATATTTACATGCTCATCACCATCAAGCAATCCATGAAGTGGAGATACAAATAAAAACTGATCTTGAGGCTTACAAGACATGATGATGGAAATGAAATGGGATATTAAGGAGAAGAGGTTGCTAAAGGTCACACCAGTTTTAGATGACCTATAAATATTCAACTCACCTATCAGGACTCTGAATATGAGATTTCTTATATTGGTCAAGTGGACTACCACAGGAACTGAATCATACCAATCTAGACATTCTCATGGTAAATAAACTCATAACAGATAAAATGACGAATCAAAACAATATTTTTCACATTTTTTTCCTTGGAAAGAAATAAAAGATTTGGCAGAGTTGTTTTATTATCTGTGCAAAAGAATCAAGAAACATTTTTTTTTCATGGTGTTTGGCTTAGGCATTTTGCCTTTGCAGTGTTCATAAACAGCACATTCTATAAAGTGATAAGGAAAGTAGTGGAAGCTTCTTCACCATCAATTGAAGAGATTGGTAACTTTGGGCTTCTCAGAAACACAAGGATTCTGTGGATAAATTTAAAAGTAAAGAAAGTAAATGTAAGATCTTGGAACTAAACTTTGGAAGAGTTTAAATAACGGAGACAGAGAAGTAGAAGATAACGTAGCAAGCATATGCACAGAAGCAGAGTGAAATCTTATTTTACTACTATACTTTTTAAGTTTTAAGAGAAGGTTGAAAGTCAAAGGAGGATGAAAAAGCCAGAGGATAGGATAGAAAGAAAAACACAATCATTAGCCACAATTGTGAATGTCAATAGGAGGGTCCTACTGATAAAAGAGTATAGGAAAATTGATCAGAAAGTAGAATCCTATAGTGCATTACTTATAAGAATCACTCCTTAAACATTAATATTCATATAAATTTAAATAACGGGCAAGGAGCAACAATCTATTTTTCTTTATATTACCTTAAAAAGCTAGTTGTACTAATCATGATATCAGACAATAAAAATGTGAAAAGAGAGAAATTGGGGGGATTTTATTATACTGAAAATTTTTATAGATGATGGATCAATATTAATATTTACCATGAATTAACATAACAATTATACATCAAAATAACAGTAGTAGGAGACTTCAATGTAGCCCATTCAGACTTAGGTAAATATACCCCCCATCCCCCAAAAGGGAAAGGGATTAAGCAAATTTTATTTTTTTTAAGTAGATAATAGAAATCTGTGGATTAGACAATGGAAATAGAATGGAGTGAACTTATTTCTCAGCTAAATATGATACTTATATTAAGCTTAAACTTTTTTATTAGGACATTAAAAATCATAAAACAAATGCAGCATAAGAAATATTGAACATAAATTTTACTTATAAAAATGCAGTAAAATTATATTTAATAAAAGGCCACTGGAGAAAAGGCAAAAGGAAGAAACTGTAACAGAGAAAGAAAGGGTGGAAATATTTTTTCAGTGATGAGGTATACCAATGAACAGTATTCCTATGGGAAAAGAAAGTTAAAGAGTTTCAATATGCATAATCTATAGGGATTTAGTCTTTAGGGAAACAAATCATCTTGTCTTAAGAGAAGAGGACTCAAAGCTCCTGGGGCTAGAGATACCCACAATAACAGAAGATATGTCATGTCTTGACAAATGATCTTGGGGTGGACAAATGGGAGTAAAAGATTGTACAAACTGGAACATTGGAAAATTCTTAAGATGGACAATTTTTCAGGAATTGGCAGAGCTAAAAATTAGGGAAATTTTTTTAAAAAGTGAATTGAGGATGATTTATTATTGATTTCTTTTTTATTATTTGTACATTGATGGCTCTGTAACATACTTTTGCCATGCGAAAAGTTTCTGTAATTTATCCACAAAGAAACAAAATATTTTGTATCTATTTAAATATAATTAAAATCTTTAAATTCAAAGATGAATTCTTTTCCTCCAGAACATGTTAGTTATTTTAAACTGCAATGCAGGGGGCAGCTAAGTGGCACAGTGGATAAAGCACTGGCCTTGGATTCAGGAGGACCAACCTGAGTTCAAATCTGTCCTCAGACACTTGACACTTACTATCTGTGTGACCCTGGGCAAGTCACTTAACCCTCATTACCCCTGCTGAAAATAATAATAATAATAATAATCTGCAATGCAATATACTTAGTGGAGGGGACAATTGCTATAAGGAAATTGCAGAGAAACTATTTAGACAAAAAACACAAAAGGTCTAGTATAGATAGAAAGGTAAAAGAATTAATAAATTTAGGGAAAGACATAATTTTTAGAAAAAGTCATAGAAAAACACATTTGCAAAAAAAAAATACCAAACAAAAAAAGCTGAAGGGGAGGGGACATTGGATTTTACAAGAATTATAACATTAGTTAAGAAGAAGTAAAAATTAAATTATTAATTAAAGAAAAACTCTAGAAGAAAGGAAAGGGATGGCATGGGAGAAGAAAGTTTGAGAGTAAGATCAGAAATGCCAGTGAGAATAGGGATGCCTTAAAAATAGGTAATCTCAAATAATGGCAGAAAAGTATTGATTTTACAAGGTAAGTGAAAGGGGAAAGAAAACCTAATCTGAAAAAAACCAGAGGTGAATGGGTGTAATTATAAAGCTAAATCTCATAACTTTAAATGTGAATGGATTAAATAGTCCAAGAAAATGAAAAAAAAAGTTTTAGATTGGATTAAAAACAACAACAATCTGCAAGATAAATAAATGCACCTAAAAAGCAAAGGCATAAAGTACATAAAATCAAAATGAGGCGATAGAACAAAATTTTCTATAAATTATGTGACTTCTCAAAGTTCATCTTTTCATCAGAAATCATTAAAATTCTCTATTTCATTAAAGGTCTGTTTCCCTCCTTATATTTGTTTTTGCTAGATACGTTATATGTAGTTGTAAGCCTATTTCTATTTCCATCTACAGTCTTGAGTCTACCTGTTTATTGGATTGCAAGTATGAAACTAGATTTTAAATTTATGTCAAAATGGAATGCATTATCTTTCTTCCTAAACCAATCACTCTTCCAAATTTCCCAATTATTATGAAAATGAAAAATATCACCATCATTCTTTCCACTTGGAGTTATTTTCAAGTTCTCATTCTAACTTAACTCAGATATCTAATTACTTGGTAAATCTTAACATTTCTTTCTTCACACCATCATTCTAAAACATCCCTATATTTGCACGCCCACATATACCATTGTATCTTATGTCTTCATGACCAAAATTTTTAGCATGGCACTCCACACAGCACATTTTGTGCTGCCTTTTGGTAGATTTATGGAAGGACATAGGAAAAGAATCCTGGAATATAAGAATAGTTGGTCTATGATTTGCATGAATGGAGGGAGTGTCCATATCAATAAGACTCCTGAAGTCATTATGTATTGTAGTAATTGATTAAAGCCTCAAAGTCAATTGGAAAGAGGTTTGGATTTGAAGTTAATATAACTAAATTGCAACCCTGCTTATTTCTTAATGTGTGTATGATCTTGGGCAGTTAAGAAAATGTAATGGATGTCCTCCATGGTCCATTTGAGCACTAAATCTCTGATTCTATGGACTATATAAAGTTATCTCAGCTAAATCCATTGACTTTTGAAATAGATTTAGATTTTTCTACCAGCATGCTGGAAAAAATAAATGGAATAAAAAACATATATAGACCAGATATTCAGTGGCACAAGTAACTCACTGAGTTAAACTATGTATGCACGTGAATAGGAATATAAGTGTATATGTTTCTATAAATATATATATGTACATGTGTGTATATTAACATACACATATATGCATGCATATATTCACATACACACACTTATCTTGGACAGATGACATAGCCTGGACAGATGCCACAAATGGACAGTTAAATAACCTAAGGCTATAATTAAGTACTAGGAGAATGTAAAGCCTGATCCCTTTTGAGAAATTGCTTCAAGTGATGATTGACCATGAGCTTCTTATCTGTCAAAATACTACTTCTTTAAACAAAAATATTTCCCTGGTAATAAAAAACTATAGTCCCAAAAGAATCAAAATTACATAGAAGTCCAAATAACAATAGAAAAGAAACACAGTGGATGTAAATGGGCCATGCCATATCACTGACATTTTATGGACTTATGCTTCTGAAATATGTAACAGAAAACATGCAGAACATGAGGTAAGATCATTATATGGCCAAGATAAACACATGTATGTTGAATGAATGAATAAATGACCTGTTTACTCCATTGGAACTCTAGAGACATTAAACAAAATCAAAGAAAGGCTTCCAAAATAGTAATTCCTCTGTGCAACACTTAAGGAAAATTAGGAACAAGAAGCATATATGATTAATACGGGATGGGGGTGGATAATTCTTCACTAGTGCAATCATCAATCTCCTACGTATCTAAGTAAGACTCTTCATAGGGTGAAAAAAACCCATGAGCACTATTTTTGAATACATAGACAAGAAAATTAGGTACACTTATGCATCCGGTCTATGAATAGTTATTGCATAGTTATGCATTGACTAGTGCATAAACACATAAAATGAAAGCATGAGATATTTAGGGGCTACAGAGATGCTACTGGATCAGAAAAAAGTACATTAAGTATAGAATGTATGTGCAAATACCTTTAGAGTGCAAAGCTACACTGAAATACAACTAGTATGAAATTTGCATACATACAAAACACCAAATCCAATCAATATCTCACTGAGAACTAAAGCTGAGGTGATCATAGATATTTGTTATTTTGTCACTAGATGGCAGTAAATGTGCAATGTGTGGATTGTCAGCTATATCTAGCCTATTCCAAGAATGCTCTAAGGCAAAGGCAAGACTATCATTGTATGACAGCTTGCCTTCAAAGGTTAGCTAGAAGGAGAATATACAGTATCATAAGGAATCACTACAGAGTGTAAGTAAAATAAATGCAGTGACTCCCTAATACAGAAGGGGGAAAATCTTCAAACAATAATTTGAAACACTTTATCAGAGGTAAACAGAGGTGGTCCTATCTTCCTTAATACTGCAAAAAGCTGCAGATCTGAACTTGTGAAGGGTGATGAAAATGACAAATATCACCAATATATATTGTATGTTTCTGTTCTGTACCATTATTATTACTTTTAAAAAATCAGCTCAAGTAGCACTGACAGACTGTGATCCATTACCAAAAAGGTTGGAATTAACCCATTATAAGTAATGTTTTGAAGCATTTAATTTCATTTATTTTCATGTAATCAAGTCTGTGCATTACATAAGTACTCATTCTTGAGCACTTCCTATATTATTCATATAATGAATGAGAATGGGAGATTAAGTTCCAGTCATGAGGTATTCATTATTAAATGTTTAGCTTATTGGCAGATATTTATAACTTAAAGAATTGACACAATATTGTAATTCTAAAATCTATAAACATTTTATCACCCAAGTCATATTCATAGTAATCTAAAAAGGGAGTCAGTTATCTCTATAAATTAACTATATTAATTGGGGTAAAATTTTTTTTTAAATCTTTTGATATGCACAAAGAAAGCATGGAGCAGTGAATAAAGCATTTAACTTGGATTCAGAAAACCTTTGGTTCAAAATGTCTTCAGATGTTTATTTACTAAGTGAAGCTGGAAAAATCACTTGACCTTTCTTTGCCTGTTTCCTTACCTATTAAATGAGGGGGTTGTAGTTAATTATTGCTAAGGTCTATTTTAGTTCTCTATCTGTGATCCTACATGATAAATAGTTTTCAAGTAGAAGTATGCTTAGTAACCCTCTTTTTACTATCAATCCCTCTAATTTGTCTTATGAGATATAATATTATAGATACCATGTGTTAATTGAACATAAAATTCCAGAATAGTACAAATTATCTGTTTGAATTTGCCTGAATTTTTCACCTTACACTAATTTCATCTGTCCAATTTTTCTGCACATTTAGGGTTTTATAAGAAGCAGGCTGTGGGGTTTAATTTGTCCCCTAAATATCACATTTGGAATAATATTTGAAGGGTCTAAAGGAGGTTATGTCTCTGTCATTCATTTTGTCCTTCAAATGAGCACAGAGAAGGCATTAGGGTTGTTGCTCATGAGCCTTATTTGAATGATGCATACTGACAACAAGTTGAATGATATAGGCATAAATTGAAGAACTCCTTCATATGAATCTCAGCTTGATTAGCAATCTGGGAATTCTCACGCTGGATCCAACACATTTTCTTTCAAGTATCTTTATTCCTCAAAATGTGCCCTTCACCAAGAAACAAAGATCTGGCTCATGAACCATAATTGTGATGTCATTTTTAAGTACAGAAAGGAATCAATAAACTTGTAGTTACACAAAACACAACAGTGAATTTGGCAACAGTCTTTGACAGAAACTATAGAGTTCTGAGTAAAATTTAGATACAGAGGATAGAACTTAGAAAAGGCATACTCTTGAGCTTTCTAATCAAGAACTATTGCCAGAACCATTGCTAGTCATTTTCCTAGCCAAGATAAGGAATTAAAAATGTAGCTTCAAATAGTCTTTTGAAAACAAGCTTTGGGGTTCAGGGTGGAAAGTTAATATGTAGCACACAATACAAGGTTCCATGATGGGGAATAAGAAACACTTAAACTGATTCCTATGGATCTCTATCCACTCTCTACCTCTAGACATATAGACAGATTAGATAGATAGGTTGATAGATAGATAGATAGATAGATAGATAGATAGATAGATAGATAGATAGATAGATAGACAGATAAAATATATCAAAGAGTGATATAGCAGTGTCAAGGAGACCAGAGATAAGATGAACTTGGCTTTAGCTACTGGAGAGAGGAAGCTACTGGCTTCTTAACTGACTATTCTGGGAGTTGTCAAGGCACATATATAAATACTAAAATTCTTCAACAGATCCCATGTGTGTAATTTCCCATTTTTTTCATCTTATAAATAGAAAAGTCATTTTATCTGATATAAAGTTATAGAGGAAAAAATCTGACTCTTTCATAATTCCAGAGACTAGGCTACACTGAACTTGCTCTTTTTAGATAGTGAGTCCCATTCCCCATCCCCCCATCCCCAACTAACTCAACACATGAAATGAATCCTATTCTGCTAAAAGCTCTGTGACACCACTGGCAATTTGTTATTGTTGGATCTCTTTGTATTTTATAAACATATATTAAAAGCTTAACTCAATTTATGGCAGCAACAATGGCAAATATCTATGATATTGCCCCTTTAATGACTGAGATCATTAACATCCATGCCATTCTTCCCAAAGGGAAGTAGTAGTAGCTTTTGGTTACTAAACTCACTATGAACAGATTTTTGAGAACAATTACCCTCTTCTCTACATCCTGGTTACTACTGATATTTTCCCCCAATGATCTATCTGATACATCTGTATTATCATAGTTTTACCTCCTGTGGAGATTTGATATTGCATAAGCAAAAAACCTAAACCATACTAAACAAATAAATACAATAAAACCCAGTAATTAGAACCACCCTTATTCCTTAATATTATAATCAGTGCACAGGTAATCAGATTATTATGGCCTGCTCATTCCCTATAGACAAATTTATTGTTGCCCCAAGGGACCACTCTCTATTAAATGTAGTTTATAAGAACAAAACAAACACAAGCAGCCCAAAAGACTGCCATCCTTGTGTGTTCAAGAAATTACTGGCTTTACTGACTGGATTAACATAAGCCTCTAGTTGGAAAAAATCATTGAACCTCCCTGAAGCCTCATGTACGTGGGATTACATGTTCCAAAGCCGATGTTCTGAAAGACATTCATATCTGAAGGAGTATCTCTAGAGATGGAACTCTTGTACTTTTTCTCTGTAGTCTCACAAATATTAGGAGTCTTGTCTTGTGGCCTTTAATAAATCACTTGTAAAGATAGGCTCTCACAGTGTCAGGAAACTGAGGTTCCCTAGTGACCCTTCAATGTTCTTTTTTCTCCTAGATGCTCCACTTTATTAAGGTTCATACAATGATTCTGTCAAATGTATTTGAAGATTCTTAGGTAAAGGCATCCAGTAAAAACTATGTTCATCAGAATCAGTCTTTGATATACTTAATTTAATTTAAAACCCCCATTTTCTGCCACTTCCAGAATCACTGTAATGAGTATTTCAAGAAAAAAGCAAACAATTTCCTCAGATAAGATGTTGCACATCACATTGTGTTTAGCCAGATGTCTTAATTCAGAATATTAAATGTATGTTAAATTTAACAAAATGAATATTTTATTAATTTCTTCATGCTATGATCATTTTATAAATAAGGGACTCCAAAATTGCATGATCTTTGTACAAGTAGCAACTCAAAGTCACAAGTGAAGAAATTATTGTACAAATTGAATAATTCTCATGCAGTTTAACGAGTAAATACATGCTTTTATGTGTAGATGGAGAGAAAGGCATAAAAGTATGCAAAATGTACAATGACCTAGGTGAAGAATTGAACAGAAAAAGTGAGTGCATTTGATTGCCCTTGGAAAAGTGTTTAGTTCTTGTCATAACTCCAAGTTTCTTCTTGAAACAAAGGTCCATCTCATTAATTAAAATCTTCTGTTGATGATATAAAAATGTAATTCATGGAATTTATTCTTTGAAGGATTTAGTTAGATTAAATTATTAAATATTAATAAACAACAGGACAATGGAGAAGTTGATAGTGGATATGACCAAACTGGAACACATGACACACTAAACAAGAAATTAAATTAGGGATTTGGTATAAACAATGCCACCAGAGAAACGTAGTAGTAGAAAAAAAATATAGTCTTATCAAACAGCAAGAGTCAGGGACACCAGATGGATGAAGGGTATCTAAACAAATTCAAGGAGATTCAGAGAAGACCTCCCAGCACATCATGTGGGGCTTCTGTTTCAGGTGTATTGAAAGGCATGAACTAGAGTCACAATGTATGAAGAGTTATTTATGGGTTGTAGTATACATGGTTGTAGGGAATATTCACATTTATAAAAAATGGCTACACTTGAGTGTGTGTGTATATACACTTGTGTGTGTTTGTGTATACCTAATCTGGTGAAATTACAGGTTTAGTACAAATATTGATTTCTTTAGTCTTTCCTTAGATCATTCCTAGTGATGAACTTCTTCTACTAATAAAGAATATCCCCCATTTTGCATCTTATGCCCTTAGAGAATGTTCTGGGTCACTAGAACATTAAATGTCTTGTCTAGAAGCACCTAGACAGAATATGTCAAATATGGGATGTTCATCCAAAGTCTCCCTTAAACCAAGGCAAACTCCATATGCTCCATGCAACATATCTTTATATACATGTTTGAAGATGTATTCTGCTTTATGGTAGGAGCAATATTCAGTTGGGCTAGTTTTTTTTCCTCCAAAGTATTGGGACCTTCCTTGATACTTGGTTGGCTCAGGAGATAAAGCACTCAGATTATTCATGTAGGATGCAAGTGTAGTGAGGGTGAGGGTGCAGTTTTGATACTTGCTTGGTAAATCATTCTGTGTTTACTCAGGCAAGGGAGCTTTGTTCAAGTGAATCAATTTAAGGGGTCCTCAAAGACTATCATTGCTGATTCTCCTTTACCTGCTATAGCTAAGTACCTTTCTGTTTGTTAAGTGCTGAATGACAAATGAGTGTTTTATTTTCTTCTATAATTGAATTTAAACTTACAAAGGATTGAAATGAGTCAGGCCCAGCCAAGAACAATGCCCTTCATTCAATTATATATTTCTTTGGTGGTATCCTTTATATAGCTTTTCCTTTTTAGTTACTTGATTTTAATGTTTATTTTATGTATCTGTGAATATATGTATATACATATATATTTATATAAAACAATTAATAAAATCTGTCAATTTATTCATGTGGCTATTCCCTTTGTCATGGAAAATGTAATAGTTCTCAGTAGATGGAAACCATGAATTGTGTCTAAAAAAATATAATACCTTTTGGGCATACCTCTGGTGGTGATGATAAACCTCAATGAGATCAATACTGACTTTCAAGCAAGAGTGATGGCATTCTTCCCTTAACCTATAAATGGGGCCTTCACAACTTGGTAGATAGATCAGTCCGGAGCTTGTTCCTATTAGCAGAAACTCAAAGAAAACAGAGTCACCACTAAATCTGGGTGATTAATTGATATTGGACTTCTGTAAGGCATACATGCACACACACATACAAATATACACACAAATGGCAGAATTGTCTAGAAGAGAGTTTATATTAGAATCAGGAAGAACTGGGTTCAAGTCATACCTCTGATACCTATTGCCTGTATTCTTTAGAAAAATCACTTTACTTCTCAGTGTGCCAAGAATGTTAGTCTCTATAAGACCCTAATTTACAAATGGTTTATCTTCATTAATAGAATGAATGTACATACTTAGAATTCTTGAACAAGTAAAATCATGTGTTCCATTCCAATCATTCATATATATACATTTATAATATATACATATACATGTATACAAAAATGAATACATATATATCCACACATACACATGGAAGACATTTGCAATATGTATACATGTCTAATTTTGCATACATCTATACTCATTTGCATTTATATGTGAACAATGTAGTTTCTGTTTAAACATGTTATATGTGATCTTGATCTGTGATTACATTTATTTCATAATTATAGGACGGTAGTAGTAAGGAAAGTTCTTCTAACAATATATATATATATATATATATATATATATTGATAGATGCTTTACAATATAAATGGGAGATTAAAATTGGTACACTCAGAAAAGTAAGTAGCTTGCCTAAGATTATAGAGTTAGTATGGCATAGAAGCAGGGCTAGAAAACAAGTCACTTTAAGTCAGGCATTGGCCCATAATCCCCCATACTATACTTATTATTGATGGAGAGAGCATACATAGGGAGTTGTAACTTAGAAGTCTAGCTTGTTTTTGTGCTTATTGTTATTGATGTTTAATCATAATAGGTAAGTGCATTGACTATTATCCAAAACCACACATATTTAATAAAATATTTTATGCTGTCAAAATAACATCATGAATAAGAAATAGGTATATGCATACATATGTATGTGTACATAAACATAAACGTAGACATAGACATAGACATAAAGACATATATATACACACACATACGCCCATATGTATTACATTTGGATCATTTGTTGGTTTTTTTTGTTGTTTTTGTTTTTTCCTCTGTACCACCCTTTGTTTCCATTAGTATGTAAGAAATTCATAGCACAGGTCAATACACAAGGTCTACACAAATAATTTATGAGTTTATATATCATTTCATAAATCTTACTTCTGTGGCAGGAAATTAAATGATAATAAAATTGGCATTAGTTAATTCTTTTTAGCATACATTTTTATTTGGCCTATATAACTGAATAAGCAAAATAACCATATAGGTAGGCTGATGTGTACTCATATAAGGTGATGATGTTCATTCCTACTAAGCAAATAATCACTGAACACCCTTATGTAAAAAAGGGCAACTTGCTGTGTCATGGTCAAACTATTACATTTTGTCTTTTTTTTCATTTATTTTTCCCTTTCTCAGTCAGTAAACTAGCATTTACTAAGGACTTAATAAACTACAGATACTGTGCTAAAAACTGGTTATACAAAGGCAAAAAAACAAAGCAGTCCATACTCTCTAGTAACTCAGTTTAATAGGAGAGGCAACATGCAGACAACTATGCAGAGAGACAGATGATAAATAGATAGGTAGATAGATAGATAGATAGATAGATAGATAGATAGATAGATAGATAGATAGATAGACGATTGGTAGATCTTCTCATTATACTCAGCATTTGGTTTTCTGCCTAGCTCAATTCCAAGGTTAAGCTCATCATTTCTAACCTTTTCACCATGCTGGTAACTTTAGCCTTATTGATAGGAACGCTCTCACCTTCTTTTCCCCACTGATTGCTGGGTAGAATATCAAACCTCTCCCAAGGTCATGCTTTAAAGAGAGAAGCAATTGGAATTTTTGGCTCACTCCACTCTGCATCTGATGCTCTGTAAGGTATCAACTGTACAGAACAAGATTCCCCATGCCAGTAACCCGCAAGGGGCTAAAATTCTAGCTATACCATCTAAAATCTAATGAGTGGTCACCAATAAATTATAAACTTTAGTAAGAGTATTTAAGTGTTTAAGTATTTATTACAGAGCATCAGGATCAGAGAGAAAGGTAAAAATCTAACTATTTCTAAGAGACCCTATCATCTGACCCACCATGGCAAGGTCAGGAACCAAAAGAGACAGAACCCCTTCACCCACGTCTGCTTCCTACTTTGTGTTCTCCTCCCAGAAATGGGAGGCTCCTCAAGTTGATTGGCTGGTAGCCTTGATAGACAGTACCCAGGAACAAACATCACTATCTGATGCTAAAGACCTTGACTGCATGGCTTCCCCTCAGAGGCCTTCTCCTCATGGCAGAGCTTTTCTACAGTAAGTCTCCAGCAGGTGGCGTCATTCCAATTGTTACAGTCCCCCCTTTGTTTCTCCAAGAAACAGGGTTTTTCCTTGATGAATCGGATCCATTATGATGCTCCTCTAGAAGAAGCAAGACAATTTGCTGCACAGATGGTTGGTAATACTTATAGCAATTTTTCTTTGGCCACCATGTTTCCGAGGAGAGAATTTACCAAAGAAGATTACAGAAAGAAATTATTGGAACTTGAGATTGCACCAAGTGCTTCAGTGGTGCTCTTACCAGCAAGAAGGTAGTGTCATTCCAATCATTACAAACCCCTGGTCTTCACTATGACAGTTCTACCTTCTTTTGTGTATTATCTCTCCCCTCCCCATTGCATTATAATCTCCTTGTAAGTTCCTTAGGTCAAGGAAGCCTTTCATTTTTATTGATTACATTTCTAGCACTTAGCACAATGTCTAGCACATAGTAGGCACACAATAACTGTTTAGTTGATTTGATTAGGGATACATAAATAGAAATAGAGATAGTGATAGATCAATGGGGAGGGGCATGCTTGCATATGTGTAATAAGTTGAGGGTAATGTCAAAGGGAAGACATCAAGTTGAAGGAGAACTAAGAAAGGCTTTTTTCAGAATGTAGAACTTTAGCAGAGACTTCAAGGAAACTAAAAAATCCAGGAGTTGGAATAAAGAAGGTATA
Organism: Dromiciops gliroides; assembly: GCF_019393635.1. NCBI lineage: Eukaryota > Metazoa > Chordata > Mammalia > Microbiotheria > Microbiotheriidae > Dromiciops > Dromiciops gliroides. The sequence continues at coordinate 212,958,287 of NC_057861.1, forward strand.
TTCCAGGAATTGGGCAAAGCAATGAAAATGCTTAAAGTTTGGATAAAAAGAGTGTAACATCAACAAACACGAACATTTCAAGACATAAAGACCCTTATATGGCAAAGAGAGTCTGAAAAGGGAGAAAGAACCTATTTATAGAAAAATATTAAGAGGAGCTCTTTTTGTAGTGTCTAAGATTAGAAGTTCTGAGAAAATAATGGGTTTTGGAAGCCCAAAGGCCCAAGATCAAGGGGATTGATTGGGTAAGATTGAATGAACTGACTGACTTCACTGATTAATTCACTTAAAGTTAATTCAATTAAAACCACATCTGCCTGACCCTCAAGAGGGTTTGTTCTCAGAGGTTGTAAATTCTGACCTCAACATGAGACCACGCTCAAGTCCAGTGAACCAATGGATTTGGGTGATGCTAGCCAATTATCTTGAATCAGTATATAAGGACCATCTCTCCTCATGTAGCAAAGAAAGCTTCTACTCTCAGTTTGGCTTTTAAAGGCTCATGGTGGAAGATTTGGAGGAAGAAGCAGGCCAAGCTGGAGCTCTAGGCTAGATAGGCCTTTTCTTAACTTTCTGAGCCAGGTGTTCTCTTTTTACTAATACTTGGTATAAGGGCAGCTAGGTGGCATAGGACAGCTAGGTGGCACAGTGGGTAAAGCACCGGCCTTGGATTTAGCAGGACCTGAGTTCAAATCTGACCTCAGACACTTAACACTTACTAGCTGTGTGACTCTAGGCAAGTCACTTAACCACAATCACCTCACCAAAAAAAAAAAAAAAAAAACACCCCCAAACGAAAAACCTAACACTTGGTATGCTTTAATAAATGCTTAATGCCCAAAACTGGTGCTAAATCTTCTAATTTATAAGTAACAAATATATTAGAAACCCCAGGTCATTTCCCCCAAACTTGAGACAGAAATAAGGTAACCACATTAAATTTCACATGTCGCAAAATTGAAGCAATGCCCATCACTTAGAGAATGGCTGAACAAGTTTAGATATGTGATTTTAAAGGAAGATTATTGTGTCATTAGAAATGATGAGCAGGATAATTGCAAGAAAAAAAACTGGAAAGAATTATATGAACTGATGCAAAGTGAAGTAAACTGAATCATGAAAACATTTTACAGAGTAGCAGCAATATTGTACAATGAACAATTGTGAATGACAGCTATTCTTAGCAATGCAATGATTCAAGAAAATGCCAAAGGCCTCATGATGAAAAGTACTATCCACCTCCAGAGAAAGAACTGACAACATATGAATATACAGAAGCATACCATTTTCTATCTTTCTTTCTCTTTCTTTGTCTTTCTAACTGATGGCATCAGAATATAGACTAAAGAATATTATCTTCCCTCTTTTTTTCTTTTTATTATTTTCCCAAAAAGTGAATAATATAAAAATGTCTTACATGTTTACATATGTATAAACTATACCAGATTGCTTCCCTTTTCAGGGAGGGGAAATGGGAGGGAATGAGAGATATAATTTGAAATTCAAAACTGAACCACATGGCAGATCCAAGATGGTGAAGGAAAGGCTATGACTCTCCAAGCTTCCAACAAATCCATCCACATACATCAAAACAAATGCCATAAGACAACTCCTAGAGCAGCAAAATCCACAAAAGAACAGACTGAGACTATTTTCCAGCCAAAGATGGCTTGAATCAGTGGCAGGGATCATCTGCTGTACAGGGAGAGAGAGGAGCTCAGTGTGCTATGCAGATCCATCCCCAGACAGGCCACTCCTCTGGAGCCTCATAATCTTCAATTTCAGCAGCTTCTTCAGAAACTAGGCTCATGGATTGGTGAGGGGGTCCAGCGGTTGACCAAGGGGAAATAGTAGGGGACTCTGTGGGAGCACAGACAGAGTACTTTGCCCAGGAAGTAGACTTGAGTGGCAGAGGCTCAATGGGGGAGGGGCACAGGCATGCCAAACTTTCGACCACAGAAAATCAGATTTCAATCAGATTTCTGCTTCCTATTTAAAGAGCAAGCAGGCCTGTGGTTACATACAGGCCAGACAGGCTAAGAATAAGCCTAAATTATACCACCTGGGACCCCCTGTAGCTTGGGAAAATACATCCTGGAATAAGGGTTTCATATTAAGAAGGAGTTAAAAACCAAGAAATAGATGGGCAAGATGAGTAGGCATAGAAAGAAGCTGACCATGAAAAGCTTTTTTGGTGGCAAGGTATATCAAAATACACTCTCAGAAGAAGATAATAACAAAGTCAAATCTCCTACATTCAAAGTTTCCAAGAAAAATATCAATTGGTCTCAGGTAAGGAAGCCCTCAAAAAGGACTTTGAAGATAAAGTAATAGAGGTAGAGGGAAAAGTAAGAAAGGTAGAGAAAAAAATGGAAGGAGAAATGAAAGTGATGCAGGAGGGTTATGAAAAAAGGTCAACAGCTTGAAAAGCAAAATCGGTCAAATGGAAAAGGAAGTACAAAAGCTCTTTGAAGAAAATCATTGCCTAAGAATTAGGATAGAACAAATAGAAGATAATGACTTTATGAGAAATCAGGACAAAATAAAGACAATCCAAAAGAAAAGAAAAATAGAGGGGAATATGAAATATCACCTTAGAATAACATGTGACCTGGAAAATAGATCAAGGAAAGATAATTTGAAAATCATTGGATTACTTGAAAACCATGACCAAAAAAAGAGCTTAGACTTCATCTTCCAAGAAATTAGCAGGGAAAATTGCCCTGATGTGAGTGAGATTTCCCCCACCCCTTAGTTATAAGGGATTTAAAGTGATTTAATTATGATAATAGCATATTAACTAAAAATTGTGATTTATTATATTTAGATATTTTATTTTAATTATATTAGTAGATTAAGTCTCTCTTCTTACTATTTAATAATGTCAGATGATACATTCCAATTTCAAGCATTAAGTAATATCAGAAGATATAATAGTCAACAATACTATATTTTAGAAACCACAAGTGTTATGGTTGACTCAAGGGGGTCATGCAGATAACTAGTGATATGCTTGACTAGAAGGTGTCATGCAGCAGAATTATGACCCAGTTGCCACAAGAAGACTGATAATAGTATTGGAAAATGCTGACATTTGTCACATAGGCAGTTTCAATATTTCCTAAGAAGATGCTTTAATTTAGATACTTTTAATTAGTATGGTACAGAAGCATTCAAGCACTTTAGGGGTATAAAAACCCGTTGATTCTGTAACTCAGCATCTTTCAGGTCCAACCCCTGACTGACTGGCTTTATCATGAGATAGGGCCTCTCTCAATAAACCTCTGTTCTATGGCTTGGAGACTTTGGTTTTTTTTTCCCCCTGTGTCAGATTTCTAGAAGGAGAAGGTAAAAGAGAAATTGAAAGAATCCACCAATTACCTCCTGGAAGAGATCCCAAAATGAAAACTCCCAGTAATATTATAGCCAAATTCAAGAGATCCCAGGTCAAGGGGAAAATATTGAAAGCAGCTAAAAACAAACAATTCAAGTACTGTGGTGCTACAGTCAGGATGACACAAGAACTAGCAACTTCTACATTAAAGGACCAGAGGGCATGGAATATGGTATTCTGGAGGGCAAAGGAACTGGGATTATGACCAAAAATTACCTACTCATCAAAACTGAGTATAATCTTTCAGGGAAAAACAAAGGGGAACTTCAATGAAAAAGAGGACTTTCAGGCATTGATGATGAAAAGACCTGAACTGAATAGAAAATTTGACTTTCAAATACAGGACCTTAGAGAAGCATAAAAAGGGAAACAGGAAAAGAAATGATGATGGACATTAAAAGGTTAAACTGTTTACATTACTACATGGGAAGATAATACTTCTAACTTGTAAGAACTTTCTCAGTATTAAGGCAGCTGAATGGAATATACTTAGAAGGCACAGGTATGAACTGAATATGAAGGGATGGTATTTCTAAGGCATTTATTTTTAGCTTATCCTTGTTTGGGGGGGGGAGTTTGAGGCAGGCAGGGTGGGGTGGCTTATGTCTGGGGCCTGATTTGGGCTCAAGGCATCCTGGGTTCAGAGCTAGTGCTTTATCCACTGTGTCACCTAGGTGACCCATGATGACATCTTTATAATAAAGTTAAGAGGTAAGAGTAAGGCACTGGAAGGAAGGGAAAGGAAGAGGTGGAATGTGGTAAAGTAGTTCACATAGAAGAAAGAAGAAAAATCTTATGGAATGGAAGAGAAGATGGGGAAGGAATGGGGATGTGAGTAGGCCTTACTCTCATCAGAATTTGCTCAAAGAGGGAATAACATGCACACTCAAGTTGGTTTAGTAATATATTTTGCCCTGCAAGAAAGTGGGAGGGGAAGGGAATAAGGAGGGAAAGGCCTGAAGGAAGGAAGGGCAGATTGGGGGAAGGGAGAAATAAAAAGCAAAACATTTTTGAGGATGGTAAAGGTGAAAAAAGAACAAAAATAGAGTAATATCAAGGGGAGGGAATAGGATGGAGGATAATACAGTTAACAATAGTAATTGTGAAAGAAATGATGAACAGGATCCTATCAGAAGGACTTGTGAAAAATTCAAACCATTAACAGAGTAAGAACTGATGGTATCTGAATACAGATTGAAGTATAATTTTATTTGTTAATTTCTAAAGTTATTTTGTCTGTTTTCTTTCACAACCTGAATAATATGAAGATGTTCTGCATTATTGCACATATATAAACTTATATTGAATTAGTTGATTTCTTAGGGAGGAGTGAGGAGGGAGGGAAGAAGGAAATTTAGAACACAAAGTTTTAAAAAATCAATGTGAAAAATTTTGTGGGTTTGTAACTTGGAGAAAATTACAAATAAACAAAAAAATAAATGGACAAATAAATAAATAATTGAATGGACAAACAAATAAATAGATAAATAAATAGATAAAATCAATAAATAAAGGAACAAACAAGCAAACAAATAAATAAATTAGTGAATGAATGAATAAGCACAGAAATAAATAAAAATGCAAAAAAAAACCCCTTGACCACAAAGTTAAAATTTATTTTTACATGTAATTGGGGACAAACCAAATAGTAAAAAAAAAGATAGAACAAGGAAGAATATTATGCAATAAACTCTGATCTCTTTATAAGAAAACTGTTTTATTTGTTTATGTACTTCTTTCTGTACTTCTCTTTTGAGTTTTAATGTATTTTAGGTTTTTTATTTATATTCTTTTTTGACATTTCTATCATTACCTACTACTTAATGCTCCCAAATAAAAGCCCTTTCTTACAACTGATATCTATATTCAATCGATTCTTCTGTATTCACCAATATTCATCACCCAATCCTCTGCTTTAACCTAAAAAAAAAAATCCCCTCATCTCATGACCCAGCTGATGTGTGGCAAATGCAGGCAGTGCAAACCATATATCATCTGTTATTTGTTGCCATGAGGGTTTCCACTCCTAACCTTGAAATGCATTCAAAGAATCTTTCCTACTCCCTGATTTATATGGCAGCTTGAAAATTTTTCACTAGCCTTTGCAATCATGCTAATGGAATCATAATGATGCATTTGATACCAATGTGTCAGCTCACTGAAAGAGTATGGAAGTAGTTCTATTCCTCATAGTTTCTGCTTTTTATGAACATTTTTTTATTTTTCAAAAATAATATTAAACACTACCTAATTCACATTATACATGTCTTTGGTATAGGATTATTTTGAGAGACATATTAGTGTAGAGGATAGAGCAATGGACCTGAAGTTAGGAAGAACTCAGTTTGAATGCCCTCCTTAGATACTTAAAGTATGTACAACCCTCTACAAGTCACTTCAGTTTCCTCGCCTGTTCAAGGGAATAATAAAATATCACCTATATCAGTTAATATGAGGATAGAAAGAGATTATGTATAAAATGTGTTAAAATAATGATGTTCTATATGAATATTATCTATTATTTTGAAAGTCTATACTTGAGTCATTGTAAATAATGAAATATTAAAATAAGGAATCACAATCAAACATTTTTTTAAATACACAGAAGAAAAGAAATTCTGAAGGGGAAACAGGTAAGAGGGCAATACAGTTGTCAGTATAGCTTTAAGTGTCATATACCCTTTTATAGATATACATGTATATATACATACACACACACATACATGTATATATATATATATGAACAAGTTTTATGGTTTCATATACAATCTTCTTTTCTTCATATATTGAAATGTTTACTGATGTATGTCACTCACTCAACAAGTTTTTAATAAACATTTCCTTTGGGATAAACACATTTTAAATGTCAGACATCAAAAGAAAAAAAAACTTCACCTGCATGCAAGGAGCTTACATTCTAATGAGAAAAACAACATGTAAGCAATTAGGTAGTTACAAGATGTATGCAGAATAGATGGAAAGTCATCTTGGAGAAGACGGCTTTAAAAGGGTTGAGGGTGGGTAGGCTACTGGGACAGACTCATTCAATAGATGGTAATTTACCTAAGTCACAGAGTCATTAATATATTTTATAATAAAAAAGCAATTTTTAAGAGATTAAGCTTTTATCTAGCTTGTATAATTCATGGAAATGAATTTGCCAAATATGTTGTTTCTCCCACCCATTTAGGAGAAATGTCACCTTTATGGCAAACCAATGACTCTTTTTCTACCCAAAACACAATAGAGTTTATCTTATCTTCTTTATTCTTCTAACAACATGAGATTTGGCCATACATTATAAAATCCTCTGAAGTACTTTGTCCCACATGGTATTAGATAGCTTTAGAGATCCTAAATCTTAGATTTTGAACTTAAGCTAATTTGTCTATATATGATGACATGCATCATGGTGGCAACTAACAGCATTCAGTTTCAGAAATGCAAGTCAGAGAAATTACCTTATTATCCCACTTCTAAACATCACTGCAGTTTAGCCTTTCTGCAGTCCAACTCTGAAAACAGAGCAGTAATAGACAGGGGAATAAATGATGACTTTAAGTCTACCCAGGGCTATCTCCTCACTGCAGCTATGACAAGGACAAGGTGCCATTTTCCACGCTTGTCTGGATGCTTCATATCAATGTCCATTTGTGTAAGGATTGATGATATCGTGAGCAAGTGAAAAGATCAAACTGCTTTATAATGCTGTGTCAGTCAAACATTCAACTCCAGTAACAGGCTAATGTGAGAATTTGCCCTTGGTAGAGTGTCCCTTATCAAATAAGCTTGTGGAGTCCTTTGGTTTCCTTAATGTGCTCAGAAGAGAGAGAGAGAGAGAGAGAGAGAGAGAGAGAGAGAGAGAGAGAGAGAGAGAGAGAGAGAGAGAGAGAGAGAGAGAGAGAGAGAGAGAGAGGGGAGAGAGGCAGGCTTTAAAAACACCTTGGAAATTCACTGATCAGTTGAACAGTTGAACAAGTAAGACATTTAGGGATGACATAAGTCCTGAAACATTAGATTAGTGGAAAGGATTAGTTCCATTAATTCTTAGACAGTTAACATTTCATAAAGAAAAAGGTAATTAGCACTAAGATTGTGTTCAATCCCATGAGAAGTTGTTGGCCTTAATACTGCCTATAGGAGTTTCATACAAAGGTTACTGTTATTTATTGCACTGCCTTCCATCTTTAATAGGCCACTATTCAATAAAAATTACTAAGAACACTTTTCTGGTGCTTTCTTTAATATACAAAAATCAATGAATTGAAAGAAGTCCATCTGTTAAGGTCTAAAATATCTCATTTGCAGATATGCTTTTGCCCTGGATATAAATTCCAATATTTTCTTTAGAAAGAGCAGTGCTGAGCAATGATTTCATTTTAAGAATTTAACAAAAATAGTTGAAGGCTATTGATGAGATCATTATAGTGAGTTTAAATCCTTTGGAGTGAAAATAATTTATGAAGCAATTGACATTTGAATTCAATGTCTCTTAAAAGTCATAAGCTTTGTGACCAAAACAACAACAACAAAATGGGAAAAATAAGAATTCTACTCATGCCATGATGAAGTTCATGTAATAATTTTTAAATATACTATACATATACTAGGTCACATCAGAAAAAATATTTGTATGTTTTTTAAACAAAAATTACAATTAAGTATAATGCAGGTTTCTATTTTATTTTATAAGATCTGGGTATTGATGAAATCATATGGAAGCAAAATTTTTCATGTTCTAATATTGGCAGGATGGTGCTCTATCCACTGCTCCACCTAGCTGCCCCTATTTATCAATTCTTTCTCTGGAAATTGAATAGCATCTTCCATCACAGCTCCAAGTTTTTCGATTTTTTTTTTTGTAACGTCAGCCAAATCATCATTTCTTAAAACACAACAGTATTCCATTCCACAACTGAATGGCATATATGATTTTAACTAATACAATAGGTATAAGATAATAAAGTTATTTTGATTTGTATTTCTCTAATCAATAATTATGTAAAGCATTTTTTTTCATAAAGTATATATGGTTTTGATTGATTGACTGATTAAAAGCTGCTTGTCCTTTTTCTATGACCATTTATCACCTGGGGAATTATTCATGTTCTTATAAATTTGACAGAGTTATTTATATATTTAAGAAATGAAACCTGAAAGACTACAAAAAAAAATTCTCACAATTTTCTGCTTCCCTACAAATCTTGGCTACTTTGCTTTTATTTGTACAAAACCATTTTAATTTAAAATAAGTGATGTTATCCACTGATGCCTTACAATGCTATCTATCTCTTCTTTGTTCAAAAATTGTTCCTTTATCCATGAGTCCAACATGATAATATGTTTCATATCATTCTCATAATATCTCCCTTTATATCTAGGTCATGTATCCATTTTGACCTTATCTAGGTACATGGTTTGAGATATTGGTCTATTCCCAATTTATGTCAGCCTGCTTTCCAACTTTCCCAATATTATTTTTTACCAAAAAATTGTTATGCCCTAAAATTTGAATCTTTACATTCTTTTAAAACAATGTTACTCTAACTCTTTAATTGGTTATTGCATATTTACACTTTTCCACTAAACCATCTTTCTATTTCTTTGCCAGCACTATTTTGTTTTTATATTTACATTTTTCATTAGTTTCTTTGAAATTCTTGAATTTTGGGACTTCCAAATACATGTTTTTATTATTTTTCCAAACTTGGTAAAATATTTTCAATAATTTATTTGGCAGGACATTGAACAAATAGATTTCTTAGGTAAAATTGTCATTTACAAATTTTATTGGATTTGTCTATCCAGGAATAATTAATCTTCTCCAATTATTTAATCTGATTTGATTTCTATAAAGAATGTTTTTATAATTATGTTCATGTAATTCTGTGGTCTCTTTTGGCAGTTATATTCTCAGGTATTTTATACTATCTACAATTATTTTTAAATTGTCTAAAGGAAAATTAAATAACTTTGTTGACACAGTATAGTTTCCCTCTTTATCTTTTAATTACATCTATTTTAGCTTTAACTTTGAGATCATGATTGCTACCTCTCTTTTTTATATTAGCTGAAACACAATCAATTCTTCTCCAGCACTTTATTTTAACTCTGTGTGTATCTGTCATTTTAAATTGTGTTTCTTGAAAGAAACATATCATCATATATTTTAATACATTTTTTATCCATTTCAATTTTATAGGTAAATTAATCAATTCACATTCAAAGTTATAACTATTAATTGCATCTATGTTACTTCTTTTTTTTTTGTTTTTTTTTGCAGGGCAATGAGGGTTAAGTGACTCGCCCAGGGTCACACAGCTAGTTGTGTCAAGTGTCTGAGGCAGGCTTTGAACTCAGGTCCTCCTGAATCCAAGGCCAGTGCTTTATCCACTGTGCCACCTAGCTGCCCCCTATGTTACTTCTAATTACTCCATTGTCTTCCTATGCCTTAATCTATTCATCCCTCTAAAAATCCCTCCCTTATTCATCACAACCCTCCACTTTAATTTACCTATGTCTCTAAAAGATTCTCCCTTATCTCTTATCTTCTCCCTGCTTCTACTAAATATTCTTCTTTTTTTTTTTCTTTTTGGTGGGGCAATGAGGGTTCAGTGCCTTGCCCAGGGTCACACAACTAGTAAGTGTCAAGTGTCTGAGGACCAATTTGAACTCATTCCTCCTGAGTCCACTTAGCTACCGCCCTACTCCTAACACTACTAATTCTTAATTTATGTACCCTTCCAAAAGATGCTCCCTTATCCTATCCCCAAATCCTTTTATTTATGTATACATTTAGAAGACTACTATACCAATCTAAATGTCTATGTTGTTTCCTATTTTTCCCACTTAATAGTATTTTTTCTCCCTCCCTCTCTTTCCAAAGACATGAAGCTATAGGTTACACGTATATGATCTTGTTAACTATATTTCCACATTAGTCATGTTGTGAAAGAAGAATCAAAACAAAAGAGAAAATCCAGAAGAACACCCCCCCCCCAAAAAAAAAATCAAAATTGCATGCTTCAATCTGCATTCTGACTCCATAGTTCTTTCTCTGGATGTGGATAGCATTTTCTGTCATATGCCTTTTGCAATTGTATTAGATCATTGTATTGCTGAGAGGAGCTAAGTCTATCATATTTGATTATCACACTATGTTGCTGTTGTGGTGTACAATAGTCTCCTGTTTCTGTTCACTTCTTTCGGCATCAGTTCATGTAAGTCTTTCAAGCATTTTGTTAAAATCTGCTTGCTCATCATTTCTTACAACACTAGAATGTATTCCATTGCATTCATATACCACAACTTGTTCATCTGTTCCCCAATTGATGGACATCATCTCAATTTCCAATTCCTTGCCACCATAAAAAGAGCTGCTCTAAATATTTTGTGCTGTTTTTATGTTTTGTTTGGAATACATACCTAGTAGTGGTATTGCTGGATTGCTCTTTCCTCTTTAACCCATTTATGATGTTAGGGCCAAATTCAGCGTGGGACAGTTAATTGGGCAGCTCACTATAATATTGGGGTTCAGAAAATAATGGGGGACATCTAGGTCCAGAGTTTCCCCTTCTCCAATCTTCCTCTTTTTTCAGTTATGTCTCCCAGACTAATAAAAAAAGAGATTAACAGCCAGTTTTCCACAGACAAATCAGGTTTTATTAATGGTAACAAAATTTACAACACAAGTGGAGTTAATAAAGCCAGGTACAATGAGAAAGGGGATAGAGAAAGGGAAAAATATGTCCCATTTCCCAGATAGTTAGAATCTAAATCTCCAGGGTAAAAAAGGCCCCCAGGTACCTCGAATAATATCTACTTCCTCAAATACTCAGAACTGCCTGGGTCTGGCTAAAACTAACTCAAACCCTAAACTTGTTTCCAGCTCAGCTGACCTAACAAGCCAGCCTTGCTTCAACAACACAAACTCACCACCACCTGGAATCTGTAGTTCAAAGGAGAATCAGCTTTGCAGCCTCTCCTGGTTAGGTCTGAAGATCAAACATCACCAGCTCCTCTCTCTCTCTCTCTTAACCTTCCCCATCCCTCTCTGAGAGTACTCTCTCTTCCTTCCTGCCTCTCTCACAGGAAAAGTGGTTCTATAGCCAGGCTGAGTTTCCAATTGGTTTAACATACCCCCAGGGCTATCCCCATTATAATTTGGCCAGGCCCATGTGGGTGTGGGGCAACTCCTAGGTGGGGGTTAGGTACTTTAGTTTGATACTTTGACTCAGTGAATGTTGTTTGTTCTATAATCTCTTAAAGTACACACCCATCTTCTCTTAGGCTTTTAAAGCTTGCATCTTTCCAGTCTGATCATGATGAAACAAAGATGGGGTTATAACAACTCCAAATCACAATTAAATCCTTACAATGATGAGAGTAATGTTACAATACTAACAGACCTCCACTTCCATCTGCTTCTTCTGTGTGTGGTCTTCCTTTCATGACTCAATTTTATGAGATAATTGCTCCTTTTTACCTCTCCCTACTCAGTTTTATTTTCTTAGTATGACCCAAGCCTATTTTTTTCAAACTATCCAAGTAATTGTGACAGTTTTAAGAGTACTGATAACATTTTCACATGTAAGAAATAAACACTTAAACCTTATTGAGTTCCTTGTAATTGAGCTTTAATGTTTACCTTATATTTATCCTGGATCTTATATGTCAAATTTAATATTGAGTTCTGGTGTTTTAGTTACAAACACATAAAAGTCTTTCAGATTGTTGAATGTCCTTTTTATACAGTATTATATTTAAATGTGCTGGTAAAGTTATAATTGGTTGCAACCTGAGCTCTTTTGCTCTTTGATATATAGTTTTCCAAGACCTATGGTATTTTAGTGTAGAAACTCCTAGGTCTTATGAAATCCTGATTATATATCTACAGTATTTAAATTGCTTTATTTTTTTCTTGTTGCTTGGGATATTTTCTCCTTAAGCAGGGGGCTTTCAAACAGGGCTAGGATATTCCCATAAATATTCCTCCTGTGTTTTCTTTCAGGTGGTGATTGTTGAATTCCTATTTCTGATTTACTCTCTTTTTCTAGAACTCCTGGGCAATTTCCTTTAATAATTTATTATAGTATTATATCAAGATTGTATTTTTATCATAACATTCACATAATCCATCAATTTTTGTATTACCTCTTCTGGATTTGCTCTCCAGATTAGTCATTTTTCTAATGAGATGTTTCACATTCCCTTCTTTTTTTTCATTCTTTTTATTTTATGCTATTATGGTATCTTATAATGTCATTAGCTTCCTCTTGACCAATTCTATCCTTTAAGAAATTATTTTCTTCCTTAAACTCTTGGATCTCTTTTTCTAGTTTGTTGGCTTTGTTTTCATAATTTTCTTGATTTCTTGGATTGCTCTTATTTTTTCCTGATGTTTTCCTTCATTTCTCTATGATTTTTGAAGTTTTTTTGTTGTTGATGTTTGTCCGTGAAAATAGAGTAGCTTTTTTAAACTTCACTATCTTCCTCAGAATATGAACCCAGATCTTTTTTATCTCCATGACAGCCATCTATAGTGGGGTCCTTTTCTTTTTGCTTACTCATTTTTATTTTTGGTTTTGGTTTATTTTTTTCATATTTAGCAGTTTATTATTATAATCAGGTTCTAGGCCCAAAATGTGGGGAATGATGCCCTAGGCCTCAAGTTTTTCTTACTTTCTGAGGTTTTTTTCTGGGGACCCAAACTTGAGTTCTCCTCTATATCCCCAAGCCACAGTTAGAATCCCCTGCTGTCTTGTTCCACACTCTTCTTCTCTGAAGTCCCTCTGCTGGTGTATACTTCAGCTTTCCCTTCTGCTCTTGAACCAAAACCAGGGACTCTACTCTCCTGTGAGTGCCCACAGTCAGCAGGGTCCCTACATCTCTGCTACCATACTCACTGGGTTGTGTGTGTTCCTTATCACCCATAGCTATAGCGCAGGACTATTTTTGTTCAGCACAACTGGTCCTGACATTCCACCACAGCAGAGTGTCATTCAATCTTTCCCTACTCAGCTGTAGGGGGTGGATAGATGGTACAGTGGATTGAGCACTGGCTCAGGAGTCAGGAGGATGTGAATTCAAATATAATTTCAGACACTGACTAGCTGTGTGACCTTGGCCAAGTCATTTAATCCCTAGTCATCCTGATGTGTATCTTGCCGCCACTGGACTCAGGTGGCACCGGAGGATAGAATGAGCTTGTTGACCTGCACAGCCCTTGCTTACTTAAATCCAATTCACTGCAAGTCATGATATTACCCTTATTTCATGGTCTAATTAGAGAACAAAGGACAAATAACAACAACAACAACAACAACAATTCAGATGTAAAACCTCCACACTGTCCTTGAGGTGAAGCCTAGGTAATGCTTACCAACCCAGATACCCATGCAGCTTGTTGGCTTGTTTTTTGTTGATTCAGTAAAGTCAGCTAGTAACATCAATCTCCCCAAACCTCTTCTGTGGATTGTCAAATCTTTCCTAATTTCCTTTCAAATTGTCTTAGGACAACTGACTTACCACACTTTTACTTATTTATGCCATTCTAAGTTCACTTTGAAGCAATGTTCTGCCTTTTGTTGTGGAAGAAATATGGAGAAACTGTAATTTTCTGACCTACTCCACCATCTTTCCAGAATCCTCTCCTGAATACTCCTAATGAAAAACGTTTGAGTGCCTCCCAATTGTCTTTAGGATAAAATACAATAAACTCTGATGAGCATTTCAGCCCTTCACAATTGGCTTCTGTAATTTTATTTATTTATTTAGATTTTATTTTATATTATTTTTGCAGTGCAATGAGGGTTAAATGACTTGCCTAGGGTCACACAGCTAGTAATTGTCAAGTGTTTGAGGTCAGATTTGAACTCAGGTCCTCCTGAATCCTGGGCTGGTGCCTTTTCCACTGTGCCACCTAGCTGCCCCCATTCTGTGTTTTTTTTTTAAAATATGAATTATACATTAATATTCCTCATTCATTGTACTTTTTACCCATATGGAATTACTTACTATTCTCCATTCATGGTAACCATCTTTATATAGGCTATTTTCTGCTTGAGTCAGATAAATTGACTCCCAAGAAACAATCATTAGATTTTCAGTGTGAGTTATAAATTTATACCTTAGAAATGAGCAAATGCCAAAAATCATGACTTGATTTATTGATTTGTTGATTGTCTGTACTTGAAGTCGAGTACAAGTGTTAATAATGCAGACTATACATCATATTATATCATGTATGGGATTTTTTTCTACTGAAGCAGGTATTAAACATGTAGCATCACACTCTTTCTTAGAATGTTATCTTTTTTTTCATCTAAACTTCTTGAACCCTTAATTTCCTTTAAGCTCAAGTGACACTTGCTTTAACAAATATTTACTGATTCTCCATTTAAGTGTTCCCTACCAGGTCACTGTGCTTTTATCTGGTAAATAGCCTATATATTTATCTGTGAATATTTTGAATTCTGAGTCTGAAAGAATACAATATCATTTAGGACATGGAATATTTCAATTTTCCATTAAAATCTTTGCCCTCTCCTAATCTAGCACTGTATAAGGCAAGCAATAAACACTTAATGCATGTTTGCCATTTCAATAAATGTTGATTAATTACAAATGCACCAATATCTGTTGCATAGGAAAGAACTGGAGTTAATAAACTGACAAAGCCCTTCAAAACACAAAAGTATATAAATTGATATTCAAAGATAAAGAGGGCCAAGGGAAGATAGTGAAATGTATGTTGCAAAAATGCCAATGTTTATTTATTACTTTGAAGCCCCATACCTATATGCCACAATTATTTTTATCAGTACATATTTGGAAAGCATTCAAATGTCAAAATACATAATTTAATGAATTAATGTATACATATATAAAATTATCTATATCTTCCCTGATAAAAACCCAATATTAAAATGAAATTTGTATATAAAACCCAACTATCTATGTACAGCAAAACAATAACTAGTTAAAACTAAAATTCAAAAATTAGCATCTGATTAAGAGAAAGCAAACTAAAAATGAGGACATGAGTGAAACAACTGCAACAGCTTCAATATTATATATTTTGATATAATTATTGATTGTAGAAAATTGGATGCTTAAAAGATAAAAATGTTAACTTTGTTACACTTTATCAAAGTGTGACTATTATAATGCATTAATCATGAGGAAGAGACTAAAAGAAAAAGACTCCAAACTTCTGCAAACAGAAATGACTTAATCTGTCAATCAGAGAGAGAGAGAGAGAGAGAGAGAGAGAGAGAGAGAGAGAGGATAGTCAAGAGCAGCATTAATTTTGGACTATAAAAACCCATGTCTAAAACCCCACAAAAGATAAAACTTATAATCAGCATTATTGAATCATAAATAATATATTGCCAAGTAAAGCAATCTTGGCACAAGGCCAAAGTAAGCCATATTATTCATAGATGAAACTGGTTCGAGCATTTAAAATACATTTAAAGTGAGACACATTTGTCAGCATTTCTATAGCAGTTGGCTTTAGTCTTCATTAACAGAGTAACCTTCACATTTTGCCTAATACAAATCACCATTTGTTGTGTTTCAAGTACTAGAAATTGGGATTAGGAATATGAACTTGGAAAGGCCAGTTGGGTAAGATCCAATATGAAAAAATAATTTTTTTTTCTGTTTCCAAATCTTAATTTAAAAATTCTTTCATAAAATATTTCAGGAAGAGACATATTAGACAAATGAGAAAAAAGAAATTAAACAATATTAATACAAGATAAGTTAATGAGAGCATCAATTACCTACATTTTACCTTCACAAGTGTATGATGCCCTTTTTTATCGTCTGACTCTGCCAATGGTGCAGTCCTTTATGATTTTGTTCCAAGACTGTTCCAAGACTATTTGTTTCAATAGACTTCCATTTAGTCACCCTTTTTCAATTCTTTCTCTACTTCAGTCCATCCTCCTCTTCTCAGCTAACAAATTATTCTTCTCTGACAATGTTGTATCCCTTACCCAATGTTAAAAAAAATAATTGAGTGGGTCCCTATCTCCTCCATTATCACATATTACATCTTCTCTTTTGTATTTGAAGTCCTTTACATCCTGTCCCCTCCTTATCTTTCTAGTCTTCTTATACACCTACACACAGACATGCACAACTTCAAAAATCCAATAACACTGGCCTCCTTGTTTTCCTTGCTTAAGACACCCCACCTCTTTACTCTGGGCCTTTTCATTGGCTGTCCCTAATGACTATAGTTTCTCTTTTCTTAGACACACCTCCTGCCTTCCATTGTTTCCTTCAGATCTCAGCTAAAATTACACCCTTCCTGATCTCAAGTAATATTATTTCTTTCTCTCTATTATTATCTCCAATTTATTTCATATGCATGCACATATATGTATCTATATACATACTATATGTGTATGTATAAACTATATGTGTGTATATAGATTATACAATATTGTTTTCATGTTGCAAGTTCTTTGAGAGCAGGCACTGTCTGTTTCCTTTCTTTGTATCATCTATGCCTAGCAAAACACTTGTCACAAAGCAAACACACAATAAATGCTAATTAACTACTAAAACCTATTTTTAAAACTTTACAAGATTATCTTTAAAAAGACAGATAATGCATGTTAAATGTGTTCTGAAGGTAAATATTAAAGGAGAATCAAGGGATTAGGCAGGCTTTTATCTATTTTTTTTTGTTTCAGATATCCAACAATATTTCATACTGCCTAACTTTAGGACATGACACCCAGTCCTATTGAAACTAAACCCACTGAATTACATCCCCAAAGACAGAGTTCTGAAGGACCTAAACCATTTACCTCTGGATATTTTACCATATCCTTTACTGATTGACAAGTATAAAAGCCTACTATATCTATCCAACCCTAGATATGCAGTTATACTTCATCCTAACCAACTTTCTGCCACAACATCCTGCCTTACTTACTCTCCAGAGCTCTGTCTTTTAAAGACGTAGTTCAGTGAGTGTAGAGATGTTGGAAGGTGTAAATAGAATGCAGAACATATTTATGATCAATTGCTATTACACATTGCATAAGGCCTTGTCAAGTGATTATGACTAGAAAATGAATAATAGTGAGACTGTGATCAAATGATAACAGATTGATAGCTCACATCTTATATTGTTACCTATGTAATAATGAAAGTTATAAAAACTGTCCTCAGGCATTTTTCATGGGCTCCCTACTGTGGAATTAAAGGAGGAATCAGACAACAGTCACAGAGAAATGAAAAAGTATGGGTGGATTGTTCTCCCCTACCACTGGAAGGATTATTCCCATCAATAAGTTCAAAAGCACTGAAATGTGGCTGAATGCAAGTTTGAGTGATTTGCCATATTTATTTCCCTCAAGTCAATTAGTGCCACCCTTTTAGGTGAAATTGTCTACAGGAATCAGCAGATAAATCATTATTTCATTGTGTTGGGGACAGCTAGGTGGTACAGTGGATAAAGCCCTGGCCCTGGATTTAGGAGGACCTGAGTTCAAATCTGAATTCAGACACTTGACATTTACTAACTGTGTGACCCTAGGCAAGTCACTTAACCCTCATTTCCCTGCAAAAATAATTTAAAAAAAAATGACCTTGTGTTTGGTATAGTAATCTTACTAGATATTTTTACTGTTTAAAATTTGCATCTCTACCTTTGAGATTTTGTTTGTTATTGGTATACCTTACAAGTAACCCAAAATTCTTGAGAATGTAGCAACTGCTGAATTTTTTAAATAAGAAAACTTCTTACCAAGGTCATGGTTAATCTGTAATGAATCATCATCTATCATTATTTTAATATGATTTTATATATTCAGGAAACTTATACTACTTTAAAGATTCACTTACAAAATGCCCCTCATCCCACGTGAAAACACCCATCATAAATAGAATCAAATGCTTTCAATTTACAAGAGGATGCCTGCATATTTTTGGTCTTGTAACCAAATAATTTATTGCTTACATATCTAAAACAGTCTATACATAGAAGATCAACCATGCACATTTTCCTCAAACAAGATAAACATTTTTCAAAGGCCTATCAAAAGGCTACTTAAAGAAGATTTATGCCCAAGTCAATTAATCACAGCAACTCAGCAATATTTTCTTTTAATGTTTTTATTAATAATTGTTAATTACTGAAGTTTTCTTGTGGTGATGAAGAAGTCATTTGGATGGTTTTCTTTTTCTTTAGTTGGCCTTGTTATAGTCAAAACCTTTAATTTCACTGACCTGAAAATCTCCTCAAATGTATAACATTCCATTATTTCATTACAAAAAGATCAACAATTTATTTTATATTTACTGTCTTAGAAAGTTTCCTGGGATCATTGAGAATTCAAGTGACTTGCTCATGCTTATATGGTTAATATAATAAGAGGCAGGGCATGAAGGCAGGTATCCATGACTCTAGGTCCAACCCTCTATTCACTATCCAATGATGCTTATTATTAACAATAAGAAAGATGGATTGCTTTTTGAAGTCATATCTGCACATACACAATAAAGTCATTAATGTAGAAAATCCTTTCTTGTAATTCATAATTCAATCCAGCTGGGAAGAAGTTTACTTTTACACTTTCTAAGAAGAAGAGATTTGCTAAGCAAATTGATATAGTTATATAAACAAGAAGTCAGGAGAGTTCTCAGCCCTATTTAAAAGAACTAGCTCTTTTTTTTTACTTCCTAAACAGTAGCTATTTGCATATGATTAATATTCCATGTACTTCTAAATACAATCTCATTGGAGCCAGCATTGCAGTTCTACTGGGCAATATTTTCTTAGTAGTGCTTTGGCTTACTTGAAAGTAAAGTTCTGCTTCATGTAGTGCATGTCCAATATACAAATTAATTTTGTTAAATTACTTTTCAAGGCTACACCTAAACATGAGATAACTCTATTTGCCTTTCTCAAACAACTTCTGCTATTATATTTATAGGATTTTAAAAACCTGTTTCCTTTTACCGTACTGCTAAAGTAAATTCACTATTTGAATCTACTTAGGTTGAATTTACTTGAATCTACTAGTTGAATTCAGTAACTAATTGTGTTCATTTCATGTGTTCATTTGACCATTTCTCTTTTTCCATGGTCTTGAGTTGTCATCATATTCTTGTCTTTCCTTGAAATAGGTAAGTAGCCACAATAAACTAATTTTTGCTCACCCAAAAAATAGAGTGGGGAAACTTCTTTAAAAAGACAATTTACTTACTGGCTGTGTGACCCTGGGCAAGTTACTCAACCCTCATTGCCCTGCAAAAAAAAAAAAAAAAGACAATTTAATTTTATTATTGCATCCACTGTAGTTTTACCTGTTACACTTAGTACATGGAAAGAATACTGTCAAATTAAAGATCCAGATGTAAGGGGAAAGGGATTATTAATACAACTATGTTTTAATTCTCCTCCAGTGACTTGTCTTTACAATGCCTAAATTTTACCATTACAAAGCCCATTTTTTGTATAGTACTGAGTTCTTAATATAGCATTTTATTCTTTTATCATTTCTGTTTGCTGAGTCTACCAGTCAAAAGTAAATAAACTCTCTAACAGATAAGATAAATAAATTAAATGAAATAATAATTTAATTAATTAACATGTCACTGAGTGGTAACCTTTCAGAATCCATAATTTTAATGTCTTTGTTTAATCCTATATATAGTTTGTATGTATCTGTTTGTTTTTTGTCTTCCGTATTAGATTATGAGCTCTCAAAAAGCAAGGACTTTATTTTGGCTTTTTTCATATCCCCAGCACTTTGCACAGTGCCTAGAATATAGTATGTGCTAAATAAATGCATCCTGATTGACTGACCTTTTGGAAATAACTTTCTGTACTTAGCTAAGAAGTTCCACAAAAAGTAGCCATAGTCTGCATCTTCATCCAGAACTTGACAGGGTTTGCAGAAAATTCAAACTGCTAGCCTAGCCTTAGGTAGCCTAGTTTCACTTCTAAACCATGAGACATTGGAATAGTACTTCTATAGAGAGCATATACACATGCACATATACATACATACATACAAATTGGACTTCTTTGTTTCTGAAAAAAGTGATTCTTTTTAAAAAAAAAGTCTTTTCATGGGGTCTTTTCCCTTCAACAACATAATCTGAAGAGGTAATCAATTTAGAAGTATAAGTTTCCTTAAAGATTTCTTAATCCAATCCCTTTATTTTGTAGATGAGGAAACTGAAGTTCAGAGACTTTAAGTGACTAAGTAAGGTTGTAAAATATTACACCAATAATAGACATATAGATAAATTTCTATGAAGTAAACATAAGTACCAGTCACTATGCCTTATGATGGGTATAAAAATATTAGCAAATGGTTTGTACTCTTAAGGAGCTTACCATCTAATGGCAGAGTAAGATACATAAAGAGGAGCTGACCTTCATGGGAGTAGAGGGCTACTTGTGAATAGGTAAAGGAGTAGAGAATGAGGACTAGAGCTGGCATGAAAGGACCAGAGTATAGAGGCATGTCTAAGGTGAAAATGTTGCTATTGGGGAGGTAAAGTTTAGAGAGACACTATGAAATGATTTGTTATTCAAAATTTCAATTTATACTTGACACTTCCAGAATAATACCTATTTTTAAAGTGACATAAACTTCCAATAAATACCATTTTAAAACATAGTGTTGTAACTAATTTTTTTTAAAAATTCACTTAATTTCAAAAAACTAAATGCCTGCATTTATTGCAAAATATAAATTATAAAAAATATGCAAAAGACAGACCCAGGATTATATTCTTACTCAGCTTTTACTTCAGTGTTCTGCTGACATTCATTCTTTCTATGTGGAAATAAAAAAATCCTCTATTGTTTGACTAGTCAGTTATTGCTATTCCTCTGAGACTGACAAAGATGGTGAAGTAGAAGGAAGCAGTGCTCCTTGCAACTTATAGGATAAAGATTTAAGAAAAGAATAAGACCAACTAGTGATTGGGGAATTTAAGGACAAATGTTTTATTTAACCTCTCAAGATCACATATGTAGCTCAAAGATACAGTGGCCCAAAGAATAGGAGTTGTGAAACAGAGATAGGTCAGTAGTTATGCCACTGAGCCCAGAAAGAATATTCAATTAAATCTTTGGTTCCAGATTAGAGATGGTCTAGCACTTCTGTTGTTCTGATCCAAGAACTGTATCTGATTACTCCAGGACAAGTGTTCAAGCTACTGAAATAGAAGACGGTCTATAGTTGTGTTACTATGGACTTCAACGGCTTTTCAGTTAGCTCAACATAGGTAGAAGATTGTAGTTGTGCTGCCTAGATCGAAACTAGGGTCTGAAGCCTGAAAGCTAAACATGTGGGGGTACTGATCAGACTGTGCAACAGATTACATGATATAGGATCTAATGCAGAAATATGTTTAATGCGATTGTACATATAGAACCTATATCAGATTACTTGCTGTATTGGGGAGGAGAAAGGGAGGAGAGGTAGGGAGAAAAATCTGGAACTAGAAATCTTATAAAAAGAAATGTTGAAAACTATCTCTACATGTAACTACTTTATTTTTCTAGCTCCAAAGAAGCAGGACTTTTTGTTTAGTATAGTTTTTTTTTTTCATCCTCAAAGATTTGTTCTCAAATAAAGTTATTGAGGAGTAGCAAAGATCTTTGTAAAACAGATTGTAACTCCTCACTAATCCCCACTAGCATATAAAATGGTAACATCTGCATTTAAATGACATCTTTATCTTACTCATTCATATGAAAGTGTACTAAAACCTTAAATTCTGTTCTGGAACACCAATCTGAAACTAAAGGACATCCCATTTCACAGCATTTCTCTAACAACTTGTTTCTAGTTGTTGTCAAACCAACAACACATACCCTGTGGTCTGAGTACATCATTCAAATAACTTGTGTCTAAATGCCTAAAAAGGAAATTGACTTAAAAGTCCAACAGCCAGATTTACAAAATGAGAACAGGGGTCTTGTTATTGGAGACTTTCTGCTATCCTTTGTAAATATGCCAGCTGAACCCCAGCTGAACTTGTTTCCCCTGGCTTCACTTGTGGGTTCACACCATCTGTGCACTGGAACTAAATGATAATTATTAGCATTCATTTAAGAAGCCAGATAAGCAATTGGTTTTGTTGTTGTTGCTGCTGTTTTATTTTTTTTCAATTTGCTATGAACTCATTCTCTTAACTCCAGGCTAGCAGTTCCAAAATGAATGTGCCACAGCTTCATATAGAAAGATGACCATAAGGCATGCACTTTAAATTGCTACGTTTTTATACCCTTTCCTGCAATAAGTCATGAATTGAATTAGAGCATACACATTTCAATTCAAGAAGGTTTTGATGTAAACCTTCTATTTGCTAGGAACAATGCTAGGTGCTTGGTAAACAAAGAAAAAGTACTTTCTGTACTAAGAATATTACATTCTATGACTTTTCATTTGAACCTCTTTAGACCCATCAGGCTTTTACAAAATAACAAAATTTTACATTAGTTCTATAAAATAGGGTTCTTCTCTGTGAGAATCTAACTGGCCTAAAAGCCAATTTTGTTGGCCTTATGTATTATATTGTAAATTGAAGAGCACAAGAAAAGTACCCATTCTCAATATGTGGACCATTTGATCTCACTGACTTTCCAAAAAACATATACTTGGGGAGTATATATAACCAGAGTAAAAGTTCGAACTATATACATATGTACATACATATGTATCATGTATGGATTATGTATGCATATGTGTATATAGATATTGTATATATGTACATATGTATATCTTTTATGTTCAGGAGAGAATTAGTGCTAATTGAACGCTTTTCAGTTGATGGACTTACTAATATTTGGCAATAATGTCCTCTTTTCCATAAATATCAGTGTTAGGATTTTGTGGTACTTTTTGTCCAGACTTATGAATAAAGTGTGTGTGCATATGTGTGCCTGTATGTGTGTGTGTAAATTCCATGTTTTGATTCAGAGCAGAGAAGAGAGATGTAAGGAATTAGTATAATCCATACCTAGAAAAAATTCAAGTTTCTTTCCAAAGACTTTCACTATATAGTTCATTGGATTTACACATTGAAAAGACCTTAAAGACTGTATACTCCAGTTTACATATGTAGAGACCAGTATACAGACAAAGTGATGAATCAAATCATACAAAGTATAATTATAACACCTGGACTTGAACCAATATGTTTCGCAGTATAAGCAATCAGGTGCTCTTCCACTATGCCATTCTATCTAGTTACATTTGATGTTAGAAATATTCATCTCTCTACTCCACCCTAATTTGTCCTTTCCAAGGTGATTGATTTACTTTAAAAAGCTTGTTAAATTCAGTTCCAAAATGTCTATCCATCTTGTGTCTACATGGATACAAAAGAAATTCATATTGTAAGATTGCAGTTCATGCTATGATTTGTGTTTCTTTGTATGTTTCTCACAGAGTTGCTGGGCTTTTCTTTAAGATAGGCTATTTAGTTTTCTATTTTATTTTTTTTTTCAAAAATACTTTGAATTTCAGGAATTCCGCAATTTCTGAAATAACTGAAAAAAAGTTATAAAATGTAATTCACTACCTTTCAGTTGTATGTAAAAGTAAGTGGAAATTTTGTAGCCATATAAATTTATGCATAAAATATAACACTTTCTATGGTGTCTTACCTAACAAGTAAACTTACTTTCTGAAAACATGCTTATTAACTTGCCAGTGCTAAAAATTATAAAATGAAACTATCTTAACATATATATGTATGTGTATATATATATATATACATATATATGTATATATACATATATATGTATATATGTGTGTGTATGTGTGTGTAAATGTGTGTGTATAAACTCTGATTTACTAATCCTTTCTCCAGCAGTTAATTCTGTGTTGGTAATAAAAGTAGCTATAATACTTTGACAAAGAGTAGTGAATAGTTCCATAAAATCTATGTAGTTTGAATAGTCTCATAATCTCTTTGCAGTTTGGGAACAGAATGGTTGCTGTTATTGTGTGTATTATTATTGATTCTGATCATTTAATTATCAGCCAAATTTAATCCACATATTTATTGTGCAAGCTCACATAGATTTTAAAGCAAACATCCACAGAAAGATACCTTAGGGAAGAGTCTATTTTACTGACATAATTAAAAAGGAGGCTCACGAGTCATAACACACATCATTGTGAATTATTAAGCTAAAATATATTTGAAGAGAATTATGTGAATTTAAAAGATAGTGCCTGATAGGAAAGAAAGTCAAAATTAAAGTACCACTGTCCTGAGATTCAGAGACTGTTCAGATGCTGAGAAGGATGCTGGTTTGGAAGGCTCCCTAAGGAAATGAATTTAGGACTATGTAGATGACTAACAATATAAGGTGTTTAATATCTTGTTAGAAAGAGGGGATTGGGACTTAGATATGAAATGAGAGTTGGAAATGTGTCTTTGTTGTTGCTTTTGTTTAATTTGGAAGAAATAAATTGCCATAGCATGATGCTAAATATGAAACAAATAAATGAATGAAAGTTAATAGGATAATGGCGAGTCTTGTCAGACTGTCATATATTATATAAATACTTCAGGAAGATATTGTATCTTCTGATTCTCCACATAAATTTTTCACAAAATTTCAAAAAGAATTCACAAAACAATAAATCCAAATCCTTGAGATATAAAATTAAAGTATTGTATCATCATAATACTATTATCAATATTTTTATGCTATAGATCTGTTTGACAGTAATTTTCTTAGGATGATGATCATGTCTGGTTACATATCCTATCATTATAACATGACTCTTTTGCCCCTGTATCCTCCCAACCCTCATGTCTTGCCAACCACAAAAGGAGAAGGGTCAATTTTCTTTCTAAGAATAGAAAAAAGGAAAATATAATAGAGGATGATGTTGAAAGGCTTTGATGTAGAGAATTTGGGAGAAGAGGCATCTTGTCATGAATGATTGCAATTTTAAGTAGGGTTGAGGTACTGACAGAGAGGAAGGTGGAGGGGAGTAGAGTGGGAGGCTTGAACATAGAAGAAAACTTTGGGAAGAGTTAGAATAGGGTGAACTCCCACATGAAAGAAACAGGCAAAAGCTTATGGAGTTGGGAGAGATATGGGGGGGGGGGAGTTGGGGGAGGAGCATGGCAATAAATGAACCTTACTCTTATCAGAATAGGCTCAAAGACATTGATCTCATCAGAGTTGGCTCAGGGAGCAATTAACATACACACGCAATTGTGTAGAGTAATCCAAGATGGGCAGTGAATGAGTTTTACACTCATCAGAATTGGCTGAAATACCTTAATCTCTTCAGAATTGGCTCAGGGAAGGAATAACATATACCCTGCAGGAAAATAGGAGGTGAAGGGTTTAAGGAGGTAGGGGTGAAAGAAGGTAGGGCAGATTGGGGGAGGAGGCAGTCAGAAGCAATTCCCTTTTGAGGAGGGATAAGGTAAAAGAACATAGATAATAGAGTAAATATCATGGGGAAGGGAATAGGATGGAGGGAAAGACAGCAATAGTAACTGTTAAAAAGAGAAAAGAAAAAATGTATAAAAATATTTATAGCAACTCTTTGCAGTGGCTAAGAATTAGAAAATCCAAGGAATGCCCTTCAGTTGGGGAATGACTTAAAAAGATGTGGTATATGATTGTAATGGAATATTATTGTGCTATAAGAAATAACAAGCAAAATCAGGGAAACCTGGAAAGACTCATATGAAATGATGTATAGTGAAGTGAGCAGATCCAAGAGAACATTGTGCACAATGTCAGCATTATTGTCCTGTGTGCAATTGTGAATAACTTAACTTCTCTCAGCAATACAATGATCCAAGACAATCCCAAAGGACTAATGATGAAGCATATTATCTACCTCCAGAAAAAGAACTCATTGATTGAACACAGACCGAAACATGCTATTTTGTGCTTCCTTTTTAGTGTGAGTCTTTTTTATATAAAATGACTAATATGGTAATGTTTTACATAATTGCACATGTATAACCTATATTTGATTGCTTACCACCTCAGGGAGGAGGGGTGGGGGAGTGAATGAGAGAGTGATAGAATTTGGGACTCAAAACCTTAAAAAATAAACAAAAAAACAAATAAATGAGTTAATAAATAAACAACAACAACAACAAAACACACATAAGTCTGTAGGATATCAACATGGATAAGGAAGACTCCAAGTCTAAGAAGACATTTGAAGGATGTGAGGAATTAAAGATTGTGATCTACATCCTAAATTCTTAGAGAAAGAAAACAGAAAGTTCTGGAAGCCAGTAAATAAAGACAACTGGTTTATGGATTGTGATATATTATATATCATATATTTGCACACATATATATGTATATGTATATGTGTGTGTGTGTGTGTATATATATATATATGAATTATTTACCTATGTTGCATGAACATCATAAACAATTCCATATCCTGTCTTTGTCAGAACTTTTACTAAAAATGTCCCTTGCTGGGGCAGCTAGGTGGCGCAGTGGATAGAGCACCTGCCCTGGAGTCAGGAGTACCTGGGTTCAAATCCGGCCTCAGACACTTAACACTTACTAGCTGTGTGACCCTGGGCAAGTCACTTAACTCCAATTGACTCACTAAAAAAATGCTAAATCAGTAAATTTCTTTGCTCCAATTTCCTAATCTGTAAAATGAGGATAGTAATAGAGCTTAAATCTTAGAACTGTTATGAAGATCAAATGAGAAAATATTTGTAAAATGCTTTTCAAACCTTAAATGTTAATTAGTTAAAAAAAATATTATAATTACTGGTTCAATAAGCAAGGGGCTTGAAAGAAAATTTAGCCAGTATTATAGAAGTTTTCCAAGGTTGTAGTGATTTTTGGAAGATCCTGGTTTCCGTACCTGAAAAATGGAGAGAATATGAGAAAGGCCTAATATTGATCAGTTTGTTTCCCATGGAATAGTGAGAACTGGGGCCCAATGGAAGGAAAAGTTGAAGAGGAATCAGAGCACGAGAGGAAGAGGCCTGACATGGATAGGACTGAAAAATGGTAAAAGGGAAAAAGTGAGTTTCTACCTAGGCAACTACAGAATTGAAGTACAGAATTTTTGAATGCAAAAAAAAAAAAAATTGATGTCCATAGGGGTAGTGGATTTTCAAATATGTCCTAGATGGAATGGTCTTTGTGAACTTCTGCAAAACTGAAAATGATGGCTTTTCAAACACTGAGAGAAAGGCAGATTATGGCAGGAATTGAAAATGTGATAGACTTAAATGACCAAATGACTATTAGGGAAAAATAGATAGAAAGAGGCCTACAGTCCATGTCCTCATTCTGGACTGAGGCTGCTGGCCAGGCAGACTGATGGAAAGGGACTAGAGTAGTATTAAATAACTTTCTAAAATCCAAACTATTAAAAATTGGATTATCTCTATAAAACAATGTAATGGGTTTCTCATTGCCTCTAGCAATGAGAAATATTCAAACAAATATGAACAATATTCCCTTCCTAACATATCACATTTTGTCTCAGGCTTTGCTCAACCCACAGTTGTACCAGAGTTCCTCCTACACATTCAAGTGTTTCTAATTCTCTCATGTATGCTGAAGTGCCTAATAAATGAATTTTATTAATCTCACTGCTTGTTTTTAGGTAATATTAGACACTATCTAGCCCCAGTGTGCTTTGAAGCTATATAAAAAAGGAGAGGAGGAACAGGAGCAGAAAACAGGGAAAATAAATGGGGAAAGAAGACTGAAGACCAGGAAAGAAAAGAAGATGAACCACCTTTTAAATTTCATAGCATTTGAAAAGTCCAGAATTCCCTAACTGATGGACATCCTTTCAATTTCCAATTATTTGCCACTAGAAAAGAGCTGATATAAATATTTTTTGTACATATATGTCCTTTCCTTTTTCCTTTTCCCTTTTTGTAAATCTCTTTTTTGGATACAGACTTAGTAGTGTATTACTAGGTCAAAGAGTATTCATGGTTTCATAACCCTTTGGCCTGTAAGAAAATAATGGGTTTTGGGATGCCCAGAGGCCCAGCTCAAGGGGATAATATTAAGATGGATTGGATTAACTTTGCTGAGTAACTCACTTAAAATTAACTTAATTAAAACCACACCTATCTGAAAGCCTGGCCCTCAGAGGGTGTGTTCTCTGAAGTCAGACTTCAGCACATTCTGCTCATAGATCACCCTCAAGCCAAGTAAAACAATAGATTTGAGTGATGCTAGCCAATTAGCTTTAAGTAGTGTGTAAGCGCTGCCTCCCCTCCAGACCCACAGGAAACTTCTACTCATACAGTCACAGACACTTGCTTTTTCAGTCTGATACAGGAAGGATGTGGAGGCACCTTGTTCTCTCTCTCTCTCACTCTTCTTTCCTAGGTTCATAAGGCTTTTGAACTTTCTGAGCCATGTGCTCTCTCTCTCTCTCTCTTTACTATTGTTTAATATATTTTAATAAATGCTTAGGCGCAGCTAGGTTGTGTAGTGGATAGAGCACCAGCCCTGGAGTTGGGAGGACCTGAGTCCAAATCCAGCTCAGACACTTGAAAATGTACTAGCGGTGTGAACCTGGGCAAGTCACTTAACCCCAATTGCCTCACCAAAAAAAAAAAAATGTTTAATGCCCCACAACTGGTGATAAAGCCTCTAATTTATAAGTAGTACTATATTAGGAACTGCAGCTAAGTTTGACCTTTTAATATCCCAAATTATTTATTTTTCTGCTTTACCTTTTTATGCTTCTCTTGAGTCTTGTGTTTGAAAATCAAATTTTCTATTCAGCTCAGGTCTTTTTATCAAGAATGTCTGAAAATCCTCTATTTCATTGAATGCTCATTTTTCCCCCTGAAGGATCATACTAAATTTTGCTGGGTAGGTGATTCTTGGTTATAATCCTAATTCTTTTTGCACTCTAGAATATCCTATTCCAAGCCCTATGATCCTTTAATGTAGAAGCTTCTATATCTTGTGTTATCCTGACTGTGGCTCCACAATGTTTGAATTGTTTCTTTCTGGCTGCTTGCAATATTTTCTCCTTGACCTGGGAGCTCTCGAATTTGGCTATTATATTTTGGGGAGTTTTCATTTTGGAATCTCTTTCAGAATGTGATGGGTAGATCCTTTCAATTTATATTTTACCCTCTGGTTCTAGAATATCAGGGCAGTTTTCCTTGACAATTTATTGGAAGATGGTGTCTAACATTTTTTTTTTCTTCTTCTTTAATCATGACCTTCAGGAATTCCAATAATTTTCAAATTATCTCTCCTAGATCTAGTTTCCAGGTCAGTTGTTTTTCCAATGAGATATTTCACATCAATTTCTATTTTTCCTTTCTTTTGGTTTTTGTTTTATTGTTTCTTGATTTCTCATAAAGTCATTAGCTTCCATTTGCTCTATTCTAATTTTTAAGGGGTAATTTTCTTCAGGAAGCTTTTGTATCTCCTTTTCCATTTGATCAATTCTGCTTTTCAAGGCATTCTTTTCCTCGTTGACTTTTTGTACCTCTTTAACCTTTTGACCTAATCTGTTTTTAAGGCATTATTCTCTTCAGTATTTTTGGTTTCTCCTTTACCAAACTGTCAACTTCTTTTCATGGTTTTCTTGCATCATTCTCATTGATTTTTCCATTATTTCCTCTACCTTTCTTTTTTATTTTCAAAGTCCTTTTTGAGCCCTTCTGTAACCTGAGACCAATTCATGTTTTTCTTGGAGGCATTTGATGTAGAAGCTTTGAATTTGTTATCTTCTTCTGATGGTGTATTTTGATCTTCCTTGTCACCATATTAACTTTCTATTATCAGACTTATTTTCTGTTTGCTCATTTTCCCCGCCTATTTCATGACTTTTAACTCTCTGTTAAAATGAGACACTGCTTCCAGGGTGGAAGGTGTATTGTTCCAAGCTTCAGAGGTTTTGTGCAGGTGATTTCAGAGATGCTTCTTGGAATTTTGAGTTTTCAGTTCTTTCAAGGTGAAATAATTTAAGGAGAGGTATGTTTATACATCTCTTGGCTTGTGCTCTGATCTAAAAGGACACATAATCCTTTTTTTTTTTTTTGGCCTGGGAACTATGAAATGAGAAATTACGCCACTGTGGCTGCAAGTTCTGATATGCTAGTGCTCCTCCACACCCTGGGATGGCCACCCAAGGAAGAGATCTGGATCAAAATGCAGGCAAACAACAGAGTCCTGCCTCAGTGCTAGAAAAAGACCCCTGAAATCTTCTTATGGCCAAATGTTTAACCCCCTAACCCTCTATGGCCTGAGTTCCAGAAGCAGTAGCAGATGCCACTGCTTCAGTAGGTCCCAAGGCCTGCTCCTGGTTTTCTGGGGCTAGGTCTATGCTGGCGTAGCCTGCACTGGACTGTGCTTCACTTTCACCCCTTCGGATAGACCTTTTCTGTGGATCTTCTAAGTTGTCTTTGGCTGGAAAATTTTTTCACCCTGTCTTTTTGTTCTACTGCCCCAGGAAGTATCTTATGGAATTATTTGAAGGTATTTGGAGGAGTGTTGGGGAGAGCTCAGATGAGTCACTGCCTTTCCTCCACTATCTTGACAAGTTTTTCCTTTCAACTAAATTCACCAAGTCTTTACTTCCTCTAAACTATGTCAGGCAACACCCTTTTAGACAATGGAAATATAATGAAAATAGTTTCTTACCTTTGGTATTCTTATAAAGGCAAGTCCTTTAGGTAAGCATGTATATTAAGACTAATATATAATCCAATGGGACGAGGGTAAAAGACTCATATACCAATGAATATGACACAGGGCTATATGATAAGTATAAAGAAGAAATTTTTAAAAAGTTACTATAAGGAAAACTCAGAAGGGATATATTGTTTTTTAACTTGAGAGTTATCAGTGAAGGCTTCATGGATAAAGTAGTTACTTGATCTAGGTCTTGAAAGAAAATACGTGAAAGAATTTTCACTGCTGGGGAGGTGGAAAGTGAACAGTGACAGTGGCTTGTGTGATTGCAAAGAGCTGACAGAAAGAACATCAAGTTTGGGGAACAGCTAGTAGTTGAGTTTAATTGGAAAGTAGAATATGTGAAAGGGAATAATGAGAAATTAGGCTTAAAAAGTGTTTCCCAAGCTTATTGTTGAGTATCTTAAAAGGTGAATTATTTTTTCCCATTAGATGAAAAGATAGTTCTCAGCTTTTGTTTATACAAGCTTTCCAATTTCAGATTTTTCTCCCTCCCTCCCCTCCCTCCCCTAGACAGCAGGTAATCTGATATAGATTATATATATATAGATATAGATATAGATATAGATAGATACACATACATATATATGTATATATGTATACATATACATATATACATATATATGTATATGTGTATATATATATATAATAACATTAAACATTTCTTCATTAGTCATGCTATAAGACAAAAATCAGAGCAATGAGGAAAAAACTCAAAATAGAAAAACAACAACACCAAAAGCAAAAGAAATAGTATGGTTCATTCAGCACCTATACTCCACAGTTCTTTTTTTTTCCCCCTGGATTTGGAGATCCTCTTCTATCCCTGGAAGCCTTCTGTACCATTGCATTGGTGAGAAGAATATAGTCCATCAAAGTAGATCAACACACAATGTTGATGATACTGTGTACAATATTCTTCTGGAATTGATATATTCTTAAAGGCAACCTGTAATGATACAAACATATTATTTTGGCATCCATTGAAAGCTAGATTAGAGCACTTAAGAGACTGGAGGTTGAAAGGTTATTATAATAATTTTGAGTAAGAATGAATAATACCCAAAATGAGGTGGCAGCACTGGATGTGAAAAAGAGAATTTATTCAGGACATTTGGGAAATCTAAAATCATTAATGGTTCCCCTGTGTTTCTTTTGTTATTTTGCATAAATGTTACTAGAACTAAAAAAAAAAGTCATTTCAAATTAAGAATGCATATAATGTGAAGACCTCATGCCACCTTTTAAAGCAATTTTTAATTTTTTTGGCCCTCTTCTTTTTAAAATATATATATGTATGTTTATGGTTTATTTTTAACATTCTCTTTTTTAAAATTAAGTTTTTACTTCTCTCTTTCATTTCCATCCTTATCCCACCTATTCTCAAGGCAAGAGATGTGATTCCAGACTTGTGAAATTTTGCAAAATATACTTCCATATTGGACATGTTAAAAATGTTAGAAAAATAAGGTTTTAAAAATTTGTTTCAATATGTATTCAAAATTCATTAGTTCTTTCTTTGGAGGGGGATAGCACTTTTCATCATAAATCCTTCAGAATTATTTTGGCTCATTGGATTGATTAGAATAATCATTTGCATAAGGATTATTGGAATTATATAGCCTAGCCTAGACTAGCCTAGTATAGTATACTATAGTATAGTATGTTATTGTATAGTATAAATTAGAATACTGATTATTCAAATATTCTAAATCATTCACACTTCATCATTGTATATTATTGCAGTTACTGTGTAGTGTTTTATTCATTCTAATTTCACTTTTCATCAATTGATATTTCCCTAGTTTTTTTTTTGTAGCTATTTTGTGCATCATTTCTTATAGCATAAGTATTTTGTGCAACTAGGCCCTTTTCTCTTTTCTTTGATTTCTATGGAATGCAGACCTAGTAATGGTTTTTCTGGGTCAAAGGATAAGCAAAGTTTATTATAATTTTTGGTGTAATTCCAAATTGTTCTTCAGAATGGTTGTATTAGTTCACAATTTGAAAAACATGGCATTAGTGTATCAATTTTTCAACAACCCTGCCCCCCCAGCCTTGAAGATTTTTCCTTTTCCACCATATTACCTAACCTGACAGAAGTAATGTAGCATTTCAGAGTTGTTTTAATTTGCATTTCCTTAATTAATAGTGATTTATTTACAGCATTTTTCACATGAATATAAATAGCTTTGATTTATTTTGAAATTGGCTTGTTCATATACTTTGACTATTTATCAGTTGGAAAATGACTCATATTTTAATAAATTTGATTCAGTTCACTATATATTTTATTGCTTTTTTCTGTTTTTTGGTTTTTGTGGGGCAAGGAGGGTTAAGTGACTTGCCGAGGGTCACACAGTTAGTAAGTGTCAAGTGTCAGGGACCAGATTTGAACGCAGGTCCTCCTGAATCCAGGACTGGTGCTTTATCCACTACACCACCCAGCTGCCCCTTCCAATGGTATTTCTTAAGTGGAATAATACTCCTAAAATATTCTCCCCTTCAACTATTTTACAATTACTTCTCTGTGCCATATCCCCATTAGAATACAATATCCTTGAAATATCCTTTTCTTGGTCATGGCTTTCAGGTAGTCCAATAATTCTTTATATTATCTCCCCTGGATCTATTTTCTAGGTCAGTTGTTTTTTTTCCAGTGAAAATTTAACATTTCCTTCTATACTGGTTTTTACTTTTTAAAAATTTTATTGTATCTTGGTGTCTCATAAAGTCATTAGTTTTCATTTGTTCAATTCTATTTTTAAAAAAATATTTTCTTCAGTGACCTTTTGTACTTCCTTTTCCATTTGGCTAAGTCTGTTTTTAGGGAGTTATTTTCCTTAGTAAAATTTTGTATTTATTTTTCAAGGTTCCCTTGCATTACTTTTATTTTTTCTCCCTGTTTTTCTTCTACTTCTCTAATTTGCTCTTTTTTTATTCTTCTGAATATAATTTTATTTTCCAAAATATATGTAAAAACAAATTTTGACATCAATTTTTTAAAACTTTGTTTTCTAACTTCTCTTCCCCACTCCCTTATCACCCCCACCCACAAGAACTCAAGCAATTCCAAATAATTTATACATGAGTAGTCATGGAAAATATTCTCACATTAGCTAGGTTGTGAGAGAAAATAGTCAAAAAACAAAACTTCATATTAAGGAATTGTCAAAAACAAGAAAAATCAAAAATTTGCTTCCATCTGTTTTCAGATAATTTCAGTTCTTTCTCTGTAGATGGATTGCAATTTTCATAAGTCCCTCAGGGTTATATTGGATCACTGCCTTGCTGAAAATAACCACATGCTTCTCAGCAGATCTTCTTACACTATTGCTGTTATTTTGTATACAGTACATTTCACTCTGCTTCAGTTCATATAGGTCTTTACAGGTTTTTCTGATAGTATCCTATTCATCATAACCTGTATATAGTACCTTAAACTTGACAAAGAATTTTCTTCATGTTAGCCCAGCAAAGCATGTACCATACATTTTGCCATTATAATCAATCATGATTTGCTTCCATCCTATTCCCTTGTCATGACATTTACTCTATTTTCTATCTTATTTTAACCTATTCCTCCTCAAAAGTATTTTACTTCTGACTGCCCCCTCCCCCATTCTGTACTCCCTTTTTTCACCCTTCTCTCCATATCCTCTTCCCCTCCTACTTTCCTATAGGGTTAAATAAATTATTCCTCCCAATTTGGTGTGAATGTTATTCCCTCCTTGAGCCCACTCTGATGAGATTAAGGTTTTTGAGCTAATTCTGTATTCTAAATTTTTCTTCCTCCCTTACTCCTCAACCCTCCCTATGAAATCAAGCAATTCAATATGTCATACTTGTGCAGTAATTCAGAACATCTTCACCTTCCTCAAAAGTGTTTAGCTTTTTCTGCTCTCTCCCCGAATCTCCCCTTTCCTCCTTCCCCTCTCCCCCCCCCATCTCCCTTTCCTCCCTCAGGGCAAAAATATAATACTATACATACTTGAATATGTATGTATGTCCTTCTTTGAGCCAGTTCTGATGATATTAAGGTTCCCTCACTCCCCCACTCCTTCCCCTTCTTCCCCTCCCCTCCATAAACTTTTTTCTTGATTCCTTCATGTGAACTACCTCTCCCCAGACTATCTCTCCCCCAGTCTATTCCTCCTACACTTTAACCCTATTTTAAAGATGTCATCATGGCTTAGCTAGGTAGCACAATGGACAAAACACCATCCCTGGACCCAGAAGGCCCCAAGCCCAAATCCAGTCCCAGACACAAGACACCCCACCCTGTTTGCCTCACAAAGAACAAAACATAAATGCTTTACAGAAATTATCCCTTCATATTCAGTTCAGACCTGTGTCTTCTGTGAATTCCTTACTGAGACAGTTCTTATGTGTTCAAAGTATTATCTTCCCATGTAGGAATGTAAACAGTTTGATCTTCTAATATCCCTCATGAAGTCTTTTTTCCTGTTTGCCTTTTTATGCTTCCCCAAGGTCTTGTATTTGAAAGTCAAATTTTCTATTCTGTTCAGGTCTTTTCATCTCAAATGCCTGAAAGTCCTCTTTTTCATTGAAGTCCCACTTTTTCCTCTGAATGAGTATACAGTTTTGTTGGGTACATGATTCTTGGCTGTAGTCCCAATTCCTTTACCTTCTGGAATATCATTCCATGCCCTCCAGTCCTTTAATGTAGATGCTGCTTGATCCTGTTTTAGCCTTATTGGAGTTCCACAGTATTTGAATTCCTTTTTTCTAGCTGTTTGCAGTATTTTCTCCTTGACCTGGGAGCTCTGGAATTTGTCTATGATATTCCTGGAGGTTTTCCTTTTGGGATCTCTTTCAGGAGGTGATCAGTGGATTCTTTCAATTTATATTTTGCCTTCTGCTTCCAGAATATCAGGGTAATTTTCCCTGACAATCTCTTGGAGGATGGTTCCTAAGCATTTATTTTGGTCATGGTTTTCACGGAGTCCAATGATTTTCAAATTATCTCTCCTGGATCTGTTTTCCAGGACAGCTGTTTTTCCAAGGAGATATTTCATTTCACCCTCTATTTTTTTTTTATTCAGTTGGATTTGCTTTACTGTGTCTTGATTTCTCATAAGGTCACTAGCTTCCATTTTTCAATCCTAATTCTTAGGCCATTATTTTCTTGAGAGAGCTTTTCTATTTTCCCATTTGGCTTTTCAATCTGTTGACTTTTTTCTCATGACTTTCCTTCATTGCTCTCATTTCTCTTTCTGTTCTTTCCTCCATTTCTCTAAATCTTCCTTCTATCTCTCCTACTTTCTCTTCAAAGTCCCTTTTGAGAGCTTCCATGGCCTGAGACCAATGCATTTTTTTCATGGAAGCTTTGAATGTTGGAGCTTTGATCATATTAGTATCTTCTTTTTCTTAGGGTGTATTGTGCTCTACCTTTCCCCCAAAGAAGTTTGTGATGGTCTTCTCTGCTTACTTATCTTGGCCAGCTATTTACTAGCTTTTAACTAGTTCTTAAAGTGTAGTGCTGCTTGCAGGACACACTGTTCAAGCTATAGCATGGCCCAGGAGGTGATTGGGCTTCTTCTCAGCCTGCCTGGACTGTGAGTAACCATGGCCACTTTCTTCTAATTTGATTTTATAAATTCCTTTTTAAAATCTTCCAGGAATTCATTTTGGGTTTGAGATCAATTTACATTTTTCTTTGAAGCTTCACCTGTATCCATTTTGTTACTACTGTCCTCTATGTTTATGCCATGATTTTCCCTATCACCATAGTAACTCTCAATAGTAAAGATTTTTGTTGTTGTTGTTGTTGTTTTGGTTTTTTCTCATTTCTGTGCCTTTTTTGTGTCTTGATATTTTTATTCAAATTGGGCTCTGTTCCTGCACTTTTCCAAGTTTTTGTGCTGAGGTTCTGTGTATTCCTTGTGGCTTTCACTGGGCTTCAGAGCTTAGCTGCTTGCTTTCTCTGATTGGTATTGGGGAGTTGGTTAGTCCTCCCTTTTGGCCTCCCTTGAGTATGGGCTGGCCTTTTCCATGGGTGATACCCTCCTGCTGGGTTGCTCTGTTATCAGGGTTTCTCTGTTTGCATGTCCTGGAGGAATAATTTTGTTCCCAATCTGCCCAGGGATGGGGTCCTGCTCCTGGGTTGCTATGGTAACTGAATCTCTCTGCTAGCAGGCCCTGGAAGGTTAATTTTGTTGTGATCTTCTGAGGGTGGCAGCCCAGTGATGCTGGTTTGCCCTGGAAACAGTATTTCTGCTGTGAGGTCTCAGGAGTAGGAATTTGCTATTTATCAGTTTTAGGTGAGGCTTCACTACTGGACAGTAGTGGGGTCAAAGCACCTTGGGTGGTATTTGGCAGCTGTAGGGTGTCTGGTGAGGTTCCCTTACATGCTGCCCAGACTGCTCAAATCCCCAGGGAGCAGCTGGTTTGCAGGTGGGCAGAGACTCACTGGTGGAGTGCCCCAGGCTCAGAACCCTGCTTCAGGCTCCCTACTGGGAGCCATAGAAACTACTGCTACTCTTATTGGATCTCACTTACCTCCCTCCCAGGTAAGATATACATTTCTAGCCAGGCTGAGAGGCTGCTCCAGGAATGATTCAGGCTCAGGTTAATATTGATCTGGAGGGGAATTTGGGAGAGCTCCAGAAGGATGCTTCCCCAATCAGCAATCTTGGCACAGGAAGTCTAAGAAACCCTTTTAATAAAGGTTTTAATCTGACTACTGAAGAACCCTTAAGATTTTAATAGATAAAAAATAATTAAATTATATCAATCAACTGGAATTGCATGATCAATTTTCTGTGGTTAAAATGTAAATCATGAAAAAAATATAAATCATGTTAAGGAAAAGATAAGTATAGATAGACAGACAAGTCAAGGACAGTGGCAGGTTTTGTAGATAAGCATAGGAAGAAAGAGGCAGAAAAGTATATTAGAGGCATAACATTACGAAACTGGCGTTATAGACTGAGAAGCTTATAACATAGCTTGTAGAGCAAAACTTCTTAAACTGTGGTTTACAAGCCCTTATGAGGTCATGTAACTGAATGTGGAGGCTTTTGAACTGAACCTAAATATAAAATCAGAAAGGATGAAGTGGGAGATAGGAAGTCTCGAGCAAAATTAACAACAAAAAAAGACTCCATTTTATATTGATTTAAATTGTTTGACAACCATGTGAAAAAGTTGAGTAGGAATTTGAAATATATGTGTGTGTATATTATATATATATATGTATGTATTTGCCTATATGTATATGTATACATATGAAGAGAGAAAGTGTATATGTGAATATATGCATTTGTGCATGTATGTATATTCTATTTTTTATACTTCTCCCTTACAAAAATTCTAGTTGCATAGTTAAAGTCACCCACATAAACAGAGAGAGTTGGA
This sequence comes from Dromiciops gliroides, assembly GCF_019393635.1. Classification (NCBI taxonomy): domain Eukaryota; kingdom Metazoa; phylum Chordata; class Mammalia; order Microbiotheria; family Microbiotheriidae; genus Dromiciops; species Dromiciops gliroides. The sequence goes on from NC_057861.1 coordinate 212,996,764, forward strand.
TTTGGAGCCCTTCATTGAAATCCTCTGATTTCCTTCCTATATAACCAGAATATGTAATTATCCTGGTTCTTCTAGCCTCAGTTTTCTCATGTGTAAAATGGAAATTATATTACTTGCTGTTCTGAGTTTATAGTTTCTTGCAAATTTCAATCCTTACTCAGAAATTAGGAAAGTATTGTGAACTTTCCATGACTCAAATTGGCAGGTTTTTTTGTTGGTTGAGAAATGTTCAGCATTCTAAGCAATGCCAATGACAGAAGCTAGATCAGTAAATGCTCATTCTTAATCAATTATTCTTTACTGAATGTACTGGACTCATAGGGGAATATACAAAATTTTATTTTATAAAACTCTCAAGTCCAGTTATTGACATTGAATATTATCAATGTTCTGAAAGTTAGGGACAGAGAACTATTATTATCTCCATATATAGACTGATTTCATTGTAGATATTTCCTATGTTCTCTATAATTGTTACTCTGGTGAGTTGTTGCTTCAGTCATATCCAACTCTTCATTATCCCCCTTTTTGTGGAAGAATTTCTTTTCAAAGATAATAGAGTGGTTTGCCATTGCCTTCCCCAGTCCACTTTAGAGATGAGAAAACTGAGATAAACAGGGTTAAGTGACTTGACCAGAGTTATATAGCTAGGAAGTGCCTGAATCTGAATTTGAACTCAGGCCTTTCTTTTTTTTCAAATAAAAGTACTTTATTATTTTCCAGTTACATGTAGAAATAGTTTTCAACATTTTTTTATATAAGATTTCCAATTTCAAATTTTTCTAGCTCCCTCCTCTCCCCCCCCTCACCTAGAAAGCAGGTAATCTGATATAGGTTATATATACATAATAACATTAAACATATTTCTGCATTAGTCATGTTATAAGAGAAGAATCAGAGAAAAAAGGAAAAACCTCAAAACAGAAAACCAACAACACCAAAAACAAAAGAAATAGTATGGTGCAATCAGCATTCATATTCTACAGTTCTTTTTTTTTCTTTTTCTGGATTTGGAGAGCCTTTTCCATCATGAGTCCTTTGGAACTTTCTTGTACCATTGGATTAGTGAGAAGAATCTAGTTGATCACAGTTGATCAACGCATAATGTTGATGATACTGTGTATAATGTTCTTCTGGTTCTACTCATCTCACTCATCATCAGTTCATGAAAGTCCTTCTAGGTTTCTCTGAACTCCTCCTGCTCATCGTTTCTTACAGCACGATAAAATTCCATTACATTAATATACTGCAACTTGTTCATCTATTCTCTAATTCATTGATATCCCCTCAATTTCAATTCCTTGTCACCACAAAAAGAGCAGCTATAAATATTTTTGTACATGTGGGTCCTTTTCCCTTTTTTATGATCTCATTGGGAAAAAGACCCAAAAGTGGTATTGCTGGTTGAAAGGGTATGCAAAGCTTTATAGCCCTTTGGGCATAGTTCAAAATTGCTCTCCAGAATGGTTGGATCAGTTCACAGCTCCATCAACAATGCATTAGTGTTCCAATTTTTCCACAGCTTCTCCAATATTTATTATTTTCCTTTTTTTGTCATGTTAGCCAATCTGATAGGTGTCAGGTGGTACCTCAGAGTTGTTTTAATTTGCATCTCTCTAATCAATAGCGATTTAGAGCACTTTTTCATATGGCAATAGATAGTTTTTATTTCTTCATCAGAAAACTGAACTCAGGCTTTTCTAACTTTAGGCCTGGCACTCTATCCATTGTGCTGCTTAGCTGCCCTTCTCTATAATATTTCTCAGTGTTGAAGCCAATAAATTGACATAATTAAGAATATGTTCTATTATAATCCTTTGGATTTTATCAATAATAATATTTAAACAGTATAAATTTTATTAACTATATTAATGATGAGTGGGATTTGTGCCAATCCAAGAACATTCAGACTTTCTGTTCTTAATGATCTGATAGCCTAGATTTGGACTTTTGGGGTGTGTTAGGGGAATGAAACCAAAGACACAAAGATAACAGCAAGTTATCAAAATCCCTAGAAAAGCTGAGATTGGAAATCTTAAGAGCATCTCAAGATTGATTCTTCAATCTAAAACATCTGAGCCATATAAATATTCTCGGCTATTAGATCCTTTTAAGTTTTTTAGAAGCTCAGCCTCAATATTAACAATCTCAAGCCCCCAAAGGATTAGTGGTGCTTCTTCCAGAAATTATAGCTGCCCTCCAGCCATTCTAAGTGAAACAGTATGGAATGGTAAACTTAAATTGTTTTAGGCACAGTTTAACTAACGGAGTGTCTCAAACAATAAATTATTGGATATCAGAGATGGAATGGTCCCAAAATCATTTAGTTAAATCCTTTCACATAATAGATAAAGCCACTGAGGTCCAGAGAGGAAAAAGAATTTTCTCAAAATCAAACAATTTAGTGAAAGAACCCAGATTAGAATCCAGGTCTCCTGATTTCTCAGTTCTGTGAGTTTGTAACTCTACTATGTTGAATAGTTCTCTTGAAATTTGACATGACTTTGAAACATGTATTAGGATTTATAACTTTGAAGGAATCACTTTTCCAAGTCCAATGGCCCTTCTTTACTTTTTATTTGAATGTGAAATCTCAAAGAGCCTCTTCAGAATGATAAAATATTAATCTATGCCTTGAGACCTTCTTAGTGCTTTGCATTGTATTCACAGTTGAACAGATGTCAAAAACGTACTGATTTAATATAGTCAAGAAGCACTTTCAAGAATACTTTGTCTTCTGACATTATTTTTCAAAGATCTCCATCCAAATGTTCTGATTCAATTCAGTTATTGAGCTCTAAGTGTGTGCATGACATATGAGGTACTAGAACCCAATGACCCTTGAAAAGTTTCAGCAGATATTTTGTTTAGTTATGAAAAAAAGAAAGCCTCCAAACTTTTTAAAATTTCATTCACCAACAATACAGAAATAACTCTTATTTCTCTGGTTGCTTGCTGCAAAAATATAAACAAAATTATTATAGTTGCAAAGGAAGCAATATGGAAAAATGGAAACATTTCTATTTGTCAAAAAGGAGATCCTTATCCTGATGACAATTCTGTGACTTTGTGGTAGGGGACTTCTATTTTTCTCTGAAATTTTGAGTAGATAAATGTTAATATCCCTATTACTTCTGTTATTCTGCAGTTTTTAGAATACAGTTAAATTGTTTGGAGTTGATTTGAACACAGTCATTGTCAATGGGACAGTTTCAGTGAATGGTTAAAGAAGTTTCAGATATCTATTAATTTGCTATTTATTCATGTCAATCGACATTGCCAAGCATCTCTTTATGTTTCCCCATTTCAATAGGTCAGCTTATTATTTTTACATGATTGTATGCTATCTAAAATAAGACATTTTACACAACTCCCTCAACTGTCTCCCAAAAAGGAATGAACAAGTAGTATATAAATATGAGTGTTTCAGACACCCACAAGGAATGACTCTTTTAAAGCTAAACTGAAATTTGTACTTTGTTTCTGTTGAATGGAAAGTAATGGTTTATTTTATTTTTTTGTCATTTTGTTTTGTTTTTTCAGGGCAATGGGGATTAAGTGACTTACCCAGGGTCACACAACTAATGTCAAGTGTCCGAGGCCAGATTTAAACTCAGGTATTCCTGAATTTAGGGCTGGTGCTTTATTCACTGTGCCACCTGGTTGCCCCCTGAAATGGTTTATTTTTGCTTGGTATAATCCTTATATCTTTTTGTTACATCGAGCAACTCGAGGTGTAGCCTTTCAAAGTCATTTTGTTCTAATGTAACAGGTTAATATTTAGATAGATTTAGAGAAAAGAAAATAAATAATTCTAGACATCTCTGTACTGTTATGTTTACTCAGAATTTGATGTTTTTAAAAATCACTCATATAAAGGAGATGTATTTTCAAGAAAATCCCAAGAATTGAGAAAACAAAGGTTGCAGCTAACACTGTAGCTCATAGAAACAGAAATTATATTTAAAAATAATTTAGCTCAATGTTCTCATACTACAGGTGAGGAAACTAAGTCCCATAGAGAAAAAATAAGTTGTGCAAGGTAAAGAGATAGTAAATAGTTGAAACAGGTTGGAATTAATCCATGGCTTCTAATTGAAAATCTATTGTTTCTTTCACTACACTGTAATGCTTATTTCCATTCGTTATTAAATCAATAATAATGTTAGTAACAGAAAGAAATAGATTTCAAAGCTACATGCTTTGTGACTCAAAGTTTTCCATTAACAAATTGCATCTGTCCGAAAATCAGAGGAACTATAGTGAATACCTTAAAATTCTGTGGTTTATTTTTAATGTATCATGCTCAATTATTTCAGGGAAAATTTTAAAAATATTTTGGTACATAATAGAAACCCATTTACAAACATAAAGTGTGCTGACAACTTTAAAATTTAATTTTTGTGGTTGTCAAACTTTCAAAACTTAATAACAAAGGATGTGTGTGGGTGACTGACACTTCCTATAATCTTTCCAATAATAAGTAATATTTTTCTCACAACTGATAATGCATTCCCATTCCCCTTACAATAAAACAGTTTACTTTTCTTATAAGATATGAAATAGATGATATGTGTTACAATTATGTAATGAATCAACTATGAAGTCAGAGGAAGGTCTCCAGTGGACTGGGTAGATTTCCCACAGAAAACTGATGAAAAGACATGGACAAGAATTACACAAGATGAGAAGGCAACACATGCTTCCTAGAGGGCCTAAATACAAGTTAATAAACATTAAAATAGCACTGTCTTTTTTTTTGCAATGAGGGTTGACTTGCCTAGGGTCACACAGCTAGTAAGTGTCAAGTGTCTGAGGCTGGATTTGAACTCAGGTTCTCCTGAATTCAGGGCCAGTGTTTTATCCACTGCATGACCTAGCTACCCTACTATGTCTTTATAAAGATACTGTATATCTTAATAATTACCTGAGTAACTGAATTGAGGTTACCAACATTCATTAAAATATTCTTCAATAAAAATAATCCAATTTTGGGGATTGACCAAAAAAATATTTTCTAGCCTTGACAATCCAGTGTGAGGCTTTGTTAATAAAACATCTGGATAAAGTAATACATGTACAAATATTTATATCCATGCTGCAAATACTAAGTTATTCCATTCAATTTAGTTGTGTGTACTTCAATAAATATTTATTAAGTACCTAATATGTGCCAGGCTACAGGTGAGGTACTAGACACACAAAGACAAAAATATAACAGTTGCCCTTAAAAGCTTATTTTCCCTGCAAAACTTCAAGAGCTATTAATAATTTTCAAGAAAATTAAGAGAACAGACAAAACAAAGGCTGAAGCTAACAACATAACACATAAAGTCAGAAATTATATTTTAAAAATAATTTAATTCAGGCAGCTAGGTGGCACAGTGGATAAAGCACCGGCCCTGGATTCAGGAGGACCTGAGTTCAAATCTGGCCTCAGATACTTGACACTTATTAGCTGTGTGACCGTGGGCAAGTCACTTAATCCTCATTGCCCTGCAAAAAAAATAATAATAATTCAATGTTCTCATGTTATGATAAGGAAACTAAGACTATAGATAAAAATCATGCTTATATGAGTATTTAAATTGGCTATAATTTGAGAGAACTCAAGAACTCATTTCTTGGTATATGATAATCCTCTCTGACAAGTAAAGATAAAAATTGGTAACACCTTACAGCAGGTGACTATTGCTATAATTTTCATTAGCACTTTATTCTGGCCTTTGATGATCTCCATACTAATTTTATACTGTCATGGCAATTTTCTGTGAACATTCATTTATAAGCCATCACTTGAATGTTAGAACTCAAAAGAAATTTAGACTTTTTAAAAGGACATTTCATGTAAATATTCTATATATTTCCCTTATCAAGGCTTGATAGAAGAGAGGTCACTGGTGAAACTTGATTATCATAGCTGTAATTACCAATTACTACAGAAATAATGTGGTTTTTATCATCATCAGGACTATTGCAGATAGGTGAGATTTTATTTTAATTCAACATTATTAATATTTTCTCTGATGACAATATAGGGTTATTTGTTCATCCTTTATGGCTAACTAACTTTGCAATTTTGATGGTATGCATATAAAATCCTTTTTCAAAGTCACTTTGTTAAAAATTACTTAGCAATGTATAGTGCATGCTTCACTGTGTTTTATCTAAATGGCATCTCCTCTGAGTCCTGCCAATGGACTGGGGAAAAATACACAGATATTGAAAAATAGTTCACGTTGACTGAAAACAAGAGACCTATTTCTAACTCCCAAATTCTGTTCTAAAAGTATATTAAATTGAATCAATTTCATTTTAGGCATTATTTTCAACATATTTTTCTAAGATATTTTTTAATAAGCAAAATTTTTAAAATCAGTTTTTCTTTTTTCTTTTCCATGTTCATTCCCTGATTGAAAACCAATCATCAATGCAGACAAGGAGAGAAAAGATAAGAGAAAAGGTAATAATAATAATTTACAAACTTAAACAACATAAGTAAAAGCATCCGAAGTATATAGCTCACTACTCTCTATAAAATATATAAATGTAAGCATTATCACTATCATTGTAATGATTATCATTATTGTTGTATAAGTGAACATTGACTTGGACAATAAGGTCCAAGAGATAAAACACTAGACCTGAATTCAAGATGGCTTGGGTTCAAATCTTACCTTTCACTTTTAGAAACTGGGTAAGAAAATGATTTAACCCCTTGGATTCTCAGATTCCCCATTAGCAAGATAGAGAGATATGTAGAGTCTCTAATTCACAGAGTTGTTATTAGGCTTACATTTAATAACATCTATAAGATATTCTACAATGTTTTAAAAACTATAGTCAGCTATTGCTCTTATTGTTTTGCTGCAGTTACATGGGTTATGAACAAATATGATAATGTCATGAATCCAGTGTACAGTATTAATGAAGCTTATTCGCAAAGGACATTTAAGGTTGAGCTACTTAGCATCTATAAAGGAATTGCAGGCTTTAGTTCTCTTTTGTCAATTGATTACTAATCACATTATCACCAATGGCTGTTTAAAAAGCCTCCTAAGTGCTTAGTATAAAAAGGTCATTTTTATTGTCTTTAGTATTTTTGAAGGGAATATGTTATTGCTACTAAAAGTAATTTCTATATAGTTAACATCCATATGGTTGAATTCTTTTGGGGAAAAGAAAACAATTCTTTAACTTTCAATTAACACTTTTTTTTGCACTGAGGTCCAGGAAAACTTCATATTGATTTACATAGATTTGCATTTACTTATATGGCTATTAACAATATTTTTTCTAGATTCATATATTTTCATGTTATGATATTTCTTAGGAATTATTTTTGCTGATATTCAAGTCTGGTCATGTTGGTAATATACTAAGGTAGATATTCTTTTATATAAATAATGTTCCATGTTATTGACATCTTAGTGAAAGCTAGAAAAGTAATTTGTGACAACTTAAAATTTTAAAGTTTAGGTCTAAGTGTGATTACTCAATCAATCATTAAGCATTTATCAAGTATCTAAAATGTGTGAGACTAGGTGCTAGATGCTCAGAATATGATTGTAAAAGTGAGAATTTACATGTCCTAAAGGAACTTGCATTTTAATGAAAAATGCATCATGTTCACAGATACATAAATAGGGGCTTCATATAATAATTTTTTAAAAAACAGTTACTGGGGGTAGAATAACTACTATGTGAATAAGAAATACTAAAGAAAGAGACAATTGAGGTAAGATGTAAAGAGAGCTATGAGTATCCAGGGATGATGGTAATGATAGGATGGGAGAATAATTTATTTTGAAGATCTGAGTATGGCTTCTAGGGTACCAACTTGGGTTTCTACTACGTTATATGTAAGATGGATTTCTATATTAATTGAGTGTGTATATTATTCCCTCTTTGAGCCAATTCTGATGAGAGAAAGGTTCAAGCTTTGCTAACCACCACTTCCAACTTCCCTTCCATTGTAAGAACTCTTTTCACCTTTTTTTATGTGAGATAATTTATATCATTCAATCTCTCCCTTACCTGTTCTGCCACAGTAATCTTCATTCTCACCCTTTAATATTTAGGGGGATATCATTACATCATAGTTAACTCACACCTATAGCCTCTGTCAATATATAATATTTCCAATTGCCCTAATAGTAATAGTTCTTAAAAATTATAAATATCATCCTTCCATGTAGGAATATGAATAGTTTAACTTTATTAATTTTTCTTTCCATTTTACATTTTTATGCTTCTCTGTTTGAAATATACTTTTTAAAAAATAAAAAAATGAGTTCCAAATTTTATCCCTCCTTCCATTCCTTCCCTCCCCCCTCTCTGAGGTGGTAAGCAATCAGATATAGGTTATACATATTCAATTATATAAAACATTACAATATTAGTCATTTTGTTAAGGAAAACATGAATAAAAGCAAAAATGAAAGAAGGTTAAAATAGTATGGTTCAGTCTGTGTTCAATCAATATCAGATCTTTCTCCTTTTACTTATTAATAATTTTATTTTCCCAAATTACACTTAAAAACATTTTTAATGTCAATTTTTAAAACTTTATATTCCAAACTCTCTTCCTCCCTCCATTTCTACCTCCCCTTAAGAATGCAAGAAATTCAATATAAGTTATACATGTGTAGTCATTGAAAACATTTCCACATTAGTCAGCTTGTGAAAGAAAATAAGCAAAAAAAAAAAAAAAACAAGAAAAAGGAACTAAAAAAACTATGCTTCAATCTGTATTCAGACACCATCAGTTCTTTTTCTAGAGATGGATTGCATTTTTCATAAGCCCTTCAGGGTTGCCTCTATCATTGTATAGCTGAAAAAAGCTGTCATTAACAGCTGAATATCTTACAATATTGCTGTTACTTTGTACACAGTACAATTCACTTTGCATCACCTCATGTAAGTGTTTCCAGGTTTTTCTGATAGCATCCTGTTCATCATTTCTTATAGCATAATAGTGTTCCTTCATAATCTCATCCCACAGTTTATTCAGCCATTCCCCAATTGACGGGCACCTCCTCAACTTAGAATTCCAATTTTTGTTTTTTTATCTCTTTTTGGATACTAATCTAGTAGTGGTATTACTAGGTCAAAGAGTATGCATTGTTTTATAGACCTTTGGCCATAGTTCCAAATTGCTCTACAGAATGTTTGAATCAATTGCAATTTTACCAAGAGTTCATTAATGTCTCATTTTCCCCATATCCCTTACAACATTTGCCATTTTCCTCTGCTGTCCTATTATTCAATCCAATAAGTATGAGTTAGTGACCTAAAATTGTTTTGACCACCATCTCTCTAATCAATGGTCAGTAAGAACTTTTTTTTTCATATAGCAATAGGTGACTTTATTTTATCTGAAATCTTCATATCTTTTGAACATCTATAAAATGAGAATGAATCTTATTTTAACAAATTTGACTTATTTCTCTATGTGTTTAAGAAATGAGATCTGTAAGATAAATGCCTCATTCTTTCACAGTTACTATTGTTAACTAGATTTCCCTCAATCTTATTCCTTCCCCATGACATTTACTCTATTGTGTATCTTCTTTTATCCTGTCCCTCTTCAAAAGTGTTTTGCTTCTGACTGCTCTCCCAATCTGCCCTCCCTTTTATCACTCCCCCTCGTCCCCTTCCCTTCCTAATTTCCAGTAGGGTAAGATAGATAACTATACCCTATTGAGTGTGCACGTTGTTCCCTCTTTGAGCCAATTCTGATGAGAGTGTAATTCGCTCACTTCCCAGCACCTTCCCCATCTTCCCCTCCACTCTATAAGCTTTTTCTTGTTTCTTTTATGTGAGATACTTTTACCATTTCCACTTCTCTCTTTCTCTTTCTCCCAGTACATTCCTCACATGCCATAATTTTATTTTTTTAAAGATATAATCCCTTCATATTCAACTCATAGCTGTGTCATCTGTCTAAATATATTTCATTGAGCTGCCCTAATAATGAGAAATTCCTTATGAGTTACAAGTATCATATTCCCATGTGGGAATACAAACAATATAACCTTTTAATATGCCATATAATTTCTTTTTCCTGTTTACCATTTTATGCTTCTGTAGGGTCTTGTATTTGAAAGTAAATTTTTTTCTATTCAGCACAGGACTTTTCATCATGAATGCAAGAAAGTCCTCTCTTTCATTGAATTCCCATTTTTCCACTATAAGAATCAAACCCAGTTTTGCTGGGTAGGTGACTCTTGGTTGTAATCCCAGTTCCTTTACACTCTGGAATATCATATTCCAAGCCATCTGATCTTTCAATGTAGAAGATGCAATATCTTGTGTTATTCTGATGAATTGTATCTTTCTGGCTGCTTGCAATATTTCCTCCTTGAGCTAAGCTTAGAGCTCTTGAATTTTGATATAATATTCCTGGAAGTTTTCATTTTGGGATCTCTTTCAGGAGATGATTGGTGGATTCTTTCATTTTCTATTTTACCTTCTGCTTCCAGAATATCAGGGCAATTTTCCCTGACAATTTCTTGGAAGATGATGTCTAGGCTCTTTTTTTTTAATCTTGGTTTTTGGGTAGTCAAATAATTTTCAAATTATCTCTCCTAGATCTAATTTCCAAGTCAGTTGTTTTTTCAATTAGACATTTTACATAGCCTTCTATTTTTTCATTCTTTTGGTTTTGCTTTATTGTTTCTTGATTTCTCATAAAGTCATTAGCTACCACTTGCTCAATCATAATTTTTAAGGAATTATTTTCTTCAGATAACTTTTGTACCTCCTTTTACATTTGGCCAATTCAGTTTTGCAAGGCATTCTTTTCCTTATTGCTTTTCTGTACCTCTTTTACCATTTGGCTCAATCTTTTTTTTAAAGAGTTATATTCTTCAGTATTTTCTGTGTCTCCTTTACCAAGCTGTTGGCTTTTATCCATGATTTTCTTGCATTTCTCTTTCCATTTTTTCCTCTTCCTCTCTTTGTTTTATTTTATTTTTTTCTGGTGAGGCAACTGGGGTTAAGTGACTTGCCCAGGGTCACACATCTAGTAAGTGCCAAGGGTCTGAGGCTTGATTTGAACTCAGGCCCTGCTGAATCCAGGGCCAGTGCTCTAGCCACTGCACCACCTAGCTGCCCTCTTACTTTATTATAAAGTCTTTATTGAGCCTTTCTATGGCTTGAGACCAACTCATAATTTTCTAAGAAGCTTTTGATGTAGGATCTTTTATTTTGTTATCTTCTTCTGAGGGTGTACTTTGATCTTCCTTGTCACCATAGAAACCTTCTAGAATCAGCATGTTTTTATGTTTGCTCAGTTTCCCAGCATATTTTTGACTTTTAACTCTTTGGTAAAGTGGGGCACTGCTTCCAGGATGGATGGCACATGGTTCCAAGCTTTAGGGGGTTTGAGCAGCTGTTTTCTGAGATACTTCTGGGAATTTGTAAGTTTTTAGTTCTTCCAAACTTGCATGATTTAAGGAGAGGTATGTTCACTACTCTCTTGAACTTTGCTCTGGTCTGCAAGTAACCATAGGCCTGCTTTTCTTCCCTGGAACTATGAACGGAATCCTGTTCTACTGTGGCTGCAAGCTCTTGTATGCTTGTGTTCTTCCCCTGCCTGGAACTGCCACACAAAACTATGACCTGGACCTGAGTATGGGCAAAATAACAGAGTCATACATCAGTGCTATCAAAGTGAACTCCTATAATCTCCTTATATCCAATTGTTTGACCTCCTACCCTCTGTGGGCTGAATTCCAGAAGCAGTTGCTAATGGCACTGATTCAGAAACTACTGAGGCATGCTCCTGGTTTGTTGTGACTGGTTCTCTGCTGAAGTTGGATCTGTGCCAGTGCAACCTGTGCTGTGCTGCACTCCACTCTCATCCTGGTGCAATAGACCTTTCCTACCAACCATCCAAGTTGTCTTTGGCTGGAAAATTATTTCACCCTTTCATTTTGTGAGTTTTGCTCTTTCAGGAATTGTATTACGTTATTATTTGAAGGTATTTGGAGGGTTCTTGAGGAGAGCTCAGGCATGTCACTACATTTCCTCCACCATCTTGACTCTCAGATTGTTCTTTGGAGGTGGATAGTATGATTCATCATTAGTCATTAGGGATTGCCTTGAATCATTGTATTACTGAGAATAGTTAAGTCAGTGATAGTTCTTCATTAAACAACATAAAACTATTGGAAGGGATGTGGGAAAACAGTTGCTGTAGTCGTGAACAGATTCTAGAGCATTCTAGACCATTCTAGAGAGCAATTTAGAACTATGCCCAAAGGAATGTAAAGCTTTATATGCCCTTTGATCCAGCAATACCAGTGCTTGGTTTGTATTCCAAAGACATTCTAAAAAAGAAAAAAAAGAAGAGTTGTTTTTATAAAAAATGTAGTATCTCTTTTTGTGGTGGCTAAGAATTGTACTTCAAAGGAATGCCCATCAATTGAAGAATGACTAAACAAGTTGTGGTACATGATGGTGATGGAATAATATTATGCTATAAGAATTGGCATGGAGGGTGATTTGGGGGATGTCTTTGGAATATAAACCAAGCTGTGGTATTTATTGCTGGATCAAAGGTTATACACCGTTTTATATTCCTTTGGGCATAGTTCCAAATTGCTCTCCCAGTTTTCCCACATCCCTTCCAATATCCAATATTTTACCTTTTTGATTATATTTGCCACTCTGATAGGTATGAGGTGATACCTTGCAGTTATTCTATTTACATTTCTCTTATCAATAGTGATATAAATCATTTTTTCATATGATTATCCATAGCTCTGATTTCTTTGTCTGAAAACTGCCTGTTCATATTTTTTGACCGTTTATCAATTGGGGAGTGACATTATTTTATAAATTCGACTCAGTTTAATATATATTATACTTGTTTTAAAAAATCTTTCCCAGGTTTTTTTCTTCCCTTATAATCTTGGTTACATTAGTTTTATTTATGTAAAAATGTGGTAAAAATTATTTGTGATAAAAAATTATTGGAGTTTTAGCTGACTCATTTCGGAGGGCCCACACCTGGCCCACCCTGAAGTTACTTAATCAACTCAGGTCAGAAGGAGAACTCTACATAGGCAGTTTTTGAAGGACCTCCCCTTTTGGGGGAGGCAGATTGAACACTCCTGGAGGGGAGGCAAGGAGGCGCTTAGAGAACTCTGGCATGCTTGGCCACTCTCTCTCTTCTAGGTTTCCTGGTGATGCGAAAAAGCTAGCAGACTTTCCAGGTTTTGGTGAGTGAACACAGAAAACCCTGCATTCCTTTCAATTAGCTCAATTGGAAATGATCTGGGGATTCTATAGATTTTAGGTTAGTTAAGAGGATTTATCTGTATTTCTTTTTCCTATTTCCTTATCTTAGATTTTTATTAATTCAACCTTTGTTGTTTAATTAATTCCCAAGTAATAAAAATCTGATCCTTTTCTGAATTAAAGCTGTAAGGCTCCTTTCTTATTGGTCTGGGAGAAATATCTAAAAGGGCAGTTCTGAGGGGAGGGAGCTTTGAAACTAAATTTCCCTCATATTTCTGGGACCCCAATATTTTGGGAAGTCACCCAATTAATGCTCCGTATATTAAATTTTGGCCCTCACAATAATCAAAATTACCTATTTTATATTTTGTCCACTCTATATCTTCTTTGGTCCTAAATTCTTCCTCTGTCCATAAATCTGGCATAAAATATTCCATGATCTCTTTATTTGCTTATGGTTTTACCCTTCATGTGTAAATCATGTACTCATTTTGACCTTATTTTTGATTCTGCTTTACTATTTTCCAGTTTTCCCAGTAGTTGTCAAATAATGAGTTTTTCTTCCAAAAGCTTAGATATTTGGGTTTATCATATAGTAGATCACTATAATCTTTTACTATAATGTAATTTGAATCTATTCTATTTCACTGATCCCTCACTCTATTTCTTAGCCAGTATCAGATTGTTTTGAAAATTACCACTTTATAGTACAGTTTGAGATCTGGCACTGCTATACCACATTCTCCCACATTTTTTAAATTTGACTCCTGTGATAGCCTTGAAATTTTTTTCACAATGAATTTTATTATTATTTTTTCTAAATCTATAAAATATTTTTGATAGCTTGCTTTGTACAGCATTACGCAAATAAATTAACTTAGGTGGCATTGTCATTTTCATTATATTTGCTCCACCTAGCCATGAGTGATTAATATTTTTCCAATTGTATACATCTGACCTTATTTGTGTGAAAAGTGTTTTATGGTTCTGGTCATATAGTTACTGAGTTTGTCTTGGCAAGTAAATTCCCAAGTATTTTATATTGTCTGCAGTTATTTTAAATGAAATTTCTCTTTCTATATGCTGTTGCTGGACTTTGCTCCCAATATATAGAAATGTGAGTTTATTTTGCATCCTACAGTAATTCTGATAAGGTTGTTAATAATTTCAAATAGTTTTATAGTTGATTCTCTAGGATTTTTCAAGTATAACATCATGTTATCTGCAAAGAGTGATAATTTTGTTTCCTCTGAAACATTCTTAAAAAGATAACCAGACCTGAAGAGAATAGTTGTTTCTCAAAACATCAGAAAACAAGAAATGCAAGAAGCCTGAATGAATTCAGAATCCAAGAACAGCAATAGCAACAGACTGCTCACAGAGAGATAAGTAAGAGACTTCTTTTTAGCTGTATACAAAGGGACAGGGGTGAAGGCTGGTGTCAGTTGGAGGTAAGAGTCAAAATGCAGGACTAGAGCAATCAAGACAGAACCTGGTGACACCTGCTTTTAAATATAAATATTGCTTTTGTTGTTTTGGGGGAATCACCTATACCAGGACATCATCCACTTAACTGTTTGAATATTTTTATAAAGCCCAGATCTAACTATGCCAGTCCCCTACTCAGTAAACTCTGAAAGTTCTCTATCAACTTTAGGATCAAGTATAAAATACTTTGTTTGCAATTCAAAACCATTCTAACCTGCTCCCTTCAAGTTTTTTTTACATTCCTCCTATGTACTACACCATCTAGTCATATTATCTCCCTTGATGTTCCTTGAGTAAGACAGACCATCTCCCAGTTCTATGGATTTTTGCTGGTGGTCCTCCATGCCTCAGATTCTCTCTCTCCCTTTTCATCTTTCACTCCTGGCTTCCTTCAATAAAAGCTAATATCACACCTTTTACAGGAAGTCTTATACAAAATTATATAATTCTACTTCCTTCCCTTTATGAATTATTTCCAATTTATCCTATATATTTTTTTACATAATTGTTTAATTGTAGTCTGTCCCTTATGACTGTGAGCTCCCTGATAGCAGAATCTCTTTCATCCACTCTTTGTATCCTCAGTGCTAAACACAGTAACACAGTACCTGGTAAAAAGTTAAGTGTTTAATAAATGTGTAATGGCTACCTGACTAAATCAATGCTATAAGATATATATATATATATAAATATAAAATGTAACAATGGAAAGGTTACCTTTGTAATATTTATATCTACCTTGTTTTGAGGTAGAATGTAAATCCAAAGGGAAAGGGAGTACTCTTTCTACACAGAGTTCTTTTGAGAGAAAATATTTTGTTGAATATAAACCAAACTATACAAAGTTAAAAAGAGAGTGAGAGGAAAAGAAATAGAGTTACAAAATGCAGATAATATTCTCAAGCAATTTATCTGAAAAAGGAAAGTAAAATGAGACGAGGGCTAGGGGGCATGGTCATGTTTTTCAGTATTAGGGAGTCATCAAATTGAAATGGACAAATTAAACATGAGTGAGGGGAAGTTATTAAGGAGGCATTCTGCTGCAGAAGTTAGGATGGAATAGGATTATTTCTTCATTCATCAGGAGGTGTTCTTTTGCAAGGAGAAGAGTCACCTCATTGTATAAACAGTGAGGAAAGAGGAGATAATGGAAGAAGATATAAGGATTATGTGAGATGATTAGTTGAAAAGACGGGGTCCTGCAAATGGCCTCATTTTTATACCATGAGACAAATTTCTCAGCTGAGATGATAAGGGAAGTGTGAAGCATAAGAAGTTATGAGCAATAGAAAGGTTCGGGAAAATCTACTGGGCTGAGTAAGATAGTGAGTTTATTACAGAATTTTAGAAAGTTTTACATAATAACAGCAATGATGCAGATGTAACATAAATTTGTAGTGGCCCCAATCACATGATTTAACAATGTTTTTCCAGATTTATTCAGCAGCATATTGTTAAGAGGGAAGGCAGAAAGCATATCATGGGAATAAACCAAGCCTGAGGCATGGCAGGGGAAGATCAGCAATATGATATGTAGTTAAGGGGATCAAGAGATAAATATAGTAAAATGTTTAACTGATATACCAAGGAGTAAAGATGGGGAAACAGGTAGAGGAGGGATGGTGGTGAAGGTGCTGTAGGGCTTATGACCTACAAAAAATGAGACATAGAGAGATTGGAGCTCAAGTTAGAGACAAGAGACTGTGTTTGGGGTTGAAAGGCCAAGTGGGAGATGGAAAAAAATAGATTTTGATAAAATAAGGGAATAGACATTCAAAGATATTCATTTCCTAGCCTCCTTATTTTAAAATTTAAAATTCTCCAAACTCAATTCCATATTTTGTATGCAGACCCCCAAAACAATACTTATTTATTCCATGTCTGACTTTCAATGTCTCCTGAAAATTATGAAACATTGTTCAAATATCATTTTTATTTCTATGTCATACTACTTCTCCATCTTATTGTATGTATTTTTTTCAGGTTGATGTGACCATTTTTCTTAGTCTCCTATACATTTTAGTTTAAAGCCCCTTTGATCTCATCTCCAAGTTTCAATGCAAACATATTCATTGTAGTCTTTGCATGATTCATCCTGTTCTTGGACAGGATGTTCTGGATTTGTAAGACATAATCCAGAAAAATATTACCCTAAATTGAACTGTCATATTCCCTGAAGTAGGGGAGCAGAACTAGGTGGGAGAAAAAGAACAGAGTGAAAATTCTGTGGGCTAGGGATTTTGTAAGAGAAAACTTAATCTAAAACTAAAATGAAGGGCTTCACAGATAAAGAATCTGCCAAAAATTAAGAAGCTGACACATTAGGAAATGGAAGCTCAAGTACAGAAAAGTTAACTCGGGATACTCTTCAGAAGATGACGCAGATGCCTTGTGTGATTCACAGACACCATTATACCAATTGCTCGCTAAGCCACCCACAGTGAGTCATAGGTTTATACTACACAAAGTTCTTCATGAAAGCACAATATATTTCACTAATTTATGAGTAAAGGATTCCTTACTTTGTAAATTTTTCAATGACCTTTGGCCAAAAGAAAAAATATTCCCATCTGATCTGCTCTGAGGAAGATAATCATAGTACAAGGCAATATATTAATTCACTTTATCAGAGAAGCAAGCATTTCTTTTGGAAATGTGGCACTCAAGAAACAATGTTGTTTAGTACAAAACAAACAAAATGATTTTATAAACAGAAGTGAATGTGTGAAGATGACACTGTTCTGAGATTTAGAGCAATACAGACTCCTTGCAAGCATCCCTAATAATTTTAAATAAGGAGAATGACTGAACTCTTCTACCCAGTCCATGGATGCATGGAAATACTGCAGAATCCCTAAAGTGTACAAGCTAAGGTAACTAGAAAGGTAACTAAAGAATCACTCCAAGTAGAGTCTAGCACTATTCTGCTTCATGAGGGGAAGGGGAGGGGGATTTAGTGAGCTCAGCCAGGAAATGATCCCAGTGGCAAAAGAAGAGAACTATGCAAAGACTAGCCCAGGAAACCTCTATACTGTGTAAGGGCCACATTTTAATTGGGCGGCTCGCCGTAATATTGGGGTTCAGAAATAATGAGAGACCTCTAGGTCCAAAGTTCCCTCACTTCCAAACTGCTTTTTAAAGTTATTTCTCCATGACTAATAAGAAAGGAGATTAACAGCCTCTTTTCTACAAACAAACCAGGTTTTATTAAAGGGAACACAATTTGCAACACAGGTGAAGTTGATAAATCCAGGGACAATGAGGAAGGGAATAGGGGAAGAGAAAATGAATAAGCTCCCTGGCTCTAGCAAAGACTGACTCCAACCCCAAATTTGCTTGCTGTTCAGCTAGCTCAAAGAGCTGGCCTAGCTTTCACAAACTCACCACCACCTGGAGTCCGTAGTTTTTCAATGAGAGTTAGCTGTGTAGTCTCTTTCCAGTTCACTCTGAAGCTCTCTCTCACACATATCCTCTCTCCCACCTTTTTGCCTCTATCACAGGAAGGGGAGGTTCTTAGCCATGCTGAGTCTCCAATTGGTTCAACATACCCTCTGGGCTGTCCCCATTATAATTTGGCCAGGCCCATGTGGGTGTAGGGGAAGTGCTAGAGAAGACTTAGATACTTAGTTGTTCTTTTCTATAATCTCTTCAAGGACACACCCATCTTCTCTTAGGCTTTTTCAAGATTACATATTTTCAGTCTGACCATAATGAAGCAAAGATGGAGTGATGGAAACCCCAAATCACAATTAGTTTCTTACAACTTCTTAGCTAAAGACCAGAACCTGTGGCAATAGGGATGCCATAGAGAAATGTTACCACCAGATTATACTCAAGACCAAGCTGGGACTATCTATACCATTCAGGATTTCAGAAGTGGAGTGAATCCAGGCATAGCCTTCATTCCACTCCCCAATCTAGACTATGAGGTTACTAAGAAGCATAAGGTAAGGAAAAACACTAAGAAGTGTTTTGGAACAAGGGAGGTAGGGGGGTGGTATAACAAACCATAACTGGCTTGAAGGAGATGATTGTCAAATTCTCTTCACAAGTATTTACATTCTGAAAATGATAGCCTCTAACTATTTATGGTTTTGTTGATTTTGTTGACTTAAAGTGATAATAATGAAGATTCAATTTAAAAGTGTGTATTCATGTATTTACACATTCAAAATCTTAAAGGCAATGTGTATTAGTACTGAGAGGTATCCAGCCTTAGAATGAGAAACACCTGGGTTCAAGTCCTACAATAGAAATATATAGTGTATGACTATGGAAAAGTTATTTAAACTCTCAGTTCACTGGACAATTGTCTAAGCCTGTAAATTACAGAAAAGTTACTCATAAGCAATGGTGGAGGGAATTTCTATGTTCTCTAATGTAAATGTACCATAGCAATAAATCCATATGTTTAGAAAAAAATAAAATAACCAAATACAATTTCAGTTTTTATTCCAGTTTCACACATGATATACTACTCAAACTTCTCATAAAAGAGCCCAAAGTACAAAACTATTTTTAGATTAGGGGTTCTTAACCATGTTTGTTTGTGTCATGGACCCCTCAGTGGTTTAATAAAGGCTATGGACCCCTTCACAGAACGGTTGATTTTTTTCAATATATTAAAGTAAAAACAAAGGGTTACTGAAGAATCCAATAATATGGAAACAACTAAGAAATAATACAAAAACAAGTTCAAGAATCCCATGTTAAAAACCCATACTCTAGATGCTTATTTTGCAAGTGCTTCTAATTCCATGGCCTTCCTCTAAAGGTTTTTTTTTTCAACCATTTCAAAGGATAATTTATTTTGACTCACTATAGAGTTATCTATTCTTCAAGACTCTTTTTGTGGATGATACCTCTCTCATTGTTACAAAAATTTTAACTAATTCATTTTAAAAAATCTAAGTGTTTGTAATAAATAAAGAAGTATGTTTTATATATATGCTGCACAGAGGGAGGGAAAGATGGAAGGAAGGAAGACAGGAAGGAAGGAAGGAAATTATGAAGGGAGATCATTAAGGAACAAGAGATAGCAAGGAATATCATTCATTCATCTATCTAACCTTTATTAATAATAATATTTATTTAGTGCCCACAGTGGTGTGATAAGCACTGTGCTAAGTGCTTTCCACATATCTCCTTTAAATATCACAACAATCAAGAAAGTTAATGACATTATTCTCCCTATTTTGCAGTTGAGAAAATTGAGTCAGACAGGAGTTAATTGACTTGCTAATGATCACTCTGTTAGTAATTCTCTAAAGCAAAATTGGAACTCAGGACTGACTTCAGGAATGGTGTTCAGTTTATTTTGCCCCCTAGGCACATCTAGGTGAGATATAAAGGTAGGGATGGCATGGTTCCTACCTTCAAAGAATTTATAATCCAATAGACAGAAGGAATCTTAATGTAGTATTTTTTAACCAAAATATGATCATCTACAAAAAAGACTTACAAAATGTTCCTTACCCATGTTAACCTATAACCCATTACTTAGGAACAATTCTTTAAAAAACACATGAATGGTCAAAGGATATGAATAGAGAGTTTTCACATGATGAAATCAAAGCTGTCTATAGTCATATGAAAAAATGCTCTAAATCCCTTTTAATTAGAGAAATGAAAATTAAAATTAATCTGAAGTACCATCTTATACCTATCAAATTGGCTAATATGACAAAAAAGGAAAAGGATAAATGTTAGAGAAGTTGTGAAAAAATTGGAATATTAATGCATTATTGGTGGAGTTGGGAAATGATACAACCATTATGGAGAGAAATTTGGAATTATGTCCAAAGGACTATAAAACTATGCATACTCTTTGACCCAACAATACCACTACTACGTCTATATCCAAAAGAGATCATAAAAAGGGAAAAGGGGCCACATGTACAAAGATATTTATAGTAGCTCTTTTTGTGGTAACAAAGAATTGGAAAGTGAGGGAATGCCCATCACTTGGGGAATGGCTGAACAAGTTTTGGTATATGAATATGATGGAATACTATTGTGCTATAAGAAATGATGGACAGGCAGATTTCAGAAGAACCTGGAAAGACTTACATGAACTTATGCTGAGTGAAGTAAGCAGAACCAGGAGAACATTGTACACAGTAACAGCAATATTGTGTGATGATCAATTGTAAAAGACTTAATTCTCAGCAATACAATGATCCATGCCAATTACAAAAGACTTAGGATGGAAAATGCTCTCCACATCCAGAAAAGGAAAAATGGAGTCTCAATGCAGATGAAAGTATACTATTTTCACTTTATTTCTTCTTATATTTTTCTTTCTTGTGATTTTCCCTTTTCTTCTGATTCTTCTTTTACAACATGACTAATATGTAAATATGTGTAAGATTATATATATATATATATATATATATATATATATATATATAACATATATAACTACAACTAGAATTGTAACTGTAACTCTCTCTCTCTCTCTCTCTCTCTCTCTCTCTGATTGTTTGCCATCTTGGGGAGTGGGGAGAGAAGGGAAAGAGGGAGAAAATTTGAAATTCAGAATCTTACAAAAATATATGTTGAAAACATTCTTTACATGTAATTGGAAAATAAAATAAAATGCTATGCCCCAAAAATAAAGAAAATTCATGGCACTATTTTTTTTTGTGAGGTAATTGGGGTTAAGTGACTTGCCCAGGGTCACACAGCTAGTAAGTGTTAAGTGTCTGAGGCCAGATTTGAACTCAGGTCCTCCTGACTTCAGGACTGATTCTCTATCCACTGTGTCAACTAGCTGCCCCTCATGGCACTATGTTTAAGCATATCATTCATCCATCCAATATACCTTTATTAAGTTTCTAAAATGAGCTACACACACACATATCTAATACATGTGTGTGTCTGTATATATTTGTGTGTGTGTATTTTTTTAGTTACCAACAATTTAATAATGAAATTAAATACATAACTTTTTTTCTCTCTTATTGATGTCTGAGTGTCCATTAAGGCCAAGGAATATGAAGGACATATGAAAGAAAGCTTCATGGGAGACTCTTGACTTAAAACTGTTTTCTTGTGTTTTCACATAACACATAGATACCATGGCTTTCTTTCTTTTAAAAAAAATAACAAATGTTTTGAGTTTCAAATTTTATTCCTCCTTCTCTTCTTTCCCTCCCCACTCCCTGAGGCAGTAAGCAATCAGATATAGGTTTTCCAGATCTACAAATAATTTTAAACCATTCAAAAACAATATTAGACATGATATTAAAGTTTAGGTTTAGCAATGAATGAAAAAGTACCTATTATACAGAAACACTAAACTAAATAATGGGGATACAAAAAGAAAAGCAAGACAATTCTTGCTTTCAATGGACCCATTCTAATGGGGGATAGAAGGGAGAATGAAGTGACACATATAGGAAATTACATATGAAAGTAGGACGGTAAAGTCTGGTGGTCTGTATGACAGCACTAAGACAGGTGGAAGCATTTAATTATCATAGGGCTTAGGATGTGCTGATCATCAAAAATATGAATTTGAAAGGGTCTTAGGGACCATTTAGTCAAAATTCATGTCATGGATCTAGAAAGTAAGGTCCAGAGAGGTTAAATCACTTTGTCCAAGGTCTTACAGTTAGTAAATGGAAGACCTGAGATTTGCGTCCATGTCCACTTACTTTAAATTCTTTATACATTTTTATACTTAAACTTTTATACTTCTATGCCATGACTTCTGTATAAATTTAATTAATTTATACAAATCCTTAAATTTATCAATGCTCAAATATGGTGCTCTTGGTTACATTGCTCTTTAATGTGAATCATGCTGAGAAAGTCTAATTGGTTTTCTACATTTGAGTATTTTCAGGTAAATTTCAGTCTTAATTTCAGAACATTTACTAAGCACCTTACAGAACTGTAAGTACTTACTTTGCTGTGACAGATTGAACACATATGGAACTAATTGGCAAAAAACCCTTAATTAAAAGAAACTTTTGGCCAAGCATATTCAAACACAAAGGTCAGAGTGTCCTACTGGGTGTCATATTTTAATCAGTCTTGACAACCAGTGCACTGTGAGTGGGAATGAAAGGCCATGAAACAGATGTGTGGACAGAGACGGCAGACTGTGTCTGAGAGCCAGATTTATAAGTCTATTGGGAGTGGGGGTGGGATGGGGGAACAGGATCTTCATGACAGTGTAGAAAGTGGCAACCCTATGCTTAAGGAAAAATAAGAATAAAATGCTCAGAAGATTAGATGAAATTATCAATGTAAACATCTGCTATTCCCAATGAAGCCTAGATTTTTACTATTAAGGTCTTTTATAAAATTGATTAAGAAAGCTTGGTATAATGTGATAAATTTTAAGAATAAAATAAATGCATGTAATAAAGCCTCATTCCCCATTTTCTGTTTATTGATCTTAATGAAGGGAAGTACATACACACACATTCAGTTAAGCTATTTAAGGATAAATAGTATTATTCTTTCATTTACTAAAGAAATTATCAAAAAAAAGAAAGGAGTAATTTAGTGTAAGAGAAAAGCTTCCATAAAAGCAAATACACTACATAATAAAATTAAGCAATTCAAGAAATTTTATTTAAGAAACTTGAAATTTATTCTGCCCATTTAGACATTCTGTAAATTTTTTAAATAAATTTTATTTATTTATAATTTTCCCTATTACAAAATTTATATTCCAAATTCTCTTTCTCACTCCCTCCCTACCCCTCCCTAAGAATTCAAGCAATTCAACATGTTATAAACTTGCAGTCATGCAAAACTTTTCCACATAAGAATTAATTTAAAAATATCCTTCAATCTGTATTCAAATTCCATTAGTTCTTTGCAGATGGATGGCATTTTTCATCAGTCATTCTTTTTTTTTTTTTTTTGAGGCAATTGGGGTTAAGTGACTTGCCCAAGGTCACACAGCTAGTAAGTGTTAAGTGTCTGAGGCCAGATTTGAACCCAGGTACTCCTGAATCCAGGGCCGGTGCTCTATCCACTGCGCCATCTAGCTGCCCCCAGTCATTCTGATAGAATCCTGCTCATCATATCTTACAACACAACAATGTTCCATACTAATCTCATCCTACAATTTGTTCAGTCATTTCCTAATTGATAAGCATCACCCAATTTTTAATTCCACTTGTTAAAAATCTCTTAGAGTACCAACCTAGTAGTGGTATTGCTAGGTTGAAGAGTATGCATGGTTTTATAATCCTTTGGCCATAGTTCCACATTGCTCTACATAATGCTTGAATCAAGTTACAACTTTACCAAGAGTGTAATAATGTCTCATTTTTCCCATATCCTCCACAACATTTGTCATTTTCCTCTGCTGTCCTATTATCTAATCCAGTAGGTGTGAGGTAGTACCCAGAATTGTTTTGACCTGAATCTCTCCAATCAATAGTGAGTTAGAGCATTTTTTTCATCTGCCTATAGGTGGCATCTGAAAACTTCATATCTTTTGACCATCTTTCAATTAGGGAATGGCTCTCTTTTCAACAAATTTGACTAAGTTCTCTATGTGTTTGAGAACTGAGGCCTAACAAAGTTGTTTTATGTTTGTTTTTTTCAGTTACTATTGCTAACTATATTACCCTCCATCCTATTCCTTCCCACTGATATTTACTCTTTTTTCTATCTTCTTTCAACTTATCCCTCCTCAAAAGTGTTTTGCTTCGAAGGGAAGCTACATGGTACAATGGATAAAACACTGGCCCTGGATTCAGGAGGATCTGAGTTCAGGTCCAGTCTCAGACACTTGACACTTGCTAGCTGTGTGACCCTGGGCAAGTCACTTAACCCTTATTGCCCCACCAAAAAAAAGTGTTTTGCTTCTTACTGCCCCATACCCAATGTGCCCTCCCTTCCTTTATCCCTCCCACATTATCCCCTTCCCCTCCCACTTTCCTGCAGGGCAAGATATATTACTATGCCCAATTGAATGTGTATGTTATTACCATTTTGAGCCAATTGTTATGACAGTAAGGCTCACTTACTCTCCCCTCTCCCCCGCCATCTTCCGCTCCATTCCTTAAGCATTTTCATGTATCTTTTATGAGAGATACTTTACCCCATTCAACCTCTCCCTTTCCTTTTCTCCCAGTGCATTACTCTCACCTCTTAATGTTATTTTAAAGATGTCATCATGGAGCAGCTAGGTGGCACAGGGAACAAAGCACCAGCCTTGGACCCAGGAGGACTTGAGCCTAAATCCACCCTCAGACATAAAACACCCACCAGCTGCATGACCCTGGGCAAGCCATCCAAAACTGAATGGCCCACAAAACAAACAAACAAAATGATAAATAAAAATACATGCTTTACAGATACCATTCATTCATGTTCAATTCACA
This sequence comes from Dromiciops gliroides, assembly GCF_019393635.1. Lineage (NCBI taxonomy): Eukaryota > Metazoa > Chordata > Mammalia > Microbiotheria > Microbiotheriidae > Dromiciops > Dromiciops gliroides. The sequence goes on from NC_057861.1 coordinate 213,021,855, forward strand.
CCTGTGCCCTCTAAGTATATGCCATTCAGCTGCCCTAATAATGAGAAAGTTCTTGTGATTTAGAAATATCGCCTTCCTGTGTAAGAATGTAAACAGTTTAACCTTTTAACATCCCTCATGATTACTTTTTCCTGTTTACTTTTTTTATGATTCTCTAGGTTCTTGTATTCAGCTCAGGTCTTTTCATCACAATTGCCTGAAATTCCTCTTTTTCATTGAAGTCCCATTTTTCACCTGAAAGATCATACTGTTTTGCTGTTAAAGTGATTCTTGGTTGTAATCCCAGTTCCTTTGACCTCTGGAATATCATATTCCATACCCTCTGAGCCTTTAATGTAGAAGCTAATAGATCTTGTACTATACTGACTGTGGCTCCATAGTACTTGAATTGTTTCTTTCTGCTTGCTTGAAATATTTTCTTCTTGACCTGGGAGGTCTTTCCAATTGTGGTGGAGGTGGGGGTGCATCATATAAATCTATGACTTCCAATAAGGATTGGGGAAAGTCTTGCTTTTTCATATCCCAGGATCTATACAGCTATGGAAGCTAGTAAAGGATAAGTCAACTACTTCAGTTTTGCCTGGACCCCTTTCTGCCTTTTTGTTTTCCATTTTTGCCTTCCTTGATATATGACTTACTAAAAACTTGATTATCGACTTCTCTAAGATTGGAGACCTAAAGATTTTGAGAGGCTGAATCACATGAGGTTCCAGCTAAATGACTGAAAGGAGTCCATGAAAACTAATATAGTGCTCTTAGAACATCACTGACAAGGTTAGCCCAGTTTGGGTAATTTTTCTATCAAACATAATGACAGTTATATAGACATTTCATAGTAGAAGTATAAAATGTCTAATTTGTAGACCTGCAAACCTCTTTATGTTCTGAAGAGTTTTAAATATGAGCCTCCCAATAGATTTTAATAGCAGTTGTAAATTACTTAATCTTGTTTTAAGTCATCATATTAATTAGAAATATGCTTATGTTTAGTGTTTCTTTTGAAAATAGAAATATAAGACCTGTACCAGGTATTAAACATATGATGTTTTCAGTACTATTCCACTCCCTTCTTTTTCAGAAATACTCGATGTGGCCTATAATAAAAACTATGCCTAAATTTATCCACATAAGTTTTTTTTTTTTAAAGAGGCAATGAGGGTTAAGTGACTTGCCCAGGGCCACACAGCTAGTAAGTATCAAGTGTCTGATGCCAGATTTGAACTCAGTTCCTCCTGAATCCAGGACCGGTGCTCAATCCACTGCACCACCTAGATCCCCTCACATAAGTTTTTAATGACACAAAACATATAAGATATACCCCCCCCCTCTCTTATTTGCACACATTAGACACTTAAGAGTTCAGAAGGCTCTATAAAAAGTCAGGCACGAATAGTCCAAATAAACTTATGGAGTATAGATTTCACTAAATTTGGACATTTCACATACCTTTTAAGCTACTGCAATTCTGCTTTGCTCATAGAGTACAGAACCTTCTTTGATGTAGGCATGCCCTGCAGGGTGGACCTTTACCAAATGTTTCTCATGTCATGAAATCAATTCCAAATGTCTTCAGAGACAACTTGATAGTGTCCTTGCATCACTTCTTCTGACCTCCATGTGAGCATTTCCTTGTGTGAGTTCTCTGTAAAATAGTCTTTTAAGCAAATTTACACTTGTCATTTGAACAAAATGGCCAGCCCACCAGAGTTGCCCTCTATGCGATAGGTTTTGAATGCTTGGCAGCTTAGCTGAAAAAAGATCTAAGCCTTTGAGAACACTCCCTCCTGGGAGTCAGCCAGGTGTAGCTTTAATTGAATTAACTTTATGTAGGTTAATCAGCAAAGTCAATCACTCTCCTTTAACTCAATCAGTTTAGATTAATCTACAGGTGGGATTTTGAGTATCTGCCAAATCCAATTATTTTCTCACATTCCCCCCTGTGCTTCATTAAGGAAACACTGTTTCCTTAATGAAGCAATAACATTACAGATACTTATGACTAACAATGTAAAGGAAATTAAAAGAGAGAAAAGAAATTGAGTGCATTGATAGTAAGGTAAAGCAGGAACTTCACTTTAGTAGGTGGTCATCACAAATAGTGTGTGCAATGGGGAAAAGGAAAACAGGAAAATGTCCATTTAAGTCATTGGAAGTCTTTTCTCAGATGATTTTTGGGATATGCTCTGGGCGATGCTGATAATCAACTAACAAATGTCAGCTGTAGAGTTCTGGGTGTGATTGTAAGGTTTTTCAGGTGTTTAAGATACTGATAATCAGCTGGAAAGTTTCCTTCAAAATTGATCTTAACTCAATTTTAAATAGCTTTGCCAATAACCAGATCAAACAATGAGGGTTCTCAAAAACATATCTAAGGAAAGATTTGTCTAAAGATATAATGAAATGTGAGAAAATAATGGAATTTGGAAGATACCCAGAGGCACCACCTGAAATTAATTTAGAACTGATTGAATTAAGTGAGACTGATTGAGAGTGATTGACTTTGCTGATTAACCTACTTAAAGTTAATTCAATTAAAGCCACACCTGACTAACTCCCAGAAGGGAGTGTTCTCAGAGGCTATGGACTATGACATCAACACAAGACCACCCTCAAGTCCAGTGAACCAATGGATTTGGATGAAGCTAACAAATCAGCTTTAAGCAGTATGTGAGGACTGCCTCTCCTCCAGACCTATAAAAAGCTTCCACACTCAGTTTGCTGAGGCAGTTCATGGTTGAAGCAGGCTCGTTGTAGAGGACTTCAGGAAGAACCAGACCAGGCTGCAACTCTAGGCAAGATAGGCCTTTTCTTCACTCTCTGAACTCCCCATATTCTCTTTTTACTAACACCAACTATGCTTTAATAAATACTTAATGTCCAAAGACTGGTGCTAAAGCTTCTAATTTAAGGCAACCACACATTTAGATTTTAAATATCACACTAGTCCTGAGACCTTGGGCAAATAAATTAACCCTCATTGCCCTGTTTAAAAAAAGTATCCTGCCAAAGTTAGACTGGGAATCACATCTTACATTCAACATTAAAAATTATAAATTAAAAATAATAACAAAGAAAATATACTGCCAAGTTAAGTTAACTTACCAACAGCATTCAATATTTCTTTATTTTCTGTAACTAATGTTTCCATTAATAAGTGGTGTCGTGCTGGTTGGAGAAGCACCTGTGTTCTACTGGTGTCAATTGTCAGGCCAAAATTAGCACAAGCAGCAGAGAATCTATTCATGCCTTGTCACATCTCAGCCTCAGAGGCTGAATTGAGTGCACAATCATCTGCAAATGAAAAATCATGCAAGAGATCTCCCACCACTTTAATTTTGACTTGTAGTCTTTTCAAGTTAAATAATTTGCCATCAGTGTGGTAGCTGACCTCAATCTAATTTGTCTCCTTATATATAAACCTCTGTTCTTCTCCTGGCATTTCTCCTAGAGTTGTTAGGCAGCAAACACTATATCAAGCTTTCCTCTGCCCTTTTTGAAGCCACACTGGTTCTCAGATAGAGTACCATTATCCAGATGAGGATCAGTCTATTAATGAGAACTCTGGCAAGAATATTGTAGGCATTAATTAAGAGAAATAATTGGCTGTGATTTTCACAGGACAATTTATTTCCTTTACCTTTATGCAGATGGACAGTGAAATACATCCCTGAAATCCTGGTGGATAACCTCCTTTTGCAACATAACCCAGAACTTTTCAGTCAGCTTTTGTATGATCAGGGACCCCCTTGCCTTATAAATTTTCACTACAATAGAATAAGTACCAGGCTCTTTTCCACATGAAGGGATCCTTCAGTTGAAAGTTCAGCTAGAGAGAGATCAACTTGTAAGGGGCTAAAATTCTAGCTATACCATGTAAAATCTAATTCATGGTCACCAATAAATTATAAGCTTTGGCAAGAGTATTTAAGTGTTTAAGTATTTATTAAAGAGCATTAGGATCAGAGAGAAAGGTAAAATCTAACTATTTCTAAGAGACCCTATCATCTGACCCATCATGGCAAGGTCAAGAACCAAAAGAGACAGAACCCCTCCGCCAGCATCCACTTCCCACTTCATGTCCTCCTCCCAGAAATGGGAGGCTCCTCAAGTTGATTGGCTAGCAGCCTTGATAGACAGTACCCATGAGCAAAAGTCACTTTCTGATGTCAAGGATCTTGACCACGTGGCTTCCCCTCAGAGGCCTTCTCCTCATGGCAGAGCTTTTCTACAGTAAGTCTCCAGCAGGTGTCACCATTCCAGTAGTTACAAACTTCAACCTTAGGTATATGGTCACTTTCCTCAGTATTGGTTGTCTATCATCTTTTGAAAAAATTCTGAAAGTGTTCAGCCCAATTCTTGAGGATCATGCCCTTATCATTAATCCATGAGGCTCTATAAGCACTGAGTAGTTGAGATGCAGTATAAGTCTTTGGCCCATAAATAGCATGTAGGGCATTATAAAAGCACTTTGGATTGTTATCAATGTAAAACTGAATTTCCTCTGCTTCTTACTGGACCAAGAATCTGGAATATCTCAGAACTTCATTTTCACTCTACTTATGATAGTGTTAAATGTTGCTTTTTTAGAGACAGATGAACTATCATGCTGGTAAACCCAATAGAGTTCTTGTTTTTCATTTATCAGCTTCTAAATTTCACTATCATTTTCATCAACCAGTCTTTGTGTTTGTGAGTCTTCTGTCCCAGATGAATAAATACAGTGTTTTACATAAATATTTTTTTAAAAACTGACCACTCCTTTTCTGCTCCACTGTTGCCAATAATGTAACTCTTTCCAAGATAGCAACACACTGTTACTGCTCAGAGAAACAAACTAATCAGTTGATATTAAGTCTTTTGGTAGTCATTTTGCCTTGGGTTTGCCCCTTTTGTTTAATGTTAATGTTTAGCTTAGAGAGGATAAGTCTATGATCAGAATAGCTCTCTGCCTTACACATCCTGTCACTTTTTATGATTACTTAGTCTAATTAATGTCAATATTTGCTTCTAGTGTGCATCTATTAAGTTTTATTGCCTTTAAGTATATGGAAGACAAATGGTGATGAGGTCATGAAATGTACCAGATTTCAGTAGTAAATGACCATTGCTCTTGCTATTTCTGACTCCATTCCTCCTAAGGACTCCCTGCCTTGTCTGTAAGTCTGTACCTGCTCTTGCATTAAAGTCATCAAGAAGTATAAGCTGTTGCTCTTTTGGCACATTAATGATAAGGAACTCCAGGTCTTCATAAAATTTTTCTTTGGCTTTATCAGGTTTCATCATGGTGGGAACATAGACACCGATGATGGTGGAATGACACTTTTCTGCAAAAGGCAGTTGCATTCTCATGAATTATTCACTAGTTTTAGGAGGTAAACAAGTTTGTTGATTAGATTAGTTTTGATTGTAAAACCTACACCAGCTTCATGGAACTCATTCACTGTGACTACTCCAGAAAAATGGATATTCAGCTTCAGCTTTCATAATCTATACTTCATTTAACATCTTTGTTTCAGTCAGGGCTGCTATTTGGATGTGATACCAGTTGAGTTCTCTTACAACACATATTCATCTTCTAGGTCTACTGGATTTCAGGATGTCCATAAGTGTGTTCATCAAACAGTAGATTACTATAATAATTTACTACTGTGTCTCCTGTTCCTAACCTATTCCACTGATCCACCACTCTGTTTCTCAGCTAGTACTAAATAGTCTTGATGACTTCCACTTTATAGGATAGTTTTAGCTTTAGTATTGTGATGTTTAAAATCTAAATTGTGGTCGCCTTAAATTAGAAGCTTCAGCACCAGTCTTTGGGCATTAAACATTTATTAAAGCCTAGAGGTATTCACAAGGAGTTCAGAAAGTTAAGAAAAAGCCTATCTAGCCTAGAGTTCCAGGCTGGTTGGGTTCTTCCTTCCAGCCATCTGTGCAGTACCTGGACTTCATAAGTGTCTCTCATTCTGTGAGAGTTCAATGCCTGCCCCCAATTAATGTCTTAAATGGTAAATTCCCATAATCCAAGACTCATATGGATTTAAAAATTTGAGGATAATAATGATAGCAAAAAATGTGAAATGATCACAAAAACTGTGAATTTGCTTTGAGGCAGAATATGTTACAATGTACAATGATTCAAAATAATATTTTTTTGCAAAAATAGTATTTCTAGAATTAATTTATACTTGTCATAGTAATCAATTTACCAAGGAAATACTTTATATCATTTGATCAAATAATAAGTTGGAAAAACAAAACACAATCTTAAAAGAATGAAAATCTCTATGAAAACAAACTTATACTATTAATTTCAAAATGTAGATACAATGTCATAAAAAGGAAACCTTTATGTAACATTTGAACTGACATTATTTCTCTGAGTAAATTTAGAATATTTTTTATTTCGATATCTAAAATCTCCATGTCTCATATTAATATCTTGCTGTCTACTTCTGCATTTTGGCAAAAATAAGTCCCAGTTTATGGCAATAGAAGTAGATTCTTGAAATATGATGATGATAAAGTTTCTCTTGTTTTTCTTCAATCCCTTTATTTTCTCTTTCATAATACCAATGCTTTATAAAGTTATTAGTTAAAGGCAAAAGCAGGTAAAGATAAATCAAAATAGAAAGTCCACAAAAATGAAACATTTTCTTACCCAATGTGAAGATCAGAAGGTTGAAGGGTTCAGCAGTCCCTTTGTGGTTGCCAAACTGTGATGTTTAAAATCTAAATTGTGGTCGTCTTAAATTAGAAGCTTCAGCACCAGTCTTTGGGCATAAAACATTTATGAAAGCATAGAGGTATTCACAAGGAGTTCAGAAAGTTAAGAAAAAGCCTATCTACCCTAGAGTTCCAGCCTGGTTGGGTTCTTCCTGAAGCCCTCCTCCATGAGCCTGCTTTAATCAGGAACTCTCTTTCCAGCAAACTGATTGTGGAACCTTTTTATAGGTCTGGAACAGAGGCGGTCCTTACACACTGCTTTGAGCTTATTGGTTGGCATCATCCAAATCCATTGGTTCTGAAGGTGTTCTCAAGGTCTGATTACAATCCAGTTAACTTGAAGTAGGCTAATCAGCAGTTAATCACTGTCACTTGATTCAATCAGTCTAGATTAATCTTCAGGTGGGTCTTTGAGTATCTGCTAAATCTCATTATTTCATCACAGTATAGATAGTCCACCTTACTGTGCATTTTTTGTTTTTTTACATTAGGTCCCTTGATATTCTAGAACTTTTGTTCTGCCAGATGAATTTTCTTATTTTTTCTAGCTCAATAAAATAATTTTAGGTATTTTGATTGGTATGGCACTGAATAAGTAAATTATTAGATAGAATTGTCATTTTCTTATATTAACTTGGCCTATTGATGAGCAATTTATATTTTTTCAATTATTCAGATCGAATTTTATTTCTGTAAAAAATGTTTTGTAATTGTGTTCATATAGTTCCTTGGTTTGTCTTGGCAGGTAGACTCCCAAATATTTCATATTATTTAGAGTTATTTTTAAAAATTTATTTTTTTTATTTTCTTTGCAACAAACATTTATTTTATTTTTTTACAGTTAATGTAAGGGTAATTTTAAACATACATTTTCATAAGATTTAGAGTTCCAAATGTTTCTCTCTCCCTCCCCCTCCTCCCTTGTCCACAAGACATAAAACAGGTTATATATGTGCAATCCACATATGCTCTTTTTATCAGTTCTTTCTATGGGGGTGGATAATCTACTTCATCATTAGTCTCTTGGGATTGTCTTGGATCATTGTATTGCTGAGAGTAGTCAAGTCACTCACAATTGCTTATCATGCAATACTGCTGTCACTATGCACCATGTCCTCCAAGTTCTGCTCACCTCACTATATGTCAGTTTCTATGAGTCTTTCCAGGTTTTTCTGGTATCATCCTGTTTGTCATTTAATATAGCATAATGCAATTCTACTACAATCATATACCACACCTTCTTCTCAGTTGATGGACATTCCCTTGACTCCCAGTTCTTAGCCACCACAAAACATTGCTATAAATATATTTTTTGTACAATTTCCCCCCTTTTCTCTTTTTCATGATTACTATTGTTAACTGTTTCCTTCCATGCAAGTTCCTTCCCCATGACATTTATTCTATTATCTATCTTCTTTCACCCTATCCCTCTTCAAAAGGGATTTGCTTCTGTCTGTCCCATCCCCAATCTGCCCTCCCTTCTTTTGCCCCTCCCTCTTTATTCCCTTGACCTCCTATTTTCCTGCAGGATTAGATAGAATATTCCACCCAATTGAGGGTGTACATCATTCCCTCCTTGAGCAAATTCTGAGATTGAGGGCTTTGAGCCAATTCTAATGAGTGTTAGGCTCATGTACTGCCTAGATTAAATAGATTACTCCACCCAATTGTGTGTGTATGTATTAATCCATCCTTGCGCCAACTCTGATGAGATTAAGGTCTTTGAGCCTATTCTAATGAGGATAAAATTCATTTGCTGCCCTGCTCCCCCCCCCATCTCTTCCCCCACTCCATAAGCCCTTTCCTGTTTCTTTCATGTGGGATTTCACCCCATGCTACCTCTGCACTTCCCCCTCCCTCAGTGCATTCCCCTCACCCCTCAATTTAACCTTAAAGATGCCATCATGGGGCAGCTGCGTGACACAATGTACAAAGTATCCACCTTGGACCCAGGGGTATCCCAGCCAAAACCTGGCCTCAGACACAAGATAGTCACCCATTGCACTACCTCAGGTATGCCCCCAAACTCCAATTTTTTTATGGTCCTCTAGAATCTTGTATTTGAAAGTCAAATTTCCAATTCAGTTCAAGTCTTTTCATCACAAATACCTGAAAGTCCTCTTTTTCATTGAAGTCCCATTTTTTCCTCTGAAAGATTATGAACAATTTTGCTGGATACATGATTCTTGGTTGTAATCCTAATTCCTTTGACCTTTGGAATATCATATTCCATGCCATCTGGTCCTTTAATGTAAAAGCTGCTAGATCTTGTGCTATCCTGACTTGGGCTCCACAGTACTTGACTTCTTTCTTTTTGGCAACTTGAAATATTTTCTTCTTGACCTGAGAGCTCTGGAATTTGGCTGTAATATTACTGAGAGTTTTCCTTTTGGGATATCTTTCTGGAGGTGATTGGTGTATTCTTTCAATTTCTCTTTTACCTTCTGCTTATAGAATATCAGGGCAATTTCCCCTGACAATTTCTTGGAAGATGGTATCTAAGCTCTGTCTTTGATTATGGTTTTCAGGTAGACCAGTAATTTTCAAATTGTTTCTCCTGGACCTATTTTCTAGGTCAGTAGTTTTTCCAAGAAATTTTACACTGCCCTCTATATTTTTATTTATTTGCATTTGCTTTCTTGTTTCTTGTTTCCTCACAAAGTCACTGGCTTCCATTTTTTCAATCCTAATTCTTAGGCAATTATTTTCATCAAAGAGTTTTTGCACCTATGGCATGAGACCAATTCATATTTTTCTTGCAACCTTTGGATGTACCAACACTGACATTGCTATCCTCTTTGCAGAGTGATACTTTGAGAATCTTAAAGCATCAACTAAAAAACTACTTGAAACAATTAATAACTTTAACAAAGTTGCAGGATATAAAATAAATACATATAAATAATCAGCATTTCTATATAAGACCAACAATGCACAACAGCAAGTGATAGAAAGGGAAATCCCATTTAAAATAACGATAGACAATATAAAATAATTATTTACTTGTTCAATGCCATACCAATCAGACCACCTAAAAGTATTTTATAGAGCTAAAAAAATAACAAAATTCATCTGGAAGAACAAAAGTTCAATAATATCAAGGGAACTATTTTTTTAAAAATGCACAGGAAGGTGGTCTAGCCATACCAAATCTGAATCTATACTATAAAGTGGCAGTCATCAAAATTATTTGGTACTGGCTGAGAAAAAGAGTGGTGGAGCAATGTAATAGGTTAGGTCCAGGAGACACAGTAGTAAATGACTAAAGTAACCTACTGTTTGATAAACCCAAAGACTCCAGCTTCTGAGATAGGACCACACTATTTATCAAAAATTGCTGGGCAAATTCAAAGATATTTTGGCAGAAACTGGGCATAGATCAACATCTTACATTGTATATGAAAATAAGTTGAAAATGGGTACATGATTTAGACATAAAGGGTGATACCATAGGTAAATTAGGAGAGGGAGTAATAGATTACCTCTCAGATCTATGGAGAAAGGAATAATTTATCACCAAACAAGAGATAGAGAATATTATGAAATGCAAGATGGATGATTTTGATTACATTAAATTAAAAAATTTTGTACAGAAGCAATGCACCAAAATTTGAAAGGAAGCAGAAAGCTGGGAAAGAATTTTTACAGCCACTATTTTTGATAAAGGCCTCATGTCTAAAATATATAGGGAACTAAATCAAATGTATAACAATGCACATCATTACCCAATTGAAAAATGGGCAAAGGACATGAACAAGCAGATTTCTGATGGAGGAATCAAAGCTATTTATTACCATGTGAAAAAATGCTCTAAATCACTATGGATTATAGAATTTCAAATTAAAACAACTCTGAGGTACCACCAAACACCTATCAGATTGGTTAAAATGACAAAAAAGGAAAATAATAAATGTTGGAGAAGCTGTGGAAAAATTGGAACACTAATGCATTGTTGGTGGAATTGTAAACTTATCCAACCATTCTGGAGAGCAATGTGGAACTATGTTCAAAGGGATATGAGAGTACGCATACCCTTTGACCCATTAATAACACCACTAGGTCTATATCCCAAAAATATCATGAAAAAGGGAAATGGGCCAACATGTACAAAAATACTTATAGGAGCTCTGTTACGGGTGTCAAAGAAATGGAAATTGAGGGGATACCCATCAATTGGGGAAGGGCTGAAGAAGTTGTGGTATATGAATGTAATAAGATACTATTGTGTTTTAAGGAATGATGAGCAGGCAGATTTCAGAAACACTTGGAAAAACTTAAGTTGACTAATGCTGAGTGAAGGGAGCAGAACCAAGAGAACACTGTACACAGTAACAGTCACATTTTGTGATGATTAACTGTGATAGTTTTAACTCTTCTCCACACTGCAATGATCCAAGATAGTTCCAGAGAACTGATGTTGGAAAATGTTCTCCACATCCAGAAAACAACAAAAAAAAAAACCCAAAACAAAAAGAACTGTGGTTTCTGATTGCAGATTGAACCATACTGTTTCTTCTTTTGGTTTTGTCTTTAATTTTTTGAGGAGTCTTCCTTTTTGTTCTGATTCTTCTTTCACAGCATGACTAATGCAGAAATTTGGGAAAAAAATAAAGAAAAGAGCTTAGCAATTTTCCACCATGGGTACTAATCTTCCCTGAAAATACCCTATTGCCCTTAAGTTTTATATAACTAATTCAAAGTGCTATTTCAAATGAAATCTGCTTTACTCCCACTGGTCATTACCCCTCAACCAGCATTGTCCCTGTAATTCCACAAGCTTTTTAAAGATTTATTTATCAATTATCTCATGCCCTATAGTAATTCCAACAGGCAGAAGATAAATCTATAAGACTTTTTATGATTTTATTTATGGAGTTGGCAATAACTGATACTCAAAAATGATTTTCTGCATATCAACTATATTTTTGTTTATTTCTTTTTGTTTTTGTTTTTGTTTGTGCAGTAAGACCCTCAAATATGTCATTAATATAATAGCATAAATTCTAATAACTATTGTAAGGAATTTAGCCAGAGTTGTTTCCGAAAAGCCTTCTCATCAAAGACTTAAACTTTATTGAAAATGTACCACCTGATAAATTGGCATGATGCCAAGCATTACCACAGAATAACAAATAATTAGATAAAGCATATTTATACTAAAGTACACGTGCTTGTTACTACCTTTATCCATGCTAAATCTAGGAGATACAAACATACTCAAATTAGATATTTCTTCTTTTCAAACACAAACAGAACAATGGTACCTTTCTAAAATCTTGAAGGATCATTGAAGTTTTATTGCATTATTCTTTTTTGTTAATAACAATCTAAAGTAAATCAGGTACACTAGGTACATCTACAAAGAATCAGTATTCATTCATTCTTTTCCTCAAATATCCAAAATAACAATTCTACCACATGTCGATGCAATGGTGGCAATAAGAAATGCAATTATAATTGCTATCCCGCTTTATTCCTGATTTTGAATGATGAAGCCAATTTTTATCATTAGCCATGATGCTGATCATTTCTTTAATGCATCAAGTCAATAAGAGTTTATTAAATGCTTATTATGTGGTAGACATTGTTGTAAGTATAGAAGATATGGGACATAAAACAAAAAATAGTCCCTCCTCCTAAGAAACTCACATTCTAATGAGAAAGACAATATTCAAACACACACACAAACACAAACAGTCACACAGAGGATATTTCCATTTTAAATTAGATATTATGTCTGTTATAGTGAGAGGAAATTTTCTTTTTGTTTTTGGGTGGGAAGAAATTATGAGTTAAATTTGAGATATGTTGAATTTGAGCAGGCAAAACATTACTTTCAGGACAAAGTTGGAAATATGAATATTGAAGCAACATATCTATTTTCCCAGAAGCAGGAGTGTCGGAATTGCTAATTATTAATTACATATGAGGTATAAAAACCCCATAGAATTCTCCCCTTTAATGTAGAGGTAATTGAGGTCAAAGAGTATGTTTTGGCTTAAAATATTAGTATTTTCCTGTTTTTTTCCCCCAGTATTTTCTTTGTTAGAAAGTTTGTTTGGAGCTGTAGTTGAACATAGTGAACTTTCTGCTCTGGCCTTCCACCTTTCCCTGGCAGTGATGTTTGTCCCCCACTTCCCAACACACACTAATTGGGTACAGTTTTTTCATAAGAATTATAAATGGAAGTTGTTACAAAAATAGCTGGTTAGGTGATGCCAAGATATAGGACAGAGACCACATATATAGGGCTGTGTACCCAGTAAATGTATTATAATATTCTTCTAAGCCTTCAAGTCTTTGGCTGTGAAATTTTGGCAATTTACATAAGAGAACATATACTTCTGTCTTTTCATAAAGGATTTGCCTGAGGATATTTTTCTGATCTCTCATATATAAGAATTACATGACTTAGGTTTGAAGTTTGTCCCCTGCTTTCTATGAATTCATATTTAATAGATGATGCTGTTATGAGAGGTGACCTCTATGCAAAACACATTAAAAACAAGAATTGTTAGGAAGACAGTCAAGTTAGATTTTTTAAGGAAATTCTAGTTTTATAATTAAGCTCAGGAGTAATTAAGACTGCTTGCTGAGGCCAAGAAGGACCCTTTCCCATCTTTTCTTAGCCTTCCTCTAATATTCCCTTGTGAGCAACCTTGAGAATTGTTTTTTTAAGTTTTTAATGAGAAGACTCACATTGACTTTATAATCTATTTCCATAAAGTCTATCAAACTTAGTTTGGGATACAAGGTATTTTATTGTAGTAGAAAACAAGTGCCAGACTTTAGTTCAAGGAAAGTAGTAAATTCCAGTTAAGTTAGCTTATCTTTGAAACCATTAAAATGTCCTATACAAAGCCATTGTAATGAGTTGAATTGTGGCATCAATTTTAATCTATACTTATGAAAGTACATGGAGGAGTATAGTGCAATGAAGTATGGTTTTATAATAAAAAATGCTCTCTTAATAGCTAAGGATATGGTAGAAACAAATCAATTAAATGCATTATAATTGAACTATAATTTCTCAAAATTAGTAATTAATCTTATGGTTTACAATTCTAAGTAATGATTACATTGAATTAGATATCAAAACTGATGTAAATGATTCCAACTATTTTGGAAGACATGCCTTTTCATCATTTTTGACACAACAGTCCCACTACTGGTTATATAGTCATAGAACTCACAAGTATCAGAGGTGATAACACAGTACAGTGGAAAGAAAACCAGTTTTTGACTTAGAGGACTTGGATTTAAATCTACTGCTGTTACTTATTACTTCTGTGACTTTGGATAAGGCCTAGTCTTGAATTTCTTGTCTGTGTGACCTTAGAGGTTTATCCTACTTCTATGCTTATGATCCTACAATTCTCACTCCCAGCTCTCTTGTCTCAAATTCTAGTGAGCTTTCTGTTATACTAATTTCATATGGGGTTGCAAAATTGAATGAAGCAACAGTAAAAGGTTATGTATATCTATTTTTTATACCTATATGCCAGGGTCATGTAAAAATTCCTCAGGCAAAAAGAGGTTGTGAGTAGAAAAAGTTTAAAAAGCCTTGCACTGTACTATCATTCTCTGAGTCATTGTGGGAACCAATTCAAGTGATTGTTAATTTTGTTCATTTAATTGATTTCCAAATGCTATATACCACCTCCACAACTTAGATATTACATAAAACCTACCATACATATGAATTATGAATAAATGATAGAGCCATTTGATTGAATTCCAAGAAAAATAGCTGGAATATTTTATGGACTTTTTATTTTTCATATAACATATCATGTAGATACTTTTTGTATTTCTAGTCTAGGTACTGTTTCTAAATTGTATACTCTATTTCTATTTGCAGGGTCAAATATCTTATACAATCATGTTCTTCCAAAAGTCTAGGAATATCATATCCTAATTTTTCTACAAGCCTGCATATTGTAACAATAACTTAGAAGAATTAAATGTATTTTAAATGCTTTTATAGAGATTAAAGAGAACAAAGGACAGCATTATTACTTATTAAAGACATGCAGTTTTGAATTATATTTTAGACAAAGTTATTCAAAATAATGGCTGACCAGAATTATGGCAATCTTTGTTCATGCTATTTAAACACACACACACACACACACACACACACACAGCTTAAAACAAATTATTTGATTGTGTACTATATTCACTTCACACTGAAGGTGGCACAGTTACTTAGAATTTTGTCACAGAAGCACTGACCTGAAAAGAACCTTGAGAGGTTGACTAACCTTATTTCTAAGCAGGACTATAACAAATAGCAAGTCATAGGGGAAAGAACACTGGAGCACTGAATTTGGGGCCAGAAGACTTGGGATTTAATCCCAGATCTGTTAATTATTGCCTATGTGACCTTGGGCACTTATTTAAAAACTGTGGTACCTAGTTTCTTCCATTAAATGAGATGGGGGGCAGTGTGGATCTAAATATCCCCAAGTTCCCTTCCAGATTTAAATTCAGAATGTTGTTGTGATGGGGTTTAATACTAATATTTCACTACAGTAGTTCTATTGGATTCAGAGCACAGTGCTGGGCAGTGGTAGAAGTATATAGTTCTGATATTTCTTGTAGGGAAATTGTAGTCAGAAGACACAGGCATTAAATTCCTCAATCAGACATTTATTTCCTAATTAACTGCACGTAAATCATGAAGTCTCACTATATCTAGGTGGTTTTTTTTTTAATTTTTAAAATGGAGATCATCATCAATACAATATCTTCCCCAAAGGGTTTTTGCCCAAAGAATTTTTAAAATTTCAAATTTTTATACAAATGTGATCTCTTGTGAGAAAACCCTCTCCTGCAAAGATTAAAGTTTAGTGAGGAACATTACACCAAGAAAGGCTCATGTAATGTATAAATACATACATTCATACATACATATATAAGTAGACAAACATACCTATTTAGTACATATATACAAACTTATATACTTAAATTCATAGATACACACACATACATGCACCACATACACATATTTCCCCAGACCTTTAATTTCATTGGGGTATGGAAAAAATATTTTCACCCATTTTTTTGGATGGGAACCTATCATGAGATATTTCTGTACCTTATGGTCTTAGAGAGTTGTCTGGGGACACTGAAAAACTAAAAAACTTGTATATTGCATGAAAAACTAAATAGTTACAAAACAAAGCATAATTTGAAGTCTAAGAGAGAAGAATTGTGCCTAAGCCAACAGAGATTTAGGACTCCATATTGTTTTCCAGTTTGTCTATTAAAGAAGATGTTCACATGATTTCAGCAATACAGTTGGGCATTTCACAAATCTTTGAGTATTTTTTCTTATAAATAGCCTAAATGACATTCAATAAAATTTCCCTAAAAATATGGAATATTTCAATGAAAAAATTACTACCACCAAAAAAAAAATAGTTTCAACATCAAGAAAATGTTTTAATGGAATCTGTCAATAAAATGAAAATTTAATCGTTTAATCAGTATTTCTATTTTTCTACAGGGGAGGAGTCTGGAGAGGCTAGGTGAAGTGTCAGAAACTATCCTCTGGGGCTGGACCATGCTTAGAGTCAAGTACTGTGTAAATCTTGACATGGAGCAATGTAGTACATAGAACAGGCAGTGAGCCAAACTGAGAAGAGCTTGGGTATAAATCTTAGCACTGCTGTGTGGACAAATCAGTAAATTGCCTAAATCAATGAAAAAAAATTATTAAGTGTTTATTTTACACCAGGTATTATGTTCCAACCCATAGTTCTCTAATATATAAAATGTGACTAAAATTATTCATCCTGAATACTTCTCAGTTTGGGGGGTTTTTTGTGAGCATCAAAGTGTGATGTTTAAAATCTAAATGTGGGTCCTAACCTGCCCCCCTGGTTTTTTTTTTTGTTTGTTTGTTTTTTTTTTTTTTGGTGAGGGAACTGGCTAAGATTTACTGATAAATTCAGCAAGAGTTTAAGCTTTTAAGGATTTATTAAACAGTAAAGACAACACATGGGATTCCATAATGCCAGAAAATTCTATCTACTATCTACTTTCCTCTCTTTCTCTATCTGTCTCTTTTCTGTCTCCCACCAAGCTGAAGTCCTGAAGGAAAAGGAAGTCCTCTCTTTTTCTCCATCTGCTGCCATGTGCCAGTTCCTGAAGGAAAAGAAGAAGATCCAGCCAGCCAGCCTCAGCTTCCTACTTCCTGTCTTCCTGATTGGGTGAGAGTGGTTTTCTGTTGATTAATGTAGGCCACAGCCTCTGAGAATAGCACCCCATGCAGGGCCAGCCAGATATGGTCTTGATTTAGTCATTCTTAAGTAGGTTCTCAGTCAGTTTCTCAGTCTCACCCAATATAATCAATTCCAAATCAATCTTTAGGTGGGGTCCCTGGGCAGCTGCCAAATCCCATTATTTTATCACAAAAGAAAATAATAATGTGAAAACATTGTCTAAACTACGAAGCACAATATAAGTGTAAATTATCAATACATTTTATAACTATCTGCTCAGGAGGGTCTGCCACAAATATCAATGTCTGACCATTAGTCTTTAGTTATTCTTCATAGAATCCTAGATGAATATAGAAAAGAAAACAAATGCCCTTAATAACCATCAACTCTCCCATTTATATTAAAAGTCATCATACAAAGTAAATATTTCTAGCACCTAAAATAATTTTAAAATAGGTGGTTTCATTGGTTGTAGCTATTCTTCAATGATGGCAATAGAGAAGGAAATAAGCATTTATATAGTCCCTACTACATGACAGGCACGATACAAAACACTTTTTCAAATTTTTCTTTTAATCTCCATAACAACCCTGTGGGGTAGAAGTCACGATTATTACCAATTTTATAGGTAAGGAAACTGAGGCACACATATTAAATGATGTCCAAGGTCACACAGCTGGTATCTGAGGTTGAATTTGAATAAAGGTCTTCTAGAGTCCAGGCACAGCACTCTAGTCACTGTACCACCTGTCCATTTTTGCAAAGTTCAGCTAATTATATACATTTTCTCACCATTAACTTCGCAACTTCTTACAATTTGACTTCTGAACTATCTTATGTGAGAACCAGGTGACCTTTCTGAGGTCAAATTGGTGTCCAGGAAGTTGCCTCACAATTCATGGACCACCTTTATGTTAATCAAGGGACTTGAATGCTACCAGCCAATTAGCTTGGAGCTGTGTGTGGGGACCACCCCTCTTCCAGTCCCACAGGGAGCTTCTGGGCAAACTGAGTGACACTCTTTCACTTGGAAAGTGTGATCTCCAAGTGGAGGCAGATTTTTTCTCTCTCTTTCCCACATAGATTTGAGCTAGGTTTTTCCATTCCTTCAGAGACACATGTTCTCTCTTTACTAACCTCTTTACTCTTTAATAAAAGCTCGGTCTTAAGTAATTCTCTAATCATACAGTATCCTCATGACATTAACACCCTCTTACTGTGTCATAGGACACAGACTTTTTCAGATCAAATGCTCACTAGTTATGAAGTAACCCTACTAGGAAATGAGAGAATCACTTTAAAGAGTTGTATAGTCCTTAACCCAGAAATACTGCTTCCTGACCTGCCATTCTCAAGAGAGCCTTTGTATAACTGCACCTCCGTAGTTAACATAGGTGAGAAACCTCATGACGATCTTTTTGACAAACCCTTAGAGAACCCTGATTTTATCTTATATACTAAACCATTCATCTTTTATGCATGAGGGTGTGATATTTAAAATCTATATTGTGTGATCACCTTAAATTAGAAGCTTCAGCACCAGTCTTTGGGCATTAAACATTTATTAAAGCATACAGGTATTAACATGGAGTTCAGAAAGTTAAGAAAAGTTCTATCTAGCCTAGAGTTCCAGTCTGGTTGGGTTCTTCCTCAGGTTCTCCTCCATGAGCCTGCTTTAATAAGGAACTCTCCTAGCAAGCTGACTGTGGAAGCTTTTTATAGGTCTGGAACAGAGGCGGTCCTTACACACTGCTTCAAGCTGATTGGTTGGCATCATCCAAATCCTTTGGTTTTGAAGGTGTTCTCAAGTTGAGTTCACAGTCTAGCTTCTGAGAACAATACCTTCTTAAGGGCTAGCCAGGTGTGATTACAATCCACTTAACTTGAAGTAGGCTAATCAGCAGTCAATCACTCTCACTATTCAATCAATGTAGATTAATCTCCAGGTGGGTCTTTGAATATCTTCTAAATCCCATTATTTCATCACAAGGGTATCCATTATACAGGTGCGGCTGTGGTTTCTGATTATAATACTATCTGGGCAGCTTCTCTGCTCTCACATCTTAGTGCACAGGCTGCTGAACTTATAACTCTCACACAAGCCTGTTCTTTAGCCAGAGGAAAAAGTGCTACTCTTTACACTGATCCCAGATATGCATTCAGTATCTGCCATGCTGTAGGAATATTATGGCTGTAGAGATAATTTTTAACCTCTGCTGGCAAAGTTATTGCTAATGGAGAATTTATTATAGATCTCCTATCTGCCTTAAAGCATCCATCTGCTCTAGCTATTGTTCATTGTCTTGTTCATATTGGAAAAAACGACTTGTCTCAAAAGGGAACATACAAGATAATGCTGCTGCTAACCTTGCTGCTTTGTAAGCCCCTGAACATATATCTAACCTTTCTTCTTCTGGTGATGTTTCCATTTCTCTTACTTATGATAAGTCTGAAGGAGAGAAGTGGAAAAAGAAATTCAAGGCTAAAGAAGTCAAAGTGCTCTGGGTGATTCTCCCCTGTAGTTTCTACCAGAAGGTATGTTTATCTATTCACAGAAAGGGCCATTTTGGCACACTAGGAATTGTGGACTCAGTAAAAAAGGTTTGGATTGCCACTGAAGTTACTAATGTGGCCTCTAGTATTTGTGCCTCTTGCCTTGTCTGTCAGACTTATATTCAACATGCCTTCCAGGCTAAAGCTTATGGAGGATGTCCTTTAGCATATACAACTTTTGAACATCTACAAATTGATTATATTACAGTGCCTAAGGCAGGACATTATAAGTTTTGTCTTGTTATAGTTTTTTCATTTGTTTGTTTTTGTTTATTTGGCGGGGCAATGAGGATTAAGTGACTAGCCCAGGGTCACACAACTAGCAAGTATCAAGTGTCTGAGGTCAGATTTGAACTCATGTCCTCCTGAATCCAGGGCCAGTGCTTTATCCACTGAGCCACCTAGCTGCCCCCATTGTCTTGTTATAGTTGATCAACTCACTTGGTGGGTAGAAGCTTTTCCATGTCCATGAGCCACATCTATATTTGTTGCCAAAATTATCCTCAAAGAAATAGTTTCTCTCTTTGGCCTACCAGCCCTTGTTGATTCTTAAAAAGGCACACATTTTACTGATTCTGTTTTATCCCAAATCTACTCTTTCCTGGGAGTAATTCCACAGTTCCATACACCCTACCACCCACAAAGCTCAGGCCAGGTGGGAGGTATGAATAAAGAGCTTAAGAGCTTGATTGGCAAACTGTGAACTGAAACTCATTTGAAGTGGCCTGATGTTCTACCCTTGACACTGTTCTATCTGCACAGCAGGCCAAGAGGAGTACTACACATATCACTTTATGAGATGCTTTTTGGGGGTCCTCCTATCCAGACAAAACCTTTTTCCCCAGTATATACATCATTGGTGGGTAGAGATACCTCTTATTCATTCCTATGTACAGGAATTACAAGCCAGGCTATGTGAATTCCATGATGCAGGAGCAGGAGTACAGGGTAGCCCCTTAGACTTCTCCATACCTGATTTGAAACCATGAAACAGTGTATATATCAAAAGTTTTCAGCAGATTAGTGGAACTCAGCTTTGGAAGGTCCTTTTGAGGAATTGCTAACAACTCTGACTGCCATCAAAATCGAGAGAGGGACTCTTGGATCCATTGATCCCATGTAAAACTGGTACCAGCACATGTAGACCATTGCATTTCATTTTCTCTTATTCTTCCATGTGCATTTGGTTCTATTCATTCATCTCTCCATTTTTTAACCCATGCAAGATGGTTTTGATTTCATAATACAATATTAATTCTGGAAGTATTGTTCTCCCATGTACTAAATTGTTTGTTTTTCCAACTGATTAGTTGATCAAATTCTATAAAGTATTTCCTTGGCAAATTGGTTGCCATGGCAAGTGTAAATTAATTCTAGAAGTATTATTTTTGCTAAGCTTAAAAAAAGGAATATTTGCAAAACTTTTCATATTCATGTAATCAAATTTATTATTGCCATAAACAGGGACATATTTTGCAAGATGATAATATGAGATTTGGGGATTTTTTTATATCAAAATCAAAAATGGTCTAGATTCACTCAGAGAAATAATGTCAGTTCAAATGTTACACAATGTTTTCTTTTTATGCTATTGTATCTACATTTTGAAATTAATAGTATGGGCTTATTTTTATAAATATTTTTATTCTTTTAAGATTGTGTTTTAACTTGCATTAAAATATGTTCTGATTTTTCACAAAGATAATTGTATACGTAGCAAAAAAATGTATTACTTGGAATTATTGCATAATTGTATGTTATATTCCGAGACAAGACAAATTAACATTTTTTGGCTGTCATCATTATCCTCAGTTGTTAAATCCATATGAGACATGGATTATAGGAATTTATCATTTGATACATTAATTGCCTTTATTCTGAGTTATCAGATCAGAGCAGCCAATATGCCAGCCATCCACAAGGGGAATACAAACAAGAGCAGGCATTGAATTGTAACAGAAGGGGAGACACGCACGAAGTCCAGGTAGTGCATTGCCTTGGGAAAGGCTGAAAGAATGGCCATTGGCAGGAGCTGAGGTTGGTTTCTCTTGGTTTAATTTTTCCTCTCCCATGGCACAGGATGGCTGAGATATGCCATCTCATTCTATGCTTAACTTCACTTACCCCTCCTATATTTCTGATGCCATGGACATCTCAATCCTATGCATCTGATTAAGCCTGACTCAGTTTCCCATCTATCCTTTTATGGTAACACCATAATTATCTCAGATGTCATGATGAACACAATGCTGAATTTGACCATGGCATCTGTTACCACTTATACTAGATTCTTTAATTTCTTATAATGGCATGAGGATAATTAGGAAGATGATGCAAAAAGTGATGAAACAAAGACAAAAAATTGTTAGTTGATCATCAGGATCCACACCTGAAAGACTTTCACTCCACAGCTACACCCAGAGTACATCTCAAGTACCATCTGAGGTAAGATTTTTGTAAGGGCCAAAATTTAGTGTGGGGATAGTTAATTGAGCGGCTCCCTGTAATATTGGGGTAATAAAGGAGATTAACAGCCTCTTTAAAAAAATAAAACAGGGGGCAGCTAGGTGGTGCAGTGGATAGAGCACTGACCCTGGAGTCAGGAGGACCTGAGTTCAAATCTGGCCTCTGATACTTAACAATTACTAGCTGCATGACCCTGGGCAAGTCACTTAACCCCCAATCGCCTTACCAAAAATAAATAAATAAATAAATAGGTAGATAGATAGATAGATAGATAGATAGATAGATAGATAGATAGATAGATAGATAAAATAAAACAGGGTTTATTAATGGGAACAAATTTAAAATACAAATAAGGTTAATAGAACTAGGGCAGATAAGAAAGGGAATAGGGGAAGGGAAAAAATACAACTAGTGTGGGAATTTATTTTGATTTGGAGACCCTGCCTTTGTGCTGAGATTAAAAAGCCTTAGGCCCTCAGGGTTTTTCTCTGTGTAAGCAGAGATGCCCCCCCCCCTCCACTTCAGTGGCCAAGCAGAGAAGCCACATGGGCCTTAGAGAACACCAGATGTGCGGATGGGTGGTGAAAGCCCCAGCTCCCTGAGGGGAGATGCACTGGAGATCCAAGGCTTGTCCTGCCAGGCACTGGATGCGGCCCATGCAGAGGTCCAGGGAGTGCAGCAGGGGGCACAGGCCCCTTGAGGCCTGGGTGTGGTGCACGTGGTTTACTTGAACCCCTGGCCAAGGCACTGGCATGGCCAGTGAATTAGCTTGGCATCCGTAGGTGGCCAGCCTGAGTTTCATCTGAGAGAGAAGGTTAATAAAAAGAGAAGTTGGAGATTCACAACAGTATGGAGTTTAGGGGCCTTTCAGGGTCCAGTGCGAGAGTACAGAGAGGGAATTTAGATGGTAAGGGGGGGGGGTGGAGAAAGAGCTATCGAGAAGGTAGAGAGATGTCAGAGTAACAAGGATGCTAAGAGGCTTTTCAGGGGGGTCAGCAAAGTGAAGGGGACTTTGCATTAGAAGAAAGGAGTGGAACAATGAAAATGCAGGGGGGCTGGAGTGAAGGGGAAATGGAATTTTAATTTGCATCTCTGTAATCATTAGAGATTCAGAGCATTTTTTCATATGGGAATAGATAGCTTTGCTTTCTTCATCAGAAAACTGCCTGTTCATATCTTTTGACCATTTCTCAATTGGGGAATGACTTGGATTTTTATAAATTTAATTTAGTTCCCTATATATTTTAGAAATTCCTTACAATTTCAAAGACTTAAATGGACATTTTCCTGTTTTCCTTTTCCCCATTGCCTACACTATTTATAATGTCTACTTGCTAAAAGAGAGTGCCTCCTTTAGCTTCTGTCAATGTGTTGCTCAATTTCTTTTCTCTCTTTTCATTCCCTTTGCTTTGTTGGTCACAAGTATCTGTAATGTTATTCCTTCATGTAAGGAAACCATATTTCTTCATGAAGCATATGGGGGAAGCGTGACAACCAGGTGACCTTTCTGAGGTCGAATTTGTATCCCGGAATTTGCCTCACAATTAATGGACTGCCTTTAAGTCATGTCAATCAGGGGACTTGAATGCTACCAACCAATTAGATTGGAGCTGTGTGTGGGGACCACCACACTTCCAGTCCCACAGGGAGCTTCCAGGCAAACTGAGAGAGACTTTTTCTCTTGGGAATCATGATTTGCAAGGTGGAGGCAGCTTTTTTCTCTCTCTCCCACATAAATCTGAGCTAGGTTTTTCCATTCTTTCAGAAACATGTGTTCTCCCTTTACTAACATCTTTACTCTTTAATAAATGCTTAATGCCTAAACTGTTGCTGAAGCTCCTAATTTATAAGTAAATCCTAGCTTATTTCCCCCACACACTGAGGGGCAGGTAAGATGATTTAGTTTTAGTCATCACGCTCACCAGTCTACTGAATTTATATTCTTTGAAGTAATTGATCAACTTTTAACTTCTAATTCCAATAACTTTTATTCAGTCTACATAGTTCTTGAATGTTCCATAATGTTTGATATTATAGACCAATTCTTCCTTCTCAATAATTCTTCCTCCTTTTTCTTCTATGGAACTTGTTGTTCTTGGTTCTCCCTCTACTTTCCTTACTATTCTTTCTATGTGTTTTCTTGATCAATCATATGCCTTCTGCTTTCCTCTTTTCTCAGTCCTTTTCTCCTCTGTATCTACAATTTATCTTGGTGATATGATGTATTCCCATTGAGAAACATAATAGTACAGTGGAAATATCACTGAATTTAAGGTTACAGTTCAAATCCTGGCTTTGCCACTTAGAACCTCTGTCACTTCAACTATTTGGGCCACAGGTTCCTCATCTGCAAAATGCGAAGATTAGACTAGAAGATCTCTTAGTTTCATGATAAAATTTCCTTCTTTCTGGATATTTCCTCTCTAATCCAGGTAGTCTTCCTAAATCTAAAGATCGACTATGTCACTCCTCTGTGCAAAATTCTTCAATGTTTTACAATTGGCTGTTTAGAGCAAATATCTTCTAGGACACAAATACAAACTATTTGGCCTTGCATTTAACACTGCAAAATTTAGTTCTAATCTAAGCATTAAAGTATCTCATTGTATAAAGTTCAAGACATGGAATCATGAAGGTTTCAAAATTAATCCTCTCTCAGATGCTTATTATTTGTCAGAACCTAGGCAGGTCACATTACTTCTCTCTTCTTCACTTTGCTGTGCTGTAAATTAGGGATAATAATAGAACTTACTTTCTTTCCTTTTCCATTCCTTTCCAGACTTTGTACCTAACTCTCTGGACTTCTTTCCAAACTATTATCCCGCAGTCTTCTTACCCTGGAAGATCCCTCTATACCTATAAACTTCTCCCCAGAAAGATCTTTCTGATCATCCTTTCCTCTGATTAGGTGATTCTAACCCTAACCTCCAGTCAATGGGAGGACCCATATAGCCTTGTTCATTCTTTCATTCCTCTTCTATCTCAACCTCTTCTCTTTGGACTATTTTTTCCACCACACCTGACCTGCTCCCCTGATCATTCTTTCTAGCTTCCTTTCATATATGTCCTCCCTGAATAGAATGTAAAGTAATTGGAGGCAAAGACTATCTTTCTTCTGGCTTCAATTTCTATTCCCACATTTAGCCCAGTGGCTGACATATAAAAATATTTAATAAGTGCTTATTGACTTGATTTAACTTATAGCTTGGAATCCTGTTTTTTTGCCTCTATAAATCCTTCTCTTCCTTCAGGGCTCAGATCTTGTGCCATCTCTTCATTTAATCTCTCATTCACATCCCTAGTTTTGTTCTTTTTTCAGCATTCTCTAGTATGTTGGAAAGGTTGAGAACACTCTGCTTGAGAGAATTACATTTCTTTCATATTAATTACCAATTATTAAAATCTGGGAGACACAAGCATTTTGTTTTCCCTGTCATATTTTTTAATCCAATCTCTCAAGGACAGGACTGATGGAAGACAAGATTAACATTTACCTCATTTTGACCCTGGATTCTGGAGAACCTGAGTTCAAATCTGGCCTCAAACACTTGACACTTACTAGCTGTGTGACCTTGGGCAAGTAACTTCACCCTCATTGCCCCACAAAAACAAGAAGTAAATAAAATAATCAGAGTTCGTTAGAATAAGTACAGTGCCTAATTATAATTTTCCCTCTCTCATTAATTGTTAACCAATCAGAGTTGATTGCCATCCTCAGTAACATCCATCATCCAAGGAAATATAAGCTATGAGCCCACTGCCATGATTGTCTTTGGAATTCAAGAGTGTCATTGACCTCTTATTAAAATTCTGGCTTTATTAATAGATGAATTACTCAGAAATTATGTCTGTCAAACTTTTTAAATATCACATGCCATAGGCTCAAGTCCCCAGAAATATGTTCCCCCATTTTAGGGAGCCAAAGAAAAGAACTCCACTTCAACTCATTCACTTTAGTTTAGATTAACTTTTAATTTTTTTTTTTTTGGTGAGGCAATTGTGGTTAAGTGACTAGCCCAGGGTCACACAGCTAGTAAGTGTGAAGTGTCTGAGGCTGAATTTGAATTCAGGTCCTCTTGAATCCAGGGTCAGTGCTCTATCCACTGTGCCACGTAGCTGCTCCAAGATTAACTTTTACGAAGATATATTTACTTCAAAGTTATCACAAGAATGGATAAATAAAAATTTCCCCTTATATTTTAGGGAGCAAAAACTGAAGCCTTCCCAACTAAGAGCGGAAGGGAATTAGACTTGCACCTTAGTTTAGTTACTACTATATAGTATTAGTTCCACCAAATTCAAAATCAATTCCAGTAGTATCAGCTTCTTCTGGACTTGGATTTCTTCAGATTTTTGCTCTTTTGCTAGTTATAACATCACCCTAGATTATAGACACCCTAATACCATATAACCAGGGTTCCCAGGTCAGAACAGAGATTGTGCTCCTTGAACATATAAAAGAAAGAAATGTACAAAAAGAATACTCTATAAAAATCATCTTGATTTCCAGGACATATGACAAGATGAAAGACTAGATATTTTCACTGTTGCTCATGACTTCTCAAATCTCTCCAAAACTCAAATTATGCATGCAAAGTAACTTTCTCTGTCTCCTTGGTCTAGGAAAAAGGAACCCTAAAGGATATTAAAAAATTCCATGAAATAATACCTCATTAACACTAACTCAATACCCCCTTCACTGCCAAGGAAGGCTAAAATAGTCATAGGATTGTAGCATGTACCATCCCACACTCCAGACCCCCCGTGACTCCTTGCTTTCCAATGCCATGGAGATCCAAGCTCCAAAATTCAGAGAAAAATTTTGACATCTCAATAGCTAGAACACTGCAGTGTTTTGTACTGTAAAAGACCTCTGTAGGAGAGTGGTTGATCGTGGGGGAAGGGGCAGGACATTTAAGTTTGAAAGAAAACTAAATCCCACATCACAATAGCCTGTTGCTCATAGCCTTAGATATACTAACTCCAACTGACATAAATCACCTCTGAAGTAGCACCAGTATGGCAGTGCTCTGCACAGGTGGGCCAGAGAATTAAATGAGAGAGGACAAGATATCACTGTGGGGAGGTATATAGATATCTACTAAGCCTAAGAGAAAGAGCCCAGCAGACAGCTAGGGCCTGTTCTACTCTCCCAAAAGTCACTTGGTACAGGGGCCTAGTCTGGTGAAACTAAATTTCCCACTGCTGAAGGTGGGAAAAAACATTTTCAGATCTAGCCACCAAGGAAACCACCATCAGAAAGGAGGGAGTCAGAAAGTGAGAAGTAGGGAAAAAATAAGTGGCAAAAGACTGAAATTACAAAAGATCTTAGGAGGATCTCTGAGATTTAAACCATTTGAAAACTTGATTATGAACAGATAAACCAACAGGAAAAAATATTAATAGTAGAAGGAAATATGGCCTACAGAGCTTATAAATGTGGTCAGACATATAAGAATAAATAATATAAAGCAAAGGAAAAGAATTCAGACATTAAAATGACAAAGGAATTTACAGATTTTAAGAATACAAGCAACAATAGATTCTAAATTCTTTAAGCGACAAATGAGTATTAACAAAAAGCTGAATATATACCCTACATGGCAGAAATATGTGGCAGAATAGAAAGAGACAAAAAGAATGAAAACACAAGTCCATTTATCAGGGCCATTTAGACTAAAAGGATGGAGAGGAGAGGTATCCCTCAGTCTTTCCCTCCTTACTCCATGAAATGTGTAAAAAAGTCTTTCCTTCAGGTATGGATACAGCAAAAATATCTCAGGAAATTTCTGAGTCAGGATGTTTTAAAGTTTCCAAAAATTCGACCTATCTAACTAATGCTAAAAGACTTATCTCACTTACATGGCAGTACAATATAGCATATCCAAGAAAATTACAGTATTTCAGTTTCCTGAAAGCATTCCTCCAGCATCTTTTTTTTTCCTTTTTTTTTTTTTAGTGAGGCAATTGGGGTTAAGTGACTTGCCCAGGGTCACACAGCTGGTAAGTGTTAAGTGTCTGAGGCCAGATTTGAACTCAGGTACTCCTGACTCCAGGGCCGGTGCTCTATCCACTGCGCCATCTAGCTGCCCCTCTCCAGCATCTTGGAGGTAAGTAATGTCATAATAGAGCTTTGAGGCATAGTCAAGTCTCCACTACAACAGGATCACAGATTTAGAACTAGAAGTAACTTTAGAATCTATCTAGTCAAACATGATCATTTTACAGATGAGGGAACAAATGAATGGGTCAAGTGACTAGACAAAATCACATAGCTAGTAAGTGACAAAGGTAAGATATGAATTCAGATCACTTAACTCCAAAGTCAGTCTTTCCCCTGTTGTACTGTGTTTAAATCAAATGATTTGAAGGAATCAAAAGTCATATTTACTATTACATCCTGATTCACAAGACTCCATAAAACTTTTTCTTACCACAGTAAAAAACAGTAGTCTAGAATCAGTAGATGATAAATTCAAGACATTGCCATCTTAGGAAAAAAATCCAAACTCCAAAAAAAAGAATACAGTACTCACTCTTGTGATGTTTCAAATCTATATTGTATGATTGCCTTAAATTAGACGCTTCAGCACCAGTCTTTGGGTATTAAACATTTATTAAAGCATACAGGTATTAACATGGAGTTCAGAAAGTTAAGAAAAGGCCTATCTCACATAGAGTTCCAGCCTGGTTGGGTTCTTCCTGAAGTCCTCCTCCACGAGCCTGCTTTAATCAGGAACTCTCTAGCAAGCTGATTGTGGAACCTTTTTGTAGGTCTGGAACAGAGGCAGTCCTTACACACTGCTTCAAGCTGATTGGTTGGCATCATCCAAATCCATGGGTTTTGAAGGTGTTCTCAGATTGAGTTCAGTCTAGCTTCTGAGAACAATACCTTCTTAAGGGATAGCCAGGTGTGATTACAATCCAGTTAACTTGAAGTAGGCTAACACAGTCAATCACTCAAACTTGATTCAGTCAGTCTAGATTAATCTCCAGGTGGGTCTTTCAGTATCTGCGAAATCCCATTATTTCATCACACTCTTGAAAGCTGAGATCTCCAAATTTACCAGAGCATTTGATTCTTTTTTCTTTGGAAATAACACAAAGTAAAAAAATAGAATGATTATATAAAAACTCATATCCCAGTTGGGTATTTTAACATCCCATAAACCTCTGCAGCCTTTGTGTCTTTCACATAAGTAAAAAAATTTTTCAGTTGACAAAATGATATCTTCAAAGTACTAATGAGGGCTATGTCTTCTTATAGCTCAAGTTCTGGTAGAAAGGCCATAAAGCAAATTGAAAGCACAGGGAAAAACAAACAAACAAAAAAAGATACACATGCTCTCTTTACCTAGGTGGTATCTATTTGGAAAGATGAAGACATAATTCTAGACTGTACTTCTTGTGCTGGCATTCATGAGTATAAATTTCATTAAAACAAATCAAGTAACAAAGAAAGAGAATTACTAGAAAAAGAGGCCTGCTTTATTTAAGAACTAAACCAAATGTAGTATCATGCTTAAAATTTGCTATGGGTTTTGAATGTTTCCTAATAGAAATATAGACTTCACAACGGCTAACAAATAAAACTTTTCTCTACAAAATAACCAAAATATAATCTTATAATCATTACAACAAAGCATTATGAAAATAATTTGATTAACCAAAGTTATAACAGTATAGTTTTCAATGTATAGTACTTTTCAAATAGTCGCAGCAAAGGTATACTAAAAAATGGTTCTATTTTATACATAAATTTTATGTATTTTACATTGATCTCACTCTCCCACTTTCTCTGTGCATATGTTCTAATATACAAAATTATATTTCTATGAAATACCTATATACATTTATATACATATATACCTAAATATATATTTCCATACTTATAAACATGCTTATGTTAAAATAACCAAATAGCAACCTAGAAAATAATCTGTATCCAATGGGAAACTAAACATTTCTATGAAATTCTACTGGTCCAGAATACTTCCTAATTTCCAGATACCTACTGGTTTGGTCCTAGCATAACCATTCATATGAATTGAGAATTTTTGCTATTTTTATCATATATTTATCTCTTCCCTCCAGAATGACATAATGTGGAAAACAATAGGCTTAGAGTCAGATGTATATCTTAGTCCCAAAATTTTAGAAACATAATTTTTAGTTTTAGCTTTTTTAAAGTAAAGCACTTTTAAAATAATAATGTTTAATATAAATGTAAATTATTATTCTGTTTTACAAGGTCTTATATATACTTTTTTTTAGTGAGGCAGTTGCAGTTAAGTGACTTGCCCAGGGTCACACAGCTAGTAAGTGTTAAGTGTCTGAAGCCGGATTTGAACTCATGTACTCCTGACTCCAGGGCCGGTGCTCTATCAACTGCTCCACCTAGCTGCCCCCTTATATATACTTTAAATGGTTAATTCTACAACAATTAATCAACAAGGATTTATTGAGTACCTATATGTTCATGACTTGATTCAAAGTAGGAAAATATCAGAGATTTGGGACTAGAAGGAATGGTGGAGATAATTATTTAGCACATAAAGAAACTGAAGTTCTGAATATGTAAGTAACTGGCTAAGGTTTCACAGGTAGTATTCAAACCCAGATGCTTTGATTCCAAATATTTTCAAATGAGCCAATGTCTAAAAAAAAGAAGAAGAAGAAGAAGAAGATATGTTTCAGGCAACTCTAAAAAGTAGGACTGCCAATTATAATCTGAAAGAAGGCAAACCCCACCTCCCAAAAAAATCCCAATAATGTCAAAAAAGATAGATAGATACTCAATCATTTTTAAATATTCGATGATCAAGGCCTACATAATTATTTATTGAATTTCCCATCAAAGAAGTTTCCATCTACGCATGTACATTGCAATTATTCTTCAACATATTGTCTTAGAAAATAAGAAAGTTGCCTAAAGGTTGGTTGTTGTCCTTCATTTTCAAAAAGGAGCAAAAATGACATCATTATGTTGGGGTCAAAGTACAGTTTGTCTGACTGTGGCTGATCAGAACAAAATGATCTCAAATGCCTCTACAACAGAGTGGGCAAAAATAATCCGTTTGAGGATTTAAGATGGAGATGTCTCCAAATTTGCATCTCGTGTTTCTGTTTTTCTTGGTTTTTAATCATAAAACTATTTTATTATTTTTCCAGTTACATGTAAAGATAGTTTTCAGCATTTGTTTTCATAAGATTTTTAGTTCCAAATTTTTCTCCCTCCTTCTTCCCCAAGATAGAAAGCAATCTGATATAGGTTATATATGCACAATCACATTAAACTTATTTCTACATTAGTCATGTTGTGAAAGAAGAATTAGAATTAGAAGAACAGGAAAAACCTCAAAAAAGTAAAAAACAAAAAAAATTGAAACATTATGGTTCAATCTGTATTCAGAATCTACAATACTTTTTTTCTGGATGTGGAGAGCATTTTCCATCATGAGTCCTTTGGCATCGTCTTGGATCAGCGTATTGCTGAAAAGAGATAATTCTATCACAGTTGATCATCACACAATGTTGCTTTCACTGTGTACAATATTATCCTGGTTCTTCTTACTTCACTTGGTATCAGTCTATTTAAGTCTTTCCAGGTTTTTCGGAAATCTGACTGCTCATGATTTCTTACAGCACAATAATATTCCATTACATTCATATACCACAACTTGTTGAGCTATTTCCCAATTGATGGGCATCCCTTTGATTTCCAATTCTTTGCCACCACAAAGAGAGCTGCTATAAATATTTTTGTATATATGCACCCTTTTTATTATCTCTTTGGGATACAGACCTAGTAGTGGTATTACTGGGTCTAGGGGTATGCACAGTTTTATAGCCCTTTGGGCATAGTTCCATATTATTCTCCAGAATGATTGGATCATTTCACAACTCCACCAACAATGCATTAGTGTTCCAATTTTTCCACAAGTTCTTCAAAATTTATTATTATTATTTTCTTTTTTGTCATATTAACCAATCTGATAGGTGTAAGGTGGTACCTCAGAATAATTTTAATTTGTATTTCTCTAATACATAGCGCATTAGAGCATTTTTAAAAAATATGGCGATAAATAATATTGATTTGTTCATCTGAAAAATGCCTGTTTATATACTTTTACCATTTCTCAATTGGGGAATGATTTGCTTTCTTATAAATTTGATTTAGTTCTCTATATATTTTAGTGTATATTATGTTTCTTTTGAACTAATGCAATTTGTGTTTTACTCATATAGTACAGCACATTCTTTGATACGGGCACAACATTTGAGGTGGTGATGTGCTGTTATCTCCCATGATTTACAATAAGTTCCAAGGTTCTTCATAGACACCTTGAGAGTGTACCTATATTCCTTCTACCGAACTCCATGTGAGCATTTCCTTCATTGAGTTCTCTGTAAAATAGTCTCTTAGGCAAACCCATGTTTGGTATTTGAACAATGTGGCCAGCATATCTGATTGGTGCTCTCTTTGGTAGAGTTTGAATGCTTGGCAGTTAGTTTCATGGTTGTTGTTTCTGACTTCATTACTCTCAAGGACTGCTTACCATGTCTAATAGTCTGTTCCTACTCTGGTATTAAAATCATCCAGAATTATAAATATTCAAATAGAAACACTTAAATAAACCAAAATATTTAGTAGCATTGTTTTTGCAAATTTCAAAGACTTTTATAGCAACATAGGAGATTTCAATATTATTTTCTTAAACTTGGGAAAATGAAACAGATAAAGAAGAAAGAAAATATATAGTAGAACAAATTATTGGCAAAATTGGTTATTTTTTCCAGGTTATAGTGTCTTTTAGTGTGTATTACATGCATTTATTTTGCAGCATTACATGGCACCTCTCAAGAACAAATTATATGCTACAGTGCAAAATAATAAACAAATATTTAAAACCAGAAATAATCAAAGAGTTTATATAATAATTTAATAAATTAACAATAGATAAAATTAACACAAAAGATATAAACTAACAAAATAGGCGATATATTGAATAATTAATGATTCAAAACATAAATTGTGCAAATAATTATTGTAAAGTCAATAAAAAAGATAATATACCCAAATTTAAGTAATATAGAAGCTGTTTCAGAAGAAAAATCTCATATGAACATAATAGAAAAAAATATATAAATGAACTAATTGCAACATTTTAAACATTTATATTAAATATCAAATTTTAAAAAGTAATCTTTACAATTAGAATAGAAATAGTGAAAGTTGAAAGAGAAAATACTAAAACTGATACACAATGTTGATCTGGTTCTTTCAAAATATTACAAAATAAATAAATTAGTAGTTAACTTAAGCAAGAAAAAAGATAGAAAAAGCAAACCACCAACACAAAATTAGTGAGATGAATTAACAGCAGAGAAGGTATAAAGAGAATTATGAGGAACAATCATGTATATTTCTATACCAGAAAAAGTGAGAAAGAAGTTGATAAGTATTTATAAAAATATAAATTATCCAAATAAAGAAGTTATATATTATATATATATATATATATATATATATATATATATTTAAACAATGTAATTTCAGGAATAAAATTGGACAAGCCATTGGACTACCAATGAAAAAAGCAATCCCTGCGCTAGCTTGATTTACAAATAAAAATTACCCAACATTTAAAAAATGACATTTTCTCAATTATTCAAATATAAAAATGAATCCCAAGTTTTCTGCAATATCACAGATCTTAATCCATCCATGCCTGTACCCATGTGACTCTTGTTTATGTTTTTCAAAAATTCATGACAAAGTTTCTATCTAAAATGCTGAAATTTTCCTCACTTTTGTCCAACATTTTAAAGTTAACTGTGCAACATTCTGAATATTTATCTGTTATCACTCACTCTTGCCTTATGATCAGCTCTTTTCCTTCTGTCATACAATGCTTTACTGGTATTTTCTTTGGAATTCCTCTCCTGTTATATATACAGCATATTATATATACATTCCTTCTGTGTGATGTAAATATTTAGTCCTGTGGAGGCAGTAGCAAATACTATTGGCAAATATTTATATTGAAAAGACAATTCTTTAAATTTACAGGAAGCATGAGGTCACTGTTTTTCAATTTCCCAGAAAAAATACATCTGGTCTTTTCCTCCTTTTCAAATCTAGTCCCATCCAATTTTTCATCTGCATTGTCTGTCCCTCAGATGCATACTGTTTGACAGGTTTTCTGTGGTTTACAATCAGATTCATTTTGGAATCTGGGCAATAGACCTTCTTCCTCCATCTTGTCTTTCCTGTCTTGTAAGATAAATCAAACTCCTTTGACTGCTTACAGATTTATTCCAGGGGATTGTCATCCGCAAGCAAGAGCAGCTGGAGAACCTCATCATCATTTAGGAAAATGTTAAATCTTTAATTTGTGGTAAATTTACTTTGCCTTCACAGTGGCAAATGCTTTTGGCAAACATACATATCCTGTTTTATGTTTTCTTTCATGTTCTTTTTTTTCACTTTCTTTGTTTCACTAAACAGGATTGTTTCTGCTATTTTGTATTTGAAGGAATAGGGACATTCAACTGAATTAAGCTCCCCTCCCTAAGTGCTTTATCATGGTCTATCACCCACACATGCAGATCAAAGGTTGGAAATTTTCTTGATTCTTTTGCATTTAGATGACCAGGAAGTAAAGCCAGTGAGTTAGCATTTAGTCCCTCAACTAATCATAATTTTAGTATCAATTAATATTTTTTAAGAAAAACCTAAACTAATTTTCTTGGAGTAGGGGGTGGGAGAGGATGATGCTACTTCACCCACACCCTGCCAGAGCCATTCCCTAATGCAATGTAACAAACACATACACATATACACATATATTCATATGTATATGAATATATATGTACTTATATGAATATATGTTTGTGTGTACACAGATGGATAGATAGATAGATAGATAGATAGATAGATAGATAGATAGATAGATAGATAGATAGATAGATAGATAGATGATAGATGTAGGTATGTGTCCTTAGAAAGTCATTTAAACTTTCTATGCCTTGCTTTCCTCTTCTGTAAAATTGGGATATAACCTATATAAACCAAGTTTCTTTGAAAAATTCAAGTGAGGTTGTTTTTTTTTTTCTTGCCTCAACAACTGACACGTATTACAAGTAAAAAATGGGAAAAATGACAAAAATGTCTATCCCTTGTTCCTTTCTCCCTTCCAGTTCCACATCCTCCCTTCCTATGAAGCAAGACTCTGGGTAAAATTTTATGGGCAAAGGGTAGCTAGGTGGCACAGTGGATAAAGCCCTGGCCCTGGATTCAGAAGGACCTGAGTTCAAATCCGACCTCAGACCCTTGATAGTTACTAGCTGTGTGACCCTGTGCAAGTCCCATAGCCCTCATTGCCCTAAAAAAATTTTTTTTTTTAAATTTATGTGGGCAAGTACCTTTAATTAGCTCAACCACATCAAGAACTATTTCTTCAATGGAGATCTTTAAAGTGCTTTACAAATCTTAAAGTGCTATATAAATTCTAGCTCTTATAATTACTGTATGTAAAGCATATGCTACATAATTTGTATATAAAAGATGTACATTTTAAAATCACTAGTAGGACAACAAACTTGGAGTAGCTGAAAAACTAATAAAGGTTATTGCTAAGGCAAAATGTTGTATATGTTACCATAAATTAATCATTTTTTATGTTTGACTTTTAAAAAACTTCATCATAATTGATGTTTCAGCCAGGGATTTGGATTTTCCAGTAAGAGAGTTTTCCCTTTAGACATGATTCAAACCCAACTATTCAAATGTATCTGTTCTCTAACTGAATTGATAGTTCTCTCAAACAATGTAAAGAGTAGTTCAGTGGTTTCAAACTCAGACAAGTCCTTGGGGCCTCATACTGACTTAGGAAACCACAAATGAACATTATCTATGCTGTATTATATTTTAATGGTTTCGTTTAAAAATTACAAATTATATTTTAATCTGGTTCATATATACTCCAGAATTTGCTATTGCATAAAGCCCCTGAGCTGACAACTTTGTAACCCATTTATTATTATTGATCTGATCTGAACTTTTCCCATATCTTTTCATAAGTATTCTGTAGAAAGTCTATCTAACATACTCAAAATCTTCCTCATATTCTTCTGATATGGGAAGTGTACCAGTGAAGTACTCTGACTGAATGTCTTTTGTACCTTGCTATCTCCACCTGATCAGTCTGTCTTCTCTGTCTTAATGATATCACAGCTCTTATTCTTTTCAAAACTCCTCAGGGGCTATGCTCATCCTGCTCAGTCTGTTTCATTGAATTCTATGTGATAATAATTTAAAAAATTTTCTTGGAGAATATCATATTCCATGTCTCTCTGTTTCACAATAGCACCAGTTGGTATTAAAAAAGACGTTTGTTTTTCCTTTGGGAACCTTGAAGTCCTTAAATAACTGATTTTAAAAGTACATATTATATTTAACAACAAACAATGAAACAATAAAAACAAAAAAAAATCACCTAAGAATGACAGTCATACAATTGGAGAGTGCTGGCAAGGAGGATATGAGTACAGAATGAATGACAATCACTCCAGCTAAATTGCTTCTGAATGGAATGCCCTAAAACAGGGCATCTAGAAGACAAATAGTAAGGTCATTTTGCAGTACTACTGCAAAGGATGCAGTGTATGTATGAATTTTGGGCAGACAAAAACTATGAGATAAACTAAGTAAATTACAAACAAATATAAAATACTGCATTTTTTTTTTTGCGGGGCAATGGGGGTTAAGTGACTTGCCCAGGGTCACACAGCTAGTAAGTGTCAAGTGTCTCAGGCCGGATTTGAACTCAGGTACTCCTGAATCCAGGGCCGGTGCTTTATCCACTGCGCCACCTAGCCGCCCCCAAAATACTGCATTTTTGATGAATAATATAAAGTTTGACAATATGTCAAGATAATTCAGTGTCATCTGAGTGGGAACAAGGTAGCATAAACAACTTCAGTCTTGGTACTGGTACTCAGCACTTAATTTCTCTAAGATTAACTTTCCTGGTCTATAAAATAGGCATGATAACCCCTGAGTTCTTTATTTCACAGGGTTATCAAGAAACACAAATGAAACATTTACATCAAAGCAATTTTGCTGTTTGTGAGTGTTCTGACCCAGATGACTAAATCCATTGCTGTACACTAAATCTCTGAGTGCCTGATCATTTCCTACTGCACTATGCTAACCACGATTGGGCTCAACTTTATCTTCAAGTTGGCAAAAAACAAAAATACCAAAAATCTTTTCATTCATGGAGAAGCACTCTAATCTATTTATATTAAGACTTCTAGTAATAATCTGGCCTTTGGGCTGCCACATTTTTTTTCTTTTTTTAATGCAAAAGTTTAGTGTGGAGAGGATAAATCTATAGCCTGTCCAGCACTCTGGATTAATCAATGACTTTGTCACTGTCACAGCCTTTCTGTCTATACTTGTTATTGTGTTTAGGTAAGCAGAAGATAGTATTGGTGATGAGAAGGTTATGAGAAGCACAAGTCTTCAGTACTAAGTGTTGCTGTTGTTGATTCCATTCTTCCCAAGGACTCTGCCATATTTGATAATTTGTGCATACTATGGCATTAAAGTCACCCAGAATTACAAGCTTGTCCTCTTTCAACACATTAATAATAAGTGTCTCCAGATGTCCATAAAATTTGTCTTTGAGCCCATTAAGGTTCACCATGGTGGGAACATATGCACTGATGAGGGTAATGTGATGATTCTCTGCAAGTGGTTATCTCATTGTCATAAGTTTCATTTATTCCTTTTGTGAGGCAAACAAACTTGCTAAATATATTAGATCTGACTGAGAAACCCATGCTAACATTATGGTGTTCTTTATCATAATAGTCACTCCAGAAAGAAAAAAAATGAATGTGTGTGTGTGTGTGTGTGTGTGTGTGCCCATTTTTGACTTCAGTAAACTGGTCTTCATTTACCAGCCTACTTTCACTCAGTGCTGCTATTTGGATGTAGTAACTGATCAATTATCTGAAGCAAGAGTTGTTCATCTTTCAGACCTACCGTATTTTGTCCTTTCCATAAGCATGCATACATTCCACATTCTGATTGCAAGTAAAATCATCTTTGTAAAAGTGTTTATACATTTGTTTGGGCTTTAACTATAGGATAGAATCACTGCTTATCAAAGTAAGTAGCACAGGATTAGGTTAAGTAAAGCGCACAGTTTTTAAGGCACCTTTTCCAGCCCCTTCCTCAGAAGTAGGAGGAAAACAGGGTGGTTCTTTAAAAAAAAAAGACTGCTCAGACACTTAAGGAGCCGTCAAATCTGACTACTGCTTCAGTTCAGTGAGAAGAAAGCCTTATGCCCCAGGTTACCTGTGTACAGGGTTATGAATGTAGCTATACATGATGTTTCATCACTAGACTGTCAGCACAGGACTTTGTGGTAGATAAAATAGTAAAATGGCATGGATGGTGTTTTGTGCCTTACATGTGGAATGGATTTATTTGAGATCCCGGGAATTGTAGATGTGGGGTAGGCAGTCCCTTTTTATGGACCCCTTCTTGGTTTAAATCACACTTTCTATTAATTAATTTTTACTCATTTTTAAGTTGCCCCCTAATTTAAAATAGTTTTTTTTCTTTCTTCATGGTCAAGAAATGGTTAACATGGGGCAGTTATTAAATTCCAGATAAATATTAAAAAACCAAACACATACCTATTTTTTTTCTTTCACTTTGGGATAACTTTGAAACTAGCTGTCTTCTTTCATTATGTTAAAGCAATAGATCATCAATCTTCAGGGGAAAACATGACCAAAGAGCAGTTTTCCCTTGACACGTATAGAGTTTAATTTTTATTTATCTTTAGAATGAAATACATAGTGTGCTACTTCCCAAGCTCACTGATATGTTAAAGTTCTGCTAAATACCTTATCAGAATGGACAAAGAAAAGGGGATGAATTCCTGAAATTACCCAAATTCTTTGGACTTTGCCCCTTAAATATTAAAATTTTTAATCTCCAAACTCTTTAGTGGTTAATCTCCAAGTTTCTTAACATCCAAATCTCTAAAATCTACCAAGATATTTTAGCTATTACTATAATTTGGAATCTATAATTAATTTGTAATGCCACAAATTACCACAGACAAATAAAAAGTTTTCTTGTCTTTGATTATCTGACTTTCAGTAATCCCTTCTTGTCCTGGGTTAAATTACACAGAGAGAGTATCTTTTAGGGGTCCTACTTGTTTTTTAATCAAATCTCCCTCTTAAATCCTAAAGTGAGATTTAGTCGCTGCTTACTGGGACAGTGAGTTTGGCATCACTATTTCAAGAATGAAACTAGGAAACTTCATTAATCTTACCCAGCAGTCTTTTTGACTGACTACAATGAAATCTTCAAGTGAGCAGAATCTACAAAAAACATTAAATATGACACCTGACAAAGATTTTTTTCTGAGCATTTTAAAATGACACAAAAGCTCAGATGAAACAATAAGAGAGGAAAAGTTAGGATAAGCAATTTTGCAAAACTTGCAGTAATTGAAAGTTCCTTCTTCAGGCCAAAGTTGGGACCCATTTGGAGTTTTAGTATAATTTAACCTAATTTGAGAACTCTATCCTTAATCATCGCCTCCTCTTCTATATGGGAAACTATTCCTGTTTACAGGCCAGCAAGAATTATCCTAAGGGAGTATCAATTAAACAATACACTCTTCCCTTCATCTCATGACAAAAGAAAATTTTCCATGGTGAAGTCCTTTGCTATTTTACCATTACCAAAATGCATCATTCCCTTAAAGGGAACATCTGTTTGCTAGCAAGGTGGGTGTAAACCATCTCTAGTAGTGTGGGTGTAAAATCTTACCTTAACTTGAAAGAATTTGAAATCACAAGGGTAGTTTTACCTCCAGGGCAATATTCTATGAAGCTATGATTCTATTGTATGGGTTGTAGTCCTTTTTCAATCTGTTTGGCTTTGCCAAAAACTATGATGATTAAAATCTCAATTAACTGCAGAATAAAAGGTTCAACCTTCTGAGAATATCAATCATTTAGGCAATACATATAAATTGCATAAAAAATCAGGAACCAGTTGTCTTCAGCTTGGCATTGGACCCCAAATACAGAGTGAGATAAAATACTATGCATTAAAAGAAAATGAATAATACAATATAAACTGGGATACAAGATTGGGTGTTCTAATTTCTAAAGGGAAGTAAAATCAGGGGCTTTCCAACTTGTGAAGAAGATTGAACCACTGGAACCTTTTCTGGTTGTGAAACATAACATTAATCTATTCCCATGAATATCAAGCAGTTCTAAATGAAACTTAGGTTTCAAATTGGAGTCAGTTTTATAAGATAGAGTTAGTTTGGTTCACATCATTACCAAAATTCTCTCAATGCTCAAAAAACTAACTTTTTATAAAAACAATGAATCTGAGCCAGAAGTGACTTCAGAAGTTATCTATCCCAAACCAGATCTAAAGGAGAATGTCCTTTAAAATAAATCTGAAAAATTGTCTTCTAGTTTTTCCTTAATTACCTTTAGAAAAGGGGAAATTAATTCAACTAGGGGCATCCCATTTCACTTTTGAATATGCTCTAAGGTTAGCAAATATTTTTCTTTCTATCAATTCAAAATCTACATTTGTAACTGTTGTCTTTTGTTCTTTGTTTGCCCCTCCCCTCAAGGCAAAGAAAAGAAAAAATAAATAAAAGTTTAATTGTTCTTTCAACATGACAATTTTCTAATAATTGAGGAAATTTTACGTTTTTCTCCATTAAGTCTTCACTTCTAACAGATAATCATGCCAGGGTATTTGACTAAGGTTCAGATGACATGTATCCAGAATTAAACATAATACTGAGAATGTGATATGACTAGCAAAGAATACAATGAAATTAGTACTTCATGAGTCTTAGACATTTTGTCTCAACAACTCTTCAGATCAAATTATTGTTTTAGGCTATCATGTTCTATTATTCGATCATATTGAACTAATACATCAAGGTTTTTGTTCAAGAGAATCTTCTCTCTAGTTGTAACCTTTCCTACCTTGAACTCATAAAGTTTAATTTTTAAACCCAAGAATGACATGATTAAGGCTACTGAACTTTATTCTTTTTTTAGATTTGGTTCAATGTTATATTCTTTTAAGTTCATTCTGATTTTCTGACTACCAAATATTTGGTTAATTAATGCTCCTAGATTTATTTCACATTCATATTCAAAAATCATGCTATTGATGCATTTAACAATGATAAAAATAGAGAAACTTAATTAAAGACTTTCTTCCAAGACAATTCCAAGAATTGCAATTTGGCACTTGTATGCACAGAAATAGACACACATAGAAATCTATGGAAATATACAATTTCCTTAACTCAGCATTCAATATTAATAACCTCTTCACTTCTACAATCAATATTATCCAGTCAGATTGGGTAAATCACCAGTATCCAAGGATTCATATATTAAATAGAAGTAGCAATCACAAATAAATAAGGTGTCAAATAAATGGTCAAAGATATTTCCATTAAAATTCTTTGAGGACTAGAGCATATTAGAACCCTTAATTAACTGAATATTTTTAAATTTTCTGCATTATAATTTAAAAGAAGAGGAAGTCAAGCAAAAATTAAGAAAGTCACATTTTATTTTTTAACTGATGCCTACTTAATTCAGATCAATAACCTGAACTTAATATCATTAATAACCTTTGTCATTGTTTAATCATAACCCCTCATTCCTCATGTTACAGATGATTAAAGTAGTGAAAGAGTAGGAAAGTGACTTCTCCAAAGTTAAAAAATCCTATAAATTGCAGTGTTAGGGTTTGAATTCAGGTCTATTGATTCCATATTTTGAATTATTTTCAATTCAGCATGTTAGTTCTTGAGTTCTAGCACTAGCCAATGCAAACTGCTTTTCCTACCCATGATGCTGAGATATTGAAAAATGGAAATTCATCTCACATTCCATTAATAACAGTATCATATGTTTACTGGAAGAATATGAAGGACATTAACTTCATAAGGATTTTCAGCAACAAGTTTAAAGAAGAAATAGTTAAATAGTACAAATAACATTTGACAAGAATACTTCCAAAAATCAACTTGTTTGATATTATTTTATAAATTTTATTTCTGAGGTCAGCATTCTATTACCCTTTTGGAGTGGTTTGTTGAAATGTGAAAGAAAATTTAGCACCTTGGAATCAAATATTATTTAGTTAAAAGGATCACAGGATTACTATATAATCCATAAAGTCAATAAACTAGTACTGGAAACACACAAGAGGGATAATGTTTCATTGAAGAGGGCAGAATAATGAAGAAAAAAAGATCATGGCACAGCTCCTGTTTTGAATTTTGATTCTTATCTACTAAAATTATTTCAAAGGTAAGCCCAAAGAATTTTAGGGTTGAAAGAGCACCTAGATGTCAATTTATACATTATCAGGGATCCCTTATGCAAGACAGCTGACAAGTGGCTATTTAACCTCCACCTGAGTATTGAGTAGTTGTGATGAATTAAAAAATTCCAAGAGACAGAATTTCTGCATGAATTATAATCATTTTTATCAAGCACAGCTACCAAGTGCTTAACAAAAAGGGCTCATTGTCTTCATCATGATCAAAGATGAATCATGGACAATTCTTGAGGCATACCATTGGAAGTGTGGATGTTCCAGAAAATGTCAATCAACTCTGATTGGTTGCCAAATAATGAAGGAATGAATATTGTAATGAGAGGTGGACTTATTCTAATGAGGCTATGGGGGAAATTATAACTTCGATTATACCCTTTATTTCCAAACCACCCTCACTTTTGGGCAATCCAATCAAAGAATTTACCCCCATCCAAACCTGAGTAGAACACAATGGGATTCCCAGCCTGGGTGGGGTCTGAACAAGATTGAGGAGAACATTAAGGTTATCTTATTATCATCAATGCCTTTCAGTTGTTAGCTTGGTCAAATAGAGAAGAAGGTTTCAGAAAGGGAAAAATTCTGTCTCCCCAATATTAACATTTATTTATTTAATAATCATTTCTCTTATAGTAATAGAAAACAACCCATCCTGAGGCAATTGATCAACTTTTGATTGGAAACTTTTCTTTATATTGAGCTAGAACTTTAAATTTTTATAATGTCCACTAATTATACCTAGCTTAGACTTTTCAGAAGAAGAAAATCAAATTAATCCCTCTTACATGTGAAAACTCCTAAAGCACTTGAAGACAGCTATCATTTTCCTGCCCTTTCTTATTACTTTCCCTACTCAGATGTGATGACTCTTCTCTGTACTAAACATACCTAGTTCCTTGACCTGATTTTCACATGATATAACACTTGGTCTTTTCATTATATTAGATCACTCCTACTTGATATTCTCTAGTTTCTCAATGATACTTGTTACACTGTACCACATAGAATTCTGAGTACAGATTGAAGCATTTTTTTTTACTGTTTCTATTTATTGCTTCTTATTGTTTTCCTTTTGCAATATGGAAATGTTTCACATGACTCCACATGTACAATTGATATTGTTTGTCTTCTTAATCCTTGTGGGAGAGGCATGAGAGATGGAGAAATTTGGAAGTCAAAGAATTTTTAAATTAATGTCATAAATATATTAATAATTTAAATTTTAAAAGTAAAATGTAATTTATAGATGCATATTCCAGGTATTGTCTAGTCAAGGCCAAGTAATAATCAGTTTCTTGTATACACAGCCTCTTTTACAGAGACTTAAAATCACTACCTATTTTGATTGATATGCCACACTATTGATGTATTTCAAGCATTCAATCAATGAAAACTCTCAAATATTATTTTAACCAAGACTTCCTTATTCTTATCATTAAATTACTGTTTTTTAAGCTATGTGTAGTACTTTACATTTATTTCCATTACATTTCATGTTATTAGATTTAACTCATTGTATTAACATGCCTTCTTCTTCTTCTTCTTCTTCTTCTTCTTCTTCTTCTTCTTCTTCTTCTTTTTGGTGAGTCATTTGGGGTTAAGTGACTTGCCCAGGGTCACACAGCTAGTAAGTGTCAAGTGTCTGAGGCCAGATTTGAACTCAGGTCATCCTGAATCCAG
Organism: Dromiciops gliroides; assembly: GCF_019393635.1. Taxonomy (NCBI): domain Eukaryota; kingdom Metazoa; phylum Chordata; class Mammalia; order Microbiotheria; family Microbiotheriidae; genus Dromiciops; species Dromiciops gliroides. The sequence continues at coordinate 213,065,943 of NC_057861.1, forward strand.
GGCTGGTGCTCTTTCCACTGCACCACCTAGCTGCCCCTGCTTCTTCTTAAAGAAGAGTTTTAAGGGCAAGGTTGATTCCAGTGCCTTTGAAATTTTATGGATTAGTTTTAATTGATGATAGAATGAAACCATAGTTAGGTAAAAGATCAAAAGAGTGAGAGTGCAAGGGGGACATAGAATTTAATGTTGCTGTTGTTCTTGTTTGTTCTTTGTTCTCAAAGAAGACCAATCACATCACAGAGCTGTTTTCTCGGCTTTCAAAAGAAGTCTTCCCCAACTCTAACTGGAAAGTTGGCTTCCAGATGTCAGCTACAACTACTTCCAGAATGTCATTTTTCCTTCATTTTTGAAGAGGACCAATAACATCACAAGGATGATGTCTTAAATTACTAGTTAATTGTATTTAAGTGAGGCAGAGTTTTGTAAAATTATCAATCTTACTCTCTACTCTAGAGTTATAGGAGTTTAGTGGCAAGACAAGATTCAAGATTACTTCCAATGTCACATAGATTTAATGTCAACCTGCTTGTATATGAACTTTCAAGAAATGTATAGCTTAATACAAATGTATAGAAGTATAGGATTAAAAGAACCCTACCACATTTTAGTTCTGATATAAAAACTTCATGAGAACTCAGTTGAATCAATAAAAAACTCAGTCAAAAACAAACATTAGCCTAAGTGTGAATAATCTATGTCATTAAATGAAGTGAAATTATATCAGAAAGTAAAAATGTTTGAATAGGTAGAAAAATTTTGTTCCAACTCAAGGACTATTCATAAATTAGCAAGCAATACTTGATGGGGAGAGGAAGAGAAATGTCAGTTATCACTTTGACCATGTCATCCTGCTATAATTCTTGAGTGAAGGAGATCCTTTCATCTGCAAAGGAAACAGAAGGTACTAGACTTTCCATATTCCCCAAAGTCTCTTAAATGGCATCATAGAATCAACTAGGAGCAGTTTCTATATCACTTCTAATAATACAGAACTCAAAGATACCCTTTGCCACATAGACTTTTTAAGCATGAGCCCATTTTCCCTTGTATTCTAAGTGAATTTCTAGGAGAGTATGTCATACCACACTTTTTTTTGGAACTGAGAGAATGTTTTGAACCAAGAGTGGGTATTATACTAGCTTTAAAAACCTACTTAAGGGGCAGCTAGGTGGCATAGTGGATAGAGCACCAGCCCTGAGTCAGGAGTACCTGAGTTCAAATCCAGCCTCAGACACTAAACACTTACTAGCTGTGTGACCCTGAGCAAGTCACTTAATCCCAATTGCCTCACCTTAAAAAAACACTACTTAAGACTGACTGATTAAATAATTCTCTACTGATAATCCTGGGGAGAAAGCACAATGGAGGGGGTTTGATGCAATGCCATTAAAGACACCATTGTTCCTTCAGGGGGCTCCCTAGAATCACAGGTGGGGAGATATTATTATCTTGCCTCTAGGAACCAGAGTGGAGTTTGGGATAAAGTTTCTTGGATCTCACATGGGCTATGCATGTAAATCCATTAAAATTAATTTTAAATGTGAGTATATAATGTTCAATAGTAGTCTTAAAATTAGAGAAGAAAATATTCTTTCAAATGGATTAGAATTAGATTATTCTTCTTTTACTCGATCATGGGTACTTTGACATAAGACCATGTAAAATATCCAGAGAACTTCATAGTAGTAACATTGCTTGGTGCAGTATTTTCCAGGAAGAAGAGTAAATATAGAAAGTGGAAGAACATTGGCAACTTCCCATCCCCTACTCCCTATAAGAGAAAGGAGAGAAACAATCCAATTGACAATCCAGTGTCTCATGTTCTATCCTTTTGTTCTTCATACATAATCACTAGTGTTTTTACATTTCTTCTTTCTAGATCTCTATAGTCTACAGGGAAGCTCTTTTTAGGGTGTGAAGAAAATTGTGACTTTCTGAATTCTAAATTGTATTCGATTCTGATGAATTTTTAGGGGTTCTCCTTTTTTGAGGGGGGTCATAAGATCATAGATTTGGATCCATAAATGACCTAAGAGAAGAAGTAGGACAATCCTTCTATATGTTTTATGAAGAAATTCTGGACAAGAATAATTGTGTGCTATACCCAGGGTCACATAACTGAGAAGTATCTGAAGATAGATCAAATTTACATCTTCTTGACTTCAAGTTCAGGCTTCTGTCCATGACAACATGATGTCTGTTGGCAGTACTTCCCTTAAAAAATACTGTGAGTATATATATATATATATATATATATATATATATATATATATATATATATATAGTCTCTCCTGGTAGAATGTAATCTCTTTTAGGGTAGGACTACATATTTGTCTTTGTATCCTCAAAACCAGTACAGTGACTAGCACATGATGATTGTTATTTGGTAGATTTCAATTATTTGGTATTTGGTAGATTTCAATTATGTCCAACTCTTCAGGACCCCATTGGGAGTTTTCTTTGCAAAGATACTAGAGTGGTTTGCCATTATCTTCTCTTGCTCATTTTGCAGATGAGGAGCTGAGGCAAAAAGGATTAAGTGCCTTGCTCATGGTCACACAGATATTAAGTTTCTAAGGCCAGATTTAAACTTGGCCCAAAGCTCTATCCACTGCACCATCTAGCAGCTTGACTGACACATAGGATACACTGAACAAATTTATGTTGATTGATTAGTTGATTTGTGAACAATGGAGATCACTATCTATCTTGATATCAACCCATTAACAACCATTTTTGGAGTTCAGTTCTTCTACCATCATCAGATTAAACTAAATGTGTTTTCTTCTCACCTATATCTCTCTCCCTTTTATCTACCAGGGTGTCATAGAGATTTGTCATATGCTTTGATAAAAGCCAAGTATTCTACATTTGTAACATTCCCCTGATCTGCCAGTCTAGTGACTTTTTTGAACTATGTTGTCTTTTAAGGAATACTGCTTTCCTTTCTAAACCTTCATAAAATACCCTCTCAACAATAAGTTATAGAATGATGCCATAAACCAGAGTCAAGATAATGAACTATAGTTTTTTTAAATCTACTTTTCCCTTTTTAATCTACATTTGGATATTTGTCAATTGTCAATCCATTGAAACTTTTCATGTTCAGAGAATTTTCAAAGTTCACCAACTACAATATAGTAGATGTTTCTATTTGCTTGTTATTATAATGGATAAGATAATGTTACATGAAATCATTTTGAATGATTTTGCAAGCATACAGTGTAAATGCAAGCAATGATAATAAGGACCATAAATTACTCAGTAATTGATCTGACCTCTCTTTAGATTTGATGAGTAAAATTTTAATTCAGTACTTTCAACAGCAAAAGAAGACTTATAGCTTTCTCATTAGACCCTAATGAAGTCCTAGAAGCTATAGCAGCAATTATAAAGGAAGATAGAGTTCCAGTAAAATTGGTGTCACCCAAATAAGCAAAAACTATAGCTTTTAGACTGAAACAAGAACCGTATAGATAACATAGTGCTTTTTTATTACTGGAAAGTGGATGACCTTATTAATAAGAAAGAAGTAAGCTGCATTTTTCATAGTAAATTTAGTTTCATAAAAATGAATTACTAAGTTCAGTGAAAGCATATCTATCTAATTGAAAAGTACAAATGGATCTCTTCTAGACTTATCAGTGAGTGAGTAAATATTTTGTAATTAAAGGTTGACATGATTCAATATATACTTTGAGTATTGCATTGTAAGAGTGAAAGAATATTTATATTTATTAAAGATATGAGTGTTATTAAACATTTCTTGTTAATCTTTTTTATAAATTTTAAAATTCATCATATACCTAAATACAAAATAAAAAAAAGAAAAAAATTGTCATGTACACAGAAGAAAATGGAAGAGGAGTTGATATAAAACAATACATTTGCCTTTCATGAAAACCTATATAATAAATGCTACACGTTGTTTTCAAATCTACCCTGCTTTCCTTTGCCTCCTAGTTGGTTTTCTTTTGTTCTCTACTGTGTACTTTTTCTTTTATTATTTTCTTCCTCCCTCCCTTCCCCACTCTAAAGAATGTTGTAATTGAGCATAGATTGGTAGATAGATTAGATTAGATAGATATACAGACACACATATATACACAAATATGGAAGACCAAACTATGATTATTTCCACTCTTCATCTGTTTCCCTGAAGGTGGGCAGTATCTTTCATCACAAGTCCATGTCTTCACTTGCCACTCCAAGTCAACCAACTCATCATCTCCTACAACACAAAAATATTCCAAGCTAATCACATCCTATCTGAAAGATTCCCAATCAAATTAGATTAGTTAGGTAAAATTGTTATACACACACATTCATACATATACATATTGTGAGAAAATAATGGGGTTTGGGGACTCCCAGACGCCCCTGCTGAGAGAGCCTCACCTGACTTTTTTTAAGGCCAGCCCAGAGTCAGGAAGTTACCTCATTCAAAACCACACCCACCTGAAAGCTTTGTCCCCACCAGAGGATCTATTCCCTGGGCTCTGACATCAGCATGACTGTGCCAAACCACCCTCAAATCCAGTGAACCAATAGATTTGAATGATGCTAGCCAACTAACTTTGAGCAATGTAGAAGGGCAGGCTCTCCTCCTGCCTCCAGTGAGCTTAGACTCGCTGATCTCATGCTTTGGCCTAGGAACTTGGTGAGAGCAGACACAGCCCACTAGGGTTCCCCATTTTTTATCTTTTCTCTCTCTTCTCTTTCCTAGCTAGACTTTCCTATTGTTAAGGGCTAAAATTCTAGCTAGTCTGTCTAAAATATCTAATAAGTGGTTACCAATAAATTATAAGCTTTAGCAAGAGTTAGACTTTTAAGCATTTATTAAGGAGAATAAGAATTTAGTAAAGAGAGAAAGGCCTAGACTCATCTATCTATCCAAGGGAGAGCATATTTCTAGCTCCCCACTCCACCAGAATCCTGAGGAAAGAGCACCAGTCAGAGCGCCAGGCTCCCCCTTCTTCCTCCCACAAGCAAACGTCACTTCCTGATGCCAAAGAACAGACTCATGGTCTTGCCCTCAAAGACCTTCACCTCATGGGTGGAGCTCTTCTACATTAAGGCTCTAGCGGGTGGCGTCATTCCAATCTTTACACTATCTTTCAGAGCCATGTGACCTCTCTTTACTAATATTTAATATGCTTTAATAAATGCTTAATGCTACAAACTGGTGCAGTAGCCTCTAATTTCTAAGTATCAAATATATTAAATCCCAGCTAAATTCCCTAACAGTGGTGACATATACATAAACATATGAACATGCATACGCGTGCACACATGCACCTGCACATGTGCATGCACATACATATATGTGTGAATCTGTATATTTGTATGTATGTATGTGTATATGTATGTAGGTATGTATAGGTTTTATCTACCATGGACAATAAATGTTATTTCAATTATTTGGATCTGAATTGATTTGTATACAAAGTATTTTAGTCTTTTCGGCCACTTATGTTTCACTTCTATTTAATTAATTTAATTTAAATTTAATTAAATTTAAATTTAAATTAATTTCACTTAAGTTCTGGGTTTTTTAATCACAGAAACCTGAAAGACTTTCAATTCATTGAATTCTCTCCCTTTTTGTTCAGGATCAGGATTATGCATAATTTTGCTGGATAAATTAACCTTTGTTATAACCCCAGCTCTTTTGATATATGGAATATAGTATTCAAAGACCTATTGTCTTTCAATGTAATGTCTTATCCTTATTGTAGTTTTATGGTATTTTTGTCCTTAATGCTTCTAATATTTTCTCCTTTACCTAGGAGATTTGAAACTTGGCTATGACATTACTGTAGTTTTGTTCTGTTTTTTTTCTTTCTTTCTCTTGGGATGTCTTTCAGGTGGTGACTGGTAGATTTCTTTTCTATTTCTGCTCTGCCTTTTTCTTTTAAAACATCAGGACATTTTTTGATAATTTCTTTTAATATTGTATCATGTTTCATTTATCGTAATGTTCAGGTGGTCCAACTATTCTTACATTATTTCTTCTTGTTCTGTTCTCCACATTAGTGGATTAGCTGATGAGATGTTTTACTTTCTTTAATATTTTTTCATTATTATGGTTTTGCTTTATGATTTCTTGTTGTTGTTGAACTTCATCTCCTTGCTGAACTCTAGGTTTCAAGGAATTATATTCTTCCTTAAGTTTTTGGTTCTCTATTTCAAGTTGGTTGACTTTCTTTTCATAATTTTCTTGGATTATTCTTATTTTTTTCTAATTCTTCTTCCTTAATCTCTCTCTCTCTGTCTCTCTCTCTCCAGAGTCTTTTTTAAGTTTGTCCAAGAACTCTTTTGGTGTTTGGAATCATTTGGCATTTCTCATTTAAAAATGAGTGTTGTTGTTTTTTTTTTTACCTGCATTATCTTCCTCTTAATATGAAGCTAGAACCTCATGATCCCCATAGTAATTATCTGTGGTTGGGTTCTTTCTCCTTTGTTTGATAATTTTATTTATTTATTTGTCTTTCATTTTGTTTTATTAGCAGTTATTTTCTGAAGTCTGTCTCAGGGCCCAATCTTGGGTTCTTCTCTTCACTTCTAAGCCACAGCTCAGTCCCCAGCTCCACTGTCCCACAAATGATTTTGCTCCCTGTGGCCCCTCTGGTGGCTGCAAAACACAGCTGTTCTCTCTGCCCTAGAACTGAAACCAAGGATTCTGTTCTTTTGTAGGTTCCCAGAATCCACAGGGTCCCCAGTCATAGCTAATGTACTCACCAGGTGTTTGCTAGATCCCTCTCCCTGCTGTCACAGCCTGGATGTCACTGGACAGCATAGCTGCACTTGGCATTCCTCAATAGTAAAAGATCATTCAATCTTATCCTACTCAACAGTCAGATCCTTACACTGTCTGTGACTTGAAAGTTTCTAAGGCTGAGGCTGCCTCTCAATTTAGCTTCCTCCAGGGCCTATTGTTTGTTGATTCTAGAGGAGTTTGAACTTCACTCAAGCTGAGTCTAGAGTTCTTATCTTTCGTGAAATCTTCTCAAATTAACATAGAAAGACCTCTACTTTACCCTGTATTTATTTCTGTTGCTAGTGATGTTGTTAGTGTATGTATGTGGGTGTGTAAGTTTTATTTTTTTAAAGGAGGAAATCTGGAGAGCCACAATTTTCTGACCTATTCTGTCATCTTCCCAGAATCCTCTCCCACTAAACATTTCTTAAAAATTTTATGCATAACTATGATCAATATTTTCTCCTCTCTTCTAAAATAATATTTTATAAATTTTTATTCATAAATGGATTCAAAATTATTTTTCCAATGAATGCTTTTGTTTGTTTGTTTGTTTCCCTTCCTAGAGTAAAATATATGAAGTAAAATGAGAAAGCAGATAATAAAAATACTGGCCAGTCTTTTCTTCAACTTTGGGTACTTTCTGATCTAACAAAGAAAACATCCTTTTCCATGTTGCTATTCTGTCCTTGTGTATGTCAGCAGGCAATAGGACTTTATGAGCTATTTCCATGAGAAGGAAACTATTTTTTAGGTTTGGAAATAGCATTATCGGGGCAGCTAGATGGCGCAGTGGATAGAGCACCGGCCCTGGAGTCAGGAGTACCTGAGTTCAAATCCGGCCTCAGACACTTAACACTTTCTCGCTGTGTGACCATGGGCAAGTCACTTAACCCCAATTGCCTTACTAAAAAAAAAAATATTTTTAAAATAGCATTATCAATACGGATCTATAAGTTTATTACCCTGATTCCACTTCTGCTGATATAGTTCAACTTCTTTCAAGACTGATAAATTTATTGTTGCTTTGAAATTTCTTTGGGGAAATATAATTTGTTTTGTCTGAATTGTTTAATTCTAATTTTTATTAATTACTATCATTAATAATCATAGTAGAAATAATGATGATCTATTTTTTTTCCTCTCAGGATATGAAATTAAGAAAAAATAGTTAACTACATTGAGGGCATTAGAATTTTATGCTGCAATAGTAAATGCAATGACTTGTTAAAAAGTGTTTAAATTATTTGAATGATTTTGAAAATGCTGTTGTCATCATTACATCAAATATTTAAGACTAAACCCAGCCTCCCTAATGATTGAGGTGGCATCAGGAGGATTGTGTACCTCCAATTTGGGCAGGATAATTTGTATTTCTATTTTTTTCTATATCTTTTCAGTAAATACCCTTGTGTAAAAAAAAACACAAAAAACAAAACTAATTCATTCTAATTGTTTAAATGATACTGGGGTACTATGCTAACCACTGGATAATCAATGACATAAGGGAAATAACTTGTATAACTAGAAACTGATATTAGCAATAGTGTAGCTGAATGTGGGCTCCAGTCAATAGCATTTGAAAGACACATAAAGGAGACTATCCATCAGTAGTAACCCTAGCAATTTGAAAAGAAGATGCAATGAGGCTTGTTCTGAATGAATGACTTTTCAGTGTTGGTATGATTTGAGATAAGAACTCCCAGAACTTATAAGTACGCATAGATTAAATTATTTGTTCCATATAACATTTATGTGAAATAGATGTTATTACCATTACCATTTTAGAAACTTAGGTTAAATGATCTTTTTATACTCAACATAGCTTATCAATGTATGAAGCAGGTTTAAAAACTACTTCATAGCAAGTCACTATGTAAACAGCTGTTTAACTCAAAAATATCATATAGGCACTCAACTCCAACAAGTCTAGAAGACAAAGTAAATGATCAGCAGTAAATATATGTGTTTCTTCCAATGCCAAATAAATGCTCCATATACATGATGCAACTTGGTTTTTATTCTAGAGGAGCATTCGAAAGAGAATCTCTGGGGCAGCTAGGTGGCATGGAGGATAAAGCACCAGGAGTGGATTCCAGAGGACCTAAGTTCAAATCCAGCCTCAGACACTTGACACTTACTAGCTGTGTGACCTTGGGCAAGTCACATAACGATCATTGCCCCCTCCCAAAATAAAAATAAAATAAATAGGTATTTTTAATGGGCATCTCTATACTTTAAGTTTATGAAGAGGATGAAGTGTTCATTGAAAGAATAGAAGAAAGGCTTTGAAGCAGAAGGAGAAGAGGAACAAGAAGAAGAAAAAGAAGATTATGATAAAGATAATGATGATGATGATAATGAAGAAGAAGAACAAGAAGCATCTAAAAAGAGAGCACAATACTTAAGTTAGAGAATAGAAAGAAGGGGAAAACAATCCGAGAATTTTTGGAATTATTTAATAAAAATGAAGCTCTTCCACTAAGAGTTCTCTGTTTTACACACACACACACACACACACATACACATATGTGTACATATGTATATGTATATAAATGTGTATATATGTATACATACATACACACACACACATACAGGTGTCATAATGAGACATGGTCATTCATTACTGGTTAAGGAAATAAGAGACAAGTAATTATGGTTGGGGGTACCAAGCCACCTCTGGCATGAACAACAGAGATCTGCTGACTTGCTAGGCATTTATTTGGAAAGTAATGGAGAATTTATAGAAATATAGAACCCAAAGACATATCCCCTTCTAGTTGTTTAGAAAGAGTGAATGCCACCATTAGGGAGGAAGAAGATAATTAGACAATATTAACTAGAAATTATATGATTTTGAAAAAACACACTAGATGTCTTAGAATCATAGGTAATATTATTATTCACAACCTCAATTGATGATTGGGACATCAGAAGAGAAAATTTAAAAAATCACTTGGAATTGATGGCTAAATGTTATTTGAGAATAGTATTAGTAGTCCATTCACCTAACAAAGGTCACTTCCCAATGTTTCATAAACAACATAAAAAAGTAGCTCCAAAAATTTTCATTAAGTACTTGAGTGTGCTCTGAAGTGGAAGAACTATTCTATTACAAGACATCAGATACTTCCCAAAGTAGAAATTAAAAATACATTCTCCCAGGATAACCTCTGTCACATATATAAATCATGGAAAGAATTCTGAATTTTTTTAAATCATTGAGTTGTTGAAATTGTCCATGAGTATAATAGCTCTATATTTAGCAAGTGTCATATAAAATATAAAATTGAAATCTTACAATCTGACTTGCAAAAATTTTATGTAATAGCATTGGGTATAGCTAGTTCCTATCTGACTTCTGCTCCTCTGTTCCCCTTTTGGAGCACAAACAGGGTCCTATGAATGGCCTTCCTATATTCAAATGATGGCAGTGGTCTGTGAAGGACTTCTTCACAGAGTGAAAGAGAATGCAACATGCCACACCCAATCACTTTTAGTGTCCATAAGCAGTCATACATCCTCCTGAGTTTCCATCAGCAGGAACCAATCAGAGGTGTTCTTTGCATCATCTCAGAAAGGAGTGGGTGTGTATGTCTATTTCCATGGAAAATGTTAAAGTTTATCTTATATAAATGTCTATGAGCTATAAGTTCATCAAATTAATTTATAACTTTTCAAATGGATCACACACACACGTTAATAAAATTGATGTTAAATCTGGAAAAGCAAAGATGGGGAGAGGGCATATTAGCTATCTTCATGTATCTGAATAACTGTCATGCAAAAAGGGGTTAGAGGTTTGTTTTTTTTTGTTTTCTGTGATTGAAGAGCTTGAAACTAGAAGCAAATATTTTAAGTTATATGGAAACAGATTTCAGGTGTGTGTGGTGATAGTGGTGGAATAACCTACCTAAAAATTAGTGCTATTCAAAAGTGAAATGGATTACCTTTAACACAGATGTTTCCCAAGCATTGGAAGCTTTCTAGCTGAAGCAAATAAAATTTTAGGGGTGTTTTAGAAGGGATTCTGTTCAGACACAGGTTGAACTATGTGCATTTCCTTCCAACTAGTTCCTCACCCTACCCCAAATTATTTTCAGTGCATTATATTTAAGAACAAGTTGCAATGTGAAAGCTTAAACTATCCAGTATATAATATCACAGGAGACATTACATTTCTAAATGAAAGAGGGTGTGTTGCTTTTTTTAAGATTTGTTTTTTTTTTCAGATCTTGCTTCTAGAACAAAAATGTGACCTTGGAGTTGTTTAATTGATAACTATTAAAATATTTCTTGGGGCAGCTAGGTGGCGCAGTGGATAGAGCACTGGCCCTGGGGTCAGGAGTACCTGAGTTCAAATCCAGCCTCAGACACTTAACATTTACTAGCTGTGTGACCCTGGGCAAGTAACTTAACCCCAATTGCCTCACTAAAAAATAAAAGAAAATAAAATATATCTTAGGATATTTGAACTGGAAATAATAGTAAAGATCACATCTTATACACTCCTTGTTTTTATAAGTGAGGAGGCTACTATTCATAAAGGTGAAGCTACTTGTCCCAGCTTCCTACTAGTCTAGGGCCATGCAGGGATAAGGCATGTCAGTCTCCTCTACTGCCTTTCAGTAACTATATTTGACAATGAGTAATGCATCAAATGCTGACATTATGACTTCTTACCAATTTACTTAAGGAAAGAAAATATTTTAATATTAAGATAGGCAAAGATAATAATATTAAAGTTGGAATATTAATACAAATGGAACTTATGTTCTATAAAGTTTATCGTAATTCTCTTTCCCATAAATTAATTTACAATTTAATGTGGCTTGAAGCAAAGGGAAAGTATAGTTCCTTTGCTATATTTTTAGTACCCTGACTTTTTCCCTTTTATTATTTTTATTTAAAAGAAATAATGTCATTAATTATAAAGATTACTATGAGTGGAGAGACAAGAATTCTAGTCCTAGCTTTGCTATTAGCTCTCTGTGTGACTTTGAGTAAATCAACACATCTCTGACTCTCTGTTTTCTCAGCTGCAAAAAAAGTGTTTTGGTTAGACAATTTCCATAGTTCCTTATCATTCTAATTGGCTAGATTCTGAATCCTATCTTTCTAAACAAACTAATTTCAGTGAATGTTTCCACCACAATACTTTTAACCATACATTGCTGGTGGTATTCAAATCTTTTTTTTTTTCAACATTGTTACCACGTTTGATATTTTTATTTGAACAAACAGAATATGCTTTATTCCATACTTTAAACTTTATAAGTCTAACATCAATTAAAATGTTGTTTTCATTCGACCTTGATCTTGGTGGGAAGAAACTATTTTCTGTTATATAAAATTTACTGAGTGCTTAGAGAATATACATTTATATCTTCATCTCCTTTTCATATTAATCACATATATGTGCATATATACAAATATGTATATATAATATGTACATACATATATAACACTCACACTTAAAGAATTCTGTTCTTGTATTCCTTGATGTATATTATCTCATCATACACGTTCTCTAAGATTCAAAAGGTTGCCCTCTCACCCCCAGTTATTTAACTTAATTATTAGACAACTTTATGCATTAACCATCTTGTCTTTCTGATATAAACAGATTAAATGTTCAGTATTTTGAAATGCTTAGCACTAAGATACAATGTTAAGAACTTTTCAATCATTTTAAATGACTTGGAAAGAGGAGCCCTCTGAAAATTGAGCCTAAAAAAGGAGATGCCAAGTTCTGGGCTAGGCAGGAGGATAATGAGATTGGTCTTTCATTTCCTTCCCCATAATTTAGCCAAACACATATATCACTATGCAAAGTGAGAGAGTCTGGCAACATTCCCACGTCTTTGGACAGAGCAATATTTTGGAATAGGAGGCATGATTTTACTAGATAGGCTGTAATGCTGCCCAAGTTTTATGGAAAACTGCCAACCCACCAAGGATCTCAAGTCCTTGATATGATTTGTAAAGGCAACTTTTGGAAAATATCTGTTATAAGCAACAGAGAGTGGTGGATAAGGAGGAAACATCTAGCCATTAGGGTAAATCTGGAATAACAAAAAGACTGCTGCATTTAGCACCAGGAGAGACCTGGGTTCAAACCTAGCCTAAGAAAAGTTTGAGCATAAATGAGCTGCTTAAACTCTAAATTATATATGCTTTAGAATATGGATAACAATAATTAGAGGTATTTTTTTCACAGAGTCTTCTCATAAATAGAAAATGATTGATTATGTGTGTCTGTGCACACAGCAATGTGCACATGCATGTGTATGTTTTGACAACAGTAAAGTGTAGATTTGATTTGGGGACCTATTGAGCTTCCACAACAATTAAGTTTAACAAATGGTGAGGAAGGTAGTGCTAATATGGCTGAGTATAGGGAAGAAGTCCCTTGAACTCCCCCAAAATATCTCCTCCCAAAAGATCTAGTAAATGCACCAGACTGAAACTAAGTCTGGGGAGAAGTCAAGACAAGTCACAGTCTGGGGTCACATAAAAGGAAAGATAGAATGGGCTGTGGAAACTTGGGGATTGATCTGGAATGAGTCACTGTAGACAAAATTCTAGCAGAGGATGGTGCTGTGCCCCTGGGCAAGTAAAGTTCCCAAACTGAATCCAGGGTACACTTAAATTCATACTGTAAATTGTTTAGATTAGGTGAAAATGGCAGCTTTGTAACCCAATAAACAATTTTGGGTCATAGATCCAAAAAGGTATGAGGAAAGAACTACTCCCCAGCTCCCAGCCTAGGCCCTAGACTGTATACTGAGTGAGGAATAAGTTCAAAATCAAGCAACACAGTGTAACAGATTCCAGGAATAGAGTATGTTCTCAGTTCTAGCTTCTACCCTATTCTGAAGACTGCAGAGTAAAATTAAGGGCAGAAATTCCACACCAAAGGGGAGCATGCAGTTCTATCATTCTGAACAAATACATTTTCCAAGCATGTTGATAGTGTTGGAACCTAGGAACTATCTACTGTTTCTGAGTCACAAACCTAGGTCAGGAACTTGTAGAGTACACACCAAAGATCCACTTATCAGATTTTTTTCCTGCACCAGATGGATTTGAGAGCACTAAAAACTTGCAGAGTCCTAGATTGTGCTGTCCCTGAGATTGTACAATAATATAATACTCAATATACCAAGGAAGCATCAATAGGATCAGCCTGGATCTTTCCTCCAAAAGCAAAAAATCCATGGGTTTAACACCAAATTTGAAGTCAGAAGGTAGACTGGAAGAATAGACAAACAAACCAACAAAAGGAATACCACACTAAGCCTATTTTGGGGGCAAAGACACTCAAGACACAATCCCAGAAAAGAATAACACTCTGTAAGCAAAGTCTCAAAGAAAAGTACTTCATAGGCACATTTGTTCTGCACATGCAAATCTATTATGTACAACTTGATTTTCCTTTAAAATGCATAATAAAGTTATCATGTAACTTTCTTTTTCACCTTTTTTCTTCCTTGCCCCCATCCTAGAGATGGTTAGATTACACACATATATGTATAAATGTAAAACCATTCTACATATAATTCTACTTATTGGTGTTTTTCTCTACAAATAGAGTATGTTTCTTCATGGGTCTTTTGTAGTTAATTTGGGTTTTTATAATAGACAAATTACTTTGTCACTCAAAATTGTCCTTAAAATAATATTGATATTATTCTATACAATGTTCTCTTGGTTCTAAATATTTCATTATTTTGTGCAAGTTTACCTGTGTGTTTTTTTTCTAAAATAATCAAGTTCATTATTTCTTATAGCACAGGATTATTTGATAATAATCATCTACCACAATTTTTCAGCCATTCCTTAACTTGCAATTTCTAGTTCTTTGCCACCACAAATACAGTTGCTTTAAATATTTTTAGAACATATGTATTCTTTTCCTCACCCCAATCTTCTTTGATAATAAACCTAGCAGTAGTATTGCTGGGTCAATGGGTATAGGCAGTTTAATAACTCTTTGGGTATAATGCCCAACCTCTCCAAAGTGGTTGGATCAGTTCACAATTCCAACAGTGAATTAGTGTAACAATTTTTCCACATCCTTTCCAACATTTTCACTTTCAACTATATTTTATTTTAAAATTAATTTAGTAATTTATATTCCCCATTAAATTTTGAAATAATTTTAACACTCATTTTAAAAACTTAGAATTCTACATTCTCTCCCTTCCTCCCTCCCCCAACCTTTCCCACTGAAAAGACAAGCAATTTCATATAGGTATTATATGTGTACTCATGCAAAACATTCCCATATTAGTCATTCTGTGAAAGAAAACAGAACCAAAAACAATGAAAACACCTCAAAAAAATGAAGTAAAGAAAAAATGCTTCAATCTCTATTCAGACAGTATCAGGTCTTTCTCTGGGAATCATTAGCATTTTTCATGATGAGTCTTTTGAAGTTCTCTTGGACCATTGTATTGCTGAGAAAAGCTAAGTCATTCCAGCTGATCATCTTAAAGTATTGATGTTTCTTTGTACAGTACATTTCATCTTGCATCAACTCACGTAGGTCTTTCCAGGTTTCTCTGACTATCCTGCTCAACATTTATTATAGTAAAACAGTATTTCATCATAAGTACATACCACAATTCATTCAGCCATCCCATCAATTTCCAATTTTTTGCCCCCAGAAAAGAGTTGTTATACATTAATTTTGTGTATGTAGTTCCTTTTCCTTTTTGGTTTTTATCTTTTTTTTTTTTTTTGATACAGATCTAGTAGTGGTATTGCTAGGTCAAATTATATGCATGGTTTAATAGTCCTTTGGGACTAGGTCCAAATTGCTCCACAAAATAGTTGAATTGGTTTACAACTCCACCAACATTATATTAATTTCTCATTTCCCCCTCATCCCTTCTAATATTTGTCATATTCATCTTCTGTCCTATCAGCAAATCTAATAGATATGAGGTAATACCTAATAATCATTTTGATTTACATCTATCCAGTGAATAGTGAGTTGGAGTATTTAAAATATGTATATAAATAGCTCTGATTTTTCATCTGAAAACTGTTTATGTCTTTTAATCATTTGTCAATGGGGGAATGGCTCTTATTTTTTGTAAATTTGACTCAGTTCTCCCTATGCTTCAGAAATTAGGACTTTATAAGGGAAACTTCCTTCAATTTTTTTCAGGTACTATTTCTAACTGCATTTCCCTCCATCCTATTCTTTCTCCCTATGTGTTCTGTTCTCTCTCTTCTTGCAACTTTTCCCTCCTCAAACGTGTTTTGCTTCTGAATTCCATGTTCTCCAATTCATCCTCCCTTCTATCTCAGACCTGTCCTCTCTTATCATCTTCCACTCACACTTTCCTGAGGTGTAAGATAGATTTCTGTACCTCATTGAGTATGTTCTTCCCTCTTTGAGCCAATACTGATAAGAAGATTCACTCACTGCCCTTCACTGTCCCCCATTTTCTCCTGAACTGTAAAAATATGGGAATATAAATTATTTGACCTCATTCAATACCTCTTGATTTCCTTTTCCTTTTTATGTATCATTGGAGTCTTGTATTAGAAAATCAGATTTTCTATTTAGCCATGATCTTTACATCAAGAATGCTTAAAAGCCTTGGTACTGTGATGAGGGTCCCTACTCCACCGCAGCTGAAAGGTCTGGTGTGCTAGTGCTACTTCTTGTCCTGAGACTGCCACCTAGGACTGTGACTCAGATCTGAGTTTGGACAAAGCAATAGAGACCTGCCCCTGTGCCATGAAAAAGTCAAATGTGATTTCCTTCTGCACAGTTCTTTGGCCCCCTTACCATCTATGGGCTGAGAGTTCCAGAAGCAGTCACTGTAGCTCCTCATTTAGTGACTGCCAAAGCCTGCTCCTGGTTAGAATGGACTGGGCTACACTATCACCCAAGTGTAAAAGAACTTTTCCACCAACTTTCTAAGCCATCATTGACTGGAAAATTATTTCATCTTATCCTTTTGTGGATTCTGCTGCTCCAAGAACACTTATGGAATTATATAAATGTATTTGGAGGGGTTTTGGGTAGAGCTCAGGTGAGTCACTGCTTTTTCTCAGTCATTTTGGCCCTGCCTTTCCTATTTAATCATTTTACTCAATATGCCAGGTGTAAAACAAATTTAACTAGAATTCCTGAACAAAATGAAACAGGAATAGTAAGAAAAGAGATAAATGT
Source organism: Dromiciops gliroides (assembly GCF_019393635.1). Taxonomy (NCBI): domain Eukaryota; kingdom Metazoa; phylum Chordata; class Mammalia; order Microbiotheria; family Microbiotheriidae; genus Dromiciops; species Dromiciops gliroides. The sequence goes on from NC_057861.1 coordinate 213,082,898, forward strand.
ATGGGTTTTTGGTCAATAAAATTAAAAAAAAACATTAGAGGAAAAAAGCCATGATGCAAAAGAGAGAGAGAGAGAGAGAGAGAGAGTAGACATTACCTTTCAAGATCTTATCAATGAAAACTGCCCTGACATTCAAGAATAAGTGGGTAAAATAGAAATTGAAAGAATCCACTAATCAATTACTGAAGGAGACCTATGGTAGAAAAAACTAGAATGGGAATCAGTATACGATCTTATACAGGCAATAAACCACATGAAAATTAGGATGAATCAAATAGAAATCAATGACTACATGAGAAAACAATATCATAATATTAAAATGAAGTAAAAAAACTGAAAAATTAGAAGAAAATATAAGTTATCTCATAACAAAAAAAAACTGAGGAGGGAAAACATAATATTCATCAGGTTACCTGAACACCAAAACCAAAAAAAAAATGGAATTTTATTTAAAGTAATCTTAAAAAAGGAAAATTACCCAGACGTATTAGAACAAGAGGGAGAAGTAGAAATGGAAAGAATTCACTGGTCACCTTCTGAAAGGAACCTCCAAATGAAAACTTCTGGGAAAAATATGAACAGTATCTAGACTGTAAGGGTCATAGAAAATGAAAAAAGAAAAAAATATTGTGAGCAACCGAAATGAAAGAAAGGAGGTGCTGAGGACCCATTTTCTATATTGACTATCTCATTAGCTTTCCTGGGTTTAATTATCATCTCCAAGGAGATGACTCCATTGATCTCTGAGGCTGAGCTTTAACCTTGTATCTTCAAAAACATAAGGGACATTTTAAAATGAAAGTGATTCAATTCAACATGTCCAAAATAGATCTCATCATCTCCTCCAAACCTGTCCTAATTCACCCTCTTCAAAACATTCCTATTTCTGTCAAAGCTCTAGCATTCTTAACTTTGGCATTTCCTTAGATACCTTACTTTCCCTCACTTTACATATCTACAGAGTTGTCAGAATTTTCCATTTCTTCCTGTGCAACATCCATCCCTTTCTCTCTGTTTAAATAGCTTTTATCTCATACATTACCCTCTAAGCTCCCACGTAATTGATCTCCTTGCAAGAAATTCCTCCCCAATCTCACCCAACTTCCATGTTTTTTTCCAAAATGATTTTCCCTAGGACTGGTTATAGCCATATCATCCCCTTATTTAATCTACACCAGTGATCTTGTATTAAATCTAGAATCAATATAAACTCTAAGTTATGGCCTTTAAGTTCTTTACAACCTGGATCCAATACATCTTTACAGAATCATTGAATTTTCCTCCACCTCTTACAATCCATGATCCTGCCAAACTGAACTCTTTGTTCCCCACAGAAACAACACTCCATCTCCCATCTCAAAAACTGTGCCACACTCCCTCTGTCACATAGAATCCTTCTGTTCTTTCATGACACAGCCCAACCCATTTTTATATGTAGCCTTCCTTAAACTTTTCAGTCTTTAGTACCCTTTTTTCATTCAATCTACATTTAACTGCTTTGTATTTGTTTTTTGTATTTATTCACTTTATATTTATCCTTCATATATATGCATATATACACACATATATACATGTATACATATATATGTATATACACACCCATATATATATATAAATCCCTGTTGTCCCCACTCTCTCAACCTTCAGAACATGTAGGAATTTTCTTTTTAATTAATTGTATACATATTGCCAGCATCCAGCACAGAGCATAGTCCATAATATGCTCATAATTAATACTTGATGATTGATAAGAGCTAGAAATATAAGTGGAAGAAGGCCATTACAGAAAAATAATTTAGCTGGAGCCCATAGTTCATAAGGCTATGATAGAGAAACATTCCAGGTTTCTTCTTTCTTCTCCCCTTTAAAAAATATAGACCTGAAATCATTCTAAACACCTCAGTTCTTCATAGAAAAAATTCTTTGTAGGAGCAATTTCTTTTTATGACAAGCTCTAGTTTTCTAATCTTAACAGAATGTTTATTTTTTTTCCTTCAGTGCAATATTTTTTTTCCTTCAGTGGCAATTACTGCAAAACAAAACTCACAGGCATCTGAGATCTATAATATTACTCTTCTTTAAACCATATCATCACCTACTTGTACCCCTTCATATTTCCACTCCTTCTATATACAGGATTTTTTAAAAACAATTTTATCTAGTGTATTGAACTTTCAGGATTCTACAAATTCCTTCCATACTATATCTGTATATATCCAAAGACTATAGAATACTAGAACAGTGCTTGTACAATGTCCAGTTATAAACATTTCCTATGACGACTGGTCTGCACACTGGGAAAATCTAATACACTCTCTTGTAGGCACCTTTGTGTGATGCCAGAACAAATTTCCAAATATAGAAATATAGAAAAAACACTATTCTTTTAGTGGAATAAAAACAATGTTCAAAAAACTGTAATTTACCATAATACTTGGAGAATGAATTATTTTGCTGAATCAAAATTACTATTTAGTTGCTACCTATATATTTTTATTTTATTTTTGTTTAAATGTGCATTAAAAAACTTTTTCTAATAATATAATGTGACTTTAGAAAATGAAATATGTACTGGTTCTGTTTTGAAACCAGAACATACTTTAACATTTTTATTATTAAATAGTTGATATTACCTTCTTGTAAAGTTAGTTTCTCCTAAGCATACATTATAAGTATAGACCCATCCTCACTTACTTAAAGATACACAGTTATTTCATGTCTCTAAATAGTATGAACTTAATTCATTTAAATTTCAGTGTGTATATATTAAGACTATAACTCTGACTGCAACAACTGCTGCTGCTACTACCACATCCATCAAAACTATAGCTGCTGCTATTGTTACTACTCCTCCTACTCCCTAGCATTTATACAGCACCCACTGTGTGTATGGAACTATACTAATTACTTTTATAAATGTTATTTCATTTGATCTTCACAGGAATTCTGAGCAAGTACTATTATCAACTCAAATTTACAGTTCTCTCTGACTTCTCCTCAGTTGTCTTTGCTTTATCTTGATTCATGTCTTGTGATTCCTATATGTGAGTCTACCTCAGGGCTCTATTCTGAGTTCTTTCTTCTCTTCCTTCAGGAACCTCCTAGATCTATATATCTAGCCCTAATCTCTTCTACATTGCCACATTGAAGCTCCTTGGAAAAATCAGCCAACAAATATCCATTAAGCCCTTATAATGTGCCAGATACTATGTTAAGTTCTAGGGAAAAAGGAAAACAACATACTATCCTCAAGTAGCTTATATTATTCTTTGAGATTTTGTACATATTTTCAAGTCATTTGTCTCCTTTTGTGTTTGTTCTAGAGCTTCCCTATATGCATAATAAATTTATAGTAAGGTTCTTTTTTATGTTTGTTCTTTTTGCCCCCACAAAGACAGCCAGGTGGTACAGTAGATAGACTACCAGGCCTATTTTCAGGAAGACTCATATTCCTGAGTTAAAATCTGACCTTAAACACTTAATATCTGTGTAACCCTGGGCAAGTCAGTTAACCTTATTTTCCTCAGTTTCCTCATCTGTAAAATGATCTGGAGAAAGGAATGTCAAACTAGTAACTTTGAAAAGAAAACCCTAAATGTGAAAGTAAAAGGCTTTGTTTAATATCTAAAAATATCTTTGTTGAGAGTAGCTGATTATGTAAATACCATGCACAGCATTAACATTTTATCTTTTGAGTGCCTATTTATATAGAAAGAAAAGACATGTAACAGGCACTCAATAATAGCTAATAATAATAATAAAATAAAAACAATGATGACAACAACTAGCATTTATATAGTACTTTGAAGTTTATATATATATATAGTGTGTATATATATATATATGTATGTATGCATATATGTATTTATGCATTTCAATATTATTTCAATAGCCCCATGAAGTGTGTAAAGAGGGATGCTGGAGGCAGATTATACAAATTCTCACAAGAACTGATTCTGAAAAGTACATTTTTATCATTCATACTATGGAAATCACTTCCAAAATGGATTTTCCAAAACGGTGGGAACCTCAGAGTCTAAAAGACCTGAGTTCAAGCCCAGCCCTCACCTCTACTAGCCATTTAACTCTAGGCAATTCATTTAATATTTCAGTGCTCCAAGCCAACTCACCAAGACTTTAAGTTGTAGAGGAAAATGCTGGTCTTATTGGTAGAAGGAGTTTTCTCAAAGCAAATACGATTTACCAAGTCTGTCCCTTAGAAATAAATAAATATAACACATCATATCAACCTATTCTTCATTACTTGCTCTCAAATATGGGGTTCAAACCAACATATTTCTTATTTTAATGACTACCCACCACCAAAAAATCCCTCCATTCCTTCCCTATCACATATGATTTGCTTTTCATATTTAACATGTTTTTACTTTTCTATGTTCTCCTTTGTCTGATTTCCCTACCTTTTCTTTAGGACTTTAGAGAGCCCCTTAAGAAAGTCAAATAATCACAGATACTTCATCAGGTATAAAACCATTTTAGATTATGTCAGCTGGTCCTTAATTGTTGCTCAGTAGTTCTTTTAATCAGTTACTTTTCTTTTTTTTTTTTTGCTTTAAATGGAATTTTATTTTCCAAAATATATGTAAAAACAAATTTTAACATCAAATTTTTAAAATCGTGTTCCAACTTCTCTTCCTCCCTCCATTCCCACCCCTCACCCACAAGAACTCAAGCAATTCAAAATAAGTTATACATGAGTAGTCATGGAAAAATTCCCATATTAGCTATTTGTGAGAGAAAACAGTCAAAAAAACCCAAAACTACAGATTAAGCAATTGTCAAAGAGGAAAAGAAAAAAAAATTTAAAATGTGTTTTGGGGCAGCTAGGTGGCACAGTGGATAGAGCACCGGCCCTGGACTCAGGAGGACCTGAGTTCAAATCCATCCTTAGACACTTAACACTTACTGGCTGTGTGACCCTGGGTAAGTCACTTAACCCCAATTACCTCACACACAAAAAAATGTGTTTCCAATTGTTTTCAGGTACTATCAGTTATTACTCTGCAGATGGGCTGTGTTTTGAGGGAGGTAAAGAATTAATTGTTATTTGAGGTTTTTATGACCCCATCTTTTGACTAGAATTAAAAAACAAAACAAAACATGAGTTCAAATAAGGCCTCAGACACTTGACACTTACTTGCTGTGTGACCATGGGCAAGTCACTTAACCCTCATTGCTCCATAAAAAAAAATTATACTGTGCTCTTGATGTAATGCCCTCTACCTTTCATTGAATTACTATGGCTATTCTGTCTAAATTATTAAACTAATAACACAATTTCTGTGAATTTATTAAAATGTAAAATTAATCAATTAATAACATTAATCAATTAATAATGTGATAATATGTTTCAGTTTGTATTCTTTTCCAATTTAATACTATTATAGGAGAAATCATTGATACAGAAATACAAATGTATGCTTTATTTAAAAATCAGTATCAGTACCGTATAATCACATTTTTCTATTTTTTAAATTTTTCTATTTAAGTAAAGCAGAACTAAATATTATTTATAAATACATAAGTTCTACTTCATGATTTAGTTCATTAGAGTTAAAAAAAATTCACAGCCAGCCTACATATATTCACAATAATTTTTAAAATTGAAATATGTAACTTTCATCATAATTAATATATTAGTACCATTAGAAGTGATAATATTAGATTTAATAAAAGAAGTAAATCACAGACAAATATAATAGTGTAGCAAGAAAATGAGATCCTTGAAACAGAGAAAAGAATAAAAAGTATTTTAAAAATTAAAAGGCTTTAAATCATTCAGTCCTAAATATAAAGTTCTGTAAATGATGATAAAATGATTCTTGTCTAAGGAATTAAAAAGGCCCCAAATTTATTAATAACTCTATTGGCAAATAAAGAAATGTTTTCAGTAATAATTATTTATTTTGTCCATTGTATAATATGGAATTTTACTTTTTAAGGCTTATTAGCTTTTGTTAAGATTACAGAGTAGTTTGAATGTAATATATTATTTTAATTTTTATGCTTAGGTTGAGAAAATAATAAATATAATTTCACGTCTATTGATGTATATAATTCATTTTGCCCTCTCTAATATTATTCTGAGAATTACAGTATTTCCTACATAATATTACGAATCGATTGGTCATATGACTCTTGAAAGAAGTTCCAGAATATGCGACTATATTTGACTATGAACAGAATTTAATCAATTATTTAAATGTAAATATTAAATCACTGAGTTATTAATAATCATAGTATATGAGGAAGTTTCATGAGTTTTCATTAACAGCAAAGGGGATATCAGAAAGAGGATATGAATGAATATTGCACTATAACTCCTGTTATTTACTTACCTTCCAATGTGCTGTGCTTCTTTTGAGGCTTCCAATGGACTATTTCCCAAGGGAGATATATTCCAAAGAAGAAAATTCATTATCCATCTTACACATTGGCTAAATTTCTCTAATATGAGAATTCTATCATAATGTTGAAAAATAGTGGCTTGTGGTAAAATATTGTATCTCAAAAACAAAACAAACAAAAAACCCTGTGCTTGATTAATTTCCTATGTTATAGTTACAATTTACCAACTAAAAGTTTATCTTCTTGAAATAACAAAATCAAGTCAAAAAGTACTTATTAAGGATATGCTATGTGGGAGCCAATATGGAGGTAGTAAGATATCAAGAAAAAAATAAAGCAATCTCTGGCTTCAAGGAGCTTGTATTCAAAAGAAACCTATTTATAAATATTTAATTTAATATAAACTTATATAAGTAAAAATTAGACTTCCTGCTAATTTGCTAATTATATCATTCATCATACAGCTAGCTGGCAGAGTGGATAGAATGCTGGGACTAGAGTCAGGAAAAATATGTGTTCAAATCTAGCCTCAGACAATTACTACTTTTGAAACTGTGAGCAAGCCATTTAACCTCTTTACACTTAAATGTAAAATGGAGATAATAGCAGCACCTTCGTCCAAGGGTTGTTTTGAGGATCAAGTAAGATTATAATTATAAAGCACCTGGCACAGTGCCTAGAACATATCAAGTACTACATGTTAGTTATTGTTATTATTGACCATACCATCAAACTTTTCCTATTATTCAGCCAAGGCTTGAAGTTAATGTTGCATGACCAATCATTAAGAAAATAACTACTAGGGGCAGCTAGGTGGTGCAGTAGATAGAGCTCTCACTGGGCCTGGATTCAGGAGGACCTGAGTTCAAATCCACCCTCAGACACTTAACACTTACTAGCTGTGTGACCCTGGGCAAGTCACTTAACCCCAATTGCCTCACTCAAACAAACAAAAAACTACTGCATATTCAATTATAACCAAAATTATTTTTATGTTATTAGCTAGTGGTAAGTGACATATTTCTCTCTCTTGACATATTTAGATTTTTGCCTCCCCAAAGCAAAGGTTTTTTTAAAAAATTCTTATTTTTAACTTTTTCTTTTTTGCAGGATCAGGAGGGTTAAGTGACTTGCCCAGGGTCACACAGCTGGAAAGTATCAAGTGTATGAGGTGTGATTTGAACTCAGGTCTTCCTGAATCCAGGGCTAGTGCTATTTCCACTGCTTCTCCTAGCTTCCCACAAAGGGTTATTTTTTTTAAATGTCATTTTCTTCCACCAAGAAGCTAAGAGTTGCAGAAAGGACCTCTAGAATATTCAAGGCACAGCAAGGGCTGATTGACACTGTTTTGCTTGTTTTTCCCCTTCTCTGCCTTCATTTTTTCATTTTGTTTCCCCTCTCTCTGTCTTTAGTAAACTCTATTCAATTCACCAAACCCTTATTAAGTATATATGAGTCAGTGTTATATATGGGAAATCATGCTAAATTGGTCATCAGGATGCCTGAATTTGAGTCCTGATTCAAGTACTCACCTTGGACAAACAAGCCCAGAAGTTGCCTGAGCTCTCCTGAGTTTCCCTCAAAAACAACATTAAATTCAGCCTCTGAACAGATTCTGAAATGACAGAAGTCACAAAAATACAAACACAATCTTCCAACTTGAGATAATTTAGAAGACTTCAGAAAAGTTTGGTCTCACCTGGGCAAAACGGGAGCACAGCACAGCTCAGCACAGCTCAGCACAGCTCAGCACAGCTCAGCACAGCTCAGCACAGCTCAGCACAGCACATTTTGGAGGAGGTCAGGGCAAGTCAAAAGAAGGCTCTTGGCCTTGACAGAGCAACTGAGGCTTCTTGGTCCTGGATGCACAGGCTGGTGGGCACAGCTGGCCAGTTGTGAAGTCCTCTAGCAGTGGCTAAGAGGACAAAATGCTAGCAAGAGAACCACCCATAGGACCGGCCAAGAGATAGCAGCACAGGGAGCAGTCTAGAGCTATGAGGAATTTACAAGCCACAGAGGCCTCAGAAGAGAAGGAAAATGAACTGGCCCCTATCCTCCAGCACAAGAAGCTTGCAACAGTGGCCACTATGCCAAAGGAGCAGACCTCAACTTTAAAGGTTAAAAAAAGAAAAAAAATACACACACACACACACACACACACACACATGCCACAATATAAGTAAGAAACAGAAAAGGGCCCTTACAATTGAATACTTCTGTATTGACAGGGAAGACCTGTCAATGATGAGTACAATAGCCTCAAAATGCCTACATATGAAGCCTCAAGGTGGGAAATAAATTGGTCTCAAGACTAAAAATCCTCAGAAGAGCTCAAAAAAGATTTTTTAAACCAAATGAGAGAGGTAGAAAAAAAATGGGAAAAGAAATGAGAGAAATGAAAATTACATGAAAAATTATGAAGAAAGATTCAACAGGTTGGAAAAGGAATCAGAAAAATTGAATGAAGAAAACAATGCCATAAAAAATACAATTGGCCAAATGGGGAAAACAATTGCTCAATTGGGGAAAACAATTGCTCAAATGGAAAAGGAGGTGCAAAACTTTACTGAAGAAAATAATAACTTAAAAATGCAAATTGGGAAGATGGAAGCTAATGACCCCATGAGACACCAGGAATCAGTCAAACAGAATAAAAAGAATGAAAAAAATAGAAGAAAATGTGAAATACCTCATCAGAAATACAACTGACCTGGATAATAGATATAGGAGAGTTAACTTGAGAATTATTCGGCTACCTGAAACCCATGACCAGAAAAAGAGTCTAGAAGAGGCAGCTAGGTGCCATAGTAGATAAAGCACCAGCCCTGGATTCAGGAGGACCTGAGTTCAAATTCATCCTCAGACACTTAACACTATCTTTGTGACCCTGGGAAAGTCCCTTAACCATCATTGCCCTGCAAAAGAGAGAGAGAGAGAGAGAGAGAGAGAGAGAGAGAGAGAGAGAGAGAAGAAAAAAGAAAGAAAGAAAGAAAAAAAACTTAAGGTGCAGAATAAAAGGAGAATAGGGGTAGGAGGAAAGGGGAGGTGGAATGTGTTAATTACATCATATGAAATAGCATAAAAAATCTATTACAATAGAGGGAAAGAAGAGAGGTGTGAGCACTGTTTCAATCTTAATCACATTATATTTGGTTTAAAGAGATAATAACATATACACCCATTTGGATAAAGAGATTTAGCTTACTCTTTATGGAAGTAAATGGGTAAGAAGAAAAGGGTGGTACTGAAAGAAGGGAGGGCAGAAGCAGGGGAGGAAAGGAAAAATAAAAGGAAGGGTGGGTGATAAAAGGGAGGGTAGACTGGGGGAACACAGGGTCAGAAGCAAACTACTGTGGGGCAGAGCCAAGGTGGTAGAGTAAAGCCAGGGGGTTGCCTCGGCTTTCCTGTGTTTCCCTCAAAAATAATATTAAAGCAAGCCTCTAAACAGATTCTGGAACTACAGAACCTGCAACAAGACAGAGAGACACAATTCTACTTGAGATAATTTAGAAGACTTCAGGAAATATCTGTCTCACCTGGGTGAAAGAGGAGGGCAACTCAGCACAGCTGCAGCTAGAACACAGAGTGGAGCAGCTGAGAGTAGTATGAATATTGCAACAGTGAGCCCTGTGCCCCAGGAGCAGACTTCAAATTTATAAGTTTAAAAATAGGTTACAACAGGAGTAAGAAACAAAAAAGAACCCATACCATTGACAGCTTCTATGGGGAAAAGGAAGACCAAAACTCAAACTCAGATGTTTGTCAAAATGCCTTTGAGTGAAGACTCAAGTGGGAAGAGGATCTTGTCTCAATACCAAAAAGCCTTCTTTGAAGAGCTCAAAAAGGCTTTTAAAAACCAAATGAAAGAAGTAGAAGAAAAAATGGAAAAAGAAATGAGAGAAATGAATGTTGGGAAAAGGAGCACAAAAATTGACCGAGGAAAACAATTCCTTAAAAAATATAATGGACCAAATGAGAGAAAAAATGGCCAAATGGGAGAAAAGAATGGCCAAATTGGATAAAAAATTGGCTAAATGGGAGGAAAAAATTGGCCAAATGGAAAGAGGTGCAAAAACTTACTGTGGAAAATTAAAATTAAAATTGGGCAGATGGAAGCTAATAACTGCATGAAACACTAAGAATCTGTTAAGCAGAATCAAAAGCCTAAAATAATAGAAGAAAATGGGAAAAAACTCATTGGAAATACAACTGAACTGCAAAATAGATCCAAGAGAGATAATCTAAGAATTATTGGACTACCTGAAAGCCACGATGAAGAAAGGAATCTAAACAACATATTTCAGGAAATTGTCAAGGAGAACTGCCCTGAAATTATAGAATCACAGGATGAAATCATCATTGAAAGAATCCACTGATCATCTCCTGAAAAAGACCACAAAAGAAAACACCTAGGAATATTGCAGCCAATGTCCAGATGCAAAACACCAATGAAAAGGAATAGGGGGAAAAAAGAGAAAAATTACATAGGATGAAAATGGAGTGGAGAGAAATAGACAGTTATTAATCATAATTGTGAAAGTGGATGGGATGAACTCGCCCATAAAATGGTAAGCGAATAGCAGGAATATATTGAAAACAAGAATCCTACAATATGTTGTTTACAAGAAACACATCTAAAGCAGAGAGATACACACCGTGTAAATGCAAAAGGTTGGAGAAGAATATATTCTGTTTCACCTGAATTAAAAAAAAAAAAACAAAAGCAAACAAGGGTAGCAATCCTTGTCTCAGACAAAGAAAAAGCAAAATAGATCTAATTAAAAGCGATAAGGAAGGAAACTGCATTTTGCTAAAGGTACAATAGGTAATTCAGTAATAGCAATGCTAAACATGTAAGCCCCAAGTGGTATAGCATCCTAATTCTTAGAAAAGTTATATGAGTTACAAGAAGAAATAGACAGCAAAACTATTTAGTGGGAGATATGAACCTTTCCCACTCAGAACTAGATAAATCTAACCATAAAATAAATAAGAAAGAAGTTAAGGAGGCAAATAGAATTTTAGAAATGTTCGATATAATATTTGTCTGGAGAAAATTGAATGTGATAAAAAGGAATATATCTTTTTCTCAGTGATACATGGCACATACCAAAAAAAAAAATTGATCAAGTTTTAGAGCACAAAATCGTCACAGTCAAATGTATAAAGGCACAAATACATCCTTATTTGATCATGATTCAATAAAAAGTACATGTCATAAATAGCTATGCAATAATAGACCAAAAATTATTTGGAAACTAAATAATCTCATCTTAAGAATGAGTGGGTCAAACAACAAATCACAGAAACAATCTGTAACTTCATCTAAGAAAATGATAATAATGACACAACATACTGAAAACTATGGGATGCAGCCAAAGCAGTGCTTAGGGGAAATTTTATATCTCTAAATGCTTACATGAATAAAAAAGAGAAAGAAATCAATGAATTGGGCATGCAATTTAAAAAGTTAGAAAAAGAACAAAGTAAAATTCCCGAATTAAATATTAAATTAAAAATCCTAAAAATCAAAGAAATTAATAAAATTGAAAACAAGAATACTATAGAATTAATCAATAAAACTAGTGGCTGGTTTTATGAATAAACCAATAAAATAGGTAAACCATTGGTTAATTTGATTAACAAAAAAGAAAGAAGAAAACCAAATTACTAGTATCAAAAATGAAAGGGGTAAGTTTACCACCAAAGAAGTAAAAATTAAAGCAATAATTAGGAACTATTTTGCCCACCTCTATGCCAATAAATTTGACAATCTAAATGAAATGGACAAATACTTACAAAATCCAAATTGACCAGGTTAATTGAAGAGTAAATAAAACCCTTAAATAAGGCCATATTAAAAAAATAAATTGAACAAATCATTAATGAACTCCCTAAGAAAAAATCTCCAAGGCCAAAAGGATTTACAAGTGAATTCTACCAAATATTTAAAGAACAATTAATTCCAATATTATAAAAACTATTTGGACAAAAATGCGAAGAAGGAGTTCTACCAAATTTGTTTTGTGGCACAAATATGGTGTTGATACCAAACCAAGGCAGAGATAAAACAGAGAAAGAAAATTACAGACCAATTTCCCTAATGAATGTTGATGGAAAAATCTTAAATAAAATATTTGCAAGGAGATTACAGCAAGTGATCACCAGGGTAATACACTATGACCAGGTGCGATTTATACCAGGAATGCAGGGCTGGTTCAACATTAGGAAAACTATTTTTTTTTTAGTGAGGCAATTAGGGTTAAGTGACTTCCCCAGAGTCACACAGCTAGTAAGTATTAAGTGTCTGAGGAGGTATTTGAACTCAGGTACTCCTGACTCCAGGGCTTTACCATCTAGCTGCCCCAGGAAAACTATTAACATAATCAAGCACATCAATAAAAAAACTAACCAAAATCATATAATTATCTCAAGAGATGTAGAGACAGCTTTTGACAAAATACAGCACACATTCCTAATAAAAACACTAGAGAGTTTAGGAATAGGTGGTGCTTTCCTTAAAATAATAAGCAGTATGTATGTAAAATCATCAGCAAGGATTATATGGAAGGGAGATAAATTAGAGGCCTTCCCACTAAGATCAGGGGTGAAACTGGGATATCCATTATCACCTCTATTATTTAATATTATACTAGAAATGTTAGCTGTAGCAATAAGAAGAAAAAGGAATTAAATGAATTAGAATAGGCAGGGAGGAAACAAAACTTTCATTCTTTGTAGATATGAGAGTATTCTTAGAGAATACTAGAGAAACAAATAAAATTATTTGAAACAATTAACAACTTTAGAAAAGTTGGAGGATATAAAATAAACCCAGATAAATCATCAGCATTTCTATACATGCCCAAAAATGTTCAGCCACAGGAGATAGAAAGAGAAATTTCATTTAAAGTAACGGTAGACAAAATAAAATACTTGGGAGTCTACTTGATCAGAAAAACTCAGGAACTCCATGAACACAATTACAAAATACTTTTCACACAAATCAAATCTGATCTAAATAATTGTAAAAATATCAATTGCTCATGGATAGGCCAAGCTAATATAAAAAAATGACAGTTCTACCTAAATTAAATTGCTTATTCAGTGCCATACCAATCAGACTACGTTAAAATTATTTTATAGAGCAAGAAAAAATAATAACAAAATTCACCTGGAAAAACAGAAGGTCAAGAATATAAAGGGAACTAATGAAAAAAAAAGCACAGGAAGTTGGGCTAGCTGTACCAAATCTGAAGTTTTACTATAAAGTAGCAATCATTAAAACTACTTGGTACTGGCTAAGAAATAGAGTGGTGGATCAATAGTCTAGGTACAGGAGACACAGTAGTAAATGACTGTAGTAACGTACTGTTCAACCCAAAGACTCCAGAATCTGGGATAGGAACTCAGTATTTGACAAAAACTGTTTGAAAAACTGGATGATAGCAAGGCAGAAACTAGGCATAGACCAACATCTTACACCTTATGCTAAAATAAGATCAAAATGGGTACATGATTTAGACATACAGGGTGATACCACAGGTAAATTAGGAGAGGAAGGTGTAGTTTAACTCTCAGATTTATGGAAAGGAGAACTGTTTATGAGCAAACAAGAGATAGAGAATATTATTATATGCAAAATGGATGCTTTGGTTACATTAAATTAGAAAAGTTTTTATACAAACAGAAGAAATGCATCCAAACTTAGAAAGGAGGCAGAAAGCTGGGAAACAACTTTCATAGCCAGTATTTCTGATAAAGGTCTCATTTATAATATATATTGGGAACTAAATCAAATTTATGAGAATCCAAGTCATTCCCCAATTGAAAAAATGTCAAAGTATATGAACAGTTTTCTGATGAAGAAATCAAAGATATCTATTCCCATATGAAAAAAATGTTCTGAATCACTGTTGATTAGAGAGATGAAAATTAAAACAATTCTGAGGTACCACCTATCAGATTGGCTAATATGACAAAAAATGAAAATAACAAATGTTGGAGAAGCAAAGGAAAAATTGGAACAGTAATGCATGGTTGGTGGAGCTGTGCACTGATCCAGCCATGCTGGAGAGTTATTTGGAGCTAGGACTAAAGGGCTATAAAGCTTTTCATACCCTTTGAGCCAGCAATACCACTATTATGTCTTTTTCCCAAAGAGATAAAAATGGGAAAAGGACCCACATGTACAAAAATATTGATAGCTACTCTTTTTGTGGTGGCAAGGAATTGGAAATTGAGAGGATGCCCATTATTTGGGGAATGGCTGAACAAGCTGTGGTATATGAATATAATAGAATACTATTGTGCTATAAGAAACAATGAGTAGTCACATATCACAGAAACCTGGAGGAACTTACATGAACTGATCTTGAGCAAGATGAGCAGACCAGAACATTGTACATAGTATCAACAACACTGTGTTGATCAACTGTGATAGACTTGAGTCTTCTCAGCCAAAGTTCAAAGGACTCATGATGAAAAATGCTCTCCAAATCCAGAAAAAAACAAAAACAACTATGGAATCTAGATTCAGATTAAACCATACTTTTTTCTATTTTTTTTTTGTTTTTCCTTTTTGCTCTGATTCTTCTTTCACAACATGACTAATGCAGAAATATGTTTAATGTGATTGTGCGTGTATATATATATATATATATATATATATATATATATAAATTATATCAGATTGCTTGCTGTTTTGGGAATGGGGGTGGGAGGGGGGAGAGAGTGAGAAAAATTTGAAACTAGAAATCTTATAAAAACAAATGTTGAAAATTATCTCTATGTATAACTGCAAAATAATAAAATTCTTTTATGGAAAAAAATAAGTAGTTCTACCAAATTCCTCATATGACACAAATATGGTATTGATACCTAAACCAGCCAGAGTCAACACAGAGAAAGAAAATTACAGTCAAATTTCCCCAATGAATAGTGATGTAAAATTTTTAAATAACAAATTAGCAAGGATATTACAGTAATTTATCACCAGGACTATTCATCCCACTATGTATATGTGGGATTTATACCAGGAATGCAGGGGTGGTTCAACTTTAGGAAAATTATCAACATAATCAACAACATCAATAACGAATTTTGCAAAATCATATGATTATTTCAATCGGAAACAGAGATAGTTTTTGACAAATTGTAAAATTCATTCATATTAAAAATATAAGAGAACATAAGAATAAGTGGGGTTTTCCTTAAAATAATAAACAGTATCTAACTAAAACCATTAGCAAACCTTATTTGTAATGGGGATAAGTTAGAGACATTGCCAAAAATATCAAGGGTGAAACAGGGATGTCCATTATCACCTCTATTATTTAATACTGTACTAGAAATGTTACCTTATCAGAATCATACTTGCTGGGGGCAGAGCCAAGATGGCGGAGAGGAAGCAGCAAGCTGCCTGAGCTTTCCTTCTGTTCCCTCGAAAAGAACATTAAATCAAGCCTCTGGACAGATTCTGAAACTACAGAACCTGCAAAGAGACAGGGAGACACAGTCTTCCAACCAGAGATAATTGAGAAGACTTCAGGAAAAGGTCGGTCTGAATCGGGCAAAAGGGAGACCCAGCACAGGGCAGCAGCCCAGCGCCGAGGGGGTCAGGGCAAGTCAGCAGGAGCTGCGGGCCACAGCCAAATAACTGAGGCCCCTGGAACTTGGCTCAAAAATCTGGTGGCCAAGAAGGACAGTGGAAAAACCAACCTGCACCGGCCGGGAGGGCCACGGACGGGTTAGGCGGGATTTCGCGCCGGGATCCAGCGCCTGGCTGAGCGCCCGCAGACAAAAAATACAGGGGGACAAACTGCACACTCTACAAAGGCCTCAGAGTAAAAAGCCAGTCACAAAGCACCTATACCCCTGCACAAGAACCCCAAAACAGGGTCCCTGGTGCCCCCAGAGCAGACCTCAACTCAACTTAAAAAATAAATAAATAAGCTGCAATAATGAGTAAGAAGCAAAAAAGAGCCCCCTCCATTGAGAGCTTCTGTATCAATAGGGAAGAAGTCAATGCAAATTCAGATGAGGACAATAACCTCAAATTGCCTGCATCTGAAGCCTCATGAGGGAAGGTGAATTGGTCTCAAGAACAAAAAGCCTTCCTGGAAGAGCTCAAAAAGGATATTAAAAATCATTTGAGGGGCAGCTAGGTGGAGCAGTGGATAGGGCACTGGCCCTGGAGTCAGGAGTACCTGAGCTCAAATCCGGCCTCAGACACTTAACACTTACTAGCTGTGTGACCTTGGGCAAGTCACTTAACCCCAATTGCCTCACTAAAAAAAAGAAAAAAAAGAAAAAATCAATTGAGAGAGGTAGAAGGAAAAATGGGAAGAGAAATGAAAGCAAAACAAGAAAACTATGAAAAAAGAATCAGCAGCTTGGAAAAGGAAGCACAAAGATTGAATGCAGAAAACAATTTCTTAAAAAATTCATCTGGTCAAATGGAAAAAAAAGTGCATAATTTCACTGAAGAAAACAATGCCTTAAAAAATTCATCTGGCCAAATGGAAAAAAGGGTGCATAATCTCATTGGAGAAAACACTGCCTTAAAAATTAAAATGGGACACTCGGAAGATAAGGAATCCATGAGACACCAGGAATCAGTCAAGCAGCATCAAAAGAATGAAAAAATAGAAGAAAATGTGAAATACCTCATTGGAAAGACAACTGATCTGGAAAACAGATAGGAGGAGAGACAATTTGAGAATCATTGGACTGACTGAAAGCCATGACCAGAAAAAGAATCTAGACACCATATTCCAGGAAATTATTAAGGAGAACTTCCCTGATATCATAGAATCAGAGGATAAAATCATCATTGAAAGAATCTGCCAATCACCTCCTGAAAGAGACCCCAAAAGGAAAACTCCAAGGAATATTGTAGCCAAATTCCAGAATTATCAGGTGAAGGAGAAAATACTCCAAGCAGCCAGAAAGAAGCAATTTAAATATCATGGAGCCACAGTCAGGATTGCTCAGGACCTGGCAGCTTCAACATTAAAGGACCACAAGGCTTAGAATATGATATTCCAGAAGGCAAAGGAGCTTGGGCTGCAGCCAAGAATCTATTACCCAGCAAAAATGTGCATTTTCTTTCAGGGGAAAAGATGGACATTTAATGACATTGGGAACTTTCAATCTTTCCTGGTGAAAAGACCAGAACTGAATAGAAAATTTGA
Organism: Dromiciops gliroides; assembly: GCF_019393635.1. NCBI lineage: Eukaryota > Metazoa > Chordata > Mammalia > Microbiotheria > Microbiotheriidae > Dromiciops > Dromiciops gliroides. The sequence continues at coordinate 213,100,462 of NC_057861.1, forward strand.
TCTCAACATACAAGACTCAAGAGAAGTTTAAAAAGGTAAACGGGTGGGGGGGGGGGAAGGTTACCCTATTAGGTTAAACTGTTTATATCCCTATATGGGAAGATAATACTCATAACTCTTAAGAACTGTAAATGTATTTGGGCAGAGAGAAGGACTTTACACAGAGGGTATAAATATAAATCTTCTTTGATGTGATGATACAAAAAAAAATTAAGGGGTTAAAAAGGGAGTCTATGGGGAGGAGAGGAAAGGGGAGGTGGAACGGGATGAATTATATCATATGAAGAGGTGAAAAAAAAACTATTACAATAGAGGGAAAGAAAGGAAGGGTGAACATTGTTTCAACCCTATTCTCATTAGATTGATTCAAAGAGGGAATAACATATATGTTCATTGGGATAAAGAAACTTAACTCATTCTTTAGGGAAGCAAAAGGGGAAGGGAAAGAGGGGGACTGATAGAAGGGAGGACAAAAGCAAGGGAGAAAAGGGTAAAGAAAAGAGAGGGGGGTGATAAAAAGGGAGGGCAGATTGGGGGAGGCAGGGGTAAGAAGTAAAACATTGGTGAGGAAGAATAGGGTGAAAGAAGGGGGGAAAAGTACAAAGGGGGTAAATAGAATGGAGGGGAATAGACGGTCAGTAATAATAACTGTGAATGTGAATGGGATGAACTCTGCTATAAAACAGAAGCGAATTGCAGAGTGGATTAAAAACCAGAATCCTACTATATGCTGTTTACAAGAAACACATCTGAAGCAGAGAGATACATACAGAGTAAAGGTAAAAGGCTGGAGCAGAATATATTATGCTTCAGCTAAAGAAAAAAAGCAGGAGTAGCAATCCTTATCTCAGACAATGTGCAGGCAAAAATAGATCTCATTAAAAGAGATAAGGAAGGAAATTACATCTTGCTTAAAGGTACTATAGATAATGAAGTAATATCAATATTGAATATGTATGTGCCAAGTGGTATAGCATCCAAGTTCTTAGAGGAGAAGTTAAATGAGTTATAATAGGAATTAGACAGTAATACTATACTAGTGGGGGATCTGAACCTCCCGCTCTCAGAATTAGATAAATCTAGCCAAAAAATAAATAAGAAAGAAGTGAAAGAGGTGAATAGATTACTAGAAAAGTTAGACATGATAGATGTCTGGAGAAAATTGAATGGGGATAGAAGGTAATATACATTTTTCTCAGCAGTACATGGCACATTTTCAAAAACTGACCATGTATTAGGGCACAAAAACATCATAGTTAAATGTAGAAAGGCAGAAATAGTAAATGCATCCTTTTCAGATCATGATGCAATAAAAATGACATGTAAGAAAGAGCCAGGGAAAAGTAGAATGAAAATCAATTGGAAACGAAATAATTTCATTCTAAAGAATGAATGGGCCAAGCAACAAATCATAGAAACAATCAATAGCTATATCCAAGAGAATGACAATAATGAGACAAAATACCAAAATCTATGGGATGGGGAAAATTTATAGCTCTAAATGTTTACATGAATAAAAAAGAGAAAGAGGAGATTAAGGAATTGGGCATGCAACTTAAAGAGCTAGAAAAAGAACAAATTAGAAATCCCCAATTAGATACTAAATTAGAGATCCTGAAAATCAAAGGAGAAATTAATAAGATTGAAAGCAAAAAAATATTATATAATTAATCAATAAAACTAAGAGCTGGTTTTATGAAAAAACCAATAAAATAGATAAAATATTGGTTAATTTGATTAAAAGAAAGAAATAAGAAAACCAAATTACCAGTATCAAAAATGAAAAAGGGGATGTTACCACCAATGAAGTGGAAACTAAATCAATAATTAGGTATTATTTTGCCCAACTGTATGCCAATAAATTTGACAATCTAAATGAAATAGATGAATATTTACAAAAATACAAACTGCCCAGGTTAACTGAAGAGGAAATAAAATCCTTAAATAAACCCATATTAGAAAAAGAAGTTGAACAAGCCATTAATGAACTCCCTAAGAAAAAATCCCCAGGGCCAGATGGGTTTACAGGAGAATTTTACCAAACATTTAAAGAACAATGAATTCCAATATTATACAAATTATTTGGAAAAATAGGTGAAGAAGGAGTTCTACCAAATTCATTTTATGACACAAATATGGTGGTGATACCAAATCCAGGCAAAACAAAAACAGAGAACGAAAATTGTAGACCAATTTCCCTAATGAATATTGATGCGAAAATCTTAAATAAGATATTAGCAAGGAGATTACAGCAAGTGATCACAGGGATAATACACGATGACCAGGTGGGATTTATACCAGGAATACAGGGCTGGTTCAACATTAGGGAAACTATTAACATAATCAACCACATCAATAAGAAAACCAACCACAATCGTATGATTATCTCAATAGATGCAGAGAAAGCTTTTGACAAAATACAACACCATTCCTAATAAAAACACTGGATAGTTTAGGAATAGGGGGAGCTTTCCTTAAAATAATAAACAGTATCTACCTAAAACCATCAGCAAGTATTATATGCAATGGAGATAATTTAGAGGCCTTCCCAATAAGATCAGGGGTGAAACAGGGATGTCCATTATCACCCTATTATTTAATATTGTACTAGAAATGTTAGCTTTAGCAATCAGAGAAGAGAAAAGAATTAAAGGAATGAGAATAGGCAAGGAGGAAAGAAAACTATCACTCTTTGCAGATGATATGATGGTATACTTAAGGAATCCTCGAGAATCAAGTCAAAAATTACTTGAAACAATTAACAACTTTAGCAAAGTAGCAGGATATAAAATAGATCCACATAAATCATCAGCATTTCTATACATGACCAACAAAGTCCAGCAGCAAGAGATAGAAAGAGAAATTCCATTTAAAGTAACAGTAGACAATATAAAATACTTGGGAGTCTACTTGCCAAGACAAACCCAGGAACTCTATGAACACAACTACCAAACACTCTTCACACAAATCAAATCAGATCTAAATAATTGGAAAGAAATCAATTGCTCATGGATAGGCAGAGCTAATATAGTAAAAGTGACAATACTGCCTAAATTAATTTACTTATTCAGTGCCATACCAATCAGCCTACCTAAAAATTATTTTATAGAGCTAGGAAAAATAATAACAAAATTCATCTGGAAAAACAAAAAATCAAGAATATCCAGGGAAATAATGAAAAAAAATTCACAGGAAGGTGGATTAGTGGTACCAAACCAGGAGCTCTACTATAAAATGGCAGTCATCAAAACTATCTGGTACTGGCTAAAAAATAGAGATCAAGGGAATAGGCTAGGCTCAGGAAATGCAGTAGTAAATGACACTAGTAATATAGTGTTTGATAAATCCAAAGACTCCAGCTTCTGGGATAGGAACTCAGTATTTGACAAAAACTGCTGGGAAAACTGGAAGATAGCATGGCAGAAATTAGGCATAGACCAACATCTTACACCTTATACTAAAATAAGGTCAAAATGGATACACGATTTAGACATAAGAGGTGATACCATAGTTAAATTAGGAGAGAAATGAATAGTCTACCTATCAGATCTTTGGAAAGGAAAACAGTTTATGACCAAACAAGAGATAGAGTATATTATAAAATGCAAAATGGATGATTTTGATTACATTAAATTAAAAATTTTTTGTACAAACAGAAGCAATGCATCCAAAATTAGAAGGGAGACAGAAATCTGGGAAATAATTTTTGAGGCCAGTACTTCTGATAAAGGCCTCATCTCTAAAATATATTGGGAACTAAATCAAATTTATAAAAACCCAAGTCATTCCCCAATTGAGAAATGGCCAAAGTATATGAATAGACAGTTTTCTGATGAAGAAACCAAAGCTATCTATTCCCATATGAAAAAATGCTCTAAATCTCTAATGATTAGAGAGATGCAAATAAAAACAACTCTGAGGTACCACCTGACAACTATCAGATTGACTAAAATGACAAAAAAGGAAAATAACAAATGTTGGAGAAGCTGTGGGAAAATTGGAACACTAATCCATTGTTGGTGGAGCTGTGAACTGATCCAACCATTCTGGAGAGCAATTTGGAATTATGCCCAAAGGGCGAAAAAGCTGTGCATACCCTTTGACCCAGCAATACCACTTTGAGGTCTTTTTCCCAAAGAAATCATGGAAAGGGGAAAGGGACCCGCATGCACAAAAATATTTATAGCTGCTCTTTACGTGGTAGCAAGGAATTGGAAGTTGAGGGGGTGCCCATCAATTGGCGAATGGCTGGACAAGTTGTGGTATATGAATACAATGGAATACTATTGTGCTGTAAGAAATGTTGAGCAGGAGGAGTTCAGAGAAACCTGGAGGGTCTTGTGTGAGCTGATGATGAGTGAGATGAGAAGAACCAGAAGAACATTGTACACAGTATCATCAACATTGAGTGTTAATCTACTGTGATGGACTATATTCTTCTCACCAATGCAATGGCACAGAAGAGTTCCAGGGAACTCGTGATAGAAGAGGATCTCCAAATCCAAGAAAAAAAAAAAAAGAACTGCAGAGTATAGATGCTGAATGAACCATACTATTTCTTTAGTTTTTGATGCTGTTGTTTTTCTCTATTTTGAGGTTTTTCATCATTGCTCTGATTTTTTCTCTTATAACATGACTAATGCAGAAATAGGATTAATGTTATTATGTGTATATGCATACAACCTATATCAGATTACCTGCTGTCTAGGGGAGGGGGGAGGGAGAAAAATCTGAAATTGTAAAGGTTGTATAAACAAAGGTTCAGAACTATCTTTACATGTAATGGAAAAAATAAAATACTTTATTAATTAAAAAAAAAGAAATGTTACCTTAGCAATAAAATAAGAAATAGAAATTAAAGTAATTAGAATAGACAAGGAGGAAACAAAGCTATCATGTTTTGCAGGTGAAAAAATGGTATACTTAGATAATTCTAAAGAATCAAGCTAAAAACTACTTGAAACAATTAAGAACTTTAGCAAAATTGCAGGATATAAAATAAACTCACAAAAATCATCAGCATTTTTATACAACAAATCTCAACAGCAAGAAACAGAAAGAGAAATTCCATTTAAAGTAACTATAGACAATACAAAATATTGGGAGTCCACCTGCCAAGACAAACCCAGGAACTCTATGACTACAATTACAAAACACTTTTCACACAGATAAAATCAGATCTAAACAATTGGAAAAATATTAGTTGCTCATGGATAGGCTCGAAAAATAATAACAAATTTCATCTGGGATAAAAAAAGGTAAAGAATAATAAGGCAATTAGTGAAAAAATGCACAGGAAGTTAGGCTAGCCATACCAAATCTGAAGCTCTAATTTTAAACAGTAGTCATCATAACAATTTGGTCCTGGCTAAGAAATAGAGAGGTAGAACAATGGAATAGGCTAGGCACAGGAAACACAGTAGTAAATGAATACAGTAATCTACTCTTTGATTAATCCCAAAATGCCAGCTTCTGGGATAGGAACTCAGTATTTGTCCAGAACTGCTGGAAAAACTGGAAGACAGCATGGCAGAAACTAGGCATAGACCAACATCTTGCACCATGTACTAAAATAAGGTCAAAATGGGTACATGATTTAGACATAAAGGGAGATACAATAGGTAAATTAGGTGAGGAAGCAATAGTTTACCTCTCATATCTATGGAGAGGAGAGCAATTTATGAACAAATGAGAGATGGGGAATAATGTGAAATGCAAAATGGGTTATTTTTTATTACATTAAATTAAAAAGGTTTTTAACAAACAGAGGTAATGCAGCCAAAGGGAATCAGAAAGCTGGGAAACAATTTTATAGCTAATGTTTCTTATAAAGTCTCATTTCTAAAATATATAAGGAACTAAATCAAATTTATAATAATCCAAGTGATTTTCCAATTGAGAAATGGTCAAAAGATATGAATAGGAAGTTTTGAGATGAAGAAATCAAAGGTATCTGTTCCCGTATGAACAAATGTTCTAAATCACTATCAATTAGAGAAATGCAAATTTAAACTCTGAGGTACTACCTGACACTTATCACATAGGCAAATATGACAAAAAAAAGAAAATAATAAATGTTGGAGAAGCTGTGGAAAAATTAGAATACTAATACATTGTTGGTGGAGATGTGAACTGATCTTCCCATCCCAGAGAGCAAATTTGAACTATACCTGAAGGGCTATGGGACTGTGCATACCCTTTGACCCAGTAATATCAATACTAGATTTGTATCCCAAAGAAATCATAGATAAGGGAAAAAGACCCACATGTACAAAAATATTTAGAGCACCTCTCTTTGTGGTGGCAAAGAATTGTATATCTAAGGAATGTGCATCAATTGGGGAATGACTGTACAAGTTGTATTATATCAATGCAGTGGAATATTATTGTGTTGTAAGAAATGATGAGCAGGTAGATTTCAGAAAAACCTGGAAAGACTTAAGTGGACTAATACTGAGTGAAGTAAGCAGAACCAGGAAAACATTGTACACCTTAACAACAACATTGTGTGATGATCAACCATGATGGATTTGGCTCTTCTCAGCAGAGCAATAATCCAAGACAATTCCACAGAACTCATGATAGAAAATGTTCTCCACATCCAGAAAAAAGAATTGTGCATTCTGAATGCAGATTGAACCATGCTGTTTCTAATTTTTGGCTGTTTTTTTTTTGAGGTATTTCCCTTGCGTTCTGATTCTTTTTTTTTTTTACAACATGACTAATGCAAAAATATGTTTATTGTGATTGTGCATATATAACCTATATCAGATTGCTTTCTGTCTTGGGGAGGGGGAAGGAAGATTTGGAACTAAAATCTTATGAAAGCAAATGTTGAAAACTATCTTTACATGTAACTGGAAAACAATAAAATACTTTTATGATAAAAAAGTGCCTATTACTACTTAAAACAAAGAAAAGTAAAATTATATAACAGACTAGAAGAGAAAGAAACAAGTGTTTGAAATCAGCAATCTAGTATTGTATAAACAAAATAAAATACATTATTAGAGATATCCATTTTTATAAGAATTAATAGAAAACTTTGAAGTCTGAAAAGATGAATAAAAGGAAGCTAAACTCTGAATAATAATAGTAATATAACAACCAGGAACATATGGAAAGAGACATGTTAATATATCACTTCATCCTCACAGTAAAGAGATGGGACAATAGATGGACAGATGATACATTATTATAAGGGAAGGTTTGGATATCAGACATTTTTGCTAAACATTTCCCCCCTTTTTTGGCACAAAGAAAAATGGCTGTTAAAGAGAGGGGCAGAAAATGAGAGAACAGAGATGGAAAGAGACAAAGAGAATGGTAGACCCAGAGAGAAATGAGAAGGAAGGAAGGAAAATGAAGAAGATGAAAAGGAATAAAATAAGGAAATAACTTTCCTTTTGGATTGTTACCTACATGATTTTGTAAAAATCACTTAGAATTTTAAACATCAGTTTTTTAATCTTTAAAATAAGATAATTTGAGTTAATGACCTTTGAGGTCTTTTCCTTTTCCTACTCTATGATTATTTGAAAAGGAAAGATGAAGAAGGAAGTTACTATTTTCTATAAATATATTACTTTACCCACTGAAGGAATGACATTCAAACATGAAGATGGAAGAAGAGGGGAGAAAGTACATCTTGAAATCCAGAACAATTTAAATATATAGTTTCTATTTAATACATGGAAAGACTTTGTAAATGTTACAGTATTTCATAAAGGACTATTCACAACTCCCAGGCAGTGGGTTCTTGACCAGATAATATTGGTCTTGAAAAAAGATTATCTTTGCTTTATTTATTAGAAAATGTCAGAATTAGATATCTTTTGGCTTCTAATTGGACACTTGGTTGGGAAGTTTCCTTTGACACAGAATTCCTAGGATGCATCACTTCTAAGTTATACATGGAGATTGACACAAGGAGTTCCTTTCTTAAATATTAGGTTGGTACTTTGACAGATAAAAGCATGTTATACTTGCCTTTGGAAAATCCAGATCCTGAAACTTTACTTTGTCCTGAAATACCAAGATCATTAAGAGTTTGGGGGAAGTTGATGGATAACACATGATCTCAAATTAAGTAGATAATGCCCCCAATTCACCTTGTTTTTTTCATATGTTTTAAGCATATGAGTGTGTATGTTTGTATGTATATATGCATGTGTATATGTATCTCTGTGTATACATGCAAGTTAAACATAATACATACATGCATACATTTTGTATATGCATGTCTGTTGATGTCAGCATGGTCTAAGATATTGATAGTGAACCCCAAAATTTGATAAATAAGGGTGTGCTTCACCAGAAAATCATGTACTACTAAAACTTTTGTTTAATCTACATTAGTCAAACCAAAAACAGAAGTAGAAACAGCTGAAAGTCAAATAAGCAAAAGTTAAGAAAACCTGCAAATTCCCCAGAAACAAGACCCAATGATTTTTTATTGAATTTCTCATAAAAGGTCCTTGTACACCATAAAGGATAATGGGTAGTATATGGTAATGTATAAATGTTGAATATGTTATGAATAACTATCCACCTTCTTATTTGTACCTCTTTCATTCCCTGCCAGTATGTTCACAATATTTACTTCAAGGACAGCAGGAGTTCTATCAAGGTTTTAAAGTGAGAAGTATTTCAGGATTTTAGAATAAAAATAAAGGTCTTAATCAGAAACTTGTAGGATTATAATGGAAATGCCTAATAATGTAATTCAACTTTTTAAGCTTATGAGTGGTATAGCTGGATAGACATTAGATGATGTGTGTATACACATATGTTTAAGTGTATATGTATGTACATATGCATATATTGCATACATACAATCATGTATATGCTTAAGTGACCCCTAATGTGTGTACATGCATGCATATTAGTGCTTACTACATCCCTGAGGCAGGAAGTATTCCAAATGATCAGCAATGTAAAATGACTGCTATTCCTTAGAAAAGATGAAATGGCTTCATTTTATTAGGAGATCACAGAGACCCAGGAATGTGTGTGTATGTATATATGTGTGTGTATACACACACACATATACACACAAAATACATATGCATGTACACACATATAAACATATATATATACACATACACTTACACTTATACATATTTACCTACACTTACAAACACACATATCCACACTCCCCATACCCACCCTCCGCTCCACCTCCCCATAAAGATATATAGATATGGATGTGGATGTGAATGTGGACATGGACATGGAGATAGAGAGAGAGAGTTATAGATACAGATACATATATAAAGATAGAGATATATGATATAGATATAGATGATATACACACATAATGGTATGTACACACTGTGCATGTATACATGTATGTATATATTATATTGATATAGGAATATAATATATACATACATATATGTATACACACATGTTTGTGGTTTATATGTACATGTACACATATAGCTATTAATTTATGAATATGCATATTTATATATACATATATATTTATTTTAAAATATATTCTCCTAGCATCAGAAGATGATCTTTCCATGACTTAAGTTCCTGTGTCTTATACATTTCAGACCCCTAAAATGTTCATGTTCCACTTACAATTCAAATATGTGATGATTCTAATATAATAGCTACTTCCCAGCAATAATTACTATCTATATTTTTTAAATGTTACCACTTGTTGTTGACCAGATAATATTGGTCTTGAAAAAAGATTATTTTGGCATAGAATTCTACTGCCGGCAGTAATGTCAAGGTAGAAGTGACTAACATGCACTTCTTTTTATCACAAGTTTAATTTTAAAGGACAAGTTCCAATCTCAAACCTGATACATTAAGCCAGAAAACATTTACTGAAAAATGATCAGTAATGGTTATTGGTTATAAAAACTGCAGACAGCATGACTAGGAAGGTATGAAATGTTATTTTATTTTATATAAACTAGTTGGATATAAGAATTAGGACTAAGCATCCATTTGGAATCCAGTAACAAAGGGGATCTTTATGATTTGATCTCCTGAAAGAGATCCCAAAAGGAAAACTTAGAGGTATATTACCAAATTCTAGAGCTCCCAGGTCAAGGAGAAAATACTGCAAGCAGCTGGAAAAAAAGAATTCAAATACTGTGGAGCTCCAATAAGGATAAAATAAGATCTAGCAGCATCTATATTAAAGGACCAGAGGGCAAGGGATATAATATTCCAGAAAGTAAAGGAATTTGGAATACAGTGAAGAATCACATAGCAAACAAAACTGATTATAATCTTTCAGAGGAAAAAGTGAAACTTCAAAGAAAAAGAGAACTTTCAGACATTTGTGATGAAAAGACCTGAAATGAATAGAAAATTTGACTTTCAAATACAAGACCCTAGAGAAGCATAAAAAGGTAAACAGGAAAAATAAATCATAAGGGATATTAAAAGATTAAACTGTTTACATTCCCACATGGGAAGATAATACTTCTAACTCATAAGAACTTTCTCAGTATTAGGGTAGCTGAAGGGAATACACTTACACAGAGGACACAGGTCTAACTGAATATGAAGGGATGATATCTGTAAAGCATTTATTTGTTTTTTGTTTATCCTTGTTCTTTGTGGGGCAAGCAGGTGGGGTGTCTTAGGTCTGGGGCCAGATTTGGGCTCAGGACCCCCTGGGCCCAGGGCTGATGCTTTGTCCATTGTGCCACCTTGCTAACCCATGATGACATCTTTAAAATAGGGTTTAGGGGGGCAGCTAGGTGTCACAGTGGATAGAGCACCGGCCCTGGAGTCAGGAGTACCTGAGTTCAAATCCGGCCTCAGACATTTACTAGCTGTGTGACCCTTGGCAAGTCACTTAACCCCAATTGCCTCACTAAACAAAAAAAAAATAGGGTTTAGGGGTAGAAGGAATGCACTTGGGAGGGGGAAGGGGAGAGGTAGACTGGGGAGAGGTAGCCCACAAGAAGGAAAGAAGACTAAAGCTTATGGAGGGGAGGGGAAGAAGAGGAAGAAGTGGAGGAGTGAGTGAACCTTACTATCATCAGAATTAGCTCAAAGAGGGAATAACATACATTCTCAAGTGGGTACAGTAATATATTTTTGACCTGAGGGAAAGTAGGAGGGTCAGGAGATTGGGGGAGGAGGGAGAAAAGGGGAAGGTGGGAAGGGAAGATTGGGGGAGGGAGCAGTAAAAAACAAAACACTTTTGAGAAAGGTGAAGATGTTTTGCATAACTGCACATGTATGACATATTGAATTGCTTGATTTCATAGGGAGGGTTAAGGAGGGAGGGAGGAAGAAAATTTAGAATACAGAATTAGCTCAAAGACCTCAGAGTGGGCTCAAGGCGGGAATAATTTACACACCCAATTGGGAGGAGTAATCTATTTAATCTTATAGGAAAGTAGGAGGGGAAGAAGATAAGGAGGGATGGGTAAAAGAAGGGAAGGCAGAACAGGAGAGGGGGTAGTCAGAAGCAAAATGCTTTTGAGGAGGAATAGGGTAAAAGAAGATAGAAAATAGAGTAAATATCATGGTAAGGGAATCTGATGGAGGAAAATAGTTATGATGATTGACTATAATGGCAAAATGTATAGTACCCACTCTGCTGGGTTATTGTGAAGAAAATTCTTTGTCAAGTTTATGGTGATATATGAGCGTTATGATGAAAAGGAATGTATCTGCAAAACCTGGAAAGACCTACATGAATTGAAGCAGAGTGAAATGTACTATATATCTGCTAGGAATCATGTCGTTATCCTCATCAAGGCAATGATCCAATATAATCTGAAGGACTTATGAAAATTGCAATCCATCTACAAAGAAAGAAATGATGGTATCTGTAAACAGATTGAAACAAATTTTTTTGACAATTCCTTAACCTGAAGTTTTGATTTTATCTGTTTTAGCTTATGTTGAGTTGTTTTTCAAGACTACTCATGTATAATTTATATTGAATTGCTTGAGTTCTTGGGGTGGGAGGGTGGAGAGTGAAGAAGAGAAGTTGGAACACAAAGGTGTTTTTTTTTTTAAGTTATGTCAAAATTTGTTTTTACATGTAATTTGGAAAATAAAATTCTAAACAGAAAAAAAGTATAATTCCAATAATTTAGGCCTAATATTATCAGTTAATAAGTATGGTCATACTCAACACAATTCCACAAAGATTGCTAATATTTACTAGGTTTCTATTTTTGAGAGAGAGAGAAAGCACACAATGGGTTAATCAAGAAGAATTCTCAGAGAATATAGTACTTGAGTTAATCCTAGAAGAATGACAAGACTTCTGAGAGTTAAAGATGATCAGAGAATGAAAAAAAAAAAAACAGGAGATGGATAACTAAAATTCCTGGATATTAGCCTGGATAGAATTTATAAAAGGGGTTGTGTGGGTTAAGAATGAAAAAGGAGGGGGCAGCTAGGTGGCACAGTGGATAGAGCACTGGCCCTGGAGTCAGGAGTTGCCTGAGTTCAAATCTGGCCTCAGACACTTGACACTTACCAGCTGTGTGACCCTGGGCAAGTCACTTAACCCCAATTGCCTCACCAAAAATCAAAAAAAAAAAAGATTGAAAAAGGAGCTTAGAGCCAGATTATGGAGGATTTTTAATACCACGTTAATGAATTTGTATATCATTTTTGAGGCAATAAGGAGCCACAAAAGGTTTTTCAGTAGAGAAGTGACATGGATAGCCCCATGCTTTAGGAAGATATTTTAGTAATGGTATGGTACAATAATTTTCCTTTTTTTCTGTGATCACAATGTGCATAAAATAACATAAGATTCATTGTTTTCCAGTCAAATACAGTCATTATTTCTGAGAAAATACAATGTATACATGTAGCATTACAAAGAAGGTTTAAGGCTTAATTAGAATAAGCAAAATATTGAATAGAGCAATATAAACATAATTTATGCTAATTAAATACGTAAAATTATACTCATATATATTTGTTTATTGCATTTACTTATGGATCAAGTCGCTCTTTTTTGGAATGCACATACAAAGTTGCTTGGAATATTTTTTTCTTGGACCGGGTATGGAACATTCATTGAAGATTGAAATTTTTTGGAACAAAAGACTTTCATATTCTAAAGCTTTTACCTAATATCATCTTTTCAATGTTGTGGATAGAGAAGAACAATTTGGCAGCAACTGACGCTTTTTATTTTTGAATTGTTAGTTAAATTCTTGGGCCCCAGAAGTATTGTGACACATGCCAGAGGTAATGATCTAGGCAAATTGAAAAGTGAGATACTGATTAGGAAAATAAAGAAAGATATCTCTGCTCTGCATGAGTCATTATCAAAGTGGTTGATAATGTTCTCAGTATTATCAACTGACAGACTGTTAGGGATGGGTAATTAGAAGAATACAAATAGAGAAACAAACAGAGCTCATAATTGTACCAAAACAGTCATAATTTCCTTTCCTAAGAATAGGAAGCCTAGATTTAGGCTATTTACATATTTTACCCAATTGAATAAAATATATTTCACTCAAAAGAATAACTTTTATAGAAGTGGTCTGGGAAATTGACATATCTTGAAAATGTGTGATTTCAAGACAGGTGTCAAAATATTACTGCCTGCTAGCTCAACTTGTCTTCCTGTTACTTCATTTTAACTTGGTGTTATCATTCCCAGCTGTTCTATAGTAAGCTCCTGAAATTATAGGCTCTTAATGCCAACTGTAGTAGTAGGTATTACTACAGAGAAGGTTCTCTGACATCCTTCTAACCAATGAGCTGTCAAGAATAAAGGAAAGGTGGATTGTAGGCTATTAAAATGTATTATGCCAAGTTATCAGCTTCAGCACAAGTCACCCAAGTATATCTCCTAGTCCTTTATGCTGGTGAAATACTGCCTGCAATCCTCAAAGTTGAAATCATGGTCATCTTGAAGGTCTTAAAACTCATAAGGAAAAAGAAAGAACTTAATCCTTTGATCACATTTGTGGGTATTGCTGTATGTGAAGCAGCCTACATGTCCATGTATTCCCTTTTCAAATCTGATGTGATTATTGACAGATGGAACAATCCAGAACCATGGAACAATGTGAATGCTTTCCAGCCTCAAAAGCTTGTCACAATTAAGCAAAAGTGGGAACCTGTTGAACAGATGCGGGCTGTCAAAAAGTTGACCAAATGAAGAGTCCTTCCAAAACACACTCTCAATTTAGCAGAAAGATCTCTGCACAAACTTGGATACTAGATCCAGTATGTGGAAGTGCTTCTGCTACATTTTAAGGGGATTCCTGCATTTTAGGGCAAACTGATCAATATCTATCCATACATTCCAAAAATAAAATTTTCACATTTGCTGGAAAAAATGTATTATGCCTGTGGGAAAGCGAAAAGCACGTCATCATACCCCAAAAAGTTTTGGATTTTTACTTTTTCTAATGATTTATTCTTACATTACATGAATTTTTATACTATTCAACATTTCTGGAATGCTGCTATTCTAGAAGGTCTATATTCTATAAAAGTATAGTTATTGAGTTTTTGTTAAACATTAAAAAAACGTTTTAATTCAGTTTGCTTTGTTGTTTCTATTGTATATACATTTTGTTAATATCTAAAACCAAACAAAACAATCCTTATTTTCCCATAATTCAACTCATTCATTGAACATCATTTATTAAGCACCTGCTACATACTAGACACTGTGCTTGGAACTGGTATAGAAAGATAAAAATAAACTTTCCTTATATTTTAAGGTTTCCTCTTATTTCACTACCAAATATAATATGGATATAATGCTTCAAATGATAAAGACAGAATATTTTGGGAAACAAAAATTTAAAAAAACACACTTTTGAACCTTAATCAAAATTCAGATTTTCTTCTAAATCGTTTTTCAGTGTCTTTATAGAAAGACTGCAAAGCATTATTCAGTCAGCAAATCCCATGAGAATCTGTTTTATTGTCTTAGAATATTTCCTTAACAGACACTAGGAGTCAGTAGCCAAAGTGGAGAAGTAGCCATGAGTACTGAAATAGTTATTGCGGAGAAATGATATAAGGCACTCATACTTAAAGATTTTAACATGTTGTACTGTTCTCTTATATCTTGTGTGGCGGGGTGAGGGGTGGGGCAGAAACTGAAGTAGTGGGTGTTGGTCAACTAAAGTGATGTAGAGAAATGTCTATACCATTTCCTAACCTTTCTTTCTGAGATCGGCTCTGCGGCCTTGAAACTTGGCTTTAACAATTTATATGATAAAATGGTTCCCTTTTAGTGAGCTAGTAATACACAGTTACAGGATAATGAGGCTGTGCTGTATATTCATTCATGCATGCCTTGTTGTCATTAGAAATAAGGCTGAAAGATTAGCCATCAATGCAACTAAACATGAATTAGGCTGATAAAGCTATCATGCTGAAGAGCATTATCAAGACTACAAAATGCTATTTAAAATATATATTTAGAGTTTGAAAGGTTTATCAGGATATAATTCACCATTATAGCATGCCATACTTCTTTTTGATGTTTGAGGCTAACAATGCAGGTGCTATTAATGATTTGATAAGTCAAGGTGATTTTGTAGTCATTTATAATGCTTAAAGGTAGCTGTATTCACTTTTAATGGATGTAATTCAAATGTTTTGAAGCATATTTGCAATCAGTCAAATCCCATATAATGCTTAGGCTTTAAAAGCTTCCCCTTAGAACTCTTCTCAGTCAATCAAAATATCTCCTGTCTATTTATTTCATCATGAGCAACTCTGACAATAATACACATGCCTCCTCTAGCCCTTGCAAAAGAAATAAAAAAGTTCTAGTGTAAACAATAATCATAGAAAAATAATTTCCAAATTAGAAAAAAAATCCTAACTAAATTCATTTTTCATACTGGAATCAACAATAACATAATATGCTTTTAAATTAATGTTTTAATTATAATGTAGCTTGAAATACCTTCAAAACGGTAAACATTTTTGCAAACTTTCTAAGGCAAAATCCAATTTATACTGAAGATACTGATTCAGAGAAATAGAAAGCTTGTCTGAATCAGTGAAAAGCTTAAATTATATCCTACTTTTAAAATATAGATTAATTTCTACAAGTAGATATAGTTATGAGGAGCACAATAACCTGATTCTGTTACAGAAATCTTAAGTTAAGGAATAAATAAGTATAATACATAATTGGCATATCAGGGCATCACTCTAAACCATACCTGTCTACATAATTATAAGGGAAAATGTTAATTTTTTTAAAAAAATAATTTGAGCTGAGTTCTCCATAGGGGCACAAAAGAATCTTCAATCAACTAAGTTCACCTTTTCCTTGTCTGATTTGCAAACACACTCAGTGGGAGTGACTAAGAAATGCAACCAGCACCCTAAGGATCCCTATCCTGAACCTGTCTCTCTTTCTCACATTCACTGGGAACCTGTGAAAGGCAACCATGCTCACTCAGTCTCAGGAAGAATAATAGCATCACCCTTGCTTTCTAGGCCTAGGTATTAACACTTTCCATTGCCCCACTTTGTTTAGTTGACCATAAGATTATAATAGAGACATTCTAGTTCAAACCACACATTTCATAGATATAGAACCAAGGCAATAAGGAGTACAGTGAATTCTTGTCCAAGGTCAGATGGATAGGAAAATCCAAGCTACAATTCAAAGCCAGATACTCTGTGTTTCACTCCAGTACTCTTTGCACTGGTGAAGTAAAATTGAGATTTAAAAAAAATCTAAAAAGCTTTTGAGGAGAAATAAAACATTACAAAAGCATACAAGGCATTGATGTATTTTACTAAAGTATTTCATCTTACCACAGATAAAGAACCATTTATGCTGAGTTTATGAACCACTCAGCCCTGATTCCCTGCCTTACCTCAACTATTCTGAATAATAAGATCTGAGGAACTAAGATCCTTTATGGCTCCCAGTGACTACTGAATGAGATCCAGGACATTATATTCATCTTCCTCTGTATTGAACTGTAGCCTTTTGAAGACCTATCTTCTCATTCCCAACCAAATTTTCTTCTGTTCAGATCCATTTCCTGAAATACATTAGTTAGTTTGTAACTTTGGGTGAAGTTTGTTTACTTCACTTAGGCTGACAGGAGCTACTAGTCATGGGACCTAGATAAAGACATTAACATATAAGTTATCTTCATGCATCATCTCAACTTCTTTCATTTTCTAGAAATAGGATAGTCTATTCATCTTCCTGAAAAACTCTGCCAACTTAATGTGACTCTATTCCCTTCTTAGTTTAAACATTTCCTTCCTTCCTCTCATTTTCAGAATCAAAGTGACTTATGTAACATACCTTGAGCATACTTGATGATTACACCTCCCCTTGTCTCCACTTTTGAGCACAGCAGTACACAATCAATGAACATTTATTAAATGCCTACTATGTTCCATGCACTGTACTAAGTGCTAAAGATACAAAAGGGGCAAAATAAAATCTGCCATCAAAGAGTTACAATTTTACAGGGCACACATACATAGAGAGGGCAGCTTATTTTAAGGAATTTGTTAAATTTCCAAAATATATATAATAGCCATTATAAACTCATACTAATTTCTTGCACTATAAACATCTTCTTCAATGGTATAGGTGCTATATGATCATCTAAATAAGAAATTCTTTGCATGTGTTGTAGCTATCGCTTGTTCTGTTTTATTTTTTTCTGAAATTGTTTGGACTAGAAGGTTTGCAAAATTTTTAGATAACTCAAAAATTATGGGTTTCTATGAATTTAATGTAACTTGTTTCAAGTTACGCAAAGATTAAGTAGAATAGAAGAACTTGAAACCTATGTTTTCCATCAAAGATTTTTGTTTTGTTTTGGGTTTTTTTTTAGTTTGGACCTCAGGAAACATTATTCCTTTTCCCCAGGTTGATTACCTGAAATACTCAACACCTTCTCAGCATCCTCAGTTGCCTCTCCCCTCTGATTGGAGAGCATTGAGGTGAAGCAGTAAACTTTTTCCCAAATCTTCCTTTATAGAGGGCTCAATCTTCCAGGTAACAATTCATTTCCATCAATGGCTCTGCTTGGTTCAGATTCTGTGAAATATTATGCCCCCATATTGGGTATTCCCTGGTGCTTTCCCCACCCATGAAAACAATCTCCTTGCTTTTAATCTTCCTTTTATATGTTGTCATCCTCTCATTAGGTTGTTCATATGGACTGCCTTTCTGTTTGTTTCTTTGTTTGTTTTTGGTGAGGCAATTGGGGTTAAGTGACTTGCCCAGGGTCACACAGCTAGTAGGTGTCAAGGGTCTGAGGCCGGACTTGAACTCAGGTCCTCCTGAATCCAGGGCCAGTGCTCTATCCACTGTGCCACCTAGCTGCCCCTGCCTTTCTGTTTTTAATTTATATTAAATTAAACATAGCACTTAGCACAATACCTGGCATAAAATAGATACCTAATACATGTTTGTTGAATAAAATGTTTATTGAAAGAAACCAAATTACTTAATCCAACTGTACTTTGAATCTTTCTCCTCATTTTCTTATATTCCTTCTACATGTTTTACTCATTTTACAATACCTAGTATTTTATAGAGAGCATTTATATAGCATTTTGCTATACAAATATTATCACATTTTATCATTATAACAACCCTGGGAGGTTAGTACTATGATTAGCCCATTTTGTAGATAAAGAAATGGAGGTATACAGCAGTTGTGACTTGACTAGGGTCACATAGCTACTAAGTACCTGTAATTGGAGTTTAACTCAGGTTTTCATGACTTGAGACACATAGTTTTATTTACTTAATCACCTATGTTCTTTGCATATTCACCCAATTACCTAAAATAAAAAAAAAATTATATAGCTATGCAAGCACAGCATAATGGAAAGACCACTTAATATGGAGGGCAAAACCATCCCAATATCAACCTTTTTATGGGACTCTAGGCAAATCATTTAACTTCCTTGGCTTTCAGACTCCTTATAAATAAAATAGCATAACTTTCTTTTAATGACTCTCATAGTTGTTGAATAGAATTCAATTACACTTTTTAAACCATAAAATAGCTTTGTAAATCACCATAATGTAATTTTAATTATTTCTTACTAATATTTACTAAGGTAGAAAAGTTTGCTAATGTATTTTGAAAGGGTTAGCAAAAAGGATGGTTAAAACAAAGGACATTAATTATACACTTAAATCCCAGCTTTCCAGAAAACTAGATTAACCCAAATTCTTAATTCTCAAATATGGAAAAAAGGAAAAAAAATGCTTTTTTATTATATAAAAAATAGTAAAGGAAGTAATACATCATTGATCATCAATGTTAAAATATCTATAATCTAAAATAATATTCACAAGTAGGAAAGAAGAGGTAGAGGAAAATTAGGCAGATATTTTGCTATAATGACTTCTTTATTTTTAGTTTGGGGTATCTTATTGACAGGAGAATGTATTACATGTACTTCCAGAAGGTTGGTGTCAGCAATGTCATATTATCAAAGGCTAACCATAAAGATATTTTGTGCACAAAGTACATGGCTGATAAGCAGAAGCCTTTCATTTTTTAAAAAGTCAAGGTCATTAACAAATATAATTAGTAACATAACAGTATAGGACAAAATGTAGCCTCCACGCTCCCTATTAAGAAAACTCTATTATCTCTCTTCTGTGTTTTATTTCTTTTTCTGCTTGACAGAAGATGAAAGAATGTTTTTGGCAGGAATTACTCACTATGTCTGCCAAAATTACTCTTTAGTAGACAGTAATTCAAGTAGCAAATACATTTTTATGGATAATTAGTTGATTGAATATCCATGTGAAGGAGGTGCATTTTAATATTCATGATTATTCCTATGCAGGAATATTTATTAAGTTTTGTTTTGTTTAAGGTAAGAATGTTACAATTCCTCAGAACCCAACTACTTAACAGAAATAAACTCAGAGAAAGAAGTCAGAGCATGAAATGTGATTAAGTGTAACCCAAAGCTTCCCTGGCAAAGCAATCTAGATTGCAAAATACAAACCTTGTCACTGAGGTACAGGGTTAAGTGATCCATTATTTCCATAATAGATAAAAGGAGCAAAGTTTATAGCCCCTTTCATTATAGTATTAGCACAGCTTTGAAGGAACATATGATCACATGGAAGTGAGTATCCTTTAACAACAGCTTGCATTTTCATGATGAAAAATCTGATCTGCTCTGGATATATGTGTGTATGTGCATGTTAATGTGTACAAATGCAAAATATTCAGTATACTATTCTTCCTGACTTCCAATATTATTAAACCTCTCCCCTAACGTCATAAGGGAAGGTATAAAACTTTGTAGAGATAACTAAAATCCAAGTCAAGGTTAACTATCTAGAGCCATCATCACTTTGTTTTTTGTTTTCTTCCTTTCTTCTTTCTTTCTTTCCTTTTTCTTTCCTTCCTTCCTTTTTCCTTTATTTGTTTCTCAATAATTTGCATATTTAATTATCTACCTAATTACTTATTTTGCCTCTGCAGCCAAGCTTTATAAAATACCAGGGCAAACAATAAAACATTGTCCTGAAATAAACTTATTAAAGCAAGTTCATTTTGCAGGAAGAATGGGCTAAGGTTGAAATAGAGAAAATAAAACATTGTACTCTTTAAGAGAATATCCAGGTACCTATCAAAGCTTCTGAAGATTGGCAAATTAAACTGGAATATAGCATCCAGGGAAAAGAATCATGATACATCTAGCCGGTTCCTAATTTAGCTACTTCTCACTAATCAGGCACTACCCTTAACAATTTGTATGTTGTTGTTTGTCCATTATTTTCAAAGACCAATGATGTCATAAGGATGATTTCTTGACTTGTACGTGGATTGGATTTATGTGAAGCATAACTACAAAAAATCATCAGCCTCACTTTCTTCTCTAGAACATCTGAAGTCTAGCAACAAGACAATAATCAAGATGACTGGTGAGGGCCTGGGAGGCAGTGAATCACTTTGGCCTTTCTAAATTAAGATCTCTCATATGTTTCTACTATCTGCATGTTGTTTGAATGAACATAAGTGAAGAAGGCAACTTTTTTCTCATTTATTTAGAATTTTATTTCCCCCCCAAATTACATGTAAAAACAATTTTAACTTTCATGTGTTCCAAATTCTCTTCCTCCATCCCTCCCTAGCCCCCCTTAAGGACACAAGCAACTCAATCTAAGTTATACATGTGTAGTCCTGCAAAACATTTCCATATTAGTCAGGTCGTGAAAGAAAACAGACAAAAAAAACCTTAAGGAAAAGGAACTAAAAAAAATATGCTGTAATCTGTATTCAGACACCATCAGTTCTTTCTCTGGAGATGGATTGCATATTTTGTTAGTCTATCATAGCTGTCTTGTGTGTCATTTGAAATATTGGGGGGCTATCCTGTTTCTGTCTCAATTATTGGGGAACTAGGCTGGGGTCTTCTAAAATATTGCTACTTATAAATTAGTGGCTATTGCACTAGATTTGGCAGTAAGTATTTATTATTACTTAAGATCACATATTACTAAAGTATTGACCACATGTCTGACCGATTTTCCCATTAGTTACAGGTCTAAGTAATTTCATACTCAGCATGAAGTAAGAGTCCCATCAGAGTGCATGCCCAGTTCAAGAGCATCTCTGGCATGAGTGCATTGACCATATTTAACACAAGTCAAAAAACACCCAGAGCCATATTATTTCTAAGAGAGAGCACATGGCCCCAAGCAGAGTTCAGAAATTCTATGTTACCTAAAGAGGAGAGAACTCACCAACCTGACAACCTTCCTAATCTAGTGTGCCACTCAGAATGGCATTCACCTGTGATCTCAGTCTCTTTTCCTCTTCCCATTGAGGTGGTTCTTAATGGGATCAAAGCTTATTGGCTAGCATCAATCAGTCCCATTGGTTGATATTACCTGAGGGTGGTCCATATTAAAATGAACTGTACCTTGCTGACATCAAGGTCTAGTGCAGAGACAAACTCCACTGAGGGCAATGGGACCTTCAGATAGGTGTGCTTTGAATTTCTTTACTTATTGAACTAAACCTTCAAGTGGGGGTGAAGAGAAAGCTAAGATTGGGTCCCTGTGTCCCCCTAAGAAATCCATTATCAATAATTATTTTCTCACACTTAGATCACTGTATTGCTGAAAATAGCTGTTATTCATAGCTTATCATCTTAAAATATTGCTGTTACTTTGTATACAGTACATTTCACTTTGCATCAGCTCATGCAAGTCTTTCCAGGTTTTTCTGATAGCATTCTCCTCATCATTTCTTATCCACCAAAGTATTCCATCATAATTTCACCCCACAATTTGTTCAGCCGAGAAGTCAAAGAGTATGCATGGTTTTATAGCCCTTTGTCCATAGTTCCAAATTGCTCTACAGAATGTTTGAATCAGTTTAAAACTTCACCAAGAGTGCATTAATATCACATTTCCCCCATATCCCCCATAACATTTGTCACTTTCCTTGACTATCAACTCACACTTGAGTCCCCTGTCTAAATTTTCTCCTTTACCTGGAAGCTCTGAAATTTGGCTATGATATTCCTGGAAGTTTTCTTTTTGGGATCTCTTTCAGGAAGTGACAAGTGTATTCTTTCAATTTCTATTTAACCTTCTGGTTCTAGAATATCAGGGCAATTTTCCCTGACAATTTCTTAGAAGGTGATATCTAGGCTCTTTTTTTATCATGGCTTTCAGGTAGTCTAATAATTTTCAGATTATCTCTCCTGGATGTATTGGATGTATTTGCAAAGTCAGCTTTTTTCAATGAGATATTTCACATTGTCTCCTATTTCTTCATTCTTTTGGGTTTTCTTTATTGTTTCTTGCATTCTCATGAGTTCATCAGCTTCCATTTTCTCATTCCTAATTTTCTAATGGATTATTTTCTTCAGAGAGCTTTTGTACTTCCTTTTCCATTTGGTGAATTTGGCTTTTCAAGACATTCTTTTCCTCCTTGGCTTCTTTTACTATTTGGTCATGTCTGTTTTTTTGTTTGTTTTGTTTTGTTTTATTTTGGTAAGACAACTGGGGTTAAGTGACTTTCCCAAGGTCACACAGTTAGTAAGTGTTAAGTGTCTGAGGCCGAATTCAAACTCAGGTCCTCCTGACTTCAGGGCCAGTGCTCTATCCACTGCGCCACCTAGCTGCCCCCGGACCTGTCAGTTTTTTAAGGTTTGTTTTCTTAAGTATTTTTTCTGTGTCCTTTATCAAGCTATTGACTTTTTTTCATGATTTTCTTGCATTTCTCTCATTTCTCTTTCGATTTTTCCTCTACCTCTATTACTTTATTTTCAAAGTCCTTTTTGAGCCCTTCTATGGCCTGAGCCCAATTCAAATTTTCCTTGGAAGCTTTGGATGTAGGAACTTTGACTTTATTATCTTCTTCTGAGGGTGTACTTTGATCTTTCTGGTCACTATAAAAACTTTCTAGAGTCAGCATTTTTTTCTGTATGCTCAGTTTCCTAGCCTATTTTTTTATTTTTAACTCTTTATTAAAGCAGGGCACTGCTTCCAGAGTAGAGGGTACACTGTTCCAAGTTTCAGGAGGTTTGAGAAGCTTTTTTCAGAGATAATTATAAGAATTTGTAAGTCCCTAGTTCTTCCAAGGTGGTATTATTTAAAGAGAGGTATGTTCACCACTCTCCTGGTCTGTGCTCTGGCCTGCAAGCAACCACAGACCTGCTTTTCTGCCCTGGAACAATGAAGAGAATCCTGTTCCACTGTGTTTGAAAGCTTTTGTGTGCTTATGCTCCTCCCCAACCTTGGACCACCACCCTAGACTGTAACCTGCATCTGAATATGGGCAAAACAACAGAGTACTGCCTCAGTGCTTGCAAAAAGGCCCCTTTAATCTCCTTCTGGACAATTATTTGACCCCCTTACTGTCTGTGGACTAAGTTCCAGAAGCAGTTGTAGCTGCTTCTAATTCAGAGGCTCCTGAGGCCTGCTCCTGGTTTTCTGGGGCTGCATCTGTGCTGGTGTTGGGTCTGCCCTGGTGTGGCCTGTGCTAGGCTATACTCCACTCTTAACCAGACATAACAGACCTTTCCTGCCAGCTTTCTAAGTTGTTTTTGACTGGAAAACTATTTCACCCTGTCCTTTTTTGGGTTTTCCTGCTCCAAGAATTGTCTTATGGCATTATTGGAAGGTATTTGGTGGGGTCTTGGAGAGAGCTGAGGCAAATCACTTCCTTTCCTTCACCATCTTTCCTCTACCCTGCAACTTCATTTTGTTTATACCTTATGGCAAACCCTAGTTATAGCACCCTTATTTTGGATCTATAGCCATTGTCCAGTTACCATGTCAGGGGCATCTAAACTAATGGAATGGAGTAATAACCTAGGGATTTCCTTCTTTTACTTTCCCTTCATCATTGCCTGTTTCACTAACAAAAGAAAGAATGCAGAATAATGCTATAGAATCAGTGTGGGGTGAGGGGTATCCAAATCAGTAATCAGTATACTTAGAACAAGAGGGTCAATCACAACAGGAAAATCAGAAAGTACTGCCAAGTCCTACTCCCCTGCAGAATTTCTAAGCCTTAGAGAACACTTTTTCAGTCAGTTTATTTCTTATTCAAGCCAGTTTCACTATCAGGTAATTTAAAACTGAAACCAATCCACATGAAAGTAGGTAACAGTCATTTCTGGACTGCACTGTAGGATCATTACTTGGACATTGCTCAGGAGTCTTCTCCACTCTTGCTTGTCAACCCCCCCCCAGCAAATCTATTGTCTGGTTCACTCATCAAAGGACTGATGTTTTGGCTGCTACTATTGCTAAAGCTGGAGGTAAGTCAAATGTGTGAAACAGATATGAGTAATGATGATGGTTCCTTGGAGTTATTAAGCTGCCTGTTTTTCACTCTTACTGGGAATATTTATCAATCACTTTCACCTGGGAGTCATTCCAGAATCAGTGTGTGTGTGTGTGTGTGTGTGAGAGAGAGAGAGAAAGAGAGAGAGAGAGAGAGAGAGAGAGAGAGAGAGAGAGAGAGAGAGAGAGAGAGAGAATACCAAAAACAAGCAGAAATTGAGAAAAAAATTGGTTGTTAAAATGATTTTGTCAATTCCATTTATTTTTTTATTCATAAGCATTTTATTTTTAATTGTGCAAATATTTGACCTCAGTTTGCAACACTGGATTTCTGAAATTAAAGATGCATTGAAGTTTTTAAGTGAATCTCTCATGAAGAATGTTGTCGTATATCTGGCACTTTACAAAATTCCATATAATTGCCCACTTATCCATCTCATAGACTTAGGACCCCCCAAAAATATGAGGCACAGAACAAAGAGCTTGAAGGAATATAAACCTCTTACTGCACTGATATACCTAGCATGCTTTAAAACTTGGAGATGAATTTAAAAGAGATAGAAGTTAAGAAATCAAGACCATGAAAGATTGCATTTTTTGTTGATATTTCCTAACCTCAACTCTGAAACTATATGGATAAGATGTTTCTTATAGATTCAAACTGAAGGCCAGGAGATCAAGACTTCGTCTCCACATGATGAGTAAAAAAAAAAATATTTCAAGATAAGTAACAGGATGAACTATGTTATTTTCCATTTCTTTTTCTTCCTACAACCTCTCAAGTGATTATAATGTTCATATGCCCAATAGCATAGATTTGGGAGCAGAGGAAAAAAAATAACATTATCTCCCCACTGCTCATTGCTCTATAATTCCTGTGAGAGAGAAAGTTAATAATGAACTCTTTTTATGAATTGGTAAAACTGGGAACCAATTTTACACTTATCATTCTAGAAACTTGGCCCATACAATTTGCTTCACATAGTTTGGTCTCCAAATGCAGCATATGGTGAACCACACTACTGTTAAGACACTAAAAACTAGCACAAAAAATAATTGGAAGAATCAGCAGGTATGGGGTTTACCTCATTGTTTTTGGACTCTTCAAAAAAATCAGATATCCTTCAGAAATTGGCATTAGGATAAGTTAAGTAGTAAATTTTATGCATTAGCTGTCTTTCATTTCTGTGGTGTGGCTACTGGAATACCATGAAATCATTCACTTATGAAGCACTTATTGCTGCTAAATGGTGGGAAGGGGAGAAGTGTGTGAGATTTAAAATTGGATATAAGAGCATTAAACTCCCCCTTTGAACTTTTCCCTTATATATGTTCCAGACCAGTAAGAAAAGAAGCCTCTGAGCTTTAATCAGTGAGGGATTAGTTTTTATTGTTTAGACAACAAACAGGTGATACTGATTAGGTAAATAGGAAAGTAGAACTATAAATGAATAGTCTTAGATCTAAGCTTATTCTATATTCTTTTATAAAATTCACCAAATCCCAAAACTGCCTGCCAGGCCAAGAACAAGAGCGATCACCAAAAGCGTGCGCCATCACCGCCAAGCTCAGAAGCCAGAGTGTGTGAGACCGAGAGCCAACTTCTGTTCTACCCCCAGTTTTAAGTTGGCGTCCTGGAAGTATGGCATGCTTTGCCATGCTCTCCCAGGCAGCAGCAGGCGCACGGCTGTTTGTCATGGTCCTCTCCCCAAAAGGGCAGTCCTTCAAAAGCCACTTCAGTAGCATGCGTTCAACTCTCAAATGATTCAGTTAAAACTTCCAGTTTTTACCACAAGTGGACAGGAAAAGTTTACCACCTCTTCTGTTTGAGAAAGTCCTTTGGGAATCTACACAATAAATCAGCTAAAGGCTAAACAAAAACTAATATTCATATCAAGGATGTGGATATATAAGCATATAGGCATTAGCATGTTAATAAATTAGAGTCATATTTCAAGTCCTATGGCAAATGATGACCTTTTTTAAAATAGGCAGCATGAACACAGAAAAAATAGATTTAGTACTAGGAGGAAACTCAGATGACATCTATTCCCAAACTCTTATTTTATAGATGAAGAAACTGAGACCTAGAGAAATTAAGTGACATCTCTGTAACACAGAATCTGTGGTAAAATTTGATACTAAGTCTACTTCCAGTGACTTTTCATAGTATTATGCACTTAAAAATAGATTGGACAGAATCCTGTATTTGGAGTTAGAAGATGAGGTAAACTCTTTCCCATACACTATTTGCTATGATCATGGAAAAGTCACTTAATTGCTCAGATTTTTCTCATCTGTAATACAGGAGAATAGTACTTGTATTATCTACCTTATGGGGCTGTCATAAGGAAAGGACTTTTGAAACCTTACTGTGCTATAAAAATATAAATCATTATTATTATATTGATCTAGTTAAAGGTGCCATGAAAATAAAATTGACGCCCCTACGTCTTGCTGTGAAGTGTAATATGTGTGAAGTGCTAGTATATTTGCAGAAATTCAATGACAATGGCTTTCTAAGGAGGAAGAATCATCCATACAATCAAAAGGGTTTGTAAAACATACATTTAGGGTTTGTAAAAATACATTTGGGCAGAAGCAAATATTGTTTTCATACACTTGAAAAGTATTAGAATTGGATGAGTGCCTAATTGTTCTTCTCTTCTATGATCATTAAACCTAGGTCAGGCTAGGTCACACTCACCACCAAATATCATTGCTGCTGCTATAAATCACACAGGTGTTTTGAATGAGATATTTTTAAAGTACTTAACATATTGCCTGTCACTAGGAAGTGTTTAATAAATGCTTATTCCGTTCGCTTCACTATTGTAAGAAAACTCAGAAAGGAGATAAGAGAATCAGGCTCCAAGAACTGATTTACCTGCCAAAGTATTAACCCTAGATAACGGATATGGCATATACAATTTAAAATCACACTGCCTTATTTTACCCACCCCTCTAAAATTCCCTCTCTTACTATTCAGCCCACTTTCCTAATCTTAACCTATACTCTCTTCAAAAAGTTCCTCCCCAATGCTGTTCCTAATTTTTCTCACCTCTCTAGAAGTTCAGAAGACTTCTAAACCTTTTCACATATATAGATTGCTTCCTCTTAAACACACATAAGAACAAGGTTTCACTATCACCAGTTCTGTACCTCTATCCGCTTTCTCTAAATTAGTTCTCACTTTCATGCCTCATTTTTATGAGATAATTGTTGCTCTTTACCTTTTCCTAATTTTGTTTTATAGAATCCCCTTATTATGCACAACCCAGCCACAAACCTTCTTGTAAACTACCTTAGTAATGACAACAGTTTTAAGAATATCATTACTAACAAGAATAATTACTAATTATTAATATTAATAACATCTCCCTATATCATAAGTAAACCATTTCATTGCTTTATTTAGCATTTTATTTATCCCAATTGCATGTATAAAAAATTTTAACACCTATTTTAAAAACTTTGTATTCCAAATTTTCTTCCCTCCCCTCTTAAGATGGGAATCAATTCAAATTATAAATGTGTAGTCATTCAAAACATGTCCATATTAGTCAGTTAGTGAAAGAAATCAGAAAGAACTCAAGAAAAAAATGTGTGTATGTGTGTATGTGTTTTATTATGTAGTCAGAAAATATTTCCTTTCTCTGAGGATGGATAGCATTTTTCATCATAAGTCCTTTAGAGTTGTCTTGGATCAATGTTTTGTTGAGAAAAGCAAAGCCATTCACAGCTGATCATCTTACAATATTGCTGTTTCTTTTCTACACAGTGCATTTCACTTTGCATCAGCTCATGTTTTCCAGGTTGTTTATTTTTTTTCCTGAGAACATCCTGCTCATCATTTTTATATCACAATAGTAGTCCATCATAATCACATACCACAATTTGTTCAGCCATTCCCCAATTGATGGGTTTTCCTTCAATTTCAAATTACTTGCCACCAATAAAGACCTTCTATAAACATTTTTGTACATATAGATTCTTTTCCTATTTGATTTTTTACCTCTTTTTGGACACAATACCAGTAGTAGTATTGCTAGGTAAAAGTGTATGCATGGTTTTATAGCCCTTTAGTCATAATTCTAAATTGCTCAACAGAATGGTTGAGTCAGTTTACAACTCCACCAACAATGCAGTAATACCTCATTTCCCCCATCCCCTACAATATTTGTCATTTCCCTTTGATGTCCTATTATCCAATCCAATAAGTATGAGGTAGTACCCCAGATTTTTTTTTTACTTCCATCTTCCTAATCAATAGTAAGTTAGATCACATTTTTCATATGACTAGAGAAAGTTTTCATTATTTCATCTGAAAACTCTTTATCTCTCTTGATCATTTTTAGTTGAGGAATGGCTCTTATTTTAATAAATTTAATCTAGTTCTCTATATTTTTGAGAAATAAGGTTTTTATAAGATAAACATTTCAATATTTTTCACAATTACTATTGTTAACTGCATTTCCCTCCATCCTATTCCCTTACTATGCCATCTATTCTATTCTCTATCTTCTTTCACCCTGTCCCTCCTCAAAAATGTTTTGCTCCTGACTGTGCCCTTACCCAATCTTCCCTCTCTTTATCACCCCTTTATCCCATTCCCCTACTATTTTCCTGTAAGTTAAGCAAGATTTCCCTACCTTATTGAGTGGGTATGTTATTCCCTCTTTGAGCCAGTTCTGATGAGAATAATGTTCACTCCCACCCCAGAACCTCCACTAATTTCCTCTTTACTATAAAAACTTATTCTTGCTTCTTTTATGATCAATAATTTACCCCATTACAACTCTCCCTTTGTCTTTCTTCCAGTTCATTCTTCTCTCTACCCCTAATTTTATTTTTTAAGATATCCTTGCGTATTCAACTCACACATGTGCCCTCTATCTAGATATGCTCCATCCATCTGCCCTAATAATAAGAAAATTCTCATGAGTTGCAAGTATCATCTTTCCATGTAGGAATGTAAACACTTTAATCTTTTAATACCCCTTATGATTTCTTTTTCTTGTTTACTTTGGTGAGGCAATTGGGGTTAAGTGACTTGCCCAGGGTCACTCACACAGCTGGTCAGTGTTAAGTATCTGAGGCCAGATTTTAAGTGAGGTCCTCCTGAATCTAGGGCCAATGCTCTATCCACTGTGCAACCTAGCTGCCCCTTGTTTAGTTTTTTTCTGCCTCTCTTGAGCCTTGTATTTGTAAGTCTAATTTTCTATTCATCTCAGGTCTTGTCATCAAGAATGCCTAAAAAGGGGGCAGCTAGGTGTCATAATGGATAAAGGACTGGCCCTGAATTCAGGAGGACATGAGTTCAAATTGGGCCTCAGACACTTGACACTAACTAGATGTGTGACCCTGGGCAAGTCACCTAACTCCTATTGCCCTGCAAAAACAAAAAACAAGAAATATTTGGGAGGTGAAGCTAGGTAGCACAGTAGATAAAGCACTGGCCCTGGACTCAGGAGGACCCGAGTTCAAATCTGAACTCAGACACTTGACACTCACTAGCTGTGTGACCTTGGGCAAGTCACTTAACCCCCATTGCCCTGAAAAAAATAAAAAGAATGACTAAAAAGGCCTCTCTTCCATTGAATGCCCATTTTCCCTGAAGGATGATGCTCAGTCTTGCTGGGTAGGTGATTCTTGGTTGTATTCTGAAATATTTTGCCCTCTGGAATATAATATTCCAAGTCCCCCAATCCCTTAATGTAGAAGATGCTAAATATTGTGCTGTGGTCCCACAATATTTGAATTTTTCTGCTTGCAATATTGTCCCCTTGATCTGAAAGCTCTGGCACTTGGCTATAATATCCATGGGCGTTTTAATTTTGAGATCCCTTTCAGGAGGTTGATTCTTTCAATTTCTATTTTGCCTTCTGGTTTTAGAATATCAGGGGAATTATCCCTGACAAATTATTGGAAGGTGATTTCTAAACTCTTTTTTGACTTCCATCTTTCTAATCAATAGTAAGTTAGATAATATTTTCATATGACTAGAAATGGTTTTCATTATTTCATCTGAAAACTGTTCATATCTCTTGATCATATATTAGTAGGAGAATAGCTCTTATTTTAATAAATTTAATCTAGTTCTCTATATTTTTGAGAAATAAGGCTTTTATAAGACAAGTAGTCCAATAATTTTCAAAAGTATCTCCCTAGATTTATTTTCTAGGCCCGTTGTTTTTCCATTGTAGTATTTCACATTGCCTTCTACTTTCTAAATTCTTTTGGTTTTATTTTATTGTTTCTTTATTTCCCATAAAGTTATTAGTTTCCATTTACTCAATCCGAATTTTTAAGGAGTTCTTTTCTTCAGTGAGATTTTTTCCACTCCTTTTCCATTTGGCCAATTTGGCTTGTCAAAGCATTCTTTTCTTCATTGGCTTTTTGTACCTCTTTTTTTTTTTTTTTTTTAGTGAGGCAATTGGGGTTAAGTGACACTTTTTGTACCTCTTTTACCATTTGACTTAGTATGTTTTTTTGACGTGTTATTTTCTTCATTATTTTTTGTCTCCTTTCCCAAGCTGTTGACTTTTTTCCCATGACTTTCTTGCATCACTCATTTCTTTTCCAATATTTCCTCTACCACTTACTTTATTTTCAAAGTTTTTTTGGAGCCTTTCAGTGGCCTGAGACCAATTCATATTTTTCTTGGAAGCTTTGGATATAGAAGCTTTGACTTGTTATCTTCTTCTGAGGGTGTGTTTTGATCTTCCTTGTTACTATAGTAACTTTCTAAGGTCCGAATCTTTTTTTCTGTTATTTGCTCATTTTTGAGCCTATTTCTTGACTTTTAATTATTTGTTAAAGTAGGGATCTGCTTCCAGAGTGGAACATGCATTGCCCCAAGTTTCAGAGAGTTTGTGCAGCTATTTTCAGAGATCCTTCTAGGTATTTGTTAATTTTCAGTTCTTCGAATTTGGTATGATTTAAGGAGAGGTATATTCACAACTCTCCTGGACTGTTCTCTGGTCTATAAATAACTACAAGCCTACTTTTCTGCCGTGGAACCATGAGAAGTATCCTGCTCTACTGTGGCTGCAAGCTTTGGTGTGCTAATGCTCCTTCCCACCTTGGGATTGCCATCCAAGATTGAGATCTGGATCCAAGTGTGGACAAAGCAATAGAGACCTGCCTCCGTGCTATCACTGTAATCTTCTTCTGGCCAATTGTTTGACCCCCTTCTCCTCTGAGTTGATTTTCAAAAGCACTTGCTGCTATAGCTGATTCAATGGCTCCCAAGGCTGGCTTCTTGTTTGCTGGGGTGGATCTGTACTGGCTATGACTGGGTTCCCCTCTCACATGGGTAGGACAGACCTTTCCTGCTGATCTTCTAAGTTGTCTTTGGCTGGAAAATTATTTCACTGTGTCTTTTTGTGGGTTCTACTGCTCCAGTAATTGTTATATGGTATTATTTGAAAGTATTTGAAGGAGTTTTTGGGGAGACCTTAGGTGAATCACTGCCTTTCCTCTGCCATCTTGGCTCTACTCCTTCATCAATAAATAGTTTAACCTTAATTAGTGCTTTATAATTAATTAGTCTTTAATGATTTCCTTATATTTCTTCTAGATCTCCAATATTGAGTTTTCCATTAAGTTCTGGTCTTTTTGTTTCAAATACCTAAAAATCTTCCAGATCATCAAATATCTATTTTTTTTCCTGTCAGGATTATACTCAATTTTGCTGGCTAAGACCTCATCTCCTTTCCTCTTCAAAATATGCTTTCCCAAAATGTACAGTTTTTAAGTGTAGAAGCTGCTAAATCTTGTGAAATCTTGATTTTTCCCCAGTATTTTTATTTAAATTGTTGTTGTTTTTATTGTTGCTTGTAACATTTTCTTTTTAGCCTGGGAATTTCAAAACTTGGCTAAGATATTCCTATAACTTTTCCTCCAAGGATATTTTTCAGGTTTTTAATGGTGTCATCTCTTGGAGGAGGGAGGGAAGAACAAAAAGACATTCATATGATCAGCTTTTGTATATTTGAAAGGAATGGCAAGTTGTGCGTAGTAAATTTGTAGTTTCATGTGTAATCATCTTTTTTGTTGTATTATGTTCTGGAAATGCTTGTTTTATTCCATAAATTAAAAAATAAAATTTAACAGTGATTTTAAAATTTGAAATAAAATAAAACTGCTTATCTCTGAATTTTTGTGGTTCTCCTCTTTCTTAAAGGTGTGGGGGCAGGAGTAACCTGTAGATAGCTAGGTAGTATAATGGACAGAATGCTGGGATTGGAGTCTGAAAGATTTGAGCTCAGATCAAGCCTCTGATGTTTACTAGCTGAATCACCTTGTGCAAGTCACTTTACCTCTATCTACCTCTGTTTCCTTATCTGTAAAATAGAAATAATAGTGGCACCCACCTCCCAAAGTTGTTAGGGAGATAATTTTCATAAAGTGTTTCACAGCCCTGATATTACTATCATTAACACATGGGTATTTAAGGCAACAACAACAAAACCAATTCTTTCTACATGATATAAGAAAAATAATACTGAATACCCACATAGAGCCATAAGCATTTGGAAATTTGCCATATACATGTTTATTGGACTAGAATGAAATCTCAATGAATACTCCAGTACTTTCATAGATTTTGGATTTCACGTCAAAAGAGTATTTTGAATTTATTTACAAAAATTGTTCATTTCCATTGCTCAAGTCAAGCAAAAATAAACCAAATTAAGTATGTTTAGATTACTAGCATTTTTTAATTGTAAGGGATTTACAAGTCATCTATCTCAACTTTATTTTAAGCATAAGGAAAGTAAGAAATGAAGGGATTTACACAAGATCACATAGCCTACTGGCTAGTTAGTCATCAAGCCTTTATTAAAATCCTACCATGTAAAGTGCAGGCTGATGCAAAGAAAGGAATAAGCAAACAAAAAAACCCCAACAGTCTCTGACATCAAAGAATTCACATTATAATGGGGGAGAGAAAATGAAAACAACTATGTCCAAGTAACTTGTATACAGGATAAAATGGATATAATCTCATACAGAACATACTAGCATTAAAGTGTATATGTGTGTTTCTGTGTGTGCTTGTGTTTGTGTTTGTGTGTGTGTGTGTATGTGTATGTGTAAAATGGTTAGGTCTGAATTTAGGAAAACCATTTTTGTGTCTAAATGGGGGATGGACTGGAATAGAGAGAGATTTACGACAGGTAGACCAACCAAAATTATATTTCAATTGTTCAGACATGAAGAAATGAAAGCTAACACCTGGTTTGGGACAGTATAAGAGGAGAAAAGGCGGTTTATTCAATAGATTGTGCAAACATGAAAAAGGCAAGGGAAAAAAGGATGATGGTATCCTCAAAAGTAATAGGGAATTTCAGAAATCAAAAAGCTTTGAGTGAAAAGATAATGAGTTCAGCTTGGAATATGTTGAGTTGAAGATGTCTACTTGACATCCAGTTTAAATAAGTTGTCTAATCAGCATTTGGACAGAGGTTTGCAATGTTGTATAGGAATTAGCAAAAAAAAAAAAAAAGAAAGAAAATAAAAACCAAAATGAACAAAAATTAAAAAGAAGGGTAAGAAAGCAAAATGGCTTTATGAATTGTATGACTTAAAAAATTGCCAAGGAAAGAAGGAAAGGGAAAGGGAAAGGAAAAAAAGGAAAATTATACCCAACTAAAAGCAGAATTGCAGAATAGCAGGGAAAGATAAAAAGGCTTTCTTAAATAAAAAATGCAAAGGAATACATGAAACCAATAGAATATGAAAAAAACCCAAGATGTCACTTCAAGAAAATTATATATCAAGAGAAAATGTTTCATGGAAAAATAGGCAAGATAAAAGACAAAAATGATAGACACTTAATAGAAGTAGAATATTTTAAGAAAAAGTGGCAACATTATCAAGAAGAAATATAAAGGGAAAACCTCAACATTACTGATAACCATGATTGTGTGTTTACTGATCTAGAGACAAGTATCTTAAATAATGAAGTCAAGTGGGGCGTAAGAAGTATTGCTAACAATAGGGCCAGTTGAGGTGATGGAATTATTACTAATCTATTTAAAATCTTAAAGGATGATGTTATTCAGGAGCTGCATTCAATATGGCAGCAAAATTGGAAATCTTAACAGTAGCAACTCAATTAAAAAAGATTGGGTTATGTCTCAATCCTAAAGAAGGATAGTGCCAAAGAATGTTCAAATTGCCAAACATCGGCTCACTTTATATTCCAGCAATAATATGCTTAAGGGGCAGCTAGGTGGTGCAGTGGAAAGAGCACGGGCCCTGGATTCAGGAGGACCTGAGCTCAAATCCGGCCTCAGACACTTAACACTTACTAGCTGTGTGACCCTGGGCAAGTCACTTAACCCCAATTGCCTCACTAAAAAAAAAAAAAAAAAAAGAATATGCTTAAAATTCTGCAAATTAGTGTTCAGTAATGTGTGGACTGAGAATTAGCAGAAGTGCAGGATGGTTTTTGAAGAGATAGATGAACTAGAAACCACATTGCCAACGTTTCCTGGATTATAGAGAAAACAAGGGAGTCCCAGAAGAACATCTACTTCTATTTCCTGATTACACTAAAAACTTTGTGTGGATTACAACAATGTGTGGCAAATCATCAAAGAAGGGAATATCAGATCACTTCACTTGTCAATGGGGCTGTGTGGAAAAGTTGTCAGGACACTGGAGGGGTGTGTGGCTATAGAACATATGCAATCCCATATAAGGCATGTTGGGATATAATTAAAGGAGTGGAAGACACTGGTTCTGCCCCAGGTATGCTTACAATCCAATACAAACCTTTCAAACCAATCTGGTTTTTGAAGTAAATCCACTGAACATCACTGTAGACCCAGAATGAGAAACTAGGAATTTAACTTTTCTATCAACTGTTTAGAGGACCTTGGGACAAGATCCTTATCTTCCTTGTGCCTCAGCTTCCTTTCCTTCAATGAAAAGGTCCATTCCAAAGCCAAAAGTCTAGAATT
The DNA here is from genome assembly GCF_019393635.1 of Dromiciops gliroides. NCBI lineage: Eukaryota > Metazoa > Chordata > Mammalia > Microbiotheria > Microbiotheriidae > Dromiciops > Dromiciops gliroides. Next base: position 213,136,208 of record NC_057861.1, read on the forward strand.
CAACTATACGAGTCACTAGAGATGTATAAGGAGTGAGTGCTATGCCTAAAAGGTTATTTTGGTATACTATGTAGCAGTATTATAATTGATATGCTTCTTTTACTTCTACTTTTATTCAGTATATGTGAGTTGTAGCACACTGGCACTATATGATGTGTGTACACATACAGACATTCTTCTAGTTATATGAACACAATCAACCTTATGGGAATAACCTGATGAGTATAAGGCATTGTGCTATGTACTGGTGATATATAGATATATTAATATAGATATACACATATATAAATATATACATATATGTAAATATACAGATATAAGTATATATGTCTGGATATTTATATTCTTATATGTATGCACATGTGCATGTGTGTGCATATGTGTGTACACATGTACATTTTTATGTGCATATGTGTATACTTATACCCATACATATACCCATATGTATGTATGTATGTATGTATGTATGTATGTATGTATGTATGTATGTGTGTATGTGTGTATGTGTGTATGTATGTACATATACGTATATATTCATGTAATATATGTCTTCACTGAATTTGTGATCTTGGATTAAGTCAAAATAAATTTATGTTTCTTCTAAGTGGTGTTTGGTCAAGCTACATTTTCTCTTTCTCTTTTTTTTTTTTGCCACTGGGCTAGAATTGCTAGAGTTCTAGACTTGGCATCAGGTAGATATGGGTTTGGGGTGGCTAGGTGGTACAGTGGATAGAACACTGGGCCTGGAGTCAGGAGGACCTGAATTAAACTGTGACCTCAGATATTTACTAGCTGTGTGACCCTGAGCAAGTCACTTAACCATGCTTACCTTAGTTTCCTGATCTTTTAAGTGAGCTAGAGAAGAAAATGGCAAACCATTCAAGTATCTTTGCTAAGGAAAACATAAATGGGCTAAGGAAGAGTGGAGCATGACTGAAAAACTGAACAACAAAGAAATTGTGTCCCAATCCTTCCTGCCTAAGAAACATGCTATTTGTGTGACCTTGAAAAGTAACTTAAGCATTCTGGGCCTCAATTTCTTCTATTACAAAATTAGATTTATTTTCAATAATCATTACGATCCTTTTGAGCATATCATTCACAATCCTATGATTCTTCAGTAAAATTACTTTCTATCATCTATTTAACTTAATCTAAAAAAACAGGTCTATAAACAATTATGTTAATTATGTCTTACCAATGCTGCCTTAATAACTAGTGAACTTGTTGCTGAGTCATTATTAATCTTTATTACAATATTCCCTAAAAATTATTAAATTAATTTCCCTGGCTAAGAAAAGGTAATCTCTAAAATTAGTACTGAGAATTAATTTTTTTCTGATACAATATTAACAATAAATGCCATTTAAAATATTTTAATATTTACATCTCTCTCTGTCTTACCCACCACTAAAAAGTTTCCATTTCTCCTGTTCCAACAATTTGTTGCTATTGGTTGTTGTTCATCCTTCATACTCAAATGGGACCAAAGACATAATGATGTTGAGGTCAAGGTACAATGCATTTGACTGTGGCTGATCAGTTCAATACAAGATCGGAAGGCTTTACCAGAGGTAGGGCACAAATAAACATTTGGGATTGAGATGTGTCTAGATTTGTCACCTCATGTTTCCTCTGTGCTACTGTGATTCTGCTTTGCTGATAGAGCACAGCTCCTTCTTTAGCATGGGCAAGTCATGCTGGACTGTCCTATGCCAGCATCTCCCATGTCTCACAATTGATACAAAAGTTCTTAGAGAAACCTAGAGAATGTTCTTGTATCACTTCTTCTGAGAGTCATATGAATGCTTGTCTTATGAGTTTTTGTGAGTCTTTTAGCTAAACACATTTTTGGCATTTGGGCTACATAGCCTCCCATTAAAGGTTTGCTCTCTGCAGTAGAGTTTGAATGCTTGGCAGTTTAGTTTGAGAAAGCTTCCCACTGTCCAGTACCTTATCATACTAAGTGATCTTCAGAATCTTCTTAACACATTCAAATGGAAATAAGTTAATTTAGTAGCATGGTACCCATAGACTGTGCAGTTTTCACAGACATAAAACGATGAGGTCTTTACAATAGTTCTGTAGACCTTCAGTTTGTTAGGCAACCTAAAACCTTTCCCACTCTTTCTTTTGGAGCATCCCAAACAGTGAGCTACTAGTAGCAATGCATGTTTCAACCCCATTATCAATGTGTACACAAAACACAGCCTTCAATATTTCTCCATTTACTGTAGACAATAGTTCCACATATGGCTGGTGCAGTGATAGTAGAAAACTTCTATTTTCCTGGTGTTGATTTTCAGGCCATAATTAGCACAAGTGGCAGGGAATCAATCATCCACTCTCCTGCATTTCAGACTCAGAGGCTACAGTGACTTTACAATCTTGTGCAAACCAAAGGTCATCTACCAACTTCATTTTAGGCTTGGCTTGTAGCCTTTTCAAGCAAAACAGTTTACCATCAGTGTGGCAGCTGACCTTGATTCCATTTTCATCATCATAGGAGGAAAACATCATACTAAAAATCATGGGAGCAAGCACACAGCTCTGATTCACTCCACTGGTGTCAGAAAGCATGAAAACCTTGTCCTTTATCCAAAACTTGTGTGTGAGCATGCCATCATAAAATTGGAGTATGGAGCTGCCTAGGCAACAGAATTTCACCCTGAGATTCCAGTCCTGACAGCTAACCTTGGTAAGGTTGATGAATGTTTTGCATAAACATCTATTCTGCTCCTGAAATTCCTCCTGGACTTGTCAGGCAGAAAACACTGTGCTAAACATGCCTTGGCCCTTACTGAAGCCACACTGGCCCTTCCCAGTGAAGGATCAGCTTATTAAGGGAAACTCTGGTAAGAATCTTGCTAGCAGTGACTAAGAGAGAGAACTCCTGAGATTGTCTCAGGACATTCTATTTCCTTTTCATTTGTGGAAATGCACATTGGAGGAGTTTTTAATCTCTTAGGGGATAATCTCCTTTTGTCATATAGCCCAGAAGATTTCAGTCTGTTTTTGTTTGAACAATGCATAATAGATCTCTGCTGGAATATAATCAGCAACAGATGCTTTGCCACATGAGAGAAGCTTAATTGTATTCAATGGCTCTTCTTCATTTTGAAGTTTAGTTTGAGAGAGATTGACTCCAACTTGACTTATACAGTTAATGGCTTCAGTTGATGATGGCTTGTTGAAAACACTATGGAAGTGTTCAGCCCATCTTTCTGGGATCATGTGCTTATCACTGACCAGAGTGCTTTTATCAGTGCTGAATAGTTGAGATACACTAGAGGTCTTTGGCTAATAAATTGCCTTCGGAGCAACATAAAAGCAGGTTGGATTTTTTACCAGTATGAAATTCAATCTCATTTGCCTTCTTGTTGAGCCAAGAATCCTGCATCTCTGGAAGCTTGGTCTGTACTTTACTTTGGTTGGAGTAAAATAATACCTTCTTAGAGACACTGGTGATTGGTCCTGCTGGTAAACATTCTAGAGTTCTCATTTTTTCATTTAGCAGCCTCTGAATTTCCCCATAATTTTCTCCAAATTAATCTTTAGGTTTGCAGGTTTTCTGTCCCAGAGCAGGAAATGTAATGCTGTACACCAAGTCTCTGAAGGCTACCCACTCCTTTTGCTGCTTCATCATTATTAACTTTGTGCTAATGTATGAATAGTTTTCCCTCCAAACTGTTCATACATGGCCAAGTGTTCTAATCTGTTGAGTCTCCTGCCAGTCATTTTGCTTTGGAGCCACTCCTTTTCTTGTGTGCCACACATCAGCTTAGTCACTTTCACATCCTGCCTGTCTCATCTCCTTAGAATGACATAGTCTATTAAATGCCAGTACTTGTTGCTAGGGTACAGCCTAGATATTTTGTTGTGTTTAGGTAAATGGAAGGCAGTGTTGATGTTGAGAAGATCATGAGATTCACAAGTACTCAGTAGTAAGAGACCATTGCTTTTGTTGTTTCTGAATCCATTCCTCCCAAGGGCTCCCTGCCATTTCTGATAGTTTGTGCTTAATATGGTATTAAATTCACCTAAAATTACAAGTTTGTCTTCTTTTAGCACATTAATGATGAGGGTGTCTAGTTCCTCATTAATACCTTGACCTTATCAGATCATGTTGGGAGTATATGCCCTGATGATGGTGGCATGGCACTTTCCTGAAAGGGATGGCTATATTGCCATGAACCTATCATTTACTTCTGTGAGAATCAGAGTGCCACCCCTGTGCTGAGAAAGACATTGTGAGAACCAGAGTAATGCCCTCCTGAGGAGAAAGCATGTGACTAGCATCCAGAAGTTAAATCTATTCATAGAAACATTACATCTATTCATAAATCCACATGTAAGTGATGTCAATCAATGATACCAGCCAATTAGCTTGGAGCTGTGTGTGGGAACTGCCCCTCTTATAGTTCTGCAGGGAACTTTTGCTCTAGGAGAAGGGGCAATATTCTTTATTCTTTTCGGTTGGAGGTTGTGGTAGCTGCGGCAGGGCCAGGGTATCTAGGCTTCTTCTTTTGGAACTCCACGTGTCCTTCCTCTCTCTTTTGCTAACTTCTCATATACTTTAATAAATGCTTAATGCCCAAAGACTGGTGCTAGAAGCTTCTAATTTAAGGCAACCACACATTAGATTTTAGTCATAACAGTTAGATTTTTAACATAACCCTCCCTTTGGGAGGAATATGAGCTTGCTAACTAGATTTGATCTGATTGCAAAACATATTCTGTGATGGTTTTCATCACAGCAGACAATCCAGAAAAATTTGTTTCCAGCTCTAACTTCAGTAAGTTGGCCTTCATTCACAGGCCTTATTTCAATTGGGAACTGATATTTTGATACAATCCTTGATTTTTATCACAACAAAAGCCATTCATCTTTCAGGTCTCCTGGATTTTCTGTTGTCCATGATCATGCACACATTCAGCGTAACAGTGTGGGTGGAATCAAACTTCATGAAGATGTTTGTAATTTATTTTTTGTTTCAACCCCAGAGTGGGATCCCTACCTAATATAGGAAGCAAACTAGGTTTGGGTGAATCAGGGAATTTTGGGGGCACCTTTTCTAGCCTCTTCCTCATGGAAGGAGGTGAGCAGTACAGTTCTTTATAAATAAATACTGGAGGGGGCATCTAAGTGGCACAATGGACCTGAGTTCAAATCTGGCCTTACACACTTGACACTTACTATCTGTGTGACTCTGGGCAAGTCACTTAACCCTCATTGCCCTGCAAAATATACATATATACACACATATATACATATGTATATATGTATGTATGAATGCACGTATATATGTATATGTGTGTTTGTGTATAAAGATATGGATATGGATATGGATGTGGATGTGGATATGGATATGGATATGGATATAGATATAGATATAGATATAGTTATAGATATAGATATAGATATAGATATAGATATAGATATAGATATAGATATAGATATAGATATAGATATAGATATAGATATAGATATAGATATATCCTAATTCTATCTCTTCCTTTTACACCCATTGTTCCTATTTTTATCCTCTGGGGTTAAGCACAAGCACAATTTCATCTTCCTGTGAAAACCTTTCAGATATTTGAAGAGAACAATAATTTCCCATTTAAGTTTTTTCTTCTCCAGGTTAAATATTCAACCAATCTTCATATGTCAGGGTCTCAATGACTCTTACCACCTTGGCTGGCATCCAACATCTAGACATTTTCCAGTTAATGCCATTCCTTAAAATTCAATACAACACTCATCATTGTGAAATTAAAGGTATCAGTACTGTGTATGCATATACCTACAGAAAAACAAACAAATAACACATTTTTCTTTCTTTTTAATGGGAATAATGTTTCCATAATTGTCTATATTACCCTTATGAAGTAGCTCGTGCTCTGGGAAACTGGTGCATTGTCTTTCCTCTTCGTTCCCTGTAACAGTTGATTGAAAACAGTAAGAACAAAGCAGGGAGCTCTGGCCCATGAATTATTGTATGTCTTTTGTTCTGTAATCTGCTATCATAAGAACAGATTTGGGGAGGGATGTATATAGAATTTGACTTCAAACTCCCACAAGAGATTTTGATGATAATTATTTTTTCAGCATTAGCTGTATTTGTTCACTTCAGATTATTTTAATGAGGTTGAATCAGCTATTGTGCCTTTTTGTATGTTTTTTTTTTAATTCCATCTTTAAGCTTTTGTTTTAACAAAGAAAGAGAATAGAAGACAATAAATTTCAAATTAAAAAGAGGAAATGGATGCTTGGGAAAATGCAGAAATTTAAATTCAGAGGTCTCTTTTGCAGATAGGTACTTTGAGATTTTTATAAATTCCCATTTATAGGCCACAATTTTCATAACCCTCCACCTACTTAATGATTCAGGGTAACTATCTGTGAATTACACTTGAATTCATGTAGCTGGTTAATAATAGATCCAGATTCCAAGATAAAGATATTACAAGGAGGACAATGAGAACTAGTTTAACCATAAACATTTGGATGACAGTAGCCAATGACCTCCAAACAGAATTGACTGCATAAAATCTGCTTTTGATCTCACATTAATTTGAGATGCAATAAAGCCATACAAGAGTGAGAGAATCGTGCTAAATGTTATCTGTCATAAACAAGGATTAAACATAAAGAGAAAATAGCATGTAAAGGGATGGAAAAGGAGAAACTTTGAGAATTCCAAAGCAGTAGATTGAATACAAGTAAGGATGAGGAGAGTATAATGTAGTAAAAAAATTTCAGAGATATTTTAGCTTTTAAATTAAGGAACACATTCAGTCCAGTGCGCTTTTATAAGTCTGAAAAATAGTTACATTAATAGCCCAACATCTATAAAAATCAAAAGTCTGCAAAATTATTCACTTACCATGCATATTGAATATTAATAACATCAAGTAGTATAGTTTATTAACCTTTTACATTAATGGTCAGAAATGAAACATACTGGGAACAAATGCATGACAGAAGGGGAAAATGTTTCTGACGGCTATTGGGCTTCATTTGACAGTTAATAAAAGCCATCAAGTACATATTATGTTAGATTAGCCAAGATCTGGATTCCATATGACAAGTCATTATTATTAAAGGCAAGTGGAGGGTATTTTCAAATACACCCTGGAGTGAGGCATGTTAAAATACGGATGGCACACTCTTGAATGTCAAGGACGTTTAGTGCAGTGTGTAATGGAAAACTACATGTAATATGCAGTTTGGGAACTATTTTGTGTACCTCTGAAGACCTCAAAGCATTACACTGAATGTTTTATTGAAATCTATGACACTCTGCTGTAGGTCCAAGTATATAACAAATATTTATGGACAATCACAATTTCAATAAGAGAATATACTGGAACACCTTTCTGGTAATGGTTGGAAAATGACTAAACATAATCTTTGTCAGCACATATGGTTTTTTCTTTAACTATTCATATTTTTGACTGCTCACCCAGGTTTTTCATTTTTTGTATCTTTTAATGGATGAATGTTAGTTTATAATCCATTGGTATGTTAAACTATTTCAGCATATTAATTGATAACCTTTACTACTATGTTAGTACATCTACCTGAGCATGATTTTTATGACCAGAATATGAACTTAATGTTAGAAAGAATAGTCTATTTATGTGTCTGATATCAGATGAACATTTTCCTTTAAATAATAATAATAATAATAATAATAGCTAATGTTTCTATAGCACTTTAAATTTTGCAAAATACTTTAGCAATATTATCTCATTTGATTCACGGCAGTAGTATTTGTTGATAATAGCTAATATATATACATATATATATAATACTTATTCTGTATGAAGCATTTTATAATTATTTCATTTGATCCTCAGAGAAGCAGGGAGATAGGTGCTATTATTAACCCCATTTTAGGGTGAGGAAACTGAAGCAGATAGAAGTTAAGTGACTTGCCCAAGGTAACAAAGGGTAGATTTGAGCACAATTTTTTCTTGAATCCAAGCCCACCACTTTATCCACTGTGCCATCTAACTACCTTTTACTTACAGCAACCTTTGTTTTAAAATCCTTTTAATATGATGTTTTGCCAACTTAATTAGATTTGGTCAGGACATAATATTCCCTGTCCTAACAACATTTTTTTCATTATTCTCTGATGATCTCTTATTAAATAATAAAAATTTTAGTTACCTTGCTAAGTATATAACATACAGTTGACATGCTAGGTTAGATGAAAATTTTAAAAATAAAATTAAATGTGCAAAGCAGAATACTATTTGTGCTCATTAATAACATTCTCATACTCTATAATACTATCCTATTTACAATCATGTGATACCTCGTCAAGTACCTCTCCTTACTGGGATTTTTAAGTAACATGATAGCAGAGACTTTTTTGATTTGTCTTTGAATTTACAGTGTCTTAAATGCAGTAGGAATACATTTATTGAAGGAATGATCTATAGTGTGTATTAGAGTGACAGAATCAAAGAACTATAAAATTTCAGAGTTGGAAGGGGAGCACTTTGAACTAGTTTTCATGACCTTCTGGTAATGTTTAAATTCATTAATTGCTATTGCAGTCCATTCTACTTATGAAGAGTCCTGATTTCATCACAAGTAAATATACCTTTGTAGAACTGTCATCTATATTTTCTAGTCATAGGCTGTGACCTAAGTATGCCCATGTGCCATGAAAAGGAAGGGAAGGGGGCAGCTAGGTGGCACAGTGGATAGAGCACCAGCCCTGGAGTCAGGAGGACCTGAGTTCAAATCTGGCCTCAGACACTTGACACTTACTAGCTGTGTGACCCTGGGCAGGTCACTTAACCCCAATTGTTTCACCCAAAAAGAAAAAGAAAAGAAAAGGAAGGGAAAAAAGTCAATGTTAATGTCAATGGCAATATGTGCTAATAAACCTTCTTTGCAAGCCTGTTTTTCTACATCTTATCTTTGTGACTAAGCAGAATGTCTATTCTCTCTTCAAAATGACAACTGACTAAATAGTTAAGGATAACTGTTATGTTCACATAATTTTCTGTTCTCCAGCATTAATGTACTATTTTCTTACAAAAGATTTCTATATTGTGAGAGGGTTTTTTTGTTTGTTTGTTTGTTTTGGGTTTTGTTTTTTAATTGGGATTTATAAACCCATGAGGGATCTATGGTCAGAGATCAGGGGTTCTATGAACTTGGATGGGAAAAAGCATGTATATGTATATGTATATGTTTATGTATATGTGCATGTATATGTATGTGTGTATATATACACATTATATATAAATTTTCATTAATTTCTGACTGAATTTCAGCATTTCCTTCAATTATTTAAAAATATTGTTCTTACAAGGGGTCCATATTCTTCACTGATTCAAACTCTAAAAGTGGTCTATAAGACCCCTTTCTCCTGACCAAAAAAAAAAAAAAAACCGTCAACCATTGATATATAACTTGGTTCTAAAGCCTTTAACAGTCCCCATTTTCTTCTAGACATCCTGGATCTTGTCAATAATTTTTCTAAACTACAGTGCCTCAAAACTAGCAAAACAAACCAGTGAAGTCCTAACCAGGGCAGGATACACAGTGGCTCTATCACATTTTTTTAACCTTGATACTATAGCCCTCTAAGGCAGTCTAATATAACATCATTTTGCCTTTTCATTGTGGGGGATGCATAAGGGAGGGGAGTTCCATTATATACTTAACTTGTAGACTAGTAAATGATTAAAAATCTGAGTTTGCTTGTTTTTTGTATTGTTTTGCTTTTTTCACAGAAGTTGGTTATTGCCCATTTTGTATTTTAAACCAAAATGTAGGTTTCTATATTTATCTCAGTTAAATGTAACCTATTCAATTTGACATCATTCTAGGCTGGTGAAAATGTTTTAGTCTCTCTTTCTGTCATCTCTGTTAACTATCCCTCCCAACTTTGTTTCATCTGAATATTGATAATTATATTTTTATCTAAAACATTGATTAAAATTTTGGCTAGCGGGGCAGCTAGGTGGCGCAGTGGATAGAGCACCAGCCCTGAAGTCAGGAGGACCTGAGTTCAAATCCGGCCTCAGACACTTAACACTTACTAGCTGTGTGACCCTAGGCAATTCACTTGACCCCAATTGCCTCACACACACACACAAAAATTTGGCTAGCTAGTGTCAAGGACAGAACTCTGTAAAACTGTCCTAAATGCATTCTTCCAAACTGACATTGGGCTATTGTAATTCAACCAGTTTCAACCCATCTTTCATCTTTACCTTCTCAAGACAGTTTATTTTTTTTTGTTTCCCTCAGATTTCCTTACTAGACTTACATTAACTCATTCTTGATAATATCATTAAATATTTTTGCGACACTCCTCCATTTTCTTGCTCTTGTTCCAATTTCTGTACATTTTAACAAGTTTTTTTGTGACAACTATGAAGACACATTTGTTTCTTGAAATAACTCCCCCCTTTTCTTCCTCATTACAACAGTTCTTAATGTCTCATCTCTTTTTCATGATTTTTTTTTCTCTGTAGAATATTAGTTGATGGAATCCTACATAAATCCATTTGAAATCAACTCACCTAAAACTTAGAGGATGCCATATAATTTCTAACTTTTCCTTCCCTCTGTCACAAACTCAAAAATTGTCCTTTCCTCACTTCAAATTTTTCCATTATTTCACCCCAGCCTCTGAATTGGATCCAAAATTGAACTTCTTACCCAATTCAGTTGAATTTACCTGGAGGTATACTTAGCTCCCTTGTTTTTCATATATATAAAAAGTACACGCACACACACACACACACACACACACATATATATATATATGAATATATACACATACATACAAACATACATATATATTATAAATATATTGTATATTTATATTATATAATATATATTTTTATATATGTATTTGTCAGCAAACCTGGAATACGTTCATATTAGAGCAAAAAAGCAAAAACATTTCTATTGGTTTTTAAATTTAGTCATTTAATATTTAGTCATTTTCTGTTACATGCCCACCTTAGCTGGGAATCAAGAGACAAGAGCATTTGAAGAATAACAATTTCAAATAGGCAGAAATTGGATTTCTCTAGGCAATTCAATTTGTTTGCAATAACCCAAACCCCAAATAAAGCTTTAGAGTCACATCGCTTGAACAAAAGTTTCTAGGTTCTAGGCTTCTAGGTTCTTCTGATGTATTTAATCATACTCTGGGCATTTTAATGAATTACTGTCTGCTTCCCAAAGGAATCCTCTTTTTGACTTTCTTATTTCTGTCATTCAATGGTATTTACCCAATAACCCTTAGACAAACCATCAATGTTACCTATGATTCTTCCTTCTCTTTTACCTGCTACATTCAATCCTACAATCAAGTCTTGTAATTCTACGCATTATATTCTTCCAAATCTCTGTTCTGATTTTTGTTTCTAGTACCACCACCTTAGGGCAGGTCTTTATTACTTCTTTGTTATACTACACTAAACCTCATAATTGACCTCTTAATTTCTAGTATTTTGCTATTCAATACATTCTTCATTCTATTGCCAGAATAATCTACCATATACATACATATAATATAATGAATGGCTCTTAATTATCTATTAAGACAGAATTTTTTTTTAAATTATTAAGCCCTCTTCAACCTGACATCTCTCTATCTCATAGGGTTATCACACAATTGCCTTTGAAAAACAATTCATTCCAGTCATTCCTGTCTTTTGTTGTTGTTCCTATTCTTTTATCCACAGGGATTTTGCTCATGCCATTCTATGTGCTTGAAATGCCAAATTAGCACCATTGGTATCAGTGTTTGGCAAGTCCTTTTTGGGCTACTTATCCATCTTTGGTGTCCCCCTTTCACCCATTTCTCACCTGTGTCTCTAAGAAGATTCAAGAATTGCAGCTATCATACCCCAGAAAAACCACTTTGACAGGCAAAACCAGGTTTACCAGAACTTCGACATGCCTCAAACCCATCAGTGAATTAGGGGGATGTCTACAGAAAGCATTCCACTGGCAGAATGAGCAGATGAGAACAATTTGTTCTAAAGGCCATGGGGGTGGTTGAAGCAAATACTATGAAACACTTTGCACTTGGTTAGATATCCAAAACACCAGAGGACATCCTAGGCCATAACCAATCTTCTTGGCTTTTGTCTTACCCCAGAACTTTAATGATTCTGCAAAAGAATGTGAGACTGATGACTTTGTGAAATTCTGCCTCACTTAAAACCACTTCACCCACTACTATGGAAGGTCCTTGATTCTCCAAAATATTTTTTCTAATTTATTCAATCAGACATTATATTTTAACACTGTTTATGTCAGTATAACATATTCTTTGTACTTGTTTATGTGAATATAACATATTTTACAATGATAAATCCACAAATATTTGTTCAATGTCTACTATATACCAAAAACTATGCTAAGAAATAGAGATATAATGACAAAATGAATAAGGTAAAATGTTGCTTAATTTTAGCATTTTCATGTGTAAAGAATTGATTGTTATTTGAGGTTTTTATGACCCCATGTTTTGGATAGAATTAAAAAAAAAAACCTCGACATGCACTGGCCTGGGTCTCTGCAAACCACACAGTGCTCCTCCCACTGGTTGTAGCTGTTGCCATGAAGCTGGCGCCTCACGTATGTCATTACCACTCGCTGATGCCTACATGGGCCTGGCTAGATTATAGTGATTGGAAGCCTAGTGAGGGCAGTCATGTGACTGTCAAAGCAGTCAGCCAATTGGTTGGGGAATGTGTGGGGTGTGCTGGGAAGAAGGGAGCTTTTTCCAGCATTCTAGCTGGAAGCTGGAAAGTGAGAGGAAGCTGCTGTGTGTTCTCAGCTAATTCCTGGGTGGTGGTATTATTCATTCAGGTTGTGTAATTTCCCTTTCCCCATTTTATTTCCTTTCCCTTGATCCTGTTTGTGTGTGTGTTTTTTTTTTTAATTCGGTCTTGTTAAATAAATCTTGTTCTGTTTTGAGGGAGGCTGACGGTCTCCTTCCTTGCCCCAATATTGCGGCGAGCTGCTTAGCTAACACTCCCCAATTAAAAATTGGTCCCCACACATGGATCCTTCATTTCACTAATGAGGGTCCTATATATGCATCTATACATATCTTACACCCACTGTATGTATATACACATATATACATCCACATAAATATACACTACATCTATAACATCACATATAATTATATGTGATAAATGATTTTATTATAAGTTTATATAAAAAGTACACATATATGTATAGAATCATGTAAGTATACACACATATATAAAGTTTCCAAAATGGGAGGGTATATGGATAGAAAGATAAATAGAAGGATATAGACACATACGTAGACATATATGCATATATATATATAAATACACACACACACATATATGTATATATATATATGTTTACACACATTGTATAAAATTACCAAAATGGGGGATCATCTCTAATATACATCAGACTTTTTGTACAAAGAAATATTGAATCTCTATCAGCTATTGCTATATTTATTACTCCTATATAGTTGAATAAGACTAATAAAGAATAGGGTAGGCCTTCTTAAACTTTTTCTACTCACAACCCCTTTTTGCCCAATAAATTTTTGTTCAACCCTGGGTATATAGGTATAAAATAGGTATATATTACCTTTTACTGTTGCCAATTTTTTCACAACCCCCACATTCAGTTAAGTGACCCCATATGGGGTCGTGACTCACAGTTTAAGAAGTTAGGGTTTAGGGGATCAAAAGCATGACATCAAAGAACTGGTGGAACAAATTGATATGTAGGTATCTTAATTTATTGGGACCTTAGTTTCATCCACTTATAAGATAGTATAACAAGTGTTAGGTCTGGAATCAGAAAGACCTGGGTTTTAGTCCTGCTTTAAATACTTACTATCTGTGTGTACCTGAGCAAATCATTAAACTCTATAATCTTTAATTTCCTCATCTATACAATTAAAGAGTTGGTTTTTGATGACCACTATGGTATCTTCCAACCCTAATTCTGTGATCCTCTGATTCACATCTTGAGTTAAGATACTAAATCTCTCACTTACTACTGTGATGATTAAAAGGTTCAAAAGACATAGTTTCTTAGTAATTTAATCATTTTATTAATAAGGCCAGCACATTATTAATAAAAGGATGGTCATTTGGCCATCTCTTAAACCAAAGACCTGTAATGGTTATTGACTCATAGTTTATATGTATTTCCAAGAGTAGATATGATTATATTAAGATGAGGTTCTTTGGGTAAGTTTGACCTGTGTCACATAAATCATGATTAATGGAGACATAAATTTCAATATAAGTTTTTTGAGACAAAAAAGAAAATCAACACTTTTCCAGACCTATCTGAGAAAACAAAATGAGCAGGAATACACCCATTAGCCCAAACTTAGATTTATTTTTTTAAATTTTTTAACTGTCAAGATCTTAGCCTGGGTAAATCTTTAAGAGAGATTTCCCACACTGGTTGGTTTCTGGATGAGAAAGTAGAAAAGGAGAAAAAAACGTTTGTCCTAATACATTAATTATTTATTAAGTATAAAAGAGACATTAATTTATCACACTACTTCTGTGACTTTGGGCAATTTACCCAACTACTCAGGTTCATTTATAAAATAAAATAATTGGCCTAAATTATCTCAATTGTCTCTTCATTCTCTAAATACAGAATCCTCTGATCCTAGGAGTATATGATATCTAAGGTCCCTTACAATTCAAAATTTCCATGACCGTTTAACTAAAATCTTGGGACTTTAATAAGCCTTGGAAACAATTCAGAATTCTAAAACTCTTTGTGATATGTTGTGCCTTCAACTTAGGAGGAAAATCAAGCTGAAAGATCCCAGAATGGTTGATTGTTTTAGACATAAAATGGTATAATTACTCATAGTGAATGGCCTCTTGGAATATTTTGCTCTATGTCACAGAAAAACATTCAGTCCTCTAATCAGAAAGCACACGTACTTACTTGTATGTGTTGCAATTGATGTCAACATATTTTGTAATGTCCCATAACAAGCTGTAATCTTAAATTCATTGTTTCTCATTCTGGAGTCACCCTTTCTTTTAATTTGTTGATGAAAAGAGATGGATTCAAATGGAATGTTGATAGTAAAGACTCAGGTCATAAAATGCCTCATTTACATATCACATAGAATATTTGTTTTCTGTTTTGCGGAATGTAACTGAAGTTAATATGACATTATTCTCTGGTGCAATAGAAGCCACACACTACACTGATTAGCACAATAGTAAATTCATCAGATTTTAGTTAACACTGATGAGCAAAGGCAGACAAATATGCTGAATCAATTTATGAAATGTTAAAGAGGACTTTATCTACCTCGATTTTGACTCAAGGACTTAAAAAAATCAGCACTCAGGAAGCTAATGGAAGCATGAATTTTATAGCTATGCAGTACAGAAAGCAGACAAAAATGAAAGCAAAACATGCACATCCTATATGACAACACAGAGATTTAGCTATGTAGAGCCAGGGACATTCCCCCAGGAATGACAGGTACAGTGGTAAAATCTCAATAGAAGTACATACTCAAAGTTGGATCTTATGCCTTAAAGGTGAGTTTGATTAAGATAGACAATCCAAACTTTTCTGGATGTGAGATAGGGCATTCTGGATCAGACTTGAAAGTTGTAGTGTATTTATCAATACCAGACTAAGATAGAAGAATTTCCTAATTGCCATGGGAAATTAGATGAAGTTTAGACAAAGAAGAATGTTCCCATATACAAAGAGAATTGTTCAAAGATTGCAGGTAAAACTGGGAATTCTGTAACTGAGTCAGTCAGTCTAAATCAGACCTGCAAAATAAGCTGATAATAATATGCCAAGATCATGCTCCCTCTTTACCTCCCCCTCACAGTATCCTGGGGATCCTTCAAAACACAGCTTAGCTATCACTGCCTACATAATAATAACTATAATGAACCTTTATATGGTACCTACTATGTGCTGGGCATGATACAAGGTGATTACCATCTTTATCCTATTTGATCCTCACAGTAATCCCGCATGAGAGGTGTTTCTATTATTCCCATTTCACAGATAAAGAAACTGAGGCGAACAGGAGTTACGTGACTTGCCCAGGGTTACCGAGTTAGTAAGTGTCTGAGTCCCGATTTAAACTCTGGTCTTACTGATTCGAGGCTCAGAACTCTATACACTGAAACATGTACCTAGCACTTTTTTTTAATTATCCTCACCACCTAGCAGGTAGCTGGCATGTAGTAGGTACTTATTAAAGGCCTATTGAATGTTAATTGATCATTTATTGTTACTAGAGAAGAAACTGAAAAATCTGAATGTAACCCTGTGATGCAGGGGTTTTCAGAGCTCAATCACATGACCCAGTCAGTATAGACACGTGGATTTGATTGCATTCCATTCATTTGATTCCCTTCCACATGAGCCTGAACTCTAGTCAAGAGCTGGGCTCAGTGCATTTCTTTCCCTGGTATCTTATGATTGGTTTCACTGAGCAACGTTTTTTAATCAGTTTGGAGAGAAAATACTGCAGTGATGGAGAGGAAGAAGGCAGGAGCAGTTGGTGTCCAGAGTCTGATCCAAAAAGGAAGCAGCTAAAAGCAAGATGTTCTTGTATGTAGACAAGTAAAAAAATGATAGATACAAGTAGGCAGAAGGGCAGGCCTTGCTCTCCAGGAGCTCATAGTCTAAAGTGGGAGGGGGAAGGGGAAGCACATTTATTAAGTACCTACTGTGTGCCAGGCACACTGCTAAACCCTTTACAAATATTATCTCCTTTTATCTTCACAACAGCCCTGGGAGTTAAATGCTTTTATTATTTCCATTTTACAGGCAAAAAGAGGTTAAGTGACTTGCCCAAGGTCCCACAGCTATTAAGTGTCTGGGGCCAGATTTGAACTTGAATCTTCTTGAATCCAGGGCTATTGCTGTAGCTTCCTCTAGACAACATACAGACAATATAGAGAAAGAATTAGAGATAACCAAGAGGAGGGAGGTATTAACATTAAGGGGAATCAGCACAGGCTTCCTGAAAAAGGTGGGGTTGTACCTCAGGATTAAAAGGAGACAGGAGGTCAAAATGAAGAGGGAAGGCATTTCATAGCATGGGGCTCAACCAGCACAAATACTGGGAGTTGGGAGATGGGGTGTCTTTTTTATTTATTTATTTATTTATTTAGGTGAGGCAATTGGGATTAAGTGACTTGCCCAGGGTCACACAGGTAGTAAGTGTCAAGTGTCTGAGGCCCTATTTCAACTCAGGTCATCCAGAATCCAGGAACAGTGCTTTATCCACTGCACAACCTAGCTGCTCCGACGGTGTGTCTTATATGAGAAACAGCCAAAAGGCCATTGTCAACTGGTCACAAAGTGTGAGAGGGAGAAATTTCAGTGTAAGAAGGCCAGAGTGATCACAAAGGTTCAGACTATAAAGGACTTTAAAAGTCAGAGGACTTAACATGGGATGCTAGAGGCAATAGGGAGCTACTGCTGTTTATTGACAATATCTGAGGAGAACACAACTGCAGCTCAATAAGATATGATGGAATAAAATTTAAGCATTTACTAATTGCACAGAAGTGTGATGGGTAAAATATACTTGATGGCAAATCATGTCCATACATTAAAAAACAAATGTAAAACACAAAAGACCAAAATCCTTCCACTCACAGAAGTCAGCATCTAAGCAGGCAAGCCACGGACATGGCAAGCCATGTACACATGGCCCCCACAGTTGTGTGGAATGCATCCAGAATAGCCACAAGGTGATGTGGGAGGGACTTAGCAGCTTGAGAATACAGACCACATAGAAAAGGATGCTTGATGGGAACCAGAGATTCTGAGGGATGGTGAGGAAGAGGAAATGTAATCCAGGCATGGAACTGGGAGGGGAGTCTCTTGTCTGCAAACCCATCAGAGGATCCATCTAGAAGGACATGAGGGAACAGATAACAGAGGAAAGCAAGCTTGGGGATGAGTTGTAAGGGGCTATAAATGTCCACTGAGAAGCTGGTGTTTGGATGTTAAGGTGATAGGGACTGATAAGGTCATTGTGATGTTTAAAATCTAATGTGTGGATGGGGCAGCTAGGTGGCACAGTGGATAGAGCACCAGCCTAGATTCAGGAGGACCTGAGTTCAAATCCAGCTTCAGATACTTTAAACTTCCTGGCTGAGTGACCCTGAGCAAGTCACTTAACCCCAATTGCCTCACCAGAAACAAAAAAAAAGTACAGAAAGAAAAGCCTATCTCACTTAGGACTCAGACTGACCACCTTTTTCTCTTTTCCTTTCTGCCACCACCCTGAAGTTTCAGAACCAAAAAGACCAGTGCCAAGAAACCAGCCTCACTTCCTACTTCCTGGCCTCTCCCCGTAAAGGGAAGGTCCTTCAAGATGATTGCTTGAGGGTGGTCTTGTGTTGATATTATAGTCCACAGGCTCTGAGAACAACACTCCACTCAGGGCTGGGCAGGTGTGGTCTTGATTTAATCAACCTTAATTAGGTTCTCAGTCAGTCTCACCCAATTCAATCAATTCCAAATCAATCTTCAGGTGGGGCCCGTGGGCGTCTGCCAAATCCCATTATTTTCTCACAGTCAGGAAGGAGCTGTAGAGACATGCGTTTGGTAGCTGTATGAAGACAGGAAGAGACTGTAGGCAAGAAGGGAGGTCACTTTGGTGAAGGGCAAGGGCAGAGAAGGCAGAAAAGAAATCACTTTTCTCTTCAGAGGTTGATGTTTGGAAGAAGGTGAGTTAGACGAGGAAGGGTGAGTCAGGGAATCCTGAAGTAGGTATGAGTATATACAGCTACTGCAGTTGACTAAGCTTCTCATCCAATGAGTAGTCAAAATTGTGTGCAGGCTCAGAATGACTAAAGTCGTTGGAAAGATACATGCTGTCTAATATTGCTTACATTTTTTTGTTCATTAAGACTTAACCGAAATGACTTCGTCTCCTGGAGTCCTATCAATTTTAACTTTAGCATCAAAGATATTTCAAAAATTACTATTATTCGAATTAGTTGAGGAGCATTAAAAGTTATTTTCTATTCTATGGTAACTCCAGTATAATTTCCCCCATATTTTAAGTACTGAATAAGATACTCTGGTACACTGAAACAAATGTTAGTTAGTCAATGCACATTTATTATGTGCTTAAAATGAACTAAACTAACTACACTGTGCTAAATACAGAAGATACAAAGAAGCACAAAAGTTAGCCCCTTACCTCAAGGGTCTCAAATTCTAATAGGGAAAGGTACATTGTAAAAAAAGAGCTGAAAAGGGAGGAAGCTACCCAAAATATAGGCATGTTGAGATTCTGTAGCCAGATGGTAAATTATAAAGTGTCTGCCCTGACACTCCTTCTTAATTAGTAGCTTTCCTATAGGTGCTCTCCTACGTCCCCTTCTGGTTTCTCCATTCAGAAGGAAGGAGGGGTCTAAGAGGCAGAGGATATGGAAAAGGTGGTATTTCAGAGCTGATTTGACTTGGCAAAATAATGAGTTTCTGGAGAAAATTATTGTCTGGGTGAGTAACCAATTGGGAAACAGTGAAGTGTTTGTCCTTGTCACCCCTCTTTAAATATAGGGTCTGAGAGGATTTCTATGATATGTAACCTCTACCCGCATCTGAACCAGATTTTATTTCTGGGTTTGTCAAACTGAGGTGTTCAGATATCTACAGGAGTCTCAGAGGTTTGCTTAAAGGGAATCATGAAGAACCAAACTAAGAAACCTTAAATGACCCTTTGGTGAATAAGAAATTCATTGTGATCTATAGAAATGAAGGTAGCTTCCATCTACAAGACTTCCTTTTATATTCCTCATTGCCCCCTCTCCACTTGAAATATTTTGCAAGAGTATAAGAGAAATTATTGCTGTAAGATATGACAATTAAAGGCAACTAATTTCAATACAAACAATAGAGAAGCATGTCAGAATTTTAGGGGATAATATTTTAAAGATAACTGCCCTATTTGAAACATATCCATTTCAGAAACATTTTATATAAAGCCTCTTTCACTAAGCCTTTTACTGATTGCTTTTCTCCTGGTCCTAGAAAATAGCTGCCATCTGTTTTAATATGGTGAGAAGGCTGAGGGATACTCAAAGGCCAGGTCTCTGAAGTCAAAAGCAAATAAAAAAGTGAGCCAATTATTCTGATCATTTGGGCAAGGAGCTCATAATTACACAGGTAATGAGCAGGAAAGATTTACTGAATGAAAAATATAATCCGCTATTACGATGATCCTGCACCCGTGGATAAAGAGGGAGGTGGAAGTTAGCCATTCTTTTCTTTGCCTCAGTATCTTCAGCATCTTGATCAGTATATCCTGGGTGGTTGACAACTTGATTAATCTGAGAAGGCTCTCATCAAAAACACAGTCAAACTCCTTTTGCTCTGAAGGATTTTCTGTCTCCTTTGTGGATAAGATCAATCAGAACTGGGATAAATTGGGTCACTCTATGGTGGGAAAGCCCTATCTTAGTATATTGCAAAGTGCTCTGTCTTTGCTGACTCTATTTCAACAGCATTGCTCAGAGAGGCTAGAAAAACAATGAAAAGACCACATGGGATCAACTAAAAAGTGGGACCGTACCCATTGTCCTTGTTAGTGGTGAAATATTACCACTAGCTAAGAAAATGTCTGTATAACAATAGGTTCTGGATTTTAAGTTTATACCTTCATTCTTCTAGGAATTACCACCAAATTTTCCCTTTTTTCTTAAAAATATGCTGAGAAGAGAGAGGGACATCAATAACACAGAAATCAAAATGGTCTGCTTCTACATTGAAACATATGACCTTCTAGAATTATAAGGAAATTATCTTATACATGGTACTACACTGTCAAATGTCATAGCATTTGTAGCTCATCTTTAGTCACTAATTTTTAGAGAAATTAATGTTAACCTTGTATTATGCACTATATTATAATTTTAGTCTTCTTTGTTGTCTAGCTGATTTTTGGGGGTAGGGTGACCATGACCTAATTAATAATAATTAAAATTTTTAGCATTTAACCAATTAAAATAACTTTTTTCCAACACATATCCTGATGTAGGTCTGAATATAGAGGAAAGATCCTATTCAACCTCCTACAATGGTCATATTCCACAGGACATTTTAATCCTATCATGAGTTCTTTAAGTATTCTAGTTTTAATGTTTTGCCTACATGCTCAATGAAGGAACTTCCCTCCCAGAACCCCAGGACCACAAAACTCATATCCAGGTGGGAGTCCTATTACCAAATTACCAAAATGAGGAAGAAGTTGAGGAAGACTAGCAGGATGGGGAGAGGGAGTGAAATAGAATCAAACTATAATTATTCTGGACATAACAGTTTGATGATTTTCTTAGTTGATGCTTCCAAGGCTATGTTTGAGGCACAGAATGAATAACAAAGAACTTTTTTTTTTTTTTACCTAAGCATCCAGTGAATACAGCATGTGTACAGCAACAAAATCATTAGCAGTGACTGAGACCTTGGCCATGATCTTCTATGAAAGTGACAAAGAACAGTTCTTGGTGAATTTCAGAAATGTTTACATTCTCCATGATCTGGATACTCCAGGTACAAAACAAATACTTAAACTTGATGGTTTTAAGGGAGAACAAGGAGAGAAAAATTTCTAGGAAATGATTGGTCATAGCACAGATATCCCTGAGGGAGGCCTATGTCTTCCCTGGGGTTTGGCTTGAAATGAGTCACAAGCAGATCATGCTGTTCACCTCTATGATAATGATAGTGTCAATGCTAGTCAGACCAGGACTAAATCCAGTTATTTCTATGACACAGGTATCTTTCTCAACATTATGAACCTGAAGAAAGATGGGGTGGTGAGATATTTATTTCTTTTATTCTACATCATCACCCCAGCTAAGAACAATGATTTCAGAGAGAAAGGTTCAGGCTAAGGACACAGGAAACATCCTATGGCCAGGCTGAAGCTAAAACTGAACATGGATGTGTCTCTTACTATAAGCACTTTTTTAACATTGTTCAGAGAGCATTCAAGTCTTTGCCTCTAATTTTCCCTGATTTTGTTCAAGACTGCTCAAAATACTGCCTATTCACGACAGGTTCTTATGCCTTCCCCTCTCAAAATATCATTAATATACTCTCTATCATTATATACAAATGCAATTACATATATCATGTATATGAAAATATATTTTATATTATATATACACATATGTATACACAAAAATATATATGTATATATAGAGAGAGTAATGTAGATATCTATCTATATATTATTTTTTATATCTACCTTTTCAAATGACTGGCATATTTTCAATCATTCAATCAATCTATCTATCTACCCATCTATCTACCCATCTATCTATCTATCTATCTATCTAATGAATATTTCTGTGGTATACCATGAATGTTATAACAAACTGATTAGAATATCCTATGAAATAGCATATATATATATATATATATATATATACACAGATATACATATGTATGCATATACATATATACTCATACACACATATATGCATGCCACATATACACATATGCATACACATACTTTGCACACACACATATATACATACACACCCATCTATGTCATACTCCCTAAATCCGCAAAACTCTTTATATTACATTGTAAGTCTATATTATTCTATTTGAAAACATGCAATTTCCTCCTTTGGGAGGCATTTTTAATTACACCCAAGTTCTTAAGCTGTCTCAAGGAAAAAAAATCCTCTTAATGCAGAGGATGATTTATTAGCATTATTAAAAATAAGAAACATTTACTATGAACAATCTGATATATAGGCATTAATGAATATTCACATTTATTTGTTTTAGTAGATTTCAGCAGTGATGTAGATGGTTATATGGAAAAGAATTGTTCAACAAATACAATATATGCTGAATCATAACAATAACATCTCTCAGAGATGTCCTTCAAATGATCCTCACTGCCTCCTTTGGCCCCAAATTTTACTGAGCTGTCACAATTCTATGCACACCTATTAAATATCTTATTTCCACATTTTATTCATTCAATGGTAATTTTTGTAATAAACCTCTTAAGATGAAAAAATGAGTCTCCTATTGAAAATACTAAGCTATTGTTTGTAATACTTCAGTCCTTTTATTAAGAGATCTTTTTTTAAAAGAAGTCTTAAATCTGTTCTGATAGTTTTATATTGTGAACAACTTAAATACAAAGTGTGTAACTACAAGCAAATGTAGGATTGTGGCTTTTACTGCCAGACAAATAAACAGATGAATGAATATATGATTTTGTCACCTGCAATGCAAGTGCAAATTCCATAAATTTCTTTGATAATCTCCATTATATACTAGACAATCATAAAACATAGTGATTGGCTACACAGCTATGTAAGGTATTTATGTCATGATGAGTATAAAAGTGGTTTATAATATTCTTTTACATTTTTTCCTTTAATTTGTAGCATTAGAGAATCAAAAGGCATTTTAACATGGACCTATAAAGATAGAATCATTATAACTTTTCCACAGAAGCATCTTGCTGAATATTTTAATCTAAATATCCTGAATTTTTGGTAATGTCAGCCAATGAGGGTTCACCCATATTTTCTACTATTTTAATAATAGTGTTGTCATTTCAATACAGTGCATATTATATATTGCTTCCTAAAATGACCTAGTTTTTTTCCTAGATTGCTAGACTTAAAAGATGAAATTGATTTAAAAATATATAAATTAAAAAGTACTTTTCAAAGTGAGGTAATTACTATGTCTTTCTAAAAGTGTATCTGTACTAAGAAAACCTTAAATCACATTATAATGTATCCAATTAAATAGGTACATATTTAGGGGCTCTGAATTGAAGCCAAAATATTGAGTTGTTGACTTAAAAATAGGCACAATTTGGACCATTTCAACAAGGTATTGGTAACTAAGAATCATGAACTGGGTAAATGAACAGACATCAAAACAAATTGTCACCTTAAGGAACATAAAAAAGAAGAAAGCCAAAAGAATCTAGAAATTTCTCTGTTAAGACATATGTATTCTCCTTGTAAAATAGAGAGATATGGCTGAAAGGGTCAAGGTTAACTGATTGATCATTTGCCAAAACTTGCCCTGATGAAGAAAAATTATCATTATTACTGTCTCACAAAACTTTGAGGAAAAAGTAGCTGGCAAAATGACTTTACAGACAACTTGGTGAGAACTAGGTCAAAGTATCCAAGAATATTTTAAAATGTTCACTAAATGGGGCAATAGAAAAGTGGGGGATCTGTTAATATTTCTACAATAAATTGTGTATACTAATGAAAATGATGGACCTAAACATTTTGAGCCATAATGTGCTTTTTTAGGAAGTTAAAATAGAATAAAGAGGGGCAGCTAGGTGGCGCAGTCGATAGAGCACTGGCCCTGGAGTCAGGAGTGCCTGAGTTCAAATCCGGCCTCAGACACTTAACACACACTTACTAGCTGTGTGACCCTGGGCAAGTCACTTAACCCCAATTGCCTCACTTAAAATAGAATAAAGAGAGAGTGGCTGAATCAGACCAAATATATAGAAAGAAACCATGTTGGAGACAACACAATTTGCATGTCTTTTAGGAAACAATGTTCAATAAATATGAAAGGGGAGAGGATGATAACTGATAGAGAAAATTAATGATGACAAAATATCTACTAAAAAGTGATCAAAAATCATCAATATCAACCAACCCATAACCCCAAACCTATTATCTATACAAAAACATTTATAAGAATAATCAACAAACTTCAATATTATCTTTGATTAAAATGTGAGGAAGAAAAAAGCTTTCACAGATGATTTTCTATAGGTGACTTAATTTTTACAGGGGCATATTTGAAAGAAAAGTTTAGGAAAGACAATATGATATATGACATTTTTTTCTTAAATATAAAAAAGTATTTTATATGATGTGAATAATTTCAAATTTTGTTATGGCAAAACTAAATTGTACTCTGGCAAGACATCACTTCTTGAAAATGTTAATATCACGCAAGATTGCTTGATCAATATGAAAAAGTAGATAGATTTGTAAAGATTCTCTGGTTTTTAATGTCAAGAATAACACAAATTTGGGAGATGTATTCTCACCAAAAAAGGTGGCCATTGCTGTGTCACTTGAATCTCTTTTCAAACTGAAGCTATACATCTCTTCTAGTTGTCATTGAAAGGGAAACATGCATATAAAGTCTAAAACTGAATGTATGACTGCTTTATTTGCCTTTTCCACTCCTTTTATCATATTACTATCCCTGCTTCAACTATGTCCCTGAACACATAAGCCCCAGATTACATTATTAAGTAAAAAGGAAGTCCTTTTCACACTTATTAAGAATATTTAGCAGACTCTATGTCCTAACAGTAATGTTCTTAGGAACCCAGAAGCTAATAAGTATCATCAATAAGTTAAGCAGAGTCAAGCTCCATTGAAAAAGTTACACATGCAAATTATTTAGGTTTTAATAAGAATGGTGCTGCCATGAGCTTGAACAGATGTTTGAAAATTTAGCTGAGTATGTTTATTCATTCTAAATATGTTTACAGAATCTATTGAATGCTATTTTCTCAAACACATTTGCATGGGAATGTATGTGTGGGCCTGATTCTGCCATCCTTAATCAAGTAAAACTGCCACTGGCTTCATGAGGAATTATGCCTGGTTGGGTTATGGCAGAGTCAGGCCTATGGAGAATTTTCTACAATGATAGTAGCAAATTTGTCTGTCATCATTGGAATTAAATTGCATAGCTAATGTTCATAACAACAACAAAAGAAAAAGCTATCAAGCCTTTGTCTATTGTATTCAGGCTTTCTATAGATACAAATGGTTAGTATAATTTTCAAGATAATTTAAAGTTTATTTTGTTTTTATTTTCTTGGTCAGAAGACAGGTTCATATCTCTGCTCTGATATTAACCCCTCATGTGACCTTGAGTCTTTCTTTCCCTATCTTAAAAATATAAATTGGCCTCTGAGTCACTTTTGACTAAAAGTATATGATTTTTATCCATATTAGGTAGACTTAATAACTCCCATTGGACGTCTGATTTCAAAATTTTCCTTGTCACTGACTTTTTATAGCAAAAAAATGCTTTTTAATTAATATTTTGGATATTTTTTTAATGGAGGACATTAACAGGATTTTTACTTTATTTTATGGCTATGGAATGCTTATAATTGAATAGCCAAAAAAACAATTCCTCTGAATAATATCTGAAGACATTTTCTGAAATCTAAGCTTATTGTTCCTTCAAAGTTCAACTTACATTTTAACTATGAATCTATTTGCTTTGTGTCCCTTTTTTCTCAATTATAAAAATTCAACCAATCTTTGAAATCCCAATGCTCATATCAAACTGATATTTTGCTTTTTATAGAAACTTTTAAAAAGTCAGAGGAATTCAATTTTATCACAAATCTCTTTCTTTTCTACATCAACTACTTTCTCATTGGTTGATGAGACGATCTATAGGGATATTTTTGGTTATATGATTTTGCGATCTTATGATTTTTCTCTACTCTTTCCTTTAGTTAATACTTAGAATTAAAAATATTGGTAGCTACATATTATGTGTTCCCTAGAATTCCTTGAGTCTTGTTGTTATTTTCTTTCTATTATTCGTCATCTTTTTACATTTCCTCTCTTTTCCCTGGGGTATTCTACTTTCATACTCTGTTCTTAGCCTCTCTGACTTATCAAAGAAAGGGCTTTTTGTTGCTGTTTTCTTCCAAACAATTCAAAATGAGCTTCTTTGTGAAGCCTTTCAGGAACCATCCACATGAGGGCACTTAATTAATACATTTTTGATTAAGGCATGCTCTAAGGAGCAACAACAGAGGCAGAAGAGAATGAGAATTAAAAGGCATTAAATTGGGGGGGGGAGTAAAACTGCTCAATAATTACTTTTTTCTATTGTTTCATATACAGTTTATAGTTAGTTTATTATGTCTTAATTGTGGCATAAGATCACTGGATAGTGGCCAAGTTTTCTATTTATTTATAGAGCCAAAAATGCAGTTAGTGCTTAATACATAAAATAGATAATCAGAGAACAATAAACTCAATGGACTTGGAAGTTACATTGGACATCTTCTGCCCCTTAGGAAGGGTCAAATATGATATTCAAGAAAAGATATGATATTCTATTTTGGAATATATCCAGAAAGGAAAATTCCTCTACCTATCTCTGTCACACAGTCCTGTGGCAAACTTTACTATCAAAATATTATTTCTTGTAAATCTTAAAGCTCCCAACTGATGAAGATGATGATGATAATTATACAATATTGTCATTTTTAGCCTTTGATTAGCCTTTGATTTAGCCTTATTCTTTTGATGGAGTACATTATTTAGCTATTGAAATGTCTACACATCTTTGTTCAGAGAAGACTTTTTAAGTGGATTTAAAATTATACTTAACATCTCCAAATTAAAATTTCAATATATTTCAATCTAATTTCATTCTGTTACTATTTTAAATCTGAATTCCTAAGGAGGTCTCTTGGTATAAAAATAAAGTGGAATAATCGGTAG
This sequence comes from Dromiciops gliroides, assembly GCF_019393635.1. Lineage (NCBI taxonomy): Eukaryota > Metazoa > Chordata > Mammalia > Microbiotheria > Microbiotheriidae > Dromiciops > Dromiciops gliroides. The sequence goes on from NC_057861.1 coordinate 213,163,763, forward strand.
CCATATGAAATCTATGACTTGGATTTGAATCTTGTTTGTGACACTAATATGAAAAGTAAGTGACATAACTTTTCTGAGCTTTCATATGCTAATTAGAAAAATTTGGTAAAATGGGGATGATAATATTAATGGGAAGCATTATGGAATAAAATCCATGCTGCTTTCCAAATTTATTTTATTTTTTTAATCAAATTCTGAACCTGGAAAGTTAAATTTTTGTTGCTTACTCCTAGGCAATAATCCAGAAAATTGAGCCCACAGTTATTTAAATCCAAGATAGTGATTCCTTAGAGAATGTCCCAAACTTCACTTATAATTTTTAGCATAAAGTATCTTTGATTTTCATCATTTAGCAGAAATAAAAATGATCTAGAAGCTAGATTCTTAGGTCTAGGCTTGATTATGCTCCTTGGTTCTCTTCTTGGGTCCTATGACTTTGTTTCATTGAATTAGACTAGATTAGGCCTTTGAAGTCTTTTTCAAATATGAGATTATGTGACTGTCTAATTATTCAGATGATCTTGCTTTGACAAGTCACCGAAATTCTCTGAGTCCAAGTTTTCACAAATATAAGGTTAGGAATATCAATTTAAATTATCTCTACACACTCATCATTGTAGAGTCTCCACCAATATACCTCACATAATTATTGTACTATTATGTGTGTAAGAGCTGTTTATACTTACTGAATACAGAACCATACAGATTATTAATGAAATTATACTACAACACCACAATTGTTTAAAAATTTGGAACAGCTAGAAAGGGTTGTTAGGTTTTGTTTTTTTTCCTTACTGTTTCATTGTTGCCTTTTGTTCAATCAAACTATATTTCTTAACAGAATGGGTGGTGGGCTCTTGGGCTATGTTGTCCTGAATACCACACCACTCCATTCCCATTGAATTATCTTGCTATTTGGAAACACACAAAAATAAATATGATATATAACCTCTATTAGTAGGTACAAGTTTCATAATAGATATTACCTTTCAATCAAGTTGATTTTTTTTTACCAGAAAGCTAAATAATGAAGCATACAGCTAGCTGATAAACATATGAAATTTAAGTTGAATAGATTTGTATGGCTTTTAGCATAATGCAACATAAATATTTTTTCCTACACAGTCTGTGGGCACCCACTGTATTCAAGACATTAGCAATAAATGATTAAAAAGGGCATGAACATCATTTATATTTGTATTATTCAAAACAGTTTAAAAATATTCTCTATTCATTGCATTAGATATTCATAATATACCTCCACAGTAAGTGGGACAGATCTTACTATCTCTATTTTATAGGTAAGGAAATTCTCCTTTAAAGAGGCTAAATGACTTCTACAAGGTAAGAGGCTTTGCTATTGTCACACATGGGAAAGGGTTTTGTTAATACTTTCTTTGTGTAAAGCACAGTACTTTTCCCATAATAGGTGATGAGAAAATGTTTCTTTGATTTGAAAAGGAACTAAAATCCATGTCTTCTTACTCCCTGTTTAATGTGCCTTCCACACCAAGCTTATTCTTCTAACAACTATGATGATGACAATCATGATAAATAACTTATAGAGCATTATAAGTCTTGCAAAATGCTTACTATATCTTATTTCATTTGATCTTTTTTTCAGGGCAATGAGGGTTAAATGACTTGCACAGGGTCACACAGCTAGTAAGTGTCAATTGTCTGAGGTCGGATTTGAACTCAGGGCCTCCTGAATCCAGGGCTGGAGCTTTATCCACTGCAGGACCTAATTGTCTCTCATTTCATCTTCCTAATAACCTGTGAGGGAAGTGATGATAGTATAAAAATTTTATACATGAAGAAACAAACTGAGGCATACAGAGGTTAAATAACTTGCTCCGGATAATCAAGCTTATAAGTGTCTAAGGTAAGTTTCAAGCAGACCTTTTTGACACCACATACAACATGGCTGACTATCCACTATACGAGGAATTCTTAAAACTTTTCCACTCATGATGACTTTTTGCCCAAGAAATTTTTATGTGACCTCAGGTATATAAGTACATAAAATCAAGATACATAACTTTGTACTATTGCCAAATTTTTCAGAGCCCCCACAGGGAGTTATACAACCCCATATGGGTTGTAACCCACAGTTTAGGAAGCTAGGCACTATATTACCTAGCTTCCTTTGGGAACATAAAAAGTTAATGAATGAAAGGATATTGTAGAAACACAGAATTTGAGAGTTTCAAGTCCCCTCAGCAGCTATTCAGTAAAATCCACCCACAAAAGGAGTTCCAACAATGACATACCCCTAAAGCTATCATCATGACTCTTTCAAAAAAAAGTAACCTATCATCTTTCAGAGTAGCCTTTTCAATTTTTGGATAGCTAAATTTTTTTTTAAAGTTTCTTGTTTTTGTTTGTTCTTTTTCTGTATGTTTGTTTTCCTGACATCATTTTTTTTTTCTCTTTGCAACTTCCACTGCTGACCCTCTTTGGCCAAAAAGATCAAGTTTAACCTCTTCTCATATGAGTGAATCCTTTTTTCCAGCCCTCTATGAAACTCTTAAGGGCAAGACTGGATAAAAAGTTGTAAAGTATTTTGCAATGAGTATTTTTTCTAGTATTGGCTGGACTAGGTGGCCTCTGTAGTCTTTCCCTACTCTGAGTTTCACTGACTTTATATTTCTATTTGGAAATTAGGAATTGTTATCTGAATTTCTCAAGGCAATTTTTTATTCAATAAAAGTTTGTTGTTGATATTACTAGACACATTTTTTAATGCTTTGGAAGGATAAAAGTTACTTTCCTTATGGCTAAATCTAGTATTTTAATTATTTTTAAAATGTAGGCTGATAACCCACAAAATTGGTTAACAGATAATCTATTTCCCATATTTTCAGTTGTTTTGTTACATGAATCAATTCACATCCAGAATACCTTGCCATCCATTCTTAATCAGGCAGTGCTCACAATAAGGAACTTTAATTTTATATTTTAAAATGATTAATAAGATCTAGTGTATACTTTCAGATTTTCAGAATAGAAGTCATGAAATTAAGAATTAGTAATTTTACTTCCAATTGAGTTCTAAATAATGCCAGCGAATAAACAGCACACATTTAAAAGGGTCTATACAAGATAGACATTCTTTTTCGTAATCTAGCAGACGATAATTAGATTAAAACAAAAAAAAGATTGCCACCATAATTTTCTCATTTTGTACAGGTAGATACTTATTTTCTTTTCCTCTACTTGAGGAATACACATTTTCATAATAGCTATTTAATTAACCTTTATTTAAAACCTACTATGTGCCAGGTACTGAGCTAAGTCCTGGATATACAAAAAAGGCAAACAACAATGACAACAAGAATAGTTATTACTCTCAAAGTAGCTCAGTTTAAGAAGCCAAGGGATGGTGGTAGAGACAACATGCAAACATCTATGAATAACAGGACATATACAGAGTATGCTGGAGATAATAAATGAATTCATATGAATGTTAAGGTACTCACAAATATTATTAATATTATTTTTTAAAAATATTGTAATTCCACATCCATCATTAGTCATAGTATGACCAACATGCCAAGATATCTTAAATGTAAATGGTGCTTAAAGATATTGGTAGTCAAAATGATTAGGGGATTTTCTAAACTTATACAGTAGCCAATTGACTTAATGATAATTTTATTATTCACCTGGAAAAAAGAATACCAAACATTCAGCAAATCTTTTAAAATTGAGACAACCCATATGGATACATGGTAAACATGCCATATAGATTATTTCCACGCATCTCCAAAATGTTTTTTGTTTAAAAAATTAATTAAGAAGGGACAGCTAGGTGGCACAGTGGATAGAGCATCAGCCCTGGAGTCAGGAGTACCTGAGTTCAAATCCGGCCTCAGGCAGTTAACATTTACTAGCTGTGTGACCCTGGGCAAGTCACTCAACCCCAATTGCCTCATTAAAAAAAATTAATGAATAAATGCATTTAATATTATTTAGTGCAAGCAATTAAACCACGCAATTACTTCTCAATAACTATCTTCAATATATTATATTGAAGCCTAAATAAGCAGTAAAAATACAGCAACTCTCAACTCTTTTATGAGATCATAATTCTATCCCAAAGTGGATATACCATGAGGCCAAAGGACAAGTAGATCATGCCAGTGAAGAAGAGAAATGATTTCCCCATAAAACTATATAGAGGAAATATTATCACTATTATGCTTCAAGGATTGTAGTCCCTGGAATTGCAATTAATTAGGAATGTATATCCAATTTTTTTTTTCTGGGATGGGACATGCAGGAACAGATAGTGTAAATTTATATGTTCCATTCTATGCCTTCTCTATTCCTACCATCTATATTCATGCTTCTAAGTACAGAATGAAAGGAGAATTCCAAGCTGCTACAACTAAATATTGTCTATCTATTCAGCTATAAATAATTCTCAGAAATGAAGTTGGCAATATTATTTGATTGACTAGAGAATATCCATTTAGTCATTCTAATTGTTGCAAAAGGTTTTAATGCTTGTTTTGATTCATTGATCCATTAACAATTGAATTGTTCAATATAGACATATACAGTGAAATAATCTTATATAACTTCTATATTATGCCAAGAGTAAATCCCAAGTCCCTATCCCTAATGCAAACCCCAAGCTAACCTTTTAATCTCATGTTTCAAACAGTCACAGGAGTTCACTATCTATAAAATTTTGACTCAAAAGTCAAATAATTTAATAAGAGACACCGTTCAAATAATTATGTTGATCTAAATAAAGATTATATCATCCATTACAGTTACTTCAGTTTCTTCTGATTACTTGAAGAGTTTAAAGAGAAGAAAATTTTGTTTATTCGTTTGTGTTGGCTTATGAGGGTAAATTTCTAAATTTTCATTTTGAGGATTCATACCTTGGAGATTTATCAAGCTCTAAAAATTAAGACTTGATTTATTATTTTGTTGATTGAATAGATCTAAGGAAGTATTAATAATGCACATTGAACTTTAAGGTATATCTTGCATACAATCTCCTTGCTCCACCTACCAAGTGATTAAACATTTATCAGCATTCTCCCAGGCTCAAGCCTATCAATCTATCATCTTATTTCTCAAGAGATAATAAGGGATAATGATTTTATTTTACTTTTCTTCTCAAGTGGAACACTGAATATTTGGAACCAATAATGGGGATGAATAATGTCATGGTTAATTGGTTATCTATAAGGAACTTTGAATATTAAATTTAGCAAATAACATTTGGGGGAAGGGAGAAGTAAGTTGACTAATGGTAAGATGTAGGATAAGGTGAGGGCAAAAAGAAACAAAGAAAACAAAAAAAAAACAAATTAAAGATTACAAAACTATATAAGAAAAATGCTGGAAATACTAAAATTTTAGTAAAAGAAAAAAAAAGCTGTCAAAATATTTTGTTCCATCCACCTGACATATAGTTATGACATATAAAAATTAAAGGTAGACTATGTACTTTAAAAATTTATATTTTCCTATGCCAAGGCCTTAAGGTCTTTTTTTTTAGTTTCTCCTTTCCTTACTTGCCGTCCTTCCTCCTTGCCATCCTTCCTCCTTGCCATCCTTCCTCCTTGCCATCCTTTCTCCTTGCCATCCTTCTGTAATGATTGGAATGATACCACCTGCTGGAGACTTACTGTAGGAAAGCTCCACCATGAGGAGAAGGCCCCAGAGAGCAAAGCTATGCAGCTTTTCTGTGGCATCAGGAAGTGACGTTTGCTTGTGGGAGGAAGAGGGGGTGAGGCGGATGCTCTGGCACTCTCTTTCACCAGGACTCTTGTGGAGAGCAGAGCAGGAGAACTCCGAGATAGATAGATGTATCTAGGCCTTTCTCTCTTCACCAAATTCTTATTCTCCTTAATAAATGCTTAAAAGTATAACTCTTGCTAAAGCTTATAATTTATTGGCAACCACTCATTAGATATTTTAGATAGACTAGCTAGAATTTAGCCCCTTACATTTCTTTACTTTCTTTCCTCCTAGATTATTAGACATAGTTCTCAATATACAAATTATCATCAATCTGGAACTATTCAATATTTTCTGGCCTGAAGGTGATATTGAGTAACTTTAGCCCTTGAGGTCTATTCCAGATATAATGTTTGACAAGTTGAATCCTGAAATATAGGTCATGGGAAGAGTAAAAACAAAATGAAACAAACAAACAAAAAAAACCTCTTAGTACAGAAGGAAACAAGAAAAATCATTCCTCTACAACATTCTTCTGAATCACTTCTGTTCTAATTTCCCAACTTCCCTAGCTGTTGAGATATACATAATCAGAAAAATAGGGGCTTTGTTACCTTGATATATAAGTAAAATTTAATATTTAGTTTTGCTACTTTTGTCTTTTCCTGATTCAGTGATTATACTGATATAGAGAACTCACAGTGAGGAAATGCCCTCCACCAGCCCAGAATGGAAACTTCTGAAATTCATTTTCATAAAGATTTGCTTAGGACTTTGGGGGATTAAGCAACTGCTGAAGGTCGGACAATCAGAATGTCAGAGAAGAAAGAACTTGAACTTATATTTCCTTTATTCGGAAGGTTACCATTCACCATACTATAAAACCAATGCACCATCATCTTCATCTTCATCTTCAATTTCATCATTGTCATCATCACTGCCATCATCATGGGGCAGAAGTGGTAGTCCTTAGGTATTCCACACTTATTGTGGTCACCAACTGTGTTAGTTGAAATATTAGGCAGAATCCTGTCTCTGTTCTAAGTTTTTGGGGAACTTAGCTGGGGTTTCTAATATTATGCTACTTATAAATTAGAGGTTACTGTACCAATTTTTGGCAGCAATCATTTATTATTAATTTGATTACATGTAAACCCCGCATAGAACCCCAGGAAGAGGGGCTGGGAAGAACCAGCCCTGGGGTAGGGTAAGTCAGTATCAGGCACAGGCACAGCAAGAAAGGGAAGAGAGAGAGCCCCACCCCCTCTGCCAAAGGATTTTTATCCCCTCTCAGGTAGAGGTGGGTCATTGCACAATGATACAATTGATCCAATTGGCCATTATCATACAATTCAATTAATTGACATGTCTTGGGGGGTTGCCAAGGTGAGTTAACTTCCTTTAGGGAGTCAGGAAAGTCAATCTGCATTCTTTTTGCATTTCCACTGACTCTGGGATACCTCTGAGAAATGAGCCAGAGTTCCTGAGTAGGGTCACTGGGTCTCCCTAAAAAGCCATTATTAAGAATTATTTTAGGTGGCGCAGTGGATAGAGCACTGGCCCTGGAGTCAGGAGTACCTGGGTTCAAATCTGGCCTCAGACGCTTAACACTTACTTGTTGTGTGACCCTGGGCAAGTCACTTAACCCCGTTGCCTCCCTAAAAAAATAAATAAAAAATAAAAATAAAGAATTATTTTATCACAGTCACATCAACCAATGGAATTGAATGATGCTGACTGATCAGCTTTGATCAACCTATAAATGATCAATGTATAAAAGAGGATATATAAAACCTTAGAAGACACCATTAGAGCCTCTTTTGGGTTTGAGGGAGTCTTTTGCTCTCTTTTAGCACAGCATGGGTCTTCTGGGGCTTAGCTCCTGTTCTCACTAACTACCATGCTGAAGATCTCTCCCTGATTTCTCTACCAAGGGCCCTAAGACCATAAGAAGTTAGGGAGACATGTGGTCAATGCTTTACTGGTATAATATTAATAAATTAATATATGCTTACCCAAAACTGGTGCAATAAGTCAATGTAGAAGCTAGGGGTCCTTATTTTCTGAGGAAGGACAGAAGGCAATCCAAAGGGATTCTTAGGGTGATTATCATTATTCAAAAGTGAGTGTAAAAAATACATAATAATAATAATATAGGCAAAACTGAGAAATATGCAATTATCTTAAATCTACCAAATTTTCCCTTTATTGAACACTTTTCTAATTTTTCGGTTTTCCTTTTTTTCTCACTTGTACATTTTTATATAGTTCTTGTCATCTTCTGCCAGATAAAATGCAATTTAATGAAAATAACTTAATTATACAGCTGGAAACAACCTTAGTCCTAAGATTTCTAACTTTATTCACTTGTCAAAGGTTGCTTTCACAGACTGAAGCTTCTCAGAAAAATGTATCTAAATGCATAAAATAAAATCTATAGGATTACAAAGGAAACCAATTTTATTTAGAGTTAATAACATTTTTGTAAGTTTCATATATCTCAGTTTAATTATTTTGTAAATGAGGAAATTGGGCCAGGGAAATTAAATGATTACCCCCAGTTTATACCAATAATTAAAAGTATAACTAAGACTAGTACCTAAACATCTTGACTCTTTCCATTGTACCAAACTACTAACCAGGGTAATAGAAAACTATTTTTTCCTTTGTGTAGTAAAATCTTAATCTTAAAAAAAAAAAGATGCCTAGAGAGAGCTGTGCTTTATTCAAAGTATTAATGCCTAAATATCTTATTTAAGGCACTGGGAAATCTGACAGATGTGGATATTCAGAAGTAGGGGAAATTTCTCATATAACAACTAATATCACAACTCAAAGACCATAACTTACTCTGCTTACAGATAAACTTGTGTGTGTTAGACAAGTATTCAGTAGAGCAGTACTGTCAAATTCAAATAGAATTTGGGTCACTAAACCATACAAAAGGATTCCTGTGTCTTCATATTGATTATGAAAACCATATATTAGCATTGTCTGTACTCTAGTGTATTTTTATTTATTTTGGTAAATATTGCCCATTATTTAATGACACTTTGGAGTGGCTCCCAGGATGAGATTTGATGCCTCTGACAGATCAAGGTTTCTTAACCTAGAATCTATGCAAGAGGGTGAAGATTCCATGAAATTGGATTTAAAAAAATTATTATTTTTACTAACCTTTAACCGAACTGTAGCATTTATTCAATTATGACAACAGACAACAATTTTATTTTGAGGAAATGTCCATAGACTTCACCATTCTGTCCAACAGGTCTGTGATATATACAGAAAATTTGAAAATTCCTGCCCTAGAGAAACCTGTGAGGTTGTGCCCTTAAACTTCTTCCCTGAAAGTATCTAAACCATGTTCACTTCCCAAACTGTATAACCAGGACCCTCAGAAAATGCCATATTAACATATGAAGGAGTAGGCCTTATTTAGAGTTAAGAACAATGATTTAGGGGCAGCTAGGTGGTTCAGTGGATAAAGCACTAACACTGGATTCAGCAGGACCCGAGTTCAAATCTGGTATAATACACTTGACACTTTCTAGCTGCGTGACCCTCATTGCCCTGAAAAAAAAAAAAAAAGAACAATGATTTGCTATCCCTTTCAGTCCTGTCTGAAAACTTCTTACACTGATCACCACCTTCTCAGTAAGTGTTCTGATTCTTCTCTATTTTCTGGGGTGGGGGAATAAATAATTCCAGGTAGTTCATGAAGCCTACTTTCAGCACATAGGGAGTTCTCCACTGAAATCCTCCAATGTCTGTACTAAAGTAATTGTGGACCACATGTATCAGATACAAAATCTTTAGTAGTTTTATCACTTTTAATATTAGACATGAACCTTCTCAGGTAAAGTTCTACTCTACTGCCTTACTGAAGTGTGTTGGCAAACCCGTGTTCAAAAAGGCTAAGCCAGTAGAGCTCACATTCTGGGTAGAGGAGAGGGAAAGATCTTAGGCATGAGATTGTGACAAACTGTGTCTGTCCTTTAAGGACCTGATTCTATATTTTCATAAAAGACAATCACCAGACTTTTGTGTACCAGGTGACAAATTTGAAGTGAGTATTTCGATTGATCCACTTTCCTCTTCTCACAGTGAGAAACATAGGGAAGAGATTATAGTGGAAGGATATTCATGCATGCTTGAGGGATCTCCTAGAAATGGAAAGGAAAGGGAAATGTCCAAGAAGGGAAAGTGGGAGCACTTTGAAGAGAAAACAAACTCTAGAATTTTCATTCTCATCCTGAATTGTATTTAGGATGTTGATAAGGAAGAAAATATATAGCATTGTCAATACTCTGAAGTCATTATTTGGTGTCTTCAAACATTCATATGCTGTAACTCATGTATTTTCCAACTTTAATGCATGTAATACATTAAATACAGGACCTCTGAACTTCTCTAGTAATTTCCTTATCTTTTCCTGACACCTTACCCATATGTTTGTAGGTCCTCAATACCATAAGTCAGCTAGGATTTACATGTCTACCTGATTTCTAGTCCTCAAGCTCTTTCTTAGAGAAAAATAACATTTCCCTAAAAGAGAACAATTTGCTTAGTAACTTTGTAATGATGATCATATGAACATGGCCATATTTGAGCCTAGAGAGTGGTACTCTTGCATTCTAATAGTTGTTTTTGTGTTGTCATTTTAAAAATCTGAAATATATTTCCTTTCCTTTTGCTCTTCAAAACTCATTGTCTGAGTTTAAAAAATTTATGATCATTTTTGTTGTCTCCCAATCCCAGGTCTTTTCTTAATAGAAAAGGTGTATGGTCCTATTACCTTAGAAAACTAAGATGGGACAGCAAATGTAATATTCCCCCCCCCCAAAAAAAAGTCATTCTTAATACCCTATGATTGCTAAAAGTCTGCAAGCTTGTCTACATTATATTCTTTTTAATTTTGCCTTCATCATAGTTCAGTGGTATCCCATAAGCCAAAAGAATTTTGTGTGGGTCCATAATCATGCCAGTTTTTTAGTCCTCTAATAGAGGAGGCATTTTCATAACGTCAGTCTCTTCCCACTATTACCACCACTAAGGTACATAAAAGTTCATTGTCCAATAAGGCTAACCCTTGTCTTCCACTTTCAAGTGATGCTACACTGGCTTGACTTGAACAGAAGAAGATATATGCTTAAAGATCTTGTTAATGGAGGTCCTTTATCAACTTTATGAGCTTATAGAACAGTGAGCTGTTGCCTGGCATTTTTGAAAGTGCCCCATAGATGGTAAAGGCATGTCCATTAGCACCTTTTTGAAAAGATAAAAGGCAGCTCTTAATTAAGTTGTGGTGCCTAGGAATGTCCCAAGATGAACTGATTGGTTTTAAGAGTTCCTACTTGCTAATTCCTATGGAAGTAGTTTTGATAGCTTTGTGCTGCCCCATGATGAATAAGTTAGACCAGATTCTTCATTTTGTTGTCCAGTCATTTTAGTTGTGTCCAACATCCGTGACCCTATTTGGGATTTCCTTGGCAAAAATACTGGAGAGCTTTGCCATCTCCTCCTCTAGTTCATTTTACTGATGAAGAAATAGAGGCAAACAGGGCTAAGTGACTTGCATATTATCACACAGCTAGTAACTGTCTGAGGCTAGATTTGAATTCATGTCTTCCTGACACTAGGCCTGATTCTCTATCATGTCACTTAGCTTGAGATTATTGGTAGGATGAGACCTTTTGGAAGTAATCTAATAGTCCTGTTTTTTTGTTAAATGAAGAAACCTAATTGCCAAACTTTGTTGTTGCTGTTTGTATTGTTTTTTTTTTTAATTTGTTTCTATTTGCATTTTCTTCATTAGTCTCAGAAGTGAGAAGCCAGAGTGTGGGTATGAGTACAAAAAGAGGAAAAGAAGACAAAGGAAGAGTCTGTGTAATTTATAAAATAAAACAGAAAGTAATATTTAAGAAAGTATTATTAGCTCTAGCCAGCTATATAAATCCTGAGAAACACTTAGGAATTCTAAGTATAAGGATTAGCCAGAATTCCTCTAAGTATCCTGTCATAATCTCTTGTTCTTTGCCAATGGAATGAAGGCAAGGTGGAAATTTTAGTCTTCTCTTTATGTCTTCTAGACATTCCTCATTATTGTCCACAGATGTTCAATGGTTCCTTTTGGTTGTAACAAATAAAAAGTCCAAGAGACACAGTCATTGGGTAATTAATCATTTTATTAGTGATTAATAGTAGGTAATTAATAAAAGGGGTCAGTGGCATTTGGAATTCTAAAGACGCCTTATTGAACTGTCTCAATGCTTATATGCCCTTAGAAGAGTGGGGGACCTTTCACGGTGGAAATAAAACCCAATTGGTTAACAATTAATGAGAAGAATGAATATTTTAATGAGAAGTGGAACCTAAGGAGAGCTTGAGGAATGAGACTCAAGAGACTTAACTGTTATCCATACTACTGCATCCTAAGACAATTTAGACAAAAAGAGTTCTGACCACTACTCAGACCTGGCTAGCTAAAACACAATGGGCCAGATTTTATCTTAAATTCTTTGTAAGTTTTTCAAGTTGGATGGGTACTGCATGTATTTGGGCAATTTCATCTATTAACCATTTCCTTTAGAGATTGAACACGCTATAGGGTTCTGAACAACAAAATCCTGTTCCTAATTCAATAATTGATTATTAATATAAGAGAAACAATCATTTTTTTTTCTCATGGTCTAGTCAAATTTCTTGGAAAAGGTAAGGGAGTCTTTCAGTCCCATCTCCCCTATGGTAGATGAAAATACAACCTCCAGTTTTTCTTCTTGTTTCTATCAATATCACTCTGTCCTTCCTTCATGATCTTCTGTCTTTGGTTTTATTTCCCTTCTTTTGTTCAGCCTAATTCTTCCCATATGGCTATCACTATCATTTGGTAGATACAATTCATCCTCCCAAGTTTCTAACTGCAGTTTCACATTAGATTGTGATCTCTTGATGACAACTCTTAATAAAGTACCTGGCGAACAGGAGCATTTAATAAATGCTTGTTGGCTTATTACCTGGAAAAGAAGAAAGGAAAAAATATCCCCAAGGCCAAATATTGGAGACCTGAGCACCAAAGTCAGACAATCAGCAAAATGTATTAAACACATATTATCTGTTGAGTACAGTTCCAAGTAGTGAAGATACAATAAAAGATGAAACTAGTCCCTGCTTTTGATGAGTTAATAGTCTAAAGGGTGAAACAGCCTGCATATAACTTTTAACAAACAAGATACATGAAGGATAAAATGTTAAAAAATCCAAAATAAGGAAGAGAGTAGAAACTCATCAATATGTTTCTAAGTCATAAAGGTGATATGATCTTTGCCAGTTAAGGAAGTACCTACACATGAAATCATGGATATTTTAAAGGATTAAAATATTGTATCACATACCATCTATACCACTTACTAATATTCTAAGAAAATAAATAAATAAAAACATATAACCATAAATGTCAAAACAATAAATGCCTAAAACTATAAATGTCACAAACTTAATATATGTCAAATAAATTGTCATGCTGCTCTCTATATAATTTGTTTTGATGAAGAGAATTGCAAATTTGTAATAACTTGCTTTAAACCTCTTTTATCTAGTCTGCCTCACAATTATTTCCCCTTGTTGTAACTCTGACATTGTTATACTTTCTAAAGTAGGGGTTATTCTTCAGTGTCTTCGATATCAAGATAGATTTTAGCTTGTAAAATAACTTGGTGTTTCCATTATCTCCTTAAAAGCCAATGGTCCCATGTTACCACATTCTCATATCCCCTGTTATCACATTACCCTCACAAAATCACCTTAACTTTTGCTGTCTAATGATGACTAAGATAGGAAGCAAGTCAGTCAGAGATCTGAGTTAGTCTCAAACCATTAGTTGTGACCTTGAACATTTTTGGCTGGGTGAAATTAAAAAAAAACAAAACAGAAAAAGAGAAATGTACCTGGATAAATTATTCTCTTCCATTAGTATGCAGAGGGAAAAGCCTTCTGACTGATATAATTCATAATATTTTTCTATGAAATATTAGTCATATAATTTTTAAATATCATTGATTAATAAAAATACTTGTTTTTCCTTTATATTCTACAAGCTCATTTAAATCAAAGCACTTTTCAAGCATTACCTCATAGCTTCTTTTTTTTTTATCTTATAGGTAGAGAATGTTGGACATAGAAGGCTTAGACACATATGTACACATACATATACCCAAATGTATTTTGTATATATGTTTGTATGTACATTTACATATAAATATACACACATATTGCAAAAGTGACAGTGTAGGGACAGAACTATGAATTATACTCAATTTTCCTTAATCTGAACCACTTTTTTCAACTTCATAAATAAATTTGGAGCATATGATCTAGGAGTTTCAGGATATTGTATAGGTTCAATAAAATGTTGGATGGAAAAATGAAGTGACCCTAGTTTGGTTTGGAGCTAATATTTTGGTTTTTGTTTGATTATTTGTTTTGTTGTGAGGCAATTGGGGTTAAGTGACTTGCTCAGTGTCACACAGCTAGTAAGTGTCAAATGTCTGAGGCTGGATTTTAACTCAGGTCCTCCTGAATCCAGGGCTGGTGCTCTATCCACTGAGCAATGTGGCTCCCCTAATTTGGAGCTAAATTAATGATGAAATCACAGTAACTAATTCAATATTGATAATATTTTCATAATAAGTTATAAAGTATATTTTTGGAATGTATCTGTGTATGGAGCCACCCTTTCAGTATTTCAAACAACAATGCAAGATTTTATCAGAGTAGATGCTGCATACCCTGATAAACTTCATAATTCCAATATGTCTTTGGTATAGAATTTTTCTGTTACCTTCTGTCCATACCACCCCCTTCCCCCCCAAAAAAAGCCATTACTTGGTGACCAACTTTATGAAAATGAATTTCACTATGCTCAGCTAGACTTGGAAAGACAAACAATCAATCACCAGACTAATAATTACCTTTTTTGGTTTGGTTAAGAACTAGCAGAGAAGTTTTGAAGGTTCATATGCAGATCATGATGAGTTATTAGAATATGGTTTCAGTGGAGGACATAATATTTAAGAATTAATAAACTTACATAAAAGACTGAATGAATCACCCCTCCCCACCAAAATACTTTTAAAAGCCTGTTTTCTGTTATATTCTTCTTCCTTATACCTATATCTACCTTATTGGAATGACCTGTGTTGAGAGGTGGTGGGCTCCCCTTCACTGGAGACCTTTAAGCAAAACATAGATGACCAAATATTTGATATGATATAAAAATGATTATTATTTTAGTTGTATATAGACAGCCTCTAAAGTCCCTGAAATTTTGTTATCCATAAGATCATAGAGGGAGAGCTAGAAAGGACCTTAGAGATAAATGCATACAATGCCCTCATTTTACAGATAAGGTCACTAAGGCTGAAAAGTTAAGTAACTTACAGAGGAAGCATTTGAACCCAAGTCTTTTTGCCTCCAAGTCCAATGTCTTATCCACTATATTATTTTCCCTTTTCAAAGAACTTTAGATCCATGTATCCATAGGTATAAGTCATCTTTCCTCTATAGAAGACGGAAAACCATCCATGCATAGGCAGACAGTGCCTAAAAATCACTGTGGTCCATAAAATTAACCACCTAGGCACTAGCTGTACCAAATCTGAAGCTTTACTATAAAGGAACAGTCATAAAAATTATTTGGTACTGGCTAAGAAATAGAGTGGTAGATCAATGGACTAGACTAGGCACAGAATACACAGTAGTAAAGGACTGTAGTAATGTACTATTTAATAACACCAAAGACTCCAGCTTCTGGGATAGGAAGTCAGTATTTGACAAAAACTACTGGGAAAACTAGCAGATAGTATGACAGAAACTAGGCACAGACCAACATCTTACACCTTTTATTAAAATAAGGTCAAAATGGGTCATGATTAAGACATAAAAAAGTGATACCATACCTAAAGGAGGAGAAGGAATAGTTTACCTATCGATTTAGTGAAAAGAGAACAGTTTATGACCAAAGAAGAGATAGATAGAGAATATAATGAAATGTAAAATGGATAATTTTGATTTCATTGATTTAAAAAAGTTTTGTTCAAACAGAAGAAATGCATCCAAAATTAGAAGAGAGGCAGAAAGCTGGGAAATAATTTTTATAGCCAGTATTTCTGATAAATGTCTCATTTCTAAAATATATCAGGAACTAAATAAAATTTATAAGAATCCAAGCCATTCCCCAATTGAGAAATGATCAAAAGATATGAACAGGCAGTTTTCTGATGAAGAAAACAAAGCTATCTATTGCCATATGAAAAAATGCTCTAAATCACTATTGATTAGAGAAATGTAAATTAAAACAACTCAGAGGTACCACCGCACACCTATCAGATTGGCTAATATGACAAAAAAGGAAAATAATAAATGTTGGAGAAGCTGTGGGAAAATTGGAACACTAATGCATTGGTGGTGGAGCTGTCAAATGATCCAACCATTCTGGAGAACAATTTGGAATCATGCCCAAAGGGCTATAAAGCTGAGCATACCCTTTGACCGAGCAATACTACTTTTGCGTCTTTTTCCCAAAGAGGTCATAAAAAAGGGAAAAGGACCGACATGTACAAAAATATTTATAGCTGCTTTTTTTGTGGTGGCAAAGAATTGGAAATTGAGGGGATGCCCATCAATTGGGGAATGGCTGAACAGGTTGTGGTATATGAATGTAATGGAATACTATTGTGCTGTAAGAAACAATGAGCAGGAAGATTTCAGAGAAACCTGGAAGGATTTACATGAACTGATGCTGAGTGAGCTGAGCAGAACCAGGGAAACATTATACACAGTATCAACAACATTGTGTATTGACCAACTGCGATAGACTTGACATTTCTCAGCAATACAATGGTCCAAGATAGTTCCAAAGGACTCATGATGGAAAATGCTCTCCAAATTCAGAAAAAAGAATTGTGGAATGTAGATGCAGATTGAACCATATTATTTCTATTGTTTGTTTTTTGTTTGTTTTTCTTTTCTGTTTTTTTTTTTGCTCTGATCAGCATAACTAATGCAGAAATATGTTTAATATGATTGTACATATATAACCTATATCAGATTGCTTGCTATCTTGGGGAGGGGAGAGAGAGAAATATTTGGAACTAGATATCTTATAAAAACAAATGTTGGGGCACCTAGGTGGCACAGTGGATAAAGCACCAGCCCTGGATTCAGGAGTACAGGAGTTCAAATCCAGCCTCAGACACTTGACGCTTATTAGCTGTGTGACCCTGGGCAACTCACTTAACTCCCATAGCCCTGAAAAAAACAAACAAAAATAATAATAAAAAAAAACAAATGTTGAGAACTATCTCAACATGTAAGTAGAAAATAATAAAATACTTTTATGATTAAAAAATAAATACCCACCGTGGCAGGTAGGTGGCTCAATATACTGTGGTAAAATAATGGAATTTAGCAGATTCCCAGGGGTCCAGCCTGATTGATTTAGTAGTGTTTGAATTGGGTGTGAATGAAAAACTACTAAGTTCCCACTTAAAACGATTAGATTTTTAGCCACTTAGTTTAAAGTTGTCCAACCCTGAGGAGTGTCCTCAGAGGCTGTGGACTGCATCATCAACAGGGAACCAGTCTCATCCACACTACTTGAAGGACCTTCCCTTTTGGGGAGGGAGAAAAAGGTAGAAAAGAGGACCCCAACAGGAAGTAGCAGATGTACCCACACACTCTCGATCTCTCTCTGGCCTTGGAGAGGACTTGAGACTGGCTGCTGACTCCCATTGAAATTACAGACCACTGGTGGTGAATTAAATTCAGCCCTTTGAATGAGCTAAGCTGAAAGTGAGTTTGGGTTTGAGACAGCCCTTTCTAGAAGAGCCAGGGAGATTATCCATTTTCCCTTTTCCCTATTCCCTTGTCCTTGAATTTATTAATTTCACCTTTGCTGCGTATTTTATTCCTATTAAATAAAACCTGATTTGTTTGTGGAAAAGAGGCTGTTAAGCTCCTTTCTTATTGGCCTGGGAGAAATAGCTTAAAAAGGTAGTTCATAGTTGAGGATACTTTGGACCTAGAGGTCCCTCATTATTTTCTGAACCCCAATATTATGGCAAGCCACCCAATTAACTCTCCCCATATTAAATTTGGCCCCTACATTATAGAATCTTGGTCTTGGAGTCAGGAAAGCCTGAAGCCAAATCTGGCCTCAGACACTTACTAGCTATGTGAACCTGAGTAAGTCACTTAACCTCTCTTTGCCTTAATCCACTGGAGAAGAAAATGTCAAACCACTCCAGTATCTTTGCCAAGAAAACCTTATAGACAATATTGGTATGCTATAGTCTATAGGGTCACAAGAAGTTGGATACGACTGAACAACAATAACCAACTCTCTGGAGATGAATTTCTTTGAACTTTTCTAGGCTGGTCACTTTTGGTGCATCTGTCACTGAAGCTGTGCTTAAAAGCTCAGAGCCATCTCTGTACAGCAATGAAACAATAAGCGGCTTTTGGAGTTGTGTGAATATTCAGTCATCTTCATGGTGATTGCTTCAGCTAAACTACTCCCACCACATCATTATGCTCAGTTGCTTCTGCCTCTCTAATTGGAGAGCTGTAAGGTGGGTGAAAAACTCCTTCCATAGCTTTACTTTATAGGAAGCTTAAAACCCCAACTGCTTTTGATTTGCCTCAGTTGCTTTGCTTGCTTTCAACTCCCTCATCATCATCATATCGTTCCTGTCTAGTACTCCCTCTCTTTCAATTTCCTTTTATATATTCCCTTCCTATTTAGATTGTAAGCTCTTCTTCTTTAGATTGAAGAGGGGATAATCTTTCTTTTACTTTTTTGTATCCCTAGCACTTAGCACAGTTTCTGGTACAGAGTAGGAGGCATTTAATAAATATAACATATATTTTAAAATTTAAATATTTTGCTCCTCAAAATAAGTTCTACTCTGCTACCTTATTATGATGTAGAGGTGATGTATAGATCACAAAGTTTTTCAGAATAGAGGAAAAGCTTGGTAAGATCCTACCTACCAATATGGAAAGGTTTTGATAACACATTTTATTTCTATTATCTAAAAACCAGCCTATCCAAGCTTAGAGAGGTTCATGCCCCATTTGACCATACAGTGATTAATTTTTTGGTCACAAAATTTCAGGAATATCATCTATGAAGTAATGGAGAGGTTGATCAATGAAGGTTCCACACTGACATCACAGATCCTTACAGAATTGAAATAAACTATATATATATATATATATATATGTATATACATATGTATATGTATATGTATATGTATATTATATATATATATATAATTAGTAAAATGCAATAAATAAACTTTATTTGCTATGGATATACAAGGTAGACCTTTTAATAAATGAAACCTTATGCCCTAAAGGAATAGTCATTTCATGGAAATGAAATTCAACTTTCCTACTATCTTCACTAAACAAATTTGACATTTCAGTTTGCATTGATTATACTACTTTTTTTATCAATATACTTGATTTTCCTTTATTTTGAAAGTCATCCATGTTTGGCTCAGAAGAATTGCATGAGACAATACTTTTGGTACTTGTGGTGGCATGCTCAGGGTGGGGAATTCCTCTGCTGATGCATATTACAATCTTTTAATGACTTAGTGGAAAAGACTTTCTTAAGTCTAAAAAAAAGACCTAAAAATACTTTCATATCTAGAAAACACTTTCAAATCTAGAGAAGACTTTCTGAACTTAAAGAATAGCTCTCATCAAAGAAGTTATTTCCATAAAATCAACTTCTTCAGGAGCCTGACTTAATTAGCTTGATTAAAAGACATAGAGAAGATCATCATGATAGACTTATAACCAAAGCTTAGTGGTATCTATCAGAGTCTGTGCTCTGCTAATATAGCCATTAAGAATGAGGCTTGTCGGGGACAGCTAGGTGGCTCAGTGGATAAAGCACTGGCCTTGGATTCAGGAGGACCTGAATTCAAATCCAGCCTCAGACACTTGACACTTACTAGCTGTGTGACCCTGGGCAAATCACTTGACCTTCATTGCCCTGCAAAAAAAAAAAAAAAAAAAAAAAAAAAAAGAAAGAAGCTTGTCACCACAGAAAAAATGTCATCAAAGCCAGACTGTATTGGAGGCAAAAGAGCCATAAATAAACATTAACAATATATGATAGTGTAAAATGTGATGTATGGGTCTATTAGGGAAGAACTAGAACCTCTGATATGAGGGCTTTCTGAGCCTTTTTGGGAGATGTTCATTCATCTTTGATGTCTACCTTTTATCCAACTTTCACCTATGGCTCCAAGAAGCTGTGGCATGAGCAGTGGCCACACTCCAGTAAAACAGCCTTGGCAGATTGGCTAAACCAGGTAGAGATTAATACATAGAACTCAAACCTTTAGATAAGTAAGGGAAATGTCTACATCAAATGTGTAAATACCTCCTCAGTCAGAATGGGAAGATAAGAACAATCTGTTCTAATGACCATGAAGGCAGCTAAAGCAGGCACTGTGAAGTTCTTAGATCTTAGACTTCAAAGATGCCAAGGGCATCCGCTGCATCCCTGGCCATTATTGGTTGTCTCACCTCTTGTTTTGTCACTGTACTTTACTGTCTTTGTGCATCTCTGCCTCATTTAAATTCAATTTACGAACATCAAGGCATCATCCTGTAGTTTTGGGTTTTTTTCCTCTTTGAAAAACAAAAGACAAACAAGAATAGTTTATAACATTTTAAAGACAGATAAGTCACACAGTAACTATTTTTTGACTTGGAGTCAAGAAGTTCTGAATTTAAAATATGCCTCAAATAGTTGTTAGCTGTGTAACCCTGGACAAGTCACATTTCTCAGTAGCAAGAGAAGGGCTGCATCAATTTAAAAGATCTATCTTGATTCTCCAGCACTTCCTTCTGTTTTTCATTGGATTCCTTTTAAAAATGAGAGATAGCTTCAGGCACAAGCTCTTTCTAATAAATTACTCTCTCCTCACTTTTTCATCAAGCCAAAAGGGCCAATAAGGAGATTGTTTCAATCTCAACTGGACAAATCAGCTCTAAGTATGCTCCATACAAGCACAATTTTGCAGAAGTGGGGGCACTCAGCTAACACTCCAAAATCCATATAACCTTGAAAATATGACTACAATGACTTTAGAGCACTATTTTATTTAGAAATAAATTTACAATTTAGCAAGAATTTGAAAAAAAACATTTTGAGTATGTAAAAATTAAATTTATAAAACACATTTCTATTTTGAGGGATGAGATAGAAGATAGAAGGATATATTTTACTCATTATACCCCTGATTCAATGGCAAAAGGCAGAGATAATTAATGGGGGGGGGGAAAGTAAAGAAAAGGAACAAGGTATTTAATAGCAAGATGGTAAGTAAACTCTGTATTAGTATATCTGATGTTTATAAATTTGCCACTTAAATTATCTGAAATATGAAAAGAGTAAAATATATAGCCAGTTTTACAAAAGGCTAGGAAAATGACTGGCATTGTAAATAATGACAGAAAGATATATTATATTGGCTAACTAGAGTATTTTTTAAAGGTAGCAGTATAAACATGAGATTCAGAAATAATTGCAAAAAAGCTTTGGGGAACTCTAAGGCCCAGGTTCTCATATTCTATCTGTGTATTGGAGGTAGATCACTTATTGAATTTACCAAGTTTGGGTCAGAGTTGAAAGGTGTCTTTTTGTTTCCCTTTATTCAATTTTGTTTTCCACCAGAAATTGAATATATAGAATAGAGAAAATGAAAGAAGGAAATTTTTGATACCATAGGTATATACATAGATATGAATCCAAATCTGTAATATATACAGAGAGAATCAGTTGGGCTAGCACTAGGACAAAGACCTGAAAAGAGCTAGGTCTGGAAACAATAGAAAATATTTTCATTGGTTCTTTGGGGCATAAATCTAAAGATGGAATTGACCTCAGAGGCTGTGAGGGAAGACTACTCCCCTAGTTTTAGAAATGAGGAAAATGAGACCCAGGGAGGTTAAATGATTTGTTCAAGATCACAGAGATAAGCATCACAATTGGGATATGAATCTATATCCTTTGACTCTAGAACTTGTCTTCTTTCTCCTCTCTTGCTTTCCTTCATTAACTGACTCACTACCTTTGAATTATTGAAGTCAAAGAAGAGGAAAACAGTGAAAAGATAATCTAAGAGAAAGGGATTTCAATATAGTTTTAACTACATTATATAAACCAATAGTCTCCTTCACATACACATATATAGAATTTGTATTTTTTGCATAGCAAAAAACTTAGGAAGGACTATAACTTCTTAAAAATGGAAACTATCACTCTATCACTGACAGTATTCAAGAAAAGATTGGCTGATTACTTAACTGTATGAAAAAAATGGATTCTATTGACATATCCCCATAGGCATAGACACATAAAGTGTAGGTGGATCCTGACTGTAGAACATGGGTCTCTGTACATAGAGTATGAGCCAGGTAAGACCATCATACTTTGGGGGAGCATTCCCACTGAATTTTCCCACAAGGGAATGGAGACTTTACAAAAATAGTTCTTCCACAACTCAGTAGAAAAAACAATGTGAATGCTCCTGCAGAGTGTGCTAGTATACCTGGCCCACATTCTTTGCAGACCCACGCTTATGGGAAGAATACAGTCAGGGAAGTAGTAATGTTTGGTAGTAGATTTGCCCTTCAGGTAGGGTCAGTTATTCCCTATATGTATAACATTTATCTAGCATTTTAAGATAACACTTTAGATAAACACTTAAGATAGAAAAATAGATGATAGATCAGTAGATCAAGATATGGTTGTGATATGCAATTTTACATAAATCTATTATGTATATATGATAATTGTATTTGTCATTTTGCTGTGTACAGTACATGTTCTAACAGGTTTTTTTTGTTGTTGTTTTTTAACATTGGCTTCAAATGGGGTTACCATATTTATTATTTCTTAATTGTGCAAATTTGTCAGATTTGGAGATTCATATACAAATTCTTAAGATTTTTCCAATTTCAATATTCTAAAATTTTATGAGTCAGAATTCTCTAAGGTTTCCCTTAGGATCAGAGAAAAATAGGACGAGAAGAAATTTGGAAAAATAGAACTAGAAGAAATCTTATGGGTCATCTATCTACTTTTCTTTTATATATGATGAAATGGAGACTTAGAAAAGTAGTTACTTTCTCAAGGTCATACAAGTAGCAAGTGGCAGAGCTGTGATTAAATCCTGGATTTGTCACTAGTTGCAATATTCTTTCTTCTATAGCTCATTGACTCTCAACTTTGCTTTAATGATTTGTTTTGAATCCACAGGATAAGGTTCTTTAGCCATTGCAGAACTCTCTTCAGGTGCCATGGCTACAGGAAGGCAGAATTTACAATCCAGTTTATTGTTACCAACCATCCACCTACAGTGATATTTGTGTATTAACATGAACATGTATGCTGGCTAAGTGTCTGGGGCCTAATATAATATCATACTTATCTCTTTGTTACAATGTTTTATACAGAAAAATCTTGTCCTAACATTAACACAATAGCCATATTACACAATAGAATAAAGACTTAAATGCTAAAATAAAAAAAAATACTCTATTTCCCACACACACAATTCTAATAGCAGTTGTGGTTATTTTCCCCAGATGTAATTGTTAAGGCAGACTGAGCCTTCTTGTCTCAACAGTGATTTCATGAATTCAGTGCCATTATTTTTCCTTTAAGTCAGCACAATTTTTACCATTTTGTTCAAAGATAAAGACAATTGAATGAGTTTGCACACTTTGTACTCCATTTTAATGTGTGTGCCTACCAGAAGAGAGTTGAGATTTTATTGCAATTATGAACTTTTCTTTTAAATGAGAGCGATTATTACAGCTAAATCCTGTAACACTTGTCAAGGAGGAAGTTAAGAATGCCTGAAGCAATTTGAAACTAGTTGAGCTCCTTTGGGCTATTTTTAAAAAAATAATTTGATATATTTTTGTGCACTCCAGAGGGGTATGACCCTTTTCCTGCTGTTTCTAACTTGGGTCTTTAAGTGACATCTTTTGGATGGAGTCACCAGAGGAGAAACAGGAAAATATGGACTCTTAATAGACATCAGAATACTCGCTTGATTCCACAAACTGTTCATGAAGAGTATATGAAAAACTTGGATAAAATTAGTGAATCAATCAACCTTCCCTCACTCCTTTTGTACAAAAAAGGATTCAATAAATACCCTTTTTATGCCTTCCCATCAACCCATTCCACTGTGCTACCAATTATCAGTATCCTAATATGGCACTTTTAAAACCAGGAGCATGACTGGCCAGTAGGTTACAACAATCATTGAATAATGAAGACAGCCTACTCTTTGGCAGGTTAGCCTGCTGTTATAAGAATATGCTTAAGGTATGCTTACTGACAAAATGAAGAGCTATGGACCAGCTGGTAGTACAATTACATCAGTTTTTGAAATTGTTAAGTGATGGATTAATGTCAACTGGAATGCAGTGTTCTCTCTTGTGCTGTACCAAGGAATTTTATCTTTTTTATCTCTTTTGGTTCACATTTTCATCAATGACTTTAATGATGGAGAAATGATATTGTGGTATAGTAGATAGAGAGTTGCAACAGCAATCAGAAAGATGAGTCCAAATTCTGCTTTCAATACTGAAGATCATAGAATTAAAACTAGAAAGGACTATAGATAACAACCAGTAAAACCAGCTTATTTTACACATTAGAAAACTGTGGATCAGAAAAGTTATATTACTTGTCCAAGGTCACACAGGAAATGTTGTGTATACTTGGTGGTTTTCTTTCCTTCATGAAGAAGAGCAAAATGACAGCACTATGATAGAGTCTAGTTATGGTATGTCCAACTGTGGCCGATCCAACTGATACACTCTACCACAGGCAGAGCACAAATAAACCATGTGAACATTTGGATAGGAGTCTGTAAACTTGCACATAATGTGTTTCTTTTGGGATACACAGCACTTTTTCTGATGAAGACATGCCATGCTTGGTGGTCCTGTGACAATTAGAGCGCTACCAGGCAGCTAGGTGGTGCAGTGGATAGAGCACCTCCCTGGATTCAGGAGGACCTGAATTCAAATCCGGCCTCAGACACTTAACACTTACTAGCTGTATGACCCTGGGCAAGTCACATAACCCCAATTGCCCAGCAAAAAAAAAAAAAAAGAATTAGAGTGCTACTAACCTGCTGAGAAAGATATTTCAGGGAAGTTCCACCATGAAAAGAATGCCTGTGACTTAGCGTATGGAAGTGACATTTTCTGGAGTTTTGAAGGTCAAATTAATGTCAGGAAGTGATTTCTGCCACCTGTTGGTCCTGTCAATCAGAACTACCAGGTGTGTGTGTGTGTGTGTGTGTGTGTGTGTGTGTGTGTGTGTGTGTGTGTGTGTGTGTGGATGACCCTGTTTCCTGTTTCACAGGAGGCTTCTGGGAGAAGTCACAGAGAAATGAGGTCTTTTCGTTTCTGGACTGTGGCTTGGTGGCAGGGACAGGTAGAATAGGGAGAGTAGACAAATCTTATACTTTATCCACATGATTCTCTTTACTAAACCCTAATATACTTTTGTTTTGTTTTGTTTTGTTTTGTTTTTGTGGGGCAATGGGGATTAAGTGACTTGCCCAGGGTCACACAGCTATTAATTGTTAAGTGTCTGAAGCCAGATTTGAACTCAGGTACTCCTGAATCCAGGGCTGGTGCTTTATCCACTGTGCTATCTAGCAGCCCCCCTAATATACTTTTATAAATACTTAATGCCCAAAGAATGGTGCTATATGTTTTCTAATTTAAGGTGACCACTTGTCAGATTTTAGACATCACAGCTAGAATTTTAGACCTTACAGTCCTGTGTCAGTGTCTCCCATGTCATGTTATCTATTCAGAAGTTCTTAAGGGAGACCTTGAGAATCCCCTTATATTTGTGAGAAAATAATTATTAATAATGGATTTCTTGGGGGACCCAGGGATCAGTTACTCAGTGCTTTCTCCAAACCCCCCCCCCCAACTCCTAAATGTCTAGTTCTTGAGAAACTTCAGAAAATTTTATTTGGGACAAACCCAAGGGAACAAAATGAATGGAGATAAACTCTTTTGTTTAGCTCATTGAAGGACTGATCAAACCACTCCTAAATAAAGGACTTTGGCTTCAGCAATGTCAGTGAGGGTCTTTTGCATTCTTTTCCCTGCTGTCATATGTAGAGTTCATTTAATTTAGACCACCCTCAAATCATGTCAACCAATGGATTTGAATGATGCTAACCAATTAGCTTTGATCAATGTTTAATGACCTACCTCTATCTAAAGAGTTTAAAAACCCTGGGAAGAGGACAGTAGCACTCTTGGATTCATTCGCTGGCTTGTAGGTCTTCTGGGTCTCTAAATGCTTTTCTCCTGCTTGAGCTAACTGCCATGCTGAAGCTCTCTCCCTGCTTTCTCTATGACTGGGCCTGAGACCATGAGAAGTTAGGAAAACACATGGTCAATCCTTTACTGGTATAATATTAATAAATTAAAATATGGTTGCCCAAAACAGGTATCTACAACAATAGTAATTATTTTTTAAAAACTCAACACATTGCTTTTTCTGACCACCATGTGAGTGCTTGCCTTCTGTGAGTTTTCCATAAAATAGTCTTATAGGCAAGTGTAAGTTTGGCATTCAAACAATGGGGCCCATGCATCAAAGTTGAGCTCTGCAATAGAGTTTGAATACTTGGTATTTTAGATTGAGAGAGGACCTCTGCCAGGTGATCTTCAGAATCTTCCTAAGACAACTCAAATCGAAGCAATTTGGTTTCCTGGCATGGTCCAAGTTTCCAAGTTTCACAGGAATACAGTACTGAGGTCAACACAATGGCTCTGTAGAACTTCAGTTTGGTAGTCAGTCTAATATGTCTCATCTTCCACACTTTGCTTCAGAGCCTCCCAAAGGTTGAATTAGCTCTGACAATGCATGTATTGTGGTGAATAAAATTATATGTGGTTGCCCTTTAATTGTCCCAAATTTAGGAAAAATTAGTTGGGGTTCTAATAATTTGCTAGTTAGAAATAAGCTACTACTGCACCAGTTGGGGAGGTTAAGCATTTATTAAAACCTATTAAATATTAGTAAAGAGAGTGTACATGGCTCAGAAAGATATGAAAGCCTAGCTAGGATCTAGGAGAGGAAATAGAAAATGGGCCGAGTCTGCTCTCTCCATGTTCCTGGGCCAAAAGAGTGATCGAAGAGCATAAATTCTCTGAGGGAAGTACGAGAGATGGCTCTTATACACTGCTTAAAGCTAATTGGCTAGCATCATTCAAATCCATTGGTTCACTAGATCTGAGGGTGGTTCAGACACAGTGCATGCTGATGTCAGAGCCCAGAGAACAAATCCTCTAGAGGGAACAAGGCTTTCAGGTGGGTGTGGTTTAATCCATATTCACAGTCCCAAGTCCCACTTGACTGACTCTGGGCCAGTTTTAAAAGGTCAGGCAGTCAGGCCCTCAAATGAAGGGGTCTCTGCGAGTCCCAAAATGCTATTATTTTCTCACAATATAAACCTCATTATCAATGTGTACATGCCAGTAAAATATACTGCCAAATGAAGTACACTTTCCCACAGTATTAGAAACTTCTTTATTTGCTATAAATGATGGTTCTACAGATAGATAGTGTGTGGTCCATGCAGCCTCTGATGCTGAGATGCAACAAAGTATAGATCATTTATCTGCTACATGTGATCAATTTGGCCTAACAATTAATACCAAGAAAGCACAGGTGTTAATTCTAGCATCTTGAATATAAACTCAGCATTCTTTACACTGTACTACTTTCTCCCTTACATTCATCACCTGTAAAAGGGGGATAATAATAGCACCTAATTCACAAGTGAGCTTCAAAGGAGACAATGCAGGAAAAGTGCTTTGGAAATCTTAAAGCTTTCCAAAATGAATGGCAACAACTCTTTCTACCAAGAAAAAGTCCTGCATTCTAATGTACTGGGAGATAGAATTAGGATTCTAAAAGATCTCAATATGATATAATTCTTTCAACTACTAAGGTGATATTTAATAGTGACAAATAGAAGTCTTATAGTGGGGTTCCAATATCAAATGCAAAAGAATGAGAAATAAATATTTTGTGTGGAATATATTTGGAAGTTTCATTGGACTCCAAATAATCCCATATATGATTTAGCAATGTGCCATAGTAACAAAAATGCTAAACCAGTCTATATGGTGTCCAGAAAGAAAGGAGTGATAGTAATGTTGTTTTCTGCCCATGACAGACCACATCTAGGGTAGGTTTTCCAGTTCTAGATGTAAGATTTTACAAAAGACATTACCAAGCTAGAGAAGGGGAATTAGAATGGTTAACACATAAGAAAGTTTGAAAGGAAATAGCATTGTTTAGCCTAAAGAAGAGAAGACTTCAGCATGTCATGATTTAAATAAATCCAGGTCAACAGTATGTAATATATAAATTAGAGTGTAGTCTGATGCCTTCACATATCTTGAAGGATTGTCAAATGAATGTGGGATTTGTTTTATTCTCACAGGCCCTAAAGAACAAAAATAGGATGAATGGTTAGCAGTCACAGAGAGGCAAATTGCATGTATTTTTTTAAAAAAGCTTCCTGAGAATGAGTGTTGAAAATATGAGTATCTCTGGGAGATCACCAATTCTCTGTGAGTGTAGGTCTGCAAACAAACACAATTAACCACATGTAGAGACTAATGCTTAGACTAGAAAACCCGTGAGCTTTCTGTCAACTCCAATAGCCTCTTATTCCATAAATTTGCATAGATATACAAAGTTAATTATATGCATACTTAAGCTAGAACACTACAATTACCACAGTTTAACACTGTTTTAATAAAACCTTAAGTTTTATCTGGCCCATTAAGGTCACACTGTATATGTTATAAAACTGATTTTAAGTGTCTTTTAGAGTAGGACAATTCCCTCTTTTCAATGACAAAGAAAAAGAAGCCTGGAAAATTTAGAGCATTTCCCAAAGGTTAGAGTGGTAAATATGCAATAGGAACAAAGTTGGATTAAATTGTATTACATATGAATTCAATATAGTGTCTCACTCTCCCTTGACCCCAGAACTGTTCAAGCCTCTGATAGAAAATCTCTTACTTTACAATCCATATCATTCCATCTATGGACAACTAATTGTGAAAAAGTTCTTCCTTATGTTCACTCTTGCTCCCTTTTGCCTCTAAGGGAAGCACGGTGTGTGGAAGATATCATAATGTCTTTAAAATTTAGTGGTTAGAAGGGGTTTTAGTAGCTCACAGAAAAGTGCCCACCCTAGCCCCACCAGTGCCTAAAAGGTAGATATGTTACATTTCACTCCTCCAGTGTTCTCTGGTACACCCAAGATGACTAGGGGATGTCTAATCTATGTCATTGCCTCAATTTTCCACTGCTAGTGTTAACAGGCTTTTAGGTGTGCCCTGTACATCATTTCCATCTAACCAGTATAAAGTTGTATTTACTTCAAAAGCATAGGAAGGTAGGGGCAGCTAAGTGACACAGTGGATAAAGCACTGGTCCTGGATTCAGAAGACCTGAGTTCAAATCCGGCCTCAGACACCTCTAACTGTGTGACCCTGGGCAAGTCACTCAATTTTCATTGCCCCTGCAAAAAAAAAAAAAAAAAGTATAGCAAAAGCAAATATGCAAACATCCCCTCAACAACTGGGATGGGGAGAACATTTTCCCCCAGCATCATGCCATCCTCTGGAGAAATCAAGGGCTTAGGTTCATAGTTTGGCTTAGTTCTTATATGCAACAATCCACCAATTTCCAAGTGTAAAGATCCCCTTGACTCAAGTTCCAGGCACCCTTACTTCTCAGGGTTTCTCTGCTGGGCTGGAAGGCTACAACCTCTAGTCTGGAATCCTACCTCCAAGGTCTCCAGAGATTCAGAATTCAGAAGTCAGTGGGGATTCTACAACCTGTGCCTAGAACTGAAAAAGGCAAATGAAGCAGACCAAAATAAAACCCCATGACCATTTCCCAGGGCCATGGGGTCTAAAAGGAGACATCAGGGTAAGGTAGCCCTCCTCCCACCCCTTCAAACATCTCAGTTCATAGAGCTTATGCTGTGACCCTTCACCCTTTTTGGATATCTAGAGGAAAACAGAGTGAAAGTTTACCATTCTCATAATTTTAAAGAAGCAGTCTGTTTTGTTTACACAATCAATGTGAAGATGCTACTCCCACCCACATGTTAAGGAAATGTAGAATATCTTCTCCACGAGGAATGGTGCCTCCATGTTAGATGATGTGGGGATGTATAAAACCTCAGGTTATACACACAACTTTCATAAACTTTAAACCCATACAATTTTTTTTCTCTTTCTTTCACCTCTTCTGCAAGCCCAGACACCTATATAGCAACATAAATGTGGGGAACATAAATTCAAACAGAATTTTCATGTTCACTCAATTTCTGTCATTCCAACAATCAACTTAGCAGTATTAATGCTGAATAACCTTGTTTTCAGAGGAGAGTGAAAGTATCTGCCCTACCCTATAGACACCAGTAAATACAGTGCATCAATGGTGCAGCTCTTCTCTGTTCTCTCACAACATTCAACTGGTGGTGGCTGAATTTTAGCTTAAGCCACAAAGCATTCCCAAGTGTAGGAGAGCTGGAGTTGCACGTTAATAATCAGTTTCAGTCACTGGTTGCAGGGCTGACCTGAGGCAAAGTTATGAAGCTTATAATATTTTCTTAAGCACCTCCTGCCACTTCCCAGTAACAACTCTCTCCCCTCAATACCACACTCCTCCATCTCAAGCATACTTGCTCTTTGTCTCTGTCTCTCTTTCTGTGCTTTTCTTATTCTACCTCTGTCTCTCTTTTTGTTTCTCTTTGCCTCTGTGCCTCTGTCTCTCTATCTGTCTCTGGTCTCACTTTTTATCTCTATCTCCATCGCAGTCGGTCTCTGTTTTAGTGTTTCACTCTCAGTTTCAATCTTTCAGTCTGTCTTTCTTCTCTTTTCTCTTTCTGTCTCTGTTTCAGTCTCTGTCTCTCTGTTTCTATCTCTGTTTCCCTGTTTCTGTCTTTGTCTCTCTCAATGGCACCCATCTATATCTCCTTTTCAAGGGGAAAGCATACAAATAATAGTTCCACATTAATGCTTTAGGGGATAAATGTTAATCTTCCTCCAGATATTTGCCTTTTAAAAGGTGAACAAGGGTAGAAAATGTGTTTTGCACAAGGTAACATATTACTAATAGAAAAATTTCAAACACATGTGGAACCTAATCCCCCTCAAAACATATTATAAGTATATCCCCTTTCTCTGACTAACCAGACATTAATATAACTAACTATTTATAATTTTAAATTTAATTACCACATTATTATTATATACAAAATATAAATCATATTAAAAAAAGATGGGAGGAGCAGCTGGGTGGTGCAGTGAATAAAGCACAAGCCATGGATTCAGGAGGACCTGAGTTCAAATCCGGCCTCAGACACTTGACACTTACTAGCTATGTGACCCTGGACAAGTCACTTAACCCTCATTGCCCCACAAAACTTTAAATAAATTAATAGGGGCAGCTAGGTGGCACAGTGGATAGAGCATCAGCCCTGGAGTCAGGAGTACCTGAATTCAAATCCAGCCTCAGACACTTAACACATACTAGCTGTGTGACCCTAGGTAAGTCACTTAACCCCAATTGCCTCACTAAAAACAAACAAACAAACAAACAAAAAATTAATTAATAAAAAGATGGGAAGTGGAGATATAACATCATACCTTCTTGTTCTTTGTGTGTGTGTGTGTATTTTGCTATTGTTGCTGTTTATAATTAAAATGAAATCTATTTCTGATTTGTTCTATGGAATTAATGTAAGCACACTATTTCAGATCTTCTGACTTAGAAGGGTAAATTGACAGTTGAAAGACCAGTCTTGGTGCCTTAGGCTCATCACCTACTTTAATATTTTGTATTGAAAAAAAAGTATTGGGCTTGAAGTCAGTATACCTAGATTTAGATTCCAACTCTCATATTTTCTAAATAACTGTGTAACTTTCAACAAGTGACAATTTCTCTGAACCTCAATTTCTTCATCTATAAAATAGTACTTGAACTACCTAAGCATTGAAATTTGTACCTTCCTTTCTCTTTAGAAAATCAAGACCATATTTCTGTTTTCCACTCTTTTGGTACACCTATTTCACAGAGTTGCTAAGAGAAAAGTGCTTTATAATACTTTATACTTACTATACTGCAAATGAAATTAAGTAGCTCTGTGGATAGAGTGCTGGACCTAGACTCAAGAAAACCTGAGTTCTAATCCAGCACCAAAAACTATCCGTGTAACAGTGGGCTAGTCATCTAATGTATGTATATCTCAGTTTCCCTATCTATAAAGTAGGTTTAATAATAACTCCTATAGTTCAGGTTTGTTGGAGAATAAAATGAGATAATATCCTTAAAAATGTCTTAGAAACACTAATTGTTATATGAATACTAGCTACTAGCATAATATATGTATTATCAATACTCCAGGATAATCAATTAATATTTGGTGCTTTTTTATATGTAGTCCTTCATTTTTCTCACTTATTGAACCTATCATGAACTTATACACTTATGGTTTATTAGAGTGTGGCTATTATTTTTCCTAGAAGGAGTTGGGTTATAAAGCCCCTAGCTCCCTTCCAACTCTGACATTTGTATGAATATTTCCACTAAAATTAGGTTTATTGGGATGCAGATACATATTTTTATGAAATTTTTAGTTGCTGCTTGATATCCATTCACATACATCTTTCTCTTTTAATCTTATATTGCTTATGATAATGAAAAATAAATCTGATGGCGGCGGCTAGGTGGTGCAGTGGATAGAGCACCAGCCCTGGATTCAGGAGTACCTGAGTTCAAATTCGGCCTCAGACACTTAACACTTACTAGCTATGTGACCCTGGGCAAGTCACTTAACCCCAATTGCCTCACTAAAAAAATAAATAAATAAATAAATCTGATGAATATAAGAGGTAGTTATTGACACAGTCTCCTTGGATCTTTTTCTAAATCATTGAATCATTAGCTTATCCCCTCAAATATTTAGCCTTTGATGCAGCTGTTGGTAGCTTTATGAAATTTAACCTATTAGTTATATTGTTCATCTGTTGGCTGTCATCCTGAGTATGTTATTTGGACACAATGTATTGATATACGTCTGCCACCCTTAACCTTCTGAAGGCATTCTCATTTGTCATGTGGTCCTGCAGAGGTTTGCACATCACTAATTCCATTGTAAACTTGTTGAAAATGAGCTTATACTGTTCAAGTCCTATTGTGGGTCAGCATTCTGGCACATCATTCTTTATGATTTTTTTCTCTTCCAAAAATCATATATGTGCCCATTTGTCTTCATGTTATATTTCATTCATAGAATGTAATCTAATAGAGAAAGAAGACTTTTCTTTTTTATGCTTTCTTTGAATTCTGCTACATAGCACACATTCCTCATCTTAGGTGCTTAATAAATATTTGGTAGATTAGACTAGATAGGATCAAATTAGATAAAATGTTGTGAGCAGTATTTTGGACTTCAGCAATTCTACACTGATCCTTATGGGTATGTTTTCTTTGATCAGTGCTGTATAGATGCAGCTGACGCTGATCCAACTTTTGTGTTTTCTGGTGCCTTCTCTGATTATGCTGTTATCTTGCTGCACCTGGTGAATAAAATTGATTTTTTTTCTTTTTCCTATTTCATTGATTATTATGTTTTTAAAGAAGTTCTGCAAACAATATTTAAAACAATTTTGACTCTGGTAATATTTCCTGTCAACCCTTACAGTAATATTTTTAAACAAAATTTGTATGTATGTATGTATATGTACACACATATACACAATTGTTGTTCTATCCTCTTTTTTGTTGTAGTATCCTGTATGTTGTATAGAGGTTGGATATTAAAACAACTGGAATTTTCAGCAAATTATCCTTCCAGAAATGCCATATATCACTTGTCATGACATTTAATAGAGAAAAAAATAAATTATTCTATTTTTTCTTTTTCTTACACTTCCATGTTTAAGAGAGACAGTGTGAGATATTGGCATTTCTAATCTATGCTCAGATTTTATGTTGTCAATGATATTTGACACATTAAATAGTATAGAGATCAAAAATGTGATTTTGATGTCTAGATATAATGTCATCTCCAGTGAAGAAAAAGTTTAATAATAAATAATTCTTTTTTCTCAGATTTCTGAAACAATAATAGTATCAGTGGAGAACAGGAAAATGTGGTCATTTAGATGAGACAAATGCTAAATGGATTTCAGTATGCTTTAACTTTTAAAACACTCATTTCATCCCAGATTGTATATAAACAAGAAAAAGAGTGAGAATTTTTTTCAATAGAAGCAGCAAATGTAAGAACTCACAAATGGTTTAATTTGTGTTAATTTTCAACATATGCTCAATACCAATGTCTGATTCTAAATGCCATTCAAACACAGCAGTCAATAGGTTTTGTTCTTAAAGTTTTGCATTACTGTGATTCACAATTATGATCATGTAATTTATGCAAAAGCAAGAAATTTTCTTTAAGACCAAATAAAATATATACATGGATGAATCAATTTGTTAAAAATACCCTGATATTAGTTTCTCAGCACCTAAGTGATTCTCTGGATATCAATTTAGTTTCCTTAGAAATGTTAACAGCTACCATAATCCTTCAGAGTACTAACAATCATAATGAATTATAAAATCTATCACTATAAGGCCTGACCATCAACAGAAATATTTATTGATATATCTTGTTTGGTGGGCAGAAGTTAATTTTACTTAACTTTTTATTTTCCACAACATAAAGGTGAAAAATGGAGTTGGGGGATGGTAGGGGGTGGAAATCAGCTGTCCTACCTTCTGGTAGTTTAGAGCCAAAATTCTCTGTGGTCATGGAGAATCATGCAAACAGTTTTATATCAATGGAAATCCAAGTACCAGGTAAGATGGAAGAGCAGAGAAAGTCCAGTATGGGAGTCCTGAAAGAAGAAATGATAGACACAAATGGTTGAAAGAAGAGGTATAGTGCATTTGTGTACCCCATGCAAGTTAGGTTTCAGAGCCCTGAAGTGCCACAACTGCAGTAATAAGCTAAATAAACAAACAAACAAACAAATAAATAAATAGAATGTGCTGACTGTTAAAAGCAGTGGCACATGCCTATCTGTTATCCTTGCTACTGTGGCCATGGGTTAAGGCTGACGGATCTCTTGAGCTCTGAAGTTCTGAGCTGTATGAGCTTAGCCTGTTTGGCTTTCAAATTAAAGTATATGGAAAAAGGATGGGAGGTAGGAATCAAGTTTTCTTGGGAGGAACAAACCAACCTAAAGAGGAAACAGAACAAGTCAGTAATATCAGACTCATGAATAGCTACTATACTTCTGTCTTGGGTGAGACAGGGAGAATCAGTCTTAAAAGAAATAAACAAATGAATCAATGAAAATAAAATAAATTAGTTCTGATTAAATAGCTGCTATTCATAGATAGATAACAATAATACTATTTATGTAATGTTTTATATTTTACAAAAGTTTTACAAGCATTATCTGATTTTTATCTGTACAACAACTTTGTGAGTTGGGTAGTATACGTTAATATTTACTCCACTTAGCAGTTGAAGAAAATTATATGGATACAAGTTAAATGATTTGTGTAAACCTATTAATTGTAGAACTAAGCCTGGAAGGCACGTCCTTAATCTCTAATCCAACACTCTCCCAATAACAATTGCTTCCTTCTGTAGCTTTTTCATTAGTCTAAAATTTACACTCAAAACTGCATACATGCATTCTCAAGAATAATGGATAACAATGTTATTTACCATATGTTCCAGTAATGTTGCAATTCTTGGTCACTTCCACTAACTACTCATATGTTTTGTTCATCTCCTGTTGTTCACATCTCTCTTGTTCTGTCATAGCCCACTTTTTGCCTTTATCTTAAATTTAGGGCATAATGTTTCAAGTTTGTTTCATTTCTTTATTTCTTCTTCTATGTACAGACGAGCCCATGTTATTTATTGGATTGGAAATGATCATGGAAGTCTGAGTATGTTTTTACTTTGTTTTCTCTTAATAGTATTATGGATTCTCCAATTATGTTAGGAATGGTTGTTGGTGGAAATGACAGTCTTTGTCTTACTAAAGTAGTCAGAATCCATTTTCCAATTTTGTTTTATATCATACAATGTGATTCAACTGTTTTCTATCCTTTTTTGATTAGAAATGAGTAATAACTCTTCTGATAAATCAGACTTCTGCTCAACAAAACCAGCCCAGATTTCATATTTTATGAGCTCAGGAGAGAGAGGCCTATAAATTTACTCTTCTGTTTTTTCATTATATAAGAACTATATGGGACAGTTAGGTAGCACAGTGGCTAGAGCACCGGCCCTGGAGTCAGGAGGACGTGAGTTCAAATCCGGCCTCAGACACTTGACACTTACTAGCTGTGTGACCCTGGACAAGTCACTTAATCCCAATTGCCTCACAAAAAAAAAAAACACTATGTATTTTTATTTAGTTTGAATTAATTCTGAATAGACAAAGAAAAACTAGGATCTTATTTTTCATTAAGATGATCTAATTGAAATAAATTGCCTTTTGAGCAAACATATACATGGTTTATGGCTTATGGAATGGGAACATGATTTGATAAGTGATTTATAAGGATGTATACATATATGTATGTATATCAAAACATATGTATACGTGTATATACATAACACATACATCTACCATGGGCACATGCACACACATACATGTATGCATAACATGATACTAGTTTTGAAATGATTGTGGCTTGGAACTGGATGTAAATTGCTCTAATGTCCCCAATTTGCTGATTTGAAAATATCAGTCATTTGAATAACAAAAATGATATTTAAAAAAAATTTGCCTTTATGTTCCTTGGTCATATCACTTTTCTTGAATGAGTTTTCAAGATAAATAAGAAAAATAGGCAATATGTCACAATGAGAATCACATACACACATGCACATAAAGCTTCAGTTACAGAAAAGAAAAAAGAAATTTTGCCAAAAATCAGTTTCAGTTTCCTATCTTCTAGAGGCTAAGCTTTTATATTTCTATTGCCTCAAAATATAGGGAAAGATCAGAAATTTAAATTCCCAGAGAAACAAAAATAAATCAGGAATCCCCTCCCCCCCTCAAAAAAAAAAACCCATAAGCAATTACAACAACTAAGGACTAGATTCAGTCATAATATTTTTGGAGTGCTTTCAAGATTGTATTTCTAAGGGGCAGCTAGGTGGTGCAGTAAATAGAGCACTGCGCCTGGAGTCAGGAGGACCATAGTTCAAATTTGGCTTCAGGTATTCACTAGCTGTGTGATCCTGCACAAGTCACTTTACCCTGTTTGCAGGGGCCAGGGTGGGTGGATGGGTGGTGGGGTGTGAATTTTATTTCTAACTTTCTACTTGTAGCACCTCTACCCTGATTGTCTCTCCTTAATGTCTGTTACCCAGGAACTTACTGAGACAAGCAAAGCTGTTTGATATCAAGGGTTTTTTCTAAAAAAAAAAACAAATTTAAAAAAAAGAAAGCTTTCCAGGTAAAGGAACAAATGAACACTTGATAAATTGAAGGAATTTCTATGGTATTCTCATTCTCTCTAGACTATGATCCCCTTTCAGAGGAATCAATGAGAATCAATGAGGAGTTTAGTCATATCTGAATGTCTTATCAATCACTTTTACTCAACACATTCAAAGCAAATCGCATCATCTTCTCTTGTACATAAACTCCCATCTCTGGGGAAACTATGTGGTGCAGTGGATAGAGCCCTGACCCTGAAGTTGCAAAGACCAGAGTTCAAATCTGACCTCAGATACTTACTAGCTGTGTGACCCTGGGCAACTCACTTAACACCAATTGCCAGGTTAATCATCCAGGGCCATTTTCCAGTCGTCCTTGTCTCTATCTCTATATCCTCTATCTCTATCTCTATGTCCTCTATCTCTATCTCTAGATAGATAAATCTATATAGATAGATATAGATATAGATCCATCTATCTATCAATATCTATCTATCGATAGAGAGATAGGTATAGATATAGATATGGATACAGATACAGATACAGATACAGATACAGATACAGATACAGATACAGATACAGATACAGATACAGATACAGATACAGATACAGATACAGATACAGATACAGATATAGAGCCACTGGACCCAGATGTCTCTGGAGAAGACAGCAAAGTCCGTGACTTTGCACAGCCTCTCCTCACTTAAATCCAATTCAGTACAAGTCATGACATCACCCTGATCTCATGGTCCTCTTCAAGAACAAAGAACATACAACAATTCCCATCTCCAAACTTTCCTATTTTCTTGAATAGCAAAGCCATCCTCCAATTGAGAGCGTATAATCTTAGCATTATCCTTAACTATTCTGTTATGGTATGCTCCTCCTATATCTGATCATTTAATTGAGTTTTTTTGTAGTTTACCTTCACAACATCTCTCAAGTTGTTTTTCATTGTCCTAGTTTTATAGTCCCTTTTACGTGCCTAGTTCAATCCCTAATCACCTTTCAATAGAAGTATTTTAATGAATTCCTAATCTCTCTTTCTCTATGCTACACTTCTTCCTGTCCTCCACTCTTCACATTGATCCCAAAATAATCTTCTTTAGACACAAATCCTACCACATCACTTTACTAGATCCCTATTGTCTCAGGCATACAGTACAAACTCCTTAACCGGCTATTAAAAGCACTTTATAGGGGGGCAGCTAGGTGGTGCAATGGAGCACCGGCCCTGGATTCAGGCGGACCTTAGTTCAAATCCAGCCCCAGACACTTGACACTTACTAGCTGTGTGACCCTGGACAAGTCACATAGCCACCCATTGCCAGGCCAAAAAAAAAATACAAAAAAAAAGCACTTTACAATCTCATCTCAAACTATTTTTAATACTAGCTGAAATCATCTAACACTATATATATATATATAACTTTAATTGACTCACAACAACTTTGTGAGGTAGATAGTACAGGTAATTAGCCCCATTTTAAAAATAAGCAGCCTTAGGTTTAGAGAAGTAAGTAATTTATCCATGATCACATAATTAATAAATATTAGAAGTGCAACTTGAGTCAGATCTTCTTGTCTCCAGGTTGAGCACTCTATTCACTAGATCATATTATCTCTCCAGTTTTAGTTCACATTGATTTTTTTCCACATAAACTACATTCCAGCTAAACTAGAATACAATTCTTCGCAATGTTGACATTTTACCCCTCCCACATCTGTACATTTCCACAAGCCATCCACTATACATTGAATTCATTCCCTTCTCATCTCTGCTTCTCAGAATCATATTACAGAAAGGATAAGTTCAAGTGTCACATCCTCCCCTAATTTTCCAAGTTATCCATTTTCTTTTCCTCTTCCAATTACTTGTCTGTGTAAACATTATGTCTCCCCCAATATAATGGGAGACTCTTGAAGGCAGGAACTATTTTAGCTTTGTCATTGTATAAAGAAAAAAATAAAGAATATAAACTGTCTTAATAGGAAACCTAAATTAGACCTCTGACTATAAGAATGGAAAGCCTAAAAATGAATGTGTAGAAGCTTAATCATTTTTGAGAGAAACAGAATATTTTAAAAATTGTTCTCATGTGCTGTTAGTAGATTTTTATTTCTGTGGTGTGAAAAATGCTTGAGGGAAGGTAACCATGTATTTAGTTTTGACATATTTAGTATACAACATGAATCATAAATACTATTCTATTTTAAAATACTGATACTTTTATAAAATTGTCAGCATTAATTAGTTTCATATTAAACGTTCTTTTGGAAAATGTTCACCTCATTTAGGGAGAGAATTTTTTTTTAAATAAGCAGATATAAGGGGCAGCTAGGTGGTGCAGTGGATAGAGCACCGGCCCTGGATTCAGGAGTACCTGAGTTCAAATCCGGCCTCAGACACTTAACACTTACTAGCTGTGTGATCTTGGGCAAGTCACTTAACCCCAATTGCCTCACTAAAAAAAAAAAAAGCAGATATAAGAAAAAAAATGTAGTAAATTCAAAAGTGTTTATTTGTTCAATAAACAAATATAATGGATACTGTTCATAGCACAAAGATGTTTCTGAATGAGATACACAGACAAGAAATGAGATACTACTAATTGTGTTGCTTAAAATTGTTCATCTTAAGTACCACAAAACTCATCTTTGCAAAGGCAACAAAAATGTCTGTCCAACAACTACTTTTCTCAGATTGTATACAGCTGTTTCTTCATGTAATGTGATTTATTTTCTCCTTCTTGCCTCACTGTATTATTCAGCTGTGACCAGTTATCATATTTATTAACAAGATGTCACTCAGAAACAGACTTTTCTATATAGAAAGCACTGTAATGAGTTCTATTCATGTCTCTCCCACGTGGAAGAGAAGCTTGGAAGACATTTTTTTTTAAAGAGAATCAGACCAATGACATGTATTGGATGTGCTTTGAAGAAACATGGTGTAAACATTCAGCTGACTCTGGTTGGCTTTGAGGTGAATAGGATGGTCTTTGATTGTCTAGTTAAACATCCAAAAAGGACTAGCCACAAGACTGACCTTAGGTATTTTTCTATTTATCTGTGCTCTTGATGAATCTTATACATTATCTCACTAACTGTGGAAATCAATTTTGTAAAAGGTGAGGTCATGGGACCTCTTAATTGAGAGTGATTAGTGACTGGGAAATACAGGTTTGCATTCTTTGCATGCTGCATTCTTTTGTCATTTTAGATGAGTGATTAGATAGTGCATATCAGTGATCCAGTGCCTCATTACCCTTGTTTGAAAGCCATCTTAGCATAGGGGCCCTGTGAAGCAAGGAGATGCTTTCAGGACTCATATGAAACCAAGAGTAATGTGGCACCCATGAGAAATCTGGATGTGAACCTGGTAGGACCATGGTTATGTAGAAACAGAACTACTTATGAGTCCACTCGCCACAGTTATGAAGTTAGGATAAAGAATAATGTATCCTCTCAAGGTACTGCTGGAAAATATTTATACTTTTGCTCCTCTTACATGTCTGAAATAAATATCACTTTTTAAAAGCTAATTAATGGGGGACAGCTAGGTGGCACAGGGGATAGAGCATCGACCCTGGAGTCAGAAGTACCTGAGTTCAAATCCAGCTTCAGACACTTAACACTTACTAGCTGTGTGACCCTGGGCAAGTCACTTAACCCCAACTGCATCACTAAAAAAATTTTTTAAAAAAGCTAATTAATGGGGGGCAACTAGGTAGCACAGTGGATAAAGCACTGAGCCTGGATGCAGGAGGACCTGAGTTCAAATCCAGCCTCAGACACTTGACACTTATTAGCTGTGTGACCCTGGGCAAGTCACTTAGCCCTCATTGCCCTGAAAAAAATAAAAGCTAATTAATGTTAAGTTGTT
The DNA here is from genome assembly GCF_019393635.1 of Dromiciops gliroides. NCBI lineage: Eukaryota > Metazoa > Chordata > Mammalia > Microbiotheria > Microbiotheriidae > Dromiciops > Dromiciops gliroides. Next base: position 213,205,010 of record NC_057861.1, read on the forward strand.
AAAAGGAACTGGGAGGCTATTCACTGGTACTTAACAGTAGGAAGAGCACACTCTGTGGGGAACTGTGCTGATAGAATTAGAAAATAAATACCTCCTGATCAGGTAAGGGTACCCATGAAATACTTATGGGGCAACAGGTAGTCAGGCTCTCTGGGATAATAGCCCAGAGTACACTTGCTATATCTATAGAACTACACACACACGTATGTGTGTATACATATATATGCATAAATGTATATATACACATTGTGAGAATTGGTATGGCACCCCCTACTGGAGAGATACTGTAGGGAAGCTCCACCATGAGGAGAAGGCATGTGATTTGGAAGACATGTGACTTTAGTGTCCAGAAGCTGGACGGCCAGTATCCAGGAACTTGCATCTGAAGAGCTGCCTGTTAGACTTGTCAATCAGAGCTACCAGCCAATTAGCTTGGAGCTGTGGGTATGTGGACAGCCCTGTTTCCGTTTTCACAGGAGGTTTCAGGAGGAAGATGCTCTCTTTCGCCTGGGACCTTGGTTTGAGTGGAGCAGAGATGCTGGCTCCCTTAGATAGACAGATGAAGGATTCTTGACCTCTTTCTCTCTGATCACTAGATTATAATGCACTTTAATAAATTCTTAAAAGTCTCAACTCTTGCTAAAGTTTCTAATTTGGGGTGACCACTCATTAGATTTTAGACATAATAGCTAGAATTTTAGCCCCTTACAGATGGCAACCTTACAACATACATGCTGTCACCCAATAGATATCTGACAATACCTATATTTTGTGACTTCCCAGTTCACCACATTCCATTGGTTTCTAATATTGTTAGCATGGCTCTAACCCCAGTATCTTATTAATTTAGGTTCAGTGTTGGGACAAGATGAACTCATGAGTCATTGAACAAGAAAGATTTACTTTCTCAAAACTCAGCAGAATTACAGACACTTACCTTCTCTGGACACAGAACTCCTTTGTCTCCATCTGGAAATCTGTCTTGTCAATGTATCTTGATCATCAGGATATGTAAATGTGTATGATAGCAGGCATCCACTAACTTATATAGACAACACCCTCATTAGACTGGGACCTTTTATACCACCAGAACAGGAAGCTGTATCAGGGGATCTGGAACTAATCAGCTTCCAAGAGGAGAAGTAAGGGAAGCTGCATCAGTAAGCCACTGCTTCTGCCTCATTAAAAAAAAAAATAGGAAGGCTTTCACTATTTTTGCGATTAAAGAACTCTGTATGCTTTTGATTTTTAATAATAGTACATTTTAGGACAAATTTAGAAAGATAGATACATATATGTATATACACACACATATGTGTATGCGTGTGCATATTCTTCCATATCACATAGATGTAGGTTTACAAGAATCAGGATGACTAGATGCAATGAATGTGATATAATAGTAGTTTTAAGTTTTTCTTAATATATTTTCTTCTCCAGATATCCAACTTCTACTCTATCAAGTTGTTGAATTGTTCAGTTGTGTCTGACTCCTCATGACCCTATTTGGAGTTTTCTTGACAAAGATACTAGAGTGGTTTGCCATTTCCTTCTCCAGATCATTTTACATATGAGGAAATTGAAGCAAACAGGGTTTAGTAACTTGCCCAGGATCACACAGCTAAGTGACTGAGGCCATATTTGAACTCATGAAGATGAGTCTTCCTGAATCCAAACCCAGTGTTCTATCCACTGTAACACATTAGCTGCCTGATCAATCCAGGTCCAGCTCTATTAATACTACCTTCATGAAACCTTACCATACTCTTCTAGCCAACAGTGCTCTTCTCCCTCATAGGATTTTACATTTGAAATACAAAATTTCTGGCTCTTTCTAGACATATATGAATCAGTGCTGAAGAACGTTGGTGCTTAGGGGATGGAGGAACAATCCACTTATTACCTTCTCAGTAGCAAGAACTACTGACCACTCCTTAGTATCAGTTTCTACAAACTGAGAATGTATTTTCAAGTTCATTACTATAGTGGTTTCCAAAGTAGTGATACCTTTTCTCCTACTCCAGCATCATGTTAACTGTTCTCATTGGAAATAAAAACCACAAGTAGGTGTGGAACTTGAGGAGATGACACTTAGTCCAATTTGAGCCTGAACCAACTTCTAACTACTTCTTCCCAGGAGCCTCAGAACTATCTTCCTATGCCAACCTGGAAAAGACAAAAGACTCACTTTCCCATTAGTATTCAGTCTGTTGAATTTTCTTGTTCTGTTTAGAGTTTGTTTGTTTAAGAGGACAAAGCTTGCTGTACTGATTTTTGATACTCCTCCATCTTCGTTCTATCTTTTCTAATCAGTTTCTATTATGGTATTGCATAGTAGATCTTGACCCTCCCCCCACACTCAGACACACACTTTTTTTTTCTGTTTATCTCACTTTTAGAAGTATCAATTTCTGCGAAAGATGGGTATGACATAAGTATTGCCCCATGATAGAAATTTTCCTCTGTCCCTGATTATGAAGCTTATTATGACTTTCTACCCTCTTCATGATGATTTTTCCCATTTACTATGAAATTTCTCTTGGGTCCATACCCTCAATGTCTTCTGGATATCAGTTGCCTCCAGGATGTCTAATTCCCTGAAAAAGATGTGTTCCATGGTGGCAAAACAATTTCTCAGTGGTAGTAGTCTCTGTAAACACTAAATCTGCTGAAGGACCCATTTCCCACTATGGAATAATCCCCCTCAATTAGTATATTCTTCAGTGGGACCCCCCAACAGTGGATTGATACTTCCTTCTTTTCTTCCTCCATCTCAGTCGCTTCCTTTACTATAAAATCTTCCTTTCTTCTATAAAAGAAACTTTCTTTGCTGAGAATCTAACAGGAATTATGAATTGATTCAGGTACATCACATATTCTATTTATTTTCTTTCTCTTCTATCCTCTTTCATGAACTGTCCAACTCTGCAGTATAATCCCACTAAAAAAAGAAAAAAAAAACATTGATTCACCTATAGGCAGTTCTAATCCATAATAGTGCTTACTTAGAGAATGATGAAATGCTATAGTAAATAATTCATAAATATATGTATTGAGAATAATTTTCCAGCATTGTGTTTTCTATGAGAAATTACATCATCTGATTTCAACACAGGAATCCTTTCATTGGGACCTTAAAAGATGACTTCTAAGGTCCCTTAAAATATCCTATAATTCTGTAAATTTTGCTTTCCCCAAAATATATTTCAACTATAGATCATAATATTAGCTTCTGACAATCATTCATTGCATGATCTTGGAAAAGTTATTAAGTTGAATCCAGCTCAAATTATTTTAATCCAGTTCAAAATAGTTCAAACCAGTTTTAATACAGTTTACTCTAGTTTATTCAACCAGTTTATTTAACCGGTTTAATCCACTTAAAACAGCCAGTTTAATCCCTATTAATCCAATGCAAAAATGTTAAATCTAGTTCAATTAAAAAGCAGTTTAATCTAGTTCAAAGAAATCAAATCCAATTTAAACCAGTTTAAACCAGTTTAAATTGATTTTAACCAGTTTAGACTGGTCTGAAGCAAGTTTTAACTGATTTTAATCTGTTTTAACTGATCTGAACCAGTGTAAACTGCCTTGAACTGGTTTGATGCTGCCTGTCATTGAAAGTAAATAGAGATGAATCTGATTTTTACTTGATTTGAATGGTCTGGAGTTTTTAAAAAATGGTTTAAACTGTTTGAACTGGTTTAAATTGAGTTTTACTATTTTTTTACTTGTTGGAAATGTTTTTTTTTACTGCTTTGCACCATTTTTTTTTGCTGGTTTGAACTTATTTTAATTGGATTGAACTGGTTTTACCTGGTTTAAATAGAAATTAAATGAAGCAGGCTGAGAGCATCTGAGTGATTTGTCTAGATTCACCTACCTTAGAAGTCTAATGCAGGACACCCTGGGTAGGAAGGGAAAAGGCCCAATGTACCAGCCCCCAAAGCCCAGCAGTGGTTCTTTTATTATTAGATTTATTTTGGACTGGATCAGACTCAGGTCAGTCCTCTAGTAGTTTAGGTTAAATAATGGAATGAAATGAAATATGTATAGGTCATTAAATAGTTTTTAGAAAGTGAGATTTACTTATCCATAGCCTGAGAAAGATATTTAGCAAGGACAGGCATCAAGGGCACATCAATATAAGTCAGCTGAACAGAGTTCCCTTGCTTGAAATATCTAGTATGCTATACAGGGAAAGCATGAGACTGCACCTGGAGTTCCAAATAGCTGCTTTTCACTCAGATAATGAGGAAGTGGTATCAACAAGGCTGAGCCTTTAGTCCCTTGAGCTAACCAAGTTGAAGAAGTTCTCAATAACTTGTAAGAAAAAAACTAGCCTAATTTGCTTATCATTTGGGTGAGTGTACAGAGAGGTAGGAGGGGGAGAAAAGAGATGAGGGCATTTTTCTTACTACATTCTGTCTCTTGGTGGTAAGATCCTTTACATTTTCTAAGGAATGTTACACCACATCAATTATTTTAGGACTCACCAATCAAACCTGATCTCTTATATTCAACAATAATTCAATAAATATTCAATAAAAGGGAGTATTAAAAAAGGAAGGTAAAAAACTAAAGTAGAACCATAGAAAGCAAACAAAAAACAAACAAACAAACAAACAAAAAAACCCCAACAATTTAACAGTTCCTTGAAGAAGTGACTGAACCTAGGAGAGTCTCAAGAAGGATGTAACTCCAGGTTTAAACAAGTCTCTATTTCTCCCTAGAGAGAAATAATACAATTACCAGTGGGTATTATATATGTAGCAACTGTTAGGGCCAATAACTTTTATATTACAATAAGTAATGGACTAGAGGGGACCTATATTTTAATACTGCATATGTTATTGGCCAGTCATCTACCACTGGGCTAAACACAGATTCTGGTAGCCAATCTACTATCTACTCTCCTGGAATTAATATCTCTGTTTGATATCAAATGTTGTCCTATGATGCTTGACCCCCATTACTGCCAATTACCATCTGCTGCTACTAGAACAATTATCTATGTCTGCTGCCTCCAATAACTAATATTGGGGCCTACATTTCTGCCATCTATGTAATTTCCCAGGTTCAACTGATATCACTTTGCCAGTACAGAACAGCTACTACTAGGGCCAAAGGTCTCTACTCTATACTAGGAGAGGGTTACTGTAGGCCTAAGCACTATAGTGGTTCCAAAGATGAGTCCTGACTTCACCCCAATTATAACCAGCCAAATTTTGTCCCAACAAGACAGAAGGTCACTGGGGGCCTTTTATACTAGTTCACTCCTGTGTTTGGCAAGAGATATTGTTATTGCTACTGCTTGGTCTTGACTTTGCCCTCCTATTATGAGGGACAGACAGAAAATAACATAAAAAGAAACAAAGCTAGAGTCTCCTCTCGGCCAGTACACTTTCTCTTTCCCATATCCAAGCATTAATTATTTCTTTAGGGATTGGTAAACTGCTCTTGGAGCCTAAGTTCTATGTTTTTTCAGAAGCCCCTCCTTGGAAGGAGAGACAGAGAGAGAAATGCCTCGGTTCTAAGGAAATATTTCGGTTGGCCTATCAAATTCCAAATTAGAAAATGAAACTGAAACTATGTCATCAGCACAATTAGACAATTCTAAAATTCCAGGGATCTGGCTTGGTTCATATTCTCTCATTGTTTGGGTCCTTCATGCTTTCCTTTGAGGCTATGTAAACAGAACTGAGGACACCTAATGCAGCTGTTATCATTTCTGAAAACCTATTCAAAATCTTACAGTTTACATAAGTGACACCCTTGCAGTTGATAAAGCCTTCCTTTAAGGAGACCTTTTCCAAGGCAATTAGGTGACAATTACCATTAGTAATAGAAAAGCAACCAGTCTCAGCAAGGGCTGAACATAATCATTTCTAATTTCTTTTTCCTTTTCTTAGGAGAGGAAAATTGTTTTCCCTATCCACCAAAATTTAATTTCTCCAGGCTGATTGGAAGGTAGCCTAAATACTGAAGAGTTATCCTAGAAGAATGTGAAAGAGCAGATTACTCTCTGGAAGATCCAACAAAGACTAAAACACTGTGTTGTACAAGTATCTACAATATGCAATTCTTTTTTTTTTTTTTTTGGTGAGGCAATTGGGGTTAAGTGACTTGCCCAGGGTCACACAGCTAGTAAGTGTTAAGTGTCTGAGGCCGGATTTGAACTCAGGTACTCCTGACTCCAGGGCCAGTGCTTTATCTACTGCGCCATCTAGCTGCCCCCAAGATGCAATTCTTAAGGACACAAAGCATACTCATGTAAGTCTTCCCTTGATGAATAGCCACTAGCAGCTTATTCTTTAACCTCCTATGAGTAGGAGTGGGGATAACTTACTCAAAGCAACCACCCTCTCTAAAGGAATCAGCAAAAGCACCATGTGAAGAAGAAAGATCATTCTGGGTTTACCAACCTTTGTTAAGCCCATCCCTCTCCTATGATGAACTCATAATTTTCCAATCCTATAATACTATAACAATTGTTCTGGGCTAGTACCAACTCAGGCTTCTTTCCCCCACCCTCCCCCAGTGATTTCGGTTCATTATTGTAAAAAAAAAAAATAAGATGCTTATAGGTCATTCAATATTTAACAAAAAAGACATATTTACCATGACAGAAAAAAAAGGATCCTCAAAAAAGTAGTGGCATTAAAAACAACTCAAATTGATTCAAGAGAGCATGTGCCTTTGCTAGTTACCCATCATAATTCACCAGTCAAAATCAAGAAGAGCCCTTGGTCTTTCTCATGGCTCCTTTGTAATCAAGTACTATAGAAGTGAGGACAGAAAGATGGTGTAGTGTATAGAACATTAGCCTGCGTTCAAGTAATCTGATTTCAAATTCAGCTTCAGACACAAGCTATGTGATCTTTGGCAAATCACTTAATCCCTATTTGTCTCAGTTACTCTGTAAAATGGGGACTCACTGGAGAAAGAAATGGCAAAATGCTCTATATCTTTTCCAAAAAACAAAAACAAAAACACCATGGACTTATCCATGAGGTCACAAAGAGTCACATAGAAATGAACGATTCAACAACATCTGTAGAATTGCTGTCATCAGTCTAAGTCTTTATTTCCCTGAGTCAAACAAATCTCAAAGAAAATCTGAATGACATTTTTGGGGGGAGAGGGACTAGCCTAATATGCATGGGGGAAGGGAAGAGGGAAAAGTAGTTAGGATGTTATTTGTAATACACTTATTTATTTTCAAAGAACAGAGGATGATGGTGATGTAGTTTTATTTAAAAAGTTTTCTATAACTCATTTTAATCTTGAATGTGTATATCTTTGAGAATAATTGCATCAGTTCTGGAATATTGCGGGGGGGGGGGGAGCAGAATTAAAAGAAAAAAAACCTAAGAACTAAGATGGGTTGCTGTCATGTCAGATGAGAACTAAATTGATGAAATCAAAGGAGACAGTAGAAGAAAAGAGAAATTCGTACAACAGACATGACCTTACCCATGGCATTTTCCATGAGAAGCTTAGAGTAGAAAAATACCTTAATAACTAATGGCTGAAATAGCTGGCTGAAAGTGCTAGACCTCTCTCCTTCAGGGGAGATGCTAATTAACTAACAACCTCCTCAATAGACAGTGATAGATGGCTATTTGAAGACTAGTTAAAACAGCAGAGATGCTATGCCTTGTGGGGTTTGGCCACCATAGAACACATCCTAACAGCATCAATAAAAGACACCTGCATCTCTATAGCACTGGAGGCTTAAGTTACTTCCCTATATCTGGACCCTGGCCATCTGTTTGTGCCACCTACATTTTTCTTCTATATGCAAAATCTACCAAGTGATAGCATATATATTTTTAGGAGAATGAGCTTTTGGAGGAAGAATACTTTGATATTTTATTTTTTATAATATGCCCTGTGATTTCATCAATGTAGGAGGAATTCCCTTTCCCAAAGCAACTTGTCCCCTTCTCTGAAACTGTTAGGCTTAAAGAGCTACTAAGTACAATGACAAAAGAGGGTATTTGTCACATAGTATTGGAAAAGCAGGACTTGAACTAAAATCTTTTAGATGATCAACTCTCTATCCAACATATTAGCTTCACTCTCATTTTTATTACTTTGATAATTTCATTTTATTTGTACATTAAGTTACTTCTGTTTCTTTGATTGGAGGCCTTCAGGGTGGTACAAAAATCATGTCACATAGATTCCCTTTATAGATAGCTGAAAACCCCAGCCATTTTTTCATTCGCCACAAATTGCTCTGATTGTTTCCCACTCTTCCATCACCTTCATCATGCCTTTATATTGAATACTCTCTGGAAGTAACCCCTCCCTTGCTTTTTAACTTCCTTTTGTGTATTATCTTCCCTTATTTAGAATGTAATTTCCTTCAGGCCAGAGGCAGTTTTTCCCCCCTTAACTGTATCCCCATTTCTTAGCACAATGCCTGACATACAGTAGGCATTTAACAAATATTTGCATCAGTGTTCCCAGCTTCCTAGAAAGCTGTTGATTTCATCATTTAAGTTGCACTCCATTATATCTATAAAGTATAATTTGTTTAGTCTTTCCCTAATAGGCAGCCATATCCCTGGTTTCCAGCTTGGGGATACTTCAAAAATATAGAAACTTTCCCCCTTTCTCTGACATACATCTTTAAAGTGTTGTTTTTAATACACTGCTTTCAAAAAATGTAAAAAATTAATTATTCTTGAAGAAAAACTGGTTACTTATATATGCCTTATAGGAGGATCTATGAAAAAATAGTGACATCCTAGTTGAGGAAATTGACATGTTTTAGAGTTAGAAAGTACCTTTAAAAATCATTTGTTCTAGCCTCCCCTTTTGATAAGTGAGGGGAATAAATACTGGAGAGACAGGCTAAACAAGCAATTTTTTTTTTAAGATCAGGTTTTGAACCTAGATTTGGCTCTACCAGTTAGAAGATCTAGGTTTAAATCTAATCTTTGTTACCTACTACCTATGCAACCTTAACCAGTCACTTTTAGTCCTCAATTTCCTTATCTGTAATAAGGGGGGTAGTTGTAAATTCCCTATACACACCCTTCTAACACTAAGGCTCTGATTCCATGATCATTCACATGGCACTGGTTTAAGTGCTGCTTTTCTCCTCACAAATGGATGCACAAGTGACCCAATTTGGATCTGTTAGTTGTAATCAGTTTCCCTAATTGTGTATTCCAGCTGGTGATAACAAGATTGAAGACTAGCCCTTCTGTAGCTATTCCCAAACCTCATCCTCAGAGACATCACAATCAGTAGTAGAGTAACCTCCTGACTCTGCTCCAAAGAAACAGTCCAGCAAAAAAGGGCAGAAGTCAGACAGTTAGCAACAAGGGACTCCTCTTTCCACTCCTTCTTGGACTTTGTTTGCCCAGTCTGTTCCTTGTGGCTCTTTACCTCCAGGGCTGCAATTCCTATTCTGCCACAGGCACATTCTGTCTCTTGCTTCTCTCTCCCAGCAGTCAACAACTATACAATGTTATTTTCCAGTGTGTTTCATATAAAGTTTCTTCTGTTCGCCTTGCAAGAAACAGGACATTGCATTCTGACATTATCTGTCATTAGGATGAATTATAGCTTCATTCAGAAAAAATGTGAGCTTGTGTACTATTCTCAGATTTTTAAGCTGTCTTTTCCTGTTTTTAGGGCCATTAACAATGGAGCTGACTGTTTGAGGGAAAGGGGCTTATGAAAGAGGCAGAGTTGAAAAGATGAAAGACCACTGGGTAAAAGTCCTATAATACTAATGTCACCTCTTCTGCCTATTCACTTGAGACCTTGGCAAAGTCACCTAGTCTCTCTGAGCCTCTGTTCCCTCATTTGTAAACTGAAGGAGTTGGGCAAGAGAGCCTCTGAAATCCCATATAGCCGTAAATAGAATATGTTATTTACATATGTTAGATGAAGCTGTGTGATGCAATTAGGTTCCTGCAAGTTGCTTGATGGTGTTTTGTAACTTTTCTATTCCCCCAGATCAGCTCGCTCTCTCTTTCTCTCCACACATGTGTGCATGTATATTTTTTGTGTTTTCTTTTCATGTATGTACATACATACACACACATGTATATATGTATTTACAGGGTTGTATGTATTGTGTGTATATGCACATGTGTGCGTGTACACATATGCATGCATACATGCATATATGCATATATGTGCATGTGTGCATACATATATACACATACACATTCAGTGTATATTTATATTGAGCTGGACCCTGTAGTATCAAATTCTGGCTTCTTCCCAGCTGTCACTTGATAGAGTTTGGCACCTGAGCCTGCCCCAGCTGAGGCCAACACATGGAGGAAAATGTACATCCTTAGGAACATAACTAACTATAAGTTAGTCAGGTTTGTAACAGTATTCTTTGCCCTACAGAATCAAAACAGTCTAAATAAAATTGGCAAGTAATAAGGGTTCCCATTAATCTGGACTGGGCCTGTTTCATTCCAGTTCCCTGGTATATAATAAGACTAGCAGGTCATTCAGCACTTAACTATAGGAAATTTATTTAACCATAAAAGGATAAACATATTCAACAAAGATATATATTGAGGGTCCCTCAGTTGTATTTATCTGAGTAAAGATCCTTTTGCCTAAGTTGCCCCTTGAGTTTAAAGACTATATATCAGAAATTTTTTGGAGTTTCTCCTGGCTGTTTTATATTTTGGCGACCAGACAAATTGCTGATAATCTGAGGCTATAGTCTCCTGAGCCAAGCAAGTGTCCAGGATCACTTTCATACCTTTAAAAAAATCTAGTCCAACTTTAATGGGGTTCAAACTTAGGATACTGCTTCTGTCATATTCCATCCATTAGTGGCAAGATCCTTAAAATATTCTAAAGGACATTATGTCATTTAAATGACTATGCTGTTCATTAGGTTTTAAGCACACAGATGTGGGAGGCACTAAAGGAGAAAAATAAAAGCAAAAATAAGTAAACAAATGAAATTCATTTTCACTAAGTTACAACCCCGCTCTGGAAGTATAAGAATATGGGAAAACAAATGCCAGAAATCCCAAGCTTATAACCTTGCCCTTTTGGGGAAGGATTGTGGCTCATCTCTAAAAATCAGTTCCAATTGGTAAGTGAATTCAAATCTTGGTAGTTAAAAGTGGGAATTTTTGTGCAAGATGTAGCAGCACAAGGGATATAGACGGGAAAAAAAAAAAATATATATATATATATATATATATATATATATATTAAGCTGTGTTTCATTTTTCTCTCTTTTCCCCCATTCCCTGCCAAAGAGATGGTATAGAACATTGACCCTGGACTCAGGCAGACCTCAGTTTATACCTAACTCCAGACAATTAACTAGCTGTGAGGCTCTGAGGAAGTCACTTATTATCACTTTACCTTCATTTCCTTAACTAAAAAGAAATGCTAATAATCACAGAACCCACTTTACAGTACTGTTGTAAGGATTAAAGGAGAAAATATTGAAGAGCAAAATGAGCAGAACCAAGAGAATATTGCATATAGTAACACTAGTATTGTTTTAATAACTTTAAATTTTTTCATTTTGACTATTATAAATACCTAAATTAACTACAAAGGGCCTTTAAAGCAAGACACTATTTGGATCCAGAGAAATAACTTATGAAAAGAAGTATGTAAATAAAGATTATACACATAGACATGTTTATATATGATAACAAATATGTGTGTATGTGTGTGTGTGTATATATATGTATTAATATGTTTGCACCTGCAATGTTTGTATCTAATGGTAACCATCTTTAGGGATTACAGACCTAGTAGTGGTATTGCTGGGTCAAAAGTTAATGCTCAGTTTTATAGCCCTTTGGACATAATTCCAGATTGCTCTCCAGAATGGTTGGATCAGTTCACAACTCCATTAACAATATATTAGTGTTCCAATTTTTCCACATCTTCTCAACATTTATTATTTCCTCTTTTTGTGATATTAGCCAATTGGATAGGTGTGAGGTGGTCCCTCAGAGTTGTTTTAATTTGAATTTCTCTGATCTATAGTGATTTAGAGCACTGTTTCATATGATTATAGATAGCTTTAATTTTTTCATCTGAAAACTGCCTGTTCATATCCTTTGACCATTTCTCAATTGGGGAATTACTTGTATTCTTATAAACTTGATTCACTTCTCTATATGTTTTAGAAATGCAGCCTTTATCAAAAATGCTGGCTGTGAAAATTGTTTCCCAGCTTTCTACTTCCCTTCTAATCTTGGTTGCATTGGTTTTGTTTGTACAAATCAAATTGATCCATTTTGAATTTTCTAATGTTCTCTATCTCTTGTTTAGTCATAAATTCTTCCCCTCTCCACAGATCTGACAAACAAACTATTCCTTCTTCCCCTAATTTGCCCATGGTATCACCCTTTATGTCTAAATCATGTACCCATTTCATTATTTTTGCATATGGTTTAAGGTGTTGTTCTAAGCCTAATTTCTGCTATATTGTTTTCCAGTTTTCCTAGCAATTTTGCTCAATTAGTGAGTGCTTATCTCAGCAGCTGGAGTCTTTGTGATTGTCAAACAGTCGATTACTATAGTCATTTTCAATTATGTCTTGTGTGCATAACCTATTCCACTGATCCACCACTCTGTTTCTTAGTGGTAACGAAGTTTTGATGATTGATGCTTTATAATATAGAATTAGATTTGGTACAGCTAGGCCACCTTCCTTTGCATTTTTTTTATTAATTCCCTTGATGTTCTTGAAATTTTGTTCTTGCAGATGAATTCTTTTATTATTTTTCTAGCTCCATAAAAATATTGTTTGGTAGATTTATTGATATGGGACTGGATAAGTAAGGTAATTTAGGCAGAATTGTCATATTTATTATATTATCTTGGGCTGCCTTTGAACAATTGATATTTTTTCCAATTGTTTAGATCTAAATTTATTTGTGTGAAAAATATTTTGTAATTCTGTTTATATAGTTCCTGGTTTTGTCTTGGCATGTAGACTCCCAAGTTTTTTTATATTGTCTACAGTTATTTTAAATGGAATTTCTCTTTCTATTTGTTGTTGCTAGGCTTTTTTGGCCATATATAGGAATGCTCACGATTTATATGGATTTATTTTATATCCTGCAACTTTGCTAAAATTGTTCATTGTCTCAAGTAGTGTTTTTAGTTAATTCTCTAATTTTACCATATTATCATCTGCGAAAAGCGATATTTTTTGTTTCTTCCCTGCCTATTCTAATTCCTTCAATTTATTTTTCTTCATTTTTGCTAAAGTTAACATTTCTAATACCATATTACCCCTGATATTATTGGGAACACTTCTAATTTACCTCCATTTCATATTATGCTGGCTGCTGGTTTTAGATAGATACAGTTTATTATTTTAAGGAAAGCTCCATTTATTCCTGTGCTCTCTAGTGTTTTTTAGAGGAATGGGTGCTGTATTTTGTCAAAAACTTTCTCAGCATCTATTGAAATAATCATATGATTTCACTTAGTGTTGTCATTGATGTGGTTGATTATGTTGATAATTTTCCTAATGTTGAACCAGTCCTGCATTCCTAATATAAATCCCACCTAGTCATAGTGAATTATCCTGGTGATAAATTGCTATAATCTCTTTGCTAATATTTTATTTAAAATTTTCATCAATATTCATTAGGGAAAATGTTCTATAATTTTCTTTCTCTATTCTGGATATTCCCAATTTGATATGACCCTTTTCTTCTCCTGATACTTCAACAACCCCAGTACTGATCCTCATCACCTCACACCTGGACTACAGCAATAGCCTACTAATTGTCTCCTTAACACAAGTCTCTCCCCATTCCAGTCCATCCTTCACTCTTCTGTCAAAGTCAGTTTCTTAACGTACAGGCTTGATTGTCATCATGTCATAATTAATCCTCCCCCCAACCCTTGATTCACGTAAAAAATTAAAAAGTTAATCTCATTACCTTCAGAATAAAGTATAAAATCCTCTGCTTGGCTTCTGAAGCCTGCTCCCTTCTTATCTTTCCAGTCTTTTTACATTTTACTCTTCAATCCAGTTATACTTGCCTCCTTACTATTCCTCATGCATCATGCTACATCTTTTCACTTTTGTCATTTTCATTGTCTGTCCCTCATTCCTAAATTTCTTGCTCTCTTATCTTGACTCCTAGCTTCCATGGTTTGCCTTAAGACTCAGCTAAATGTCTCACTCTATACAAGAACCCTGTCCAAGTCCTTAATTTTAGTAACTGTTTTTTTCTGAGAAACATCATATTATATTGTTGATATATATATATATATATATATACACACACACATATATAGTTGTCTGCATGATTTCCTCTTTTGTTAGACTCTGAGCTCTTTAAGAGAAGAAATTTTTTAAATTACTTATTTGTTTCCTTGCTTTGTTTTGGTTTAGTTTTGCCTGTTATTATATCTGCAGTAATTATCACAGTAATGGCACTAATAAATTTTTGTCTACTGATTTAGTTAAAGGAATATATGTCTCTTTTCCTTTCCCCTTCCCTCTCTTCTCCTGACACAACACTGAAAACAACATTCCACTAGAAAGAAATTATATTAGCAACATTACATGCATCTAAGAGTTGGGAGGAGACAAACTAGACATGTGGAGAAAAATGAATCCTCAGGACTCTAAAGACCTGACCTTCAGAAGTCACTAGGTGAATACATGCAATGCAAGAAAATTCCAGTAGGATTCCACAAAAGGCAAAATAGGACTTCTATCAAACCAGGAGGTATGAATTTCCTTTTGTTAGATCGGCTTTCAAAAAAAAAAGCTATATTGTCTTTCCAGGGAAGCTATGTGGCACAATGGATAGAGCACTGGAACTAGAGTCAGGAGGACCTAATTTCAAATCTAGAATTAGACACTTGAAACAGGATGTGTGGCCCTGGGCAAGTCATTTAACCCCAATTGCCTTGCCAAAAAAAAAAAAAAGTATTTTGATCTGCTCTCTAAGCTTGAGGAGACGTTCACTTGTACCATGCCTATACTAGTGCATGTCTAAACTTTTGGGATAATGTTTTTGAACTAATTATTCCTACTATACTAGATGGTATGGCAAATAAAGTAGTATATTTTTGAGTCATAAAGAACCTAATTTCAAATTTTGCCCTGGGTAAGTTACTTAACTATCTCATCTTCAGTTTATTCATATATAAAATGAACATAATAATAGCATATATTTCTCAGGGATTTTGTGAGGATGAAATGAGATAATATAAGTAAAGCTCTTTAGTCAGTCCATAAACATGCACAAAGGCTCTGCTAAGGGCTGGCAATACAAAGAAAGGTAAAAGAGAATTACTGCCCTTAAGAAGCTCAGAGTCTAAAGTAGAAATACAACATTCAAATGATTATGTACAAATTATACTAAAACTATACTAATAAACTGGAAATCATCAATAGAGTGAAGGTACTGTAATTAAGAGATATTGTGGAAAAGGTTTCCTGTAGGAGGTGAGATTTTAACTAGGGACTGAAGGAAGTCATGGACACTAAGAGGCAGAAATAAGGAAAAAGAAGATTTCAAGCATGGAAGACAGATAGCAAAAAAAAAAAAAAAAAAAAGCCTGGAGTCCAGAAATCAAGGATGTTGTTCAAGGAACATCAAAGAAGCCATTGCCACTGATTTGCAGAGCACATGGAGTGTTAGAGGAGAAATAAGATATAAGATGACTGAAAATATATGAGGAGACAATGTTGTGGAGTGCTTTATATGACTGAGAATTTTATTTTTTATTCTAAAGAAGATAAGAAGTCAGTAGAACTTACTGAAAAATGAGGAGAGATAATATGGTCAGACTCACTTTATACATTTTGAAGGCTGAGTGAAGATTGGTTAACAATGAGACAACTCAGTCGACAAAGAGACCTACCAGTAGGCTATAACAGTAATCATTGCATGAGGTGACAAAGAACTATACTAGGGTGGTAGTCATGGAAAAGGAGGAAATGAGGTGGATATCAGAGCTGCTAATTAAGTAAAAAAAGACCTTGGCAACAAAAGACTGTGAATAGTTGAGTAGGACATCTAGGTAGATGAGCTATGTAGATAGGGATCTTTTTCCGGGCATTGGGCAAAGACCTGGTGCTATTTTGCACTTTGTTGCTTGTGCACAGTTCTTGATAACAGTTCCAGGGCAGAGAGGAGCACTAGTGTTTGTGGCTACAGGGGAGCATTAGACCTGGTTACAAGTGTAGGAAGGAGGGGAGTGCTTGTGGTCACTCTCAATTATCAGGTGTTTTGGTCCCAGTTTCAGTGCCCTGAAGACCACTAACACTTGTTTTTACAGGGGAACAAAACCCCTAAATAAAGACCAGAGCCCAGATTAGGAGGCTAGTGACCATCCTGGATCACTACAACTAGGAAGTACTGAAAACTTACAAAGCCCCAAAGTAGCTCTGAAAATAGTGGCACAATCAAATGTGAAACTAGGGACAGTGTCTTCCCTTTCCACATGAAGAGAACCCAACTTTAACTTAAAGGTAAAAGTCAAGAAATTGACTAAAAAATGAGCAAATGACAACAAAGAACCTGACCAAAAATAGTAAAATAAAAATAGCAAAAAAAAAGTGAAATATCTTATCACAAAAACAACTGATGCAAAACCTCCCAAAAACCAGATCAAGCAGAGATACTCTAAAAGTCATTGGACTACTTGAAAGTCCTTATAAAAAAAGAACTTAGAGACCATATTTTAAGATATTATAAAGCTAAAATGATTGGATATCTTAGAACCAGATAATAAAATAGAAAAATAGAAATTTACATTATAACATTATCATAAATTTAAAGGAAGAGCAAGTTGTATAGAATAGATGTGCAATCATTCATTTTTATTATACTAAGTTACAGAAATGCCTGTTTTATTCCATAAATTATATATATATATGTATATATACACACATATATACATATATATACACATATACATATGCATATATATTACACATGAGTGATGTGAACATGTTTATGTTATTTATAAGGAGGCACAAAAATATTAAAGAAAATAATATTTTAAAAACAGATTAAGGGGCAGCTAGGTGGCTCAGTGGATAAAACACGAACCTTGGATTTAGGAGGACCTGAATTCCAATCTGGCCTCAGACACTTGACACTTACTGTGACCCTGGCCATGTCACTTTTAACCCTCATTGCCCAGCAAAAAAAAAAAAAAAAAGGATTAAGACAAATGATAAGACAGGCATGAAACTCTACCAAAGAGAAGAAATCATTAAAAAGAACAAATGGCCATATGGAAAAAAGAGGAAAATTTCACTATTTCACTGAAGAACTCATTGAAAAATAGAATTGGGAAAAGGAGGTACAAAAGCTCACTGAAGAAAATGATTATTTAAAAATTAGAATTGGGAAAGTAGAAACTAATGACTCCATGAGACAATAAGGCAAAAAAAAAAAATCAAAGAAAATTTAAAAAATCAAAATAATGAAAAATAAAAGAAAATATGAAATATCTCATTGGGAAAACAACTGATTTGGAAAATAGATCAGGGAATCAGGGAGAGAATTTAAAAACTATTGGACTGGGGCAGCTGGTTGCACAGTGGATAGAGCACTGGCCCTGGAGTCAGGAGGACCTGAGTTCAAATCCAGCCTCAGACACTTAACACTTACTAGCTGTGTGACCCTAGGCAAGTCACTTAGCCCCAAATGCCTCAAAAAAACAAACAAACCAAACAACAACAACAACAACAAAAAGCTATTGGAATACCCGAAAGCCATGATCTATTTAAAGAAAACATCTTGTACAAAATGACTAATATGGTAATGCCTTATATACTTGTATGTGTATAGTCTATATCTGATTACTTTTCACCTCAGGGACAGAGTGAGAGAGGGCGAGAAAGAGAGACAAAGTTTGGAACTCTAAACTTTAAATAAAGGAGTATTTACTGAAGAAGAAAAAAAAGAATCCACTGGTCACCTCAGAAAAGAAATCCCAAAATAAAAACTTAAAGGAAAATTATAGCCAAAATTCAGAACTATAAAGTCAAAGAAAAGTATGGCAAGTGACCTGAAAGAAACAATTCAATTATCAGGGAGGCACAGTCACAATTACATAGGGTTTAGATGCTGCAATATTAAAAGATCAGAGAGCTTTCAACAAGATATTCCAGAAAGCAAAGGAATTAGTCTACAAACAAGAATCACTTACCAGGCAAAATTAAGCACAGTGCATCAAGGGGGGAAATGGTCGTTCAATGGAATAGAAGAATTTCAAACTTTCATAAGAAGACCAGAATTAAACCAAAAAAAAAAAAAATATATATATATATATATATATATTTAATATCAAAAAGAAGTATAAACAGATAAAAAGGGAAAAGAAAACATAAGGGATTCAATTGAGCTAAACTGTTAACATCCATATGTGGGAAGTGGACGCTTGTAATTCTTTAAAAATTGTATCAATTATAGTACAGTTAGAAGTACTTTACATAGACAGAGGATATGAGTATAAGGGGAATTTGATGAAATGACAAAAAATTAAGGGATGAGGAAGGGGAGTAAACTGGGTGCAAAAGGAAAAGACAGCCAAAATGAGTGAATTATTTCACACAAAAAGGCAAGAAAGATCTATTACAGTGGAGGGGAAGATGGGAGAGTGGGAGATGAGCATCATTTGAACCTTACTCATAAATATTTACTCAAAGAGGAGGTAATATACATAATCAATTGAATATATAAATCTATCTTATTTGATAGGAAGTGCAGGTCAGGGGAAGTGTTGAACAAAAGGAAAATGCTGGTGATGAGGGTTAGGATGAAATGAGAGACAGGACAAAAAGGAGAAAAATACTTAGTAATCATAACTGTGATTGTGAATGGGATGAACTCTTGTGAGAAAATAATGGGGTTTTGGGACTCCCAATAGCCCCCACTGAGAGAGCCTGGCCTGACTTTTTTTAAGGCCAGCCTAGAGTCAGGAAAACCACACCCACCTGAAGGCCTTGTTCCCACCAGAGGATCTGTTCTCTGGGCTCTGATATCAGCACTACTGCACCAAACCACCCTCAAATCCAGTGAACCAATAGATTTGAATGATGCTAGCCAATTAGCCTTAATCAGTGTGTAAGGGCGGGCTCTGCCCCTTCCTTCATAGAGCTTATGCTCACTGATTGCTCTCTTTGGCCTGGGAACTTCGTGAGAGCAGACACAGCCCACTAGGGTTCCCCATTTTCACTTTTCTCTTTCTTTTCTTTCTTAGCTAGGCTTTCCTATCTTTCAGAGCCATGTGTGCTCTCTGCACTAATATTTAATATGCTTTAATAAATGCTTAATGCCCCAAACTGGTGCAGTAGCCTCTAATTTCTAAGTAACAAATATATAATAAATCCCAGTAAAATTCCCTAACATTTGGGACAATTATAGGGTGACCACATATAGTTTTACTCACCATACTCTCCCATAAAATGGAAACAGATAACAGAGTGGATCAAAAAATATAATCCCACTATATATTGTTTATAAGAAACACACTTGAAGTAGAGGCATATACACAGAGTAAAGGTCAGGGGCTGAGCAGAATCTATTATGGTTCAGCTGAATTAAAAAAAAAAATTAAAGCAGAGGTAGTAATTTTGATCTCACATAAAGTAAAAGCAAAAATATACCCAATTAAAAGAGTAAGGAAGGAAACTGTATTTTGCTAAAGGGAACCATAGACAATGAAGCAATATCAATACTTAACTTATATACACTAAATGATATAACATACAAATTCTTAAAGGAGAAATTAAGTGAGTTATAGTAAGAAATAGCAAAAAGAAGAAGATAATCAGAAATGAAAAGGATGTAATCACCACCAATGAAGAACTTAAATGAATCATTAGGAAATATTTTGCCCAATTATCTGTCAATAAATCTGACAGTCTGACAGTTAAATCAATGAAAATTTACAAAAATATAAAGTATTCAGGTTAACAGATCAGGAAATAGAATGCCTAAATAACCCCATCTTAGAAAAAGAAATTAAATGGGCCATTAATGAACTAACTCCGTAAGGAAAAAATAATCCCCATCACCAGATGGATTCACAAAGTGAATTCTACCAAACATTCAAAGGACAATTAATTCCAATGCTACATAAGCTATTTAGAAAAATAGGTGGAGTCCTAACACACTCCTTTTATGACATAAATGTGGTGCTAATAACAATATCAGTAAAAGGTGAAAAAGAGAAAAAACCAATATAGACTAATTCCCTAAATGAATATTGATTCAAAAATTTTGATGAATACTAGCAAGGTGATTACAGCTATATATCACAAGGATTATACACAATGGCCAGGTGGTATTTATACCAGGATTGTAGGGTTCGTTCAGTATTAGGAAATCAACATAATTGACCATATCAATAACAAAATCAACAGAAGTCATATGATTATCTCAATAGATGCTGAAAAAGATTTGACAAAATGCAGTACCCATACCTATTTAAAAAGAAAAACAGTAAAGAAGATAGAAAATAGAGTAAGTATCATGGGGAACAGAATATGATGGAGGGAAACAGTTAACAATAGTAACTGTGAAAAGGAGAAAAGAAAAAATGTATAAAAATATTTATAGCAACTCTTTGTGGTGGCTAAAAATTGGAGACTGAGGTAATACCCATCAGCTGGGGAATGACTGAACAGGCTGTGGTATATGATTGTAATGGAATATTATTATTATGCTATAAGAAATGACAAGCAGGATGATTTCAGAAAAACCTGGAAAGACTCATATGAACTGATGCATAGTGAAGTGAGCAGAACCAGGAGAACATTTTGCACAGTGATAGCATTATCATTCTATAATCAATTATGAATGACAACTACTCTAAGCAATGCAATGATCCAAGATAATTCCAAAGGACTCATGATGAAGCATACTACCCACCTCCAGAGAAAGAACTGATATTGACTGAACACAGGCTGAATCATGCTATTTTGTGCCTAATCTTTAAAAAAAAAAAAGTCTTTTTTAATGTTTTACATAATTGCACATGTAAAACCTTTACTGATTACTTGCAACCCTGGGGATGTGGGAGGGTAGGGAGGGAAGGAATGAGAGAGTTATAAAATTTGGAACTCAATGTTAACTAGATAGATAGATAGATAGATAGATAGATAGATAGATAGATAGATAGATAGATAGATAGATGGATGGAGGGATGGATGGATAGATGGATAGTTGATAGATAAAAAGGAAAAAAATAAAAAGTAATTCCATTTAAAATACTTACAAATAATATAAAATAATCAGGGTCTACCTGCCTAGACAAACCCAGTAATTGTTTGAACACAATTACCAAGTACTTTTCACACAAATAAAGTCAGATCTACACAACTTGGGCGGGTGGGGGGTGGGGGGGGAGGGAACAACTATTAATTGCTTATGGGTAGACTAAGCAAATATAATAAAACTGACAATTCTGCCTAAACTAATTTACTTATTCAGTGTCATAAGGAAAACTGGAAATCAAAAGAGCACAAACTAGGTTTAGACCAACATCTTATACCATATACCAAGAGAAGATTAAAATGGGTGCTTGAATTAGACATAAAGGGTGACACCACAAGCAAATTAGAAAAGTAAGTCTACATGTCAGATCTATAGGGAAGCAAAGAATTCATAATCAAATAAGAGTTAGAGAAAATTATGAAATAAACAACGTACAATTTTGATTATATTATAATAAAAAGGTTTTATACAAAGAAAACCAATGCAACCAAGATTAGGAGGAAAACAGAAAGCTGGGAAATAATCTTTATAGCAAGTGTCTCTGAAAAAGGTCTAATTTATCAACTATAAATAGAACTGAGTCAAATTTATAAGACTACAAGCCATTCCCCATTTGACATATGGTCAAAAATAAGAACAGGTAGTTTTCAGATGAAGAAATCAAAGCTATCTATAGGCATGTGAAGAAATACTCTAAATCACTTTGATTAAAGAAATGCATATTAAAATAACTCTGAGGTACTACCTCACAACTATTAGATTGGCTAATATGATAGAAAAGGAAAATGATAAATGTTAAAGAGGATGTGCAAAAGTTGGGATGCTAATGCACTGATAGTGGAGTTGTGAAGCGATCCAACCATTCTGGAGAGCAATTTGGAACTATGCCCAAAGGGCAACCAAACTGCATACCCTTTAATCCTAAAATACCACTGTACAGTATATATCCAAAAGAGATCATAAAAAAGACTAAAGGAACCACATGTACAACAATATTTATAGCAGCTCTCTTTGTGGTGCCAAAGAATTAGAAATTGAGGGGATGCCCATCAATTGGGAAATGGTTAAACAAGCTGTGGTTTATGAATGCAATTGAATTCTTTGGATAATAAAAAATGATGAAAAGGAAGATTTCAGAAAAAACCTGGAAAGACTTATGTGAAATGATGAAAGTGAAGTGTTCAGTACAAGGACAATATTGTATACAGTATCAGCAACATTGTGGATGATCAGCTATGGATGACTTAGCTCATTTCAACAACTCAATGATCCAAGGGAAGTACAAAGGACTTAAAAAAGGAAATGCTATCCACATCCAGGTAAAGAACTGAAGGACTATGAATGCAGATAAAGGTAACTTTTTTTCTGCTTGCATTATTCTTTTTCATGTTTTACCCCCTTTTTTACCTGTTTTTTCTTTTACCATTGGAACTTAATATGGAAATGCTTTCCATGATAACACATGTATAACCTATATCAAATCATCTACAACATTAGGCAGTGGAGAAAGGAGGGGAAGGAGGGAGAAAAATTTTGATCTCAAACTTCTGTTAAAATGTATGCTAAAAGTTTTTGACATGTATTTGGGAAAAATAAAATTCTCTTTGAAATTAAAGTGAAATAAAAAAGAAAGGAAAAAATAAGAAATTATTATGGAAAACTATCCTGATATTTTAAAACCACAGGTTTAAATGGAAATTGAAAGAATCCAATGTTCACTTCCAGAAAAAGATCCCAAAATGAAAACTCCCAGAAATATAATTGCCAAATTCCAGAGCTCCCAGGTCAGAGAAAAAAAAAATATTTCAAGTGGCCAGAAAGAAAACAGTTCAAATATTATGGGGTCACAGTCATGATAACACAAGATTTTATGCATTCACTTTAAAATATCTGAGTTTGGGGGGGTGCAGCTAGTGGCACAGTGGATAGAGCACCAGCCCTGGAGTCAGGAGGACCTGAGTTCAGATCCAGCCTCAGACATTTGACACTTATGAGCTGTGTGACCTTGGGCAAGTCACAGTCCTCACTGCCCAACCAAAAAAAAACCAAAACAAAACAAAAAACAAATATCTGCTTGTCAGTTTAGCTCAAGAAAGAACCTCAGTCTCCATTACCAGGTGATTGATATTCAGTATCTTCCTAAGACATTCAAATGGAAGTGATTCACTTTCTTATTATGGCTCTAGTATACTGCGCATGTTTCAGAGGCAACAATAAAGTCTGCACAACACCTCTGTGGATCTCCATTTTGGTAGTAAGTGTAATACCTTTTCTCTCCCAAACTTTCTTTTGGAGCCTTCCAAAAACTGAGGTAACTCTAAGAAAACATGTATTAACCTCTTCATCTATGTGTACATCTCTGCAAAGTATACTGCAAAGATAAATGAACTTATTCATAGCATTCAGTAATTTTCCATTTGCTGTTCCTGATAGTTCCACATATGGATGGTGTCATGTTGGCTGGTGGAGAGTCTCTGTTTTTGTGGGTGTTGATTTTATCAGGCCAAAATTTGCACAAGCAGCAGAGATTTTATCGATACTTTGTTGCATGTCAGCCTCAGAGGCTGCATAGAGTTCACAATCATGTGTGAACAACAAAAAAACATGCACCAATTCTCCCTCCATTTTAATCTTAGCTACCACTTTGGTAGCTGAACTGTGTACCCTTTTCTTCCTCATTGATAACATTGCTGAAATCATAATATTAAAATGCATGGGAGCAAACTCACAAACCCTGCTTTACTCCATTGCTGCCTGGGAAATCACAAGGACATCATCTATTATCTAGAACCCTAGCAAGCATGCTATCATGAAATTGATGTACAATACCGATGAACTTCTCTGGGCAACCAAAGTTTGACATAATTTTCCCTAAGTTCTCACAACAGACAGTTTCAAAGACCATAATCAAATAGACAAATGTTTTGTCCAAATCTCTGTTCTACTCGTGGCATTTCTCCTGAGGTTGTCATGCAAAAAACACCATATCAACCATTCCTTGGCCTTTTCACAAGCTGCACTAGCTCTCATGTAGATGACTGTCTTCCAGGTGAAGAGGATTCTGGCAGGAATCTTGCCAGCAGTGACTGAGATACTCCCTTATGATTGTCACAGGATAATCTATTTCCCTTTCCTGTAGAGTGATGGAGGCATCTTTGAACTCTAAGGGATAATTTCCTCTTTCCATATAACCAGGAAAATTTTAGTTAGCCTTTGAATGAACAGTGTATGACCTGCCTTGTAAATCTCATTTGGATTAGAATCAGCATGAGGTTCTTTGCCACACCAGTGGAGCCTAATTGTATTCAAAACCTATTCTTCAGTTGGAGATTTGGCTAAAGAGGGATTGACTTCAACCTGAGTTGTACAATCAATGGCTTCAGCATTGATTGATGCTGGTTTCTTGAGAATACTATGGAAGTGGTTAGCCCATCTCTCCAGGATTATATACTTATCACTAATCAATGTGGCTCCATCAGCACTGAGAAGTTGAGTTGCACCATAGGTCTTTGCACCATAAATAGATTCAAGGCATCATAAAAGTGTTTTAGATTGTTACTATAAGTGTAAAACTGAATTTATTCTGCCTTCTTACTGAGCCAAGAAACCTGAGTCTTTCAAAGTCTTGCTTGTACTTTAATTTTGATGGAGTTAAACATTGCTTTTTTAAGAGATAGATATGGGGGCAGCTAGGTGGCGCAGTGGATAAAGCACCGGCCCTGGATTTATGAGTACCTGATTTCAAATCCAGCCTCAGACACTTGACACATACTAGCTGTGTGACCCTGGGCAAGTCACTTAACCCACATTGCCCCACCAAAAAAGAGAGAGAGAGAGAGAGGGAGAGAGAGAGAGAGACTAACCTGCTGGCAAATGCTGAAGAGATCTCATTTTTCATTTAAGACCTTCTGAATTTCACAATTATTTTCATCCAACCAATCTTGGTGGTTTTGAGTATTCTGAACCAAATAGCTAAACATGATCCTGTACACTGGATCTCCAAAAGTTGCAATTCCTTTTCTGCTTCACTGTTGTCAACTGTGTTATCTAAGCTTTATCTTTAAATTAACAACACATTTTCAACCTGGAAAAGCACTCTAATCTGTTGATATTATGTCTTCTTCTTCTTCTAGTTGTCTTTCCTTGTCGTTGCTATTTTTGGTGAATGTGGATAGTTAGTTTAGACAGACTTTCTATGATCAGTCTAGCACTCTACATCACATGTTGCCTTCATGACTCTCACATCCTGTCTATTTCTTCTCCTTACAATGCCAATGTTTGCTGTGAAAGTGCATCCACAGTTTCATTGAATTTAGGTAAATGGAAGATAGTGTTAGTGATGAATAAATAGGTCATGACATGACAATTTTTCATTATTGAGTGACCATTACTGTTGCTGTTTCTGACTCCATTCCTCCCAAGGACTCCCTGACATGTCTGGTTGTCTGTGCCTACTCTTACATTAAAATCTACCCAAAATTATAAACTTGTCCTCTTTCCACACATTAATGATGAGGGTGTCCAGGTCTTCACATCTATTTATTTATTTGCCTCATCAGGGTTCATCATAGCAGGAGTATAAGCACTGATGATGGTAGCATGCCACTTTCCTACAAGTGCCAATGAACCTGTCATTCACTCCTTTTGGTAGGCACACAAGCTTGTTGATTAGATTAGTTTTAATCACAAAACCTACAATTGCTTTATGACACTCCACTTCACTGTGACCACTCCAGAAAAATGTGGATCCAGCTCTAACTTAAATATCCTGGCTTTCATTTGCCAGCCTTGTGTCCCTCAGTGCTGCTATTTAGATGTGATGTCTGCTGAGTTCTCCCACAACTAGAGCAGTTTTTTTGTTCAGGTCTACTGGATTTTGTCTTGTACATAAGTGTGTGTACATTCCATATAAGAACGGTGAGTAGAATCATATTTTTGCAAATTTTTAATACATTTTTATCAATTTCAAACACAGAGTGGGTTCTCCACATGCTGCAATAATCAGGCTGGGATTGGGTAAAGCATAAAATTGTTAGGGCACCTTTCCTAACCTCTTCCTCATGCCAGTAGGTAAGCAATGAAGTTCTTCAAAAAGGCTGCTCAGATACCCGAGGAGGTTGCCAAATACCACTGTTGCTTCATTCCAGTGAGTAGATGACTCTATGGCCCGAACCATCTCTGTGCAGGGGTGTGTCTGCAGCTCCCACTTTATCCATACCTGCTGCTTTATCACTTATCTGTTACCACGAAACTTTGAGGTAGGTAAAAATGGTAAAATGGTATGGGTGATATCTATAGATTCATGCCCAAATTGGATTTAATTGAGGTATAATTGCTTGAAGTTATTGGCTTCACTCTCTCTTCCAGAATTATTAGAGTCCAGTGACAAGACAAAAGAAAAGATGACTGTTGGCTCAGGATATAGCAGATGAATTTGCCATCTTTGACATCTTAACCAAGCCTTAAGCACTTCATAGCACCTGCTTCAGCCATCTTCCTGGCCATTGGAACATGTTCTAATTCTGCCATTCCACTGAAGAGAAGTCTTCACACACCTGACATAGCCACACCTCCCCCCAACTCACCGAAGGGTTTGAGATCCCTTCAGTTACCCTCAATTTGGATTAGCACATCTGCCAAAATGGCTTACTGGAGTGTGACCTCTGCATATGCTGCAGTTTCTTGGAGCCACAGGTGATATTTGGATGAATCAGGTGGTCCTACAAGGTGGAATGCAGGCCTCACACCAAAGATACTAGTCTTCCCTGAATACACTCTTCTCTCCATGGGACTCTCAAGAATGTCTGATGAAAAGACCACTGCTAAATTTCAAATATAAGAATCAAGAAAAGAATAAAAAGGTAAACAGGAAAGATGTTTCATAAGGGTTTTAATAAGATTAAACTGTTTACTTTCCTGTATGGGATAATGATACTTATGAATCCTAAGAACTTTATCAATGGGGCAGTTTGAAATATTATACATAGACAAAGGACCTGGGTTAAATATGATGGAATATCTAAAAAAATAAAAGTATACAGTGAGAAAGAGGAGTGCTCTAGGAGAAAGAGAAAGGGAAAGGTAGAATGGGGTAAATTATTTCACATAGAAATGTCAAACAGCTTTTTATAGTAGATGGGGAAGATGAAGGAAGTTGGGGGCAAAGTTGCTTGAACCTAACTGTCACTGGACTTGACTCAAAAAGGAAATGACAAAAAAAGAAAAAGACAAATGTCAGTGGAGTTGTGAACCGATTTAACCATTTTGGGAACTATGCTCAAATGTCTAAAACATTATGAATACCCTTTCTCAGAGTTATACCACTAGTAGATCTTTATCCCCAAGAATTTTTTAAAGTAAAAAAGACATATGTGCACAAATATTTATAGCAGCTCTTTTAATGGTTCCAAAGAATTGGAAATTGAGGGAAAGCCCATCCGTTGAGAAATGGATATACAAGTTGTGGTATATGATTGTGATGGAATACTATTCTACTATAAAAAATGACAAGCAAGTTTCTCTAAGAAAAACCTGGAAAAATTTATGTGGACTGATTCCCCTTTCTTTTTCTTTCTTTTTTCCCCTTTTTTTTTCTTTTTTCTTTTTTCATTTTTGGTCTGTGTTTTGTTTTGCAACATGACAAATATAGAATTGTTTTGCATGATTGTACATTTAAAACCTATATAAATTGCTTGTCTTCTCAATGAGGGGGGAAGTGAGAAAGGGAGAAAAATTGAAACTCAATTTTTAAAAAATGCTAAAAAGTTATTACATGCAATTGGGATAAAACAAAATATTTATTTAATAAATATATTTTTGAAAAAAAAAACATTTGTCCTGGAATTCAAAGCCCTCATTAACCCAGAGTTGTCCTACTTTGTCCAGCCTTATCTGCCACATTTTTATTATTATAACTAAACATAACTACTCTGTTTGCTAAATATGTCTTGCCCTTTTCTGTTTCCATGTTTCTACTCAAGCTGTTCCTCACATATGGCAGGTCCTCCCTCTCCCTTTTGCCTTGTGAATTTCCATCCATCCTCTAAAGCCCAGATCAAATGCCATCTCCTCCAGTAAGCTTCCCCTGCTCTACCCTTTTGGTAAGTGGATAATACCCCTGGAAAAAAAAAATAAAAAGATCAATGTACACTTACAGCAAGTAGGGATTGCATCATTCTTTGTACTTTTCTTTTAAGGATCATGCCTTAAACCCAAATCACCTTGGCTCTCATTCTTTGGCTAACATTAGTTCCCCCCAGTCCAAGCATCTTTGGGTCATTGTTTGGGCTCTCAGTGGCTCAGAGTAAGTGTAAATGGCAATTATTTCTGTTCTGTCCAGAAACCCTGAGGACCTATCCTTTCCAGATTGATTTTTTTTTAACTAGGTAAAAGAAGCCATTCTTTGCCTCATTTTCTACCTTACCTTAATCACTGAATGAGCTTTGACTCAGACAAACTGAGCCTTGGGAAGAACCTTAGCCTAAAAAGACCATTATCTCCCACTCTATCTGCAGCCATCTCCAGTTGTCCTGATCTATATTTTTGGACTCAATCCAGATGTCTCTGGAGAAGAGAATGAGACTGGTGGCTTTGAAAATCCATGCCTCACTTAAATCAATTTTACTGCAAGTCATGACATCACCTCCCAGATGTCATGGTACTTTTCAAGAATGAAGGACAAATAGCAGCAATCACCTAGGAACAGTTCTCTGCTTACAATATACTAATAAATGTTTGCTCATCTTTTTCACATTATGACCAATGAGGGTTAAATATGATGGGATATGTTAAAAATAAATAAATAAAAGTAAACAGTGAGAAAGAGAAGTGCTCTAGGAGGAAGAGAAAGGGAATGGTGGAATGGGCTAAATTATCTCATATCAAAGATGTATCAAACAGCTTTTTATAATGGATGGGGAAGACGGTGGAGGTTGGGAGCAAAGTTGTTTGAACCTAACTTTTTAGACTTAGGTAAAGATGAAGCTATAGAAAAGGAATACAGGGTAATGATACAGTGATGCCATTAGTGATACATATACTACAGCTAGTCTTTAGCACTCTAACATCATTCAGTATATTTTAGAAGAATAACATTCATCTAAAAGAAAAAGGAAATACTAATAAAATAATTTAAGTATGTGTTCCTATAATCAGTACATGCCATTTATATAGAGGAAAAGGAATCTAAATGGACAATTCTGGGCCTCTTGTTCTGCTCTTATACTACCCAATTAATCTTAAATGAGGCTAGTGAAGCTAGAAGTGCAGACTTCAATATTAAAGAAAAATGCTAATACCTTCCATCAAAAGAGACCTTCCTTGATAAAAAATTTTGCAAGAAAATAAAAACTTCTCTCTGTTTGGCCTGCTTCTCAAGAAAAACTACAGCTGCCCACAATTTAGAATGGCATTTGTTTGTTTTGCAAAAGTGATTTACATGCAGCTGGAAATGTGGTGACCCATAGAAGAGTAAATATGAATGCTGAAGAAATACAACAATTGGCATTGTTGAAGGTAAACAAGGAAGCTTTTCATCCCAATACAATGTAGAATCTATCAGTGATGATATAATTTTCAGCAAAAGCTAAAAATAAATGATGTATGATACAGAGACACTATAACAGAAGGAGAGCAAGCAATAATTTCATGACAGTGTGGGAGAACTGACTTAGCTGCAAGATTATCATCAGAAAGGGAAAACCAGGTAAGGTGTTGATTTATTATGGACAGATATGATAACTCTAGAATTAATCTTCTACTTCCTCATGTCATTTACTAATTTGGTCACAAGAAAAATTGGTATAGTGATAATAAGAAAACTTTTAAGTGCTATGTAGAATAAGACTGAAAATGAGAATACTTAGTTTTTTGTTTTTGTTTTTGTTTTTTTACTTTTTCACATTTCCTTAAGGATTGATAGAATGAGAGGATTCCTAAAATGTGATTTTCCAAATTTTATTCATTTCCGTAATAATAGGAACAGACCTGTTTTTATTTTAACTTTCCTATAAAAATACTGTTGCTGAATATATGCTCAATATCATTAGAAATAAGGCAAACATTTTCCCTCAACCCTTTTCTTTATTGCTCTCTGTCAGGCATTTTAGCAAGTTTGAATCCATATACTGCTCTGTTTTGCCCCTACTTCTTATTTCTTCAGATTTCAGTTATATTAACATCAGGTTTTCACTACCACAGCTGGAAAGACAATGTTAAGTGGTGAAAGAATCTCTGAAATTGGAATCAGGGAAACTGAATTGGAATCTTGAATTTGCCACTGTATAGCTGGGTGACCTTGCACAAGTTATTTTTTCATTCAGCCTCAGTTTCCCCAACTTTAATTGGATAAAAATACCTGTACACCTATTTCAGAGGATTGTTTAAAGGATCATATTGTTTGAGGAATGCAGTGGGACCCCAAGAAACCCAAGAATCCCAACCCCCAAGAACAAGAGAAAAACAGCTCTCCCTCCCACCTCAGGAATAAGATGTGACAGAGCATGACCCTGGTTTGCTGACATGCAATATCAAGATCTGCAAAATGATATGCAGGATATGGATAGATGCTGCATATCCTACTGATATGCCATTATTCAAAGATGCCCTCCTAGTTATCTGACCCCAGTTTTTGCATTTCCACTTGCTTTGTAATTCTCTCCCCTTTCTTTGCTTTGTAAAGATACAAAAGACCAGGGCTTCTCTTACTCCAGTGGGACACTCACCATAGTTATCTGTTCCTGACCAAATATTCTCTCTCCTAATAAATCTCTTTATATTTTACAAGTTTCATGATGAACCTACACTTCTTTGGGTGAGCTAGCCCCAGCCCCCCATCCAGGTTGCAAGTCCCCTGAACAATATGGGTAATACATGTAAAATGTTTTATAAATATCAGGTTTATCAAAGTATTATAGTATTAGAGAGAGAGAGAGAGAGAGAGAGAGAGAGAGAGAGAGAGAGAGAGAGAGCTCACAGATTATTTTATTTATTTATTTATTTTTGTGGAGCAATGAGGAGTAAGTGACTTGCCCAGAGTCACATAGCTATAAGTGTCAAGGATCTGAGTTCAGATTTGAACTCAGGTCCTCCTGGATCCAGGGCTGGCGCTTTATCCACTGAGCCAACTAGCTGCCCCAGATCTCACAGATTATTACAAACGTCTCATTTTACAGAAGAGGAAACTGAAGCAGAGTTGGGGAAGTGTTAAGTGGCTTACCTATGGACACAAGAGAGGAAGCCTTAGAGGTAGGATGTGAACCTATTTCCTCTGCATCCTAAGCCAGGTCTTTTCTACTGACTCCTCTGACAGTGGGAAGAGGATTCAGCTGCTCATTCTTCATCACATCTTAAAGGCATAGTCTTTAATGGCATTTCTCCATGAAGCACTTAGTCACAATTCATAGACTCATAGGATTTAAAACTGAGAGGGAGATTAGTGATATTTTAATCTAATTCATTATTTTACAGTTGAGGAAAATGAAAGCCAGCCAAGTAGTGTTTGGCCCAGCTTTACACGTGTGCTAAGTGTCAGAGCTGTAATTCTGAATATGGTGATATTAAGGTGTTCTCATAGTGTATTTATCAAACTTGACTACATCACTGATTCTGCTCTTGATGACAGTTTTTTGCCAAATCAAAGACTTTGCTAAAAGGGACAAACAAAACCACTCAAATGAAAAGTAGTTTTTTTGAGCACTGTATAGTTGAACAGATATAGTCCTTTCTAGGCTTTTAACTCTAAAGTCATTTTTAACAACTGAATGTGATACTCAAATCTTGATAATAGGATAGGTGAGCAATCAGGTCTTTCATTTTTTTCCTTAGCTTTTTACCTGAAAGTTTAAAAATAAGAAAGATAGAGGCATGTATATTGGAGATAAATCCATTAAGTGTGGCTACTATTGAGCTGTGTGCCTGGTGACAGAGATAACTCCCAAAATTCAGGACCACCACCCCTCATTAAAACTTTTCCCACCCCACCCCAAAAAAGAACTTTAAATTGTCAGGTGGTCACCCCATCTATCCTCTATAAAAGCTTTGTCCTTTCTTCCTTTTTAGGAGGAGAAAGACATCTCTAAGCCATCTCCTCCCCTTGAGGCTAAGTCTTTCACTTCCATGACAATAATAACAAAAATGTTGTTGCCTTAGTTTTGCTACAGAATCCTCTATAATTGAGAGGGTTCCTTAATGTCAATAAACAAGCAAGAGAGAGAACTCTAGGAATCATATTGTCTTATAACCTAAAGGATATGATTTTTATAATTTATGGAATTGTTGAAAGCTTTTAGCACTTTAGTGCCATGTAATTTTCAATCTTTGTGATTATGACAATATATGTGAATATATGAATACTCAGATATACACATATACTCCCCACCCCCCACCCCCCACCCCTGCCCCCTATGCCATACATATATTATTCACAACTCATTAGTTATATATTTTAAACTTTTTTAAAAAATGACTTCCTTTATAATTAGAGAATTAAGTATGGCCTTGATTTCTAGTTTTTTTATTCACTCTCTGAACACAGCAGAAAAGAGCCAGGTATCTCAGTCTGGCCAATTTTAAAGACACAGCTTTTTGCTACAGCTCATCAAAGGAAGTTCTTCCCACCCAAGTGGGAGGAAAACCTAGCATGCAAGATGTCTAAATGTTATCAGATCTGGACATGCTCAGAGGTCGCTTGTTTTTCTAGTTTTAAAATTGCCCTCTAGGCAAATGAGGTCATCTGGGAAAGACAGGAAATTATGTCTCTCTCTTGTGCTGGAGTAAATTTGAAAATTTGCAATTATGCCTTTGAAGGATGATGATGATGGTGGTGGTGGTATGTGTTAAAAATAATTGAGGCTATTGACTTCTTGAACATTTGCATTCATTTTCTCACTTACTCAAGGGCTACAGTGGGACATTAGAAAATTTGGAATATAGAGAAGTGTCCTGGCTGTAAAATGAATATTCTTATCCAACAGATAGTATTTATCCATTAGTCTTGTTCACAATGAAAATCAATATGAACAAAACTAATACTGCTAACAATGTGTGGGTAAAAATTAATGAGAGGCATCATGGCCTATTACATAGAGAGTGAGTCTTAGTATTAGGGAGATCTTCATTCATCTGGACCAAACATCCTCATTTTACAGAGGAGGTAACTAAGGCTCATGAAGTGACGTTGCCCAAGATCACAGGGGTAGGGAGCAGTGAAATTGAAATTCAAACCAGACCTCTTAAAACCTATCCTTGTTTTTTTTTGTTTGTTTTAGCTTTTGTTTTTCTCAGAGCACCTTACTAGAGGCACAGCTAATCTCACCTCACTTTGCCACTTAATTCTTAAGACTATAAATTGATGACTAGTGGCCAAACTGCACTAATAGAGGGGATTTTGTCACCTGCCGTTTCCAGTGTTGCTAAAATCCTTGGAGTGATGAGCAGGAAAAGGGGAGAGGGCAGAACTTGTTATTTCCTAGCAGCCAGATGATGTCACAAACTGGGAATTCTGACCCTGGTATTGGACTAAGTAGCAGAAGCATTTGGATTGTTAAGCAACAAAGACATTATTTTCATTCAAATGTTCTTAGTAGAACTGAATGAAGGAGAATTATTGTTTACCAGAAAAGTGAATCCATCATTTGCTTTTGAGGACACCATTTTATTGTGCTTTGGCAGCTTTGGTTCATCTCCACAGTCAAGAAGATTTCTGACTAACTCCTTTAATGAAGGGGATTAAATGAGGTTTTCACTGTGTTGAAAAAGAATAGAGTCATTGAACAATCTTCTACATACAAATAGATATTTTTGTGTCATTTGTTACAAACTCTTCCGGCTTATCTTTTTAACTAAGGCAAAATGAGGACTCTCTCCCAGTTTATTCCAGTTTGGCTAATTACAGGAAACTATCTATCTATCTATCTATCTATCTATCTATCTATCTATCTGTCTGTCTGTCTATCATCTATCTATCTTTATATCTATCTAGATAATTGTACAGTTTTTCCATTTGATTAAAATGTGAAGTATTTTAATGGACTATCCAGTTAAAATTGTTAGCTTTTGAAAACTAATTTTGCTCCATATAATGTATGCTGAAATTAGAGGGTAACTCTACAAGCTGGGAAAATAAGGCCCAGATATTTGTGTGGTTGTATATATTGCTATTATATTATGCAAAATATGTATTCTTCTGAACATGTCCTCGACAGCAATGGTGAATAGTCTTAATGAAAAGGAGGGGAAAAAAGTAACACATAAATGTTAAATTCATGATTGTGACATTTATAAATGGATAAATTTTTTACATTGTATTTCACAAATCCTACCTGTCATGAGTGTATTTCTAATTTCTTTGTTATCAGGATATTACTCTTTGAGCTTGAATATAGTTATAGGTGCAATGATAAGAAAATTATCACCCTCCATCTCATCAGAGGAACAAAGATCAAGAAATAGAAAATGTCTTTAAAGTCATCTGGACCAAACGTCCTCATTTTACAGAGGAGGTAACTAAGGCTCATGAAGTGACGTTGCCCAAGATCACAGGGGTAGGGAGCAGTGAAATTGAAATTCAAACCAGACCTCTTAAAACCTATCCTTGTTTTTTTTGTTTGTTTTAGCTTTTGTTTTTCTCAGAGCACCTTACTAGAGGCACAGGTAGGGCATAATAAAAAGGACCTTGGCCCAACTATCAAAATTTTAAAAGGATGAATTCCCTCTCCCAGCAGATAGTTAAAAATAATTCACAATAGTATGAAAATTAACTGGAAACAAAGTAAATTATTCAAATTTTATTTATATAATTAATCTTACGTTTTTAATATCTTTAACAAATTTTTCATATTCAATATGTCCTCCTTTTCCTGAAATCACCTCTTTGACATGATTGGACATTGAGTTTCTAAGCATTTGACACATTCTTTAATTCCTCAATATGAAATGAAACAACTTTATCACAATGGATATTAACCATGCCTCTGATGAATTGTCCATTTTTTCAAGTCTAGACCGCTCAATAGATTTTCAATAGGGTTTAAATCACACCAATCTCCAGGCTATTTAACTATGGTCACTTCCATTTCTTGGATGAATTTTTTTAACCTTTCCTGTAGATGCCATGTTGTAGTATTCTTCAAGGTCATGTTATACCATTATATTCCCCTCTGTGAATTTTTGTAATTCCCAGAGGAAGAAAAAATCAGTCTCTTTCTCAGTCTACATATTGATCAAAATTCATTATTCCCTCAATGGGGGATGATGTTAAGGCCCAATGGAAAATAAGAAATCATTATTTGAGTTGTGTGTTTCAGAGTCTGATAATGATGTCCAGATCTAAAATGCTCAACTGACCTTCATCTGACAATAGCTTTGAGAAAGAAAAAATATTTTTTTCCCCTATTCTACATCTTCAGTCTTTGTATGGCCATACCCATAACAAATATTTATTTTTTGGGTTTTTTGGGGGTTTTTTTGTTGTTGTTTTTTCACAGCAGTTGGTAGCAGGTGCATTTTTTACTGCTATTCTTATTGCTATACTAATGGATATTAGAATATTATTGCTATTCTACTAACTTTATGAAGCTTATGTTATGCTATCTGAATCAACAATATTTCCTCTAGGAACCAGGTTCCTCACAAAGGCTTGGTTAGTGTTATGAGAAGCCTTTCTATAACCCCTTAATATTTTGTGATTCCCTTTATGATATATGCATGTGTATATGTGTGAATATGTATACATATGCCTATATATACATATGTATACATATATAATACAAATATGTGAATATAGCTGTGTGTGATTATACATGGTTGTTTGCATGCTATCTTCACCTTTAGCTTAGCTCCTTGGAAGCAAAGACTAACATTGATTTTTTTTTTTTTGTATCCCCATGGCATATTACCTGGCACTCAGGAGTTAAAATAATGCTTGTTAACTGACTGAACAACTATCTAGAAGAGGGCATGCATGACTGTGATTGTCACAAAATGAAACCATAGCAGAAACACAGCCTGTCTCAAGTAATAAGCACAGCACAATAGCTTTGCTATCAAATGTAAAAGAAGCCAGACCATGAAGGCCATTGTCCTTCTGATAAACCAACTGCATATATTATAAGAATGGTTTTCTATATGCTTGGAACCTGATTTCTATCACTGTGTGGTAAGGTGAAAAGAGCACAGGATGTAGAATCAGAGGGTTCAAGTAGTACCTCTGTTAATTAAATTTTGTTGTTGTTTTTCAATTGACCCCATGTGGAGTTTTCTTGGCAAAGAATGGTTTGCCATGTCCTTCTCCAGCTCATTTTACAGATGAGCAAATTGAAGCAAACAGGGTTAAATGACTTACCCTTGGTCACACAGTTAAGTATCAGAGGCCAGATTTAAAATCTGGTCTTCCTGACTCTAAGCTTAGCACTCTATCCACAGCATAACCTACCTACCATTAATAATAGCTTACTTTGGGGGCAGCTAGGTGGCACAGTGGATAGAGCACCAGCCCTGGAGTCAGGAGTACCTGAATTCAAATCTGGCCTCAGATACTTAACACTTACTAGCTGTGTGACCCTGGGCAAGTCACTTAACCCCAATTGCCTCACTTAAAAAATATAATAGCTTACTTTTTTCTGCTATATGAATATAATGGAATACTATTGTGCTGTAAGAAATGATGTGCAGGTGGGTTTCAGAGAAACCTGGAAGGATTTAAATGAACTAATGCTGAGTTAGATGTGCAGAACCAGGAGAACATTGTACACAGTATCAACAACATTATGTGTTGATCAACTGTGATAGATTTGATTCTTCTCAGCAATACAATGGTCCAAGACAGTTCAAAAAACTCATGATGGAAAATGCTCTCCAGATTCAGGAAAAAAAAAATAAGAACTGTGGAATCTAGATGCGTATCGAACCATACTATTTCTATTGTTTTTGTTGTTGTTTTTCTTTTTTGAGGTTTTTACTTTTTGCTCTGATTCTTCTTTCACAGCCTGACTAATGCATAAATATGTTTAATGTGTTTATACATATATAACCTATACCAGATTACTTGCTGTCTTGGGGATCGGGGAGAGAGGAGAGGGAGGGAGAACAATTTGAAACTAGAAATCTTATAAAACAAATGTTGAAAACTATCTCTACATGTAAC
Organism: Dromiciops gliroides; assembly: GCF_019393635.1. Lineage (NCBI taxonomy): Eukaryota > Metazoa > Chordata > Mammalia > Microbiotheria > Microbiotheriidae > Dromiciops > Dromiciops gliroides. The sequence goes on from NC_057861.1 coordinate 213,242,393, forward strand.
TAGAAAATAATAAAATACTTTTATGGAAAAAAGAATAGGATATAGAAAATGAGATGATATTTATAAAGCACTTTGTAAACCTTTAAAAAATAATAGCTTACTTTTATATAGTACTTTTAAGATTTGCAAAGTGTTTTATAATTTTCACCTTTTTTAATCCTCAGAGCAAACTAGCTATTATTGTCACCAGTTTGCAAATGAAGAAATTAAGGCTAAGACAAGTTAAAAGACTTACCCAAGGTCATTCAGGTAATAAGTGTCTGGGACTAGTTTTTAATTCAGGTCTTTTGCACTTGAAGTCCATAATTCAATAAACAGCACCATTTAGCAGCCTCTAGTTATCAACATAACCTTGGGCCTTTCACTTAATTGTCAACTCTCTGTTTACTCAACTATAAAATGGGCCAATTGGACTTAGTAACCAGAAAGTTCCCTTCCAACTCTAAATCCACAGTACTACAAATATTATGTAAGACTATGTTTTCCTGTGTTCTAGTATGTAAGGAGCTAAAATTCTAGCTACACTACCTAAAATCTAATGAGTGGTCACCAATAAATTATAAGCATTAGCAAGAGTATTTAAGTGTTTAAGTATTTATTACAGAGTATTAGGATCAGAGAGAAAGGTAACAATCTAACTATTTCTAAGAGACTCTATTATCCGACCCACAATGGTGAAGTCAGGAACCAAAAAGAGACAGAACCCCTCCACCAGCGTCTGCTTCCTACTTCATGTCCCCCTCCCAGAAATGGGAGACTTCTCAGGTTGATTGGCTGGTAGCCTCCATAGACAGTGCCCACGAGCAAACATCACTTCCTGATGCTAAGGACCTTGACCACATGGCTTGCCCTCAAAGGCCTTCACTTCATGGTGGAGCTTTTCTAAATTAAATCTCCAGCAGTTGGCATCATTCTAATCATTACAAGTAGCATATTTAAAAAAACAACAACAAATAAACATAGCAAGAATTCAAAGTACCAACTACCTTAAGCCTATAATATACAATGTCAATTTTGTCTAGTTCATCTTATTAGCTAGATTGAAAGAGCTAAGCCTTCCATTAAGTAAAATCCATTATTCTAAAACATTTCCACAGCTCTCCTCAAGCTTTAGGTAAGGTTCTAGATTGCTTGAATTGTTTCCAAAACTTCAGAATCAGAGATTGCTCAAGATACCTGAGTAGAGGTCAGGGTTCATAGAAATCAGGAATGGGGAAACATAAGGAATTAAAAAAGTTTGAAGCACAAGGATGAGGAGCTGAAGTGAGAGAAGACAGAACACAAAGGAGGAAATCATTCTTCTAGCTGCCCCAGCTGGTACCCCTGTGCCACAGACCCTGCATCCCCAATACTAGTATCCCCTTTCAGTACATTATTACAGCATACAAGTAACAAGGAATTTCACTACAACACTTTTACATCACCTTTCACAGGGGAGAGGAGTTGTGGATCGGCAAATCCTCAATCACCTTGCATACTACTGGTTATAGCAGTATTACTATGTTACCATTTGGGAGTAAGAGGGGCAAAGGCAACCTTCATGGGCGAATGAGAATAATATACTCCTTTCCCAGGATGAATGTACTCTACTGTCACAAAAGAAGTCAAGATGGGAGTATCATGGAGGTGGGATGCTAAGTCTTTCTACAACCCAGACAGTTCTTTTTTAGGAATGCCTCCTGTACTGTAGAATGTAAATGTATAGCTAATAATTTATCATTACTTCTGTTAAATAGTGGATAGAAAGACTAATTATACTTATCAATTCATATATAACCTGAGGCTCAAATCCCACTGGCATAGGACTTTCTCTTCATTGATGGGAAATAATGTCTGTGATTGTATGAGAGACAGGTCAAAGCTAGTAAGAGTGGAGGAGAAAAAGAGATTCAATGTTTCCAAACTTTGGGCTTTTTAGTCTCTTTGACTGAGATTCTTATCTTTCTTCAGGGCCATGAAGAATAAAGCACCAGCCCTGGATTCAGGAATACCTGAGTTCAAATCCAGCCTCAGACACTTGACACTTACTAGCTGTGTGACCCTGGGCAAGTCACTTAACCCCCATTGCTCCACAAAAAACAAAAAATCAAAAAAAAAGAAATTGTGTCAAAAATTTTCACATGAACTTTCAAATATCACTTATTTGATTAATAATATTTAGAGAAACAGAAAGATAAAATTACATTCCAGTACCTGTCTGAAGAGAACAGAGTAGTTTAGCTTCTGCCCCCAACCTCCTGATTCCCTTTTGGGCAGAAATTAAAATCCTTCTTGGGGAAGAGTGGTGAAGAAAGGAGATTCTAGACATATCTATTTTTAGCTATCTTGGCAATAGACATCAAGATAGCCAAACTACACTTCAGTCAATACCATTTTTTTAAATTAAAACAAGCAAACAACACCCTTTTATAAGAATAAACCACCACCCTGATTTTCATAAGTTTTAATAAGTCCTTTTTATATTGGACTCATAACAAGGTTTCCTCTCTGTCAAATCAAAAGGCAGATGTCTCCCTTCAAATTGATCATCTGACAAGTCTCAGGACTTACCTCAAGGACCATGGGGTACTGGAGTCTCAAGTATAAGGAATTCAAGGGCCAGTTCTAGTGGTGCCTTATGATGAGGCAGATGCCAGGGCTTCAAGTGATTTTTTTCTCTTTTAATTCTTTCAGCTATGGTCATTCTTAAATTCTTTAGCACATAATTTAATAGGTAGTCTATTACATGAGCTACTGAGAAGAGTTTTGTGTATTGTATTTTTTAATGGTGCATATGATTATCAGTTGTTTAGGAATACATACATATTTTATATTTTGGGGTGTGGGGGGTGGCAATGAGTGTTAAGTAACTTTCCCAGGGTCACACAGCTAGTGTCAAGTGTCTGTGACCAGTTTTGAACTCAGGTCCTCCTGAATCATGGGCCAGTGCATTATCTACTGCACCACCTAGCTGCCCTATATATTGTTTACTACATCATAATGTGCAGTTGCTTATCATATTATTTTTTAAAAACACATCTATAGAGCACCAGATTCAGGAGGAGCTGAGTTCAAATCCAGCCTCAGACACTTGACACTAGCCATGTGACCCTAAGCAAGTCACTTAACCCTCATTGCCCCCCCCCAATAAAAAACCTTCTAGAAAAGCAAGTGACTCAAAAAAGTTCAGTCACAAAATGGAGGCCTAAATTAGAATAATCCTTTTATTTTATGCACAAAATATTCTCATTATATTAGCAGTTTTGCTAAATTGATAACCTTATTGCTACAGTCTTATTTGGTTTTGTTTTTGTTTTTTTTGTGGGGCAATGGGGGTTAAGTGACTTGCCCAAGGTCACACAGCTAGTAAGTATCAAGTGTCTGAGGCCAGATTTGAACTCAGGAACTCCTGAATCCAGGGCCGGCACTTTATTCACTGTGCCACCTAGCCACCCCGCTACAGTCTTATTAAGGTACTAAAACTTTTTCTTGCTACTTTCCCATCCTATTCCTTTTTGCTACATGTCTTTAATCAGGTTCTCCTATACCCCCTCTAAAAGTACCAGAATCTTTAGTCCTACTCTGCCTTTGGCTGTCTCAGTCATTTGAAAATATACTTCCAGCTGCTTTTCTAAACCAAAAAGAATAGCAAGTTATAAACAGTAGATTATTTCATTAGAGACTTAAATGTGCATTTTGTAAAGTCTATTTAAGGAAACATTTATTAACATGCTTGTCATCAAAATGTAGCAAATGTCCCTTTGTATTTGCCTTACTTTGTAAAAAAGAGTGTGTTTCTCAAGTGTTGAATAGAAGTAAAATCTTCTAGGGAAAGGTTGTTTTTTTCTTTTTTCTTTTTCTTTTGAACTCTTATGATGAACCAGCATTGGAAAGAGAAGAGTCTTAAATCTTGATGTGATGGCGGAGGGGGGATATGTGTGTGTATGTATGTGTCTTTAATTTGGTCTTTTTTGTATTCTAGGATTCCTTAAAAAGAGGTATATTTCTAATCCTTTCTTCCATAAAAGTTTACTATTAACATATTAATGTTTCATATATGAAAGCATTAAAAATGGCAAGTTTAAAAGGAGATCAGAGAAGAGGCTTAAAGACTTTAATATACCTTTCATTTCAAATTCCCTTAAAAATATTTATATGAATTTTATTGAGGATACCAGAGTATATTTATGCCAAGGAAATATGTTCTCTTTTTATCAAGTAATTTGAGGAGGGTTCTGAAAAAGTGAGAGACGCCTGATATATATTCTATGAGGATATAACAAGAAAGTTCATAGGATTGCACATTTAGAATGACAGTTATGAAATGGCTTATGCTTATGTCTCTAGAGAGTGAACTTTGAACTGCGTATAGGGGAGTTGAACTCCCAGCCATGGAACTAATGTGACTCCCATGGTGGTTACATAACATTCTTAATGCCTTCCTTAATTCTGATATTATAAAGATACCAGTGGAGCACTCTGGCTGTCCACCTGCCATCATCCATTTCTGCCATGTGATGAGCCAATCTTCTCTTGATATTATTTAACCTCTAGATGGCATCATTTATTTTGTTACTTATTCAGAATTTATTTGTTATATGTTGCAATTCATTGTATATCTCTATTGGGGGAGGAGGGGCAATGAGGGTTAAGTGACTTGCCCAGGGTCGCACAGCAGTAAATGGCAAGTGTCTGAGGCCAGAATTGAATTCAGGTTCTCCTGAATCCAAGGCTGGTGCTTTATCCACTGTGCCACCTAGCTGCCCCTATTGTATATCCCTTTGTCTTCCAAGTGATACTCATTTTTATTTTTTCAAGACTGTTGTTTTTCAAATCTTCCTGTAATATAACAGCATTAATAAAATGTTAGCTTTAGAAAAGATTGGTCTTTGTTTTTATGATAATTTTTGGATCAGCAAAAGAGTTTTGCAGTTTCCCAAAAATTCCAATCTACTCTCTTCTTCTTAATTAACTCTGGGTTCCTACTCATTTTTCATATTTACACTTTGTCTTCATTAGACAAAAGGTTGGAAAAGACCAATAGAATGCCTATGCAAATAAATCCATATTGAAATCTGAGCAACAGACTTTCTTTCATTTCTTCTTTTGTATATGGATGGATATTTAATCTTCTTTTAGTGATCACAGATCATCTACAGGAGCCTCTGTAATGTTCAGAGACTTGATTCAATCAGCAAACATCATTTATAAACACAACAACTTAGAATATCTCACCATCCACAGTCCTTGACCCCGACCCTACACTGAATCTCCTCTATCTTAATGGAAAATACCTTTGATGAGTATAAATCATTCTCCTTTATCCCCTGACTTATGTTCATTACAGAATTATTGAATATTTTTGTTAGATATTCCAAGGAATATTGAATGATTGTCACATGTGAATGGGAGATATCATGTTAAGAACACGTAAGGTGGTATTTATTCTAATCATTAAAATTTAAAATTGCCATCAGCAATCAATTAGCCAAATAAGATCTCACTTATTTTTTAGTTAATTTTGTATGGTAAAGTTGTGGTCTGTTATAAAATAGTACTTGCAAAATCATCTTAATAACTGTCCAGTGATTCCTATTATAATGTTTCCCTGGGTTGTTGAGCTATGCTAGTGTTCTGGAAAGGATTTGAACATGGATCTGTACTAATGAAGTAATTACAGAGAGGTAGGTGTATAGACATTCAGTCGTCAAATTTACCTTTACATTATTTTAGTCCAATTTAATGATTTTATGGAGTGTCTACTATTGTCATGGTGAAGTGTGACATAAAGGAAAAAGACATATACATGTGACCTGTGGGAGTAGGGAAAGGGAATAGTATGTGTTTATATGACACCCACTTTGTGCCAGGTCTTATGCATTGTGTTAAGCCCCTCTGATAAATATCATGTCATTTGACCCTAACATCAATACTTTTAGGTAGGTTCTATTATTATCTGCAGTTTTACAGCTTAGTCAAACAGAGGTTAAGTGACTTGCCCTAGGTCACACAGATAGTAAGAATATGAGGATATATTTAAAGACATCTTCCTGACTCTACATGTAGTGCTCTATGCACTTTGCCTCCAAATGACTAGGATATTTCACTGGCTCTCCCCCATCCCCAGCAGTAGACTTTACTGTTTCACATGATTATATTAAGTCAATAGCTATCTATTAAGCAACTCTCATTCTACCTAATGAGATTAGCAGAGTGGATAAAGAGCTGGATAGGAAGACTTGGTTCAAATTCTCCTTCTGTCATGACCCTTGGCTTGTCATTTAATCTCTCAGTGCTCCTTTCTAAGAAAGTTCAATTTTCTAAGATTGTAAAATGCAGAGAAATTTTCAACTTGAATAGATAGTTTAAAACAAACAACTAACCCAGCAGTTGCATCACAGCGTGCTGTCCAAAGGGGTGCCTGGAAATCCTTCCTCTAATGCATCCTGACTGTGTGATCCTGAACTAGTCACCAAATGTGCTTAGGGAAATTTCTAATATTACAAGTTGAAGAAAATATTTTGATTTACATTTGTAGAAATGATTTCCTAAACTGGGAAATCGCATGTCCAGTCTATTACTAAGTGACCTAGCATTGCAAAACTAGGCATTTACAATAATACACCTAAAAAGTAGATGTGGTGCATGGCATTTGTACTTATACAACATATTAATACCTAGCAGAAAAGATAGAGTATACCTTATACCTCCAAGTTGTAATGGAAAGAACATTAGTTTCAAAGTCAGAAGACTAAAGTTTGAGTCCTGAATCTTGAGGAAATTTATAAAACTATTAGAATTTTACTTTCTTCATTTAAAAAAGATGAATTATAATATTTCATATTTTCATATTATGATCCTAATAGATTGTGACTATTTGATAGTGTTATATACATATATGTATGTATATATATATACATATAATTTATTCATTTTTGTTTTGTTTTGTTTTGTGAGGCAATGGTGGTTAAGTGACTTGCCCAGGGTCACACAGCTAGTAAGTGTCAAGTGTCTGAGGCTGGATTTGAACTCAGGTACTCCTGAATCCAGGGCCGGTGTTTATCCACTGCACTACCTAGCTGCACCTATAGTAATATATTGTTATAAAAACAGGTATTATAATATTTCTGTTACTCATCTCCTAGAGTTACTGTGAGGAACTGTTTATCTTTATGGATAGGAAGAACACTTGTCAAATATAGGGTTTTGTTGTTGGTAGATAATAAAGGCAGTAATTTAGACAAATAATTGAAAGGGAAATCTCATTTTTGATGCCTATCAAATTCATAAAATATTTAGAGATCAATATACCAAAAACACAGAGATTATTTTTATTTATACAATGGCAAAATGCTACTTTAAAAAAGAAGTTAAATAGCTGTAGGAATATTCAATTTTCATAGTTGCACAGCACCAATACCATAAAAAATGAAAATAATCCTAAACTATGCTATACCTATCATTTCATCAAAGAGATACTTGCAGCACTTGAGAAGATAATAACAAAAATTCATTTAGAAAAAAAAAATTAGAGCATAAAGGGAAATGAAGAAACAAGGATGAAGGGCAAATAGAATGCGCAGAACTATCTTATAAAGGAATAATCCCTAAAATCATTAGATTTAGTTTAGAAAAAACAATTTGGTCAGTAAAACAAATTAGAATAAAATGCATTACAAACAATGGAACTCAATTATTCAGTGTTCATCACACTGGAATTCCTTAGGTAAGGACTCCCTAATTGATAAATATTGCTGGGGCAACTAGAAAGCAATCTGGCAAAAATTAGGTTTAGATTCTTATACTGTATTCTATAATAAATTATAAATAGATAAATCACCTTAATATCAAAGATAATGCCACAAACTAATTAGAAGAGAAGCATATTTTATACTACTCACAAATATGGGTAGGAGATGTATTCTTAACCAAACAAGGAATAGAGGCAATTATAAATAAATAAACAAACAAACAAACAAACAAATAAATAAATAAATAGATTAGTTAATTACATGAAACTGAAAATATTCTGCAAAAGAAAAGTAATGCATCTAGGATAAGAAGGGAAGCTCTATCATTATTGGCAGAGCTGAAAATCAGAGTAAAATTTTGGCAGTCAATTTAGAATTATTTAAAAATTGTAAGGGGCAGCTAGGTGATTCAGTGGATAGAGCACCGGCCCTGGAGTAAGGAGTACCTGAGTTCAAATCCAGCCTCAGACACTTAACACTTACTAGCTGTGTGACCCTGGGCAAGTCACTTTACCCCAATTGCCTCACTAAAAAAAAAAAATTGTATCAAAACTGTTTAAATCATTTATCCCAGTGAGTTCACTATGATGCAAACACTTCAAAAAGATCACCAATGAAAAATAAAGTCCCCATGTACATCAAAATATTTCTCAATGGGTGTTTCTTGCAACAAAGAATTTGAAATAAAGGAGATGCTCATTGATTTGGGGGGGGGACTAAACAAACTGAGGTATGTGAATATAAAGAAATATTAAGATTGTGTAAGAATGGAAAGATTTATATGAACTGATACGGCACAAAGTAAGCAGTTATATTATATATACATACATATACACACACACACACACACACACACACACACATAATGGATACAGTGTCAGTGGAAAAAACAACCACTAACTAATCAACTTTTACAATTACAAAATTATAGGCAAACAGCCTGGCCCAAAAGATGAGATATGAGTGATACGATATCACCCTCCTCCATTGCAGAGATATGAAGTCCATAAGTAGGATATGTTTTATATACTTTGAGACTTTTTTTAATGCACTGAACTACTTTGATGATTTTTCTCTTCCTTTCTTCCTACTTTAAAAATATTTTTATATAGGATGGCTCTTTGGAGGGTAAGTAAGAGGGATATTGGGAAAAACTCTAGTGATAAAAAAAAATAATATATATCATCATAAATTGTTTCTTGAAAAAGGAAGATCTAGAACTTGAAGTTAGCTTGCTGATTCAACATGTGACCACAGTGACACAAGAGACCAAAAAAAAAAAAAAGCTGGCATAAACTTTGACAGTGTAACAGCATAATATCAAGAATGAAGGAGGGGAGAGAGCTCTTGAACTCATGACATGATCACTCCAAAAACACCCAAATAATGCAATAGGACATTTCCTGGAGCAGCAAAATCCACAGAAGAATGTGTTGAGATCATTTTCCAACCAAGGACAGCTTGGAAGATCAGAAGGAGGGAGCTACTGTGCTGAGACAGGAGTAGAGCTCAACCCAACAGTCATGCTGACACAGATCCAGTCTCAGGAAGGCCTCACCAGAGAAAGAGACCTCCAGAGACTCTGAATCAGCTGCAGTGCCCGTGTTGTCTGGAAATAAGCTCAAAGTCTGGTGAGAGGACTGAGCCCTCAGCAGGGGGGAGATTACAGGGGTCTATGCTTGTGCTGAGGCAGAACTTGGGTTTTTCCCCCCTGCTGGGAACCAGGAGGTAGGCTTAAGTAAAAGTGTCCCAGGTGGGGGAGGGGCACAGTCTCTTCAGAGCTAACAACCACAGCACACAAAACTGGTTGATTTGCAAGTTGGCCTAGGGTCATCTACAGACCAGGGAACAGGCCAGGTGAGTGAAGAACCTGCTCCTCCTTAAATCATACCACCTGGGACATTCTGAAGTTTGGGATAGTACAGCTTGGATACAGTGCCCCACTTTAAGGAGCTAAAAGTCAATTAAAAGAAAGGCAAGATAAGCAGACAGCGAAAGATGAGGACTGTGGAAAGTTTCTTCAATGACAAGGAAGATCGAGGTGCACCCTCAGAGGAAGATATCAATGTCAGGGCCCCTATATCTAAACCTTCTAAGAAAAATAAGAATTGCCCTCAGGCAATAGAGGTGCTCAAAAAGGACTTTGAAGATAAAGTTAGAGAGGAAGAGGAAAAAATGGAATCAGAAATGAGGGTAATGCAGGAAAGACAGGAGAACAAAGTCAACAGCTTGAAAAACCAAATGGAAAAGGAGATAGAAAAGCTCTCTGATGAAAATAATTGCCTAAGAATTAGGATTGAACAAATGGAAGCTAGGGACTTTAGGAGAAACCAAGACACAATAAAGCAAATCCAAATAAATTTTTAAAATAGAGGGCAATGTGAAATATCTTCTTGGAAAAAACTGCTGACCTGGAAAATAGGTCCAGGAGAGATAAATTTAAAACTATTGGTCTACCTGAAAATCATGATCAAGGAAAGAGTTTAAACATCATGTTCCAATAAATTGTCAGGAAAAATTGCCCTGATATTCTAGAAGCAGAAGGTAAAATAGAAATTAAAAGGATCCACTGATCACCTCCTAAAAAGAGATCCCAAAAAGGAAAATTCCTAGGAATATTTTGTTTGTTTTTTTGGTGAGGCAATTGGGGTTAAGTGACTTGCTCGGGGTCACACAGCTAGTAAGTGTTAAGTGTCTGAGGCCAGATTTGAACTCAGGTCTTCCTGACTCCAGGCCGGCTCTCTATACACTGCACCACATAGCTGCCCCCAATTCCTAGGAATATTATAGCCAAGTTCCAGAGCTCTCAGGTCAAGGAGAAAATATTGCAAGGTGCCAAAAAGAAAGAATTCAAGTACTGTGGAGCCACAGTCAGGATAGCACAAGAGCTGGCAGATTTTACATTAAAGGACTGGAGGTCATGTAATATGATATTCCAGACAGCAAAGGTATGTGGGATTACAACCAAGTATCACATATCCAGCAAAATTGTGTATAATCTTTCAGAAGCAAAAATGGGACTTCAAAGAAAAAGAGGGCTTTCAAGTATTTGTTATGAAAAGACCTGAATTGAATGGTAAAATTGACTTTCAAATACAAGACCCTAGACAACCATAAAAAATTGGAGTTAGGGGGCAGCTAGGTGGTGCAGTGGATAGAGCACCGGCCCTGGAGTCAGGAGTACCTGAGTTCAAATCCGGCCTCAGACACTTAACACTTACTAGCTGTGTGACCCTGGGCAAGTCACTTAACCCCAATTGCCTCCCTAAAAAAAAAAAAAAAAATTGGAGTTAGGGGACATACCTTGGGTCATGCAGTGGGTGACTGTATTATGTCTGAGGCTGGGTTTTGGCTGAGATTCCCCTGGGTCCAGGGTAGATACTTTGTCCACTGTGTCACCTATCTATCCCATGATGAAATCTTTAGGGTAAAATTGAGGTGTGAGAGGAATCCACTGAGGGAGTGGGAAGGGGAGAGGTAACATGGGGTGAATTCCCACATGAATGAAACAGGAAAGGGTTTATGGAATGGAGGAAGAGATGGGAGAGGAGCAGAGTAGTAAATGAATTTTACACATCAGAATAGGCTGAAAGACCTTAATATCTTCAGAGTTGGCTCAAGGAGGGATTAGCACACCCACCCAATTGGGTGGAGTAATCTATTTAACCTGAGCAGTAAATGAACCTAACACTCATCAGAATTGGCTCAAAGACCTGAATTCATCAAAATTGGCTCAAGGAGAGAATAACATACACACTCAATTGGGTAGAGTAATCTATCTAACCCTGCAGGAAAATAGGATGGGAAGGGGATAAAGAGAGTAGGGTAAAAGAAGAGAGGGCAGATTCATGGAAGGGACAGACAGAAGCAAATCCCTTTTGAAGAGGGATAGGGTGAAAATAGATAGATAATAGAGTAAATAGCATGGGGAAGGAAATAGGATGGAGGGAAACAGTTAACAATAGTAATCATGAAAAAGAGAAAAGGGGGAAAATTGTACAAAAACTATTTATAGCAACTCTTTGTGGTGGCTAAGAATTGGGAAACAAGGTGTGGTAAAAATTATTTGTGGTATAGGCAGCTTTTGAAGGACCTCCACTTTTGGGGGAGAAAAGATTGAATGATCCCTGAAGGGAGGTTAAAGGGCACTTCCGGAACACCAACTGTAGAGTAACTTCCAGAATGCTAGTTCAAGCTCTTTCTGGCTGGTGACTGAAGTCCTGGGGGCACTCGATCAACCTTAGACTGGTGGGCTGTTCAGGTTGGTGAGTTACTTACTGAAAACCCTAAATTCCTTTGAACCAGCTTAAGCTAAGTTTAGAATTAAGAGCATTTCTCTGTATTTCTATTTTATTATTTCCTTATCTTTGATTTTTATTAGTTTCACCTTTGTTTTTTAAATAGTTCCCAAATAATAAAATCTGATCCTTTTGTGAACTAAAGCTTAGAGGCTCCTTTCTTATTGGCCTGGGAGAAATATCTAAAAAGCTCAATTCAGAGGGGAGAATAAAACCTTAAAAGTCCTTCATATTTCTGGGACCCCAATATTAAGGCGAGTCATCCAAATAATGCTCAGTATATCAAATTTTGGCCCTCACAAAGGTAATGTCCATCCCTGAGGATTGACTGAAGAAGCTGTCATATATGATTGTAGTGGAATGGTATTGTGCTATAGGATATGACAAACAGGATGATCCCAGAAAAACCTGGAAAGACTCATATGAACTGATGTTTAGTGAAGTGAACAGAATTGGAAGGACATTGTGCATAGTGACAGCAATATTGCCTGATGAGCAATTGTGAATGACTTAACTACTCTCAGCAATACAATGATATAAGACAATCCCAAGGGACTAATAATGAAACATACTATCCACCCCCATAGAAAGAACTGATAAAAATTGCACTTATGGAATGTACATATATGACCTATATCAGATTGGTTGATGTCTTGTGGAAGGGGGGAGGAAAGGGAGGGAGAAAAATTTGGAACTCTAAATCTTATGAAAATGAATGATGAAAACTACCCTTACATGTAACTGGAAAAAACAAAATAAATGTTTGTTTCACTGGAAAAAAAAATCAAGGAGGGGGTATTCCCTGCTTTATTATTCCTTAGGGAAATGCCATCTGCTGTGTTGTGTTCATTTTGGAATAATACATTAGGCTGAAGTATATCTAGAGGAAAGTCACCAGGAAGGGGGAGAAATTAGAAACTAAGATAGAAAGATGGCCTACAGGAATTAGGGATGAATCAATTTAAAGAAGTGATAACTGTTTTCAAGTATTTGAAGGTCTTTTTTAAAATAAAAGAATGGTTAGAATTTGGGGCTGGTGGATTTCTGCCCACTGCCTGGAGGGGAATTGGTTTAAAGTGGTATAGCATTTGATTTGTACCCAAAGTATTTCTTAACAATTAGAGCTATTTGAACTGTAATAGACCTCTTCAGCATTCAGTTGGAATTGCATGGCACCCTGGATATAGACCCGGTCCAGGAGTCAGGAAGATTTGAATATAAAACTGGCCTCAGACATTTACCAGATTGTGACCCTGAGCAAGTCACATAACCTTTATTTGCCTAATCTATAAAATTTGCCTCATCTATAAAATGGAAATAATTATAGCACCTACCTCCCATGGTTTTTCTGAGGATGAAATGAGATAATACTTGTAAAAATGTTTAGCACAGTACATGGCAAATAGTACGTGTTTAGTAAATGATTGTTCCCTTTTTTCTCTTTTCACTTGAGATCTTCCATCATAGACTGAATGACCACTTCTTGGGGATGTTGATGAAAGGATTCATGTTCAAACATAAATTGGAACAAATTACCTCTGCCAAACGTTCCACCTCAAAGAGTCTATGATTCTCTGTGGTTCAGTGAAAGTAACAATGTTTTGGAGACAAAGAATCTAGGTTCAAATAGTGACTTTGATATACATTAGCTGTTGCTGTCAACTAGTCAGTCACTCAGCTATAAAGTGAAGACATCCCATTTAGGAATATTTTTAAGCTTTATATCCTAGGAACCATAATTGCATCCAAAGGTATTAAAATCATTTGTAGATGATATTGCTTAGTTGTTTTTTGAAATCTCTGAAATTTCTTCCTTTGAATGGGTAAAGTGTCAGAAGATTGAAAGTGTAGAAATGCTATCATGATCTACAAAAATGTATAAAAGGTGAATTCTATAATCTATATAAGGGTAAGCTTGGCTTTTATCCTTAGCCAAGGTAAAAGAAAATTTATTAAACAGATGAAAATCAACATTCAGAGAAGGAGTTATCATGAAAATTAAACACTTCCTCCCTGTCACTTTTTCTATAACCCTGGGCAAAATACTTAAGCTCTTTAAGCTTCACTTTCCTCCTCTATAAAATGAGGAGATTGGACTAGATTGCTTCTATGATCTCCTCAATCTCTAAATCTATGTGATCCCATAAGACTATAGTTATGGATTCACTAAGATTACGTAATTTATCAACTCTATGTATCTAATTCCTATATATTTCTCTCTGATCCCAACCTCTCTCAAACAACTTGACTACACAGGATTTTCTTTTTCTTTTCTTTCTTTGTTTTTAAATTCTGCCAAACCTCACAGAATACCTTGTACCTAGTAGGTTCTTAATAAGTTCTTATTGAATAAAATATCTAAATAGGGTTTATCTATTTGGATTCACCATCTAAATACATAAAACTGAGCTAATTATCTATCTCTCTCCTTAAACTTTCTCCTCCTGTTTCTATTCACATTCCTTCATTCAATGATGGTAGAAAACTTGCTGGTATCTTTGTCTCTTCCCTCATTCATTCACTTTCCTTATCCATTTGGAACTCTGAAATCCAGTGACACTTGCCTCATTGCCATTCCTCACAGGAGACACTCCACCTCTGGCTTCTCAACATTTTTAATACTACTCCCCAGGCCTGGAATTCTCTCCCTCTTTATCTCCAAATTCCCATCTTAAATCTCACCCTATCCAAAAAGAATCTCTCAACCTCCTTTCCAACTAGTTCCTTCCCTCTGTTAATTAGCTCTAATTTATCCCTTATAATCCTCTTTGTACAGAATTGTTTGCACATTGTAACTTCCATTGCACTGTAAGTTCCTTGCGATAAGATATTCTTTGCTGGCTTTCTTTATAATTCCAAAAGTCAGTACAGATCTGGTACACAGTACACACTTAATGCTTGCTGACTTACTGATTTAACTTATCACTACATGTTCTCTTCCTTTATTTTCCAAAAATGCTTTTTATTTTATTGTCACTGTGCCTTTATTCACATAATTCCTGCTAACTCAATGGAATAATAGTCATCCTTTTAAAGCCCAGAATTTCTTCCAGGAAGCTTTTCCTTATCTCCTTTATCTATAACTTTAATTGACCTCTTTGTTTGAATTTCTCTAATACACTTATTGGTTATTATTTAGTATTATAGTTATATTTTCAATGAAGCATTGCAATATTGAAGTTTAATTACCCTGCATATGTTT
Source organism: Dromiciops gliroides (assembly GCF_019393635.1). Lineage (NCBI taxonomy): Eukaryota > Metazoa > Chordata > Mammalia > Microbiotheria > Microbiotheriidae > Dromiciops > Dromiciops gliroides. Next base: position 213,257,623 of record NC_057861.1, read on the forward strand.
CATTTTCTTCTGCTACAGTAACCAATAGAGTAGAGTAGCTTATCCGAACTTTATCTTTCCCAAGTACTGAACACAATGCTTTATATATAGTAGATAATTAATGAATAATTGTAGAATTGAATTGAATCCATGCCAAACAAAATTCATATTCCTTTTTAAAAAAAAAGGTTATTAAGCTAGCAGAACAGAAAAAATATTAGACAAATAGCACATCTACATATTATCAAGCCTTTTTTAAAAATGGGGTCCTAGTATTCAAGAGGTTGTATTAGTAGAGTTAGATATAACGGGCTAAATAGCCACACTCCCAAAATGTTGATTGGTTTAATGCCAACAATGAGGGAGGTTTCCAATGATATCTGTCTCATTTGAAATTGTTAGCAGTTGGTTCAGTGAAGACATAAAAAATACATTTAACAATACATTTGCAAATAATTCAAAACTAGGAGGCATAGATAGCATACATTAGCTAGAAATCAGAATCCAAAAGTATCTCAATAAGCTGAAATAGTTGGCTAGATATATCAAGATGAAATTTAGTAGTAGTAGGCTTCCACCAATCGTGGATGACCATGGATCAGCGCCTTGAAGAGCCACAGGCCACAGTGTGGCTGTGCAGTCCGATATGGGAGCCACAACTCCTGCCACAAGGAGGGCATCGGAAAACTTCGCTCTCTGTTGCCTGTCAGTTCCTGCGTCTCATTCGTTTTATTTTTTCCTCCTGAGCTTGGAGGCCCATCTCAGCTGCACGAAAGCTGTTCCCGAGTACTGAACTCTATCGGGTGCGGTCCTTGGCCATCTCCTCCCAGCTGCTGATGTCTATTTCCAGAGCCCTCAAGTCTCACTTGCATACATCTCTGTAGTGAAGCTGGGGGCATCCAGCAGGTCTTTGGCCTGAGGCTAACTCACCATAGAGTAGGTCTTTAGGAATGTGTCCATCTTTCATGAGGTGCACATGACCGAGCCAGCACAGCCGTCTTTGTTTCAGTAGTGTGTAGATGCTCAGAAATTGTGAGTGTTGGAGCACTTCTGAGTTGGTGATGCTATCTGACCAAGATATGCCAAGGATGCATCAAAAAAATTCAAAATATGTTCAAAAAATCAAGTATAGAAAGAGTGTGACTTTGTTTACCATCAGTTCATATAAAAATTACTTAAGATTCTGTTGGATATAGGTTTGACAGGAATCAGTAGTGTCATATGGCTGCCAAAAGAACTAGTGAAATCTTTGACTACATTAATAAATCTATAATGTTGAGGACAAGGTAGGCAATAGTTCCACTGCACTCTTGGCTGATCATATTATATAGATATTATGTTTATTAGAGAAATAACAAATTGGAAGGAGAATAGACCAGACTGAAGGATTGGACATTGTAATATCAAAAAATTAGGTGGAAATTTGGACGTTTAACTTAGAGGTGATTAATTATTAGAGAAATGTTCATTGTTCTTTGAATTTTTGTTGGGCTATCACGTGGTGGAAATCACATTTATTTTACATATCACTAGAGGCTAGACATCACTGAAGCTTGGCTGCGACCTCAGAGTTGGATGGGACTTCAGAGACCTTATAGTTCAACTGACATCTGACCAAGAATCTCCTCAATAACACTTTGCTTGAAAACCTATAAATGATACTAATGACTGTAAGTCTCAGGGAGGCATATTTGGACTCAAATGGACTGAAGAATTTTCTAATAGAGTTATAAAAATGAATTAATTTTATTATTAGGTCATGCCTAGCCTTTCAAGAGAAATATTAAAGTTGGGATTCCATGAACATTAGGAAGAGGTAATGGAAGGAATTTCTATATGGGTTAGATTAAACTTAGATGACCTTTTAGGTCTCTTTATTTCAAAAAACCTGTAATTCTTAAGGTATCTTCTACTTACTGAATAAGACACCCTATGTGGCCAAATATACCTCAGCTACAAAACAAACTGGTAGAGAAAGCTAAACTGTGTAGGATTGATTGTCAATATAGTTTTATATGTGTGAAACAGACTGATCTTTATTAGAATGGTACTTAGAACATCAAGCTTCAGTAAAATAATCTCAGTGACATGGTTTGGCTATTATGGACCATTTATTATTTGATTCCCAAGGTTGTTGTGGTTGGCTCTGAGGGAACTTAAAATTAATTGCTCCCATTTCAGATTTAACAGGGAGAAAATAAAAGGCGGGCTGGAAATAACAAACACATGCCAAAGGAATATTAATGTAGCAGATAGTCATTATATAGGTTATGTTTGATTAGCAGTGCCTTTATATTGTACAATGAGAAAGAATGACATTTGTGTTACATAGACTTTGTATAGCAATGAAAGGGACACAATATTTATTCTGATAGTCAAAGAAACTCAAAATAGTGATACAAGCTACAAAGTTGAGGGGATCTAATTCCAATGGAACCAAATCAGAACTACATGGTCATTTTATTTTTCATTTACTTTGCTTGATGAGTTAGAAAATGAGTATTATGTCAAAAGGAGAAGAAATCCCTGTTTACCATAAGATCTCAAGTTTTAAATCTGGTGGAAATGTGAAGGCTCTTTATCACGACCTCTGTATTAGGAAAGAAACAAACAAGTATTTATTAAGTGCTTAGTATGAGCTAAACACTTTATAAATATCTTGTTTAATCCAATAACCTCAAGAAATAAGTTCCAGTTTTATAATTGAATAAACTGAGGCAGACAGAGATTGAATGATGCTCAAGTTCACATAGCTAGTAATTGTCCAAGGGCAAATTTGAACTCAGTATTTCCTTACTTCAGACCCTATGTACCCTGTGGTACCCTGTGGTACCAACTAACTTTGTACCACCTAGTTACCTGAAATGAATAACAAAAATAGTAGTATCTCATCTTCCCTGAAAGTACAAGTGATAGTAAATTAACTGATATTTCAAGTTTCCTCTTGGTAGACTGTCTTTATATCTTGCAACTTAGAAAAATGATATCTAGTCTCACTTTTATTACCTCCCTGTTGCCATACATTATGTTTAAATACAGAGGTGTCAAAATATTTCCAGCAGGCTTCAAAATTCTGAATTCAGGTTACAAATTTTTAAAAAGTATTGAGATGTTCAAAAAAGAGATTAAAATACAACACAACATAGATAATGCTAATTTGTGGTTTTCTAAAGCAATATGCAGTCCACAGGGATAGATTTATATTTGAGTTTATCACCACTATAAGCATCCCAGAGAGTAAATGACATTTTCAAAGGACAAACAAGGAGTGAATTCTACTGTGGTGAAATAATCTATTTACTAGCACCTCATAGATGATGACTAATTAGGAAGAAAGTTATATTTGATTAGTGAAAAGTTTATATTAAAGAATATTTTAATAACACACAGCTTTGTTACTTTCAGGTAAAAAATACAGGGGGAGCTAGGTGGCTCAGTGGATAAAGCACTGGCCTTGAATTCAGGAGGACCCGAGTTCAAATCCAGCCTCAGACACTTCACACTTACTAGCTGTGTGACCCTGGGCAAGTCACTTAACCCTCATTGCCCTGCAAAAAACAATACATCTGCTAACATGTTGCTAAAGTAAAGGTAATAAGAATGAACATTAATAGAATGCTTAACAAATCATCAAGTACTGTCCTCACAACAATGTTTCACCTGTAGCTAGCCTCTAGCTCTAAATTGCAAGGACTGAATTAGATGTTATCTAGATCAAGGCTTCTTAAACTTTTTTTCTACTCAAGACCCCTTTTTGTGAGAGATTTTTTTCCCCCAAGCCCAGGTTTATAGGTATATAAAATAGGTATACATAACCTTTTACTGTAACCAAATTTTTGGATCCCCACATTCAGTTCCACAACCCAATATGCGTTCATGATCTAGAGTTTAACAGGCCAGGTGCCAGAGAAACTAGCATAATACTGCTCTTTCCAATAAAAGAAACTGAAGCAAAAGTAAGTTAAGAGTCTTGCTCAAAGTTACGCAGGAAATAAATGGCAGAGCTATTATTCAAAACAAAAAACAACATCCTCTGATCCCAAATCTAGTGCTCTTTCCAGTAAACTATGAGAAAATAGACATGAAGAGAAATAATGTTTTGTTCAAGGTCATAGAGTATCTAAGTGTTGGAACTATGATTTGGTCTCAGGTCTTTTCATTAAAGCTCAGTGAGTAATCTTAATATGGCTTTTAAATATAGCAATTAAAGTTGTGCTCTAGAGAAATAGTAAGTTATAGTGGAAAGTGCCCTGGGATTTAGAGTCCTAAAACCCTAAATTCAAATTCTATTTCTAACACTTACTACCTCTGCTTCCCTGAGATTACTTTATATATCTGAGGTCTGGTTTTCCCTATCTGCAATGATAATGATGATGATGTTGATGTTGATAGCATCTGATTCATAGTGTTATTGTGATGAAAGTTTTTTTATATACCTTGGGTTCTTTTTGTGTGTATGCATGTGCATGTTTACATGGGTATATGGAATGGTACTTCTCATAATACAGAGACAGAATTTATGTGTCATATTGCCTTTTTGCAAAAAATCCCCACAAAAACAAAGAAACAAAAAAACTCTGAAGCTCTGGCTTTATATAATCCTCACAATTTAACCTTGGAATATTCAAAGTAACCATACAGTTTTGACTCATTACATCCTGGGGAATTTTAAATGTGTCTCTCTTAAGGACATTCACTCCTCCTCCTCAGGAAAAAGAGGCTATCAAGAATTTTGGAAATAAAATGTTTGAGACTGTACTCTAATATTCCAATAGATAAATCAATAAGCATTTATTAAGTGCTTAGTCTATGTCAATCACTGTAGTTCCACATTGTAAGTGAAAGAGGAAGAAAATACAATTTAAAACAAGGTATTAATGAAATGGATTGCAAACAGTGGTCTGATGTTTCTAATCCTCAGCTTAAGAAAAGTCATCTCATAGAAAGTGTTGTTCAATGTGTCATACTCTTTTTTACCTAGTTTCATGTCTAATATGTTTTGGTAGCAATCTATAAATATGCTTTCACTCATTTTATTGCATAGATGATGTCTTGGAGATAACATAGAGATTTTCTAGTAATTATAGGACGGTTGACAAAAAATATTGCCACACTTGGTTGAGATGAACCGTATTTTTTCCCCTGAAAACATTGATCCAAAAATCTTTTTACCTCACAAGAATGAAATGGAACATATGGATATAGGTACCTGGATGACTTGAACAACATCAATATAAATCAGTAAGATTAGTTTGTAATGTCTCTCTGGTGGCTAATATCATCAGTGCAAGGTCTTGCAATGCGACACCTTTAGACATATGCTTTGCTGACTTGAGGTGAATGATAGTAAGAATTTTTCTTTTCTTATGCGCTAAAAAAGAATTCAGGTTCTGCTAGAGTTTTTCACATGGATTTTTTTTTCCCTTTGGGGAAAATGTTTTCTCAAAAAATTTAAGGTCTGTTATGGAAAAAAAAAAATGGCTAATTTTGCTCCATGGGAGCAACTTACCCAGAGCCCTTGCCTCCCTTCACCTCATCATAACTTGATAGTGGGAAGATCAGCAAGCATGTAATAAAAGCTTGCTGGAGCTAGACTTGGTTTTTTTTTTGTTGTTTTCTTGTTTTTTTTTTTTTTTTTTAGTGAGGGAATTGGGGTTAAGCAACTTGCCCAGGGTCACAAAGCTAGTAAGTGTCAAGTGTCTGAGGCCGGATTTGAACTCAGGTCCTCCTGACTCCAGGGCCAGTGCCCCTAGATTTGTTTTAAAAATAATAGAAATGGGGGCAGCTAGGTGGTGCAGTGGATAGAGCACTGGAGTCAGAAGGACCTGAGTTCAAATCCGGCCTCAGACACTTGACACTTACTAGCTGTATGACCCTGGGCAAGTCGCTTAACCCCAATTGCCTTACCAAAGAAAAAAAAATAATAATAATAGAAATGGGGCAGTTAAGGTGGTGCAGTGGATAGACCACCAGTCCTGGATTCAGGAGGACCTGAGTTCAAAGCTGGCCTCAGACACTTAACACTTACTAGCTGTGTGATCCTGGGCAAGTCACTTAACCCCAATTGCCACCCCACCCCCCCAAAAGAAAAAAAAATAATAGATATAAGGTCCATTGAAATGTCTGATTTTGTTCATATGATTCCTTCTAAGAGTCTTTTGAGAGTGTGAGGATGGGAAGAGAAAGAGAAAGATGGGCAGGAGAGTCAATATATAATGATTGTTCTAATTGTGTGACGTAGAAATCTTACAAATAAAAGGGGGCATAAGGCTCATCTAATTCAATCTTTTTTCCCATAACTTCAGTAATATTCCTGAAAGCTTATAATCTAGCACCATTTAAAAACTTTAAGTGATGGTAGACTCACTACCTTTCAATGCAAACTTTTAAAATATAATCTGAGATCATCATAATCACTGTTAATGTATTCTGGAAAATCATTTCACGGGCACTGAAAACACTCTCCAGGGCTTCTAATAGTTGAAAGGTATCTCTTTTCATATATTTCCATCCTACATACTGTCTATAATTGCAAAGCTATACATAATGCTTAAACATCATATATCAGGAAAATAAAGCTTTCATACATAGGAGCTATAGTTTGGGGGACTGCTTGGGGTTATTCAATTGTCTTTATAAATGCTATATTTATATAACCCTCCATAACTTTTACAAAGGACAAGCCCAATGGGGTTTGTATATCATTTACATTTGCAATGACTCCATCCATTAGTTTTACAGATTTTTTAAACTTAAGAGCACAAACTAAAGGGAAAAAGAAAGTCAAATCAGAATGACTTTTTAACTTGGTTGAAAAATGGTGGTGCCTGTGATTTAGACAAGGCTAAAATTGATTATTCTGGGTCCTGAATAATCTTTTTTATATATATATATATATATAATCATTTTCCCCACGACTTTCACAATATTTGTAGAGAGTAGTCTTAATAAAAGTCTTTGATTATATATTGTATAATTTGATTAAATATTATATAATTATATAAATAGAGATACATTGTTATTTTGCCTTAAGATATTTAAAAGGCTAGTCATATTATACAACAAGAATTTTGATGGGACATCAAGAAATATTGTGATTGTTCTCTACCATGAACTTCTTTTGGCCAAGCAAAGACAGGATTTACATTTGCTTATTCTTCATCCATGTCATACCTAGTAATCATGGATTTCAAACAAGTTTATGTCCTGATTCTTATAGTGGTTTTTTTTCATTTGCTATATATGATATCCTTTAGTCATTACCTGAGTTACCATGGGTTAAATTGGCTCTTTCTAGTCCTATATATCTAGGCCTAGTCTATCTTGAGTTATAGCGCCATATCACCCATGGACTGATGGACAACTTTAATTCAGCAAACATTTATTGAGTTTACAATGTCGTGTAGACACCTCAAATTTGACCTATCCAAAATAATGTTCATTATTTTTTACCTCAATGTCTCCCATATTCCAAATGTCTTTATTACTATAAAAGACATCACCATTTTCCTAGATTCTTAGGCCTGCAAACTTAATACTATGCTAAATTCCTTTTCATTCACCCTACAACCCCATTGAGTATTTTTTTTAACTTTACAGTATTTCTTGTGTACATCTCCATTTTTTTCTCTCTCTCTCTCTTTCTCTCTCTCTCTTTTTTTGGTAAGGCAATTGGGGTTAAGTGACTTGCCCAGGGTCACACATCTAGGAAGTCTCAAGTGTCTGAGCCCGAATTTGAACTCAGGTCTTCTTGAATCCACAGCCGATGCTCTATCCACTATGCCACCTAGCTGGTTCTCCAGGGTGAGGACCAATAGGTCTTATTTTTTTTTTTTGTGGGGCAATGGGAGTTAAGTGACTTGCCCAGGGTCACATAGCTAGTAAGTGTTAAGTGCCTGAGGCCAGATTTGAACTCAGGTACTCCTGAATCCAGGGCCAGTGCTTTATCCACTGTGCCACCTAGCTGCCCCCTCTATTTCTCTACTTACAGTCACCACTATAGTTCAAGTCCTCATGGCCTTTCATTTTAGGGTACTTCAGTGTCCTTTTGGTTAGTCCTTCTAAGTAGTTTGTAAATAAGCTGCCAAATTGATTTTCAAAAACACAGGTCTGAAAGTGGTATCCCCTTACTCAATAAACTACTAGTGGTTCCATATTAACTCCTGATTTAAATATAAAATTACAGTTGACATTTGAAGTTCATCATAACCTGGCCATTTCCTACTTTTTTAATCTTTTTACATTTAACTGCTATTCACACTGCACTGGCCTACATACTTTTCCTTATATATAGGACTCTATCATGTCTCTATGTCTGCAGTGGCTGAAACCCATCCCTAGAATACAATCATTTATCACTTCTACTTCTTAGCTTTGCTTTATTCTTGCATTTTTATTGTATTTCTTTAATTTTGTTGAATATTTCCTAATTAATCTTCTTCGGGCACAAGCTACGTGAAGCTGGTTGACTTGACACTTATGATTTATGTGATCTCTCTCTCAATTAGATAGTGATTTTCTTGATGGCATGTACTCTTTTTACCTTTATTTACATATCTGTTACTTAGCATGGTGGGGGGGGGGGTTCAAGACAATTAGTAAACTATTGATTTTTTTTTGTATTAACTGTTTTAAGAATGTAAGATATGTATATATGAATATATGTATGTGTATGCATGTGCATAAGTATGTGTGCATGCATGTATGTGTGTGTATGTATATATGTATCTATTGATGACTAGTAATGCTGAAGGGGGAAAAAGGTACAAATACTAATTTATTGAATAGAACTGAAATGCATGTATCATAGTAAATTATTTCTCAAGTTCCTTCTGTTTCTATTAAATATGTATCAAGCTTTCTTTTTTTATAAAATAGAATATAGTAAAAATAAATAATTTTCCAATGATGAGATTTGGGCAATAGATGTAGAAAAGGAAATTTTAAATCACAGCTGTGTTATTTTATGGGGAAAATGAACAAAGGACTATTTTTAATGTAACTTTTCATATACAGTTCATTAGTGTGCCATGTGGGAAATCCTATGTCCTTGGAATTCATTTGTTCAGCTTAACATTTCCATGCTTTTTTTGTCTACTAATTCTTGGATTTAACTCTAGCCTCTCTAGCCAACTTTATATTTTAATTCCACTAGCCTTTTCTCAATGCTTAGCCTTATTGACCCTTTGTGGTGGTGGTTGTTATTGTGTCACTGATTTCTCCAGATTTTCTTCCTATGTATCTTATTGCACTTTTTTAGCCTCCTTGGGATGTTCACTATTCATATATTGCCCCTTTGAATAGGTAATCAATAGGGCTTTGTCTTGTGCCTTTTTTCTCAACTAGATTGTAATAATATTCTCTATGTGAATTATTCCCCAATCTTGCTTTCATTTCTTGCTTAAATTCCAGTTTAAAATCATCAGCTCCTGGTTACATGCTTCGACCTAAATCTATTATAGGCATATAAAACTCAACATAGACAATATGGAGCTTTCTGTTTCCCTCAAAAGTTATATATGGTGGGAACAACTTCTCAAATGGTACTCCTTTGCAAGTTAGGTTGTTTTTTTTTTTTTGTTTTTTGTTTTTGTTTTGTTATTGTTGTTATTTTCATTGGTTTCTTTTTTAAATGATTTCAAAACCATGCTTGAGATGTGATTTATTGAGGGAAATAAAGGCTCAAGACATTGATACTTATTTCTTGTCAACTGCATATAGAATAGTCAGGGGATATGTAGGAATGCTCTTCTGCTTGTCTAGAAGACCTAGGACTTGGATTGTTGAACCAGTTTGCAATGACCTTCAATGCATAACCTTGTTGAAAAATCCTTATTCTACTATAGATAAATAAATATTCAACTAAATGCTGAATATTCTATAAGTGTTATCATTTCCTTCCAATATTAAGCATACATTAGCAGGGGATTGGCCATGTCATGCCCATCCCAGAAATACTGCCTCTCTTCTAGAATTCCTTATTTCTAATGTTGAGGAAACTACTATTCTGTCTACAAGGTTTATAACCTCAGTCATTCTCAGATCTTTACTCTCCTTTACCTTCTTCACAACTGTGTTCAGTCAGTTGTTAATTTGTACAGAATCTACCTCCATAACCTCTTTCACAACTAGTCCCTTTTCTCCACTGAGATGGTCACAACACTAGTGTATGCCCTCCTATCTCTCACCTGAAATATTGTAAAATCCCCCTAATTGCATTTTCTGCCTCCAGGCTCTCCATCTCAAAACCATTCTTCACATAGCTATCAAATAATATACTTAAAGTGCAAGTCTGACAATATGCTTTCCTCAAACCCTGGTTTAATAAGTTTCAGTGGTTCTTTTTGCCTTAGGATAAAATGCAAACCCTTTTACTTGACGTTTTAAATCCTGACATTCTGCTTTAAACTGTATTTACAGGACAACTACACATTACCCTCCTCAGGAACTCTATGCCCCAGCTAAATTGGCCTCTATACAATATTCTGTCTCATATTTCTATGCATTTCATTAGTTATACCTCATGCCTAGGATGCTTTTCCTTTTTACTTCTGCCTCCAGATCACATCACTATTTAAAGTTTATCTCAAGTTCCAACTTCTATAATGGAGCTCTCCTAATTCCCCCAGAAATTAGATACCACCCATCATTGTGGGTTAATTTTGTCTTTACTCATGTAAATGTAAACTAGACCATAATAAAATTTGGCTTCTCTGAGGGTCTTTGAGGGTCTAGTTTGTCTAGTTTGATTTTGTATCCCTAGTTTCTAGTCTATCACCTGACACATATTATTCATTTAATAAATGTTTGTTGATTGATTAAAGAAAATTTTCAAGAAATGCTTTTAAAGAATTAAAAGACAAAAGTTGAGAACTATCTTTTCATGTAACAAGAAAAAAATAAAATACTTTATTAAAAAAAAGAATTAAAAGACAAAATACTTGACAATTTGAGCAGAGTAGCATTTAAAAAATAAGATATAAAATGCCCAAATTAACAAAAAGAGAAATAGAGATCTTAAATAGTACAGTACAAAGAAGAAATCAAACATGTATCCCCCATTATACTTGAGCTCTTTGAAGGTTGGGACTTTTCTTTCCCCCTAGCACTTATCATAGTGCCTGGCAAATAGTATGCCCTTAATTAATGTTTATTGACTTATTAACAGTTAAAGGAAAAATGCTTCCCCCTTCCTACAAAAGAGTGCATTTAAGTTGCATTGTATTAAAAATGTAATTAATATCAATGTTACACTGTTTCAAAATATAGAGAAATAAGGTAATCTATCAAATTACTTTCATGAGACAAATACGGTCCTTATATTCAAACCATGGAGAGAGGAATTAGATAAAGACACATCCATAGACCAACATTGTACAGTTATAAATAATGAATATGAGAAATTCAGAGGAGCATTAGAAAAAGCTCATGAATGGATGCAGAGTAAAATAAGAAGCACCAAAACAACAAAATACACAATGAGCAATAACAATGTAAATGAAAAGATGAATAAATAGAAGCTAAAATCTGATTAATATAAAAAACAAATAATGATCCCAAGGAGAAGGAAGGTGGCATAGTTGTTAAAGAGCTGAACTTGGAGTTAACAAGACCTGGCTGCAATTCACACTTCAACATATATTATGGTCATGTGATCCTAGTTTAGCCACTGAAAGGCTATAAGTGATACTACTCTATATTGGTAGAAACAATTTGCTCCCCTGGAAGTGAAACTATGGGTGGCCCACTCAGTTTTCCTAATGATTCCAGGTAAGATAATAAACCTTGCCTACTTTCCCTTAACAAAGAGGTGGGATAGTATAAGGACATAATATTGTATGCATCATCATATGCAGTTTACACAGTCACATTTAAGAAAAAAGATATTTAAAAAATTGTAGAACATCCAGGACAGTTATCTTTGAGTATTTCAAGGTATATTACATAAAAGAAATAATAGATTATTCTATCTGAACAGACCTAGAACTAGGACTAAAAGGTTGAAATTGTAAAGAGGAAAATTCATGTATGATACCTGTCATGGGGTACAGAGCACCCCAGAAGTTCTCTGGGGCACATCAAGGAACCTTCTTGAGAAACTAAACCAGAGGACAGATAACGCCTAGAGAGATAAGCTGAACCAAATCGGACTGAGCTAGCTTGGGATTCCTATCCTTCATTCTGGTCTCCCTTACCCTGGGGAGATAAGTTCAGGTGTGGCCTTGGCCTTTGTGTTCTGAAGAGGGATCAGTAGCCACCCCTCACCCAATTCCTCTAGTCACTACCAGTGGGGGATGGTCCTCCACTGCTCACCCAATTCCCCCAGCTACCACCAGTGGGGGATGGTCCTCTCTCACTAAAGGAACTTTTCATGGGCAGAGGGTCCACCCCCATCAGTCCTCTATAAAAGTGCCTTCCAGTCTCCTGTTCAAGGAGATTTGGTACCTCTGAGCCATGTGCTTTATGCCAATCTCCCCATGAAAAGTCCAAGGATTTCTTTCATGGTTTCCCTCCTCCCACCCTTCCATTCCCTTGCTCCTAAATAAACTACCACCTTATTCTAACTACTTTTGTGAGCAAGAGGGTGTAATTCTTTAAAGAGGAATTCCCAAGAACCCCAGCCCCTAACCATACCTGTACCCCACTTCCCCCCATATCAATATCAGAGGGAAAAAAATCCTAATGATTGGTAATACACCAAAATAGAACACAGTGCCAAGGCATAGAGTGGTTGAGAATTTATTGGATATATTGAAGTGTTTTTTTTCAGTATAGATCAAACCAGATCTCTAAGGTGCTTTCCAACTTTAAAAGTTGGTTATTCTGTGTTATTTTATTTTATTGTTTTTCTTTGTTGAAAGTGTTAATCTGGAGGTGAAGGAAACAATATAGGAGAAAATAAGGTCTTTAATCAGGGCAGAGGAACTATAGTTCCTCTGGGCAGTATCCCAAAGCTTGGAAGCTAGGAATATCCAAAGATGGGAACAGAGGACAGGGTTTTTATGGGGTAAGAGAACAAATAGGGAACCAAAAGATTGCTCCAGAGTGACAAATAGCTACTTAATGAGAATGAACCTTTAACAAAAGAAACAATAGAACTGCTCCTAAGTTAAGAATAGGTGTTACTGACTGAATAGAAACTACTTAATGTAGGTGGACCCCTTTTACTGAAAGTCCCCTGAGTAAGGTGGGGAAACATTGGGAGGGGATAAGTTGCTTGGGGTCCATAAGTCCATCAAGAGTCTGGAAATGACAAAGACAATCAGCCCCAGGCAATTCATTTGTCTGGAAAAGAGGGGATTGGGTGGGGAATCAGTTCTCAGTAAATTTTGTAGTTCTCAAAAGGAAAAGGATAACTGGATTGGTAGAGTGAGTGGGAACATTTTCTGAAATTACTGGAATACAATGAGTAAATGACTGCAATAAAATGAGTGGAATTTATTTTTAAAAGAATAACAGAAAGATATAAATAGGCTGCAAAATTTAACTAATCGTAACTTGAACACAGGAAATGTCAAAATAAATGTCCAGGAAAAGAACACTGATCAATCATTTAGTAAGATTAAAGGATAGCAAAAGGATAGCTGTCCAAGTTTGAGTTCTGCCTCTAATACAATGAATCACTCAGAGGTTGCAGTTTCAAAGATCTATTGCCTTTATATATTTTTATGTAGATATAGAAATATTTCTCTCTATTGTTAACTTGGAAATTAAGGAAACAATCAATATAGGAGAAATAAGGTCGTTAATGGGGCAGAGGAACTATAGCTCCTGGTATCACAAAGCTCTAAAGTTAGGAATACCCAAAGATGGGAACCAAGGACAGGGTTTTCCTGAGGTAATAGAAAAGAGGGAACTATGAAACTGCCCTTGGGAAAAGTGAGTTTTTCACAGACAGAAACTATTTGATGTAAATTAATTTTTTTACATAATAACCTAAAGTCCAGGAAGTAAGCTTGGGAATCTTTGTGTCATGGGGTGCAGAGCACCCCAGAAGTTCTCTGGGGCACACTGAGGAATCTTGTCCTTGAGAGGCTAAACCAGAGGACAGATACACCTAGAGAGATAAACAGAACCCAAATCAGACTGAGCTAGCTTCAGATCTCCACCCTTCATTCTGGTCTCCCTTACCCCTGAGGGGATAACTTTGGGTGTGGCTGTGGCCCTTTGTGTCCTGAAGAGAGATCCTTAGCCACCCCTCACCCAATCCCTCCAGTCACAACCAGGGGGGATGGTCCTCCCTCACTAAAGGAACTTTCCACCAGCAGATGGTCCACCCCCATCAATCCCCTATAAAAGTATCTGCTGGTCTCCTGCTCAAGGAGATTGGTACCTCTGAGCCACTTGCTTTGTGCCTATCTCCCCATGAGAAGTCCAAGGATTTCTTTCATGGTTTCCCTTCCCTCCCCCCTTCCCTTCCCTTGCCCCTAAATGAACTACCATTTTATTCTAACTGCTTTTGTGTGCAAAAGGGTGTAATTCTTTAAAGAGGAATTCCTAAGAACCCTAACCCCTACCCCTACTCCAAACCCCATACCCCATTCTTCTCCCATTACATTTGGGAGGGGATGCTTTGTTTGGGGGAGATCCATAAGCAATCAAGAGTCTGGAATTGACAAAGATTGGTTAGCCCCAGGAAATTCATTTGTCTGGGAAGGGCGACTGGGTGGGGAATCAGTTCTCAGTAACTTTTGTATTTATCATTATCATCTATTGTGAGGGAAAAATTCATCCTCTTCTCAATAATTCTCAGGAACTCAGCAGCGAGGTGGCAAAGGCTTTATTTTCTTCTCAGGAGAAGGAGGCACCCTAGTGTGCAGCTTGTGGGTGCCCAGAAAGGGGGCTCACAGGCCCTGTTTTATACCCTAGTCCCTAACACAAATGGACCTTCCCCTTTTTCATCACTGGTCGGGGGTTACAATCTACACGCAAAAACTAGCTAATCGGAACTCAGTATTCCCACCCCTCTTCCTTGTATGGGCATAACTCAGGAGTGGACCTTATACTTCCTTATATGGACAGAACTCTGGAGAGGACCTAATTGAGACCAGGGCTCCTTGAACCATGTGACCTTGCTAACCTGAGGGGGAGGAGGGGATCTGAGACCTTTGTCCTACAAACAGGTCAGGGAAGTATGACTGACTGTTATATCCAGATTGAGAGGAGACAACTACCCATTTCTCACATCTATCTATCTCTATATTCAATTATCCCATGTAAATGTAATCTCTGAGGCAGCTAAAAATCAGTCCTTAGAAAGAAAAGCTGCCTGGGGTCTCAGAATCTTTCCACTAATGCCATAAAGTCACTTTTATTGTCTTCTTGCCCAAAGGGCTTAAATCTAAACCCCAGATCATTTACCTGAAGACCAAGTTAAATCAAACTGCCTCAGGCCTACACTAGAACTTCTTTGCTCATGCTGACACTGTGGGAACTTGGGGAGATTAACTCATAACTCTTCAGTTCTACCAGAATTCTTACCACCACCAACAGTATCCACTGAAAGTTTTTCCATATGAAATTAAAAGACCCAGTAAAGTGGCTTTAGCATGGATCATCTGTGGAAAGATTTTATATGGACATGACTAAGGATCACAGAAGATGATGGTACCATTTTAAACTATATTGATATTGATATAGTGGGAAAATGGGGTACGGGTTGGTGGGAGTTGGGGTTCTTGGGAACTCCTCTTTAAAGAATTACACCCTCTTGCACACAAAACTTAGTTAGAACAAGGTGATAGTTTATTTAGGAGCAAGGGAAGGGTGGGGGGGAGGGAAACCATGAAAGAAATCCTTAGACTTTTCATGGGGAGATTTGGCACAAAGCACATGGCTCAGAGGTACCAAATCTCCTCGAACAGGAGACTGGAAGGTACTTTTATAGAGGCCTGATGGGGGTGGACCATCTGCCTGTGGAAAGTTCCTTTAGTGAGAGAGGACCATCCCCCACTGGTGGTAGCTGGGGAATTGGGTGAGGGGTGGCTACGTATCCCTCTTCAGAACACAAAGGCCGAAGCCACACCCAAACTTATCTCCCCAGGGTAAGGGAGACCAGAATGAAGGGTAGGAATCCCAAGCCAGCTCAGTCCGATTTGGTTCCTCTAGGCGTTATCTGTCCTCTGGTTTAGTTTCTCAAGGAGAAGATTCCTCGGTGTGCCCCAGAGAAATTCTGGGGTGCTCTGCGCCCCATGACATTCCCCACTTCTCTATATATAAGGAAAGGGGACGAAGATTCTTCTGAAACTGCTTCATGCTGACCGGGGGGTCGAAGAATCACGGCGCAAGGGAGGGGGAGGGGAGAGAAGTGGAGAAGGCCTGGAATGCTCGGAGTTGTGAGGGGCCCAGAGAGTCCAGAGGCAACACGTAGGCACAGTGCCATGAATCCTTGAGCCTAGATGGAACAGACTTAAAAAAAATTAAAACTGACCAGAGCAAAAAAGGAAAAGGGACTTTATCAGATCAGGAGTCAAGTGGGACCTTTTTGCAGGACAGGGTGTGGCCTGCTTTACAGGAGGGAGTTCAAGCCTAATTCTGTGATAGGCAGTGTCTGTCTACATTAAGGGTCCTTTTATCCCATCCCCACTTTGTGCCTTGATTGTATGCTAGGACCTGAACCAGAGAGTAAGACAGAGGTGGCCCCAAAACCATTCCTAGGCTTGCCTCCTATATCCAGCTTGGCCATAGGCCTGACACGATGCTGGTCAGGAGAGCAAGCTGCAGAGCCGATCTCTTGGGTGCTGCCCTGGGGACAAAGAGGTAGAAGAGCTGACCTCACCTTCGTGCGGCGTCCCCCACTTCTGTGTCCCAGTTTACTGCAGCTGCCAGAATCTCGGCCAGCCGGAGTTCTGCTGGTAGCAGATGTGGTGATGGCTGCTGCTATTATATGAGCTTGGTCTATGGAGCGGGCACGAGCCATCCTTTCTCTCTCTTTGGCTATGGCAAGGTCCCTGTTATTAAAAATCTTAAAAGCAATATCAAGGAGTTGTGAGGATGGGATCTGGGGACCCCAGTCTAACTTCTGGAGTTCTCTCCTAATGTCAGGAGCAGACTGGCTGATAAAATGAATATTGAGGACAGTTATTCCTACATCTCTTTGGGGGTCTAGGTTGGTATATTTCTTCAGAGAGTCCACTAAGCGGCTCATGAAGACAGCAGGATTTTCATCAGACCCCTGTGTTATCTCCCTCACCTTTCCATAATTGACTTGTTTCTTAACCCCCCTTCTCATTCCCTCAACTAGGCAGGTGATCATGTGATTTCTACGAGCTCTGTCTTCCCTGTTATCATAGTTCCATCTCGGTTCTATGACTGGGACAGCTGTAAAACCAGGGATCCCAACCCAATTTCCAACCTGGGAGTGTTCATCCCCAACTTGTACCGCCAGGTCCCAAATCTGTTTTTTCTCATCAGGGGTACAACAGCTGGCAAGAATAATTTGCAAATCAGTCCAGGAAAGGTCAAACTCCAGTGTCACAGACTTAAAGCCATCTATGAACTTTGTGGGGTTCTCTGAGTAGCTCCCCAATTTCTCTTTAATCTGAGATAACCTGCTTATAGAAAAAGGGGCATGCCTTACTGTTGTGCCCTTCCCAATGGGAAATTCCCTTAATGGAAGCAGGGAAGTAGTGGGAGACGCTGGTAAGGACCTGGGTTGGGGAGATAGCTCAGGTGGAGACAGAGGATTGGACGCAGGGCCCAGTGGGGGAGGGGTGACAGCCTTTGGCTGTGGAGTAGGTGGGGGAGGGGAAACAGTCTTTGGCTGCAGCATGGGTGGAGATGGGGAAAGGGAGATAGCCGTAGGTAACTGCAGATTAGGTAAAGCAGATGGGGTCGGCTGAGTGGAAAAAACAGGAGAAATGGGAACATATTGGAGTTCCCCCCGATTGTAAATGGGGTAGAGCAGGATAGAAGGAGACTGATATCCACTCCCCGTGTGGCACAGGGAATTGGTTCTGAGATCAGCCGGTGGGCAAGGAGAGGTCTCAGTCATAGAGTGATATGACTGTGGTTGACCCATAGGTATGGAAGCAGGCGGAGAAGGAGTGGAACGAGAAACAGGTAGGGAATGAGTTTGAGGAGGAGGGGAGGCTGAGGTCTCAGAGTAGGTGCCCAAAGAGTTAGCGAATTGCTTGGGCTTGTGGTGATTCTCAACCGGCAAGGGGACCTCATCCTTTCCCTTTGATTTCTGGCTCAAACTCATAAAAGCCGATATGTATGGAATCTCTGTCCATCTCCCTTCACGCTTGCAAAACTTGTCCAATTGCAAGATGGTATTATAATTAAGGGTGCCGTGTACAGGCCAATTTCCTTCACTTCCTAGAGGATAATGTGGCCATAAATTGTTACAAAAATGTATCATACATCTCTTTCTTAGGTTTTTAAGTTCCAGTCTAGTCCAATCTCTTAGAATGCACCCCAGAGGTGAATTTTTCGGAACACTCCCTTTCTGTCCCATAACTACTGTCTAAGGAGAATAGTTTGAACCAAGAGCAGAGAGCTGGTAAGGGATAGACACATAAGCATAAATGTTCTTACCCAGAAACGTGTAGTCTGAGGGTCCTAGCGTGGTTCGGACATCTAGGAGTCCCAGGCTGCTCTCTGCTGTCGTACAGACGCCAACCGTCTCTACCTCTCTGTGACTCAAACGGGAGGTTGAGTCCGGTGGGAGAGGGAGAAGAGAAACCCAGAAGGTAGGGCCTTACCTCCAGGTTTTGTGCCAAGCGTGGTCCAGACGTCTGTTTGAGCTTTCAGCGAGGGAGGGAGACTCAGGCTGCCCTCCACTGTCGCGTGCGAAAGCTAACCCTCTCTCTACCTCTCTGTGACTCAAACGGGAGGTTGAGTCAGGCGGGAGAGGGAGAAAGGAAACCCAGAAGGGAGGTTCCCACCCCCCAGTTTTGTGTGCTAAGAGGAAAGAGGAGAATCCCACGTCCCTACAACGTTCGGGCGCCAGATGATATAGTGGAAAAATGGGGTATGGGTTGGGGTTCTTAGGAATTCCTCTTTAAAGAATTACACCCTCTTGCACACAAAACTTAGAACAAGGTGATAGTTTATTTAGGAGCAAGGGAAGGGAAGGGTGGGGGGAGGGAAACCATGAAAGAAATCCTTAGACTTTTCATGGGGAGATTTGGCACAAAGCACATGGCTCAGAGGTACCAAATCTCCTCGAACAGGAGACTGGAAGGTACTTTTATAGAGGCCTGATGGGGGTGGACCATCTGCCTGTGGAAAGTTCCTTTAGTGAGAGAGGACCATCCCCCACTGGTGGTAGCTGGGGGAATTGGGTGAGGGGTGGCTACGTATCCCTCTTCAGAACACAAAGGCCGAAGCCACACCCAAACTTATCTCCCCAGGGTAAGGGAGACCAGAATGAAGGGTAGGAATCCCAAGCCAGCTCAGTCCGATTTGGTTCCTCTAGGCGTTATCTGTCCTCTGGTTTAGTTTCTCAAGGAGAAGATTCCTCGGTGTGCCCCAGAGAAATTCTGGGGTGCTCTGCGCCCCATGACAATATAATCACAGATTCACTGAAGACTTGCATTTAGAACTACAAATATAATTCTATAATTAGTACCCAATTGAAAGAAATAATTTTAAAAAATAGTCAGCTGCACAAGGTACTCCCCTTTAAAAAAACACAAATTAAATTGATGCTTGGTAATAGATTCAAAATTTATTGGTTCTATCCTATTTAGTATCTTTTGAAGCAGTGAAAATTAAATATTATCAAAATTCAATAAGTAAATATCACTATTTGATTTTAAATCACATATATTATTCATTTCAAAGTAGTAGAGCATATTATTAGTTTAGTCTAGCATTAACATTTTCTCAAAATGTATTTTTATTTGTTTTAAACTATGAATTCAGAATTAAACTTGTTCCCTATGTATACTTTTTTGTTTAAATATTTTTTCTTGTGAATGGACAAAATTAAATTCTATACATCTGGGAACAAGTTCCACAATTTCCAAGTGAATGGATTATGAATGAATGATTCCTTATTCTCAGTTATGGATTTATTTTTTCAAAGAGAAGTTCTTTTGTCCAAATCCCAGGTTGTACTTTAGTTTCTGGAATAGAAGGATAATAATATGCTTGATCTGGGCATTTCATACCATGACAATAGATTTTTTTCAAGAAATGTAAATTCAGGGAATAATGGTGAACAGAAAAAAAAATACATACTGTCAAAACTGGCTTTATTACTGTGAGAAATGGGTAGTTGTCTCCTCTCAATGTAGATATAACAGTCAGTCATACTCCCCCTGACCTGTTTGTAGTACAAAGGTCTCAGATTCCCTCCCCCTCAGGTTAGCAAGGTCACATGGTTCAAGAAGCCCTGGTCTCAATAAGGTGGACTCCAGAGTTGTGTCCATATAAGGAAGTATAAGGTCTGTTCCAGAGTTATGCCCATACAAGGAAGAGGGGTGGGAATACTGAGTTCCGATTAGCTAGTTTTGCACATAGATTGTAACCCCCGACCAGTGATGAAAAAGGGGAAGGTCCATTTGCGTTAGGGACTAGGGTATAAAACAGGGCCTGTGAGCCCCCTTTCTGGGCACCCACTAGCTGCACACTAGGGTGCCTCCTCATGAGAAGAAAATAAAGCCTTTGTCACCTCGATGCTGAGTTCCTGAGAATTATTGAGAAGAGGATGGATTTTTCCCTCACAATTACCTAGTAAATGAAATTTGGAATCCTGTAATGGGGAAAGCATAGAATAACTGAGATTATTTGACAAACTTGGAATATTGCTTTTAAATTTGACAGAACCACTAGGTGGAAGATACAGGAAACATAAAGAACAAAATCATCCAAATGTTTATTTTAACTAGGCAAGAGTTATAATTACAGAATGTAGATCAATAAATCACTAAGGTTAAGTACTTCCTTTGTGTTTTGTGGGGGTGGGACTCTTACAAAAGCATAGAGAAGTTAGCATTTATGTTTCTACTGGCACTAACTCTTCTTTGAAGTCATTTAGTTAACAAACATTCCTTAAGCACTTACTTTGCAGCAAGACTAATGCTGAAAAATGGGGATACAAAAAAAAAGTCTCTGTTCACAAGGAACTCATTTTCTTATATGAAATTGTCATGGGGTGCAGAGCACCCCAGAAGTTCTCTGGGGCACACCGAGGAATCTTCTCCTTGAGAAACTAAACCAGAGGACAGATAACGCCTAGAGAGATAAACTGAACCAAATTGGACTGAGCTAGCTTGGGATTCCTACCCTTCATTCTGGTCTCCCTTACCCTGGGGAGATAAATTTGGGTGTGGCTTCGGCCTTTGTGTTCTGAAGAGGGATCAGTAGCCACCCCTCACCCAATTCCTTTAGTCACTACCAGTGGGGGATGGTCCTCCACTGCTCACCCAATTCCCCCAGCTACCACCAGTGGGGGATGGTCCTCCCTCACTAAAGGAACTTTCCACAGGAAGATGGTCCACCCCCATCAGTCCTCTATAGAAGTAACTTCCGGTCTCCTGTTCGAGGAGATTTGGTACCTCTGAGCCATGTGCTTTATGCCAAATCTCCCCATGAAAAGTCCAAGGATTTCTTTCATGGTTTCCCTCCCCCCACCCTTCCCTTCCCTTGCTCCTAAATAAACTATCACCTTATTCTAACTAAGTTTTGTGTGCAAGAGGGTGTAATTCTTTAAAGAGGAATTCCCAAGAACCCCAACCTCAACCTGTACCCCATTTTCCCACCATATCAAAATGTGGAATCATATATATATATATATATATATATATATATATATATATATATATACATATGAGAGAGAGAGAGTTTATTTTGCCTGTCTCCTTGTTGTGGGCCCAAAGTACCCCAGAAGTTCTCTGGGGCACATTGAGGAATCTTCTCCTTGAGAAACTAAACCAGAAGACAGATACACCTAGAGAGGTAAGGGGAACCAAATCAGACTGAGCTAGCTAGCTTCTGGACCTCCATCCTTCATTCTGATCTCCCTTACCCCTGGGGGGATAACTTTGGGTGTGGCTGTGGCCTTTGTTTCCTGAAGAGAGAGATGGCTTGAGAGATCCATAGCCACCCCTAACCCAATTCCCCCAGCTACCACCAGTGGGGGATGGTCCTCCCTCACTAAAGGAACTTTCCACAGGCAGATGGTCCACCCCTATAAGTCCCCTATAAAAGTACCTGCTGGTCTCCCGCTCTAGGAGTTTGGTACCTCAGAGCCACATGCTTTGCTCCATACCTATCTCCCCATGAGAAGTCCAAGGATTTCTTTCATGGTTTCCCTTCCCTCACCCTTCCCTTCCTTTGCCCCTAAATAAACTACCACCTTATTCTAACTGCTTTTGTGTGCAAGACGGTGTAATTCTTTAAAGAGGAATTCCTAAGAACCCCTACCTCTAACCCAAACCTGTACCCCAGTTCCCCCATAACATCCTCAAACAGATCAGAGAAATTAATCTTTAATATCACCTAAAAATTAATAAACAGATCAGGGAAAGTATAATATCTTTTAACATCTCTTATAATTTGTTTCCATACCTGTCGTCCTAAAAAAACCCATATGAGAGAAACATAAATATCCTACCAAAACCAGATCAAAGAACATGGCTACAAATCAGATAGGAGACAGCATAATATCAATTTAATTTTGTCCCAAGAAGAAATATAACATGATCACGAAGGACATTCCCCTCCTCAGAAGGGAGCTCAGAGCTCCCCTTCTATCTAAGGGTTTTTAAGCTCACAGGTTACAGAATAATTTCAGTGGAATGATACAAATCAACCCAAAGCAAATTCTACAAATGTAAATCAGTTAAACACAAATCAGTTTAATAGATCAACTTAAAGCAGATGCTATGGTTAGATTATGTGGAGACAGTAAGGGTATTATCAAAGACATGGAAGTCTAGACAGTTGATCAGGAGAACAATAAGATTTATTCACTTTCTTGGGAAAGAAGATAGTGAATAAGAATTTCAAAGGGTCATTTAAATGTGTTTATTCTTTTGGGGAAAGTAGGGAATTTCCAGTTTCAGTTCGAAGTCGCATTTTTCTCATCTTAATCCAGGGTATCATAATATCCATTCGAATAATAAGACAGCTCCATTAAATCTAGGTTATCTATACATTCATATTAACAGGGCAAAGAGGACAACATACAAGATAAATACATTATATAGATGGAAGGAAAGCTAGGTGGTATAGTGGACATAGTGCCAGACCTAGAGTCAGGAAAATTCATCTTCCTGAACTTATATCTGACCTCAGACACCCATTAGCTGTGTGACCCTGGGCAAGTCATTTTACCTTATTTTCCTCAGTTCTTTCATGTTTAAAAATGAACAGGAGGGAAAAAAGGGGCAAACCTCTCTAGTATCTTTGCCAAGAAAAAAACTGTAGAAAATTAAATATAGTTTTTATTTGACTGTCTCCTATAAAAATAATAAACAGATCAGAGAAATTTATATTTATAATATCTCCTACAAAAATTAATAATAATAAGCAGAGACATGTCTCCCACAGAACAAAACCAAATCAGAGAACATAATGTCTCCTATAGGATAAACCAGATCAGAGACAAATAGAAAAATAAACCATAATATCAACTTATTTTTCCCAAGAAAAAAATATAACATGATTACATTGGAGATCCCCTCCTAAGAAGGAAGCTTGGGGACTCCCTCTTTTTGAGGGTATACACTTGTTTTTGTCCACTGGTTACAGAGTGTTATCAGTTTTAATAGTATGATACAAATTCAACCCAGAAACAAAAGCAGTTTAACAATTTCAGTTATAACAAATATGGAGGAAATACAGAAGCATCATGATAAGACTACAGGATTCAACAAAAAGAGTTTGGCAAGGATGAGGATGCCCAGATTTCCCCATAAGATTGGGACTTACTATCCTGAGGAAAGAAGTCACCATGTAGGGACTTTTATCAGCTACCTACCTGGGTTCAGTTTGGAGTTCAGTTGAAGGATATTTTGCTCCTATTAACCTAGGGTTTCATAACAAATACTTTTGTATAATAAGGCACCTCCATCAAATCCAGGTGATCCATACATTCATATTAATAAACCCAAATGGGATTTTAAAGAGTCAGTTTTAAAAACAGCTGAATAACAACAACAATCTCATAAGTGAAGCTACTAACATTCAAGAATTAGGGTAAAGTGGGTCCTGAGAAAGACCTGAAATCAAAAGCTTTTATTTGAGCTGAGTCTTGAAAATTATCAGAGATCACAAGAGGCAGGGTTGAGGAAAGAGAGCATTCCATTCCAGGGGAAAAGGTACAAAGTTGAGAAATGGAGTGTTATGTGTGATGACTAAACAAGAAGTTCTGTGACTGGATTGTATAGTATGTGAAAGGGAAAAGAATGAAAATTAGGAAGGGGCCCAGGGTTGAAGGACTTTAAATACCTAAAAAGAAATTTTAATATTTGAAACTAGAGGTAAAAAGATACCACTGGAGTTTTTTGAGTGGTTGTATTAATAGTGGTGGTGGTGGTGGTTTATGTCTGTGTATGACATGATATGTTTGTGATTTAGGACAATTATTTTGACAGTTGAATGAAGGTTGGATTAGCATGAGGAATGACTGAATGTCAGAAGAGTAACATATATTTCTTAAAAAAAAAACCCAAAACATTATTCTCCCAGCTCATGTATTATTGAGAACAGGACCACCCTTACAGAAAGGTGAAAAGAAGATTGCTACATCTTAAAAAAAATCCCCACAGGCCAGTCTCAGATGCCATAAATTATCTAGTAAAGGCTTAAGGGGTTTTTCTTGTTAAATAAAAATAAAAATAAAAGCCTGTTCTTTCAACAATAACCCATTAAACTCTGAGTTATGTAATGGCAATTTCCAAAAGTGTATACATCTACAAACAGGCAACCAACTATTTGTGGTCAGATATGGTTTGTGAGAATAAAATATTTTTTATAGTGAATGACACAGAATCATGTTAGAATAGGTGTGCTAAAAGAGAAGGTGGTGCTTAAGTTGAGTCTTAAGTAACTCCAAGAGTCAGAGTAGAGAAATGGGGGCATCCCAAGCAGGCTGTGCAAAAGCCCAGATAAATGAACAAATGGCTACCTTATCATTGTTCCACTTATTTCTAGTTCTTCAAAGAATATAATCTTTTCATAAATGCCAATTGACATTATTTAGTTAAATGGAATGAAGGAGGTAATTACTGTGTAAGGGGCTAAGATTCTAGCTATACTGTCTAAAATATCTAATGAGTGGTCGCCAATAAGCTTTAGCAAGAGTTTAGACTTTTAAGCATTTATTAAGGAGAATAAGAATTTGGTGGAGAGAGAAAGGCCTAGATTCATCTATCTATCTTGGGGAGCTACAGTTTTCCTGCTCCACTCTCTAAGAGAGTCCTAGCAAAAGAGAGTGAGATAGCCAACCTTGCCCCCTCTTCCTCCCACAAGCAAAGGTCACTTCCTGACACCAAAGAATGGCTTGCCCTCAGACACCTTCTCCTCATGGTGGAAGTTTCCTACAGTAAGTCTCCAGCAGGTGGCATCATTCCAATCATTACAAATGAGAGCAGTGAGGGAAAATTCATCAGAAGAGGGACTAGAGGAAGTCACTATACTCTTTCCCTCCTTAAATCTTCTTCCATACTTATTAGGTATATGTGGTATCTGTTGCCTTCCTTCCCCCTCCTCCTCACCCCCCACTCACTCTAAGCAACTTCAGGGATGGAAGCATTTTGCATTTTGCTGTTTACTTTGCATGTCTAGCATCTGTTTCTAGCACACAATAGGTTCTTAAACAGGCATTTAACCATTTAACCAGTTTGTTCTCAGCTCTGTTTATAAATCAGTGGCAGGGGAGACTCTGGTAGGTAAGGAAACACCAAGTCTTTTTGTAGTACCTGCTCTTTGTCATGTATCCTTACCTGCAAATTATCACATTTTTACCTTGGAGGGGCATGGAACTGAGATGCAAGGCTGAGGTAGATCTATCTGAATTGTCTTAAAGTTACCTATAAAAGCTGTTCCCCACCTAGAAGATTGCTGATCTTCAGTGATCAGACAGTGAACATGTTGCTACAGTCAACAGTCTATCACATCTTGAGATGCTTGTGAAAACCAGGTTTATTACAAGAGAAATGATCATGCATGGGAAACCAAATGGGCTTGAAGTTTGGGGTTTTTTCCAGGACTTTACACTGTTATAATAGCAAGACAAGGGAAGGAGGGAGTACCAGAAAGGGGTGGAACTTGTGAGGGGGAATGACACATCAAAAGCTAGGACACCAAAACCACTCCTCAGAGGGAGGATCAGGTTGAGGGCAAAAGCCCCATTCTTTTCCCTTGGGAACTGCTAAACTATGAAGATAGGAGATGCCATTGTCTACAGAAGACCTCAGTTGCAGAAGCAGTGTCCCACTCTGGCACAGATGACTGGTGCCCATCTTTTCTCCCAAGGACACAAAGGGAGTTTAGCTTGGGAAACAGCAACAAATTATGATAGCTCATGGAGAGCTTTGTCTTTGACACATTCAGGGCCTCCTGCATGCTCTGAGTCCAGTGTTTCTGAAAATATATCACAGCTCAAAAAGGAAAGTTCAGCGGATCCCCTTAACAGCACATAACACTACCTTGACATACTTATAATAAAATGATTTCTTTGTCCTGAATTTTGCCTCATTAATTAGGGTGAAAGTCCAAATGAAAAATTTTCCTTTCAACACTTCATTTGAAATAAATTAAAGATCTCTTGAATAGGTCAAATATCTAATACCTAGTATTTGAATTGTCAATTAGTGTATTCTGCTTTATACTTACAAGTTTTATTTGCCATATTATAATGAGCAATAACATTGCATGAATTTCAACAATGCATAAAATACACATATCATTGTCAAAATTAAAAACCCAGCCACTTAAATCTGTGTCATGGAATCATTTCCATGTAATCCATAGTGAGAACTATCCACAGGTATTAAAGAACAAATCATATGAACATAGTTGTTGGGTCCACTTTCTGAATCTTAAAATATATTTCATTTAGGGGGCAGCTAGGTGGCTCAGTGGATAAAGCACTGGACCTGGATTCAGCAGAACCTGAGTTGAAATTCAGCCTCAGACTCTTGACACTAACTAGCTCTGTGACCCTGGGCAGGTCACTTAACCCTCATTGCCCCAGGAAAACAAACAAACACACAAACAAAAACGTATATTTCATTTAAATATTGCCATCAAAGATTGGTTGCATTGTAAAATGAATGTGGTAAGGAAATCCCTGGAGAATCCAAGTTTGATGCAATTGAATAAAAGAGAATTTTTATTTATGGTATTACCTTCCTGACCCCAAGGGCTTGAAAAATAAAATACAAGAAAACAGTGGGAAAAAAGAAAAGGAGTCATTGGTATTGTCAGGTATTGTAAGCACAGAATTCTCTGCCCTCCTAGCCCAGTCTATTTGGCCAATGGGAAACATTGCAGTGAAGTGACTTCCAAAAGGAGCTCTGTGGGTAAGGGAAAGATTAACCCCAGTTTTAGTGTATTTTCCCCCAGCAATGAAAACATTTAGAAGAAAATTTGAAATTTAAACCTGGGGCATAGTTATGGCATAATAAATGCTTAATGGGAAAAGATAAGTGGACATTATTTTCTATACAAGCTTTTAATAAAATATGAATATTTGCTAAATGTAATGAAAAGAAGATAAATCTAGGAGAAATATCTGAATGGATAAAAGTTCACTGAAGCATTTTTTTTCAAAGTATGCTGAAAATTGTTTAAGATGTCAAAATAAGAAATTTCAAATAAATGTATTCACCTGTTTGCACTTGCCAAAAGGAACAAAACTATTGAGTGAAAGAAATTCAATCTCTTCTTAGAGTGTTTATCTATCTATCTATCTATCTATCTATCTATCTATCTATCTATCTATCTATCTATCTATCATATTTTTTACAATTTTAGTAAACATTTTATTTAAAGTTTCGACTTCAAAATTCTACCCCTTCCTCTCTTCCCCTTTCCCTGAGGTGGTAAACATTCAAATATAGATTATACTTGTTCAATTATGTAAAACATTACCATATTAGTCATTTTATATAAGAAATGTTTTAATAATTAAAAGAAAATCATTGCAAAATTATTGACTTTGCAAATTCTAGTTTATTGGCCATCTAGGTCTGCCTTTGATGGATATCCACACTCTTTGGTTTACAGCAACAAACAGGTTTTTCTTTTTTGAGTCTTCCATCTCTCCAGTGCCAGGCTTTGATGGATGATGTGCCAAGAGTCTGCACTAACTTCTAAATTCTGATTTGTAAATAAATTAGTAGCGTGCAGCTAGTGTTGCATTCACTTTTAGCAGCATTCCTGTCAGTATTGAGTATTGGCTTAACCTGTCTTTTATTTGTCTAGTTTGTTGCAATAATACCCTCACAGCTCAGGGGCTGACTAGGAAAAGGGCAGGTACAAGCAATTTGAAAGAAGAAAGAAGCAGTTAATGGGTATAAGTTGATTTTATCTATTGCATGTGATGGGGAAATGCTGCTATCTATTCCATCTAGGTCTCCTAAGGAATAGTCCACCTGGCAGAACTCAGTAGTACCTTCTGGTTCTTTTTAATTTCTTATTTTTTTAACTATTCCAGATTACCAAGAGAAAATGCTTTATATTCCTCATGAAAGGTAATGACATTTTGATTTAGCATTGTGAAGGACTATTCAGATTTAAGGAAGGGATCCTTCTCTTACAAGTTCTCTTCAATTCAGTCAAATTTAACAAGTGTTTGTTAGGAATATTTTTGTACTAAACATTCTATTTTGTGCTGTGTGAGTTATATAAGATGAATAATGTAAGAAATGTTAGCATACCAGCATGAAATAATTGACAATATTATATTATCAGTTGACAAAATGAGTGAGATAAGCATGTTGTAAGAATTTACATGCTAGGGGAGATCAAGGTGTTGTAAAGTTGAAATAGACAATATCAAAGGTTCAAAGCACTCTAAATTTCCATTGAATATTTCATAGTGCCCTTTAATAATTTTATTTAGCCAGTCAGTCTGTGTTTTATCACTGTTGGAATAACCTACCTTCCACCAAGAATATTATATATAGAGGAGATAAATCTATTTCTGTGGCAAGGAAACTCACATAGTTGATATGTATTAAATATGAAAATTGGATCGAAATTCAGCTTTAGTAGCCAGGCAGCTGTGTTAGGTTACATTTTTCAGTGTTCCTGTCAATGAGGGAGGGTAAAAACTCTTGAGTCATGCCATATGTCCTTCTTCATTCCCCTTCATTCCATTTGACAAAGGGTTTTCATCAATGTAATCTATGCTTCTGGACAATAAAATATGCCTAAATGTTTAGCTTTCCTTAAATCTAAGGCTTTGATTTTGAATAAGTGTCTTGGAAGAGTGAGTGTTTCTGAGTTAAACTGTTCACAAGAAGACTCAGTAACTTTGACTAAGGCCTTGTTCTCCCTCTTATACCCACATTTCCTGACTCCTACTATGTCCTGAAAACTAAACTTGTAATATTGAACAGGTGGTTAACTAAGCCCTGGAAATACAGGTAGGCAGAAATATCACCTGTAGGCCCAGACTAAGTCAAGAGTATTGTTTTCACCATGAGACTATCATTTATCACTTATTGCTAGAGCATTGTGGATCATACTCTAATGTTATCATGACATGAAAAATGTAATTACCAGATGGAGGGGGGAGGTGTTGTGGCCACATTGTGTTGGATTTTATCATATAATTGAACTTCCTGATTTTAGGGATGAGGAAACTAAATCTCAAAGAAATTTGCAAATTAATTTCCCCAAATCCACTAAATGACTTTGTTCTAGCGACTTCTCGAAGAAATTTAGTAGCAGAGTTGCATGGGAGCCAGATCATTTATTACCAAATACAGTACTCTTTCCAATACACCACATACCTTGGGTCCAATATACAGCATTGGTCTACTTCTCCCAGCATCACTGCAATTATTGCATGATTGATACCCTTATCTGGAGTCACAAGCAAATTTGGGACCATAAAGTTAAAAAAGAAATCGTTAATACTAGGAATATCCAAAAAATGCAACCAGCAATGGGAAAAACCTTAAGCCCATGTTATATGATGATTAGAGAAATTACCTGGTGATATTTAGTCTGAAAAATAAAAGAATTAAGGGGGATATGATGAACAGCTTGAAGAATCTGTAAGGCTATGGCAAGAGCTTAAGATTCCTTCTGTTTGATCCCAAGTGAAAAATATGAAGACGATTTGAATAGGTAAATTCAGACTTTAGTTTAGGGAAACATCCTAACAATTTATACTTATCCAAAAGTGAAATCAATTAAGTCAATAGCTAATAGATTCCTTCTCATTATTTATTTTCAAGTAAAGCTTGAATGACTATTTGTGGGGTATTTTGTATTGGCATGTCCTTTGGGTATGGGCACAACTGGATACCACTGAGGTGCTTTCAGACTCCATGGTTCTGTGTGTTATCAACTGGGCTCTTCTGGCACTAAATTGGAATTCATATAATCTTAGAGCTCCAAGCAACCTTAGATATTGTCCTTTATGGTGATTTGGAAAATGAGGACCTGAAAGACTAAGTGATTTTAATCCATGTAGGCAGTTTATGAATTACAGTTCCAGAATCTGACATTGGGAGTTTAGACTCTCAGTCCCACTTTCCCATTTAATTTAATGTTTTACTTAGCATTTTCATTTTGAATATCATATACAGACTAAGATTCCATTGAGAACATCATTTGGAAAATCATTTCCAAAGACTGAGTAAAATGAAAGCTTTCATGTGAGTACTACCATTGACAAGGCAGCTAGGTAGCACAGTGGATAGAACACTGTCCCTGAAAACAGAAGACCAGAGTTTACCTCTCACCTCAGATACTAACTGTGTGATTCTAGACAAGTCATTTTACCCCAATTGCCTTAAACCAACAAGGGCCATGTATGTCTTGTCACTGCACCCAGATAGCTCTGGAGGAGAGTGAGGTTGGTGACCTTGCACAGCCCTCCCTAACTTAAAAAATCTAGTTCAGTGCAAATCATGACATCACCCCAATATCATACTCCAATTTGCAAACAAAGGACCAACAACAACAATGCTATTAACATCACTGAATTTTCATGGCTGCTGTGCTGACATAGAGAAAATTATTTTGGTAGCAAGGTCTCAGGATTCGTTTCAAATAATGTCTGTTCAAATGTTTTGTAATTACAAGACTATACAAATATATATTATTGTTTTCTGTGGTTCTAATCATTTATTTTTTAACCAGTACTCATGCCAACAAAGTCATAACAAGTTACACAACAGTCAGCCTATTGTGCATTTTAACCTTGAGGTTAAAATCCGTTGTAAGGGGGCATCTAGGTGGCGCAGTGGATGGAGTACCAGCCCTGGAATCGGGAGTATCTGAATTCAGATCCGGCCTCAGACAATTAACACTTACTAGCTGTGTGACCCTGGGCAAGTCACTTAACCCTAATTGCCTCACTAAAAAAAAAAATCCATTGTAGGGGCAGCTAGGTGGTGCAGTGGATAAAGTACTGGCCCTGGATTCAGGAGGACCTGAGTTCAAATCTGACCTCAGACACTTCACACTTACTAGCTGTGTGACCCTAAGCATGTCACTTAACCCCAATTGCCTCATCAAAAAAAAAATCAATTGCAAACAGATTTGGGGCACATGGCTCAATTGATGCAGAAACATAATGTATACTATAGGCCATTCCCAAACCTCTCCAAATCCATTTAAAAAATCACTGAGCAGGTGCAAATCAATAATCAATTTGTTTGCTCACATTATGATTTTCTTGCTGTACAATATACATTTGAAGATTCTTAAGACTTCAAATATTATAGAATATTTCATGGGTTTTCATAATGAGCTATATATTAATATACCCCCCAATCCTCTTCTTTGACCTCTAAGATGATTTAAAACAATTCATTCATTTTTTAAATTGCCTGATAATTTCTCCCATTTTCCAGCAAGCATATGTTTTTTTAAAAAGAATAATATGACTAACAATTTAATTAAAGAGTCACTAATTAAGTTTTGATTAAAATAATAACACTTCCTATTTATATAGGTGATTATGGCTTATTAAGCACTTTTTTCACTATAACCCTATGACGAAAATAATACAAACATAATTTCTCCCATTTTTTTAAAATAAAGAAATGGACCTCAGAGTGTAACTATTTTTCTCATAGGTAGTTGTATGTGTAGTGGATAGAGCAGTGAATCTGGAATCAGAAAGATCTGAGTTTAAGTTACTCATTACGTATTACTCAGTTACTTATTAGCTGTGGCACCTTGGGGAAGTCATCTGTCTACCCCAACTTCCTTAACTATACAATAGAGATCATGGTATAATCTACCCCCCCAGAGTTATTGTGAGGAACAAATGGAATACTATTTGTACAGCACTTAGAACAGAATCTCAAACATCTGAGGCATTTAATAAATGCATGTTTCTTTCTTCCTTTCTTTTAATGGGTATATAACAGTTAAGTGGTAGAATAAGTTCTAGAACCCATATGTGCTATCTCAAAGTACAAGGCCCATGTTCTTTCCATTATCTCATGCTATCCTGACTCAACCCTTATTGTTTGAACACTTGAAGAGGAAATTCTTCCTTCTCTTATAACATGTCAAACCACATTACTACTTTTTGTGAGAGGATTATAAAGATAAAGCCTAAAGAAACAAAATAATAAAACTGACTCAATTTCTATATTTTGCTAATGTTCAACAATAACCTATCATTGAAAATTTAAGAAAAAATTTATCTAATTCTTGGTTTTAGCCATAGTAAGAGAAAGGGGGCTCATTGTTTCTGATCAAAGCCATTTCAGAATTAAATGCTTTTTTTTTTCCTTTTAGTTTTGAGGAATTAAGATGTCCTGCTGAACATATATTACTCTCCATGACTCTATTTCTCTTTGAAACCAAAGTATTTCTGCTGCCTCAACACAGGAGTAAAGCCATTAGTAAATTTTACTATGATAATTGAAAAATGAGATTTCTAAATCCAAAGCAATGGGAAGTAGCACTTATGCACTGATAAAAATAATATTTTCGTTAATACAATTTAGCTGATATAATATAATAATTATAATTTTGCAATTAAAACATTGTATAGCTAATCAAATATTTCCATCCTCTTATAAGTAAAAGCTCTCACTAAAATCATGAAAATCTCCATTAAAAAACTAGAGCAAAAAATACAAAAAGCCAAAAGAGATCCAAGACCACAATGAATGGCAAAGGAGGCATATCCCTTCAAGGTATCTTTCATTGAAAGAGTTTTCTGTTCAGAACCTCCATATGGCACTCAATTTTGCAGCTTATTCTTAAAGAGTTAAGTTCAGGAGAAATAATCCATGTATTAAAGCCTCATACCTTCCTAGGTGAGAATATATTTCTAATCTATACTAAGGAGTAGGTCTGCTGCCTTTATCTCAGTTTCATCTCCTGTCAGTAACAAGTCAGAGGTGACCAACAGCAGCATCATTTGAGTGTCCCTGTGGCTTGTTTTGTAAATTTAGTCAAAGGAAACCAATTGTAAAAATCTTTAAAATAGTATTGCATCAAGGAGAAACATGGTCTTATCTGCTAAAAAACAGCATGGAGGGGGATAGGAATGTGAGAAATGATCTCTTAAAGGGAAGGTATCATCCTATGTAGTCCTAAAATAGCTTTTGTCTATGCTAGAGACTTCTAAGATTGCTGGCTTTGCGCGCAAGGTACATGGGTTGATTTAAAGTTAAAACTAACTACAAGAAACTATAACATTTTTGATGACCAATTTTATTGGAAGATATAGATTTGGGAATTACAAAGAGCTTTATGGCTCCTTACAAGAAGATTTTGTTCCAGTAAAAGAATAGCATTAAAGCATAACATTTTATAGAATTTTATAAAAGAATAACTATATTTGTATTGAAAAAAATATTACAAGGTGAGTTCAAGTCTTCTATTTCCCCAGGCTATTATATGAATTCTTAAAAACTCTTCCTGATGAAATTGTTGATATATCTTACTGCAAGGGATGAGAAGCAAAGTGTTACTGGTTAACTTCAGTGTCTTGAAAGCTAGGGCAGGATTGGAATGTAGGATGTCAAAATAGTCAACTTATGTGGTATTCCAGAGAAGGGACAAGAGAGCCCTAGGGCTTGAAGCAATGAGAGTAAAAGAACCAGATTCCAGGACATGAGCAAGTTGAAAAGCAGAATTGGAAAAGGTGAAACTTGAGCAAATTCAGAGAAAAGAAATGAGTTAGTAATGAGAATTCATTTACACAGTGTTTTATAATAGCCCATTGAGGCAGGTTGTAAAATTATTATTATCCTTGCTTTGAAGATAAGGCAACTGAAGTTGTGAGAACTTAAATAATTCCCACAGTTAGCAAATGCAGCATGATTCGAATGCAGATTTCTTATTTCCAAGGTCACACTTTATTCCTTATAAAATACTGAGCAAAGGGACAGATCTGTCCTTGGTTTCCTTTTAATAAAAAAGATTTGGGGGCAGCTAGGTGGTGCAGTGGATAAAGCACAGGCCCTGGATTCAGGAGGACCTGGAGTTCAAATCTGGCCTCAGACACTTGACACTCACTAGTTGTGTGACCCTGGGCAAGTCACTTAACACTCATTGCCCTGCACAAAGAAAAAAGAAAAAAAATCTATGAAAAGCTATTAAAGAATAAAACTTAATTAAAAAAAAAAGATATAGTGTGACACTTAGATTTTCTCTTGTATCTTAGATGCAGAGATATGTTAGTAATTATTTAATAAATAGCTTCCTGGTGTTGGGAGGGGGTGCAAGTGCACACACTTTTAAATTTAAATTGATTTGGGGACAGATAGGTGGTCCAGTGGATAAAGCACTGGCCCTGAATTCAGGAGGACCTGAGTTCAAATTCAGCCTCAGACACTTGACACTTACTAGCTGTGTAACCCTGGGCAAGAAAAAAGAAATAAATTGACTAATTGGATTTTCTCCATCACTTTTTTTCCCCTAGACAATAATTTTTTTAAATTTTTTTTTAGCACATGCCAATTTCCTATGTTTAAATCCTTAGAGGAAAATCCAACAACTGATCTTAGCAGGGTTACCTGTCTCTAGCATGTCCATGCTTAGAGGGAGTAACATTTGGAGTGAAGAGCCAGGTATGTGTATAGTAGGAAACTTCAACAGGGAGAAGTCTATTCTATGATATTGATTGAATAATAGTCAATTCTCAAGAATGTGGATACAATTCTGATTATTACAGAAGATTAAACCTTCCCCTAACTTATTGTTGTCTCCCAGATGAAAGGATGATTTTAAAGTAGGCCTAAAAGACTAAAGGGGCAGCTAGGTGGCTAAGTAGATTGAGCACTGCTCCTAGAGTCACAAATACCTGTGTTCAAATCTTGCCTCAGAAACTTCACATCTTTGTTACCCTGGGCAAATCACTTAACTCTGTTTGCCTCATTTTCCTCATCTAAAAATGAGCTAGAGAAGGAAATGCCAAACCACTTCAGTGTCTTTGCCAAGAAAATCTCAAATGGAGACATGAAGAGTCAGACACAACTGAACAACAACAAAAGGCTACAATATGCTTTTCAATGAGTTCAGAGTCTTGGTTGCCACTGTAAGTACTTGACACACAATAGATCTAAATATGGTAAGTTTCTCCTGAAACAATGTTATCTATGAATCTCTGCTTGAAAGAAAATAATTTAAACGTCCAATCAGTTGTCTTCTATACACACATTCAAATTATATATGAATTCACTGCCAATAAGAGTGCAGAGGTAATATTGTTCAGCAATCTGCTTACTATTGCTATGAAGTGAGATATTTTACTACCTAGCAATTTATATATATATATATTTATATATATACACACATACATATATGTATGTATACATGCATGTATATATATATGTTTATATGTATGTATACACACATACAAACACACACATCTATATAATATAGAAACATATATTTATCTAAGTCAAGTGTCATGAAAGATATCTCATGTTGAGTCCAAGCAAAATAAAAATTCCCTTGTAAAGTTGCTATCTAGCTATACTGTCTAAAATATCTAATGAGTGGTCACCAATAAATTATAAGTTTTAGCAAGAGTTTAGACTTTTAAGCATTTATTAAGGAGAATAAGAATTTTTGGAAGAGAAAGAGGCCTAGATGCCTACAGCTATCTATCTCAGGGAGCCAGCATTTTTGGCTCCCCTCCCCATGAGGTCCTGATGAGAGTGAACCACACCTTCATCCCACAAGCCTCCTCTCTCCCCCGGAAACATCAAATGTCACTTCCTGACACCAAGGAACTGACCTCACAAGCTACATGGCTTGCCCTCAGACATGGAGCTTTCCTATGGTAACTCTCCAGCAGGTGGCGTCACTCCTATTGTTACACCCTATCGATATTAATGTTAATTAACCCAGTTTGTATGGTATGGACT
Source organism: Dromiciops gliroides (assembly GCF_019393635.1). Lineage (NCBI taxonomy): Eukaryota > Metazoa > Chordata > Mammalia > Microbiotheria > Microbiotheriidae > Dromiciops > Dromiciops gliroides. The sequence continues at coordinate 213,294,084 of NC_057861.1, forward strand.
GAATCAGGTCATAGGCAATTACAAAGATTTCTCAGTAAAATCTATAACAGTGTAAGAAATTGGGATGTTAACTGAGACTTGAAAGAATCCTGGGAAGCTAGAAAGGAAAGAGTAACAAGGAGAACATTTAAGGCATAGAAGATAGCCAGTGAAAATTCTCTGAGTTTGGAGATAGAACATCTTATGTAAGAAATATCAGAGGCTAGTGTCACTATATCACAGAGTAGGTTAAGGGAGGTAATATGAAAGAGTATAGGAAAGGTGGGAGAGGTCATGTTAGGAAGGACTTTAAAAGACAGAAGATTTCGTATTTTGTACTGGTTGCAATAGGGAGTCACTGGAATTGATTGTGGTGACATGGTCAGACCTGTTTAGGAAACTCAATTTGACAACTAAGTAGAGGATGGCAGGAAGACCAACCAGCAGTCTGTTATAATGGTCCAGGTATAAAGTAATTAGGTCTTATACCAGGAATATAACAGTGTTGAGGGGACAGCATATACCCTATATGGGTTATTGTTCTTCTTCCTTCAAAAGTATTTTTTGTTGTATGCATAAACAGCTTCAGATCAGCAGGCAGTTAAAAAAGCCTTTCATGATCATACATTAAACGAATAGATTACTTACTGGGACATTATCTGAGTTAGATAGGAAAAGGGTCCTTCAATCACTCATTTCCAGAAGCAGGTTCACTAAGCCTCCATGGGGGTATGTAAAAAGAAGAGCATATTGTGAATGTTCCTGAGGTCTGGAACATTAACTATTACATATGCATACATATGTTAAATAGGCATATTTGTGGTTGTTATTCAGTAGTTTTCAGTAGTGTTCCAACACTTCTTTTTTTTTTTTTAGCTGCCCCTGTGTCCCAGCACTTCTTTACACCATTTGAGGTTTTCTTGGGAAAGATAGTGGAGTGGCTTGCCATTCCCTTCTCCAAAATATTCATAAACATATAGTTCCTATTATTGTGTTCATGATCATTTTGTAGTTAACAAGAAAAGAAAACTCTTGATCTCTCTGATTTTAATATGGAACAGTAACTATGATCTGTGCACATGTTAAAATTATGACCTGAGGGGGCAGTGGATAGAGCACCAGCCCTGGATTCAGGAGGACCTGAGTTCAAATCCAGTCTCAGACATTTGACACTTGCTAGCTGTGTGACCTTGGGCAAGTCACTTAACCCCCATTGCCCTACCCCCCCCAAATAAATAACAAGTGCATCTTCTAACAACTTCCATTGTATTTTGTTGGGAAATAAAGCCATGAAAGCCCTGGAAAGGTTGAGAATTTATATTTTATTATTTATGAAATTAATAGTTTGGATTTTTTGAAAATTCAAATTATTTATTTATTTTTAATATTTGTTTTAATTTTTTTTTGGCAGGTCAATGGGGGTTAAGTGACTTGCTAGTAAGTGTCAAGTGTCTGAGGCCAGATTTGAACTCAGGTACTCCTGAATCCAGAGCGGGTCCTTTATCCACTGCACCACTTAGCTGCCCCCTGTTTTAAAATTTTGAATTCCAAATTATCTCCTTTATTCCCACCCTTCCCCAACCTACTGGGAAGGCAAGATTTATGCAAACAGTTACACATGTGAAATAATGCAAAACCTCTTGCCATATTTTATTTTTAAAAAAAGCAAGAAAAATAAAGTGACAAAACTGTATTTCAATTTGTACTCAGAGTTCATCAGTTCTCTCTGAAAGTAGACAGCATTTTTTTCATAATGAGTCTTTCGAAACTGTCTAGTGTCATTGGACTGACTAGATAGCCAAGTCTTTCAAAGTTGATTATCATTATCATTACAACACTAAAACTTCTTTGGTGGGATAAGTGGAGATCAGGGACTTTTATAAATATTTTCTTAAAGATTATTATAAAAGTTTTTTAATCTTTCAGATGCTGTAATTGAATGTTTCCACAAATTTATGTTCTCTCCAAGTTTAAGTTAAGCAGTTAAGACCAAATCTTCATGTTGCCTTCTCAATCCCCCACCCAAACAAAGGAGAGGTAACTCCTTATTACTTCTATACATTTTCCAGAATCCTTTGAAAATGATGACTCAATAATAATTGTTGGAAAAGGAAAAGATAGTGAAGAAGAATAAAATGAGCATTTGACTAGCAGTTAGCAGACATATATGTTAGTATTAGAGGCAGAGTTTTCTTTGCTGATGGTTTCTAAAAGGTTTTCAGCACTGTTTCATGGTTGTGCATAATTTTGTATACTCTTTTTAGGTTTGAGCTTAAATTAGAGCCAATTTTGGATTCACATTCAGCTGATTTCCTTTTAAAGTATGTTCATACTTTGATTTTTAACAGTTATAGGGCTCATCTAACTCACAAAATGATGTCTAATAGAAAATGTTTCAATTTCCAGATATATGATTTAACAGATATTCTCTTTTGTACTTTTTATAATCCCAGGCTCTTTATATTATAGGCTTTGCACATATCCTTGCTATCAATTGCATGGAATCTTAGCTATAAAAGGGACCTTAGTAGCTTTCTAGTACTACCAATTCATTAAGGCCCTCTCTATATCATTACTGACATATCACCAACACTGGTCTTAATATGAATTATTTGTAGCTCTGGAAAAGCTACCACTCAGATGGCAGTAGTTCATTTTGGCATATATGACATAGTGCAAAAAATTCCTTTATATGTTATTTACCTTTAAATTTGCCTCCCTTTGACTTTTCTCCAACATCCCAATTCTGTCTTCTCCCTTCCCCAGCTACACAATCAAAACCTTTTCCAAATAGTTTTTTTAATGAATTTAGAAACTTTTATAACACTCCTTCCTACCCCACATATTCTTTCCTCTAAATTAAATATCCCTGTTAGCCAAGATGTGTTTGAGGGACAGTGGGGAGAAAAGAAGTATGAACATTCACCTGAGATTAACATTCAATCAATCCACTGAATATTTATTAAGCACTTAGTATATGCCTGGAAGGGATTTAAAAACAAAGAATTAAATAATACCTACTTACAGTTTAGATTTATGATGAGGAAAATTAAATGTAGCCTCCCTATTTCTGTCCCAAGTGTAGAGAATTTTATCTGGGATTTATCATATATTTGTTACTTAGAAATTAGAAGCTATTGCACTAGTTTTGTGGCATTAAGCAATTATTAAAGTATATTAAATATTAATAAAGAGAGCATGCATGGTTCTGAAAGCTAGGAAAGCCTAGAGAAGAGAGAAAATGGGGAACCCTAGAGGGTTGTGTCTACACTAACCCACTTCCTGTGCCAAAAGAGCAAGTCTCTCTCCAAGCTTGCTGAGGGCAGGAGCAGAGGCTGCCCATAAACATTGTTCAAAGCTAATTGGCTAGAATCACTCAAATCTATTGGTTTACTGGATGCGCAGTCATGCTGAGGTCAAAGAACAGGTCCTGTGGTGGGAACAAGGCTTTCAGGTAGGTGTGGTTTTGAATGAGGTAACTTCCTGGCTCTGGGCTGACCTTAAGAATGATCAGGCCCAGCTCTCTCAGCGGCCTCTGGGGAGTCCCAAAACTCCATTATTTTCTCACAGATTAAATTCTAGTGGAGGGGATAAATACATATAAAACATGTTTTATATATATATATCTATATATCTATATATATATATCTATATATATCTATATATATCTATATATATATATGCTTATGATATATATTTATAGTATATATGTATATATAAATATGTACATATGTGTGTATACACACACAGAGCAATAATGAATAAAAATGAAGAAAAAGTGTTGAATCAAACACTGGACACAATGATTATACCTTAATAAGTATGGTATAGGTTTATTTTTTTTTAATTTTTGTTTTTGTTTGTTGTTACATGTGTGTTGTTTGTTTTTTTTCTTCACCACTCTCATGGCATTGTATTATATACACCAGATTATTCAACCAATAAATAAAAGAAGGTAAAATCTTCCTTTTCTTATTTTTAATGTGAGTTTTGGTTGCTGACCTGGATATGTGCAGAAATTACTCCTTACTTATAAGAGGGAAAATATATATTTCAAATGATATAATCAAGAAATGATTTCCTTTAGTCCAACAGATATTCATTGAGTGTTTACTAAATGCAAAAAGCTCTGTGCTCATTCTAGGAGGATAATAGAGAAACATAACTGAAGAAAGAGTCAAAAAGTTGAGTATTTCTAAGTTGAGGGCAGACACTACATCTATGAACACTATCATTATTGTTAGTAAACTTACACAAACATGGCTGTTGCCAGACCTACAAATCCTATTTTGTTTTGAATTTTTCCTCATCTTTGTAACCATAACCTGTGAATGGAAAATGATGATACTGTCACTTTGCTTTGAAAGCAGAAAAGAGAACTATGCTTTGCTCTTCCTTCATTCTTTTGTTCATTTGTTCCTTCCTTCCTTCCTTCCTTCCTTCTCCCCCACTGAGTCCAGTTTAGCATAAAATTGTGTTATTTTCAACATATCACATCAGGTTGAAAGAAAAGTTTTGGTGATTATAAACAATAGAAAAATAATAATTAAAAAGCAGAATGAATTTCCTCTTAGAAAACAATTCCAGTAATTTTATTTAATAGAAAGAAGCAATAATGTAAGCTACCATTTGCAAAATACTGCCCACTTTCTTCCCATGTTCAGCTCACCAATATGAGAGGCCTAATGATGGAAATGATTTAAAGCACAACAAGAAAATAAAGGGTATTTATTAAGTAAGTTAAAGCAAATTTTTAGTTATAGTCATGGTTGAGAAGTCATCTGTTGATAATAACATTATTCTCCATTAGTGTTCTTCCTTTCACTCTGTCCTTTTGTCTTCAATGCTAACATGAATTTAACTAAAATAACAAGAGTCCATTGTTTGCACATGTACTAGACACTTCTGGACATAATAGGATAAATGTTAAGCTTAGAATAATAGCAACATTAAACTGATCCCAGTCATTATCAAGTCTGGGGGTTAGGGGTCTACCTCCATTCTTTTATATCATTCACTAGACTTAGAAATAATCTCCAAAAATCAACTATCTCATTTTAGAACAACAAAAAAACTTGTCTATTGTCGGTTTTCTCCACCTAAATTAGTGAAATTAGCTGCATAATGCAATACACTTCATAGAACATAATTTTCCACTTCAAAATTACTTCAAATTTTTAGCAATTTAAAGTGAACAATTAATATAACCAATAAATGCAAATTTATTCAAATTATATCCTACTAATATTAATTAATTGTTAATTGAGGAAATTGTGATTGAGAGGAAGAAATATTTATCATTCACCTTAGAATACATTTAGAATTAAATTAGTGAAAATAATTGTTTATATCTTAGCACCATTGTCCAGTCACTTCCTATGATCATTTACATAAGGCCTACAGTATCATTACATAAAGCCTGAAAAGACCTTCGAGATAATCCAATTCAACTGCCTCATTTACAGAGAGGAAAGTAGACATACAGAGAGATTAGGTGCTTTTAATTTATGCTACTTTATCTTTAAAACTTTTTATTCTTTTTAACTGTATTTTAGGGATAGGGACTGGACCTATCTTTTCATAAGGAGCTCCAAGTGAATAACTACTTCTACTAAAAGAAGTCAGCATTTTTTTTTTTTGCAACTTATTGTTTTAGAGAGTGGTGTGATATAACAAGAATTGAAATGACTAAACCATAATCACACAGCCTGTATGGGTCAGAGGTAGTCAGAGCTATAATCTAGATCTTTTTGCTCAGAGATCAGCTCTCTGTCCAGTTCTCTGTACTGCTGCCCCTTCTTCTATTTGAATTAATAAAATATCATCAATCCAATAAAAGAGTCTGCTGTTATAATGAAGTATAATGTTATAATGCCTGTTTTACAGGCATTCCTAAAGTAGATTGAGCACAAATTTGAAAGATTGCTATGTTTGTCTGCTTGAGTATGACACAAACAGAAAACACAAAGGAATAAAGTAGAGAGGTTTACTGAGTAGAGATAGCTGAGCAGAGCAGTAGAAAAGGATACTATTTTATTTTTTTCTTTTATCTCCTTTTTGTTTTTTTAATGTTTTCATTTATTTAGAATTTTATTTTCTCCCCAATTACATGTAAGAACAATTTTAACATTCATTTATAATTGGATTTTTTTTTGATCGTGGATATCAAATTCTCTCTCCTAGATCTGTTATCCAGGTCAATAGTTTTTCCAGTGATATATTTCACATTGCCCTCTATTTTTTTTTCATTCTTTTGGTTTTTATTGTTTCTTGATTTCTCATAAAGTCATTAGCTTCCATTTGCTCAATCCTAATTTTTAAAGAGTTATTTTCTTCAGAGAACTTTTGTACATCCTTTTCCATTTGGCCAATTTAGCTTTTCAAGGCATTCTTTTCCTCTTTGGCTTTTTCTACCTCTTTTACCATTTGGCCCAGTCTGTTTTTTAAGGGATTATGCAGTATTTTTTTGTGTCTCCTTTGTGAAGCTTTTGACTTTTTTATTATTTTCTTGTATCACTCTCAATTCTCTTTCCATTTTTCCTCTACATCTCTTCCTTTATTTTCAAAGTCCTTTTTGAACTCTTCTATGCCCTGAATCCAATATATATATATAGGAAGCTTTGGATGTAGGAGCTTTTGACTCTGTGATCTTCTTCTGAAGTTGTATCTTGTTCTTCCTTGTCTCCACAGAAACTTTCTATCATCAGCATTTTTTTTTTGTTTGTACATTTTTCCAGGCTATTGCTTGACTTTTAATTCTTTGTTAAAGTGGGGTACTGCTGCCAGGGTCAAGGGAGCACTATCCCAAGCTTTGTGGGTGTGGAGGAGAGGATTGTGCACTTGTTTTCAGAAATACATAGGGGCAGCTAGGCGGCGCAGAGGATAAGGCAAAGGTTCTGGATTCAGGAGTACCTGCGTTCAAATACAGCCATGGACACTTGACACTTACTGGCTGTGTGACCCTGGGCAAGTCACTTAACCCCCCCATAGGCCTGCAAAGAAAAAAAAAAGATAGAGAAGGTTTTAATAAGGAGCAGCTAGATGGTGCAGTGGATAGAGCACTGGCCCTGGATTCAGGAGGACCTGAGTTCAAATCCGGCCTCAGACACTTAACACTTACTAGCTGTGTGATCCTGGGAAAGTCACTTAACCCCAATTGCCTCAAAATAAAAGAAAGAAATACATCTAGGTTTTTATGTTTTTAGTTCTTCCAAAGTGGTATTATTTAAGGAGAGATATGTTTACCACTCTCCTGGCCTATGCTCTGTTCTGCAAGCAATCACAGGACTGCTTTTCTGCCCTGAAACTATGAACAGAATCCCATTCCACTGTGGCTGCAAGCTCTAGTTTGCTTGTGTTCCTCCCCTGCCTCAGACCACCAACCAAGACTGTGACCTGGATCTGAGTATAGGGAAAACACCAGAGTCCTGACTTAGTACTAGCAAAGTGATCCCTGTAATCTCCTTCTGGCCAATTTTTTTACCCACTTACCATCTGTGGGATAAGTTCCAGAAGCCATTGATATTGTTGCTGATTCAGAGTCTCCCAAGGCCTACTCCTAGTTTGCTGTGGCTAGGGATGGTTCTCAGCTGGAACTTGGTCTGCACTGACATGGCCTGTGCTGGGTCACTCTCACCCTGGTAAAACAGACCTTTCCTCCTGACCTTCTAAGTTATCTTTTTGTGGGTTCTGCTACTCCAGGAATTGTTTTATGGCATAATTTGAGGGATTTTAAGGGGTCTTGGGGAGAATTCAGGAAAATTACTGCCTTTCCTCAGCCATTGTGGCTCTGCCCCTCACCTATTTTTTTTTTAAATAAGATTTTAGTTTTTGCTCAATTACATGTTAAAACAATTTTTTGGCATTAAAAAAAGGTGTTCCAAATTCTTTCCCTCATACCCTCTCTCCCCTCCCCCATTCCTGAGATGGTAAGCAATCTTGTATAGGTTCTACATGTGCAATAATGTAAAAATGTCCATATTAATTCACTTTGCACAAGAAAACTTCAACAGAGAAAAAATGTTTTAATTTTCATTTATCTAATAAATAATGATTTAGAGCATTTTTTTCATATGGCTACAGATAACTTTGATTCCTATGTCTGAAAATTGACTGTTTATATTATTTAACCTATTATCATTTGGGGAATGACTTATATTGTTATAAATTTGACTCAGTTTTCTATATATTTGAAAAATGAAGCCTTTAGCAGAGAAACTTGTTGTAAGACATATTTTTAGTTTTCTTCTTTACTTCTAATTTTTTTTTGTTTGTGCACAATTTTTATGCAAAAAATATTTTATATAATCAAAATTATCTATTTTATATTTTGTAATGCTCTGTATATCTTCTTTGGCCCTAAATTCTTTCATTATTCATAGATCTGATATATAAACTATTCCACTATTCCTTGATCTGCTAATTTGCTTCATAGTATCTTCCTTTATGTGTAAAGCATGTATACATTTTGCCCTTATCTTGGCATTTGGTATATGATGCTGACCTATACCTAGTTTCTGCCATACTGTTTCATTTTCCCAAAATATTTTGTCAAATACTGAGTTTTTGCTTCAAAAATAGTTCTTTTGCTTCATCATAAACAAAATTACTATGGTCATTTCTAATAATGAATTGGGAACCTAATATATTCTACTTATCTATACTGCTTTTTTGAAAGCAATAGCTGGACTTCCAGTCCCAAAATGGCAGAGTGAGGAAGGAACATCTGAAGTCCTCCCAAATTCTCCTCCAAACCAATAGAAAACCACCTTGGAATTATTCCAGGATCATGGAAGCAGCTTACCAGCCCAGAAAAATCAGTCTTACTGGGGTGAGAGGGAATTGAGGTACAAGAACAGCAGCAACAGCAGCAGGTAGGTTTACAACAAGGATCCTGAAGCAGGGATTTGAGCCTAAAGCAATCCACCTGTGAAGCAATGCCATTATACAAACCAGCATCCCCCAATGCAATTGAGCAGTATGGGCAGCATAGCAGGAATTCACCCCACCCCCAGAACGAACCACAAGTGAGGCCTTGATTCCACAGCTGAATATAGTGAAGGCTAACCTAAGGCTGGTCAATAGCACTTTCCTACCCCTGGGACTTAGCAGCAGAGTGACTATTTTCCCATAGAAAACCAGCAGTGGGGGCTCCAACACTTGACTGGATCTACAATGAAATTATTCTATCAGGACCTCCTAGCTGAGAGGCCTTGTTAACATAGCAACCAAGGAGCAGGGCATCACCCCTGTAGAAGGTCAGCCCATGCCCATGGGAGGCCAAAAGGGAGGATCAATACTCCAATAACAGTCAGGAGGGAAGCTTACCCTACAGAGAAAGCAAGCATCTCAACCCTGCAGCTAGTGAAAGCCTTCAGTAAGAACCAGAGCCTGAGCACAAAAACTTTGGACAGTGCTGGAATAGAGCCCAATTTTCTCATAAAAACAGCAAGTCACAAAAAATGCATAAAAATGAGCCAGTGCCCCCCCCAAAAGCTAGACCATAAAAAGTTACTACAGTGATAGAACTGATCAAAGCATATACTTAGAGGACTATAACCCCAAAATGGCTACCGGTGGAGCTTCAAAGAAAAATGTAAATTAGTCTCAGGCACAAAAATAATTCCTGGGAGACCTTCAAAAACAAATTAGAGGGGGCAGCTATGTGGCATAGTGGATAGAGTACCAGCTCTAGAGTCAGGAGGACCTGAGTTCAAATCCGGCCTCAGACACTTAACACTTACAAGCTGTGTGACCCTGGGCAAGTCACTAAACCCCAATTGGCTCACAAAAAAAAATTAGAGAAGTAGAAGAAAAATTGGGAAAAGAAATCAATGTAATGCAAGAGAACCATGAAAAAAGAGTAAATAGCATAGGAAGAGATATAGAAAAAATACTGAGAAAAACAACTCCCTAAAAAATAGAACTAGCCAAATGGAAAAGAAGTACAAAAGGTTACTGAAGAAAATAATTCTTTAAAAATTAGAATTGAATAAATGGAAACTAATGACTCAATGAGACATGAAGATACAATAAAACAAAATCAAAAAGTTACAAAATCAAAGGAAATGTGAAATTTCTTATTGAAAAAACAACCAACCTAGAAACCAGGTCAAGGAGACATAAGGTATTATGGACTACCTGTGTAGAGCCTAAAATTCTAACTGTGATGTCTAAAAAATCTAATGTGTGGTTGCCTTAAATTAGAAGCTTTAGCACCAGTCTTTGGGTATTAATCATTTATTAAAGTATATTAGGGGTTAGCAAAGAGAAACACATGGAGAAAGAAAGAAACCTCACTCCCTGCACCTGAAGCTGCTCCTTCAGCCACCTCCAGCAGAAAATGAAAAGCCCTTCTCTCAAGTGGAAACCCTCTGCAGGCCTACCCAGGCGCATTCCCTACACACACAGCTCCAAGCTAATTGGCTGATAGCACTGATAGACAAGACCCACAGGTGGTAGACTTAACTCCTGGATGCCAATCCTACCTTTGAAATCCCAGAAAGTTCACAATGTCTTTCTCAGCAGGATGGTGGCACTCTGATTATCACACCTGAAAGCCATAATTGAACAAATAATCCTACACAATATCTTTCAAGTAGTTACCATAGAAAAGCACCCTGATATATTAGAATCAAAGAGCAAAATAGAAATTGAAAGAATACACTCATGAAATAACTGTTATAATAGAGGGGAGGATGGGGCTGGGAGAGGGGATGTGGCGGTCAAAGGTTAATTGTTACTCTCATCAAAGCTGTCTCAAAGAGGGAATAACATGCACACTCAGTTACATATAGAAATCAATTTTACCCCATAAGGAAGTTAAAAAGTGACAGGGATAATAGAAGGGGGAGGGAGGACTGATAAAAAGGAGGAGATATTGGGGAAGGCAGTGATCAGAAGTAAAATACTTGGGAAGAGGGAAACAGGGAGTAAGGATAGGGGGGATAAACAAGTGAAATATAGCATAGAGGGAATGAAACAGTTATCATACCTATAAATGTGAGTGGGATGAACTCACTCATTAAACAAAAGCATATAGCAGAATGTATTAAAAACAAAAATACTAAAATATGTTGTTTACAAAAACACATTTGAAGCAGAGAGATACACACAGGGTAAGCATAAGGGGCTGGAACAGAATCTTATTGCTTCAACTGAAGGAAAGAAAGCAGGGGTAGCAATCATCATTTCAGTCAAAGCAAAAGTAAAAATAGATCTAATTAACGGATATCATGAAGGAAACTATGTCTTCCTGAATGGTATCATAAACAATAGTCATATCAAAATTTAACATATATGCATAAAATGGCATAGAAGTTGAATGTTACAGGAGGATACAGATAATAAAACTATCCTAGTGGGGAAACTTAACCTTCTCCTCTCTGACTTGCTTAAATCTAAGCAAAAAGAAAATCTAACAAAAGTTAAGGAAATGAATGAAATTCAGGAAAAGTTAGATATAATAGATCTCTGGAGAAAATTGAATGTGAATAAAAAGGAATATACTTTCTTCTTAGCAGTACATGGGACCTATGCAAAAATTGACCATGTATTGGGACATAAAACCTCACAACCAAATGAAGAAAAGCAGAAATGCTAAACACTTCATTTTCAGATAATAATGCAATAAAAATTGCATTCAATAATGGACAATTGAAAGGGATTAAAATTAATTGTAAATTAAGTAATCTGATTCTTAAAATCAAATGGGTTAATGAACAAATCATAGAAACTATTGATTTCATTAAAGAAAATGACAATGAAGAGACAGCTTATCAAAATTCATGGAATATAGCCAAAGCAATACTTAGGGGAAAATTTCTCTCTCTAATTGCTTACATAAATAAAATAGAGAAAAAACAAATCAATGAATTGGGAATGCAACTAAAAAAAAAAACTAGAAAATGAACAAATTAAAAATCCCTAACTAAACACCAAATTGAAAATCCTGAAAAACAAAGGAGAGAATAATAAAATTGAAAGTAAGAAAACCATGGAATTAATAAATAAAACTAGAAGCAGGTTTTATGTAAAACCAATAAAATATGTAAATCATTGGTTAATTTGATACAAAAAACCCCCAAATTAACTGAATTACTAGTATCAAAAATGAAAGTGTTGAACTCACCAGCAATGAAGAGGAAATTATGACAATTATTAGGAATTATTTTGCCTAAGTATATGCCAATAAATTTGACAATCTAAATGAAATAATGAAATGGATGAACATCTACAAGAATATAGACTACCCAGATTAATAGAAGAAAAAATAAAATACATAAGCAACCCAATTTTATAAAAAGAAATTAAACAAGCAATCAATGAACTTCCTAAGAAAAAATTCCCATGACAAGATGGATTCACAAGTGAATTCTATATAATATATAAAGAACAATTAGTCCCAATACTATACAAATTATTTGAAAAATTAAGTGAAAGAGTTCTACCAAACTTATTTCATGAGACAAATATAGTGCTGATACCCAAACCAAAAAGAGCCAAAACAGAGAGAAAAAAATTTTGCACCAATTTCCATAATGAATATTGATGAAAAAATTTTAAATGAGATACTAGCAAAGGGATTACAGCAATACTTAACAAGGATCATACACTATGATCAGGTGAGATTCAGGGCTGTTTCAATATAAGGAATACTATCAGAATAATTGATCATATCAATAACAAAGGCAACAGAAATCATATGATTATCTCAATAGACACATAAAAGTCCTCTGACATAATAAAGAACCCATTCTAATTTAAAACACTAGAGAGCATAGGAATAAAAGGAGCTTATAAGTAATATTTATCTAAAACCATCAACAACTATTATCTGTAATGGGGATAACCTAGTACAATCAGGGGTGAAGCAAGGATGCCTATTATCACCTCTATTATTTAATATTGTACTAGAAATGTTTGATTTAGCAATAAGAGAAGAAAAAGAAATTGAAGGAATTAGAATAGGTGAGGAGGAAACAAAACTATCACTATTTGCAGATGATATGATGGTATTCTTAGAGAATCCTGGAGAAACAAATTAAAAAATTACTTGAAACAATTAACAACTTTAACACAGTTGAAGGATACAAAAACCCCATACACAAATTATCAGAATTTCTATATATTACCAGCAAAGACCAGCAACAACAGATAGAAAGAGAAATTCCCCTTAAAATAACTGTGGTCAAAATAAAATTCTTGGGAGTCTACCTGCCAAGTCAAACCCAGGAACTATATGACCAGAAGTATAAAAGACTTTTCACACATATAAAGTCAGATCTAAACAATTGGAAAAATATTAACTGTTCATGCATAGGCTAAGCCAATATAATAAAAATGACAATCCAACCTAAATTAATTAATTTATTTAGTACTATAAAAATCAAACTTTCAAAAAATATTTTGTAAATCTAGAAAAAAAATATAAAATTCATCTGGAAGAACAAAAGTTCAAGGATACAAAGGGAATCAATAAAAATGCTCAAGAATGTGATCTAGCAGTATTAGATCTCAAGTTATATTATAAATTGGGAATTATGAAAACAATTTGGCACTGGCTAAGAAATAGAGATGTGGACCAGTGGAATGGAATAGGCAGAAATCACACTATAGTAAATGTCTATGGTAAATTAGCATATGATAAATTATAATATTGTTTGATGAAGAACTGTGAATGACAACCATTTTTAGCAATACAAAGATTCAAGACAGTGCCAAAGGACTAATGATGAAGTATACTATCTACCTCCAAAGAAGTACAATATTAATTGAACACAGACTGAAGCATGTTTTTCACTTTCATTTTTTTCTTTTATTTAACTTTTCTTATACAAAATGATTAATATGATAATGTTTTGAATAATTGCATATGTATAACCTATATCTGATTGCTTCCTGCCTCAGGGAGGGTTTAGGGGAATGGGGCAAGGAAGAGGGATAGAATTTGTAAGTCAAAATTTTATAAAAAAATGTTTACTATTAAAAAAAAGAAAAAAATGGATTTTTTATCTTTATAGTGAGTACAGTTCCAACTGTCTCCTATTAATTATATAATTTGATTAATAGCTGACTTTATGTATTACCCTTACACTTAAAGTATCAATAATTACTGGTCACTTTTGTGGAAATTTCTAACTTCAATTATTCTACAATTTCTTAAAACATATTGAATCTTATGTAAGAAAAAATATATATATATATACATATATGTATATATGTGAAAATTATATATATGTATGTATAAGTATTTATATGTGCATATGAACCATATATATATATTAAAACTGACCAATATATTCCATTGTTTTATACACAATTAAGGAGCATTAAAATTACTTTTACTTTTTTCCCGTGATTTTTATATATGATTTCTGATACTATCCCATTACATATAATTAAAGTTTATAGAATTTTTTAATGAATCAAAACAGATTTTAGCTTGGAGACAATATAACTATAAGAAGCTTCATCAAACATGCAGACACAGTGTACATTTTATATTGAAATACATTTCTTATAACAAAGACATGTTGTATACAAAAGCATTCTAATAACCTTGTGGAATGTTTCTACTTTATGTACTATGGCTGACTAGTGAAGACTTAAACAATTAAGAACAACAATAAAAACAATAGACTCCAAATAATCCTTTAAGAAATGACAGAATCAAACAGTGTCCATGAAGACAAGCTAGAACAGAAATATCATCAACAGACTAATCATTTTAATAAAAGTGCCCAAGAGATCACAACAAAGTTTGTAGCCTAACTATCCTAACGCTGCATCATGGCAGTGTGTTATGTAGAAAGGAAATTTAATATGGGCATAGATACAGACAAGGCAGAATGAAATATTTGCATGCTGAATCATGGGATATTCTAATTTTTACAGTTTTCTGTTTGACATGATTTTATTTACACCAAGGCCTACAAACAGGGTTCCCTATCTATTTAAGTGTTGGTAATATAATTGATATAATTTCAACATTTTACCCCCAGGAATTCTGTTTTCACTGGACCTGGGGAAAGAGAGAGATAATTTCATTCAACCCATACTTATTAAGTAAGTTTTATGTCACTAGTATAGTACTGGTTGCTACATACTGGTGTATAAAATATTGTTCATATTAAGCAATATATAACATGACATCTGCTCAGCAAATGTGTTTGCTTGCTTCTTGGAAGATGCCTAGCACAGAGATAAAACAGAAAAGAAATTTTCAATCAATGGAGGGACACTCTACACTTCCTTCCTTACAGATAAAATTGTTGTGATTGTCTAAAGCTTTAACATATTAAAGAAACTTCTAAGCAATAGTATTATCCCTCAAAAGTGCTTTGACAAATTACTCAAAATGGAAGAAAAATATGAATGTAGAATTCCTTTTGGTCAGACTGTGATACATAGTATGATATATGAACATGTAAATGTATAAGTTAGAACCTGAATCAAAAAGGAGCAAATCATATTGGGATTATTTGAGGAAGACTGTATAGGATGTTTTTTGGGTTTTTTTTTTTTTTTTTGGTGAGGAAATTGGGGTTAAGTGAATTGCCCAGAGTCACACAGCTAGTAAGTATTAAGTGTCTAAGGCCAGATTTGAACTCAGATCCTCCTGAAATCAGAGCCAGTGCTCTATCCACTGTGCCACCTAGCTGCCCCCACTGTATAGGATTTTGAATGATCTCAAACTTCTCCCTAAATAAAGGTCCAACTTTTCAACATTAATAATTCTATGATCCTAAGATTTTTCTTCTGATGCTGTGTTTCTCAAAATTCCTGAATGATTAAATATATTGGTCACTCAATCAAAGAACAATGGGGAAACACTTGGAAGGCTTATATTGCATGTCTTACCAACAAGAAGTTGCCAAATAGGAGAAGTAAAACAAAAGTTATCAGATTTGTGATGAGAGAAGAAAATGAGCTTTGATGTAGCAAAAAAGTTGTACAAAACTTATGCTACAATGTTATCCATTGAAAGTTAGTTGGGCCATCTGTTAAAACTTTATGAGAGAACTTGAAATAATCACACAGAGGGAAAAAGTCAGAATGGGCTGACACCTACATACATCATATTCCTTTCTCTTTCCCCTTCCCAGGAGAATGTGAACAGGGCAGTGACTCAAAATTTTGTATTACCATCTTCAGTACCTAGCATATGACTTAGCTCATAACAATTCATTTGTAAATGTTTTTTGATATAAATTAAAATTAATAGCCACATTAATAGGTATTTCACCTTCAAAATATAACAAAACATTTGTTGAAGTACATTTCTATCTTATTGGACAAAATTTAATTACATGAAACAATAAAAGAAAGAGCATAGTAGTTAGTCAGCAAATAACCATTAAGTACTTACTATGTGTCAGGTATTGTGCTAATTGCTGGAGATACACAAATTTACATACATACATAGATACATACATACATAAACAAACACACACATACACACACACACACACACACACACACACACACACACACATATATATGCAAAAGATCTTCATTGCTAGAGGAACTCATCTAATAGTGGAGACTGCCTGCAGGTAACTATATAAAAACAAGTAATGTAATCAAGAGAGATAAGGCACTAGAATTAAGGGAGGTTTAGAGTAAACTGTTCATTTAAATATATTCTAGTGCCATAATGAATGAAGGTATGTTATCTGGAAAGTGTAGAATGAGAGAGGGGAATCAGTTTGCTATTTTGTTGTTGTTGTTGTTGCTTGGAAGTGTTCAGACCTATACAGGTTCTATAAGAAAAAAAGATGAGAAGGTATTTACTTTTGGGAGAGGGTGGGGATTTTAGAGGAGAGAAGGAAAGGAGTTAGCTTCCAATAAGTAAAACGTGGTCATCTCTTGTGGGCAGTCACAGATAGGTTCTCATTTATAATTTGTCACAGTGAAGATCAATAAGTTTAACCCTCCAGTCTTTCATATTTCACAGTCCTTCAACCTGAAACTTTTGACTTTCAGCTAGTGTTCTTGAACATTCCTCTTGGATCTCATTGACTTGATCCTCAGCTAATTGCTATTTGATTACTTCTGGACTCTGATAGCTGGTTTTCCTATATTTTAGCTGAGTTCAAACTCAGTGGTAAAAAGTACAGTATGGAGATTCCTGCTCAACATTCCCTGACATGAGCTCTGACTCATTGCTATCAATAATTTCATCAACTGGATAAGACAGATAGTCACTGTCCCACTTCAGTTAGGGCAGAACTCTACTGCAAATGCTACTGCAGAGAATACAACCCTGATGGGCTGGCCATATTGTTCAAATGGGAAATAGACCCTTACCTAAAGGGCCACTTTACAGAGAACTCACACAAGGCAATCAATCATGTGGTGGCCAAAAGAAGTAATACAAGAACACTTTCCAGGTCTCTCTGAAGAATTTTGGAATTGATCACAGGACATGGTAGACTGGCCCAGGACCACCCAGCATGGCACACCCCCATCAAAGTTGGAGCTGTGCTCTATGAGCAAAGAATTGAATTAGCTCAAAAGAAATGAAAGATATGCAAATTTAAAGAATCCACACCAAATGTCTTCCTTTTCTCCCTCCTTTCTTCTTTCCTTCCTTCTGTATATTTTTGCTTGTGTGTCTGTGTTTGTGTATTGTATAAGCTCAGATTGAGTCAATGATATGGCCCAGCCAGGTAAATTCTCCTACAATGTGAACAAAAGGTAGAGGTCCGTGAGGTTGTTAGATTTAATTATCACCAAACACATGCCAGGGGTTTTGGGGTGGGGTTTCTGAGTGGGACCTCCAAGTTTAGTTGTTGGATGCTATTTCAAAAGTAATTTACCTAGTACCGTGTTTCTATATTCATGTCTTGTAGATTTGATTACTGCATATTTCACTCATATTTCCTTTTTATGTTGTTGTTTCTTTGGTTGGATTAATTTGTGGAGAATGACTCTGTCATCTTTCTGATCACATGAGCTCTACATTTACTCCTTCCTAGCTAAGAATATAATTTCTATAACCACATTTTTCATTGCTTAGTTGTCTGAGTCAGTTTATGAAGCTTCAAAAGTTCTCCAAAGGCATGGTTTCTACAGCAAAATAATGTAACTGAATAATACATAAGACACAAAGAATCTCTCATATGACAAGGAGAATAACACAGTTACTTTTAAAGATACATGAAAGTTCACTTCCCATTGATTGAATGTCCATAAGGGTTTAGAAAGATTTTTCAGAAGTACATATGGAAAAGTAAATTCAAAGAATAAAGACAGTTTGGCATGGGAAGTACAAATAGAGATAAAAATCAGGGGAAACTACAATAATGGGGTCATTGGAATAGTTTATCTCTTTAAAGAGTGTGTTATTTGAAATATTTTGGGAATAGGCTGGGATTTTCTAAAATACTGCTACTTATGAATTAAGGGCTTTTGCACCAGTTTTGGCAGTAAGCATTTACTATCAATTAATATTACAGATTACTAAAGTATTTACCATGTGTCTGACTGACTTCCCCACTAGTTACAGGCCTTACATGCCTGAACAGTTATATACCCAGCACATTTTGCCAAGCAGGAGAGGAGAAGGGACATGGTAAGTTTGAGAGAGTCCCAGGAGCAAGAGAGAAAGCCTCCTGTGGTCCAGTCCCCTTCCTCATTTGATAAAGGTGGCTCTTATACATTGCTCAAAGCTAATTGGCTAGAATCATTCAATTCTATTGGTTTATGAGACCTGAGGGTGGTCCATATTAAAATGAGTTGTACCCAGTGTGATGACATCAGGGTCTAGTGAAAGACAGACCCCCTGAGGGCAAAGGCACACTCAAACTGTGTGGTTTAAATCTCTACTTCACTGACCTAGACACAAGGGAGTCTTATCTCTAATGTACCTTTGGGCTGGCTCTGAAAGAGACAAGCCAGAGTTACTGAACTAAACCTTTGTCGAGGGGGAGTCCCCCCAAAACACATATATTAATAATTATTTTCTCACAAGAGATATAACTAAAGAAAGAAATAAGAGTGGGGCAGCTAGGTGGCACAGTAGATAGAGCAAAAGCCCTGGATTCAGCAGGACCTGAGTTCAAATCCTGCCTCAGACACTTGACACTTACTAGCTGTGTGACCCTGGGAAAGTCACTTAATCCTCATTGCCCTGCAAAAAGAAAGAAAGGAAGGAAGGAAGAAAGAAGAGCTATGCAAAAGGCCTTTTCAGAAAGGAAGTTTTTTTTTTTTTTTTTTCCCTTTATAGAAGGAGTATTTCCAGGATTTCCATCACTAGGTTAATCATGATGAGTAAATGTACCCCATTGATGCAGATAAAGCAATTATATAACTTAAAGGCATGGTATGTTATCTGCATTATATGACTTCCCATGGCCATGTAATGGGTTAGTGACAGAGGCAGAAATGTATCATCTTGATCTTAAAGCAAAGAGTCCAGAGACAATAAATGTTATCTGTTACATATTAGGAGTAAAAATATTCATATGTTTTTAAATAAAATGCAGATTTCAATGCTATTTAAAATATTTTCATTTAAAATGATTCCTGCAATACTTCTCTGTTTCTTGCACTTAACATTCTACACCCTCCCTTTATGCCAATACATAGCTTGTCTTCTATGACTACAAAGCACTCCTTATAATCATTATTATCTTCCATAAAATATTGTTACTTTCCATAAAAGGAAAAGAGGCATAATTTTAAGTGAAATAAATCTTTTTGGACAATAAGGATATAGATTTTTTTTCTTTACAAAACATGAATATTCTCAGACATAACTAGAAGTGATTTGCTCTAAATTGTTTGATTTTATTATTTATCAATAATTATTGATTAAATATATGCAATTTCAAATCCTTTATTTTTTATCATGAATCCACATCCTTTGCTTGTACTCAACATTGGCCCCCATTCTTAACTATATGTTTTATTTTGTTTTATTTTTATTAAAACCATGACTTCATTATTTTTGGGGGGTGCTCAGTGAAGAACTCTTTTTACCAATGCAGATTGGCAGCTTTTTTGAAATTGTCTTAGATGGTTTTCTAAGAACTGAGATATTAGGTAATTTAGTCTGGGTCACACAGCCAGTGTTTGTATCAGAATTAATCTATGATTTTTTTCTAATTCTGAGACCATCTCTTTATTAACTTTTGTTTCTATTCAATAATTTTTGGTCATATGTGACTCTTTGTGACCACTATGACATTTAAAATCTGATGTGTATGTCCTTACCTGCCCCCCAGGTTGGGGGGAAACTAGCTAGGGTTTACTTATAAATGCAGCAACAGTTTAGGCTTTTAAGCATTTATTAAAATATATTAGAAGTTAGTAAAGAAAGTGAGAGAGCACATGTCTCTGAAAGAATGGAAAAACCCTAGTTCAGATCTACACTAGAGAGAGCGAGAAAAGAGCTCCTTCACCTAGCTAGCTTCTCGTGCTTCCCAAGAGACTGAATCTCAATCAGTTCAACGGGAAGCTTTCTGTGGAACTGGAATCTGGGCAGTCCCCACACACAGCTCCAAGCTAATTGGTTGGTCGCATGCAAGTCCATTGATTGACATGACTTAAAGGAGGTCCATGAACTGCTGGGACTCCAATTCAACCTTAGAAACCTCAGAAAGATCATCTTATGCTTTCTGGGCAGAGGGTGGGGCCCCTGGTTCTCACACCCATTTGGGGGTTTTCTTGGCAATGATACTAGAGTCCTTTATAATTTCCTTCTCTATATAATTTACAGATTAGAAAACTGGGGCAAACAAAATTAAGTGCTGACTTTCCAAGGGTCACATAGCTAGTAAGAGTCTGAGGCCAGATTTGAACTGAGAATGTTAAGTTTTCCCGACTCCAAGCCAGAGACTCTATTCACTGTGCCATCTAGATACTCACTCTATTAACTGTCAGTGCATATGCTATTACTTGTTTCTTTGCACCTTCCTATTTACTACAAAATGTTTTTTTTTTCTTTTTCTTTTCTTTTTTTTTTCTTTCTTCCAGCTAAGGGTTACAATCAATAGGCCTGGTGTCAGAAAGACCTGAGTTAAAATCAAACTTCACACACTTAGTAATGTAAACCTGGACAAATCACATTCTCTTTGTGCTCAGTTTCTTCAACTATAAAATGGGTCTCATAATAGTACTTCCTTCTAGGTTAAGAGGGTGAAATAAGATAGTACTTATAAAGTACTTAGCAAAGTACCTGGCACACAGTAAATGCTTAATAAATACTTATTCCCTCTTTTCTTATTTCCTAAGCCATTTCATTGAGGGCAAAGATTATTCCACTTTTGTCTTTGGATCTCCACCATTTAGGTTATTTTTTACACATGATAAATATAAATGCTTAATGTTTCAATTTCTTCAATTATAAAATGGGGATGTTAGTAACACCTATTTTCAGAGTTGTTGTGAGGGCATGAGAAGAGAATGTGTGAAGTAGGGGGAAGGCGGAATCTCTGCAGATAAGGAGGCATTGAAAGTGTGAATAGGTGTAGATGGCACTGCTTCAATAAGAGGGCAGACCTTACCTAGTCAGCCACTCAGGTTCAAAGGGGCCAGTTCCTCTCCAGGTCCAAGCCATACCCATTGAGGCTGCCCGGGAAGAGCCAGGTATAAATTAATCTTCTAAAAGCAGTTGAACAATGGGGCCAGATATCATTAGAATGTACTCTTCATCTCTACCACTATTAGGCAATGGAGCTGATGATGATGATGATGAAGATGAATTTGGAGAATTTGGTGGGTTTTTTGGTGTAGGGTTTGGTGATTTTGATGCACCAGAGTTTACTAATTCCAAGGAATAATTTATAGCTTCAGATTATTTTATGTCCATTCATGGTTTCTCAGAAAATGTAGATGATTTTATAAGCTTTAAGTCCATTAACAATGATAATGGGAAAGTCAGAGTTGTTGCAAGGAATAAATGAGATAATATTTGTCAAGTGCTTAACACAATACCTGGCACATAGTAGGTGTTATATAAATGTTACCTGTTATTCTTATTATTAGCTTAATAAATGTTTGCTGAATTGATGTAAATTGGATAGAATTAAATAATTTAGAAAAAACATCCAAACAAGTTTGACCATATTCTATATTATGTCAATACTTTGTAACCTCTTTAGAGCAGTTTCTTAAACTGTGGGTGAGATCCCATAGGGGTTCATATAACTGAATGTGAGGTCACAAAAATTTTTGCAACAGTAAAAGGTTATGTATGCTTATTTTATATGTGCATATATCTGAGGTTATGTAAAAATTTCTCCAGTGAAAAGGAGTTGTAAGTGGAAAAAGTTTAAGAAGCCCTGCTCTAGAGTGCCCATCCCATATATTCCTGCATTCCTAAAATTATGGATCAGGAGTCCCCATCAGTGATTTGCTTCTACTTTGATCTGGTATGACGGTTTTAGCTCAAAACAATGTTATTTACTGAAATGGTATGGGAAGGAAAGAAGCAGTACACCTCACCAATAAACTTAAGGCAAACTCTTTCACTAATACACAAGTCAATGGGAAAAGTGGATGGCAAAAGAGTTCATAAACAAAAAGGAATACATTTAGATAATATTTTCCAAGCATGATTCCAACTCTATTCACCAGACTCTCCACCACCTTCACCAACTCATTCAATATAACTGTAGCTGCCTACCAAAAGTCTCCCCCTAAGTCAGATCATCTTGAACTATACTGTCAAAGTGATTTTCCTTAAGTTCATGTCCTACCATGTCACTCTCTCTCTCCTCCCCAATAAATTCTACTGACTCCCTATATATAAAATCCACTGATTGGTGTTCTAAGCCTTTCATAACATATCCATTGTGCCACCTGTGAGTGAGATTTTCCCTAGCCTTTAGGAATAAATGATTGAACTATGGTAATAATCACTATATAGACTAAAAACTGTGATTTAACATGTTTAGGTATTCTTTAGTAGCTTAAGCAAATAATAATGGAGTAAGACAGATATTAGTACAGCTTATATACATGGTACATTGTAAACTGGTCTAGAAACCACATGACTGATATCCATCAACTAAATTCCAGTTGTATTTAGATATCTACCAATCAGCTTTAATATCAAATACCAAAAATAGTAACTTCTGAGCTAAAAGGGACAAATAAGAGTTATAGAAAGGTTGGAATATTAACATTATGTATCAGTCATACTAAACAAACTATGGCCTTCGACTTAGTGGAAAACTCTTATATCAACATCTTTTGAAGGTGAAAAACCCAAATTCACTGCTCTAGCCAACTGGATGATGAAAAACTATTTGTTTCTTTCTCTCTACTTCATACTTATTGTACATGTACCACTTGGATTGTGTTATTATTGTGGGAGGAGCTTATTGTGTAAAAATATCCATTGATCCTGAGACTTGGGTTCTTTAGGTCCTTGACCTGAGCCTGGCTTTATTGTGAGATAGGTTCTCTCTCTCAATAAACCTACTTTTTGTCAGCTTGTAAACTTTGTTTTTTCTTTGTCTGACCCTGTGAGTTTGAAATTTTCACAACACACCTAAGAAGACCTGAGTTCAAATGTGGTTCCACACACTTATTAGCTATGTGACCCTGGGTAAGTCATTACTGTCTCAAGTTCCTCATGTATAAAATGAGCTTGAGAAAAATATGGCAAACTGCTTCAGCATCTTTGCCAAGAAAACTCCAAATGGGGTTGAGAAGAGGGGGCAGCTAGGTGGCACAGTGGATAAAGCAGCAGCCTTGGATTCAGGAGGACCTGAGTTCAAATCTGGCTTCAGACACTTGACACTTACCAGCTGTGTGACCCTGGGCAAGTCACTTAATCCCCATTGCCCCACAAAAAACAAACAAAACAAAACAAAAAAAAGTGGGGTTGAGAAGAGGCAAGCAAAGCTGAAAAATTCAGAATCTGCTTTTCTTGTTTTGGCATGATGGTTATTCACTTGTAATAAAAATTAAATAAATAAAATGTCAAGATACAGCAATACATATGACATTCAAAATGCTGTAAAATTACAACTATTTCATCACTGCGACAAGCAGCAGTAGAAAGTGGTAGGAGTGCCATATATAGTCTTAATTGTTATGTGCAGTTGTAGAATTAAAGCAATCATAGTCAACAAGTAAATGAATGAGTGTGGCTATTTCAACCAAAATTTATTTATGGACTCTAAAATTTGAATTTCATGTGATTTTCATGCACTACAAAATATTATTTTAAAAATTCTTTTCAATCGTTTAAAAATGGGAAAAAAAAATCTGTAGCTCAAAGACCATGTAGAAAAAAAGGTGGTAAAATGGATTTGGTCTGTAGGTCATAGTTTTTCAAACCCCTTTCCTAAAACCCATTAGATCTAATACTTTCCCTCTATTTGTTATTTCCATTCTATAGTTAGCATGTTTTTAATTGAGAATATTTCAAAGAATACAAACAACATTCCTTTAGTGGACCCTGTCTGATGATGTCAAAAAATATACTTGAGATAAAATTGTGACCATTATTGTTTTATTTTCATCTATTCTTGATATTCATATGTACTTAATCAAGGATTTAAGAAATAACACTTTAGGTCTTAACACGGCATGAATTTGTTGGGAAGAATTTTACTAGACTTCAACCTTGTCCCTTGTTTGTACTGTATCTAAAACACAGGGATCCCCCTTAAATCAATAACATGAGATACCCACACTCCAGTCATTTGTCAGACCATGGAGCCACAAATAGACTGATTTATTTCTTGTCAAGAGCTCACCTGAGAACCTAATGTTTAACAGATACAACTTAATGGATGTGTTAACTACCCATTCCGTTCCCCCTGCATCTGGAGGTTGAAACTGTCATGCTTGGACCATCTTATCACAATTTTCTATAAAATATCTTTATGTTTAATCTTATGCTTTCACCATTTTCTAGAGTTACATTAAAAGATGTCATTGGCAATGTCAATTTGAAAAATGTTCCCATGTGTAACGATTGGAATGACGCCACCTGCTGGAGACTTACTGTAGAGAAGTTCCAGCATGAAAGGAAGGTCTTTGAGGGCAAGAACATGCGTCTTTTCTTTGGCGTCAGGAAGTGACATTTGCTGGTGGGAGGAGGAAGGGGGAGCGGGCGCTTTGCCTCTCTCTCTTCCTGGGGACGCTTGTGGAGAAGGGAGCTAGAAATGTGCTCTCCCTTTAATAGATAGGAATCTAGGTCTTTCTCTCTTTACCAAATTCTTATTCTCCTTAATAAATGCTTAAAGTCTAACTCCTGCTAAAGCTTATAATTATCTAATTATCATTAGATATTTTAGACAGTTTAGCTAGAATTTTAGCCCTTAACACATGTTTCTGCCCGTGATGCTACTTGTGGTACCTTAGAACTACCAACTCAGATAAATTCCTCTGTGAGTTTGGTTCTGGGAAAATAATTTTCTTTTCCAAGAAACATTTTTGATTCCTTTTATCAGACAACAAGAACTAAATAGCCCAATCTGTTTTCATTTTTTTCTTAATTTTCAAGAAACTCATGTGTTCAACTATATTTACTCATTATAAGTACCTTGTTATACCTTTTTTCATATCCTTTTAACTGACTTGCATTTATTTTATTTTTTATATTTTAATGACTACAGGTAGGGAAGAGACTTAACATTTCATTGCTCTAGAGAGTTCCATGAGAAGAAACACCTACTAACCCAACGTGTAGTCCTAGATTTGCTGAGAGCATTAAGAGGTTTGAAGTGAGAAAAGGAAGCCAGGTCTTCCTGACTTCAAAGTCAGTTTTCTTGTTATTATTCTATGCTACTTCACCCTGCTTTAGAAAGTATTTGATTTTGTAATCTATTTTGCATCATTTGGGGAGGTAGTCAAAGCATATATGTGCACACACAGAGAACACATGTACTCACAGTGTTGTTGGGTTGTTTCAGTTGTGACTGACTGTAGTCCCATTTGAGTTTTTCTTGGCAAAAATACTAGAATGGTTTGCTACTTCCTTACCAGATGAGGAAACTGAAATAATTAGGGTTAAGTAATTTTCCCATAGTCACACAGCTAGTAAACATCTGAGGCCAGATTTGAACTCAGAAAGATGTCCTTTTGACTCCAGGCCCAGCATTCTATGCATTGTGCCACCTAAGAAGACTTGAGTTCAAATTTGGCTTCACACACTTATTAGCTGTGTGATCCTGGGTAAATCATCACTGTTTGCCTCAGGTTGTTATCTGTAAAATGAGCTTGAGAAAGGATTGGCAAACCACTCCAGTGTCTTTGCTGAGAAAATGCCAAATGGATTTAAGAAGAAGGAGGCACAACTGAAAAATGACTGAACAAATTCCTGACAACAAGCCCAGTGCTCTATCCACTGTGCCACTTAGCTGCCTAATCTAGTTGCACTCACAATAGCAAACATTGACATAGCTCTTTACAATTTATAAAGCCGCTTAATCAATATATATTTATTAAGCACATTCTCTATGCAAGGCTCTGTGCTAAGCAGTGTGCAAAGGGTTTTACATATATTATTTCATTTGATCCTCACATTAACCCTATGAAATGGATATGACAATTACCCAACTTTTACAGATGAAGAAACTGCAGATGAGAGAAGCTCAATGGCATTCCCACAGTCACACATTTAATAAGTGATTAAGGTAGAAGTAGAACTCAGGTCTCCTTGGCTAAAATCTAGCACTGTATTCATTGAATCATCTAACTAAACTCTAATTTATTTCAAAGTATTAAATACATTCTTAAGGTGTGTACTATATGGATGAATTATAAAGCAAGCTGTAGGAAATGTTGTAACTCTACTAATGAAATATTTCTCACTTTTTCCCCAAAGGATTTCAATAGCAAAAGAAAAGGTGATTAAATGAGATTACCACATTTGATTATACTTTTTCTTATATGGGGAGAGAAAGCCACCTAAAACTTACCAAATGGTACTCCGAGCAAAATGGTTTATCCTTCAGATTCAGATATTTAAGATATCTGTGCCACCACCATCCCCCCTAAACACTAACAATTAGGTTATATTATGTTCAGACCTTACTAGCTTATGTTGGTTAACTGTTAGTGGTTACCAGTTTGTTCTAAAACAAAAGTCAAATTTAGGAACAGATTGCCTGGGGATAGCTAGGTGGTGATAAAGCACCAGCCCTGGATTCAGGAAGACCTGAGTTCAAATCGACATCAGACCCTTGACACTTACTAGCTGTGTGTCCCTGGGCAAGTCACTGAACTCTCATTGCCCTGCAAAAAAATTAAAAAAAATAAAAATAAAAGAATAAATTGCCTTCTAAATGAATCCAAGCTCCTTCAGGACAGTATTTTTTTTTCTTTTTTATCTTGTATCCCTGTTGAATCTTGTTATTGTTTGTCCTTTGTTCTGGAAGAGGACCATGACATCAGGATAATGTCATGACTTCCACTGAATTGGATTTTTTTTTAAGTGAGAGGGCTTTGAAAAGTCACCAACCTTATTCATTCCTCCAGAGCCATCTGATTCCAGTAACAAGATATTCATCGGGACGACTGGAAATGGCCCTGGATATTTAGGCAATTGGTGTTAAGTGACTTGTCCACAGTCACACAGCTAGTAAGTGTCAGAGATGAGATGTGAACTCAAGTCCTCCTAATGTGGGGGCCAGTGCTCTACCCACTTCACCACCTAGCTGCTCCTTTTTGTATCCCTAGTTCTTAGCATAACGAGTGAGACATAGATCCTTGATAAATGTGGTAAAAAAATATAAGTTTTAGCTGAATCATTTGAGAGTTGAGCGCATGCTACTGAAGCGGCTTTTGAAGGACCGCCCTTTTGGGGAGGAGACCTCAATGAAGTGCCGTGCACCTGCTGCTGCCCAGAAAGCTGGCCAAGCACACTGTGCTTCTGGATGGCAGTTTAAAAACTGAGGGTGGAACAGAAGTCGGCCTCTCTCTCACTCTGGCTTCTCAGCTTAGTGGTGGCACATGCGTCTGGTGTTTGGTGCTGGTTCTCGACCTGGCAGGCACTTTGGGATTCGGTGAGTTTTATAAAAGAATATGGACTAAGTTTACATCTAAGATTATTCATTTGTATTTCTACTTTCCTATTTCCATAATTGGTATCACCTTTTTGTTATCTAATTCCCAAACAATAAAAGCTAATCCCTCACTGATTAAAGCTCAGAGGCTTCTTTTTCTTAGTGGTCTGGGAGATATATAAGGGAAAAGTTAAAGGGGGAGTTTAATGCTCTTATAGCCATTTTAAAATCTCACATAAATGATTATTGATTTATTAATATTCCAAAAAGTAAGCACTGAAGTCTGCTGTCATGGTTCAAGTAAACATTTGGATGATCCAGAATGTAAGGTTCATTTATTAATTAAGGACTTATAATGTCCTAGAAATTCATTTCCCCTGATTGTTGTTGTTATTGTTGTTTGTCCATCCTTCTCAAAGAGGACCATGACATCTGGGTGATGTAATTACTTTCAGTGAATTGGATTTAAGTGAGGGAAGGTTGGTAAAGTTCACAAACTTCATTCTCTCCTTCATAGCCATCTGAGTCCAATGGCAAGATATATATCGGCACCACTGGAGACGGCCCCAGATATTTTAAAGCAATTGGGATCAAGTAACTTGCCTACAGTCAAGTGGGTAGTAAATATTCGAGGTGAGATTTGAACTCAAGTCCTCCTGACTCCGAGGCCAGTTCTCTATCTACTGTGCCACCTAACTATGCCTCTGCCAGCTATGCCTCCCCCTGATAAAATGGAATAGCTTGATTAGTTTTTCTCTTTTTTTCTTTTTCATAGCAATATTTATTTAGATTTCTTGCTCTTCATTTCTTCTTACCATTCTTCCTAGTTATGTGAAGGAATCTTTCACCCACCCTGCCCCTGTTTTGACACTATCTTAAAATTGAAAAAAACAATGTCTTCTCTTTAGCATTTCACAATGTTCACTTCCTCATTCTCTTCTTTGGGCTTCTGTGACACTGTCCCATACTGCTTGTGTTTCTTGAAAAGACAACTGTTCTTTAAACAGTTAACTTTCTTTTCTCCTCTCCCCACCATATTTAATTAATAGCCAAGGATTTGTTTGCTTTTTTTTCCCCCAGTGTACTCTATCTACAATCCCTCTGTTGTATATACTTTATTTCTAAGATTTCAATTCTCACCACTATGTGAATGATTCACAATTCGATATCTCAATCAATCAATCAACCAATCAATAAATATGAATAAAAACCACAATATGTGCCAGGAACTCTAAGTGCTGAAGATATAAAAAGAGGCAAAGAGACAATCTCTGTCCTCTGGGAGCATACTATCTAATGAAGACACAAGAAGTAATGTAATATATACAAAGAAAGCTTTAAAAAGTATTTATAAACATAATGAAAGAGGGAAGGCACTGGGATAAAAAAGAGTTATAAAAGGTTTCCTGTGGAAGGAAGTCCTAATATTACCCTATTTTACATTTGAGAAAAAAATTAGATAATTAAAAGTTAATTGACTTACCCAGAATCATACAGATAATAACTGTCTGAGGCTGAACTTAGGTCTTCCTTTTTCTAGGTTCAGGTGTGGCTACACTGTGCCACTTGCTGCCTCTAGTTAGACATTTTAAGGCCCTTATAATTTGAATAGCTATTATATATCCATTCACATAACTAAAATCCAAGGCAGTATATGATAAATTCTAAGTAAATATGGAAATTGCCTGTGTATTGTATGCATGGGAGAAAGCCCAGAGATACTTTGAGTGAAGAAAAGAGGACTGAGAATTGTGGAGGTAGAAAGGATGAGATTTGACTACAGGTTGGATTTGTGGAGTTGGTGTTTCTGACACATCAAGGATTACACTAAGGTTGAGAGCCTGAGTGATTGGGTGTTCACCATCTTGTTCTCTTGGATATGCTATCCTCTCTGAATTTCTTGGTTTACCTTCTGTCTGTCAACTCCTACTCCATCTCCTTTTCTGGCTTATCATTCATATCTTACCCTTAAAAATCCCTCCCTTTTCACCTCCCTCTTTCCCCTCCATTTCTATCTCTCTATGTGTCTCTATCCCCACTCTTTCTCTCTGTTTTCATCTCTCTTTCTCTGTCTTTCTTTCCATTCTCCTCTCCTTTTCTTCCTCTCTCTCTTCCTTTCTTTTCATGTCTTTCTCTCCCTTCATTGCTCCCTTCCTTCTCTCCCCCCAACCCCATCCATTTGTCTGCCTTTCTCTTACCTCATCAGCTGACACAGGATTATTTATCACCTCTATGTATACAATATATATCTACACACACACACACACACACACACACACACACACACCAAATCCATGTCCAAAAATAATGAACTTATCTTTTCCTCCAAAACCTCCCCACTTCCAAATTCCCATATTTCTGTACAACACACCACCATATATTCCATCTCCCTGAATAGTAACATTTGCATCATCTTTGACTCTTCCTTCCTTCCCACTCACATATACAATCTGTTGCCAAATCTTATCATGTATACAAATAAATTTTTCACATTTGAGATACTCTCTCTGCTTATAATTCTATCACCTTAGTTCAGGCTGACTCCAGCTCTCATAGAGCTCATAGCATCTTATTTGTTTGCCTGCTTAAATTATACCCAATCCAGTCCATTTTTTACATTTGTGGAGATCCACATATATTTCTCCCCTATGCCATGAACATTGTTGGCTCCTTATTTATTGCCTCCTTGTTTCTTCTTGGATAAAGTATAAATCCTTTGTAAAGAAGACTCAACCAAGCTTTCTAGGCCCATTTAGCTTTAGTATTCCTGCTATATTCTACTATCCAAGCAAATTGCTCTTTTATCCATTTGTCTGATAAGACATTTCCATTTTCCATCATCAAATCAAAATGCACAATTTGCTTTGTAAAATTTAAAGCAATTTATTACTCTTTATTATTATTAATTAATAGTTATTGTTATTGACTGGACAACCATTCTTCATACAATCTATTTTTGCTTTTAAGATGCTGCTCAAGCATCCCACTTTATTCAGTTCCAAATTATTTTCTTATACCCCTTTTTCTACCAATTTTTAAGACAAAAAAAGATACCCCATATACATAATGAAAAATATACCTCCATATTGGTCATGTCATGAAAAAAAATCAAGAAAAAATAAAGGAAAAATATGCTTCAATATGCACTCAGCACCCATCAGTTCTCTACCTTAAGGTGGATAGTATTTTTCATTAGGAGTCCTTTGGAATTATTGTGTATAATTGGACTGATCAAAGTTGTTATCTTTCAAAGTTGATTCTTAATATAATATTGCTGTTACTATATACATTGTTCTCCATATCCTGCCCACTTCACTTTTCATAAGTTGATACATCTTCCCAGTTTTTGTTTGTTTTTGTTTTTGGAAGCTATTTCTTTCATTATTTTGATGATCATTGTTCATCATCATTTAATCATTTCCATTTCTGGTTTTAATCCCACCTGGTCATGGAGTATGATATTTATAATTTATTACTGTATGGGCAGCTAAGTGGCATAGTGGATAGAGCACCAGCCCTGGATTCAGGTGGACCTGAGTTCAAATCAGACACAACACTTGCTAGCTGTGTGACCCTGGGCAAGTCATTTAACCGGCATTGCCCTGCAAAAATAAATGAATAAATAAATAAATAAATAATTTATTGCTGTAATTACTTTATTGGTATTTTATTACTCTTTTTAAAATAACTTCATTAGGGAAATTTAAACTGTGCCACCTACTCGCCTTTGAGATAAAAACACAAGGAGATAGTTCTTGCCCTCAAGAAGAAATGTAAATTCTTCATGTCACCCATCTCACTCTGTCCTCTAGAGCCATCTGGGTCCAGTGCCAAGATATATATTAAGACAACTGGAGATGGCCCAGGTTTGAGAAAACCATGGATAAGTGAATTGCCTAGGGCCATATAGCTAGTAAGCATCTGTGGCTAGATTTGAACTCAGATCCTCCTGCCTCCAGGATCAATGCTCTAGCTACTGTACCACTTAGCTACTAGGGAGAATTTGTTGAGGTTAGGAGAAATATCCTGCTCACATATGAATCTTCCTGACTACAGGTCCAGCACTCTATCTACTATTCCATTTCGCTGCCTATATGCCTGTTCATATAATTTCACCATTTATCAAGTGGAGAATGACTCTTATTTTACAACTTTAACTCAATTCTCTATTCTTTTTTATTTTTATAAATAAGGTCCTTTTTAGAAAATAACTTTTTTATAATATTACTTCATTGTCTATGATACCTGTTAGTTATATGCAGTTTGCCTGATTATCTCTTTTGGCTTTTGTTTTGTCTGAGATCATGATTGCTACTTTTGCCTTCTTTACTTTATCTGAAGCTTATTCATTTCTGTTCCAGTCCTTTATTTTGTTTCAAGTCTGTCTCTTGTAACAACATACTGTTGGATTCTGGTTTTTGCTTCAGTTTTATGGATGAGTTCATCCTATTTACATTCACAAATATGATTACTAAATGTATTACTAAATGTATATTTCCCTCCATCTTTTTTCCTCTCTTTCTTCTTTTCTTTCTTTTTATCTCAATCCTCTTCAAAACTCTTTTTTGCTTCTGACTGATTATTCCCTTAATTTGCCCTTCTTTTTATCATCTCCTCCCTTTGTTCAATCCCCTTCCCCAATATAATCATAGAAGTTTCACTTTCAGCCATGTCCAACTCTTCATGAAGCCACATAGGATTTTCTTGGCAAAGATACTGGAGCACTTTGCCATTTCCTTTTGCAAGTTATTTAACAAATGAGCAACTAAATTAAATATGGCTAAGTGACTTACCCATGGTCACACAGCTAGCAAATATCTGTGACCAGATTTGAACTCAAGTTCAAATTTTGAGTTTCCTGACTCCAGACCTGGAACTTTATCCATTGTTTCTCCTAGCTTGAGATAGGAACACAAAGTGATTGGCCTTGTGCTCCAGAATAAATCTATATTATTCTAGGGAGTAGGTATTAAGGGGGGAATGCCTTTTTCACAGGTTAGTAAATATAGGAAACATTCTATATAAACAGAGATTAGGGAGGGGCACAGACAGTTGACAAAACAAGAGGATCTGTATTAGTATCTCACTTCTCATGCTTATCTGTTCTTTATTTTATTTATGTATTTATTCATTCATTCATTTATTTATTCATTTATCTATCTATCTATCCATTCATTTATTTATTTATTTATTTATTTGTTTGTTTGTTTATTTGTTTATTTATTTATTTTAGTGAGGCAATTGGGGTTAAGTGACTTGCCCAGGGTCACACAGCTAGTAAGTGTTAAGTGTCTGAGCCGGGATTTGAACTCAGGAACTCCTGACTCCAGGGCCAGTGCTCTATCCACTGTGCCACCTAGCTGCCCCTCTCATGCTTATCTGTAATGGCCTTTGGCAAAGGATTTAAACCAAAGCTTTAGTTTTTATCAGCTCTAAATTGCAAGGATTGGATTAGATGTTATCCAGATCAATGATTCTGATCAATGACTAGATAAAGAAGAAACCAGCAAAACAAAGGAAAACTAATGTTCAAATTAGAAAAGAAAAGACTTGGTACTTAGTATATGATAGTTGCCTTGCATTCTCATAAAGAAGAGAGCCTGGTCCACAAAGGACAAAAATAAAATGAATGGGTAGAAATTTTTGAGTTATTCACTCTCAAGAAAAAAAAAATCAAGGGCAGCTAGGTGATGCAGTGGATAAAGCACTGTCCCTTGATTCAGGAGGACCTAAGTTCAAATGCAGTTTCAGACACATGACACTCACTAGCTGTGTGACCCTTGGCAAGTCACAACCCTGATTGCCCTGCAAAGAAAAAAAAATAATAATAATATAAAAGAAAGAAAGAAAAGAAAAGAAAATCTTTAAAAAGTAAGGAGTACACAAAAGGATAGTGAGCGACCCATCAC
Organism: Dromiciops gliroides; assembly: GCF_019393635.1. Classification (NCBI taxonomy): domain Eukaryota; kingdom Metazoa; phylum Chordata; class Mammalia; order Microbiotheria; family Microbiotheriidae; genus Dromiciops; species Dromiciops gliroides. The sequence continues at coordinate 213,327,946 of NC_057861.1, forward strand.
TGGATGGCTTCACACAAAGGCTGAAATACCATTTGTCACTCATAAAATGTTTCAGACCAGGGTGGTCCATTACAACCAAAAGATTTATTGGTTCAATGAGTAAAGTTATTTGCTTTACTTTACACATTCTAGGAAAAGGAAAATGTCACTTGCTAATTTAAGAAAAAGTTAATTTTATAAGGGAAGAAGGAATGTCATAGATTGTGATTATGGAACTCCCTAAAATTAGTTGAGTTTCTTACTATAATAGGCTCAAAATTAAGTGGAAACATCAGTATAATTATGGCTTTGTGTTCTGTTTTTGTAGAAGATATTTTGAAAGACACGTCTTTTACTTAATTACTGACTACATGTACTATACTACGTGTCTGCAAAACAAGTGTAGCCAATCTATTTCTATGGCTGCATTGTTGTGAGCCCCAGTTCCTGTTCCCAAATTTGTAACTGTGCTGTATGAGAACAGAAAACCCTCTTCCCCTGCTGGTGGTTTGAATTGCTCTAATTTGTTCTGGTAATGGGCGCCAGATGTCAGAGTATAAAAGGAAGCTGGACCCAGCAAAAAGATTGCCATTCTGACCTTCTATTGAATTCCAGAGCTCTTGCCCTTTTTTGTCTTCTGAGCAAATCAAGCATTCACAAACATGCTGAACAGAGTGGAAAAAACAGCTTTCCTCTCGTGGAAGAAGTCACAATCAGGACTGAGATGGCCGGTTGCCACTTTCCCTGTCAGGGTGACATCTGCTACTGTTTTCTGAGCTGCCTTTTGTGGGGAAAAGAAAAAAAAAACCTTTAACCTCCACAGGGCTACATCCCACTTTGTAGTTGCTGCTTTTTCTTCCAAAAGGCACTTTATTTCTGATTCAGTCTTTGGCATCTTCTTTTGGAATGATGAAGGAGGCATCTTAGGTTTTGTTTTTCTCTTTCTTTTCTTCAGCTAAGGTTGTAGCATTTCTTTTTCTTATACAATAAACATTTAATTTATTATATTTCCTGTTCCATTTGATGTGTCAAAAACATGTTTAACTCTATACAAAGTCTCAGCAGAGAATATCAAATGGAATATAGTCAGATGCCTGCTGACTCTGATAAGAGTACACATTCTTGATAAAGTCAATCAAATTCTGCAAAATGTATGTGTCTTGGTGTTTATTTCATATTTTTCTTCACTGATCTTCTGAATGTCTATGGGAATCTGTGGTATATTTTACTTTTGGGGGAAAAATGAAAACTTTTTAGAGAAGGTTTATATTTAAAGTAATTTGGTATGAATATTGCTTAGATACATTGTCTTTGCCTGAAAGATAGGTCTCTATATCTAAGCACTGCCCTTTATGAAAAAGGAGTCTTTATGAGCTGTTTTTATTTTAATTTTGCATTTTTAAGTGGAAGGAGAGAGTTAGTTATATTTTATAAGGAGGGGGCACTTTAATTTTCATTAAAGAGAAAGTGAGCAATAAAAGAAAACTTAAATGTAGGCCTCTTTTCTTAAATATTTACTGTTTAAATGTGAGTACATTTTAGAACAATGGATTAAACCTTAGAAATATGAAAACTACAGTTACATTCAATTAAGTCAGACCTTTGAGAGCCTACTGTGTGCAAAGCTCTGTGTTGGGTACTGAGGGTACTAATTATCTGCTTTTCACATGAAACAACAGATATGCTGGTTGGTCAAGATAGAAACTCCCTTGCTGTTCAGAAAGAAGCCTAAGGTTTATTCAGGGGCTTATGTCTGTAGAATACTGCCAACATTGTATATTTCATTTTGACTAAGCTAATCTTTCAGGTATTGTTCTACATTCTTTTCTTAGAATGTCGGAGAAACCAATTAGCTCTTGCAATGCCTTGAGGTCTTTGAAGTAGTAGATATATGGAATTTTTTTTGAAGTTTCCGTTATCCAGAATTTGTTTGGAAATGGAAATGGTATTCGTGAAGTAGTTTCTAAATGCTTGCCTTACTTGGTCTCTTATGATGTACAAGAACCACATGTTATTCTGCTCTCCCTTCTCTATTAATTCTAAACATCAATAATGCACATTTCAAAGCCAATTTGCCTAATTGACTTCATCCCATGATATCTACTAATAGGTTTACTACATTGTGGAGTGTTTTTCTAGAGTGCTTACCTGTAGAGTGCTGTTTCATTCTCCTCCTCAAGGCTCCACTTGAGTGGTCAGTGAAACAATTTTTGCCTGTTAATTATTAACATTACCAATTGCACAGTTCATATTTTATACATAATGTTTATAAAAGCTACACTTCAATTGATTTACAATCATTTGCAAAGTGTTTTACAATTATGTCTTAATCCCATTTGAAGTTGTGTGTTCAGGTAAACCTATTAGGTGAATCTAGTTTGTCCTTCACTCTTACTCTCTGTCTTCCTTACAGCTATCATTGAAGAGCTAAAGATTCCTAGAAAAAGAATGAGCATGAAAGCCTTGTTTAAGTAGTTCAGCATCCATCTGTAGGGAAATCTGTCTTGAAAAGGTCTATAGGTTAGTCCTTAAGGGCATCTGTACTCCCATTTGTAATGAGATACTAAGCCTGGCTTCCTTATAAACTCTCACAGCTAATCATTTGACTTTTCAAGCAATGGAGAGTCACAGAATTCACACTTCTCTTGAACAACTTATGAGTTGGATAATTTGTTGTATTTGTCATTTTCTTTGACAAAATTTTCCTTTATCTTCTGTTAAATTTCTACATTGGCTACATTAATGGTCAAAGTATTCAGTTACTGATACAATTGTGTCAAGGCATTGGTAATATAATGAATGATCTATGGATATTCCTAATGGAGAATGCTAGTTCTGAAATGGTCCTTTGGTCTGAACATAGGTCCAGGTATCCACTTTGTTTTTGACAATGAATTCGTGTAACTTCAAGTTGACTCTGATTTATGTCATATAGAAATAGTTCATGTCACTATCTATAGAATCTAGTATTTTCATAGAAAATAATACTTTTCCCCCCAAAAAATACTGCTAATGAAATTACTGGACATAATGATGGCTTGTGTTCCATTGTACATCATAGTGGGGTACTCTGTACATTTTACTTTTTATTGTGAGTTCTTCAGTAGGTTCTAATATGCCAGTGGAACCACCTAATTCATTACTGGGTAAAAGTTTAGATTTACCACCTTTAGGGTCATTTCATGTCCCTTGTCCTATCATTATTTAATGACCATAGTTCATTGGAGATAAATCTCTACTTAACCAAGCATGCATTTGCCAATTTAATACACTTGACATGTGTGTGTGTGTGTATATATACACACACATGCATACACACATATATATATATATACATAGTATATATATATATACACACACACATACATATATACATAGTATATATATATATATATATATGTGTGTGTGTGTGTGTGTGTGTATACACATATAAATGTTGGTAGTAGATTTTGCATATGTATTACCAAGTAAGTGGCCTTTCTCCCCCTTTTCACAGAACTATGGATAAATATAACATACACTTGCTATGGTATCACACCATTGCCATAAGATATATTTTGCCATTTTATTTCAAGCTTTACAGTCTTCTAACTCTCCATAATTTGCAAAACTCTTTCATTATGGATTTCCAGAAACTCAGAACCCTCTTTTGTTCTTCTTTCCAGTTAAGGTAACTGACAACACAACTGCAATTCAATCACATAATTGATTCAAGCTTCCTATGATTCTTTCATAGAGATAAATTGAGCCTTTGCTAAGAACATTTCAAATTTAATGCTATAATCTAACTGTACTATAGGTGATTCTACTGGCAGCATACAATGGAAAGTGTACAGGCCTATTGTCATTTGTAGGTGCTTATTTCCTCACACATGTCCTTTTTTTTTCTAATTAGTCATGAACTCAATCTTCTGTCATTCCTTCTTTGATTAATAGAATTTTAGTTTTGTAGGATCTTCTTATATACAATGTAAAACCTAAGGACACTGATAAAATTTAATTCACCAGGGATTTTAGAATAGTGAAGTTCAGAAAGTTTTAATTTAAGTACAGGAAAAAAAAAGATTTTGTCTTTTTCATATTATTTAGTGAATATTTCATATTTATTCAAAATATTTATAACATCTCACAGGATGCTCTGAATAATCTGATTGTCATTAAGTCATCAAGCAATGTTTTCAAGTGATCTATTCATTGTTTGGCTCTAGGTGAATTGAAACCCACTGGTGCTCTAAGAGTCAAAAAACCACATTGTTCATGTCAGCTTATATAACCAAAATGGATACAATAATTCAACAAGTGTGATTACTTAAGCAAAGAAATCAGCAAGTATTTTTTCAGCACTTATGTGCCTGAGTTCTGAGCTAAGCATTGGGAATACATGAACAAACAAAAAACAAAGGTTATGCCATTCAAGAGATTACATTCTAATGGGAAAGACAATAGATAAAAGGAGGCTATTAAATGGGATAAGGTGAGGGGCTAAGATACCCGAACAGGGCCATGAATGAATTTAGACTTAGGATCAGAGATAGGAGAGGTGAGAATGAAGGGATGTGCATGACTGACTATGGCACTTCCCCAAAATGGAGGTTTTTGTAGGAACTCAACAGTTGGAAGAGTTTGCAAGGATGGAAGCTGATGGAAATGATGAAATCTTAAGAATTAGTTCAGGGGCAGCTAGGTGGCACAGTGGATAGAGCACCGGCCCTGGATTCAGGAGGACCTGAGTTCAAATCTGGCCTCAGACACTTAACACTTACTAGCTGTGTGACCCTGGGCAAGTCACTCAACCCCAATTGCCTCACCAAAAAAAAATTGTATAAAAAAAAAAAGAATTAGTTCACACCAAAGTTTTCTTAAATCAAATGGTATCACTTAGAATACCAGACAATTGTCTAAATATAGTCTGCAGAGAAAATATTAACTTTTTTTCATATACACATCTCTATGATTCTAAGGCATTAGACATAGACCACATAACAGTGGAATCCTTGGTAGAATGCATCCTGCCTCCAACTCATAGTTCACTGAGGATAGTACAAGCTGGCCAATGTCCTTGGGCCTAATCATTTCTTTAACTCAAATTTCTAGTCTAGAAGATTGACATTTTCCTCTTAGAAACTTACTGCTTCAATCTCTTAAGGCTATTCTATAGCTAGGTCATTTTTTCTGTAATGGCTATTTTACCAATAACAAGTAACTAGGGAATAACTCTATGTTTCAGAGTACTTCAGTTTCTTAGTTAAAAGACCATTAGTTCTCTTACACAGGTGAGACAAAGAAACAAAGAAAAACCTCAAACACAAAGCCTATTCTATCAGGCAGTGTATTTTTTCCCTTACATATGTCTCACCATAGTCATTGCCTCTCATATGCAGTCAGAGCCAGCAAATCCTGAACAGGGCTTCGATCATTCCCATTTTATCTTCAAAAAACATTTGCTGACTGACTGACTACTCACTAAATGGAAATTCATTGTTCTTTGTTGTCAATTTCAATACTGTGATGAAATGATTATGTGACTAATTTAGAAATTAGGGCACACTATTTTATGTTGTTCTTGCTACTGAGGTTAAAGTCAAATTCTGTAATCAAGATATACATGTAAAAATAGGTCAGAAAAAATCACATAAGTGTGACATGAATGGCTTAGGAGAGAGGACAATGGATAATTTGTGATAAATAGTCTTAAAAATTTTCATGGGAAAGGTGAGAGGAGGTGGGGATTTCAAAAGTCATTTATATACTTAGAGAATCCTAAAGAATCAACTAAAAAAACTATTTGAAACAATTATCAACTTTAGCAAAGTTTCAGGATATAAAATAAACCCACATAAATTATCAGCAGTCCTATATATTACAAAGTCCAGCAGCAGGAAATAGCAAGAGATATTCAATTTAAAATAAATGTAGACAATATAAAATACTTAGAAGTCTACCTATCAAGGCAAATACAAGAACTATGTGAACACCATTACAAAACACCTACAAATAAAATCAGATCCAAACAAATGGAAAAATATAAATACCTCATTATTAGGCCATGATAATATAATAAAAATGACAATTCTTGCTAAATTAATTTACTTATTCAATGCCATACCAATCAAACTACCAATAATTATTCCATGGAGCTAGAAAAAAAATAACAAAATTCATCTGAAAGAACAAAAGGTCAAGAATATCAAGGGAATTAATAAAAAAATGCAAAGGAAGGTGGTATAGCTCTACCAACCCTAAAACTATATTATAAAGCATTGTAGCGGCCAAATTTAATATGGGGAATGTTAATTGGGTGGCTCACTATAATATTGGGGTTCAGAAAATAATGAGGGACCTCTAGGTTCAAGGTTTCCTCTCTTCCAAACTGCCTTTTTTAGTTATTTCTCCCAGGCTAATAAGAAAAAAGATTAACAGCCTCTTTTCCATAAACGAATCAGGTTTTATTAATGGGAATAAAATATATAACAAAGGTGAAGTTAATAAAGCCAGTGACAAGGGAATAGGGAAAGAGAAAAATGGATAAGTTCCCCGGCTCTAGCAAAGACTGACTCAATCCCCAAACTTGCTTCCAGTTCAGCTAATTCAAAGAGCTGGCCTTGTTTCTATTAACTCACCAACTGGGGTCCATAATTTCTATGGGAGTCAGCTGTGCAGTCCCTTTCCAGTCTGCTCTTAGAAGCTCATCAACAGGAAGAAGAGCTCCTCTCAGTGAGCATTTCTTTTTTCTACTTTTTCTCTCCCTCCCCAAAAAGGGAGGTCCTTCAAGTTGCATGGCTTAGAGTGGTCTCCTAGTGATGTCAGTAGTATACTAACATGTCACTCATGGCAGGCCAGATGTGGCCTATATCTAATCATCCCAAGTAGGTACTTAGTTGGTTTCTCATTCTCACCCAATTCAAACAATACTCAATCAACCAGGTGGGACCCCTGGACATCTGCCAAATTCCATTATTTTATCATAGCATCAAATATCAAAATTATTTCATACTGGCTAAGAAATAGAGAGGTGAATCAGTAGAACAGGTTAGGCACACAAAGCACAGCATTAAATGAATATAGCAATTTCCTGTTTTATAAACCCAAAGACTCTAGGTTCCAGGTTAAGAACTCATTATTTGGCAAAAACACATGTGAAAACTGGAAAATATTATGACAGAAACTAGGCATAGACCAACATATTGCACCATACACCAAGATCAAATGGGTACAGGATCTATACATAAAGGTTGATACCATAGGCAAATTAGAAAAGGAAGGAATTATTAACTTGTCATAACTGAAGAAACTGGAAGAATTTATGACCAAAGATGAGATAGAGAATATTATGAAATACAAAGTAGATCATTTTGACTACATTCAATTAAAAAGTTTTTGCATAAACAAAACCTACGCAAACAAGATTAGAAGGAAAGCAGAAAGATGGGAAAAATTTAAAGACAATATTTCTGATAAAAGCCTCATCTCTAAAATGTATAGAGAACTGAATCAAATATACAAGAATACAGGTCATTCTCTAATTCAGAAATGCTCAAAGGATATGAAGAGGCAGTTTTCAGATGATGAAATTAAAACTATGTACATCCATATGTAATAATGTCCTCAATCACTACTGAGTAAAGAAATTAGAAATTAAAACTACTTTTGGGGAAGGGGAAAGATGACAGAGGAAAGGCTGTAACTTTTGGAGCTCCCCACACCATCCATCCACATACCTCTAAACAATGCCATAAGACAATTCCTGGAGCAGCAGAACACAGAAAAGAAGAGAATGACATCATTATCCAGCCAGAGACAGTTTAAAAGGGTGGCAAGGGAAGGTCTGCTGTACCTGGGTGGGAGAGGAGAGCAACCACACCATGAAGATCCAGCCCCAGGCAGGTCACACCTGCATAGCTTTGGAATCATCAACATCAGCAAATACTTCTGGAACTCAGCTCACAAACTGGTGAGGAGGTCCAGTAGTTGGCTTAAGGGGTGTGTGATAGCAGAAGTCTCTGTTAGAGCTGAGGTGGAGAACCAGTTTTCTAAACCAGGAAGCAGATTCGAGTGGCAGTGGCCCAGTGTGGGAGAGGCACAGGCATGGCAAACTTATAACCACAGCAAATCAGATTTCTGCTTCCAGGTTAAAGAGTAAGCAGGCTCATGGTTACTTATAGGCCAGGTAATCTGAGACTGTGCCTTTCCTTAAATCATACCACCTGGGAGCCCCTGAAGCTTGGGATAGTGTATCCTGGAAGAAGCACTACATGTTAAGAAAGTAAAAAGTCAAGAAATAGGCTAGGATAATGATCAAGCAGAAGAAACTGCAGACCATCAAAAGTTTCTTTGGAGACAAGGTAGAACAAAATACACCCTAAGAAGAAGATAATAACAAAGTCAAAGCTCCTACATCCAAAGCTTCCAAGAAAAATATGAATTGGCCCCAGGACATAGAAGTGCTCAAAAAGGACTTTGAAGATAAAGTAAAAAAAGTAGAGGAAAAAGCAAGAGAGGTAGAGGAAAAAATGTAAAGAGAAATGAGAGTAGTGCAGGAGGGTCATGAAAAAGAGTCAATAGCTTGAAAAGCCAAATTGTCCAAATGGAAAAGAAGGTACAGATGTACTCTGAAGAAAATCATTGCTTAAAAATTAGGATTGAGCAAATAGAAGCTTATGAGAAATCAAGACACAATAAAGCAAATCCAAATTAAAAAACATATAGGACAATATGAAATATCTCCTTGGAAAAACAGCTGACCTGGAAAATAGATCCAGGGGAGATAATTTGAAAATTATTGGACTACCTGAAAACCATGATCAAGACATTGAATTCCAAGAAATTGTCAGGAAAAATTGCCCTGATATTCAAGAAGTGGAAGATAAAGTAGAAATTGAAAAAATTCACTGACCACCTCCTAAAAGAGATCTCAAAAGGAAAACTTCCAGGAATATTATAGCCAAATTCCAGAACTCCCTGGTCAAGGAGAAAATGTTTCAAGCAGCTAGAAAGAAACAACTCAAGTATTATGGTACCACAGTCAGGAAAACACGCAATCTAGCAGCCTCTACACTAAAAGATTGGAAGGTTTGGAACATGATATTCCAGAGGGCAAAGGAACTGAGATTACAACCAAGAATCACTTACCCAGCAAAACTGAGCATAATCTTTCAGGGGAAACAAATAGGACTTCAAAGAAAAAGAAGACTTTCCAGCATTTATGATGAAAAGACCTGAACTAAATAAAAAAAAATTGACTTTCCAATACAAAACTCTAGAGAAGCATAGAAAGATAAACAGGAAAAAGAACAAATGAAGGATGCTAAAAGATTAAACTGTTTACATTCCTAAATTGGAAGATGACACTTTTAACTCATAAGATCTTTCTCAGTATTAGGGCAGCTGAAAGGAATATACTTAGAGGACACAGGTGTGAATTGAATATGAAGCAATGCTACTTGTAAAGCATTTATTTTTTGTTTATTATATATATATATATATATATATATATATATATATTTTGCGTGTGTGGGCAGGCAGGGTGGGGTGCCTTATGTCTTGGGTTGGATTTGGCCTCTGGGTCTCCTGGGTCGAAGGCTGGTGCTTTGTCCCCGGTGTCACCTAGCTGACCCATGATGACATCTTTAAAATAAAATTAAGGAGTGAGAGGAATGCACTGGAAGAAAGGGAAAGGGAGAGGTGGAATGGGGGTAAAGTAGCTCCCATAAAAGAAACAAGAAAAAGCTTATGGAGTGGAGGGGAATATGGGGAAGGAAGGGGGAGTGAGTGAGCCTTACTCTCATCAGAATTGACTCAAAGAGGGAAAAACATACACACTCAAATGGGTATACTAATATATCTTGCCCTGTGGGAAAGAGGGAAGGGAAGCACATAAGGGGGTAGAGTTGAAGTAAGGGAGGAAAAATGGGGGAAGGGAGTGGTAAAAAGCAAAACATTTTTGAGGAGGGATAGGGTGAAAGAAGATAGAAAATAGAGTACATATCAAGGGGACAGAATAGAATGGAGGGTAATACAGTTAGCAATAGTAACTGTTAAAGAAATGATGAGCAGGATGCTATCAGAAGGACTTATGAAAAAGTCAATCCATCTAGAGAGAAAAGATTGATGGAATCTGAATACAGATTGACATATATATATGTTTCTCTTTATAAATTATTTTGTCTGTTTTCTTGTACAACCTGACTTTGGTAGAGATGTTTTGCATTACTGCACAGGTTTAACTTATATTGAATTGCTTGATTTCTTAGGGAGAGATTGGGAGAGAGGGAGGAAGAGAATTTGGAATACAAAGTTTTAAAAAATCAACGTCAAAATTTGTTTTTACATGTAACTTGGGAAAAATTCTAAATGAATAAATTTATATATTAAAAAAGAAAACTACATTGAGGTACCACTTCACAACTATCTAGTTTAATGATATGACAAAAAAGACAAATGATAAATGTTAGAGAAGATGTGGGAAATTTGGAATACTAATGCATTGTTGGTGCAGCTGTGAACTGATCCAAACATTCTGGAAAGCAATTTGGAACCATCCCCAAAAAGGCTTTAAAACTGTGCATACCTTTTGACCCAGTAATACCACTACTAGGTCTATATCCCAAAGGGATCATAAAAAAGGGAAAAGGACCCACATGTGCAAAAACTATTCATAGCTTCTCTTCTTGTTGTAGCAAAGAATTGGACATCTGGGGGATGCCTATCAATTAGGGAATGGTTAAACAAGTTGTGGTGCAAGATGGGCACATTCCTAAAGACCTACTCTATGGCAAGTTAGCCTCAGGCCAAAGACCTGCTCGACACCCCCAGCTTCACTACAGAGATGTATGCAAGCAGGACTTGAGAGTTCTGGGAAAAGATACTGGCAGCTGGGAGGAGATGGCCAAGGACCGTGCCTGATGGAGTTCAGTACTCAGGAGCAGCTTGTGAGCAGCTGAGATGGGCCTCCAAGCTCTGGAGGAAGAAAAACGAATGAGATGCAGGAACCAACGGGCAATGGAGAGCGCAGTTCTCTGATGTCCTTGTTGCGGCAGGAGCCATGGCTCCCGTATAGGACTGCACAGCCACACTGTGGCCTGTGGCTCTTCAAGGCACTGATCCATGGTCGCCCACGATGGGCAGAAGGCTACTCTCTATATTTAACATGATTGTAATGTATAACCTATATCAAATTGCTTGCTGGGCTCAGGAGGGAGGAAGGGATGGAAGGTGGGAGAAAAATTTGGAACTTAAAAAATATCTTTACGTGTAATTGAAAAAAATTTAAATTACAATAAAAAAATTTTTAAATGTCATTTAGTGGAAATTAAGAGGTACATTTATCCACTGAATAGATTAAATTTTGGGAAAAAGCCAGAACATAAGGCTTTGCCTAAAGAAGTTTGACACAGTTATATTACTACAGCATCATTTAAACCAATCACAGAAATATAGGCAGAGATATGGAGTAACCTCAGAGGTCAGCTAATTTACCCTTACTAAAATTAAAAATCCATTCTACAATATCCTCTGCACAGGTTCATAAAACTTCTATTTTTGTGTCAGTAAAGATCTAACCACTCCCCTTCTTCCTAAGAGAGTCAAGTTGATTCCACTTTTTCCCAACTTTGATAATGTGAGGGTACTGTGTATCTGATGTAAGGACAAGCCAAAAGGAATAACTATCTGCATATATTACAGTATTGTATTTTTTTCTGAAAGAAAATTAAGGTTAGACAAAACAATGAAAATATAGTTGTTGGGTGGTAGCTTTGCAGTCATGTCCAACTTTTTATGACCCTATTCAGGGTTTTCTTCGCGGCAATTCTGCTGTGATTTCCCTTTTTTTCTCCACCTCATTTGCAGTGGAGAAAACTAACACAATTAGGGTTAAGTGACTTGCCCAGGGTCACAGAGGTTGTATGTGTCTGAGGGACAGATTTGAACTCAGAAATATTAGTCTTCCTTACTCCAGACATGACACTCTGTCTACTATGCCCTGTGAAAAATATGTCTTATACAAATGTAAGGTTGTGTTGTTATAAGTCACATTAATTCATTTCTCAAGCAATTTCCATCTTTCTGTTTTCCTCAAACTTTACTTCTGACTTTTGTCAACTCAATTACCTTAGTTTCACATTCATCAGTCTTTCCCCCTCCTCAAGCCCACATTTTGAAAGTCTAGCAACAAAATTGCTGTGTCCAAGATACATGGAATCCATTTATCTCTTCATTGTTACTTCACACAAAATTATCACTGTGGGTAAAATGGCTTTTTAGCAGCAACTGCTGACATCTGGAACAGGCTTTCTCTATCTTTCTGCTTTATTGGCTCTGCCATTTCTAATCTCATCTAAAACTATCTCTGCCTCTTTTTCTTTCTCCTTTCCTGCTATTACTGCATCCCATATAATTGTATTATTTAACTCTGCCAAATGTATTGGTATTTTTTTTTAATGAAAATAGCTTATATAGAAACACATTGGCATTGTATACTTCTTGGAAACTAATTTCCTAGCAATGAGTGTCTAGGATTAGAAATACTTTTGTCTTATTGATATTCCAAAATCTGAGCAAATATGCTAGTTTTTAAAAAGAGATAAAGGATTAGAGTTGGAGCAGTACAAACAATAAATGTTCCTTAATTCTAAATGTTCTTAATTTTGTATGAAGCTGATATTTGTCCACTTACAGCAATCAATACATGCAGCAATTCATAGGAACTCAAAAGACACTCTCTTAATGGGGACTGTGAATTTTCATTTTTCATACACTAAAATAGAGCCCAGTAGAATTATCTATTATTTCCTCTTTTTAACTTTTGGTTACATGAACCATGCCAAATTACTTTTCAAAATTCAGGAATTAATTTTAAAAAATGTCATTGGGGACAATTAAAATGCATTAAAAACTCCCACGTAAAAGAGAAAAGGCCTTGTCAGATTAACCACTGACTACATTATAAAGTATATGGAGTACTTGACTGTTTTCAGATTGCAGTGTTAGCAGTCAAAACATATTGTTTAATGTAAGGAATTGGTTGTGATTAGGGATTTCTGTGACCCCCATCTTTGGCTGGGATTGGAGGCCCCGGCGTGTGCCCATGCTGGCTCACACCTGCCACCCACGTGCCTACATGGTCCTGACCAAATTATAATGATGGGAAACACAGTGAGGGCAGTCAGGTGATCTTCAGTGTCTGGAAGCTTTGGGGCTGGCATTTGTAGAGCCGCTTGTTATTTCTGTCAATCAGGGATGCAAGCCAACTAGTTCGGGGCTGTGTGTGTGTGGTTGGCCCTTTTTCCTGTGAGAGAGGGGGCTTCTGGGAGAGAGTCCTCTGGTGTGAGTGGTAGAGGGAGTGAGACACTGGAATGCTGAGCAGCTGATCCTTCTTGGGAATGGCTGATTTCTGGGTGGTGGTGGTGAGTTTTGGATTGCATATTTTTCTTTCCCCTATTCCCTTTTTCTTTATCCCTAGTTCTATTAACCTTACATGTATTTTAAATTTGTTCCCATTAATAAACCCTGGTTTGTTTTTTAACGAGGCTGTTAATCCCTTTTCTTACTCCAATATTATGGCAAGCCACCCAATTAACACTCCCCATATTAAATTTGGTCTTTACAATACCTACAATGTGTAAGGCATTAGTTTAGTTATAAGGTGTCCAAAGACACATGTGACATTTTTCTTTATCCTGGTCATTTTGCAATCTAGCTGGGAAAGTGAAGAATAAATATAGTGACATGTACTAAATAGCAAATGAATGTAGTAGAGAGTACCACTATCAGAAGAGAGGGCATTGTGAATTGAGCTGCTTGTAGAAGAGTTCACAGAAGAGATAGGATTTTATCTGGGTTTTTTAAGAAGTGGTAGGACTTAGATGAATGTGAATGAGTAAGGAAAACCTATCATTATAATAGTCATGTTCATTGTCATCAACAGCAATGTATAACTTTCAATAAAGTGCCTCATTTACAAAAGGAATGATTTAGGGTGAATGTTCAGGGAAAGATGAATTTTTATTTTATTTTTATTTTTAATAGTATTTTACTTTTCCCTCCAATTACACATCAAGGCAATTGTTTTGCATACATTTTTATAAGAAATTGAGTTCTAAATTTTTTCCCTCCCTCCCCTTCCCTCTGCCCAATATCTTCTTCTTCTTCTTTTTTTTTTTTAGTGAGGCAATTGGGGTTAAGTGACTTGCCCACGGTCACACAGCTAGTAAATGTGTAAAGTGTCTGAGGCCAGATTTGAACTCAGGTACTCCTGACTCCAGGGCTGGTGCTCTATCCACTGTGCCACCTAGCTGCACCACCCTCAGCCCAATATCATAGGCAATTTGAAATATTATAGATGTGCTATCATGCAAAATATGTTTCCATATTAGTTACAGCTGGGAAAGAAGAAACAGGTCATTTCAAGTTCCTTCTCATGTACTCTTAAGGGCTCTCTAATATGTGTCTTAGTGATATATTTTATTTTGTTTTAATTTAATTTAATTTAAAATTTATAATTATATTTACCCCCAAATTACTCATAGAAACATTTAACATTGAATTTAAAAACTTTGTATCCTGAATTTTCTTCCTCCCTCCCTCCCCAACTCTCTTTAAGAATATAAGCAATTCAGGGGCAGCTAGGTGGCACAGTGGATAGAGCACCGGCCCTGGATTCAGAAGGTCCTGAGTTCAAGTCTGGCCTCAGACACTTGACACTTACTAGCTGTGTGACCCTAGGCAAGTCACTTAACTCCAATTGTCTCACAAAAGAAAAAAAAAAGAATATAACCAATTCGGGGGCAGCTAGGTGGTGCAGTGGATAGAGCAACAGCCCTGGAGGCAGGAGTACCTGAGTTCAAATCTGGCCTCAGACACTTAACACTTACTAGCTGTGTGACGCTGGGCAAATCACTTAACCCCAATCCCCTCACTAAATATATATATTATATATATATATATATATATATATATATATATATATAAGCAATTCAATATAACTTTTACATGTGTAATCATGCAAATCATTTCCACATTAGTCAGGTTGTGAAAAAAAAAACAGACAAAAAACTTAAGAAAAAGGAGTTTTAAAAATATGCTTCAATTTGTATTCAGACCCCATCAGTTCTTTCTCTGGAGATGGTTTTCATTTTTCATAAAAACTTCAGAGTTGTCTTGGATCATTGCATTGCTGAAAATAGCCAAGTCATTCACAGCTGATAGTTTTACAATATTGCTATTACTTTGCATATGGTACTTTGCACTTTGCATCAGCTCATGTTTTTTGGATAGCATCCTGCTCATCATTTCTTACAGCAAAATATTGTTCCATCATAATCTCATCCCATAATTTGTTCAGCCATTCCCCAATTGATGGGCATCTCCTAAATTTTGAATACAACTTTTTGTTTTTTATTTCTTTTTGGATACCTACCTAGTAGTGGTTTTACTACGCAAAAGAGTATATATGGTTTTATAGCCCTTTGGCCAAAGTTCCAAAATGCTTTACGGACTGTTTGAATCAGTTTACTTCATCAATAGTGCAATAATGTATCATTTCCCCCATATCCCCTACATAATTTGTCATTTTCCTCTGATGTCCTATTATCCAATCCAATAGATATCAGGTAGTAATCCAGAATTGTTTTGACCTGCATCTCTCCAATCAATAGTGAGTTAGAGCATTTTTTTTCATATGGCTATAAGTAGCTTTGATTATTTCATCTGAATACTTCATACCTTTTGGCCATCTATCAATTGGGAATGGCTCTTATTTTAACAAATTTGATTCAGTTCTTTATGTTTTTTGAAAAATAAAACCTATCAGACAAATTTGTTTTAAATTTTTTCACAGTTACAATTGCTATTTCCCTCCATCCTATCCCTTCTTCATGACATTTATTCTATTTTCTGTCTTCTTTCACCCTGTCCCTCCTCAAAATTGTTTTGTTTCTGATGGCCCCTTCTCCCAATCTGTCCTCCCTTCTATCACCCCACCCTCATCCCCTTCTCCCACTTTCCTACAGGGTAAGGTAGATTACTATAACCAATTGAGTGTATAAATTATTCCCTCTTTGAGTCAATTTTGATGACAGTAATGTTCACTCACTCCCCAGCTCCTCCCCCATTTTCTTTTGCTTGTTTATTTTATGTGAGATACTTTATCCCATTCCACCTCTTCCTTTCACTTTCTTCCAGTGCATTCCTCTCACCCCTTAATTTTATTTTTTAAAGATATAATCCCTTCATATTCAACTCACCACCTGTGCCCTCTTTCTAAATATACTCCACTGACCTACCCTAATAATGAGAAAGTTCTTATGAGTTACAAGTATCATCTTCCCATCCAGAAATGTAAACAGTTTAACCTTTTAACATCCCTTATGATTTCTTTTTCCTGTTTAGCTTTTTATACTTCTCTATGGTTTTGTATTTGAAAGTCAAATTTTCTATTCAGCTCAGGTCTTTTCATCGAGAATGCCTGAAAGTCCTTTCTTTCATTATATTCTCATTTCCCCCCCTGAAGGATTATACCCAGTTTTGCTGAGTAGGTGATTCTTGGTTTTAATTCTAGTTCTTTTGCCCTCTGGAATATCATGTTCCAAACCCTCCAGGCCTTTAATATAGTGGCTGCAAGATCTCATGTTATCCTGACTGTGGCACCATAGTACTTGAATTGGTTCTTTCTAGCTGCTTGAAATATTCTCTCCTTGACCTGGGAATTCTGGAATTTGGCTACAATATTCGTGTCAGTTTTCTTTTTGGGATCTCTTTCAGGAGGTGATTAGTGGATGCTTTCAATTTCTATTTTACCTTCTGGTTTTAGAATATCAGGGTAATTTCACCTGACATTTGCTTTGAAGATCATGTCTAGGCTCTTTTTTTGATCATGATTTTCAGGTAGTCCAATAATTTTCAAATGATCTCTCCTAGATCTATTTCCTTGGTCAGTTATTTTCCCAAGGAGATATTTCACATTGCCTTCTGTTTTTTCATTCTTTTGGTTTTGCTTTATTTCTTGATTTCTCACAAAATCATTAGCTTCCATTCGCTCAATCCTAATTTTAAAGAAGTTATTTTCTTCAGAGAGCTTTTGTATCTCCTTTTCCATTTGACCAATTTGTTTTTTCAAGGCTTTCTTTACCTTATTGGCTTTTTCTACATCTTTTACCATTTAGCCAAGTCTATTTTTAAGGTGCTATTTTCTTCACCATTTTTTTATGTCTCCTTTACCAAGTTGTTGAATTTTTTCATGATTTTCTTGCATCACTCTCATTTCTATTTCCATTTTTCCATCTACCTCTCTTACTTTATTTTCAAAGTCCTTTTTGAACCCTTCTATGGCCTGAGACCAATTCATATTTTTCTTGGAAACTTTGGACATAGGAGCTTTGACTTTGGTATCTCCTCTGAGGGTATATTTTGATCTTCCTTGTCACCATAGAAAGTTTCTACCATCAGCATTTTTTTTTCTGTTTGCTCATTTCCCCAGCCTATTTCCTGAATTTTAACTCTTTGTTAAAGTGGGACACTGCTTCTTGGCAGGAGGACACCCTGTCCCAAGCTTCAGAGAGTTTGTGCAGCTGTTGTCAAAGATAATTCTAGGAATTTGCAAGTCCTTAGTTCTTCCAAGGTCTTATGATTTAGGGTATGTTTACTACCCTCCTGGCCTGTGCTGTGGTTTTCAAGAAACCACAGGCCTGCTTTTCTGCCCTAGAACTATGAGAATTATCCCTGCTCCACTGTGGCTGCAGGCTTTTGCGTGCTTGTGTTCCTCCCCCATGTGGGACCATCCCCCCAAGACTGTTATCTGGATTCAAGTGTGGGCAAAACAACAGAGTCCTTGATCCTAGTATGGGGAAAAAAACAATTCTGACTCAGTATTAGCACAGATACCCCCGTAAACTCCTTGTGTCCTGTTGACCCCCTTGCCATCTGTGGGCTGAGTTCCAAAAGCAGTTGCTTCCACCAGTTATTCAGAAGCCTGCTCCAGGTTCACTGAGGCTAAGTCTCTGCTAGGGCTAGGTTTGCATTGGTGCAGCCTGTGCTGGGCTTTGCTGTGCTGTTCTCCACTCTCCTCTGGAATAACAAATCTTTTCTGCTGACCTTCTAAGTTTTCTTTGATTGGAAAATTATTTCTTGCTGAACTTTTGTGGGTTCTGCTGCTCCTATGGCATTATTTGAAGGTATTTCAAGGAAATACATTATTGGTACTGGGGAAAGGTCAGGCAAGTCATTGCTTTTCCTCAGCGATCTTGACTCCTTCCCTTTGTGATATACTTTAAAAAAATTTTTTTTTTCAGGGCAATGAGGGCTAAGTAACTTGCCCAGGGTCACACAGCTAATAACTGTCAAGTATCTGAAGCCGGATTTGAACTCAGGTTTTCCTGAATTCAGGGCTGGTGCTTTATCCACTGCACCACCTACCTGCCCTCCAGTGATATATTTTAAAGACTTGTGGTGGCCCCCATTTAAATGATCACTTGACAAGTTGAAAGCCATGCCCAGAGTAGATGCAGATATCCTGAATATCAACATAGTTCCTGACCTGCAGGTAACAGTGACATTGTCTTAATCCAAGAAAATGTATTTCTTTTTATAAACAAACAAGTTCTCTTTAGATCTCTATAGTGCTACATCTGAATAGAGTTTGATAATACTTGTAATTAATTGTCTTTTAGGGTATTCAAAGTAAAAAAAATGCTTCCATAATACTAGCAAAGTAGTATTTGAGCTGTTTCATGGAAAAACAGACCACTACATGGAATCATCTAAATTCTTTTCAGTTTTGTTCCAGAATGAAACCAGTAGTATAGACATTGAATTAAGGTTATTTCTTTTTGAAACCAATGAAAAAGTCACCAAAAGTAGATGAAAATATAATAATAATAAAGACATATTATTATTTGCCTTTGTAAATTTGCAAAAGTGGTTCGGGGAAGAATCCCTCCAAATGTGAGATTTATACCTTTCTACAACATATTGATAGCTTTTTAGCAGGTTCATAACCAACCTGGTTTGCACTTAGTTTTATATGATGTTATTCCCTGAACAGATGCTCAAGAACCCTTTATAGATTGTTTTTTCTCTCCTTTTATTGATTATAAGACTGTTGAACTCTAGTGATAAGGCATCAGGGGAGAAGAAGAAAACAATGGCTTTGGAGGATAAATGCATATATCTATTGCATAGGGAGAAAGTTTTCTATTCAGACACATCTGTGAATTTCAGATTATTGTGGAATTATTGTTTAGAAGTCACAAGTCACATGTGTATTTGTTAGGTTTGTGTATTAGTTGCTATTACTTTCCAATGAGTTAATTGACTTTGTAGAATGCTAATACAGTTATTCAGGAAATAGCAAGCTCTTAATGACCTCTGATAAAGGGGAAAGGATATTATATATACTGAGGCAGAGGGAAATATTACTGGAATTGGAATTAGAATAATTTTTCCCCCTGATACTTAGCAGTTGTATGATGATGGGAAAGTCAACCTGTTAGGCAGCTAGGCGGCACAATGGAAAGAGTGCAAGACCTGGAGCCAGGAAGGCCTGGGTTCATATCCAGACTCAGAGACTTACCAGCCATGTAATGCTGAGTGAATCACATAATTTCTATTTATCTCAGTTTCCTCATGTAAAATAGGGACAATAATTGCACCAACCTCACAGCGTTGTTTTGAGATAATTCTGAAATATTTAGCACAGGTTCTGACACATAATAAGTGTTATATTTTACTGTTAACTATTATTATTAGTCAAATAACACTAATTGAGTGCCTAAAATATATCCAGAACTGAACTAATCATTGAACTGTGAACCTCAGTTTCCCTTCTTATAAAGGAGTGAATATTCTATCACCTCTAAGGTCTTGTCTAATGATGAATGCAAGGATTGTATGAATACTTCCAATATAATTTCCTGTTTACTTTTGTCTATACTATAATTCAAGTGCTAATATCTCTGATTTTATTCATTTGTTGGTTTGATCTCAAGGGAATGGATATGTTTTAGCTCTTTTTTTTTGTCTCTTTTCCCTGACCAAGGTATGACCAAGTAAAATAGAATTTATTGATTTCATTTTAGATGCATGAAGTAAAATCCAGTTTACTTTCTACATATCACTGGTGTTTATCTCCTTAGTGATCATGGCACCTGGAAAGCCTACATCTATCTATCTAATCATTTGCAATTCCTGCTGAAACTTATGAATGGCTTGAGCCTGCTGCATTTTCTACAAAATATATAATAAATGCATGAAATATGCAATATATTTCAAACTCAGTGTTTAGATAGGTCCCACCACCAATTTTATTTTTAAATTTGGTTATTTGGAATTCAGGATAATGTTTTCGAATATACATAATTTTATAAAGAGTTAAATGTTGGATCCCCTGTCTACTCTGCAAAATTTGTTTTACCTATAATTTAATCTCAACTATGATCTAATGATTCTCAAACCCAATCATCTTTTATATATCATTAATTTGATTAAAATATGCCAGGTTCTATCTGGGCATGCCAATCCCATTAATTACTACCTGTGAGATAGGAGGAAACTTAACCTCAAAGCACTTTATTGTCCTGACCTGTAAATGGAAAGAGTATAATTTAAAAGCCTGTGAGGTTACTTAAAATTTTAGAGTTATAATCATATGTCCCTCCCAGCTAAAAATCTATTATGCTATGGTCTCTCTGTCCCCAATCTGTTCTATGACTCCTTTTACCAAGGGCTCAATATAAGAGGGTAAGAAGAAGTGGACTCATTGACTGTTGCTCTAAGAGTAGAGAGGAGAAGGGCAATAGAAAATAATACTTCATATGTATACATGTGCCTGTACCTCAGTATAAATATTTTACTTTTACCCTCATTTTATAGATAGAGAAATTAAAGTTGAGAAAAGTTAAGTGGCTTACCTAGGTCAGATGAACAATTAAATGCCATTTCCATATTCTGAATTTGTTTCTTCTAACTAGTCTCTCATTCTACTACAATATCTGTATTCTAATCTATCTATTTGTCTCTCCATCTCTCTGTCTACCCACCTGCCTGCCTACCTATTGGTCCATCTCCCTAGCTGCTTGTCTTTCTGTCAGCCTGTCTTTCAGTCTGTCTTTGAGCCTGTCTTTCTGTTTATCTATCTATCTATCTATCTATCTATCTATCTATCTATCTATCTATCTATCTCTCTCTCTCTCTCTCTCTCTCTCTCTCTCTCTCTATCTATCTATCTATCTATCTTCTACTGAAAGGAGAGAAAAGTTGGTAATTTGGCATATAAGATTTTTGGGATGAGAAGGAATATGAGTTTGAATGGGTCTTAATGCCTTTATTTCCCACAGGTGGCAGAAATGAAGCACTGACAGTGACCATTTTGAAATTTTGAAACAATTTTAATAATAAAAGAGATCTATATAGAAAATGTCTCCAAAACTTTTGACACTTTATCTTCATAACATACTATGAAGTAAGTGTTATTATAATTATTTATTATTATTATTTTAGTAGTAGTATTTATTCTCACCATCATTGTCATCATCATCATATCATCATCCCAGTATTTAGATGAAACTTAAATAGAACAAAAGCCTTATTTATTAATATGAATTGAAATTAAAGAAGAGATTCACATCCAGTTCTTTCTTAATCCAAGGACCAGTGCTTTTCCCATTACATCATGTTTTCTCTTTATAATATAAATTTCTAAGAAGCATCCCAACACACAGTTTCACATCAGTAGTGTCTGTTCTGGACTGAGCCTGACTTAGCAAGGGTTCATTGATCTTTTTAGGTTCAATATGGGGGGAAATTGACATCCAAAGATCATTCAAAAGTCAACAAAAAGATATTTAATTAATCAATAGCAGTAGAAAGTTTAGGAATTGAAGACACCTTGATTCATCTGATCAAATCTTTCTTGTTCAAGTGGCCCACCATGATCCAGTAGCCAAGGACACAAAACTCCTGGGACTTTTTATGGCTGTTTTATAATCTTGTGACTAGAAAGTGATTTCACTAGTCTGAATACTTTTACTTCCAACCAATATTAACAGATGGTTTTAATACAGTCTATGGGGGAAAAAAAACAATATCCTCAATTATATAGGGGTTGAGGAGTGGGTTAGGATATTGACCCTACCACAGTTTCTACTTGGACTTTGTTTTAAAGAAGAAAAATCCATTTGTTAAATAAAATAGATGTCTCCAAAACAAAAACAAACAAATAAACAAAAACCCTAGACATTCATGTTTCCTGACACAAAAGTAATTTTAATTAGAAATTTTAAGGAGTTAGCAAGACAAGTGCATCCTGAAAGAACTTTGATTTGTACTATTTATATTCAGCAGAGAAGCATGTATTACTCAAGTGGTCAAACCTAAACAAGGTATTGTGTTTTTGTTTTTTTGTTTTTGTTTTGTTTTTTATCTTTAAGGACATGTAAGGAGGCAGCTCCAAGATGATGTAGAAAAGACAGTGACTCACCTAAGCTTTTCCTCAAAGTCCTCTGAAAACCTTTAAATAAAGTCATAAAACAATTTGTGGAGTAGCAGAACCCACAAAAGGATGGTGTAAAATAATTTTCCCACCAAAGTCAACATAGAAGGTCTGCAGGAAAGGTCTATCCCACTTGAGTGAAAGTGGAACACAGTCTAATACAGGAGCACAAGTACCGCTCCAGCCCCAGCAAACAAGGAGCAAAACGTGGGAGCCACTGAATCAGGAGCTGCTGCTGCTGCTGCTCCTTCTGAAATTCTCAGTCCACAGATGGTAAGGTGGTTGGACAACTGGTAAGAAAGAGATTACATGGGTCCCTTTGTTAGCACTGAGGCAGGACTGTTGCTTTGCCCATACTCAGATCTGGATCACAGTCCTGGGTGGCAGTCCCAGGTTAAGAAGGAGCACTAGTGCACCAGAACTTTCAGCTACAGTGGAGCAGAGACAGACAGGAGAGTAGTGAACGCATCATTTTAAATTCAAGCTTTTAAAAATGAATGTTAAAAATTGTTTTTACATGTAATTCGGGAAAAATAAAATATTAAATTTAAATATATATATATATATATATATATAATTAGCTATTATTTACTATACTTCTAAATTATCATTCAACAGATTTTCTGTATTTCAGGTTATGTTAGCACATTTTCCTTTCATATTCTTATTGATATTGTGATCTGTTTCCCTTCAATAAGTGATTTCTTGGGGCAGCTAGGTGGTGCAGTGGATAGAGCACCGGCCCTGAATTCAGGAGTACCTGAGTTCAAATCCGACCTCAGACACTTAACACTTACTAGCTGTGTGACCCTGGGCAAGTCACTTAACCCCAATTGCCCCGCAAAAAAAAAATAAATAAATGATTTCTTGAAAAATAATTATCTTTGTTTATGTTAATCTAGCTGAGTTCTTTTTTAAATCCAAAACTAATGCTTCCCTGCCTCAAGGGAGGCATTTACTGCATGTTTGAAAGAAAAAAGGCTGTCTTAAGGAAATATTGGGCAGATAGTTGGAGCCATGATAGTTTCCTTGGCTTAGAGTCAGGGAGACTCATCTTCATGAGTTCATATTTGACCTCAAAAACTTACTAGCTGTGTTACCCTTGGCAAGTCATTTAAACCTATTTGCCTAAGTCTCTTCAACCGTAGAGTTGGAGAAGGAAATGGCAATCCATTCCAGTATCTTTGCGAAGAAAATCCCAAAACAGGGTCAGGAAGAGGCAGCCATGAATGAACAATAACTACTATTGTTTTGTGTCAGTGTAAGAAGTGATGCAGTTCATTGTCAGTATTAAATGAGAATCAAGAGAAGAACTGAGCAATCATGAAGATTAGGAAAACTGGAGTCAGACCTTTCTCATTTCACTGTGTGTGTGTTTTTTTTTTAATTATTAGGATAAACCTGTTTTTTTCTATGAATTAATATTACTGTGTTTTATAAATTGATATTGATACTGATACCAGTTTTTCCAGTAATAATTTATTATTTTATCAATATTATATATACCAGTAAAGAATTGACTCCATAGCAGTTAGCATGAGCAGGAGAAAAGTCCCAGACCCATTCAGTTTCTCAGAGAGAGAAAGAGCATGTCATCTTAAGGATAGTTCAGAAGACCTACAAAAACTACACTGTCCTTAGAGGAAGGGTGACCACATAGGAGTGGATATGGGAAATCTGGGATGCTAATCCACTGTTGGTGGAGTTGTGAAAAGATCCAACCATTCTGGAGAGAAATTTGGAACTATGCCCAAAGGGCTATAGAACTGAGTATACCCTTTGATCTAGCAACACCACTGCTAGGTTTATAACCCAAATACATCCCAATGAAGAGTAAAAAAGACCTATTTGTACAAAAATATTTATAGCAGCTCTTTTTGTGGTGTCTAAGAATTGGAAATCAAAGCAACACCCATCAATTTGGAAATGGCTAAACAAACTGTGGTATATGATCATGATGGAATATAATTGTGTAATAAGAAATGACAAGAAGGATGACTTCAGAAAGGCCTAGAAAGACACTTATGAAATTATGTATTGGGAAGTGAGCAGAACCAAGGGAACATTGTATACAGAGACAGAAATATGGTTTGATAAAGATCTATGAAAAACTTGCCTATTCTCAACAATAAAATGATCCAAGACAATACCAAAGGACTATTGGTGAAACATACTATCCACCTCCAAAGAAAGAACTGATATTGATGGAACATACTGAAGCATGCTATTTTTCACTTTCATTTTTTCTTTTAATCAAGTTTTCTTGTACAAAATGAGAAATATGGTAATATTTTACATAATCATTTATGTATAATGCATATCTGATTGCCACTTCAGTGAGGGGAGAGGGGAGGGAGGTAAAGAGGGATAAAATATTGGAACCCAGAACTATAAATAAAAATATTGATTGGGGGAAGCTAGGTGGCACAGTAGATAGAGTACTGGCCCTGGAGTCAGGAGGACTTGAGTTGAAATCTGGCCTTAGACACTTAACACTTACTAGCTGTGTGACCCTGGGCAAGTCACTTAACCCCAATTGCCTCACCAAAAAAAAAAAAAGAAAGAAAGAAAATATTATAAAATATAAGAGTCATGCCCTGGCATGGCCAAGGGTTTTTAGCAGGTTTTGATAGAGATGGATCAAAGTTAATTGGGTAGCATCATTCAATTCCATTGACTGACATGACTTGAGGGTGCTCTAAATTAAAATGAACTCTACATATTACATCAGGGGAGAAAACCCTCACACAATTTCCTTAAGGCAAAGTCCATTATCTGGGTGTTGTTTGATCCATCAGTTCACTGAAGTAGACAAAATAATCCATCTTCACTTCTTTTGTTTTCTTGGGCCTGTCCCAGGCAATATCTGCTAAATTTCTTAAGAACTGGACTTTCTGGAGTGGAGGTGGGGAATGGGGGGTGGGACCATTACTGATCTCTGGGTCTCCCCAAGAAATCCATTATTAAAAATTATTTTTTCATAACTGTGTACAGAACATATCATGGCATATTGGAAAAGACAATAAGACAAAGAATCTTGAGACGTATTGGTTCAAATTCGGCTTCTGAGACTTTGAAAAGCCATTTAAACTCTCTGATCCTCATTTTTCTTATTTATAAAATGGAAATCGTTAGTATATATCTTCTATAGCTGCTCTGAGATTTAAATGAGATAGAGTGTGTAAAGTAATTTTCAATCTTAAAACTCTATAATAGACATGATCGTTGAATATTTATTGATTGATTTCTTATTTAGCTCAAAAACATTTAAGTAGCTACTATGTACAAAGTGCTCTGCTAAATGTTGGTAAAACAAAGACAAAAAAACAATGCCTACTCTCAAGGAGTATAATGAGTCTACTGCAGTGTTTCAAAGGAGTTCTGAATTTAAAGTCAAAGGAATAAAATTTGATTCTCAATTCTTTTTATTATTAGCTTTGTGACCTTTAGAAATCACTTTACCTCATCAGTTTCCTCCTCTATCAAATGAGTGAATTGGTCTACATGACTTCAAAGTTCTCTTCTAGTTCCAAGCTGCTGAGGCTATATTCTACTGGGAAAATACAATCTTATATGCACGGTTTTTCTCTGTTCAGTCACTCACTAATTCATGCCATTCATGACTCAATGGACCATAGTACACCACCGCATTATATCCTCCTCTATCTCTCAAAGTCTGATAAAGTTCATATTCATTCTTTCCATGATACTATCCATCCACCTCATTCTCTGCCATCCCCCTTTCCTTTTGTCCTCAGTTTTTTGACAACATCAGGGTTTTTTCCAATAAGTCCTGTCTTTTCATTATGTGGCCAAAGTATTTAAATTTCAGCTTCAATATTTGACCTTCCAATATAGGTCCTGAATTAAATTCTTTAGGTATTGACTGATTTGATCTCATTGCTCTCCAAGGGACTCTCAAAATTCTTCTCTAGCACCACAATTTGAAAGCAGTACACAGATAAATATTGTTCAAAGAAATTTGAAAGTGGTCTGGTAACTAGAAGACACACATGAACTAAACATTGAAGGAAAAGAATAATCTGAAAAATCCACATGAGAAGAGAGTTTCTTTTAGGCATGGAAGACAACTTGTGTGATTACACAATAGACAGGGATGATTTGCTGGAGCAAAGGATGAGGGGCAATGAATGAGTTTGGACAACAGTTAGTAATTCAGTTGGTGTGGAACATAGATTCCATGAAGGCAAGCAATATGAAATAATGAAGAAGATAATTTGTATAAATCATACTAGGTCTTGAGGGCAGGGAATATTTAATGTTTGTCTTTGTATCTTCAGCATCTTGCTTTATGTTCCCACCCTGACACATAGAATTCCCAAGCATTGTTGATATTTGATTGAAACCAATTATAGTGGGATTTAAGTCTTATGCTTAGGAGTTTACATTTTTTCTTTCTTTTCTTTTCTTTTCTTTTTGTGGGGTAATGAGGGTTAAGTGACTTGCCCAGGGTCACACAGCTGGTAGGTGTCAAGTGTCTGAGGCCAAATTTGAATTCAGGTCCTCCTGAATCCAGGGTCAGTGTTTTATGCAGTATGCCACCTAGCTGCCCCAGTTTACATTTTATTCTAATGGCAATGGGACAACTGAATTTTTTGAAGGGATTGACATAACCTATAACTAAGGAATATTAATTTGACAGTACTGTGGGGGATGGATTAGAAAAATAAGAGAATAGAAAAAGAGACCAATTAGAAAGCTGTTATTGTACTTCAGATCATATGAGTAATGAAGAAGGTTTGAAATATGGTAGGAAAAGCATAGTGAGAAAGAATGTGGAAGATGACAGACATGTTGAATCAGAAGTAATAATATTGTTCCAACTCATTGTACCTGGGGGAAGGGAAAGGGAAGAGGAGGAAGCGGAGGAAGAGACAAGAGTTATTATTTATTGAACCTTACTTCGCTTGGAAGGTGGTGGTGTCCTGGTGAGAAATAGAGGTGGGGTTTTTTTGCTTTCTTTTTTTTTTTAAATGACAGATTTGGAAGGCAAGATGGTATACTTCTTTGTTAAAAAGTTAAGTTTCCAGTGGATAGAGCACCGGCCCTGGAGTCAGGAGTACCTGAGTTCAAATCCGGCCTCAGACACTTAACACTTACTAGCTGTGTGACCCTGGGCAAGTCACTTAACCCCAATTGCCTCACTAAAAAAAAAAAAAAAAAGTTAAGTTTCGCAAGTCAGTGAGCCACCTTGATGGAGATCATAGGCTTATATATTAACATTATAACATTCCTCAGATGTCATCTCTTCTAATTTCTTTATTATTTTATTGACTTTCCTGAGGTCACTTTGTTAGTAAGATGAATAATGGATAATTGGTGATACAGGACAGGATCTCAGGAAGGAGATTTGAACTGAATATGTACAATTTTGGTAGATATCTGTATAGCAATGATAACTGAATAGATGAGCAGGTAAAGTTAACAAAAGAGAACATGTAGAGAAAGAAGAAAATAGGACTAGGATAGAGGTTTGATTGGAAGGAATGAGGATAAATGTGTTGTATTCTTTTCCTTAGAATTGTTATAATTCCCAAGACACCAGAAAGAATATTTAAAATGCATTCCAAATGACAACTTAAATACCATATGCATTGTTTGCGTTACATGAGCCTTTTTCACATCTCAGTGCCATCCCCATAAGCATAATTTAAGCTACATAATTTATCACCTTGGTAAACATAGGCTAACTGTGCCATCTTGTGTGTGTGTGTGTGTGTGTGTGTGTGTGTGTGTGTGTGTGTGAGGCAATTGGGTTTAAGTGATTTTCCCAGGGTCAGACAGCCAGTGTCAAGTGTCTGAGGTCAGATTTGAACTTAGGTCCTCCTGACTCCAGGGCTGGTGCTCTATCCACTGTGCCACCTAGCTGCCCCCATAACTGTGTCTTTTTAAAGTAAAATAATACAGTTTTCTCATTGTTAGGCTTGACCACCTGGCTAATACATGCTTCTCTGCTGAATTCATATAGTTTACTTTGAAATTTCCAGGAAAATAATAAGGTGTGTGCATATATGTATGTATGTGTGTATAAATTTGGTTACATAATTTTTATTAATTAACAGTTATAAACTATGTTAAAAGAACAGAAAGATTTTTGGAGACAAGGATAAGTCTCAGAAGGTAACATGTTGCAAACCACCATTGGAGGTGCATATTGACAGGTCATCTTGATAGCATTACATGTCTACTAAATTATTATAGTCTAAAGACCATAAGAAAGGTGTCTCTGTTTATAATAGATACACTCATGTATTACTGATTCCATGTTTAATAAAATAGAATGCAAATTATGAATTAAAAAAAGAAAACCAGATTTTTGATGCTAAAATGATATAATACTCCAAGTAGAAATTAAAGTTTTCAACATATTACAAATTAATAAATGGGAACTACAGGATATACCTGCATAAGTAAGGATTCACGAAATCTCTCCAGGGATATACAAATGAAGTATGTTCTTTTAAGATTCATGTATTAGTATTTTTATTATGGTACAAGATTATTTATTTCAAGGGTTCTTAAATACCTTTCACATATAGAATGGATACAATTCATTGTTGAAGAACATTTTATATTGTCTTTCAGATATACAATGGTAAAGATTCATTGCTCTCTATAAGAAGCAATAATACCTTGGGGGATGATTTATTATTAATATGAGTTGAAGGGGGAAAAGAGATTGTATGTTTAACAAAAGTATAATCCATTATAATAAGTGAGATTCAAAACAGAAGTCATATTGAGAATTATTAGAAGTCATATTGAGAATTATTTTTAAATATTGCAAAAAATGAGCACCTATTCCATTAGAATATAATCTACAGTCAAGATGGCAGAGGAGCAATAAGAGATGTAGCCATGATCCTCCACTACATCTGCTCTGTAAAGATATAAAAAATTCACCAGACTAAATTCTAATCAGAAACAAGAAAAAAAATTTAATGAGCCATTTTCCTACTTAAGTTGACTTACAGTAATAAAGAGATATGTAGACATTGAATATGTGGTCTGGACAGAGGCGCATGCCTAGGGACCATTTTAGCACCCAGAAAATGAAAATGGTTCAAAATCAGACAATAATACAGGAAGTCTAAAGGGCAGCAAGAGGGTCTAAAGGATCCTTGAACAACAAGGGAACAACTGGTAACTCGGTAGCTCGGTATCCAATTCTAGGTCACAAATGTAGGCAACATTTTGGAGGAGACTGTGCCCAGGAGTGATAAAGGAAAGTGATAATCATGGGCCCTAGCTGTATACTGTATAAGGAGCAAGTTCTAAGGAAAAAGGTAGTTGTGGCTTTGATCTGAAGAACACAGCTGGATACAATTTTAGCTTCTAGCCTATAATGCATTCTCCAGTACTACAACCAGAGGAGGAATCCTCCAGTTTAGTCCCTGAAACTACAAACCCCTCTAATGGTTGGGTCCAGTGACAATCTACTTCCAACATGGGATAAGTCAACAAATATCTTCATCAGACACAGCTCTGGGTTATGAACTTACAGAGCTCAGTCTAACCAGGAGGGAAGTAGGTAGACTTGCTTCCAGATCTCATCATTTTGGTAGAATTGAAAGTTTGAGATGTCCTTGAGATTCTGGAATAATACAACATGAACTTCCTCACCAAAAAAAAAAAAAAAAAAAAAAAAAAGGAGAAGAATGCAAGAGAACAGTATTTCAGCCCAAATTCTTTTTCCTTAGACATGTGTAGAGCCCAACCCTAGTATGAAGTCTAAAGCTAAAAAGTAGGCTAGAGGGAAAAAAATACAATCCTGTAATAAAAAAAAATACTATAATGCCAGGTATGTTGACACAAATGCAGAAAAAGAGAATGACACAAAAATACCAATAAGACAAGTCTCAAAGAAAAACACAGCTTTGGGACAAGCCTAACAGGAATTCCTTGAAGACATAAGCCATGAATTCAAATAAGAACTAAAAGTGATTTTGAAAACCATCGAAGAGCTATAGGAAGAGAAAGGTACAAAAGTTTAGCCATGTAACCAACTACTTGAAAGTTAGATTTGACAAGACAAAAGCTCACAACTCCATGAAACATCAGGAAATATTAAATGAGAGCCAGCAGTCTGGAAAAAATAGAAGAAAATGTAAGATACTTCAGGAAAAAAAATTAACCGAAAAGTATCTTGAAGAAAGAAAACTTAGGAGTCATTGAATTTCTTGAAAGTCAAGGGAGAGGGAGACACACACACACACAGATACACAGAGACAGAGACACGGAGACAGAAACACAGAGATGAGAGACAGAGAAAGAAGCAGAAAGAAAGAACCAGGAAGACAGAGAAACACAGAGACAAAGACAAATAGACTAGACATTGCATTTCAAGAAATCATAAAATAAAGCTTTCCAGATCACTTAGAATGAGAGGGCAAAGTAGAAAATGAAAAAAAAAACCCACCTTCTTAAAGAAATTTCCAAATAAAAAGTCTTAGGGATATTATAACCAAAATCCAGAACTCTTTCATCAAAGATAAAAAATACTCCTAGCATCCTGAAAGAATTTAAAAAAAAAAAAGAAAAAAAAGAAAGAATTGAAATACCAAATTGTCAGTTAAGTGCACATAAGATTTAGCAGTAACAACTTCAAAGGAGTGGAGAGATGGAGAGTTTGGAATAAAATATTACAGAAGGCAAAGGATCCAGGCTTAACAACATCAACAAGAACAACAACAAAAAAAATGCAAAAGTGAGTATAATCCTATATTGGAGAAAATTTGTATTTAATGAAATAAAGGACTTCCAAGCATTCCTGATAAAAAAGATCAAAGTTAAGTAGGAAATTTTACATACAAACTCAGAAGTTGAGAAGCATAAAGAGGTAAGCATGAATAGGCAAGAATAAGGAACTTAAATTTAAACAGTTGACATTTTTAAAAGGGGAAATGATACCCTCAGAACTCTTTTATAATCAATTATCATAGATAATCTAATTAAACAGAAGGCCTGAGAGTAATTTTGTTAAATTTTGATGATTTTAGAATAAGATTGGTAAAGGTGGGGAAGATAAATATATGGAATCTGTAGAAAAGAAAGGGAATATATGGGAAATTATTATCTATAAATAGGTTGTGCAAGCAGAAGTCCATGTAACAAGTAGGAGGTAGTAGGAGAGAGAATATAACTTGAACCTCACTCTCATTTGAACTAGTCAAAGATGGAGGAATACACATAGAGACAATTGGATAAAGCCATACATTTCATTCAACAGGGAAAACAAAGGGAAAAGAGGGAAAAAATAAAATAGAAGGTTGATTAAGAAAGGAATTAGACAGAAGTAAAACAAAGTATAAAAGGTAAAATTTAATCTGAAAAAATTTCCCCCCCAAATCAAAAAGTTGAATTCACCAGAATAAATAAGAAATATAGGAAATTAGTATTGCTTATTTTGTCCAAATATTTGCCAATAAAATTAGCTATCTGAAAAAAAGGTTGACATATTTACTATATATAGTTCATATATACATTTATGTATTTATGTGTATATATACACATATGTGCATGTGTGTATATAAAAGTATATATAAATATATATATTTGTTTATGTACACAAATGTGCATATAAAAATCAACATAACTGCAAAGAGAGAATTTGAACAAGCCTTAAATGTACTTCAGAAAAAGAAAAAAAGGAATTAGACAGAAGTAAAACAAAGTATAAAAGGTAAAATTTAATCAGAAAACAACTTAATTAATTTCATTCTAATAAATAGGTGGGCCAAAGAACAAATCATAGAAATAATAATATCTTTAAAGAAATAGCAATAATGTGACAGCATATACAAATTTTTGAATGAAGGAATCAAAGCAGTATTTAGCAGAAATTTATATATCTAAACACTTTCTTAAAAATAAAGAATACTAAATATTGAACATGCATATGAAAATGAGAAATTCATAACATTTAAAACTCTCAATCTAATAACAAAAAAAAACCAAAGAAATGACAAACATGGGAATTGATTCAAATGTAAAAAAAGAAGAATCTTTCTTCAATTGATAGTAAAAGGACATAAATAGGTAGTTTTTAGAGGAAAAGATCCAAGCCATCATTGACCATATGGATAAATTCTCTCACAATTAATAATTAGAGAAATGCATATTAAAACCCCTCTGAAGTAGGACTTCATATCTATCAGGCTGGTAAAACTGATAGAAAAATACAATTACAAATGCCAGTGGGACAAAAACAGGTATATTAATGAAATATTGATGAATTCTCAAATGTGTCCATGTATTCTGGAAAGCAATTTGGAACTATGCACAAAAAAAATGATTAAACTGCACTCTTTGAAATCATGAAAACACTCCCAGGTCTTTACTACAAAGATATAGAAGAAAATGGAAAAGAACCCACATGTACAAACATATTTGTTGCAGTTATCTTTGTGCTGGCAAAAAAAAAATGGAAACTGAGATGATGCCCATTAGTTGGAGTATAGCTGAACAGATTATGACATATGAATGTGATGGAAAATAAGTGTGGCCTAATAAATAATGAAGAGGATGGTTTTAGAGAAACCTGGGAAGACTAGAATTAACTGAGGCAAAATGTAATGAGCAGAAGCAGAACATTGTATACAGTAATACAAACATTGTTAAAGACAAAGATTTAAGAACTCTGATCAATACAACAAGGTGGTACAATTCCAACAGACTGATGATGAAGCATACTATTCAACTCCAAATAGTGAGGTGATAAACTGAGAGTACAGATTGAAACATTTTTTTGAACTTTTCTAATATGGGAGTTTGTTTTGCTTGACTAATATATTGTTGTCATCTTTTTTTCCCTTTCACAATAAGAGGAGGAGGAGGAGGAGGAGGAGGAGGAGGAGGAGGAGATGGGAGGCATAGAAATCAAAACTGGAACTAAAATTAAATGAGATAAAAATAAATATATACTGCCTGCAAATATGGATTGTTTCATTTATTGTATTTAAACACACAATACTACATGTCTGGCAAATTATGGATAATTAATAAATGACTGTTGATTGTTTTATATTTAGTAAGGGTTTGATATTAAGCTACTCTAGAAATTATTTTTTTCAGTGACATCATAAAAGACCATCTTTAAGTGCCTTTGGTATGTGCTATGCAACAAGCATATTGATGCTTTGAATGAAGGCATGGGAAGGATACTCTAAGGTCCTTTTCTCTTTTATGATCTTACTAAATTAGTATATCACACAGAATTGAGAGAGGCTTTCAATTGCACATAGGGTTGAATATAAACACTTTACCTGATGTATATAAAGCCATCAATGAGCTCACTCTTAACAAACTTTTTATAAAGAATGAACATCCACAACTACAAAACAAACCTGTTATATTGATGGTTATTGTTATTTACAAATCGTTTCATAATAACTCCTACCTGGGGTAAAAAACCACAACCAGCACAATAGCAACTGTTAAGCACAAGCATCTAATACTGATAAATTGCATGAATGTATTATTCAGTGCCAAATATTATCATCTCTATAAAAAAGGAAGAAGCATCTTTGAGCCTCCAGAAATATTTTGTTTTTGCTGTTGTTTGCAGTTGATCAGAAGTGTTGCCTTCAAAGTTATAGTCATTAAGGATATTGCTCTCTTGGTTCTGCTTTCTATATGTTATGTCAGCTTTGTAATTTTAATTAGGTTTCTTTGAATTCCTCACATTCAAGAATCATGGTACAGTAATGTGCCATTAAATTCATAAGCCACATTTAAGCCAAGCATTTCATAATTGACAGGATTTTACTTTGATTTCAATTTTTATTTCCATAAAATATGGTGTTCTGAATATACACACATGAACATATGAATATACATATATTATCTCTCTCTATATATATACATATATATGCATATATTACAACCACACACATATGTATGTATGTATAAATATGGTGAGAGAGAGGATATATGGATATAGATATATTTGTTCAGTAGTTTCATCATTGAAGGGGTATGAATAATTTAATGACTTTTTTAACATATTTGCAAATTATTTTTTAGAATGGTTAGGATAATTCATAATTCCAATACTACATTGGTTACTTTTAGATATTCTAATATGTTTGTATCCATCTGTTATAATTTTTGCCAACTTTTAGGTATAAAATTCTTCATTTATTATAAATTGAATAAAATTATCAATGAATTGAACTAATCTCATCAGTAATTGAGAACATTTTTCCTAACACTGTTGATAACTTGCATTTCTTATTTCAAAATAAAATATTTATAAGTATCCTTTGGCCATTTAGCTGTTCAAGCATTTTAGTAATATAGATTGATATCAATTTTC
The DNA here is from genome assembly GCF_019393635.1 of Dromiciops gliroides. Taxonomy (NCBI): domain Eukaryota; kingdom Metazoa; phylum Chordata; class Mammalia; order Microbiotheria; family Microbiotheriidae; genus Dromiciops; species Dromiciops gliroides. The sequence goes on from NC_057861.1 coordinate 213,362,742, forward strand.
CATATACTTTTGGTGTCAAAGTATTTGAGAGACATGATGCAAATACTCCCCCACCAACTGGACAGTTTCTTTTCAAACTGGAGTTGAATTATTTTTTTTTCTATTTAAAAATATAAATTTTGTGAATTTTAAATGATCTCTTGCATAATTTTATGCTCATCTCTGTTCCTACTTTACTTATGAATTCTTCCTCTAACCATGAAGGTGAGAAGGTAACCCTCCCCACTGTGACATTCTATCACTTACCTAATTGAAGAGTATAGTGGTTTATGATATAAAATGTCAATTTAATGAAGTTTTCTGACAAACTGCTCTTGTCAAGCAGAGACAACTTTATGCATCAGTCCATGCCTATGGATAGATTGAAAATTGAAGGTTATGTACATTTTTTGCTCATATAGGCTTTTCAAATAATCTGCTTTTAACTATTTATTACTAGTTTGTAATGATTGTAGTTTTACAGCAGAACTTGAAATCTAGTAATTTTAGAACCTCCTTCATTTATATTTTCATTATTCTTCTTGAAATACTAGAACTTTTGGTTTTATAAAATAATTGTTTTATTGTTTTCACTATTTCCAGTAAGTAGTTTCTTGACAATAGTATTAGTATAACTAATTTGGTTAATTTAGGAAGTTATACATTTTATATGGTTATGAATGTATGTATGTTTACATATTTGCATACATGCAGATGTGTATGGTTGAATTTATAGGCAGGGCTCAAGCACAAATTTTTAAATTCATTCAAACTCTTTAGGTCTTCCTTTAAATAAATAGCAATTTTAGTTTTTTTTTTTAGTTTTATCTGTAAAAGTTATACATATGTCATAGTAATTTTTATGAATTTTGTTGTTTTAAAATTATTTTTTCCTTCTATCATTTCTTCCTGCTTTGTTCAAATGATATAGAGAAATGTTGATACTCTGTGGGGATTTACTTTGCATATTTATACTTGACTAAAGCTATTAATCATGTTTACTAATATTTAATGATTTTTTTGTAGTTTTCCATAGAAATAATCATATAATTTGTGGTCTAATTTTGTCAAATTTTTATTGACATTTATTCTTCCAACTTATTTTTCTATTTTTTTGCATCTTTTTTTTCTTTTTCTCTATTACATAGCTCCCAGTTTCATTCACATTCTCATTTGCTGTCACATAGATTATTGCAACATGGCATTCTATTGTCCACAAAAATAAAAATCCATCTGTTCAGGTTTTAAAGTTCTTGCCTGCACCTTTTTTTTTTTTTTTTTAGCCATATTGGCATTATTTCCCCTCCTACTTTCTGGCTTCTCTCTGTTCCACAAAACCCAGCCACAAAACTTGTGTTTTGCACCTGTCATCCCTATATCTAGAATGCATTCTCTCTTTTCTGCCTCATACAATTTCTCTCTTCCTTCAAGATGCAATTGAAGCACCACCATATGAAATTTATCATGAATATGATATGAAATCTATGTGAAATCTGTCATGATCCTATAAAATGCTATATTTTTCCTTACAAATTACTTTGTATTTATTTCTGTTTATTTTTTATATATTTATATCCTTGTCCTCTTCTCCATTAGAAAGTAATCTCCTTTCAAATAGGAATTGTTTAATTTATCATAACCCCAGCACTTAGCACATTTTCCATAATGAAGTATGTAATAAATAATTGTTGGTGCATTAATAGCCTATAAAAGACTTGTTTAATATTCCTGTGTGTACTTAAGATTTATTTGTGTCCTAGAAAATAATTTAAAAAGGTGTAATGGGAGGCTGAGAAATATCAGTATTTTAAAATATTTCCTTTTCTGAACTCACATGTATTTTTCAAACCTGTTTTCCCCAACAATCTGTTCAAATCTATGATTTCCTTCTGTTTTGTCATTTTGTTTGACTTACCTGGCTATAAAAGAGAAACATTAAAGCCACCTACCGTTTTTCCCCTGTTATTACCCATAACTTATTTGTTGTCTTTTGCTTCATTATTTTCTTTTTAGAACTTGTGGGCTATGCCATTTGTTTCATATATAATCATTATTATATTTTCCCATTCTCTATTGTGCCTTTAAGAATAATTATGCACCCCTTCCCTCACATAACATCCTCCCCACTCATAGGCTAAAAATCATTATTTTGAGATTCCTTTTTCTAACAAATATTAATTTATTCTCCTCTTTATTCATTTAACTCTTACAGGTGTGACGTTTAAAATCTAATGTGTGGTGGCCTTGTTTCTACCCTGAGGGTTGGGGGAAAACTAGCTCAAGTTTTCTTAAGCTGGAAATGTAAGCACCAGTTTTTGGCATTAAGCATTTATTAAAATATATTATAGGTTAGTAAAGATGGAACACATGGAGTTCAGAAAAGGAAGCCTATCTTCCCTAGCGTTCAGCCTGGATCCTTTTCTTTAGCCATCAACCCAAGGTTCCCAAATGAAAAGGACCAGAGCCAGGAAGCTAGCCTCACTTCCTACTTTCTGTCCCCCTCCCCTGGAAAAGGGAGGTCCTTCAAGCTGGTTGGTTGAGGGTGGTCTCATGTTGATATCATTGTCCATAGTCTCTGAGAACAACACCCCACTCAGAACCAGCCAGGTGTATTCTCCATTTAATCAACCTTAAGTAGGTTCTCAGTCAGTCTCACCCTATTGAATCAATTCCAAATCAATCTTCAGGCGGGGTCCCTTGGCATCTGCCAAATCCCACTATTTTCTCACATAGGATACTATGAAACACACTTTCTTATCTTTAGGCTTTATGTAAAAATATTTTAAAACTTTCATGTATATCTGAGCTTCTGAAAGACAAAGCCTTTGCTTTCCACCCTTATAGAATAAAAGCTTAGTGGACATAGAGTTAGAGGAACTGGGTTTGATTCTCTGCTAATAATCTTTATAACTGGCAAGTAACTGCCTTTCTAGGACTCATTTTCTTCATGATCTTTATTCCCTAAAAGTTTCTATGTTTATTATACCATGTTCCCTGGAGTATAATATTGAATTTCTCCCACAATTCCTTTTTTCATCTCCTTGATAGAAAAACCTTACTTATAAGAATTGATTCATGATGGAGGAAATAAGGTGTTATAGAATAAATTCTGTACCCTAAGTCAGGAGATATTAACAAGAAACCTCACCATTTTACTCATCATTTTCCAGTCTTTGAAATAGCTCATCACTTTTCTGGAACTATATCTCTAAGTATGTCCACCATTGTGCCAGGCAATGAGGAGTAGGGCATATTCCTTTTCTCCTATTATAATCCAGATGCAGAAAAGCCTGTCACATTCCTGGGGAAGAGGTCCCTGATGCATATTCTTGTTGGATCTTTCTTCATGCCTGTACCTATTTTGTTATGCCATCTGATTAATACACATTTTACCTTCCAGTTCTAAGGGGTTGTGCTATGGCACCACAAAAGCTTTCTCATTTCACAGTTGTAGGCTAACTCTCTTGCCACTACATTCAGTTCCACTTAATTTGATCATTAATTGAACCCCAGACAATGTGAGGGGGAAAAAAAGAACTACAATTTCCTTTCTGCTAGTGCCCACGTTAGGCATGATTGTAGACTCTCGTTCATCCTCATATGCTTCACTCATCTTCATCTCCTTATTTTTTTCCCCATAAAAGAATTTTATTATTTTCTGGTTTCGTGTAAAGATAATTTTCAACATTTGTTTATATAAGATTTTTAGTTTCAAATGTTTCTGCCTCCCTCTCCTCCCTTCCCCCTCCCCAAGGCAACAAGCACTCTGATATAGGTTATATCTGTACAACTACATAAAGATATTTCTGCATTAGTCATGCTGTGAAAGAAGAATCAGAGCAAAAAGGAAAAACCTCAAAAAAGAAAAAAAATATAGAAAAGATATGGTCCAATCTGAATATAGATTCCATAATTCTTTTTTTCTGTATTTGGAAAGCATTATCCATCTTGAGTCCTTTGGAAGTATCTTGGACCATTGTATTGCTGAGAGGAGTTAAGTCCATCACAGTTGATCAACATACAATGTTGTTGATACTGTGTAAAATGTTCTCCTGGTTTTGTTCTTCTCAGTCAGCATCAGTTCATGTAAGTCCTTCCAGATTTCTCTGAAATCTGCCTACTCATCATTTCTTACAGGAAAATAGTATTCCAATATATTAATATACCACAACTTGTTCAGCCATTCCCCAATTAATGGGCATCACCTCAATTACCAATTCCTTGCCACCACAAAAAGAGCAGCTATAAATATTTTTATATATGTAGGTCCTTTTTTTATGATGTCTTTGGGAAAAAGACCCAAAAGTGGTATTGCTGGGTCAAAGGGTATATACAGCTTTATAGCCCTTTGGTCATAGTTCCAAATTGTTCTCCAGAATGGCTGGATCAGTTCACAGCTCCACCAACAATGTGTTAGTATTACAATTTTTCCACAGCTTCTCCAATATTTATTACTTTACATTTTGTCATATTAGCCAATCTGATATGTATCAGGTAGTACCCCAGAGTTGTTTTAATGTGCATCTCTCCAATCAATAGTGATTTAGAGCATGTTTTCATATGGCAATAGATAGCTTGCATTTCTTCATCAGAAAACTGCCTGTTCATATCCTTTGACTGTTTCTCAATTGGGGAATGACTTAGATTCTTATAAATTTGATTTAGTTCCCAACATATTTTAGAAATGAGGCCTTTATCAAAAATACTGGCTATAAAAATTGTTTCCCAGCTTTCTGCCTCCCTTCTAATTTTGGATGCATTGCTTCTGTTTGTACAAAACCTTTTAAATTTAATGTAATCTAAATCATTCATTTTGCCTTTTATAATATTCTCTATCTATTGTTTGGTCATAATTTGTTCTCCTTTACATAAATCTGAGAGGTAACCTATTCTTTCCTTTCCTAATTTACCCATGGTATGACCTTTTATGTCTTAATCATGTACCCATTTTGACCTTATTTTAGTATAAGGTAAAAGATGTTGGTCTATGCCTAGTTTCTGCCATACTATCTTTGAGTTGTTCCAGCAGTTTTTGTCAAATACTGAGTTCCTATCCCAGAAGCTGGAGTCTTTGGGTTGATCAAACAATACATTATTACAATAATTTACAACTGTGTCTCCTGTGCCTAAGCGATTCCATTTATCCACCACTCTATTTTTTTAATTAATAAAGTATTTTATTTTTTTCCTGTTACATGTAAAGATAGTTCTCAACTTTCGTTTTTACAAGCTCTCCAATTTCAGATTTTTTTTCCCTCCCTCTCCCCTCCCCTAGACAACAGGCAATCTGATATATATATATATATATATATATATATATATGTATATATATATATATATACATATATACGTATATATATATGTATATATAAAATAACATTAAACATATTTCTGCATTAGTAATGTTATAAGAGAAAAATCAGAGCAATGACAACAAACCTCAAAATAGATAAACATCAGCACCAAAAACAAAAGAAGTAGTATGGTTCATTCAGCATCTATACTCCACAGTTCTTTTTTTTTTTTTTTGCTGGAGTTGGAGATCCTCTTCCATCATGAGTCCCCTGGAACTCTTCTGTACCATTGCATTGGTGAGAAGAATATAGTCCATCACAGTAGATCAACACACAATGTTTATGATACTATGTACAATGTTCTTCTGGTTCTGCTCATCTCACCCGTCATCATCCCATGCAAGACCCTCCAGGTTTGTCTGAACTCCTCCTGCTCATCCTTTCTTACAGCACAATAGTATTCCATTGTATTCATATACCAAAACTTGTCCAGCCATTAACTAATTGATGGGCATCCCCTCAACTTCCAATTCCTTGGCACCACATAAAGAGCAGCTATAAATATTATTGTACATGTGGGTCCCTTTCCCCTTTCCATGATTTCTTTGGGAAAAAGACCCAAAAGTGGTATTGCTGGGTTAAAGGGTATGCACAGCTTTATCGCCCTTTGGGCATAATTCCAAATTGCTCTCCAGAATGGTTGGATCAGATCACAGCTCTATCAACAATGCATTAGTGATCCCATTTTCACAGCTTCTCCAACATTTATTATTTTCCTTTTTGTCATTTTAGCCAATCTGATAGGTGTCAGTTGGTACCTCAGAGTTGTTTTAATTAGCATCTCTCTAATCATTAGAGATTTAGAGAATTTTTTCATATGGGAATAGATAGCTTTGTATTCTTCAGCAGAAAACTGCCTGTTCATATTCTTTGACAATTTCTCAATTGGGGAATGACTTGGATTCTTATAAATTTGATTTAGTTCCCCATATATTTTAGAAATGAGGCCTTCATCAGAAGTAATGGCCATAAAAATTGTTTCCCAGCTTTCTGCCTCCCTTCTAATTTTGGATGCATTGTTTCTGTTTGTACAAAAATTTTTTAATTTAATGTGATCAAAATCATCCATTTTGCATTTTATAATATATTCTATCTCTTGTTTGGTCATAAACTGTTTTCCTTTCCAAAGATCTGATAGGTAGACTATTCCTTTCTCTCCTAATTTACCTATGGTATCACCTCTTATGTCTAAATCATATATCCATTTTGACCTTATTTTAGTATAAGGTGTAAGATGTTGGTCTATGCCTAATTTCTGCCATACTATCTTCCAGTTTTCCCAGCAGTTTTTGTCAAATACTGAGTTCCTATCCCAGAAGCTGGAGTCTTTGGGTTTATCAAACACTACATTACTAGACTCATTTACTACTGCATTTCCTGATCCTAGCCTATTCCATTGATCCACCACTCTATTTCTTAGCCAGTACCAGATAGTTTTGATGACTGCCGCTTTATAGTAAAGGTCCAGGTTTGGTACCACTAACCCACCTTCCTGTGAATTTTTTATTTCATTATTTCCCTTGATATTCTTGACTTTTTGTTTTTCCAGATGAATTTTGTTATTGTTTTTTCCAGCTCTGTAAAATAATTTTTAGGTAGTCTGATTGGTATGGCACTGAATAAGTAAATTAATTTAGGTAGAAATGTCATTTTTACTATATTAGCTCCGCCTATCCATGAGCAATCGATATCTTTCCAATTATTTAGATCTGATTTGATTTGTGTGAAGAGTGTTCAGTAGTTTTGTTCATAGAGTTCCTGGGTTTGTCTTGGCAAGTAGACTCCCAGGTATTTTATATTATCTACCATTACTTTAAATGGAATTTCTCTATCTCTTGCTGCTGAACTTTGTTGGTCATCTATAGAAATGCTGATGATTTATGTGGATTTATTTTATGTCCTGCTACTTTGCTAAAGTTTTTAATTGTTTCAAGTAATTTTTGAGTTGATTCTCTAGGATTCTTTAAGTACACCATCATATCATCTGCAAAGAGTGATAGTTTTGTTTCGTCATTGCCTATTCTAATTCCTTTAAATCCTTTTTCTTTTCTGATTGCTAAAGCTAACATTTCTAGTACAATATTAAATAATAGAAGTGATAATGGACATCCCTGTTTCACCCCTGATCTTATTGGGAAGGCCTCTAATTTATCTCTATTGCATATAATACTTGCTGATGGTTTTAGGTAGATACTGTTTATTATTCTAAGGAAAGCTCCTCCTATTCCTAAACTCTCTAATGTTTTTATTAGGAATGGGTGCTGTATTTTGTCAAAAGCTTTCTCTGCATCTATTGAGATAATCATATGATTTTGGTTGGTTTTCTTATTGATGTGGTTGATTATGTTAATAGTTTTCCTAATGTTGAACCAGCCCTGCATTCCTGGTATAAATCCCACCTGGTCATAGTGTATTATCCTGGTGATCACTTGCTGTAATCTCCTTGCTAATATCTTATTTAAGATTTTAGCATCAATATTCATTAGGGCAATTGGTCTATAATTTTCTTTCTCGGTTTTGGCTTTGCCTGGTTTTGACATCAAGACCATATTTGTGTCATAAAAGGAATTTGGTAGAACTCCTTCTTCACCTATTTTTCCAAATAATTTGCACAATATTGGAATTAATTGTTCTTTAAATGTTTCGTAAAATTCACCTGTAAACCCATCTGGCCCTGGGGATTTTTTCTTAGGGAGTTCATGGCATGTTCAATTTCTTTTTCTAATATGGGTTTATTTAAGGACTTTATTTCTTCTTCAGTTAACCTGGGCAGTTTGCATTTTTGTAAATATTCATCCATTTCATTTAGATTGTCAAGTTTATTGGCATACAGTTGGGCAAAATAATTCCTAAATACTGATTTAATTTCCACTTCATTGGTGGTAACATCACCCTTTACATTTTTGATACTGGTAATTTGGTTTTCTTCTTTCTTTTTTTTAAATCAAATTAACCAATATTTTATCTATTTTATTGTTTTTTTCATAAAACCAGTTCTTAGTTTTATTGATTAATTCTATAGTTTTTTTGCTTTCAATGTTATTAATTTCTCCTTTAATTTTCAGGATCTCTAGTTTAGTATCCAATTGGGGATTTCTAATTTGTTCTTTTTCTAGCTTTTTAAGTTGCATACCCAATTCACTAATCTCCTCTTTCTCTTTTTTATTCATGTAAGCATTTAGAGCTATAAATTTTCCCCTAAGCACTGCTTTGGCTGCATCCCATAGATTTTGGTATTTTGTCTCATTATTGTCATTCTCTTGGATATAGTTATTGATTGTTTCTATGATTTGTTGTTTGGCCCATTCATTCTTTAGAATGAAATTATTTAGTTTCCAATTGATTTTCATTCTACTTTTCCCTGGCTCTTTCTTACATGTAATTTTTGTTGCATCATGATCTGAGAAGGTTGCATTTACTATTTCTGCCTTTCTACATTTGACTATGATGTTTTTGTGCATGTTTTGTCAATTTTTGAAAATGTGCCATGTACTGCTGAGAAAAAGGTATATTCCTTTCTATCCCCATTCAATTTTCTCCAGACATCTATCATGTCTAACTTTTGTAGTAACCTATTCACCTCTTTTACTTCTGTCTTATTTATTTTTTGGCTAGATTTATCTAATTCTGAGAGGGGGAGATTCAGATCTCCCACTAGTATAATATTACTGTCTAATTCCTCTTGTAACTAATTTAAGTTCTCCTCTAAGAACTTGGATGCTATACCACTTGGCACATACATATTTAATATTGATATTACTTCATTATCTATAGTACCTTTAAGCAAGATGTAATTTCCTTCCTTATCTCTTTTAATGAGATCTATTTTTGCCTGCACTTTGTCTGAGATAAGGATTGCTACCCCTGCCTTTTTTACTTTAGGTGAAGCATAATATATTCTGCTCCAGCCTTTTACCTTTATTCTGTGTGTATTTCTCTGGTTCAAATGTGTTTCTTTTCAACAGCATATTGTAGGATTCTGGTTTTTAATCCACTCTGCAATTGAAATAAACATATGATTTTGGTTAGTTTTGTTATTGATGTGGTTGATTATGTTTGTAGTTTTCCTAATGTTGAACCAGCCCTGCATTCCTGATATAAATCCCACCTGGTCATAGTGTATTATCCTGATGATCACTTGCTATAATCTCTTTGCTAATTTTATTTAAGATTTTTGCATCAACATTCATTAGAGAAATTGTTCTGCAATTTTCTTTCTATGTTTTGGCTCTGCCTGGTTTTGGAATCAATACCATATTTGTTTCATAAAAGAAATTTGGTAGAACTCCTTTTCACCTATTTTCCCAAATAATTTGTATAGTATTGGAATTAATTGTTCTTTAAATGTTTGGTAGAATTCACCTGTAAACCCATCTGGCACTGGGGATTTTTTCTTAGGAAGTTCATTAATGGCTTGTTCAATTTCTTTTTCTAATATGGGCTTATATAATAATTTTATTTTTATGCTTCAGTTAACCTGACAATTTGTATTTTTGTAAATATTTAACCATTTTATTTAGAGTGTAAAATTTATTGGCATTCAGGTGGGCAAAATTGTTCCTAATTATTGCTTTAACTTCCCCTTCATTGGTGGTGAAATCACCCCTTTCATTTTTGATACTGGTAATTTGGTTATCTTCTTCCTTTTTTTAGCCAAATTAAACAATGGTTTATCTATTTTATTGCGTTTTTTTTTCATAAAATCAGCTCTTAGTTTTATTGACTGATTTTGTAATTTTCTTGCTTTCAATTTTATTATTTTCTCTTTTGATTTTCAGGATTTCTAATTTACTATTTAATTGGGAATTTATAATGTGTTCTCTTTCTAGTTTTTTTTAGTTGAATGTCCCAATTCATTGATCTCCTCTTTCTCATTTTTATTCATGAAAGCATTTTGAGATATAAAGTTTCCTCTAAGAACTGCTTTTGCTGCAGCTCATAGGTTTTGGTGTATTCTGTAATTATTTTACTTCTCTTAGATGAAGTTATTGATTGTTTCTATGATTTGTTGTTTGACCCACTCATTCTTTAGAATGTGATCATTTAGTTTCCAATTATTTTTCAGTCTACCTTTCCATGACTCTTTATTACATTAAATTTTTATTGCATCATTATCTGAGAAGGATGCATTTACTATTGCTGCCTTTCTACATTTGACTATGAGGTTTTTGTGCCCTAATACATAGTCAATTTTTTTAATATATGCCATGTACCACGGAGAAAAAGGTATGTTCCTTTTGATCTCCATTCAATTGTCTCCAGATATCTATCATATCTAACTTTTCTAACATTTTATTCACCTCATTAACTTCTTTCTTATTTATTTTGTGACTAGATTTATCTAATTCTTAGAGGGGAAGACTCAGATCCCCACTAGTATAGGTTTGGTATTTATTTATTCTTGTGACTCATTTAACTTCTCCTCTATGAATTTGGATGCTATACCACTTGGTACATACATGTTTAGTATTGACATTACTGCATTCTCTCTCATAACTTTTAGCAAGATGTAGTTTTCTTGCGTGTCTTTTAATTAGATCTATTTTTGCCTTTGCTTTCTCTGAAATATGGATTTCTGCCCCTGCCTTTTTGCCTTCAGCTGAAGCATAATATATTCTGCTCCAACCTCTGTGTGTATCTCTCTGCTTCAAATGTGTTTCTTGTAAACAGCAAATTATACGATTCTGTTTTTTAATCCACTCTGCTATTTGCTTCCATTTTATGGCAGAATTCATCCCATTCACATTCACAGTTATTATTACTATTTCGACCATACTATTTACCCCCTTTGCATTTCTCCCCCTTCATTCACCCTATTCCTCCTCACCAACATTTTGCTTCTTACCCCTTCCTCCCCCAATCTGCCATCCCTTTTATCATCCCCTTCCCTTTTCTTTATGCTTTTCTCTCCTGCTTCTGACCTCCCTTCTATCAGTGCCCCCCTTTCCCTTTTTTCTTTTACTTCCCTAAAGAATATGCTAAATTTTGTTATCCAAATGTATATATATATATATATATATATATATATATATATATATATATATATATATATATATATATATATATATATATATATATATATATATATATATATATATATATATATATATATATATATATATATATATATATATATATATATATATATATATATATATATATATATATATATATATATATATATATATATATGTTATTCCTCCTTTGAACCAAATCTGATGAGAGTAACGTTGAAACAATACAAACCCATCCCTTCTTTCCCTCAATTGTAATAGGCTTTTTGTACCTCTTCACATGATGTAAGTAACCCCATTATTCTTCTTCCCCAAAACTCCTTTTTCAACCCTTAATTTTCTTTATATCATCATATCAAAGACAATTTATATTTATACCCTCTATGTATACTTCTTCTTTCTGCTCAAATAGAGATATAGTTCTCAAGAGTTATAAGTATTATCTTCCGATGTAGGGATGTAAACAGTTTAACCTTATTGAATAACCTTTTTTCCCCTGTTTACCTTTTTAAATTTCCCTTGAGTCGTATATGTTATGATTGAATTTTCTGTTCAGTTCTGGTCTTTTCATCATGAAACCTTGAAAATCCCCTATTTAATTAAATGTCCGTTTTTTCCTCTGAAAGAGAACGATCAGTTTTGCTCAGTGCTTGTTTATTGGTTGCAATCCAAGCTCCTTTGCCTTCTGGAATATCATATTCTTTTTTTTCTTTTTTTTTTTTTTTTTTGCAGGCAATGGGGGTTAAGTGACTTGCCCAGGGTCACACAGCTAGTAAGTGTCAGGTGTCTGAGGCCGGATTTGAACTCAGGTACTCCTGAATCCAGGGCCGGTGCTTTAACCACTGCGCCATCTAGCTGCCCCCTGGAATACCATATTCTAAGCCTTGTGATCCTTTAATGTTGAAGCTGCCAGGCCCTGTGCAATCCTGTCTGTTGCTCCATGATATTTTAATTGCTTCTCTTTTTCACTACTTGGAGTACTTTCTCCTTCATTTGATATTTCTGGAATGTGGCTACAATATTCCTTGGAGTTTTCCTTTTGGGGTCTCTTTCAGGAGTTGATTGGTGGATTCATAAATGACTATTTTAGCCCCTGATTTTATAATATCAGGGCAGTTCTCCTTAATAATTTCCTGGAATATGGTGTCTAGACTCTTTTTCTGGTCATGGCTTTCAGGCAGTCCAACAATTCTCAAATTGTCTTTCCTGGATCTATTTTCCAAGTCAGTCATATTTCCAATGAGGTATTTCACAAGTTCTTCTATTTTTTCATTCTTTTAATTCTGTTTAACTGATTCCTGCTGACAGCTTCCATTTGTCCAATTTGAGTTTTTAAGGCATTGTTTTCTTCGGTAGGCTTTTGCACCTCCTTTTCCATTTGGCCAAATGTAGTTTTTAAGGAATTTTTTCCTTCAGTCTATCTCTGTGCTTCCTTTTCTAAACTCCTGATTCTTTTTTTCACAATTTTCTTGTGTTTCTTTCATTTCTCTCCAAATTTTTTCTTCTGCATTTGCCAATTGATTTTTTAAATCCTTTTTGCACTCTTCCAAGATGGCTTTTTGGTCTTGAGACCAATTCATCTTCCCTCTTGAGGCTTCACATGTAGGCAATTTAATATTTTTGTCCTCCTTTGAGTTTGTATTTAGCTCTTCCCTGTCAACACAGAAGCTCTCAATGAGGGCTCTCAAGAGCCCTCTTCTGTTTCTTTTTCATATTGCATCTTTTATTTTTAAAGTTGAGGTCTGTTCCTGGGGCACCAGGATCACTGTTTCAAGCTTCTTGTCCTGGGTATAGGGGTTGTATCACTGGCTTTCTAATCAGAGGCCTCTATAGCTTGTGGATTCTTCAACACCCTGGGCTTGCTCCCTGTACTTGCTCCAAGTGTTGGGATGTCCAGGCCCAGTCACGCCTGACCTGTGGGTGACTTTCCAGCTCTCAGCCTTCCCTCTCAGCTGGTGGTGGCATATCTCATAACTGGCATGCTGCACCACCAGCTTGCAGAGCCAAGATCAAGGGGTCTCAGTTGCTCTGCTGTGGCCAAGAGCTACTTCCTGAATTGCCCAGACCTTCTCCATGCTGTGCTGCTCTAAGCTGTGCTTGCTCCCCTTTTCCCTGAATGAGACTGACCTTTCCTAAAGTCTTCTAAATTATCTCAAGTTGGAAGATTGTGTCTCTCTTTCTTTTTGTATGTTTTGCAGTTTCAGATTCTGTTTAGAGGCTTGATTTAATGTTGTTTTTGAGGGAAACTTGGGAGAGGTCAGGCATCTTCCTGACTTTTCTCTGCCATCTTGGCTCTACCTCCCTCATCTCCTTATTTCAAAGATAGCCTTATTTCAATAACTACTTTTCAAATTATTAACTCATTTGTTCTCACTTCCTTAATACCATATATTTTTCTTTTGAAATGTAACAGTATGTTATGCTTTCTTTCATTTCTACATTGTTTGACAATAATGTACCTGGTAATACTTTGATTTTTCAATGACCCCAAGCAAAGGGAGAATTTAAACAATATAACCTTTTCTATCACTAAAGGCATATGAGTTTTAGTTAAACTAGAAAGGCAATATGGTACAATAGGAAAGTCTGATGAATTTAGAGTCAAGGGAATTAAAAATCAGAATACATCCTTTCTACTGCTTATTCCATATCATTTTGGTTAAGTCACTTCAATTTTCAAATTTTCCTAGTATATAAAATGAGCAGGTTGTACTGGATGATCTCTATCTATTCTCATCTTTAAGTGTTAGATCCTACTATTTCTACCTGAACAGCTTTTTCTTGATAAATGAAGCATGAGCTATGTGCCCAGAGTATTTTTTTTTTAATTATGGAAGTTTTTTTTCCTCAACCACAGTCTTTTGTTGTGAGTTAAAACTGAATATTATTATTTTATTTTTGCTGGTGTCCTGTGAATTTCATCATTTTGATCTCTATTTCCATCCAGTTTTGAATGATTTCCTGAAACATGATATACGGCCTTAAAGAAAGACAAGAATTTTAGATCATCTCTGCACAGATTATCTTTAAAGTTAGTTTTCATGTCTTGTTGAGGCCTCAAACATATATTGTCTTGAAACCTTTTGGTTTTTAAAATTGATTTTGTTCCCAATTCTGCACTTTTGTGTTACAAATCTATCATTCTATTTTTCAGAAAATGAAGTCTATTGTATGAATTATCTCTTAATTTTAAATTTATTATACACTTTTTTCTTTGAGAGTTCTAATATCTGTCAAAATTTCCATATTTATGATTTCTTTTAATTAAACCATTAGAGAAATTCTTCATATTGTTTGAAAATTATTTCAATGTGTTTTGTAATAATAGTTGTAGAACTTTACCTTTTACTGGGGTCATGTATTCATTATCAAATACCTCAGCACTGTTGAGCTCTTTACCCCACTCTTCATATCAGGAGATGAATTTGTGACATTCTACTCAATGATGGGTAGGAAAGTTGGCTCAATTACTGAAAAGCAGACAATATGAAATTACTCCTATAGCCATGTTGAGCTTGAGGTCAAAAGCACAGAATGAGAACAATGTGTTGAGCTTTGACAGTAGCAAAATACCATCAATATCTGTTTCTATGTTTTATTCTTCTGTAGAAATTACCTTGTGGAAAGATAGTCTCTTTATCCATATTTTGTTTTTGTCATACTAATTACTTTACTTTGTGCATTTTTTTTCTGTTTTAAAGGTCAATTTCTTATTCAGCCAAAAGTTTCCCATCTACTTTTCATGGCAGACTGTATCATCTTCTATCTCTGTGTGCTAAAAAAGTAGTCCTTCATTCTGGAATGCATTCCCTTCTCACTTTTGATTCTCAGAATCATTGCATTCTTTAAAGGCTTAGCTCATGTGCCACTTCATTCAAATTCTCTTTCCTGATTTTTCCATTCCCAATCCAACCCAGATACAGGGAGGCAGCCTCAGGAATTTCTCTTTGACACACAACCAGATAACTTTATTAGCATGTCTAGTGTTTAAATACATTTCTATGAGTGCTACTAATAATCCTCACTCCACTCCAACATGTTTTTCTTTTCCTACCCTCTACAAGTCAGCTTCAGATAACCATGGTAATAGCCAGTGTAGAACAGGGATCTCTACGTTCATTGAAAAATTAAATGCAATGTTGTGGGAGAACCAGGAAGCAGATGGACACATTATCTACTGGCATAAATGAGTACTGTTTTAAGTGAGAACAAGCAAGCCAACTTAAGTCCTCTGTCCTCTACAAAAACAGTCCTGGAGATCCTTTTTGCTTAAGGATTTGTAGGTTACTAGAAGGAAGATTCCTTCTCAGAAAGATCTCCTTGTATTTAAGTATAAAACCTTATTATATGGTGAAATTTAATCCAAATATTTATTTCACTCAGTCTCCATACACTTATATCATTGACCTATGATATAATTATAACAGGCCATGGAGAACACTCAGTGAGAACTATAATGCCATGTTAAGGAGGGGAATTTTTTTTTCCTTTTCATGGGTTATTCTCTTCATCTTTTATTGATCACTTTTTTTTGGTGGGTCAATGAGGGTTAAGTGAATTTCCCAGGGTCACATAGCTAGTAAGTGTCAAGTGTTTGAGGCCAGATTTGAACTCAGGTCCTCATCAATCCAGGGCCATTGCTTTATCCACTGTGCCCTGTAGCTTCCCCTGCTCATTTTTTTTTCTATTTTCTGCCTGCTCTTTGGGGGTGAAGAAACTTTTGTTTGGTAGCTGGCTAGGGGTAGATGATCTATATATTTACCTTTTTTTTATTCTGAATAAAAGTGTCAATCAGGATCTCAAAAGGAAACTTCTCTATGCTCTATGGAATAAATATCTTCCTAATGTATTTTTCTTTAGTGAAAACAGTTTCAAGGTGTAGAGAGTTCCATAGAAATTCAATCACATTAAACTGGCTTAAAATTTCCCTTATGTCAATGAGTCCAACAGACTTTGAATATCATTATCAAAAAACCAGTCACAAGGAGGCTACTACTTCCTGCCTAGAGGCTGCTAGTGTTTTGTATATTGTAGCTACTTTTCTTGGAGGAAACACAGCTCTTACAATGCTATTTTTCCAGTTTCCCAATGATTTCAGACACATCTCCCATTCCCTGGATGCCTACTTTATTGATTTCATGAGACTATGGTTCACGTAAGTGAAGCTTCCATAAAGCAATGTGTCCATGCAAGATGTTGCAGCCCACAGGATATACTAGAATGGCCAACTACTGGTTTCCCCATCCAACAGAAGGCCAGAATCTTCCCTTTGAAAATGGGCAGTTGCAACATATTATACATATCGTAGGCCCTGACACATATTTTTTGCCTTATGCCTATGAGTCTGACCTCAACGTTGTATAATTATTAACTGACACCACACTTATTAGTGGATGGTACTTGGTGAGATATAATAACTAATAATAATAGCTTACATTTATATAACACTTTAAAATGTTCCAGATACCAATCAAAACACTTTACAATTATCTCATTTGATCCTAACAACAAACTTGGGAAGTAAATTTATTATAATCCCCATTTTATAGATGAAGCAACTGAACTATAGGGTACATAATCGCTGAAGTCCTCATACATGCCTATGCAAACATAGCCACAGTTCCTATCCTTGACTAGACTACTTAAAGCCCCAACTCTTTTGATTTTTACTTACCCTCTAAGCACTTATATCTCTCTCACATCTGGAGGGTGCACAAGTACTGAATCATTTACTTCTATTTATTAGGTCTGAGGTGCTAGGATAGGAATGAACTAGAAATACCCATTAAAGTTGACCTCTCTGATAATAAAGGATTATACTGGACCATGGCAGGGAGTATAACATGGCTACTTCCACATAACCCCACCTACAATAATTCTTTTCTCTTATATTTCCACTTAATATTTTCTCCCTCTTTAGTTTGCCTTGTATAATAATTATTTTTGTACATACAATTGTTCATCATTCATTTTTGAAGATGAGCAAAGATATCATGGGGTAATGATCACCATGACCATCATAGCACTTTATATTTTCTAGATATTTAACAAATGCTCATGGGATTGATTATGAACATAGTTAACATATTCTTGACAAAATCAGGATACACGCAAAAATGTTATATGTATACACATATATGTATTATACATATATGTGCTTATCCATACACATATTCACAATACATACACATGTGTGTGAGTATGAATGAAGCACATAGACCTGAAATTGTGTTAAAAAACTCAATTTTGAAAGTATAGGATGAGAGAGGCATGTTTAAACATTTATGATATTTTAGTTTATTATATTTTAGTGGACTGTGAAATGATAAGTGACAAATTATCATCTTTCTTAGACTATATTAAGGGAATTATACCCCAGTGTTAGAATAAGTATAAGTAAAACCTGAGTTCAAATCCAGCCTTAGACTGTATGAGCAAATCATTTAATCTCTCTCAACCTCAGTTTCCTCATATACAAAATAGAGATCATTTTAGCACATATGTTCTAGGATTGTTGTGAGGATACAATGAAATTACATTTGGGAAGAACTTTGCAAATTTATAATACTTTTGCCATTCTAATGAGTAGAATTATTGTTGGCCCAAAATAAATTTGAGGAACAATTTAGCTTCAATACTAAGAGGCTATTTAAAATATAACTCTTAGGATTTTAGGTGAAGTATCAATGGGACCATGAAATAATTAATGGTAAATAAGTAAATAATAATAAGCCTAAAGGATAATATTGCTTAAACATTTATTCAGAAAAATTAAGAATATTTCCATTCAAGATGAAGCTGGTTGAACAATTTAAAAAGTCATAAAGGCCCAGTATTTTATAAAGTTAATCAACCAACTTCACATTGATGATTCATTAGGGTCCAGTGAATTAGTGGTAAAATTAAATAACTATAGTCCAGAAGCTCTAATGTAGAATTATGTGTGTTAGGATGGTGTTAACAAGTTGGCAGAGAATTTTATTTTTGGAAGACATACCTAATTCCATCTCCATCCTTAAGAAAGCCTCTGGAATGAAGTTTGGCTATGTTAACTACAAAAGATTAATTTGAGGGTTTTTTTTTAATTTTTAAA
Source organism: Dromiciops gliroides (assembly GCF_019393635.1). Classification (NCBI taxonomy): domain Eukaryota; kingdom Metazoa; phylum Chordata; class Mammalia; order Microbiotheria; family Microbiotheriidae; genus Dromiciops; species Dromiciops gliroides. Next base: position 213,381,182 of record NC_057861.1, read on the forward strand.
TTTTATTTGCTGGATAAATACATTAAAATTCTAATGCCTCCTTCATTTCCTGATTTGGAAATCATGCTTTAGAATACATGGTCTAAAAGATTTGTCCCTTTCAGACCTAAAACATTTTTGATTCTATGATTATACAACATTGTCACATTATGCTTGGTTCATAAATACCAAGCACTCATATATCAAAAAGCTCTGTTGTGTAATGTCCTATTAAAGGAATGGAACTACATCTGCATATGTGAGGGAGCCTACAATTTTAACTTTCATTCAATGTCAATTTAATTTAAATATCCTTCCCATGCCCAGTTTATGGCTTGTACAAATTATACCATTGATGTATTGGCCAGCATAATGGTAATATTGTGTCATTATTCCCTAAAGTCAATCATATTTCTTGATCACACAGAGTTAGGAAGGTCACATTGAATATATGTATTTACATGACTGAAATATTTTAGAGAACCACAATTGTAATGTTCTTGTCATGAAGAATAGATATTAAGGCTCCTTATACATACTTTATACTTAGGTCCTGATTTGGCTTTTCCTAAATTAATATAAAATGTAAATGTACACAAGTCATTTTATAAATTGAAATTTGCTTTTTGTTCACAACTACAGAGAAAGACAATTATCTGGAAAGAAGGGAATTTTTAGTTTCTGTACCTTGACCTTAATTTTACTCAGCACAGAGGCAAAAAGTTCTGAGCATGTTTAAAAAATTGAAAGTAGTTGTATTTGATGTGAAAATGTTTACATGGGATATTGGAGGGATAAATGGAATCTGAAGACTGTCTTGCATGTTTTCTTTTCTCTATGACCTTACAAACATTATTGCCTCTGGCTCAGGAATCTCAGCTAGTCAATAAACATTTATTAAGTACCTAATATGTGTCAGGTACTGTACTAAGTAATAAGATTATTTTTTAAAAGGGGGCAAAAACAATTCTTGCTTTCAAGGAAGTAACTATCTGGAGGGAGACAGATTCCAAACAACTAAGTGCAAACAAGATTAATACAGGATTAATTAGAAATAATCAACAAAAGAAAGGTACTAGAATTATGAGGTAGAGCGCATGGCTTCCTGTAGAAAGAGGAACTTTAGCTGGAATGTGGAAACCAAGAGTCAGGGATGAGAGCATTCCATGCATGAAGATCAACATGGTAAATATATATTTGTGTGTGTGTTTATGTATGTATGTATGTATGTATATATCCATAGACAAGAAATTAAATGGATTGTTTGAGCAACAACAAGGGGGAAATGTAAGTGGATTGAAGAATATGTGGAGAGGTGTAGGGTATAAGAAAACTGAAAAGTACAGGCTGGTTCTGTCATAATTTTTAAATATTCAACTCATGGAGATGAATTTATGCAGGAACCTTTAAAAAAATCTTCCTGTGAAGAGAAAAAAATCAAAATGAAAATTGCATAGCCTTGCCTTTTCTCCATTATCATATTATGATTATGCTATCCCCAATGAATATTAAGCATTTTCATGCATTTCCCACATTTGTTCCACAGAATTGTTTTTGTTTTGTTAGAATTTCATTGTTACCATAATTCTTTCTGTTCAGAGGATTTGAGACTATGGAATCTTAGTTATATTTTCTTTAAAGTGTTTGAAATTGAGGGTGAATGCCATATTAGACCTGACTTTCTTGTCCTCTAATATGAATTCTAAGATGTAGGGATCGTTTTCTCCCAATAGTAACATAATTTTATCCTAGGGAGTAATCTGTAAACTTCGGTCAGAATTGAGTCCTTAAAAATCAATTATCCTCATTTGTTCTCTTGAAGAATCAATATTATCTTTAACTCAAAAATGCACCAGCATTTCTGATTTTGGTGGTGATAATGGAATGGAAATGATTAATTCAGAAGTTGAGTATTAGCAATTGGAGTAAGGGAAGAGGTGAGGTAGAATTTTTTTTTTAAATCACATAGTTTAAAACTTAATAACAAGGAGAATGATGATACCAGTGAAAGGGAAGTAGTTCCTTCCCTTCCCAAACTCAATTGATGTTGCAATAAAACACCTAGAATATTATCACAAAGTTTAAGTGAGAGAATTTTCCTACAATACCACATATGAATAAATTTCTTAATCAACCTCAAAGTATCATGTATGCTTGAGGATAGTGTGAATGTTATTGATATCAGAGGATACATTCAGTAGTTGTTTGAGAGAATCAGCCATGCTCCTTGGGTAATACATACACACACATGCACATCACATGCATGCACACATATATAAATAAATACATTTATTCTGTATACTCTATATATGCACACTACATAAATGCATAATTGTGCATATTTACAAATGTACTAATATGTATACCTTCATGTGTTTATTTATGTATACATACATACACACATATGCGTTAATGGATTCAGAAGTATTACAGTAAAGGGGAACTTCACAAGTATGCTACAAAAAGAAAAAATAATTTCAGACCCTATAATACCAGGAAATATGAGTTTCCTTTCCAAACATGAATCCTACATGTATTTCACTCCAATTTTACTCTAAGATTGAACCTACTCTTCCCATGTATGATTTGTGTTTTTGTCGGATAGAATGCCAAATAATTTGGAGGGTTATGGCATCTTTGTGCTTTTCTTGCCAACTGCCCTACTTTAAAAAATCATGATAATAAAATTTGACAGAGATTAAATGAACCAATATTGATCTAGGTGTGATCTACAAATTACTCAGTGAAAGAAGATAGAGATTTCATGATATATAGGCCATGATAGAGATTTCAGAAGGCAAAAAAATAATAATAATTCTGAGAACAAAAATTTATGGAATACATTTTATTTATGTAGTAGGCAAGAGGAGAAAAAGAGTCATTTTATGACTTAAAGAAAAACCAAAGGGAAGAGAGCAGAATCCTGAGAAAAAACTATTTCATCAAAGAAAGGCAAGGCAAAGAGACTTCTTTAGAAATCTGGCATAGTTCTGTAATATTCTTTCATTCTTATTTTGTGTGTATTTTTGTACTACAATATAACTGCATCATTATTCTAAGAAAAATATAATTTGGATGACTAAATGTGATTCTAAAGAATCAGATATTAGAATATAAAATAAAATACAAATGACCTTTGCATTTTCTTCTGTAATAGGTTACCTCTATGTTCCATTTTTTTCAATGTACCATTAGCATTATAGGGTCATTCATGCATGTAGCATTGAGTATTGATAATGTAGCTTACGCTTGTGTCTAATCAATGAGGTATAATAATCTATATAAAATGTATAGAGGCAATTTATATAGTAAAATGTATTTTATGCTACTATATTATGAACTAAAGTTGTATATTACTGGACATTTTTCTTTGGGAAATTTGAGTAATGTATTACTCAACTTATAAAAAGCAGAAAAAATATAATTTAAAATATCAATTAATATTCAATCTCTAATGTAGTTAACATGATTTTACACATATGGAGTAGTACAATTATCTTCTTAGAGAACTTGGCTATATTAAAATGTTAGTCTCAAATTCATAAATCCATTCATCTCCACATAGCAAAATGTGCTATGTGGTAAAAATATAAAATTTTATGGGATAACTGAGCAGCAGGCAATGTGATTTTACATACGTGTATAACATAAACCAAAATTACTGATTCATTTATAAAATTTGAAACTGATATGAAAAGTTTTGGCCACAAAATCTAGTCTTTCTTTACCATTAAGTAAGTGCTAATTCAAGGTGAGAGACAATGATACCTAAACGAATATGAGACTTTCTTACTTTTTCTCTTTCTTTCTTTCTTTCTTTCTTTCTTTCTTTCTTTCTTTCTTTCTTTCTTCCTTCCTTCCTTCCTTCCTTCCTTCCTTCCTTCCTTCCTTCCTTCCTTCCTTCCTTCCTTCCTTCCTTCCTTTCTTTCTTTCTTTCTTTCTTTCTTTCTTTCTTTCTTTCTTTCTTTCTTTCTTTCTTTTTCTTTTCTGTTTTGGCAGGGTAATGAGGGTTAAGTGACTTGCCCTGGGTTACACAGCTAGTAAGTGTCAAGTGTCTGAAACCTAATTTGAACTCAGGTCCTCCTGAATCCAGGGCTGGTGCTTTATCCACTGAGCCACCTAGCTGCCCTTAAACATGATACTTTCAAAGAATTACGTCAGTGCTCTTCATTTTCATGGCTTAGTAAATGTATTTCTTATATTTGTATGCAAAAGGGCAGAATTGGTTCATGAACATGAAAGCAGATCTTGTGATCATTATCTAAGCAAATGTTCTATTATTTATGAATTCATAGACTGACAGTAGGGTTGAGATGATAAAGAATAATGTGTGGACAATACAGAATTGAAAGATAAATCAACTAGATAGTATAATACTAGAAGAAGGTAGTACACATTTGTAAGATTAATGATTGTATGGTTAGTAGAATATAGGGATTATTACATTCTAGGGGCAAGTATTGAAAATTTCATAGTTGCTTTTCATTGTCCTACCTAAAGGAAGCATTTTCCCCCCAAGGGAACATATTTCCCAATAGCTTTCTAATGTTAGAAGTACCTAGTATGGCACAGATCTTTGCAGTAATGCCATACTTTTTAGAAGTAGAAAAAAATAAGATAAACTTAAAGTCCTGATTCCATAACATTATCATCAAAGATTTGAAGAATCAACTTGTGGAAAAGTGATTCAATTGGTTTTCCTTGGCCCTTGAGAGTCAGACATAGGAACACTGAATAGAAGTGGTGAAGGGATTAATTGTACATGATATGGGGGGAAATCATATTTAAGGCTACATAAAAGTGCAACAACCTATCCTTGAAGGTATATTGGTTCTCCTCTGACAAAAAAACTTCAAGCACACGTTGGAGGAATGAATTAAGTGAACAAAACTTTAGTAAGCACCAACCATGTGCCAGGCAATCTGCTAAATGATATGAACATAAAGGAAAAAAAAAAAGAACAGTACTTGCCCTGCATAAGCTTAACATTCTAATAAAGAAGACATGCCTCCAACCCTGTATGATCAAGATATATTCTTCATTAATTGAATTAATTGCTGAATATGATGTCTAGAGGATTCTCATTAAGGTTCAATTCTAAGATTGTGTAAAGTGCATGGCAAACCTACTCTACTACTGTTCTGGATTTGGTAATTAATGATGGCTAGGGCTAATGCAAATTTGCAAAATTGTTAGGTCACAAAAATGTGTATTTATCAAATATCCATTATTTTCTTTTAATCTTCTTTCCCATCTTGCATGGGACATGTCTTCCTGATAAAGTCCATGCACTCAGTGCCACTGTCATAAAACTTTTGTGTCTTTCAGTGTAGTTGCATTTAAGAGCTTCATTAGGATTATCATGCCTTAAAGTCTTAATCTTTCTGAGGTACTCAAATTGAATAGAGCACTCAGGGGGAGTATAGCACCTTTCAAATACAATGGAATCCATTATTATGTTGGTATTTTGAGTCAGTGATAGATAGCAATATGAATATTTTCTGCATAAAATTCTTCTCCAACCCTATGGAACCATACTACAAACATGGCCACTTATTGTGTTGTTTACTAAAACAGGTCCTACTTCTGGGTTATTTTATATATTGAACATTCAATTACTAAAAAAAGAATATTTGAAGTCATCTTGAGTTCAATTTATATAAGTATTGTTTAGTCATGTTGTCATTTGACTCTGACAGTGTAAAGAAAGTGGCATAAATTAGGGGGTGCTTTTTGTCCTTTGTCTCTCTAGGTTTTAGCATAGAACTTGGAATGTAGTGATTGTTTTATATACACTTTTTGACTACTAATTTTTTTTTTTGGTAGGTGACATGATTAAGAAGATGTACCAATGCACATTATAAATTTCTATCTATTAACTTTGGTTTAGTAAGCGATTTTTCTTTTTATAATTTCTCTAATGTTTTACTCATTAAGTACTGATTAATGCTACTTCTCTCATACTAAATATATATTGCACAATTTAAAACTTTAATATAGTTTATACATCAAAATTACATCTTAATGAACATTTTACTGTAGTGTGTGCTTTATTATGCAAAGATTCCTTGAATTTTATCTCAGATTATTTTTTTTCAACTGAAGAAAAAATAGTATTATTTTCTAGGAAAACACAAAAATAAATTGAATATACATAGAGTAAAGATCAGGAATATCAAGAGAATTAATAAAAAAATGTAACTTCTTTTTGGCCTAACCACATCAGATCTAAAACTATATTATAAAGCAGCAATCATGAAATTATTTGGTACTGGCTAAGAAATACAGTTGATGGACCATTGGAATAGATTCAGCAAACAAGACACAGGAGTGAATTGGCTATAGTAATTTGCTTTTTGATATATATATATATATATATATATTGCTTTCTTCATAGATCTAACATTGCTAACTTTTAGAAGGATTTTTTTATTAGGTATAATATAATTATTAGGTATATATATATATATATTGTTTTCTTCATAGATTCTTCATATATATATATATATTGCTTTCTTCATAGATCTAACAAGTAAACTCTTCCTTCCTCTCCTAATATGCTTTTGCTATCACCTTTTTTGTGTAAATTATGTACCGATTTAGACCATATCTTGGTATACAACATGAGATAGTGGTCTATGACTAGTTTCTGCCATACTATTTTCCAGTTTTCTCAGAAGTTGTGGTCAAATAATGAGTACTTATCTCAGATACTAGACTCTTTGCATTTATCAAAAAGCAGAAAGCTGGGAAACAATTTTTATGGCCAATACTTCTGATAAAGGTCTCATTTCTAAAATATATTGGGAACTAAATCAAATTTATAGGAATCCAAGTCATTCCCCAATTGAGAAATGGTAAAAGGATATGAACAGACAGTTTTCTGATGAAGAAATCAAAGCTATTTATTGCCATATGAAAAAATGCTCTAAATCACTATTGATTAGAGAGATGCTAATTAAAACAACTCTGAGGTACCACCTGACACCTTTCAGATTGGCTAATATGACAAAAAAGGAAAATAATAATTGTTGAAGAAGCTGTGGAAAAATTGGAACACTAATGCATTGTTGGTGGAGCTGTGACCTGATCCAACCATTCTGGAGAGCAATTTGGAATTATGCCCAAAGTGCTATAAAGCTGTGCATACCCTTTGACCCAGCAATATCACTTTTGGGTCTTTTTCCCAAAGAGATCATAAAAAAGGGTAAAGGACCCACATTTACAAAAATATTTACAGCTCCTATTTTTGTGATGGCAAGTAATTGGAAATTGAGGGGATGTCCACCAATTGTGGAATGTCTGAACAAGTTGTGGAATATGAATGTAATGGAATTCTATTGTGCTGTAAAAAATGATGAGACAGTAGATTTCAGAGAAACCTGGAAGGATTTGCATGAACTGATGATGAGTGAGATGACCAGAACCAGAAGGATATTATACATAGTATCATCAACATTATATGTTGATCAACTGTGATAGGCTAGATTCTTCTCACCAATCCAATGGTACAAGAAAGTTCCAAAGGACTCATGATAGAAAAGGCTCTCCAAATCCAGAAAAAAAGGAACTGTGGAATATGGATGCTGATTGGACCATACTATTTCTTTTGTTTTTGTGGCTGTTTGTTTTCTGTTTTGAGGTTTTTCCTTTTTGCTCTGATTCTGCTCTTATAACATGCCTAATACAGAAATATGTTTAATGTTATTAGTTATATATAACCTATATCAGATTACCTGCTGTCTACGGGAGGGAGGGAGAGAGGGGAGGGAGAGAGAAAAATTTGAAAACTTTTTCTACAGTTGAAAACTATTTCTACATGTAACTGGAAAACAACAAAATACTTTTTTTTTAAATGTATGGAGGGAGTTGTTTTATTTTATCTGGTCCTTAAGAATGTCCTTAACTGCCATCCTGTTTCTAGCTTCTTTTAAGATGTATTTGTCAGTAACACTAAGCCTGTAGCTTTTCTGTCAAGCAGCTGGTAATGCACAGTATAATATATAAATGAATGGAGCAGTTCACTTAGATATTTGGGAAAGAGCTGGTATTACGAGAATCATCTGGCATGATACAGTGCATGATACTTTTCAGTTTTATTATTTCATTGATAGAATACTTTTGTTTCTTTTTCATCTTAATCTTTTCCTTACAAAGGAAAGCCATCTATCATGCAAAGGTAAAGAAATTCAAATATTGATCATAACTTAATGAACATAATAATGTCTTCAGTTATTTCTGTGATTTTTTGTATTTTTAATGATGAAATATTTCAAGAGAATAAAGCAACACCAGATAAAGATACATTCATTAAAAGAGTTGAAAACACCTGTATGAAGATTTATTTTTCTTTCAAATTTCTAGAAGGAGGACTTTATTAAGAGAAAGGTTTCACAATGATTCATGAATAGAATTTAAGACACTTCTTTTATAAGAAGAGCTCTATAAACTCAGGGAAATTATAGTCCTACATCTTAATTTTTTAATTTGCCTTTATTCATGTACTATACACACACAAGAGCACAGTTATACTTTGGGTTTTTCATTATAAATCAGAAAAAACAAAGAAAAGAAATGTTATATGAGACATCTCTTTATATTATGCCTTTCTACACATGCTGTTAGGCTTAACAGATTTTTAAAAAAATGTATAGGTTCAACTTGATTATGATTCATCTTTTTGGAGAAGCGTTATAATATTTGGGAGCTTGAAACAATCAGCTCACTGTTATCTGCAAACTGAGACTTCAGAGAGGCCCTCACTATCTGCAGGGAATATTTTCATTTAGATCTTGTATAAGATGTCCTCCCTACCAGTGACAAAAATAGAATCCCACAGTTTCAGCATGGGTTGGTACCTCAGTATCCATTTTGAACTATCCATACTTCAAAAGCATGCCTTCTAAAAGATGGCCAAATAATGCTCATCTAGACTTTGATTAAAGAGAACCAATGAGGCAGAACCCCAAGACAAAGCCTATTGAGTATTTTCAATGGTTAGGAAGTTGTGACTAACCTAAAACCTAAATCATTATTCTCCTCAACTTCTAGTTCTCCAGTTTTCTCCCATTAGTGCCAAAAAATCAAGATCAAACTCTCTTGAACATTACAATCCTTCAAATATTTCAAAATAATTTATTTCTTATGATTATTCAGGTTCTGTGTTGCTACTATGTCTGCCCTCACTCTTCTGAACTCCAGGCTGAGCACCCTGATCCACTAATCCTCAGATCACAAGAATTTCAAATCCCTAAGCATCTAGTCTTTCCTTTGGATGCTCACCAACTTTTCTACATCATCCCTTAAATGGGGCATGTGTTACTAATAAGTGGATAAAACAAAGAAATCATCACCCTTCTAGACATTGGGACTATGCTTACCCTAATATCAGCTGAAAGATTTTATTATGTGTTTGCTTTTATTTCTTCATGTCCAAAAAGGGAATAATAATAGCACCTCTCCCAGGGTTGTTTCAAGGACCAAATGTGATAATATTTGTATTATGCTTAGCACAATTACTGGAACATATTATGTAAATTATTATTATTATTAAAATACTCTTAATTCTCATTAAGGTTACATTCACCAAAATGTCCAGTTCTTTTGAAATAAGCCCCTTTTAGATACATTAATCATTTCCTATACTATAAGATTAATTTTAAATTAAAAAGTATAAAGATTTCATATTTATCTTTATTATGTTTCATCTTTTTGTGTTTATTCCAGTATTGCCCTGTTGTGATCACTTAAAAACTGATTTTGTGTTGACATATTCAGCTAGGAGAAAGCCATTTCCTTATTTTATGTGTCACTTGATGTCAGTACTATTGAATCAATTTCTTTGTGATTGTATTTGTCAAGGAATTTTGTATTGCATATCAGTATAATGCTGCTCAAGGAAAGGTTTTAAAGACATGGTGGGTTTTTTTTGTTATTGTTGTTTGTAACAAAATCTAGTAAATACCAACAAAAGTAATATTTTCTGGTTTTATCCCATTCTGTGATTTTCAATATGTCTGATTTTTAAAAATTTGAAAGCTTCCTTGTTCTGTGTTTTTGTTGTTGTTGTCTGTCTGTCCATTTGTTTGTTTTTTTTTTACTTTGGACAAGTCACTTAACCTCCCTAAATATGATTTACTAATTGGTAAAATAAAATAATTTGACTATACAAACTCTGAATTTCCTTTTAATTCTTGATGTTTGATTCTGGGCTATGGTTGTTCTTTTATTCTTATTTTGAAAGCTTTCTGTTGAATTTCCTTTTTCATTTTGAGGCTAACACCATCCTTCTAGGTTCAAGTATTCAAAAACTCAGTTTTCTTCTTAACTTCTGATTCTCCTAACTCTTTCCATATCCACTTACTTGCCAAATCTCATAATCTCTTATAGCCAATATTCTCTGTTCAAATAGCTACTACTCACAGGGTGTCTCTTATCACCTGTCATTGGGACTATAGGAATATTATGATTTGTCATTCTGATTCAAAATTCTCTCTCTTCCTTAATATTTCAAGCTATGTGCCCAAAATAATTTTCCTTAAATGCAGTTCTGGTATCATTATTTCTCTATTAAATAAATGCAATTATTTCCATCTTGCTTCTAAGATCAAATATAAACTCTTGAAATAAGAGGGGGCAGAGCCAACATTGCAAAGGAAAGGCATTAAACACTCAGAGCTCCTGACACAATTATTCCAAAAAACTCAAAAACAGACATAAGAGAACCCTTGGAGAAGCAGAACCCAGAAAAATGGGCTGAGATTATTTTCCAGCCAAGGAGAGCTTAGAACCTCAACAGGAGAAAGCTCCTGTGTTGGGCTGAAAGTGAAGTCCAACCCCATGGTAGTGTTGAAAATAGATCCAGCCCCAGGCAGGCTGAGCCAGAGAAACTTACTCCCAAACCTCCACATCAGCTGCAGCACCAGCGATTTCTGGAACTAAGCTTACAGTCGAGTGAGAGGGATCAATGGCTGGCCAGGGGTAGGGGTGGGGGAATATAGGGGTGTCTGTAGGACCTAAGGAAGAATTAGGTAGTCCTACCCCAGTGGGGAACCAGAAAGAAATCTTAAGCAGCAGGAGCAGCAGGAGCACACAAAGTTTTGCTGCCTGGTTAATTAGCAAGTTGGCCTGAGGTTATATTAGGACCAGAGAACAGGCCAGGAAAGTGAAAACCTGCCCTATCTTAAAATGAAACACCTGGTACCCTCTGAAGCTTGGGACAGTGTAGCTTGGAAGTAGGGCCCCACTGTAAGAGGCAGTTAAACTCAAGTAAAAGATGGGCAAGATGATCAAGTAGAGAAAGTTGAGAACAATAGAAAGTGTCTTTAGTGGCAAGGAAGAGGATAGTAATGTTAGGGCTCCTCCATCTAAAACTTCCAAGAAAAATATGAGTTTGTCTCAGGCCATAGAGGTGCTCAAAAAGGACTTTGAAGACAATATGAAAGTGATAGAGCAAAAAAATGGAAAGAGAAATGAGAGTGATGCAGGAGAGTTATGAGAAAAAAGTCAACAACTTGAAAGGCCAAAAGGGAAAGGAGATGCAAAAGTTCTCTGAAGAAAATAATAGTCTAAGAATTAGGATTGAACAAATGAAAGCTAGTGACTTTATGAGAAACCAAGAAACAATAAAGCAAATCTAAATAAATAAATAAAAATAGAGGGAAATGTGAAGTATCTCCTTGGAAAAATAGATGACTGGGAAAATATATCTAGGAGAGATAATTTTAAAATCATTGGACTTCCTGAAAACCATGACCAAAATAAGAGTTTAGACATCCTCTTCCAAGAGATTGTCAGGGAAAATTGCCCTGATATTCTAGAAGCAGAAGGTAAAATGGATTTTGAATAAATCCCTTGATCACCTCCTGAAAAAGACCCAAAAATGAAACCTTCCAGGAATATTACAGCCAAATTCCAGAGATCCCAGGTCAAGGAGAAAATATTGCAAGCAGCAAGAAAGAAACAATTCAAATACTGTGTAGCCATGGTCAGAATAGCACAGGACCTAGCAGCTATCCACATTAATGAATCAGAGGGCATGGATTATGATATTCTGGAAGGCAAAGGAATTGGTATTACAACCAAAAATCACCTACCAAAGAAAACTGAGTATAATCTTTCAAGGGAAAATGGTACTTCAATGAAAAGGGGACTCTCAGGTATTTGTGATGAAAAGACCTGAACTGAATAGAAAATTTGATTTTCAAATGCAAGACCCTAGAAAAACAAAAAGGTAAACAGGAAAAAGAAATCATGAGAGATATTAAATGGTAAACTGTTTACATTCCTACATGGGAAGAGGCTATGTCTAAATCATAAGTGCTTTCTTAGTATTAGGGCAGATGATAGGAATAAATTTTGACAGATGGCACAGGTGGGAATTGATTATGAAGGGATGATAATTGTAAAGCATTTATTTTTTGTTTATCATAGTTTTTGTGGGATACTTTGAGTTGGGTGACATGCCCAGGCTTGAGCAGTGGGTGGAGTGTCTTGTGACTGGGGCAGGATTTGGGCTCAGGTCTTCCTGGATATAGGTTGGGTGTTTGTCCACTGTGTCACTAGCTGCCCCATAATGATATCTTTAGGGTAAAATTGGGGGCGGAGAATGCACTGGGGGGGGAACAGGAGGGGTTTTATGTGGAGAAATCTCACACAAAGCAAGAAGGAAAGGGTTTATGAAGTAGGGGGAGAGATGGGGCAATAGGGTGGAAGTTAATGATCCTTACAATCAACAGAAGTAGCTCAAAAACCTTAATCTCATCAGAGTTGGTTCAAGGAGAAAATAACACAAATACTCACTTGGGTGGAGTAATTTATCCAACCCTGTGGGAAAGTAGGAGGGGAAGGGGATAAGGAGGGAGGGGTGAAAGAAGGGAGGGGAGAGTAGTGGAGGGGACTGTTAGAAGCAAAACAGTTTTGAGGAGTGATAGAGTAAAAGAAGATGGAAAATAGAGTAAATGTCATGGGAAGGGCTCAGATTTGAACTCAGGTCCTCCTGACTCCAGAGACAGTGCTCTATCCACTGCACCACCAAGCTGCCTCTAAATATGAATAATTCTTGGCCATATTCTTTTGTAGACATTCCATTGCAGAGTCAGTAAGTAAAATTGCCAGAAGCTTTCTTCTAAAACTGTGCACATTTAATGCTCCCAAATGGAATATTGAGCTGTTCATTATGTGACTTGTCAATCTTTTCTTCTAATCATACTTTTTCCCAGCTGTGTCTCAAAAATTTTTTTTCCCATTGGTCAATATTTGAATTATATTGCATCACAATTTATTGCCTGGCACAGATATGAATAATGGATAACAGAGGAAGATAATGGGATTGGGGGCTATCCTACAGATATTTTCCAAAGATCACTTACTACTCAATGCAAAGATTCATGTTATAAAGATAAATGTTTGTTTGGAAATACTTTATGGCTATCAATTTTGAACCCCCATAGTCTCCTGGGAATCACAACCAAAGTATTTAGGAGAAATGTACAATATACTCAAGAAAGATTCAATGATTTTTTTTAGTTCATAATAAGTATAAATTACCATTTTACCAAACTTTAATATTATCTTGATATCATCAGTATGTACACTCTATCTAGTCAGTTCATGCTTTAACAAGTGGTTTCCCAAGTTTTTTTGGAGAAGCTTAGTATCTCCTAAGTTTTAGATAACATGCACAGTCTATCTCTCGGACCATATAAGAAAGCTTTCCTTTGTGGTAGGACTTGGCAGTGTGTGATCCATGATTTAAGCCATTAAGAAGCTATTGTAACCTCCATGTTATGACAAGACATTGGGGGAAGTATTTAAATTTCTTTTCATAAAATTTTGATAAACAAAGGAATTGTGAGTTCATTGATTCACCCTTTCATTGATCATTGCAGTAGCTCCCTAATCAATCTCCCCAATTCTATTCTCTTCCCCCAAATTATTAAACAGATTACTATCAGATTCATCTTCTTGATCAATGGGTGGCACCTTAATAAATTCTTTGATTTTACAGAGGAAGTTGAGTTTTTATTTAATCAAGTTTACACAACTAATTGTGGCATAAAGGAGATAGAATCCAGATATTTTGCTTGTAAGTTAAGATGTCTTTCCATAGGACCAAAATAGTTATGAATTTATTAATTTCCTAGTTCTCCAAAATAGTCCAAATTTCTTAGGCTGACATTAAAAGTTATTCATGATTTCTCTCCAACAAACCTTTATCAGGTTATGTCACTCCACTGCCCTGTATTCACTCTGTACTCTATCTTTATATTTGTAATCCCAGCACTTAGCTATGGCACATGATAAGTTATTAATAATATTTTTTCATGATTCATTAAAAATAGATTGCTAATAGGTGTCTAAATATCTTAGATGTTATTCTGTGCCTTCATTTGTCCCTTTTTGAAGTGTTAAATCCTATCTTAGATATTAACTGTGTAATCCTAGACAAGTCATTTAACTTCTGTCATGCTTGGTTTCCCCACCTGTAAAATGGGGATAATAATAACACCTACCTCAGAAAGATTTTTTGAATATCAAATAAGTTAAGTTCTTGATAGTTCTTCACAAGTCTTAATGTGCTATATAAATGATATTTATTATAAAATGGGTTTTTTGTACTATGTCTGCTCACTCTATTTCTACATATAAAAATCCAATCCACTCATAAGGAGAAGCTTAAATTTGTCAAAGGTGAACATATCTATAGAGAAATGATATTTCTATATAATGATGATATTTCCTACATCTGAATTCTCATAACTTTTAAAATGATAAACTCTTTTGTATCATGTTTATGTTACAGTCATTTTTGTCACAATAAAAATCTGTGATAAAAATAAACTGAGGCAAACAGTTCTTTTTAGAAGTGGCTAGCAATTATCAATAAAAGAGATCCAGGGATCCTCAGTAGCCAAAGATGCCTCTGGAGGTTTTACACAGTTCTTTTATAATCAATAAAAATGAACACAAAAGAGGAATCAAAAGTTAAAGAAATTTGTGTAACATAGGTATCATCCATTCTTGATTAGTTAGAGCTTGATATAATAACTTGTCAGTATATTCTGGAAATAGAGAAGCCCAAATAGGAAACTATTTGGGGAATAGAGGGAAAAGATGATTTGTAATAATCAGCTATTGTGTATTTTGGGGGAGTGGGAATATCAAACAGAAAACACTCTTTCATTCTTATTGATCGGAGCATTACAAAAACTATGACATGTGCGGTCCTTAACATCCAGAAAATCAGTGTCATCCTAGGGGGTTGATTAGGACCAATCAACAAAGAGGAACTTAGTTTACCAGCATATTAAAGTAAGTTTAGCTTTGCAGGAGCTCAGCTCTGCAGAAATAGAGAAGTTAGCAATAGTCAAAACCCTGCTATCTTTTACAGGGTCATGTATATACTTCTTTCCCTATTATTAAAGTTATTAACCCTAATATGATTTATAATAGTAAACCTGAAAAATCAAGTTATTTAAATGGGTAATTGATTGTGGGGGCAGCTGGGTGGCACAGTGAATAAAGCACCGGTCCTGAATTTAGGAGGACCTGAGTTCAGATCTGGCCTGACACTTGACACTTACTATCTGTATGAACTTGGGCAAGTCACTTAACCCTCAACCAAAATAAAAAGTAATTGATTGCAATTTCAAAATTCCCCCTTTTGATTCTTAGGAGACATATCTAGTGGGAATTACCATCCATATATTAATGCATAGTCAGACCAAGGGAGGATATTTATATAAACATCATGCGTTAAAGGAAAGAAAAATTATAGAAAGTTAGCTTTATCTTTGTAAAGCTGCTCTTTGAGAACACACTAGTAGTACAAGGAATACACCATTTTATAGAAGACCGGAAGAAAAATTATGAGGCCAGAAGTTAGTATGCCCCCCACATCCCCTTTTGAAAAAGAGGCAGTGGGACGGGGGGTGGGTGGGGGGAAAGAACAAAGTCTTTTGTTGAGTTCCACCAGCTCACTGGAAATTCTTGATATAGTCAAAGAAAAGTCAAAAGTCTAGTCAATACTGTAGCCCTCACACAGTGGAGTTCTTTTAGCCTGCTTTGTAATTCTCAGATGTAGGAAGCAGCAGATGTACATTTCTAGAACAAGCTGAATTCTCAGCACAGCCCTGAACGTGCTTTTCTTTTCAGGTCTGCTTCTCAAGTTCCAAGCCCATGTAAAAAGACTTGTTACAAACTAAAAAAAAAAAAAAATAATAAAAAATTTTAGCACAAGCCTTATGGTTATAATTTCATTAGTAGAGCTATAAAAATAATATCAAATTAATAACACACAAATCACCTTAATCTTCAGAGAATTTCAATTGTTACATCATGTGGACTTGAATTGGAAAATGAATCTCGCTTAAAATTATTAGATAGATGGTTCAAATAGGAAAACAATTTTACCCTTTTCACTGTTGTCAAAGTAATTTTACAAGTGAAATGCTTAATCCAATTTGGAAAACTGTGTCACACATCTCCATCTACTTCCTCCCTTATGAGGATATAATTCCTATATCATATACATGAATAAAACTACAGACTAGAGGAAAACCTTGCAATTATTTTATATTTAAAACCTGTTAAGGGAACTCAGCTGTTTCAGTACTAATAACTGATTGGGTGTCCTAAATCTTTAGAATGTGTATCCATTTTACATGTTGAAGTATTTTAATTAACAACACAATTCCATTTTCTAAACCCCAGTTATAGAAATTTGCTATGAAAGGGACTCATATTGTTGTGACAATATGGGGAATCAACAACAAGGGGGAAATTACCTTAGTTTTCTTTAGATTTCCAATAAAACACATAATTAATAACTAATTAAAGCTCTACATTATTTACTGGGAATCAAAAACCAGTTTCTCAATTACCTGGGTAGGAAACTTTTCTGTGGAGAAAGGAAGTAACTCAATGGGAAACTGAGTCAGGAAGATCCAAATTCATTTTCACAACATTAGCCTCTGAACTTTTTTCCAAGGGCAAACATACACCTGTTGTAGTCTTCTGATTGCAGGATATGACAGATATTGGAATGATGAATTTTTGCCTTTATCATATTATAAGTATGTGTGACACACACATCTATGCATGTAAGCATGTGTATATATAACTATAACTATATATATGTGTAAATACATATGCATATGCATATACATATACATGTATATAATTTAAGTCTCAGAAGTTTCCAACTTAAATAGCAAAACTTCACTGATCATGCTAGAGCAAGATATATTTATTGTGTTCATGTAATAATAATCATTAATAGTATTGGTTCAAATTCATATGGTATTCATTAACAGATAAAGTTTCATATGTCCAGTATGACTGTTGGAGGGAAAGAATCAATAACATGCACATATGTTCTAAAGTATATCTAAATACATAAAGGATAGGTTTGACTATTTAGATATACCACTTCCCACTTTTTCTCTGTAGCTAGGAGAAAGTAAAGAGAAGTACATCAGGCCACTTTAGATATCTTTAAGAGTACCACTTTCCAATAAAAATTTTTTGTTTTGTTTTGTTTTGTTTTGTTTTGTTTTGTTTTGCAGGGCACCGAGGGTTAAGTGACTTGCCCCGGGTCACACAGCTTGTAAGTGTCAAGTGCCTGAGACCAGACCAGAATCCGGTGCTTTATCCATTGCACCACCTAGCTGCCCCACCAATAGAAGTTTTAATTTCTAGAAAAAAGGTTTCATTCACCAAGCATGTTGAAGGGAGATTTTATACTGACCAGATTAGGCATACATATAAAATCAATATGCAAATATTCATATGGCATTCAAGGTGAAGAAAGACTATGAGAGGAAATGGGGGAGAGACAAGTTGGTTAAATGTTTGATAAGTTGTAAAGACAGCACAAATGCAACATTCTGGAGTTTTACATGAAAATGGTTAACATACATTCACACATACAGAGAATAGTTGGATCAAAAATGAAATTTCACCATATACTATTCATTCACAGATATAATTTCATGCTTTTTAAGATGATCTCTAATGAAACTTATTATTTGAATTATAATGGTCAACTTTGGTTGGGAGAGATCCAAGTTCCTTAGGTGGCAGTACTTCAGAGTTTTACAACATGGTGTCAGTAGGTGTGGTAATATTTTATGACCCAATGAAGTACTAAGTCCAAAGGAACTTTATAGACAAGGATCTCCTAAGAAATATTGCTATTTTCTTCTCCCAACAGTGAGTTATTATTACTATTATTATTATCATCATTAATGATTATTATTATTTTCTAATTTAAAAGAAAATATGCCCTCTTAAATAATTAGCACTTTCCAAAAATATTGTAATAATATAAAACAGATGCATTTATGATCTAAAATCATTCACATTAAAAGGGGAAGTAATTTAGCTTAACAACCTTTTTCAGATTTCTTAATAAAAGATGAAAATTTATATAACTAATACAATGTATTTAAAAATGAAACATAACTACTCAAATAACAATAATTCAATGGAATGCATTTAAAATTTTTCTTACAGAGAAAAATCATTCACCTTATCCATCTGGAATTTTACAAATCACATATAGTCAGATCTAAGACTTAGCATGGAGATAACCAGTATGAAATAATTCTAGTCAGTTAAAGAAGTAAGAATAGTTCATTTACATAATGCTTATGCGACATCAGGTGTTTTTTTTTTCTAGTTTATTTTTAGCATTATTGTAAAGAATTTCAGAAGCTGTTTGGTTTCTGGGGTTCCTTAGAAGATTTTGTTTTTTGATTCTCAGTCATTACTTGAAGTACTTGCTAACTTAGATTATAAGGCAGCTATAAATAGTAGGACTGAAGTCTTTCCCTTTAGGAGGCTCCTTTAAAGGAAAGAATAATGTATATATATTTTTTTAAAGTTTACACAATCTTGCTTTCTATTATCAGTCCAATTTATAAGTTACAAATAGTATTTTCGCTAAGTGACGTCAATATAATTTATTTAATAGTAATTATTTACTGTTTTAGACTTCTGCAACATAAGTTCTTCAATATTGCAGGTACTATAACCTAAGCACAGTTACAAATTTATATCATAATTCTAGTTGGAGGGACCCCAGACCACTTATTAAATAATTAGAATCCTACATTTTGAGGCAAAGGCATTATTACACTTTTACAAAGACTGTTACCATATTTTAATAGCAATAGAAAACTGTCATCTCTAACAGTATTTTGAAATATTTCCTAATATTTTAGTAGTATTTCACATAATAGTATGTATTTAAAATTATAATTGTAGGGCAGGTAAGTGGCACAGTGGATAAAGCACTGGTCTTAAATCCAGGAGGACCTGAGTTCAAATCTAGCCTTAGACATTTGATACTTACTAGCTGGGTGACATTGGGCAAGTCATTTAACCCTCATTGACATTCCCAAAAATGTAATTAAAATTATAATTACCTAATAAAAAGAGAATTTACTTCTATACATTTCTGATACATTAGTCTCTGAAATTTCACAATAAAAAATTAGAAGGCTAAATAATATAATGGCTTTAGTTGAATTTTGGTAATGTAATTGATTTTTTTTACTTGTCCTCAGAAAATCATGCATATAATGACCATTGATAAGTTATTTAATTTAAAACCTAATAACAATAGTTAACATTCATAGTGTTCTTATTGGTTTAAGTACTTCACAATAATACTATTGTGTCAACAACACTGAAAGGTAGGTGTTATTTAATATTACATTTACTTATAAGAAAATATTGAGGTGAAATAACCTCAGGCTTCATTATAAATTACTTAAAATAAATTTCTGAGATTAGATTCCAACTGAAATTTATTTGGTTCATGTATTTTTCAGGAGTATTACCTTTAGCAAAGTGTATTTGGTATGAAATTCTCATATAAAAAATTTTGAGTCTTGGGTTAATATTTAAATCTCAGTTTTGCCAACAGCCCACTGTTTTCAGCTAACTTTTGGTTGAATTTTAACAAAGTTAATTGGTTTAAATATATCTTCATCACACAGATTGAAAAGTGATGTTGAGACTACAAATACTGAGACTCAAGTAATTAAAACAATTAAATGGAGATAAGCAACAGCATCTTTGACTGACTTATAAGAGTATACCTATACAAAGTCTTTGAAGTTTAAACAAAACTGTTGTTATCAATATTAGTAGTTATTTGATAGTAAAGTATATTGTTTCCTTTCAGAGTACCAGAATTTGTTTTATACATTTCTACTTTTTATTGTGTAATTTTATACTTCTAAGTGATAAAAATCTATTTAAAATTAACTCCCTAATTTCATCCTATGAAATTTTTATTTGTTTCAGTATCAAAGATACTTAATTTTACAAATTTTCTTTTACTTTTTAAAAGTTTCAATATTTCATATTAATATTAATATGCCATGTGTCTTTTAATTTCACATTTTGTAATATGAGCATCCTTCACATTAGGTAAACACACACAATTAAATCTTATACTCTCCTATAATGCTATGTTATTTTTAAATTTTATCCTTAGTAATTCTCACTCTATCTTATTACAGTCTTACTGGAGTAATTTTCACTTCCACTGATTTTAGTACAAGTATACAATGTTTCAAATTTACCTAAACAATTTATTTTACATTCAGTAATATTATTAAATCTCACTTATTTTTCAGTTGCTTCCTGGTTTTAAAACATGCTTTCCTCTTGATGTGGTCAAACTGCAAACTGTAATAATTCAGTAGTTCCCATTTACATTTTCCTGCATAGTGAATTATCTCTATCGAAAGAACAGTAAAATAAAATTACACAAAAACAGGAAAATCAAAATTTAAAGATTTATAGTAAACAACAGTTAGTCTCTAATTAGTTTTTATGTAGATTCAGGCAGATTGGGAACAAATTTTCTTGTCCCCTCATCCATGTTTCAAATTTATTCCTCCTTTCTCTACCACCCCCAGCTTGACCATAGCCAGAAAAGCAGAGAGATGAGCATTTTAGAAGGCTTTTTAGAGTTCTGCAGAAAGATTTTACTCACTATATCATTTTCTTCTTGGTTGATCAAACCACAGGAAAGCATTGGTTTAATTGCAAAGACAGAATCATAGAGACAAAGGCATTCATACTTGCCAGCAAGGTTTTTCTTTCTTATCTCTAATCAGCCTAATCAAAAAGTTTTGGAAAAATTTTAAAATTTTAGTTTGTAGTAATTGAAAAACCCTTTCTTTATGTCAGATTAAGGACCCATATGAAATTTCATGTAATTTGTCAGCTGAACCTTTTGACCCAAATACCAGTTTTTAAAGTCTCTTCTTAAACACCTTCTGGCAAATTCTTCCTCCCTAAAATGAAGCTTTCTGTAATTGATAGAACACTTCACAGAAAGAAGAGAGAAATTTAAAAAAAATAATTGTTTGACCTATGTGAAAGAGTGAGAGTAAAGCCCCTGATGAGATATTTCTATCCTACCAGGCTCTCTGTCAATGTGGAGACTGTGGGCTAACCCTTATATGCCTTCAAGAGTCTGCCTTTCTCTCTTAAGAGCCTTCTCAATGGGTAGGACTTATTTCATCCTTGAAGAGGCCTTTTCTTTCCTTTGAAGTAGGGAAGGGCATTCCTAAGGGATTTTAGGAAAAATTTTTCTCTACTCTGGACATGGGGGTTTCTCAACTTTGAGCTCTAATAGAGTTTTCTCAGTAATGTCAGGGTTCAAACTTACTGTAACTTGGAATAAAATTGTATTTTACTTAAACTCGATAAGGAATCCAAACTCATTCTGGGGAGTTCTCAAATGAAGGGTTCTTTTGAGTCAGTCACTAGGGTCCCATCTGGGGTGCCAATTTTTATGATGAAAATCTCTGATAAAGAGAAACTGATTCATAGAGTTCTGAGCATGATCAATTTATTAGCAAGGCTATGAATTATCATTAAAAGGGATACAAAGCTCCTCAGTAGCCAAGGATGCTTTTGGAGGATTGAAAGGATTTAAAGAGTTCTTTAAAGTTAAAAAAGAATACAAAAGAGGAACCAAAAGTTATAGACTCTTGAGTAACAGAAGTGCTATCTCTTCTTGATTAGCTCTGGAGAAATGGGGAAATTATGTGACATAGTGCAGGATAGTAGGGTAGGACATTGGTTTAGGCTAACTTCCCCATTTCTCCAGAGCTAGGCTCCTACAAAGGTGAACCCCTACAAGGCTGACTTATCCTGGTGTAATTTATAAGAGCAAACCTGAAAACGATTTATTTAAAGAAACATTTGATTACAATTTCAAAATTTCTTATAAATTGTAATCAATTGTAAACTCTCTGACATCAGGTACTTTATCTTTTTATAACTTTCAACATTTATCACAATATCATATATATTATAGATTCTTATTTCATATTTATTAGATTTAATAACAAACTGAAAATGGATTTCATCTGGACAAATGAAAGTTGATTGCATATGGAACATTTTTAAACTTGGGAAAAATAAAATTTCTTAACTTTTAAAAATTACATTTTTATTAGTTTTCAGCATTTGTTTTTATAAGATTTCTAGTTTCAAATTTTCCTCCCTCCTTCTGCTCCCTCCTTCCTCCCCAAGATAGCAAGCAATCTGATATAGGATATACATGTACAATCACATTAAACATATTTCTGCATTAGTCATGTTGTGAAAAAAGAATCAGAACAAAAAGGGGAAAACCTCAAAAAAGGATAACAAAAAAGTAGAAATAGTATGGTTTAATCTGCTTCTAGATTCCATGCTTCTTTTTTTCTGTATTTGGAAAGCATTTTCCATCATGAGTCCTTTGGAACTACGTTGGACCATTGTATTGCTGAGGAGTGTCAAGTCTATCACAGTTAATCAAAACACAATGTTGTTGATACTGTGTACAATGTTCTCCTGGTTTTGCTCATCTCACTCAGCATCAGTTCATGTAAGTTCTTCCAAGTTTCTCTGAAATCTTCCTGCTCATTGTTTCTTACAACACAATATTATTCCATTCCATTCATATACCACATCTTGATCAACCATGGGCATCCCCTCAATTCTCAATTCCTTGCTACCACAAAAAGAGCAGCTATAAATATGTTTGTACATGTGGGTCCTTTTCCCTTTGTTATGATGTCTTCGGGAAAAAGATCTAATAGTCATATTGCTGGGTCAAAGGGTATGCACAGCTTTATAGTCCTTTGGGCATAGTTCCAAATTGCTCTCCAAAATGGCTGGATCAGTTCACAGCTCCACCAATAATGCAATAGTGTTCCAATTTTTCTACAGCTTCTATAACATTTATTATTTTCCTTTTTTGTCATATTAGCCAATCTGATAGGTGTCAAGTGGTAATCGAGTTGTTTTAATGTGCATTTATCTAATAAATAGAGAATTTTTTCATATGGCAATAGATAGCTTTGATTTCCTCATCAGAAAAATGTCTGTTCATATCTTTGACCATGTTTCAATTGGGGAATGACAGATTCTTATAAATTTGATTTAGTTCCCAATAGATTTTAGAAATGAGGCTTTATAAAATATACTGGCTATAAAAAATTGTTTCCCAGCTTTCTGCCTCCCTTCTAATTTTGGATGCATTCGTTTGCTTTGTACAAAACCTTTTTAATTTAATGTAATCAAAATAATCCATTTTGCATTTCATAATATTCTCTATCTCTTGTTTGATCAAACAGTACATTACTGCACTCATTTACTACTGTCTACTGTGCCTAACCTATTCCATTGACCCATCACTCTATTTCTTAGCCAGTACCAAATAGTTTTTATGACTGCTGCTTTTTTAGTAAAGCTTCAGATTTGATATGGCTAGCCCATCTTCCTGTGCATTTCTTTTTTCATTAATTCACTTGATATTCTTGACCTTTTGTTTTTCTAGATGAATTTTCTTATTTTTTTCTAGCTCTATAAAATAATTTTTAGGTAGTCTGATTGGTATGGCACGGAATAAGTAAATTAATTTAGGTAGAATTGTGATTTTTATTATATTAGCTCAGCCTATCCATGAGCAATTGATATTTTCCAATTATTTAGATCTGATTTGATTTGTGTGAAAAGTGTTTTGTAATTGTGTTCATAGAGTTCCTGGGTTTGTCTTGGCAAGTAGACTCCCAAGTATTTTATATTGTGTACTGTTACTTTAAATCGGATTTCTGTTTCCATCTCTTGCTGCTGGACTCTGTTGTTCATCTATAGAAATGCTGATGATTTATGTGGATTTATTTTATATCCTGCTACTTTCCTAAATTTGTTAATTGTTTCAAGTAATTTTTTAGTTGATTCTCTAGGATCCTCAAAGTATACCATTATATCATCTGCAAAGAGTGATAGTTTGGTTTCTTCCTTGCCTATTCAAATTCCTTCAATTCCTTTTTCTTCTCTTATTTCTAAAGCTAATATTTCTATAACAATATTAAATAATAGAGGTGATAATGGACATACCTGTTTCACCCCTGATCTTATTGGGAAGGGCTCTAACTTATCTCCATTATATATAATGCTTGCTGATTGTTTTAGGTAGATACTGCTTATTATTTTAAGGAAAGCTCCATCTATTCCTCTGATCCCTAGTGTTTTTATTAGGAATGGGTGCTGTATATTGTCAAAAGCTTTCTCTGCATCTATTGAGATAATCATATGATTTTGGTTAATTTTCTTATTGATGTGGTTGATTATGTTGATAGTTTTCCTAATGTTGAACAAGCCCTGCATTTCTGGTATAAATTATACCTGGTCATAGTGTATTATCCTGATGATCACTTGCTGTAATCTCATTGCTAATATCTTATTTAAGATTTTTTTTCAACAATATTCATTATGGAAGTTGTTCTATGATTTTCTTTCTCTGTTTTGGCTCTGCATGGTTTTGGTATCAACACCATGTTTGTGTCATAAAAGGTATTTGGTAGAACTCCTTCACCTATTTTTCCAAATAATTTGTATAGTATTGGAATTAATTGTTCTTTAAATATTTGGTAGAATTCACTTGTAAATACATCTGGCCATGGAGATTTTTTTCTTAGGGAGTGCATTAATGCTTTGTTGAATTTCTTTTTCTAATGTTGGCTTATTTAAGGATTTTATTTCCTCTTCAGTTAACCTGGGCAATTTGTATTTTTGTAAGTATTTATCTTTTTCATTAATATTTTCAAATTTGTTGGCATACAGTTGGGCAAAACAGTTCCTAATAATTGTTTTAATTTCTACATCATTAGTGGTGAAATCACCCCTTTCATTTTTGATACTGGTAATTTGGGTTTCTTTTTTTCTATTTTTTTAAATCAAATAAACCAATGGTTTATATATCTTATTGTTTGTTTCATAAAACCATCTCTTAGTGTTATTAATTAATTCTATAGTTTTCTTGCTTTCAATCATATTATTTTCTCCTTTGATTTTCAGGTTTTCTAATTGAGTATTTAATTGGGGATATTTAATTTGTTTTTTTTCTAGCTTTTTTAGTTGCATGCCCAATTCATTGATCTCTTCATTCTCTTTTTTATTTATGTAAGCATTTAGAAATATAAAATTTCCCCTAAGCACTGCCTCAGCTGCATCACATAGATTTTGGTATGCTGTCCGATTATTGTCATTCTCTTGGATGAAGTTATTGATTGTTTCTATGATTTGTTATTTGACCCACTTATTCTTTTGGTTGAGATTATTTAGTTTGCATTTAATTTTCAGTCTACCTTTCCATGGCACTTTATTACATATACTTTTTATTGCATCATGATCTGTGTGAATTTATTATAGCTATTAGATATTCAGTGTGAAACTTTCTATAGTTATCTCATAAGTTCTGCCATGGTTGCCAATCTGAAACTTTTTTTGTTTGTTTGTGCTGTTTTGTTTTGTTTTTTAGTGAGACAATTGGGGTTAAGTAACTTGCCCAGGGTCACACAGCTAGTTATTGTTAAGTGTCTGAGGCTGGATTTGAACTCAGGTACTCCAGACTCCAGGGCCAGTGCTCTATCCACTGCGCCACCTAGCTGCCCCAATCTGGAACTTTTTTGTAGCTCAATTTAGCTGGCTTGATATCTGACTGCTTCCAGCTGCCTATCTGTTGGCTATTAGCTGCTTAAACCTGTCTGTAAACTCCTGGCCCCTCCCCAACTGCTTCTCTCAGCCTGATAAGAAAAAGCCTTGGGAGGCTAGATGGTGCAGTGGATAGAGCACCTGCCCTGGAGTCAGGAGTACCTGAGTTCAAATCCAGCCTCAGACACTTAACACTTACTAGCTGTGTGACCCTGGGCAAGTGACTTAACCCCAATTGCCTCACTTAAAAAAAAGGAAAA
Source organism: Dromiciops gliroides (assembly GCF_019393635.1). Taxonomy (NCBI): domain Eukaryota; kingdom Metazoa; phylum Chordata; class Mammalia; order Microbiotheria; family Microbiotheriidae; genus Dromiciops; species Dromiciops gliroides. The sequence goes on from NC_057861.1 coordinate 213,407,437, forward strand.
GAAAGAGCCTCTTTTCAATAACACAAAAAAGAGAGTTTATTGACAAGAATAAACTTAGAGGTAAATACAAAGAGAAGCAAGAAATATATGACCTGTGAACTTGACCCCAGTGGACTCTCTACTTCTCTTTTTAATTTTCTCTCCTGACACAGCCCCTCTTTCTTGCTGCTTGCTCTGTAGCTGCCTGCTCACTCTCATCTCCTCCTCACTGTCAGCCACATCTCCTCCTCACTGTCAGCCACACCCCCGCCCCTTTCTCTGTAGTGCCCTTCTGTATCTCCTTTCTCAGTCCTCCTGCTGCTTCTCTACCCCCAGGAAATAAAACCCTTCTCTCCCCTGAAACTCGGGCTGATCATGCCCAGGCACCTCGAGCTAATTTGTTAGACCAAGGCCAGCCAGGGCACAGAGACCCTGTGCTGGGCCCACCCAGAACCGGGTGCTTGGTGGAGGAACCCGGTGTGTGCCCAAGGCTTTACATGCTTTTCTCCACTTGGGCAGAGGGAGCTGGGCATGGCTCACAAAGCTTTCAGGCCTTGGGGCAAAGAAGGACTCATTCAGGGTGCCAAAGCTAATTTTAGCCTCTTACATCTGAGAGGGATGCATTTACTGTTTCTGCCTTTCTACATTGGACTCTGAGATTTTTGTGACCTAATACATGATCAATTTTTGAAAATGTTCCATGTACCACTGAGAAAAGGTATATTCCTTTTTATCCCCATTCAATTTTCTCCAGACATCTATCATATCTAACTTATCTAGCATTCTATTCACCTCTTTAACTTCTTTCTTATTTATTTTGTGGCTAGATTTATCTAATTCTAAGAGGGGAAGATTCAGATCCCCCACTGGTATAGTTTTGCTATCTATTTCCTCTTGTTGCTCCTTTAATTTCTCCTTTAAGAATTTGGATGCTATACCAATTGGTGCATACATGTTTAATATTGCTATTACTTCATTATCTATGGTACCTTTTAGTAAGATGTTGTTTCCTTCCTTATCTCTTAATGAGATCTATTTTTGCCTTTGCTTTGTCTGAGATAAGGATTGCTACCCCTGCTTTTTTTTTAGTTTAGCCGAAGCATAAAATATTCTGCTCCAAACTTTTACATTTACTCTGTGTATCTCTTTGCTTCAAATGTGTTTCTTGTAAACAGCATATTGTAGGATTCTGGTTTTGAATCCACTATGCCATTCACTTTAAAATCTCTCAACTTTTATCCACTAAAGTTACTTGAATTAACAGAAGCTAGTCTCTTTGACACAGGTTTTATATTTTTGAAATAGATGTAAGATCCTCCTCACCAACCCATCTCCCCATCAATATCTCTCCTAAAAATCTCATCCACACAAGTTATGAAAATACTTATGGACCATCTGTGCACATTAACCATGAGGTTATACAGGTTTACAAGGTTATTAAACATAAAAAGTCTGATAATTGTAGTGTATATATCATCCATTGATTGTTTGGAGAGATCACCATTATAATTATAACTATTGTTCTTGTATTTATTCAATTTCAACTCATTTGAAATTTGTCCATGTAGATGATCTTTTAGTGAGATAGCTCATAAACCTTCCACTTCATATTAGCTGTTTTTATGATTTGCTGTGCCAAATGTTTAAATTATCTTGCACTCAACCTCATGGAATTGAGCCTTTCTGACCTAGATAACGGGAACTCAGATGAGATTTCACCAGTCATCTTATATTTTATGTCTTTTTTTTCTTGGTTAGGCCTACCAGAGTTTGTACTTTCTTAGCTTATTCTTTGAGAAGCTAAAGTCTCCTCTAAGTCACCATCAGACAATATATGAAAATGTTCTTGAACAATCATAAATAAGCATTAGAAGACAATCTGTTACCTTAAAAAGATATTTTGTTTTGTTAAGGCAATTAAGCCACATAGTGTCTTTAATTTACTAAATGATAACCTGTGAGAACTCAGGCTGTAGTAGCTTAGGTCTCCTCATTCCCAATTTAGTGTTCATTTCACTGGAACACACTAGAAATAAAAACCTGAATAAAAGATACATGTACAGCACTGTTCAATATAATGAATGTTGTGTTTCTGATTCAGCATCTGATTGTTGATATGTAGTTAATCTCAACAACTCAACCTCCTCCCTCCCATGCACTTCAAATAAGCATTATAGGCTTTTTTAAGGTTTTCTATGAAATTATACACTTCTATAAATCCTGTCCTTACTACACTAAGCCAATGGATGTATGATTTAAACTATGTGAGTATTCCTGCCAACAATGTGGATCATAACTCATCCAAGCTTGCCAAGATAGTAACACATCAGTCAAATATGAAAATTAAAAAAAAACTACCATTATTTTACTTCTCATTTATTCTCCTCTTTTCTTTTCCTTTATTTTCTAAGAGTAAAGAAAAGAAAAAGGAATAGAAAATATCCAGTGGACAATCTGGCTTATGGCTATTCTGTATCATATGTTAAGGTAGCTGTCCTTAGATCATTTCAACTTTCTCTTGGAGGGAAATGAGAACAAAGTAGGGAAAGAAACATGTGGCACTGGAATATTCATCTCTTTCATTTTTATTCACTTCACAGTTAATATGTTTATTTACAAAATATGCAAATAAAAATAATTCAAATATTTCTCTGTCTTAGGGGAATTGACTTGGCATCTGAATTATGACCCTTTGCCTCAGTGTCTGCACTTTGACAGTTCATGACCATAATAACCAAAGTTTTGCTCACCAGTTCTATTGCCTTATGTTTAAAAGCTTTTTTTTTTTACTTTGTTTTCCTTTCCACTAATTAGTATTGGAAATGTTTCCTTCAGGCTTACTCATTTGATAGTAGTTGCTAATGTTTGAAATTATGTGAAAATTGGCAGTTCATTGAAACAGTTCAGATTGCAAACACTGAATATAAAATTAAGGGCCAATTAGAAGATGAGTGAGTTAAAATGTTTCTCTAAGAAAAAAGAAAGAAATGAAAATAACTTGATTTATTGAAGAGAAATATAGAATGTATATATATATATATATATATATATATATATATATATATATATATATATATATATATATACTTTAATGTAATCTCTTGGTTCTAATCAGTCCTGATTTGGATAGTACGGTTGAATTGTAATTAGGACACTAATGGGGCTCAGATTTTTTAAGACTATTTCATAATGTGCTGCATGCACCATTTAAGACATTCATCAAGTAATTTTGCCTAATTCTATTTAGGAAAAAATAGCTGAGTTGTTACTAGCCCACAGAAATTTGGCTTCCTTAAATTTATGGACATCACTTTAAGTAGACAAAAGGCATCCCAGTTTAAGACAGTATTGGCCCATACTAAAAATGAAGGATGAACCCCAAATCTAAGGTAATTTGGCTGAGAATTTAACAGTATCATGAGTGCAATTGATCCTTAATCTATTGTCAAAGACATAATTCCTGGGTTAAATACAAGAAGTTAATTTGGAGAATAAAATTCTATTTCCTATTATTAAATAATATTTTCTCCAAAAAAAATTGCTTCAGCATAGCCTACATGTTTCAATGTAGCAGTTCCACCAATCTGAGAGAATCAACATTTATAAGAAAAAAGAGTAAAAAAAAAAAAAACAGAACACACAATTTAAAAAAAACAGCAATACAGTTTAAAAATTTGGCATTTTCCATTGTCTTCCACACTTGAAATTGTCCAGGTCTGCAAAATAAAATAGACAGGCAGTTGCCCATATCTCTTTTGGATAACACTTTCAATAGGATTCACAGGATGTAGAAAGGATATAATTGCATGATAAAATTATGGCGGGTTCATGGAAACTTAGAAAGTCTCTAATATTTACATTTCACAATAATATTTAAACAGTTTTAGCTTTTCTACTTTCTTATAATCAATGGTTGCAATATAGTCATCATATTACAGAAGGCTTATGGATCAATTTGATTACATTAAAGTAAAAAAAAAAAATGTTTTGTGGCCCAACAGGAGGCGGTGGCTTCTGGGCCTGGGACGGGGCCGGGACGGGGCCTGCGGCCGAGCCGGGCCGGACACACTGCCTCTGCGTTGGGATGAGCTGCGACTTCGCAGACTCAGGGCAGCGCCGGCCGAGCCATGGTGAGAGACATGGAAGCCGAAGGGGAAACTGAGGCAGGGGCGGCGGGGTTTGATTTGAACCCAAGCCTTCTGGGCAGCGAGCTAGGAGGGACTTCTAGTCTCTGCTGCGGGAAGGGGGCGAGGGGACACGACAGCACAATGGTAGCAGTTGAACTGACGATCGCTGCTGCAGCTGCAGGATTTGCAGGCCGATATGTTTTGCAAACAATGAAGCATATGGAGCCTCAAGTGAAGCAAGCTGTTCGAAGTTTGCCCAAATGTTCCTTCAGTGGTGGCTATTATAGAGGCGGATTTGAACCCAAAAGGACAAAGCGAGAAGAGGCACTCATATTGGGAGTAAGCCCTACAGCCAATAAAGGGAAAATTAGAGATGCTCACCGATGAATCATGCTTTTAAACCACCTAGACAAGGGAGTATCTCCTTATGTAGCAGCCAAAATCAATGAAGCTAAAGATTTATTAGAAATTCAAGGTAAGAAGTAAAATTAATACACATATAATGTTAAATTTTATACATACATTTATTAATTTATGTATAGGAGTCCTGATGTTTTATAATAACTTCATAAAAGCTGTAATATTTCTTTAAAAAAAAAGTTTTTGAACAAACAACACCAAAGCAACCAAGATTAGAAGGAAAGCAGAAAGCTGGAAAATATTTTTTCCTGCCAGTGTTTCTGAAAAAGGCCTCATTTCTAAATTATATAAAGAACTGAATCAAATTTATAAGAATACAAATCATTCTTCAATTTAGAAATGCTCAAAGATATGAACAGGCATTTTTCAGATGAAGAAAGTAAAGCTATCTATAGCCATAGGAAAAATGCTCTAAATCACTATTAATTAAAGAAATGCAAATAAAAATAACTCTGAGGTATCAGCACATACATATCTATGATATTGGCAAATATGACAAAAAAGGAAAATGAAAAATGCTGTTGAATATGTGGGAAAATTGGAACACTAATTCATTGTTTGTTGAGTTGTGAACTGATATAACCATTCTGGAGAGCAATTTGGTATTATGCCCAAAGGAATATAAAATTGTGCATACCCTTTGTTCCAGAAATATCACTACTAGGTCTATTTCCCAAAGAGATCACAAAAAGGACTGACATGTACAAAAATATTTATTTATAACAGTTCTTTTTGTGGTGGCAAAAAATTGGAAATTAAGGGGATTCTCATCAACTGGAGAATGGCTACACACAAAGATATATGTAAACATATATATATATATGTAAATTAAAGGTAAAAAGGTTGGAACAGAGTATATTATGCTTCAGCTGAATAAAAAAGCAGAGGTATCAGTCCTTATCTCAAAAAGCAAAAGCAAAAGCACATCTAATTAAAAGAGATAATGAAGGACACTACATCTTGCCAAACGGTACCATAGACAATGAAGTAATATCAGTACTAAACATATATGCACCAAATGAGCTAGGATCCAAATACTTAGAGAAGTAAAGTGAGTTACATGAGGAAATAGACAGCAAAACTATATTAGTGGGGGAATCTTAATCTTCCCATCAGAACTAAATAACTCTAACCACAAAATAAATAAGAAATAATTTAAAGAGTTGAACAAATTTTGAGACAACTTGGATATGATATACTGCTAGAGAAAACTGAATGGGAATAGAAAGGAACATACCTTTTTTCTCAGCAGTATGTGGCACATAAACAAAAATTTAAAATGTTTTAGGTCACAAAAATCTTACAGTCAAATGTAGAAAGGCAGAAATAACAAATGTATCCTTCTCAGATCATGATGCAATAAAAATTACATGAAATAATGAGCCATGTAAAGACATACTGAAAATTAATTGGAAACTAAATAATCTCATCCTAAAGAATGAGTGGGTAAAATACAAAATCATAGAAACAATGAATAACTTCATCCAAGAGAATGACAACAATGAGACAACAGACCAAAACCTATGGAATGCAGCCAAATCAGTTCTTAGGGGAAAACTTATATCTCTAAATGCTTATATGACTAAAATAGAATAAAAGGAGATCAATGAATTAATCATGCAACTTAGAAAAAGAACAAATTAAAAATCCTCAATTAAATACGAAATTAGAAATTCTGAAAATGAAAGGAGAGATTAATAAAATTGAAAGTAAGAACAGTATATAATTAACAAATAAAACTAAGAGATTGTTTTATGAAAAAAATCAATAAAATTGATAAAATTTTGGTTAATTTGATTTAAAAAAAGGAGAAAACCAAATTAGCAGTATCAATTATGAAAAGGTTAAATCACTACCAGTGAAGTGGAAGTTACAGCAATAATTAGGAGCTATTTTGCTCAACTGTATGCCAATGAATTTGACAAACCAAATGAAATGGAGGAATATTTACAAAAATATAAACTGCCCAGATTAACAGAAGAGGAAATAAAAGCATTAAATTAGCTTATTTTAGAAAAAAGAAATTTAACAAGCCATCAATGAACTCCCTAAGAAAAAATATCCAGGGCCAGATGAGTTTACAAGTGAATTCTATCAAACATTTAAAGAACAATTAATTCCAATACTATACAAACTATTTGGAAAAATAGGTGGAGTTCAACCAAATTCCTTTATGACACAAATATGGTGTTGATTCGAAAACCAGGCAGAGCCAAAACAGAGAAGGAAATTATGGACCAATTTCTCTAATGAATACCAATGCAAAAATCTTAAATAAAATATTAGCAAGGAGATTACAGTAGTTAATCACCAGGATAAAACACTATGACCAGGTACAAGTTATACCAGGAATGCAGGGCTGGTTTAACATTAGGAAAACTACCAACATAATCAGCCAAATCAATAGCAAAAGTACCCAAAATCATATGATTATCTCAATAGATGCAGAGAAAGCTTGTGACAAAATACAGCCTTCATTCCTCTTAAAAACACCAGAGATCCTAGGAATAAATGAAACTTTTACAAGGTTACAACCTTTGCTTCTTGAAATTGTTAAAAGACTTTTACTTTGCACCTTAGAAGTATATAGTTGAAAATTTCATGAGTTCAAGAGTAGAAACTGCCCAAATATCTATTTACTATATGACCCAAATCTGGACTAAAATAGTAAAAGGAAAAAAAAATGACAACAATTTTTCAATGTTTCTAATTCTCACTATGTCACTAACAGTACATATGTAAATATTTTCACATTTTTCCTCACAAAAATAAGACATGTATCAGTAAAAACTTCAGTACTCACCTAACACACCATTAACATTGAATATACATTACTTGGAGGACCAAACTATTTAAAATGTCATTGTCTATCAGAATTTTTTCCAAGTAGTGCAAAGACAAATATGGTATTTTTATTTTTTCTTATATGGGTACTTGTTTAGGCTCAATGATATGCTGAGATTAAAAAGAAAGTCCCAAGTACTGCTGTGCTTGTGCAATACTGGTCATGGTTACAAAACCCTTCTCAAGCAATATGGGAATTTTTCCAAGACCACTCATGTATAACTTACTTTGAATTGCTTGAGTTCTTGTGGGTGGGGAGTGGGAATGGAGGGGGGAAGAGAAATTGGAACACAAAGTTTTTTTTTTAAATTGATGTTAAAATTTTGTTTTCACATATATTTTGGAAAATGAAATTCTATTCAAGTAAAGGTCATGGTCATATCTGAAATACCTGATCATTAGACAAAAGGGAGTTCATCCTTTGTAGTCCTGGTATATTTAAGAAACAAGGCAGTAAGGAGTAGCTAGATGGTGCAGTGGATAGAGCACCAGCCCTGGGTTCAGGAGGACTTGACTTCAAATCCGGCTTCAGACACCTAACAGGTAGTAGCTGTATGGCCCTGGGCAAGTCACTTAACCCCAATTGCCTCACCAAAAACAAAACAAAACAAAGAAACAAGGCAGTAAGAAAACCAGTTTTGAGGCAGCATCACAAATAAATCATGGAGAATAAACATTGTGGTGACATAAGACAGGAAGAAATTAGTTCTTCGTTGACAAAGTCTCCTCTTCTGGACCTTGCTAGCTTTGCCCATCTGGCAGGATGTACTATTCTTAAAAGGCTGCAGATTTATTTCCAATTTGTTTTCCCAAGGTTCAAATTTTCCTCTGAGAATGACAATGCTGTCAAAGTCTTAGGATAACACATTTATAAAATTAATCAAACTTTACATTCCTTTGAAACTTTATAGTTTACAAAGACACTTTATATCATTTCCACGAGAGGCTCACTGATCCTTCTCCCACAAGACTCAATAGAAAAACCCTCTGTTATTTTCTGATTTCTATATAAATGTGAATTATGAATGAATTCCTCTCTATCTACATCTCTCTCTCTCTCACACACACACACACACACACACAAACATGTGTGTGTGTGTGTGTGTGTGTGATTTCCAGGAATGGATTCTTAAGAATGGTTAGGGCTATTATATCAATAAAGGTTTTGCCATACTAACTACATAGAGAGTTCTCTATTTGTCTTTATTAAATTTTTTTACTTCTTTGTTTTTCTCCTTATCCTTTTTAGTATACAATCTGGGTTTTAGAAGGTATCCCTTGGACTGGCCTCTGAAAATATCATTCCATTTCTTTATTCTCTAGATAAAGTGCTAGATGTTTACCATGTTCATAAAGAACTAATATTTGAATTTGCATGCAAATTATGATAAACAAAAGTATTTGTCCAGCTTCCTCTTCCCTTTCCAAGGGAAGCTGCTAAAATTGCAACACCATCAGACTAGATAAATCAATTTGCAAAGTCTTATCTGGAAAAGTTTATTGGCTTAGGTTCTCCATCCATCCTCCCTTTGGCTGCCAAATTTTTATTATTAAAATCATAGGTCTGACTATGCCACACCCCTGATTAGGAAACTCCATTGGCTCAAGGATATTATTGAATCTACTTTTTGTGATATTTAAAGATTTCCCCAGTTGGATTCCACCTTTCCTTACTAGATATGTCACAATATTCTCCTTTAGAGAGTATATGTTCTATATAAACTGAGATACTTTCTGCTTCCTGTATAAATATTCCATTTCTCATCTCCATAGCTTTGTATAAGCTCTAATGTAGTTTCTCTTAACCTCTGCCCCAAAGAATCACTACTTTCCATCTAAGTTTACCTGAATTGCTAATATTTATATGAAATTAATCCTCATACCGCTAATTTAATTTCAGACATCTTCCAACTAGAAATTATTTAGTGTTCATTATCTTTATATGTGGTGATTCCCCCATTGGAATATAAGTTCCTTAGGGGCAGGGACAATTTTATTTTTGACATTGTATTTTATGGGTATGTGACAATGCCTGGTAAAAGGTAGATGTTTGATAAGCACATTTTGGATTTCATCTATCAGTGCTTAATGAGCTTTTCTTGAATGAATAATGGTCAACAATAATATTTTCTTAACAATTTAATACCTGTTTCACTTTTTGGGGCTAATATTAATACCCATTGTTTTTGGAACATTTCTTTATAAAGAGTTCTCCACATGGAGGAAATCAAAGATATGTCATAATATAAACAACAATATTAATGATGTATACAAAGACTCTCAATTCTGGGATAAGAACTCATTATTTAAGAAACAAACAAACAAACAACTGCTGGGAGCACTGGAAAATAGTATGACAGAAAATAGTATGACAGTATAGACCAACATTGTACACCATATATCCAAATCAGGTCAAAATAGGTACCATATTTAGACAAAAGGGATAATACCACAGGTAAATTAAGAGAGGAAGGGGGTGATTTACCTTTCAGATCTATGGAGAGAGTAAGAATTCATGACCAACCAGGAGATAGAGAACATTATGAAATGCAAAATGGATCAATTTGGTTAAATTAAATTAAAAATGTTTTGCAAAATCAAAAGAAATGCAACCAAGACTAGAATGAAAGCAGAAAACTGGGAAATGATTTTTATAGCTAGTGTTTCTGATAAAGGGCTTATTTAAAAATATATAGAGAACTGAATCAAAGTTATAAGAATATGAGTCATTCTCCACTTGAGAAATGTTCAAAGGATATGAACAGACAGTTTTCAGATGAAGAAATTAAAGCTATCTATAGTCATATGAAAAATGTTCTCAATCACTATTGGGTAGAAAAATGTAAATTAAAACAACCCTGAGGTATCAGCTCACACCTATCTGATTGGCTAATATGACAAAAAAAGAAAAACAATGAATGTTGGAGAAGATTTAGGAAAACTGGGACACTAATACATTGTTGGTGGAGTTGTGAACTGATCCAACCATCATTCTGAAGAGCAATTTGGGACTATGCCCCAAGGGTTATAAATTTGTGCATACTCTTTGATCCAGCAATATAACTACTAGGTCTATATACCAAAGAGACCATAAAAAGGGGAAAGGACACACATATACAAAATATATTTATAGTGGTTCTTTTTGTTGTGGCAAAAATCTGGAAATCCAGGGGATGTCCATCAATTGGAGAATGGCTGAACAAAATTTGGTATATGTGATGGAATTCTATTGTGTTATAAGAAATGATGAGCATCAACATTTCTGAAAACCCCAGAAAGACAAATGAGTTGGTGTTGAGTGAAGTGAGCAGAACTAGGAGAACACTGCACACAGTAGTAACAACATTATTTGATGATCAACTGTGATAGACTTAATTCTTCTTAGCAGTGCAATGATCCAAGACAATTCCAAAAGATTTATGAATGGAAAATGCTATCCACATTCAAAACAAGAACTATGAATTCCAAAGGCAAATTGAAGTGTACTATTTCCACTTTAGGTGTTGTTGTTCTTTGTTCTCTCTTGTGGGTTTTCCCTTTTGTTCTGGTTCTTTCACAACATGACTAATATGGACATATGTTTAACATGATTGGATGTATATAATCTATATCAGATTGCTTGCCATCTTGAAGAGGGAGAAAGAAAGGGAGGAATAGAGAAAAATTTGGAACTCAAAATCTTGCAAAAATGAATTTTGAAAACTCTACATATAAGTGAAAAAATGCATTTAAGAAAAAAATACTATAAGTGATGTTGCTGCTAGTTAAGGAAATGTGGCATAAAGGAGATATGTTCCAGCCCTTGAACTGGGGATACATAGATTGGAGTTCTACTTATGACACATAATAGCTATTTAAGCACAAGTGAGTCATTTTTCCTCTCAGTGTTCCAGGAAAATCTAACAATTGCTTTTAATTCCCTTTTGTATGTGTGTGAGTCATGGACCCCTCTCAGAGTCCAATGAAGCCTATAAATTCCTTCTCAGAATAAAGATTTTCAATGCACAAAATAAGTGCTTTGATTACAAAAGACTCAGGTTGTATTGAATTTAAGATGTACTGTTTTCCACATCCAAGTACATAGATACCCTGAAAATTATCCACTGACTCCTTGAGCATTCAGCCTATATTAAGAAACAGTTGGTAATGATTCTTCAGTATTTTTTTGCCATATGTGTTATATATGGAAAATATAGTATAAATGGCCTTTTCTTATAATTTACAAATACTCAATTTTTCTAAATTAATCTGAATGATACCATTTGTGCTTCATCATCAAGAAGTTATTTCTGTCATAATAGTAATTTTCTTTTTTTTTTTTTTGGTGAGGCAATTGGTGTCAAGTGACTTGCCCAGGGTCACACAGCTAGTAATTGTCAAGTGACTGAGGCCGAATTTGAACTCAGGTCCTCCTGAATCCAGGGCCAGTGCTCTATCCACTGCGCCACTTAGCTGCCTCCCATAATAGTAATTTAATGCTGTGTATGTTGTAGAGGAAAAATTAATGTTAAGACTTCAATACAATCAAATACAGTATTACAGTATGCCTTTTTGCGTATCAATTGCATTATAAAGGTGTTTTAAAATCATCTGCTAAAACACTAATACACACAAAAAAAGAAATAAGATTGTAGGAAAGCAAATTGAAAAGTACTATACAGATAGAATGTATTATCATCATTATCATTCTATTTTATATTTTTTTGGTAATGTCTGTTTGGTGTCATTTTTAAGATTAACATGAATTTGCCAATAAGTATATACCACTCTAACTATTATTATGGATATTGTATTGTGATTTTTTAATTAGATTAGCTAATTTTTTTTCCATCAAAATTTAAGGAAACAACTATAGCAGTGTGGGGATATTGACTGTGTAGAATTATGAATATATTGATTTCGTATTATTCTAGGTCATTTTTATGAAGTTATCAGTTCTATGCAATTTGAATTGGTTGCTTTTTATTTTTAACTTTTGTTGCTAATATCAAAGGTATTATTTGGCTAGTAAGAATGCCTTCTGTACATCAAACTCCCCAAACCCATTAAGAATGTTTCTGATTGAGAAGTAATCTGTGAATCAATTGTTGCTTTGTTGCAGAGATTTCTATCTGGAGAAAACAAGTTAAAAAATATAGCCTATGTTGCAACCATTAATTTTATTGCTTTAACAAAACAAAATAAAGTAACCCACAACTATTTATTGAGTTAGTCTAGAAATATTTTTGCTACTGCTTTTCTCAAGATGAAAATATTCTTTCTGAGATTTCACTGAAAACTTTGTGAGCTTGATTAAAAAAATAGACATGAATCAATCTGGGTAAGTAAGTTAATTTCTCAGAGTCAGAAATATGCTTGAAAATATATTGGGTAAATTGCAGCAGTTTTAAGCAATAATCTGAAATTTTGATTATAACGAGATTATCAGCGTGTTAATGGAACTATTGATAATGGTTCCTATTTCATTTTTGAGAACCTAGTACTCTTGCTTTCATTTGACATGAATAAGAGTATTTTCCATTAAGTTTTAGTATTTTCCTTCTGTTTTATTTTAAGCATGACCTAAGAGGAAAGACTTTATATTTAAGGATAATCATGTGATTTTAGTGTAGGCACATAGACAACTTTTGGTATGTAGGAATTTCAAATGTCTTTGTTGAAGAAGCATTTTAAGAAAAAGTTTTGTTTACTCACAGAGCTGAAGTAATCCTCTAGGGGAAAAAAGTGGATTTGTAACACTTCATTTATTATCTTGGAGATGCACTGTAGTAAATGCTAGCATTATTTACAAGAAAATAATAGGAAAGCATTTAAAGGTACATTACAGATCTTCAGAGTGTAACATATTTGAAATGTTAGCTAAGATTTCCCAATGGAATGGCTAAAATGGTTCTCACTTTCCAATGTTAAAAATACTAGTGTCACAGCCTATTATCCAGAGTTGACAACTGATATCTTAACAGTCTTAATCATTTGGATATTTCTAACAAGTTTTCAAGGCTGTTTTCTAATTCTTAAATTTTTATGACTATTTCAGTGAGCAGAGTCACAAAATCACAGAGTTGAAAGAATAGGAATTACTTCTAAAATTATATGTATAATATATACATATAAAATTAATATATATAATCTCTATATAATATATAGACATATAATCTTTTATATATATGTATGTGTATATGTATCTATATCTACATATATAAACCTGATACAAACACATATAACGTTTTAAGGGTTATAAAGCTGTTTATAAATCTTATCTTTTTGCAGGAGAATAATTAAATGAGAGCACTCCTAGCACCAAGTCATATCCCCATAGGTTTACATAATGAGGAACTCAAGTCCCCATAATTGCTTACCTCAGATATTCCAGTTCCTTGTTTACCCCCTCCCATTGTTCTTCTGATATGTAAAGAATAAATTGTTATTTGAGGTTTTAAGGCCTCTGTGCACACTGGCCTGGGGCTCCAAAAACCGCATGATGCTCCACCCACTGGTTGTAGCCCTTGCCAGGGCTCTGGCACCTCACCTCATCACCACTCATAGATGCCTACATGGGCCTGGCAAAATTATAATGATTGGAAGCCTAGTGAGGGCAGTCATGTGACTGTCAGAGCGCTATCCCATTGGCTGGGACTATGTTGGGTGTTTCTAGGTTTGGGGGAGGAGAATTGGGCATTCTAGGTGGAACCTGGAAAGCATCAGGTGTTCTGCTCTGTATTTTCAGCTGATTCCTGGGTGGTGGTATTTTTTCAGATATTATAATTTCCCTTTCCCCATTTTATTTCCTTTCCCTTGATCCTACTGATCCTGTTTGTGTTTTTTTTTTTTTTAAGTTCGTTCATGTTAAAATAAATCTTGTTCTGTTTTGAGGGAGGCTGCTGGTCTCCTTCCTTGCCCCAATATTGTGGTGAGCTGCTTAGCTAGCACTCCCCAATTAAAAATTGTTCCCCACAGTTACTCAACCCAGATACTCCATCCCTCATCTCCAATACCTCCAATCATCTTGTGCTCATCTCTGGATCCCTACTCATTTTGCTGACTTTCCTATTTAAAAGTATAGAGAATTTACTAACAAGTGTTTTGATTATAGTTAGTCCTTGAGCCTACTGCTGAGCAAGTAAGAAATATGAGAAAAAGAGAAGTGCTCAATCCCACTTAAAAGAAGAGGAGGAAGTTTTTTTGACATGCCAGTTACAATTCTATATGCATTTACTTAAAGAAATACCAATATGGTACTTAAAACGTTTGGTAGTTATACTATCTTATTGATGTAGCGATTACATCCAGTGAACAAATCTCACAAATCCATTTGTTTTAATTCTTTACTATTCCTGTTCATCTCCCTTCATATATAAATCTTCAAAACTCTACAAAGTGAATCATAAGTATGTCCCTGACTCTTCTAATATTTTATAGCTATTATACATTTCACTATGTCCGCTTGTTATTCATGATTCGTGACTGGCCCATCATATTTCTTGTTTATCAAAAATATGAATTCTCGGGGCAGCTAGGTGGCACAGTAGATAAAGTACTGCCCCTGGATTCAGGAGTACCTGAGTTCAAATCCGGCCTAAGACACTTGACACATACTAGCTGTATGATCCTGGGCAAGTCACTTAACCCCCACTGCCCCTCAAAAAGTATGCATTATCTTTTGACACGTTATATGGAACTCCAATATTCACAATTGAACAACAGCTCCACTATACATTCTCTGAAGATATTCTTTTCACATTGAAAAAATATTGATGTAGTATTCCTCTAAGGACATCTAGTGTAACCAATACCTGAGCAAGAATGGCTTATACAACATATTCAATAAGTGGTAATCCAGTCTTTGTGTGAACATCTATAGGAGGTTCAGCCTCTCAAGGTAGCCCATTTCTTTGAATAACTCTTTTTGTCATCAAGTTCTACCCAGACTTGATCCATCTCTTTGCTATTTTTCTTTTACTTTTCAACATTTGCTTTTATAAGATTTCTAGTTTCAAATTTTTCTCCCTCCCTCCCCACCCTTCCTCGTTCCCAAGACAGCAAGCAATCTGATATACATTATATAACACAATCATATTAAACATATTTCTGCATTAGTCATTCCATGAAAGAAGATTCAGAGCAAAAGAGGAAAACCTCTAAAAAGTAAAACAAAAAAAGTAGAAATAGTATGGTTCAATCTGCATGTAGATTACATAGTTCTTATTTTCTGGATTTGGAGAGCATTTTCCATCATGAGTCCTTTGGAAATTTCTTGGACCATTGTGTTGCTGAGAAGAATCAAGTCTATCACAGTTGATAATGTTTTTGATACTGTGTGCAATGTTCTCTTGGTTCTGCTCATCTCACTTAGCATCAGTTCATATAAGTCCTTCCGGGTTTCTCTGAAATCTGCCTGATCATTCTTTCTTTCTTTTTTTTTTCTTTTTCTTCCATAAAAGAATTTTATTATTTTCCAGTTGCATGTAGTTTGCAATATTTATTTCTATAAGATTTATAGTTTCAATTTTTTCTTCCTCCCTAACCTCAGTCTTCCCTCCCCAAAACAGCAAGCAATTCCATATAGGTTAAATATGTACAATCACATTAAACATATTTCTGCACTGGTCATGCTGTGTAAGAAGAATCAGAGCAAAGAGGAAAAACCTCAAAAAAGGAAAACAAAAAGACCACAGAGATAGTATGGTTCAATCTGCATCTAGATTCCATAGTTCTTTTTTTTTTTCTGGATTTGGAGAGTATTTTCCATCATGAGTCCTTTGGAACTTTCTTGGACCATTGTGTTGCTGAGAAGAGTCGAGTCTATCACTGTTGATCATCAAACAATATTGTTGATACTCTGTACAATGTTCTCCTGGTTCTGCTGATCTCACTCAGCATTAGCTCATGTAAGTCATTCCAGGTTTCTCTGAAATCTGCCTTCTCATTGTTACTTTTCTTTTCTTTTCTCTCTTTTTTGTTTTCTTTGTGGGACAATGAGGGTTAAGTGACTTGGCCAGGGTCACACAGCTAGTAAGTGTTAAGTGTCTAAGGCTGGATTTGAACTCACATCCTCCTGAATCCAGGGCCAATGGTATATCCACTATGCCACCTAGCTGCCCCCTCATTGTTTCTTTACATTGATTTTTTAAAAACTTTGTGTTCTAAATTTCCTTCCTCTTTCCCTCCTCAACCCTCCCCATGGAATTAAGCAATTCAATATAAGTCATACTTGTACAGTTATGTTGTACATTAGTTAAATTGTGAAAGAAACTCCTCGATCTATTTTCCAGGTCAGCTGTTTTTCCAAGGAGACATTTCATATTGCCCTCTATTTTTTTATTCATTTGGATTTGCTTTACTGTGTCTTGGTTCCTCATAAAATCACTAGCTTCCATTTGTTCAATCCTAATTTTTAGGCAATTATTTTCTTCTGAGAGCTTTTGTCCCTCCTTTTCCATTTGACTTTTCTAGCTGTTGACTTTTTTCTCATGACTATCCTGCATCAATCTCATTTCCCTTTCTTTCTTTCCTCCATCTCTATAAATCTTCCTTTTATCTCTACTACTTTCTCTTCAAAATCACTTTTGAGCATTTCCAA
The DNA here is from genome assembly GCF_019393635.1 of Dromiciops gliroides. Classification (NCBI taxonomy): domain Eukaryota; kingdom Metazoa; phylum Chordata; class Mammalia; order Microbiotheria; family Microbiotheriidae; genus Dromiciops; species Dromiciops gliroides. Next base: position 213,424,387 of record NC_057861.1, read on the forward strand.
GGCCTGATACCAATTCGTATATATATATATATATATATATATGGATGCTTTGAATGCAGGAGCTTTAACTTTGTTATTATCTTTTTCTGTGGGTGTATTCTGGTCTTCCTTGTCACTAAAGAACCTTTCAATGGTCTGTTGTTTTCTTTGCTTACACATCTTGATTCCCTATTTCTTGGCTTTTAACTACTTCTTAAAGTGTAGTGTTGCTTCCAGGACACACTGTCCTGAGCTACAGCCTGGCCCAGGGAGTGATTGGGCTTCCTCTCATCCTGCTTGGCTTTTGAGTAACCATGGCTTGTTTCTCTTTGATCAGGAAACAAAAGTCTTATCGAAATTTGATTCTTTATGTTTGGAAGCTTGGTGTGTCTGTGCCTCTCCCCCACTGGGTGGCTGTCCCTCATGTTTGCTTGCTGGTTCAGAATATGGTTGCCCTACTCCAGTCCCAGTTCCAGCAAAGACCGCAGCTATGCCTCCCAACCACTGGACCCCCTCACTGTTCCATGAACTGAGCTTCAGGAGAATCAGCTGAAGATTCTGAGGCTCTAGAGATCACTGCTTGCTTGAGGCTGGTCTTGCTCCACATGCTGTGTTCCTCTCTCAGCCTGAACAGCAGGTGATCCCAGTCACCTAATTAAGACGTCTTCGGCTAGAAAAGGGTCTCATTCTGTTCTTATGTAGGTTATGCTGCTCCAAGTGTTGGTTTATGGCATTATTTTTGGAGGTTTGTAAACAGGTTTTGGGGAGCTGGGAGAGTCACAGCCTTTCTTCCACCATCTTGGCTCTGCCCCTCCTCATCTCTTTGCAAATTTCCCATCCCCTAAAAAATTATATAAAGGAACAACAAAGAATAATTGTGACTGGCAATAAACATTCTTGTGCTTAAACAGATTATTCTTTCTAAAGGAGAGGATTTGTGTATACTTTAAGTCACCATTTGCTCTTTTTGAACTCATTATACTTTTATTTTAGTTCTAATAATTATATATATATATATATATATATAATTCTATCATGTTCCATTTCCATTGTATATTATTTATCTTGTATGCAGTAGAATGTTAATAAATGTTTAACAATTAATTCTCTGGCAGAAAAAACACACACACATATGCATGACACATGTATAAATTTAATCCACAGTATTAACATTTTGCTCTTCTTTCTTAAGTCTAGACAATCAACAAATCAAACAAAACTTAATTTGTAGCTTTTGCCAATTTAATGTATAAATGCCTAGACTTAAAATTTAACAGTCAGCTCTCACAAACTGGTATGAGCTGGCTCTAGCACTCTAGTGACTATATCACTTCATCCATGTCTAGCTATACTCATTTGAATTCTACATATCAGTCATTCCTTATAGCATAGCAATTGTTTCTTATATTCATACATGACAATCTGTTTAGCTTTCCACAATCTTCAGGTATAGGATTTGTTTATCAGAAATAGTGTTGTTTGAATATTAGAATTGATATATGCTTTAAGATTAACTCAATCGATATGAATTATTAAACAGCTAATCAGTATCAGACACTGTGCTGGATTCCAGGGAATAAAAGATAAAGATGAAAGTATTTTCTACCCTCAGGATACTTAATTTTATCAAGTTTACATGCTAATGTTGTAAAGGTCTAAAATTGTAGCTAAACTATCTAAAATCTAATGAGTGATCTCCAATAAATTATAAGCTTTAGCAAGAATATTTAAATGTTTAAGTATTTATTAAAGAGCATTAGGATCAGAGAGAAAGGTAAAAATCTAAGTATTTCTAAGAGCCCCTATCATCTGACCCACCATGGCGAGGTCAGGAACCAAAATAGACAGAACCCCTCCACCAGCATCTGCTTCCTACTTTGTGTCCTCCTCCCAAAAATGGGAGGCTCAAGTTGATTGGCTGGTAGCCTTGATAGACAGTACCCACGAGCAAATGTCACTTCCTGATGCTAAGGACCTTGACCACATAGCTTGCCCTTAGAGGCCTTCACCTCATGGCGGCATTTGCCACAGTAAGTCTCCAGCAGGTGGCGTCATTCCAATTGTTACAATGTTGAAGTCAACAGCTCAGCAAGTATTTATTAATCACCGACTATGTGTTAAACAACATGTTAAATGCTAGAAATAAAGAGAAAGGAAACAACATTTCATTTGCCCTCATTGAACTGCTGTAGTTATTGCTGATTCTGCTCTTAATGTTGCTATTGTTTTGCTGTTGAAGTCACTGTCAATTGTCTTCTTGAAATATAAAACCAAATGCAGGATGATTGGGTAAAATGATTTGAAACAAAAGTATATTTTTCATTACATTTCAAAACAGGTGCATCTATTCACAGGTTTACCAGCAGTGAATTAATGTCTTATTTTTTAAAACTCCCTACCAATGCTGAATTTTTCCATCTTTTACCATTTTTTGTGATTATTTCTTTCACTGATGAAAATTCTCACCCATCTATATCTAAGTTGATGAATGGTATGTGAAACCTGGAAATCCATCACCCTGAAACCCAGCTGATATTAAGCCTTTTCAGAACATAGTAAGGCTTTTCTTAAGACAACAGGCATACAGTCTGTCACCAGGAACATTTTTGAAGCTTTTCCAGTTTGGGAAGATATCCCAGAGCTTCTATTTTGTTGAAATAACCTTTAAGAATTCAGGGTCAATTTCATGCCTCAAAGAGGTTTTGGAATAAGCCTTAATAGTAGGCTTCTGCCAGTTGCGGATGACCATGGATCAGCACCTTGAAGAGCCACGGGCCACAGTGTGGCTGTGCGTTTTGTATCTACCCCATGAGGCATAGCTGGAGTGTCCTCACAAGGGCACTGGTCTGGGTGGATCAATATGGAGAACAAGCTGTTGCCCATGCAGCAGGTTTTCCCTCTCTGTGACATTGGTGGATCCAAAGGAGAGGCAGAGCCAGTACAGTTTGGCACCAGTGCCACTGCAGGAGTTGCCAGAGGGATTTGATGTCCAACATCCAACTGCCTAAGGGACTCAGACTCCTGATTTTTCCTTGGGGTTAACTCCCAAAGCCTTTCCCATATATGGGTATAGCCACAAGGCAGTGGAGGTTTAAAATCAGGGTTTCCTTCCCCTAGGAGAGTTGCCTGCCAAGGCTGACAAGCCCCACCTGCCCAAATAAGACTTAATAAAGGAATAAAAACAATGGGACATATAAATTTTTTTAATATCAATCAATGATCATCTATAATTGGTAAATTGTACATTAGATAATTAATGAGAAACATTCCCTTTAATTGTCTACACGGGTAAAATCAATTGGAAATATTAGGCAATTAGATGAGAAGCTTAGGGCCCTGATTTGTCATGATTGGCTCTCTATATAATTTTAATTCACTAGATAATTGTTCAAGCCACCAGTTCAATTTGCCTCTGTAGGAAAATCAAAATATTCAGATTAGGTACCAATAGATTGCTAAATTTAATTAATGTTTTCATATTGGCAACCATTAAACTGATTTCCTCTGAATTAACCATTAAAGATGTTTTGCAGGATTTGATTTAATAGAAAGTGTATTTTTTATATTTGAAATTTCCTTATTCCTGTTCTGGTCTCTTTTTTTTTAAAGTAGCAGAGTAAATAGAATTTGATATTCCACTATCCTTAATGGATTAAGTTAAAATAAAGATGGGTATTTTTATTATTCCCTATTTTTGGCATATTCCAGAAAAGTCAATTTTATGTTTATGGTTACTTAATCTATTTAACTTACCTAATCAAATTCCCAATTATTTTTCTCCAACTTGTACTAGATCTTAGAAAAATCGTGTTTCCTTTCAGGTTAATTCTTTGCATAGGTTTCCATAACCTTGTGAGAATCAGGGTGACACCCCCTGCTGAGAAAAACATTGTGAGAACCAGAGCAGCTCCACCCTGAGAAGAAAGCATGTAACTTGGCATCTGGAAGTTGCCTGGCATCCGGCAGTTATGTCTATAGAACTGCCTATAAATCATGTCAATAAATGCTACCAGCCAATTAGGTTGGAGCTATGTGTGTGGATGGCCCTTCTTCCTGTTTCACAGGGGGCTTCTGGGAGAAGCCGGTGAGATTTGGCCCTTTTTTGTCCAGGATTTCGAGTTGGTGGCAGACATAAAAAAGAGAGAGGAAAGTAGGTAGACTTTCTTATGTTATGGGGCCCCATGTGTTGTCTTTACTTTTTAATAAATACTTAAAAGCCTAAACTCTTGCTGAATTTATCATTAAATCTTAGCTAGTTTCCCCTCAAAATTAGGGGGTCCCCACATTAGATTTTAATCATCACAACCTCATTACTTGATAACTGATTCTTAAGCTAAGTTGTTTGTTAATCACAGCAATTGGCTTTCCAAATGGTTAGTGGGATTATTTGGCAGGTTTTCTTGATAAGGAACCTTGCTATTGAGGTTGCTAACTCCTCAATACACTAAACTTTAATGGCTTCTCTAAAGCTTTCAGTCTCTCTGTCTCTGTCTTTCATCCCTCTCTCCTTTCTGTCTCTGTCTATCTGTATCTAAATGTCTGATCATCTATGTGTCTCTGTCTTATGCATACCCAGCTACCCAATAGTCAGCCAGTATTTGGCAGCAATCTGACATGACTGAAATTTCTCCATCTGCTTTATTCTTTAACTGATTGAGTGATTATTGCTGCCTGACTTACCATCCTCTCTTTTCATGCCAAACTGGCTTAATATAGATTAGTTTGAGGCCAGATTCCTGCTCAAAACAGATTCTGACATTTCATATATTCTTATGTATATGTTTATTTTCCTCTTTTTCAAAACATTCCCCAAACTCACTTATATCTCCTACTTTTGTTTTTGTTTCTGTTTTTTTTTTTCATGTTCATTTAGGTTGGTAGGTTTGTTTTTTTTAAATCTTCTTTTACTTGACTCAGTTCTAGAAACAATTCATGAACTTCACTCATTTGCATCTACACAGGGGTAGTATGTTGTTTACTTATGTCAGCTGTAATGAAATATTGAGTTCAAGGTTGCTGAGTTCATAATAAGTCTCTCAATACACTTTATTTCAGTGAATTCTTTTATTTGTTAGGTGCAAGCCATTGTCTTAAGCATTGTGTTAGTGTCTGGGGAAGATATTGCAATACTCAGGGAGTGTGCTACATACTGCAAAGCATAGTGATCTCAAATAAAATTTAAAAGACAGTCCTTGCACAAAATGAAGATTATAGTATAAAAGGACAAATGCACAGAAATGATGATAATAAAATAACAATAATTATGTTAATGACTAGAATTTATGTATCACTTTGTGATATACAAAATACTTTATAAATATTATCTCATTTTTTGTTCTTGCATTGATCCTAGTAAGTATTTACTGTTATTATACCCACTTTATAGAGGAGGAAACAGGGGCAGATAAAAATTAAATGGCAAAACAAGGATTGTATAGCTAATAAGTATTTGAAGTAAGATTTAAACTCAGATGTTCCTCACTCCAGGTCCATTGCTCTATCCATTGTAAACTTTACAATCCTATGGTAAATATATGAGATGTGGAAATAACAACAATAGTCCACTGTGAGTTCAAATGTGGATCAGATATGTATTACTGATGGAGATCAAGGAAATCTTTGTGGACAAAATGAAAGTTATATTGGATAGGCATTTGTCAGACAAATATAGGTTAGAAGGAAAACCTAGGTATAAGTTTAGGTAGGCAACTGAAAGAAAGTAAAAAAAAAAAAAGTGAATGACATTAGCATTTGTGATTAAACTGGATTTTAAAAAAATTCAAGAAATAAAATGCTGAGTAATACTTAAATATAAGGACTCACTGAAGATCCACGGTTCTAGATAGAGTCATTATAAAATATTTATAGGAGGAGATAGGCAACAAAATATAGAATAATGGATTATAAATGTGTTGCTATCTGTATCAATGAAGGGAGTACAAAAATCAATGAAATCATAGGTCCATTAATGTATCTGCTCTCCATTATTAGGATAGTCATATATAAGTTCAATCATAACATGTTCATAGTATTCAGTTTTTTGAGGCATTACTAGTTGTCTATATTTCAGTTATATGAATTGTAGAAAGCATTAACAATGAATGCTATTTTTCCTGTGTTCTCAAGAATTTTATTTTTCTATGTCTGTGCCACACCTTGTGATGTCCTTCTATTAGTTAATAATTCATCACATTAATCTTCAAAGGAGTTTGGTCAGTAACATTAATATGTCTAGTTCTGGGCCTCCACCATCTTATTTTATATGTCTCATGTGGTCTACTATATATAGGTAGCTGCAGGCATAATTTCTTTCATACCCAAACCATCTTTTCACCTATTGCTGTATGCCTACTTCTACCATCCTCTTTGTCTAAATTGTTATATATATTGTCCTTTCCATTATAGCATAAGCTTCTTGTAGGCTGGTATTCCTCATGCTTTTATATTTGCTTTCAAAGTACTTTGTAGATCTGGCACCTAGTGTTTATAAAATACTTTTTCATTCATTGTCCAGGCAAGTGAACAAGAATTTATTAAAGTGCTTACTATGTGCCAGACACTGTGCTAAATTATAGGAATACAAAAAAATAAAGGCAATCTCTTCCAATTGGTAATTTGCTTTTTAATGGGGGAAGACAACACATAAAAGGATGATTAAAAGGGGATGGGGAGGGAGAAAGAACATGAGAGATAAAATCCAGTTCACCAGGAATAGACTTCAGAGAAGAATGAAATCATGGCTTGCTTGGGTACCTTCTATAAAATGGAGGTTCTAGGAATAATTAACTAATCAGAAGAAGAGGCCAATGTGGTAGGGCATTTCTAGTGTGGCAAGACCAGAGGAGGAATTGACTTTCAGAGTGAAGAGGCAAATGCCACATGATGAAGAATGTCCATAGAGTTAGAAGTGGAACCCTGAGAGTAACGAATTTAATGTTAATACTTTTGTAGGTACCAGTCAAAGAGTCAGACTATCCATAAGTTGATTAAAGTTGTTAAAGCAAAGAAAAACAAAACAAAACAAAAAACTCCTTCAGGGTAAAGTTTCTTGTTTTGATCTACCTTCTCTACACTCTATAAACTGTGTTGTTTGAGTTGATTTTCTCTTTCCTCCTTCCTGTTCTCATATGCACAGCACCTGGCACAGGTTGAATTGAATAACACATCAGAGGTACTAGAAATGGAATCATGACTAAGGTAAGAAGTCATTTTTCTGTCCTCTAGTCACAGGAAGAGTAATGGATCAAGATTGAATCCTTAATGCCATAGTGGGATGACTGTGAATCATCATATAATTCTCCTCTAATAAAAGATGAGGAATGGATAATCAATCAATCAATTAAGCACTTGCTATGTGCCAGATACTGTGTTAAGCAAGAATATTTTTTTTAAAGTCCAAAGGTTTGAGAAAAGTAAAATTGAAATACAAGTGCTTTTTTTTTTCTTTTTGTGAGCAAACCATGTTCTGAATTTGTATCACCAATTATGCATTTATGAGTTTTCATGGATTCCACCAATAACTCTTTGAACAGGGATTGTTTTTCATTTTATTTTTGTGATCCCAATCCTTAACATCCTGTTATATTTATATTAGTCAAATATGCTTATATTAGACAAAAATGCCTCTTTGATTTTAGAGCCTATAGGCCTAGTAGTGGTACTTCAGTGTTAAAGATTGTGCAGAGTTACAAATCACTTTCCAGAGAGGATATATGAAATCAGAGATCCACCAAGAGTGTATTAATATGCCTGTTTTCAAAAGCTCATCCAAAATTTATTTTCCTTTTTGTTATCGTTGTCATAAGTGTGAGGTGTGTAACCTCAGAGTAGCATTAATTTTCATTATTCTAATTATTAGTAATTCTATCCCATATATCCCTCCACACCCACAGCTCACTCCCAAACCCAGTCAGATACTGGTTACTGTGGTTATTAAGGTATGTGTACCCATTTCTCTCTTTGCCTACTTTTTCCTAACTTGTCCTGGATCTTTTGAAGCCTGTCCTAAATTTTGTCTTGCTCTCTTATTTTCTTTCCTTAGCTACTTAAAAATATGATGGGAAAAGTATTGAATTGACCATTGGCCAAGTCTCCATTATTGTGAACAACTTAAAAATGTGGCCATTTCAATCTAGAGCCAGAAGGAATTTTAGAGATCATGTAATCTAAACACCTAACATGTCCAAAGGTCACATAGATAAGGGCAGAGCTGGTATTCATTGATCTTGTTAGTTTGCATCTCACTACAATACATTAATGAAATACTTAATTTTGATATCAAAATCATGAGCACAGAAATAGCTTTCCTAACAGACCCACCTAATACCAACTCAATCATCTTGTGCTTAATAGAAACATTTTGACAGAACACAATAGTTTGTTTGCTGTGGTGTCACCCAACCTATATACCCTCTCCTGTTGCTATGAGTGTTCAGTATTACTGCAATATAGATAAGAAGGTGTTGAGAGATTAATTCTATTGTAACATTTCTTATTGTCTCCACAGAAAAAGATTTAATTTGTTTCTTATTTTTGTTTCTCTTAATATTAAACTTGTCAACTTATATTAATCATGAATAAAGCAGAAATTTAAAGTTATATCTTCTGGTAGAATAAACATACATAGTTTTCCATAAGAACTCAATCAATAACAGAAATAAATCAAAGACTAATAAAATAAATCCTGTTCAATGAAAAATATAGTCCAGTGAAGGTAACCTTAGGGCAGAATAAAACCATTTTAAATATTAAATATAGATATAACCCTGTAAAATTTCCTGAAGTTACCATATGGTCACTTCTTATATTTTAATATAAAAATCATGAGTATATTTTATGGTTGTAGTAGTATCTTTAATTTCCTTCTCAACCACTTGGATATCTCATCACTCTAAGATATAATCATTAAAAGTGCACATAAAATTTCAAAATCAGACTGGCAAAGGGGATTTTTCTTAAGACTTTTCGCTTCAAATGCTATTTTGGTGACATATAAAATTAATACCTCTTTTGTTACTGATGTCTGTTCAATAAAGGTCTGTGTTACTTTATGGAATGTCACATTTCTAATTAATTGATCTTCCATTCCTCCACACAAACTCCCTTCAAAATGAATAGCCTTATAACCTATTTTCTTAAGCTAACTTTACACAATTTATCAGAAGGTGTGTTAAGAAAATAAAGCTGAATTAAATCCATGTATTCTCAAACAGCAAAAATAGTCACCTAATATAGCACACTATACTCAAATTACTTGGTGTACCTCTACAGATGTCATTCATTTTCATAGTCACTAGATTAAAACAAACTAACAAACAACATATTACACTCTCTATGATATGTTCCAAAGAAGACTATATTGTCTCTCTTGGTTTGGTCTCCCCATGGCATATTATATTAGAGTACCACCATTTTACTTAAAGATAAAAAACATGAATGCAAACCTGACTCATTCATTTACTACTTCTGTGATCTTGGGCAGATTACAACTTCTTTGGACCTTTGCTTTCTTTGTGTCTCAATGAGCAGGTTGAGATGATTTCTAGAGCCTCTTTTGGCTCTAAATCTATGATCCTAGTCTAATGATTTATTCTGCCCAATGTCCTCTTTCAAAGTTCCATTGCACTTAAAATTCTTCCAGAATTATATATCAGGAAATTCAATTCAATAAATATTTCTTAAGTGATGTCCAAATATAAAGAAATTTTTATCTTCCATGAAAAGTGCAAGGGGTTTCATGATGAAGAGCATTTAATATTGACAGTGTTTTTAGGATTATGATATAAACCACCCATATAGAGTATATAAGTGGAATGATACACCAAAATGGGAGATATCAACCATTTGCATTTCTTCTGGAACATCCTCTCTGCCAAAAAAACAAATAATAGTTAAAATATTTACTGTTTTTTGCAAGGTTTGTGATCTCTTTCTCAAGCCCCTTGTTTGTTCAGATATTCTAATGTTCAAGTATTTGAGTGGTTTATATCAGAATCCTTCTCCCTCACCCCTCCCTTCCCTTCCTTCCTTCCTTCCTTCCTTCCTTCCTTCCTTCCTTCCTTCCTTCCTTCCTTCCTTCCTTCCTTCCTTCCTTCCTTCCTTCCTTCCTTTCCTCCCTCTCTTCTTTCCATTCCCTACAACCTGTTCAAAGGGCCAAACAAATGAAAGAATAAAAGTACCTTCTTTTTCCCCTGGCCCAGGATACCAAATTGATAAGATAAAATCAACTTCTTATGAGATCTTTTAAAAATCTATTTTGAAGCCATATCTAATATAGAATATACATTTCTGAAAAATTCAAAATAATGTAGAAAAAAAGAGGTCTTCATGTCAATTTTTTTTCTTTTTTTGTGTGTGAGACAGTGGGGGTTAAGTGACTTGCCCAGGGTCACACAGCTAGTAAGTGTCAAGTGTCTGAGGCTGGATTTGGATGTCAATTTGTAAAAACAAACAAACAAAAAACAAACAAAAACAAAACAAAAATAAAAGTACTGGTGCACCTAGAGCTACAGTTTAATGTGGAAAACTTTCATGTCATCCAACCTAGTTTTCATCCTCACTAAAGAAGATTGAAAACTTACTACCATTTTACCTATTGAAACCATTTTTTCATCAATGTTTGGTTACTTTGCAAAAATATTAAAATAAAATGTCACTCTTATTTATTTTTAATATAACGCCTACTTTGTTTACTAACAGTAATGACTGACACAACATGCGAAAAAGTTCTTTCTATATTGTCTCACAAGATCCTCACTACACTACATTCCTTATTTAACAGATATGGAAACTAAGGCTCATAAATCTTAAAGTGATTTCTATAGAATCATCAGTCAATAAATATTTATTAAGTATCTGCTATCTTCAAGCCACTTTACTATGCTCTGTGGATACAAATGAAGGTAAAAAAAAGGCCCTTGATCTCATGTAACTCAACATGCAAGCAGTTGTTTAGAACAATGCACAAATAAGCTGCATTCAAAAAGCAAAGCAAAACAGAATTGATCAGCAGAAATAAGGCATGAGAGTTAAGTGGAATTGGGGAAAACTTTATGTAGTTGGTGGGATTTATGTATTTTATTTAATTGGTGGGAACTGAAGGGATTCAGGGAAGCGTGATATCAGAGATGAGGAGGGAGAGTATTCCAGACATAGGGGACAGTCACTCATCATCATGCCACAAATTATTCATTATTCTTCGGCCAACAAATAAACAATATGAGTGTCACAGAATCCTCAATGAAGTGCATTTATATGAATAGGAAAAACAGTATTCCAGTTCATGAAAGTGGGAGCTAAAATTTCAGCAAAGCTTTCCTCATTATATCAGAAATACTAATGAATTTTCATTCTTTTTACTTTGATCTTTTAAAATTTGTTTATTTGACAAAAAGTGAGAGGGACAAAGTTTTTTTTTTTTTTTAAATGTACCCTGGCCCTTGTCTAAACAAACAATAGTGAGAAATCTATGAGCATTATACTGATTCTTTAGCTAAGTTCTTCAATTTATAATATGATCATTAAGAATGTGGACACAGGATAAATGGAATTGCAAGTTAATGTGCTTATCTGTAGTATTTAAGAAACTTTCTTTTTTATTTAAAGGACTATTATTTGGGTTGCACGTTGAGGATAGGCTTCAGTGATGGGTTTATATTTCTTCGTAACACCTTGAATGTTGCTTTGTGTACATTGTGTTTCCAATAAATGCATCTACTTCTCTGACCTATTTTCCCCACTTAGAAATTGGATTAACTGCCTATATTGATTGCCTGTATAGACACTAGGCAGTGCTGTCCAATAGAAAGAACCCTGCATTTGGAGTAAGGAAGACTAAGTCTACATTTCTCAGATTTCCCTCAGATTCTTACCAGCTTTGTAATCCTAGAAGAGTCATCAAACATCAGCAGGTCTTATTTTCCCTATTCATCTAATGCGAAGGTTGGAATCAAGCTCTAGGGTCATTTTCAGGTCTATAAATATGAAACCATCATTTTATGACTTTGCAAAGGTGATAGCATAAAATAAAACTGGCACTTAAAAATTCAAAGTGTGTAAGTAAGTTTATTCTAATTAAGTGTGATAATTTTTTCATAGTATTTTATATTATAGAGGAATCTTGAGGATGACCAATCCAATTCCTTTTCAAACCAATTAAATAAACATATTAGTCATTTTCTTTATGTAAAGAATTATGCTAGATATAGTACATACAAAGATTTATAAAATGACAAAATGCCAGTGCTTGTCCTTTAAGTGCTTACCATTCTTTCATAAATAAAGGGCAATATTGAATAGTAAAGTGATTTGCTCAAAGTCAGCCAACTAATGATGCGCAAAGTCTGAGAATGATAACCTGGTGTTACACAGTGTTTTAGCACCAAGGCAGAGTGAAGAATCTTAATTTAGAGTAAGAGTACCTGGATTTGCACCATATGTATCCTTGGGCAGGTCATTAAAATCTTCTGGACCTTAGGTTCTTCATTTGTAAAATGAGGGAGCTTTGTAACTAAGTGCTCCCTGCCTGTTTCAAATTTATCATTCTCCCCTAACTACCAATTCAGTTCGTTTTCTTCTATAGCATGTGGCTCCTCACCGATAGTGTTTATGCATTATAGATTATTTTGAAATTTTTTTTCCTGGACTTAAACTTTCTGTGATCAGTGCAAATCAAAACCCTCTTTTCCCTTTCTATTTAGTCTTTGGGGTGTATTGTTGTAGAAAACAAACAAACAAAACAGAAAAACCTTATCTTCCAGCCACCATGATTCAGATAATAAACTTCTTCAGACATACATAACCCATCCTTCTGTTTATACTTAACTCCCTCTTAGCTCAGAGTTCTTGCTTATGCTAGTCCTTTACTCATACAGCTTTCAAGAATCCAATTTTGCTCTTCAATCATTTAGTCATGTCCAACTCTATGACCCCACAAATCACACCCTTCATGGGATTTTCTTGGCAAAGATACTGGAATAGTTTGCCATAAATTTTTCCAGTGGATTAAGACAAAAGGTTAACTGATTTGTCTAGGGTCACACAACTAGTAAGTATCTGAGGCTGGATTTGAACTCAGGTCATCCTAACTCCAGGTACAACACCAGAGCTAGCTACATAGAGTGGTCCTTTAGTTCAAAATCTTGAAGTAAGTTCCTAAATTGAAAAATATCTAGATATTTTCTTATTACTTTTAATTTATAGGGTTTAATTTTTGTTCTCCATTATCATGTCATAAAATAACAGGTTTGATTTTTTTATAAGTGTATGGGATAATTATGGATTTGATTCAGATTAAACTCTGAGGATGGAGTATGAAAGATACCTAGCCCCCCCCCACCCCCAGATTAGCTAGCCTCTTGCTTTGCCTGAAAGTTAATTGCTTGTTAAATTCTCACTGTTTCCTTTAAGCTTTATTGTTGAGATAATGGACTTGGGTCAGTTCTGTAAACTTTGGGGATGGGGTCTGAAAGATATCCAGTCCCCCAGTAAGTTTTATTACTTGTCACAGTTCTACCAATTAGCATTATTTACTTTACTTCTGCTTAGTTTCCACATGCCAGCTACACCTTAGTTTATGGCCTGTAATAAAAATCGTGTCACCAAATATTCAGTTTACTTCTCTCTCACATGTCAGAATCCCAGTCCCTGTCATGGATTAATTGCAGTCAGATAAGGGAGTGATTTCTGCCTCCCTCTTTCTTTGACATTCCTCAGACTTGTACCCCTTCCCCTTCTCCCCTTTGTTCTTGGACATGTCTCCATACATGGATCACAAGCTGGGCACACACCTTGGGTGAGACAGTATTGGATGTTAGAATGTGAGCTCACCCACCCTAGGTGCATGTGGGGACATTCCTTTTCAAAGATTACTATAAAAACCTAAAAGATTGGACATATCTTCACAAGACTTCAATGTGTAATTGGGTTTTGCCTGTCCTCATGAGGATGTAATAAACCTGTCTCTGCTTGACTTGGTGGTCTCCTCAAGTTATTTGGGTAAACTGAGGCAGTTTTTCCCAAACAATAAGGATGTAGTGTGTGATTTTTTTAAGATACCTTTTCAAAAGCTAAGTTTGAGTATGGAGTAAAGATTTGAGTAATTGATCCTTTCACCCTAGTCAAAATAGACATCACTTTTCATTTTGTTGTACTAAAAATGCTATGTTTTTACTATTTTTTAATACTTTCTGGATATAAGGTGGGGCTTTTCATCTACTCCTGTGAACAATGAACAGAAACAATTCTTTCTTTATCACTAAATAATAATCAAAATATTCTAAATTTTCAGAAATAATTATCCCTACATTTACCATAAAGTTTATTAATTTGGTATGCTTTTTATAATGAATTTTTTTAGCATTCTTCCATAACTTAACAAAAAAAAATGAAAGACAAAATAAATACATCATACAGAGTTTGCAGTGATTTTACAATGGATAAACAATATCCAAGTAATAACACAAAATACCTAGGGCAGAAAGTGATAAGTGTCATAGAAGTGTCTAATTGAAGCCATGGTAACAGAAAGTGGCAAGGGTTTGTGAACAGACTTTTTTTTTCTCTTCTGTTTCTTCTTATACTAAATCTCATGGAATATTAAGTGTTTGAATCACAAAACAACCAAAATTTTAAGGCTTTGCAAATCTCTTGCCCCTTCACCCTATCCCACCTCAGGCTTAGTCTCTTTTCATGTGAAATTTCTTTCTCAAGTAGTTTTTCTTTTCTTTTCTTTATTTTGTGTGGTGCAATGAGGGTTAAGTGACTTGCCCAGGCTCACACAGCTAGTACGTGTCAAGTGTCTGGGACTGGATTTAAATTCAGGTCCTCCTGAAACCAGGGCTGGTGTTTTATCCATTGTGGCACCTAGCTACCCCCATCAAGTAGTTTTGAATAGAATCATTATATTGGTTAATCCTTCATCCATTTATTTATTTACATATTTACATATTTATTTATCTATCTATCTAACTTTCTATCCATTCATCTATTTATTCATTTATTTATTCACCTACTCATTCATTCATTTATTCATTTCTCTATTTATTTATTTGATGATTCATCTATTTATTTATTAATTTATTTATTCTTTCAATTATCTGTTTATTTGTGAATTCATTTATTTATTTATTCATCCATTATATTTATTTATTTGTCTATGTGTTCATTCATTCATTTATTTGATCACTTAGTTGCTTATTTATTTCTGGGTTTTTTATTTGTTCATTCATTCATTCATTCATTCATTCAATTTTTTTTAACAAGGCAATTGGAGTTAAACTGACTTGCCCAGGGTCAGACAGCCAGTAAGTGTCAAATGCCTGAGGGCAGATTTGTTTGAACACAGGTCCTCCTTACTACAGGCTTGCTGTTATATCCACTGGGTCACCTAGCTCTCACTTATGTTTGTTAATTTTCTAAGTAAAAATTTATTATTTTGAAATCTCCATTTTTTTTTGTGGGACAATGAGGGTTAAGTGACTTGCCCAGGGTTACACAGACACAGCTAGTAAGTATTAAGTGTCTGAGACCGGATTTGAACACAGGTCATTCTGAATCCGGAGCCAATGCTGTATCAACTGTGCCACCTAGCTTCCCTGAGAAGTCTCCAAATTTTTATGCTAAGCACAAATTAGCAATTCATTAATTTAGGAACCCAAGAAGCCAGCTAATCTATTTAACTCCCTCATTTTACAGGTGAGGGGATTGAAGACAAAGCTTATTTTGTAATGTGCCTAAGGTTTTTTTGTTTTTGTTTTTTTTGAGGCAATTGGAGTTAAGTGACTTGCCTAGGGCCACACAGCTAGTAAGTGTTAAGTGTCTGAGGCCGAATTTGAACTCAGGTCCTCCTGACTCCAGGGCCAGTGCTCTATTCACTGTGCCACCTAGCTGCCCCTGTGCCTAAGATTTTAAAAGGTAAATGCTAAAGGATCATATATGAACCTAGGTCTTTTGCTTCCATAGTCAATACTTTCTCCAGTGTACCACCAACACAAGACTTTGGGTCCAGGCAGAAGTAAGAATTGTTTTAGAATTCCTACATAGAAAATGTTTATTCTCTATTTTTTTATTTTGAGTAATTAATGAGTTATGGCATAGCAAGGAAGAATGGATTTAAGAATTAATAGATTGTGTTCTTAATGCAGTACTTTTTATAACTTATTATATGACCTTGAAAAGTCATTCCACCTTTTTTATTGTCTTAAATTGCATCATCTATATCAAAATGATTTTGGAGAAGATGGTTTGTAAAATCCCTTTATATGTATTAGATACTTCCTAGGGTTGGTGTGGAATTCAAATGAAATACTGTGAACTATTAAATGCTTTGTTACCAAGATGTGTTATATTAATGTAAGCTATTATTATTATTATCATCCTCCTCATCATCAGCTTATAATTCTATGAGTCAAATGATTTCCTTAAGAAAAAAAATATAGAGCATTTGAAAACTGACATTCAGAAGACTAAGTAACCTTGTGATTTTACAAAAATTAAGCTGGCAGAGAAGAATACAACACCAGGGGACTTTGAGAGGGAGATTTCCTTTAGTTTCAAAGATGGAATTTACTGTAATCATATTGGTCCAGTTTCCCATTAGTGATTGGAGATGGGATTTCCCGGCAGAGTTAAGCACTTGGAGCCAAGAACACTAATGAACAGGTTTAAAGACTTTTTTATGTCTTACTATACAGAGGCTTCCATTTTCTCATCTGTAAAGACAATGACAGTTATATCTACTGTCATGGTGAAAATCAACAAATGCACATGAACATAAAGATAAAAGATGTCGACTAAATGCCAAGCACTATGGCGATTTAATTTCTTTCTTGTACTTGGTGCTTAGCTTTTACAAGGAATTTGTCAACTGTATGGCTTTCTGGCTTTTTAACTTTCTCAATGCTATAAAATAAGAGGAAAAATAGAAAAACAACAGTTTTACAGAAAAAGAACACAATTCAGTCTTCTTTGTCAGACATGCTCTAAAACGGCTCAAATCAATTTATCATACATGGAATGAACTCTTAGTCATCATTGTCAAGTATTTTGAGTACACTCTGCTTCCCTTTGTACAACTTGGAGATAATCTCCAATTGGAATGAGTAGCATGCAAAAGACAGCGATAAAGTTGCAGAGTAAAGAATCTTAATACTCCAGCTCTGGAACAGGATTCTCAATCTTTATGAAGCTGAAAGAGACTGAATTTGTTTGAAATAGTCTATTAATTTCTCATATTTCTCCTCTTCATCACCCCCACCTTATACTCTAAGACATATTTTTTGTCTTGAATACACAAGATGGCATATATATCCAGTGGGGATTTTTTGTTGTTTCTAAAGATTAAATTATATTTTATTTGGTCACTAATATGCCTTGGCCATAATGGATATTCAAAAATTAAAGTAAATAATTGGTTAAAATATTTTTCCTCAGGTAGCAACCATCTGTTTTCAAAAACAGCATTAGTTCTTAGAGCTTCAAGTGACCTTAAAATAATTTAAAACAACTTCCTTAATATCTAGAAGAGGAAATTTAGATCTAAAGAAGTCAACTGACTTGTCTAAGATCACACTGGTCATAAGTAACAAATTTAGAATTAAAAGAGCACTTCTGATTCTAGATCTTCTCCTCCTTTTCTTCCTTCTCTTCCTCCTCTTCCTCCTTCTCCTTCTCCTTTTTGTCTTCTTCTTCTTCCTAATAATAATAATAATAATAACAATACTTAATATTTATATGGCTCTTATTATGTGCTAAGCACTTTATGAATATGATCTCATTTGATTCTTAGAGGAGGTAGATGCTATTATTATCTCCACTTTATAGAGGAGGAAACTGAGGCAGACAGAAAGTAAGTGACTTTTTCCTGGTTCAGACAGCTAGTAAGTGTGTAAGGTTGAATTTGAGTTCAGGTTTTTCCTTACTCATGGTCCAGTGTTCTATCCATTGTACCACTATGCTGCCTCAAGCATACTTTGTTCTCTACCACCTGACTGTACCAATAAGAAAGGCTTGGGACAAGGGGGAAGGAGTGAGATTGGGGTATAATGATGTTCCCTGTTTAAATCATGGGGGTGGCAAGGTAATGTAACTTTAAATTTTTTTAAATGATTTTAAAATTTGTTGGATTTAGGTTTTTTGTTTAAAATGTTTTCTAGAAAAATAAATCACTCTTTATTTTGTACTTTCACTTATTTATAATAAAATAATTTTGGTAAATTATGAGAGACAGGTGGCACAGTGAATAATACAACATTGGTTTTAGAGTCAGAAAGACCTGGATTCAAATTTGCTTCAGACACTTAATAGCTGTGTGACCTGGTTAACTCCCTTTACATCTGTCTGCCTCACTTTCTTCAACTATATAATTGTTATCATAATATTATCTACCTCCCATTGTTGTATAGATCAAATGATATAATATTAATATAATATAATATTAATATAACAACTTTTTACAGTGCCTAACATATCATAGGTCCTTCAACTAATGTCCATCATCAAATTTACATGATATTACCATCTCTCTGTATTTTACCATAAGTCCTCTGTAGAAAATCTACCCAATAAATTGGAGATTTTCCTAGATATATTTTCTTTAGATAAGGAAGGTGACATTATTCTATATTTATCACTTAATCATCAGTGATACCTAGAGAGACAGATATAAATAGATTCATTTATAGATCAATAGATGGATGAATTGATCAAAAAACAGACAGACAGATAGATAGATAGATAGATAGATAGATAGATAGATAGATAGATAGATAGATAGATAGATAGAGACCTCATGTGTCAATGACTATTTGGGTTGTTCATCTATTATCTCAAATACTATTTCTGTGACTGGCTTATTTCTTTTCTACTATATTATGTATAATTTGGTTATCTGTTATATGCCCTTTTTCACACAGAGCTAGTCTAGAACCCTGTGTCATTCCACTAATCTATGTGACTATAGTATTTCTTATTTTTATGAGGTAATTGGGGTTAAGTGACTTGCCCAGGGTCACACAGCTAGTAAGGGTGAAGTGTCTGAGGCCAGATTTGAACTCAGATCCTCTTGAATCCAGGACTGGTGCATTATCCACTATACCACCTAGCTGGCCTGACAATAGTATTTCTTTTTTTTTTTTTTTCAGGGCAATGGTAGTTAAGTGACGTGCCCAGAGTCACACAGCTAGTAAGTGTCAAGCGTCTGAGGTCAGATTTGAACTCAGGTACTTCTGAATCCAGGGCCAGTGCTTTATCCACTGTACCACCTAGCTGCCCTTGACAATAGTATTTCTAATTCTTCAAATTGTAGTGGTTCATGATTCATAGTCTGGTATTAAAACAATTTTTTTTTCTACAAAAGTGGTTTGCTTCTTTGGATTCCCCAGGAAATTTTGCAAATGAGGTCCAGACCTATTTCCTCTCTCTCTTTAGCTTTAAACCTATTTCCTTCTCTATCTGGAATACATACATACATACACTCACACACACACACACACACACACACACACACACATATATATATATAAGTTTGTGTATGTATACACACATACAAATTGATTCACTGTAAAACCAATGATAAAACACAAATCATTGGAAATAGTAAGTCTTAAATAACAAATATGAGAGAATAAGTTTTATTCATTTAGTATATGACTAATATAGTCATCTAGTCTTTTTAAGGAAAAATAATGTAACACAGCAGTCTTTAGAATTTATCAACTTTAAAAAGTACCATGTCTTTTTTGGAGATTATTTAGAAACTCTACATAATTAGAGTCAATGTTCAGGAAGTTTTGATAAGATGATCTTTCTTTTACCATGCATTTGAAACTATAGATTCATTCTAGAGGAACTATGTTTGCTAGCAATGATATGTAGAATAGAAGAATAACAGAGTTGATGAGTCTTGATGTTTCCCTTCAAGGCTGAGTTGACTCCACATGTTAAATTGTCTCAAAAAAAAAAGCCAAATTTTGTTAAAGTACCTGAATAATTTAATGGCTTATTGGGAACTGAGAACATTTGGAAGAGGCCTAGGTGACTTGAGAGGACAACCCCAATTTACATCCCCTATGGATGTGTCATTGGTGTCTAAAGTTTCAGTAATAGAGCTTAATTTTTTCGGATTAAAGATAATTTAGTCTATTAAAATATAAAAATAATATAATAAGATATCAATAAAGGTGGTATAATCAGTGATGTCAAACTCAAATAGAAATTGACCCCTCTGGGTGGTGTATTGACTTAAGAAATGACAAATTAACCTACACTGTATTGAATTTTTATTTATGTTGTTATATATTTCCCAATTGCATTTTAATCTGTTTCCCTCAGCGCTTGGTAGTGGGCTATATGCTTGACACTGCTGGGAAAATGTATATTTGACATCTATAGTATTTTCATTTTACAAAATACTTTATATGCATTAAGACATTTTAAAAAGACATTTTCATGATATAAAGATACAGTTGACCTTGGAGTAAGACTTATTTTTCAAGTTGCATCTCACAAAGTGTGTGACCAGAGGTAAGTTAAATATTCTTCTGGTATTCTTTAAGACTAGAAGATAGATAGATAGATAGATAGATAGATAGATAGATAGATAGATAGATAGATAGATAGATAGATGGACAGATGGATATCTTGCCAATCTGCATTGATGGAAGAAGTTTACAGAGAGCCCCTACAATTCTACCCCCCCAAAAAACACCCTCATAATTGATTCTTAAAGTAATTGTGAGATAAGTAGCCCATTTTACACCTTAAGAAACTGAGTTTCAGAGAGGTTAAGGTAGGATTCAAAATCAGATATTTGGATTCCAAGTTGAGCACTCTATGTGATTTAATACATTTACTCTCAGATAACAAATTAAATAATCATATGTCATTACAAACTATTTACTATAGTGAACAGTGATATGTACATATATACACATGCATATATGTATATTAGTGCATATTTATATGCATGTATGCAAGTGTGCATGTATATAATACACACACCATATATATACATATATATGTGTATATATATGTATATATATATATATATATATATATATATATATATATATGGTGTGTGTATTAATCTTTCTGAGCATCTGATAATTTTTTAAGGAATGAAGGAAATATGTATTTATTGAGTATTGACTATGTACCAAGAACTTTAATATTAGTATTTCACTTTATATTTTCAATGACCTTAGCAGGTAGATTTCTTATTTTAAATTTGAGGAAAAATTAGCAGAGGTTAAATGACTTGCTTAGAGTCTCATGGCTAAAAATTATCTGAGGTCAGATTTAATGGCAAGTCTTCCTGACTCCAGTTCCAGGACTTTGTTTCCTGAGTCATATAGCTAGCTGCCTTAGTATAGCTTCAAGACTTTAAGGCACAAATGTATGAGATTTTTTATTTGTGGATGATATTTCTTTGGCACAATTAAAAGTTTGCATATAAGTGCGTGTGTATATATATACATATATACACACACACACGTACATCAAGGAGTTTGGTGCAAAAATTAATTTATC
Source organism: Dromiciops gliroides (assembly GCF_019393635.1). Classification (NCBI taxonomy): domain Eukaryota; kingdom Metazoa; phylum Chordata; class Mammalia; order Microbiotheria; family Microbiotheriidae; genus Dromiciops; species Dromiciops gliroides. The sequence continues at coordinate 213,445,891 of NC_057861.1, forward strand.
AAATCCTTTTCAACCAATAGAAAAGTATAGGTTTTCCAAGGGAAAAAGATAATATGTAGCTCTAAATAAGTTGAAATTCTTAGTGGATTTATAATAAAACTAGAACCTTTGAAAACAGTAAATATAATCCATGAATGTAGAAAAATAAATGGGTTAAAGGGAAGAGAGACATTTTATTTCAGAAATTTTTATTTGTATTATTTTTTTCTTTAAATCTGATCCTAATTAGGATGAATTACATCTTGGAAATTAGGAGGAATATAAAGATAAAACAAAACGATATTTTAGAGAAATCTTACACAATGATAGCAAAATTATTTTAGAAGATTATTTTAGAAAATTATTTAGAAGATTTAGTTGATTATTTTAGAATGATGGTTTAGTCATGAGACTGTGTATGTTATAAAGTCATACCACAGAATCTTAGAATTCATAGACAGACAAAATGAGCATTGCCTATAGAGAGTTGAGATGACCTGGGTTTAAGTCTTGTGTCTGACACATGCTGATTGTGACAGTCTATTAGGTCAAAAGCTTTTAATAAATAAGACTTAAACACCAGTTCACTTTTTATATAAGATAAATCTATAGTAACATAAATATTCCTTCCTTTTTATAGACATAACAAATCTTGATTCCTTAAACATCAAACTCATTACCAATAGCAGCTGTAGACATTCTTACATGAAGTGCATTGAAGACCTTCATTTTCTCACTAAGTCACATCATTGACTTTGCATATAGGTTAAGATACCAAAGGACTTGCACTACACTTTTGGGGGAATAATTGCAATATAATATGAGGTTTAAAGGCAAGGAATGAAAATATACACTGAATTCACAGGGGGCTCTTTACAACAGTAGAGTGAATAAGACCAGTGAAACTTCCAGTAGCACATCAGCCATTCCACAAACTTGCCCACAGTGTGTCTCTTACTTTTCTTTTTCTCTGCTGTGCATAGCATGAAAGTGCCAATATGTGAGTGAAAATGGGATTACTAATAAACTCACACATGCTTAAAGTTACAGAAGTTACTCCATATAAAATACAGCCCAAACTTAAAATTAAGTAAAGGAGGAACTACTGGGGGAAGCTCCGTATAAACGATGAGATTTGGCTTGATTCTAAAATTGAGCCAGAAAAGCCAAGGTCTAGAGATGAGAATGGAGGGCATTTTTGCATGGAGATAGCTCTGAAAAGTCAGGGAGTCAGAAGATGATGAGTGTCCTGTGAGATGAACAGCAAAAAAGGCTGGTGCAAGTGAACTGAAGAGTATGTGGTGGGGATTGATGTGAAAGAAGACTGCAAAAGGAGGAAGGGGCCAGGGGGGTCAGAGTCTTTTATATTTGATCTTTGAGAGAATGTGAGTTTATTGAGTAGGGGAGTGACATTGTCAGATCTAAACTTTACAAAAAAATAATTTGCTTGCTGAGCAAAGAATGGTTTAGGTGAGGGAGAGAGTTGAGTGAGGCAGGGTGACCACCAGGAATTCTTTTGTCATAGTTCATCCATGATATTATAAATGTCAGAATTCATCTTATTGATCCTGGGCAAGTCAAATAAGCTTTCATTATCCCAGATATGTAAGAAGGTACTACATTGTGTTGATTGAGTGAGTGTCCTTTCTGACAGCTCCCCTCAATTAAATCACAGTTCCATTTTCTATTCCTAAAAAGCTAAAAAAATATTTTATTTCACTAAAGTCTTTTACTCCTAGCATCAACTTCTGAAATAATTTGGAAGGGATCATGGTCACATAGGAAGCATAACCCTCATTTTTTAAAAGAAATACTCTCATCAATTGTATTACGACAAGTGTATATGGCATCATGATTACTGACCGGTTTTCTGTTATTGACTGTCAATCAATCAAGTCAGCATTTATTTAGTGCTTAGGGACCAGACACTATGCCAAGTGCTGCGGATACCAAAAAAGGCAAAGAAGAAGCTCACAATCTAATGGGAAGAAATCGCATTTTATATATATATATATATATATATATATATATATACACACACACACACATATACATATACATATATATATATAAACACACTATACATATACATATACATATATATATATATATAAACACACTATACATACACACAAATACCCATATATACCCATGTATATGATAAATAGGTGATGAAAATAGAGAAGTAGTACTAGAATTAAGAGGGTTGATAAGGGCTTCCTGATAGGATTTCAGTTAAGACTTAAAGGAAAACAGGGATACCAGTAAACATAATTGAGGAGGAAAGATATTAAAGGGATAGGGGAATGGCAGAGAAAATTCCTGAAACTGAGAGAGGAAGTGTTTATAAGACAGTGAATGAAAGAAATATTGATATTTTATACATTGTTTTGTTTGTTTGTTTTTGGTGATGCAATTGGGGTTAAGTGACTTGCCTAGGGTCACACAGCTAGTAAGTGTCAAGTGTCTGAGGCCAGATTTGAACTCAGGTCCTCTTGAATCCAGGGCCAGTGTTGTATCCACTGCTCCACCTAGCTGTCCCTATACACTGTTTTTTTAATGTATTTACTTAAATCTTTCCCCTTCATTATTTTGCAAACTATTTCTTCCTTTCTTCTTTTAAAATCATCAGATAATTAACAAATAAAAGTGAACCTTTAGGTGAGAAAACTTATTTTTGTGTGCAGTTTGATTTTTTTTAAATACATTTTGCAAAAGAAAAAAAAACAGCAAATCCTATGTAAGGGATGGCTCTTTGGTATACCCATACTTATTTTCATTTACAAACTGGGTCTGATCATTCCTGATCACTGTCTATCCTTACTCCTGCCTTAGGCTTTCTAAAAAATCTGATAAATGCAATTTCATTTACAAGTTAGTCCATAAATGCATATTTCTAGTCAGAGGCAGCTAGGTGGCACAGTGTATAGAGCACCGGCCCTGGAGTCAGGAGGACCTGAGTTAAAATGTCATCCCAGACACTTTCTAGCTGTGAGACCCTGGGTAAGTCATTTAACCCCAATTGCCTCAAATATCCAGGGTCATCTATAGTCATCTTAATGTATATCTTGCCACTGGACCCAGATGCCTCTGCAGGAGAGGGGGAGCTTAATAACTTTGCACAGCTCTGCCTCATTTAAATCCAATTCAATGCAAGTCATGTCATCTCCTTGATGTTATTGTCCTCTTTGAGAATGAAGGACAAACAACAACAATGATAACTCATAGTCAGGCAACAACCTGTCACTTTTCTCTTTCTCATATGTACCACTAACCTAGATCACTGGCTTCGGTCATCATCATTAGCTGCAAGTATCAAATGATTGTTTCCATTTTCTTACCTCAGAAGTTTATTCTCAACCCTTAATTCCTCTTTTCTTATTGATCTTTTCATCCCATTTTCTATTATGTTAATTTAGTGCAATGTGTGTGACAACAGCTTGATATACTATTTTTTTTATTAGGCGTTACTCTGCATTCCTGTATTCCTGATTAGTTAATCCAACTCTGGATGGATAATACTTATTTCATAGATTCATAAGATCTTAGTGTGGGAAATTATAAAAAATCTCAAGCAGCCCAACCTTGTGTATGCTATTTACATCCTCCTTATAACATTCCTGAAGGATGATTAATCATTTTCTTCTAGTTTGAGTGATAAAGAGTTCACTGCCTTACCCGGTAGGCCATTTCATTACCTGATGACCTGATGGTGAAAAAGTCTTTCCTTAATTGGATCAAAATCTATCTCCTTATTAATTCTTGATTTTGTTTCTGTCTACTGGAACTGCACAAATTAAGTCTAATTGCTCATCCATATGACAGCATATCAAATATAATAATAAAAGTTCACGTTTATGTGACTCATCACAGTTATGTGACTAGGAATACTATTATCCTCATTTTATTTGTGAAGAAACTGAGGCTCAAATATAGTGACTGGATAATCATCACACAATAATTTTTGGAATCAGGAAATGTGAAGAATTCCCCTGTTTCCAAGTCCAGTGACTATTCCCAACACCATGCTGTCTTTTAAGTGTTTTTTGTTGTTGTTGTTGTTGTTGTTGTTGTCATTTTGCGGGGCAATGAGTGTTAAGTGACTTGCCCAGGGTCACACAGCTAATAAGTGTCAAGTATCTGAGGCTCTATTTAAACTCAGGTCCTCCTGAATCCAAGGCTGGTGCTGCTTTATCCACTGCACCACCTAGCTGCCCCTTAAGTGTTTTTTGTTTGTTTGTTTTGTTTTGTTTGTTTATTTTAATATTTGAAGACTATCACACTTTCCCCACTCCATATTAACTTTCTTTTCTAAGGTAGTCATATATACTTATTTCAATAGTTCCTATAATTGTTCCATATTTCCATATATACATATATGACTGTCAGATACTTTATCCTTCAGTCTAACAACTAGATCTGTGGAATGGAAACCTTTTTTTTTTCCTTTTGATTATGGAAAGAATAAGGGAAAAGGATAAGCATTTATATAATGCCTACTACAAATTAAGTACTATTCTAAGGATTTTAAAAACTTTTTAACAATTTAATCACAGCATTCTTATTTACTCTGTTATAACTTGGCACATGGTAAGTAGCAACAACTAGCCATCCCATTGAATTTTTAAGTTCCATAAAAATATGGACATGCATAGTTACAACTTGATGCAGCAGCATGCTTCCCCATACTCTGTGGGGGATAAAAAACATTATTCAGTTGTATTCCAGGTTTTCAATGGTTTTAAAGTATGGCACTTTAAACTGAAAACAGTATTTCAAATACTATGTGACAGTAAAAGATGATAGAACCTTCATTAATCTGACTACTATAGCTTAAATAACACAGTGGAAGGTAGCATTTACTTTTCTTCTCTTCATGCCACACTGTAGGCTCAAATTAAACATGAAGCCAAATAAACTTCTCCTTTCCCCTTCCAAAACATATGTGTGTATACACAGCCATACATAAAGCTAGGAAGTACAATTGATAGTACCAGACCTAGAGTCAGGAAGAATAGTATTCCTTAGTTCAAATCTGACCTCAGATCCTTACTAGCTGTGTGACCTTGGACAAGTCATTTAATCCTGCTTGCCTCAGTTCCTCATTTGTAAAAAGGGGTAGAGAAGGAAATGACAAACCATTTCAAAATCTTTACCAAGAAAATTCCAAAAAGGGGCTCAGAAAATTAGACACAGCTAAGAAACAACTAAACAACTCTGCGTGTATACACATATATGTACATGTATGTATGTGTATAGATACATAGACACAAACATCTACATGTCTGTACATGAATAAACTGGTGTCGGTCAAGGTTTAATCATGTTGCTTGATTGATTTTTTGTGAGCCCAGGCACGAGGCTATATTTGTCTCTCTTAAATTTCATCTTTCTTCATTGAAGTCCTCCATGATGTAAGGGTTAGGTAGGATTCTTGAAAGTTTCTTCAGTGGGGAACCAACTCTTATAAAGTCATACCACCTTAAAAAGGCTTTTTGCCTAACCCTTACAACTAAATATATGTCTGCTAACTGATGAAATCACAGACTACATATCTAAATAAAATAAAATAATACAAATATCCAACAGAAAATAGAAAAAAACTGCATTGTTCCAAATGACCTAGGTGAACACTAAAACTCTCATGTCAGGGTTGTATTTCTGAAAGATCCCTGTGAACACATTATAAGCAATGGTCACAATAATGTTTGAGTATATGTAGGAAACTACAATTCATAACGTCATTCAAAGAGGATCTGCCTTATTTTTTCCCTTTTTCAAGGCTTATTATTGTTTGAAAGTTGAAAAAATCTTCCAAGAAAAATCTCTAGCTTATATGCCAGCTGTAAACTATCTGCCTACTTAGTAGGAAGTCTTTTGTACCTACCTCACCATGAGGATTTTCAAATTAATGTAGTGACACACAGAGAAGACCTATAAGACTTTCTTATTTCTGATCTTCACATGGATATCCATGAAGAAGATTAAGAGGGGAATCTATGCAAGTTATAATTGGCAAGATAACGAAGGAGGAGAATGGAGTGAGAAATGATATTATTAATCGATTGACCACTAATGAAGTATCAATTTTTTATACTGCCAGATTTTGCTCTGTAGTTTAGGCTCCCCAAACAGATGTAACAGAGAACTAGTTAGGTATAATTTCCTTTATTCTATTGTTCAATGGAATAATTTTACATTAAAAATAAATGTTGTCACAGTATCACAGTGTAATAGCAATGGAAATGCCGATGATTTGGTTATGATTTTATGCTAAGATCACTTAATGAATGTCAGCTTGCTTATTCAAAAGAGTATCACTGAACACCTTGATCACTACGAAACTATTAGAATGATACTTCACAAATTTTATGAAAGTGAATTTTTATCCTAAGTATTACTTCTTAAATTTCATGACTGTGAACTGCAACCCTAAATTGTGTTTAATTTATTACATACACATGAATGCATGCACAATTATATCATTTTGTGTGGGGGGGGGGTTAGAGCCTCATGGTTTAAAACACCAAATTTATGGTTGTTTATTGTCATAGCAAGAAGTCTTATGGGTTTGCTATAATAAAATTCTAGAAGTAGAGGGTCTAGCTGATAGTGGAGCAAGAATACTTCTCTGTATCATCCTGTATATAGGATGCACCTGAGTAGGAAATAAATCAAAGTGAAATATTTTTTTAATTATAGTCCAGTCCAGCTAAATCAACAAGCATTTACTAAATGCCTACAATTTGCCCAATAAAAGAGTTTGTATTATATCTTTGAAGCAATAAGGAGTCATTGATGGTATAGTGGAATAAGTGCTGTACCTGTGTTCAAATCCCACTAGTGCTATTTGCTTCATATATAATTCTGATCATCTCACCTTTCCTCTGACTCAGTTTCACTGTCTCTAAATTGACAGGATTGGGCTAGATGATTTATAAAGTTCCTTTCATCTCTAAAGCTATGATTTTAAGCTTCATAAGCAATGTGTGACATGGTCAGATATGTTTTTTGTAATATAAATTCCTCTTCTGAATCTCTGTTTTTTAAATTACCTTTTTGGGGATGCGAGTGTAGTAACTTATATTTGCATGAGATAAGCTAAATTTGTACAAGAGACATGAGTCTCTTCAAAAGAAAGTTAATTTGTTACTTATGGCAACATGAGTTTTTAAAGACTGCTGACACTTTGGGAAGGAAAACAAAGCTCACTGGGAGGCCTTTTTCCAATTGCTTTGCTAAACTATTAGATAAGAGTCTGTGATTCTTATTCCCTGTTATAAATCTGTTAAGTACTGAATGTTCTTGTAGCCTGAACATTTGAAGGAGAGTAGAAGACATTTTGAAAGAAATAAATTGGATTCTAATATATCTGAGGGAAAGTAGCATGAGCTATTATTATTTTTAAAGAGAGGCATTCAAGATGGTATTCAATCTATTATGTTAAGAAGACAGGGTATGACACTTGGGTTACCTGAATCCTTCTATCTCCAATCCCTGCTTCAAAATTCAGGACATTTATTGAGCGTAGTTAAAGTTCCAATTCAAAATGTTACTAAGGAACCTAGAACCTGATATGTCTCCCTAGATATCAAAGTTCATATTCAGGAAGGGTAGTAAAGCTTGGTTGAGGCTTCAACCAAATTTATAGTAAATCGCTTCTCCCATGCACTTTACCCCCCCCCCCACACACATTCTATATGTTGTTGCTGTTTCTATGTCTGACTTTACTTTCAGACTATATTAGAAGGTAGTGGTGTTCTCTATAATCTTTTAGACATTCTAATAGTTTTGGAACCACATGAGTCTTCTCTGAATGACATAGAACATCAGAATTGTAGATACATTCTGGAAAATTGATGATTCCAATTTTATGTGAAAGCTCCAATTAATAGGAAGTTTTACCTAACATCTACAATATCCATGGATTGCTCTTTTCTCTAGGAACAAGAGAACCAGTCTAATTCCTCTTGCCATTACTTCTTTCAAAGATTTGAATAATAACATCATTTTTCCTCTGTATTATCTTCTCCAGGCTAATGATGCCAAGTTCCTTCATATAAAAAGTTCTTAAAGCCTTTGGTTCTATTGATTGCCCACCTCTGAATTCAACAGTTTATCATTGTTATTCCCAGAAGTGGTACCCAATATTATGCATGATAATCTGGGAGAATCCTGAGCAGGACAGAATATAGCTGAACAATAACTATCCTAGTTTGGGACATTGTTTGAATGTCAAATATACACTTGCCTAAAGGACTATTTTATGGAGAACACACAGAAAGCAAGCACTCACATGGTGGTCAGGAGATTTTTGTCTTTCTTAAGGCCAATTATGAATGCATTATACTTTTGGGGTGATTTTTCATACAGCTGATTTATATTGAGGTGGCAGTCTGCTAAAATAATCATTTTCAAGCCAACTTCTACCTAGTTGACTTCATATAACTGTTTGTCTCACTATGGATTTTTGAAAGGAGGAAGGCTGGGGGGGTATAAGTATATATATGATGATATCAGTGACAGTTTCATAGTTTTAAATATTTTAAAAGTTGTCCGGGATAAAGGAATAGATATGTTCTGCTAAGTTCCCAAAGGGCAAAGCAAGAAGTAATGATTAGAATTTGCTAATTTGCAATCTGAGGTTTTATCTAAAGAAAACTTTCTAAATCTGGAGCGATCCAAAAATGGAAAAGGCTACTTTGGGATCTTGTGAAATTTCCACCACAAGAGGTCTTATGGCAGTCTGTCATTCTCAAAGCGGATAAAAAATGACATCAATATGTTAAAGTCAAGTTATGGTGTCCAACTACGACTGATCAGACCAATACAAGCTCAGATTGCTCTACCACAGGTTGGGCACAAAAAAATCCATGGGAACAATTGGGTTAGATTCCCTAAATTTGCACATCTGCATTTTTTTAGTTATTTCAATTCTATTTTGCTCATAGAGCACAACACCTTCCCTAATGAGGGCATGCCACACTAGGTTTTCCTGTGCCAGTGTCTTCCATGTTGTGCAATCAATCCCAAAGTTGTTGAAAAAGACTTTGAGAGGGTCCTTATATAGCTTTTTCTGACCACCATGTGAGTGCTTGCCTTCAGTGTGTTCTCCATACAAGAGTCCTTTAGTCAAATGTACATTTGACATTCAAACAGTTCAGCCAGCCCATTGGAGTTGCACTCTCTGCAGTAGCGTTTGAATGCTTTGCAGTTTAGCTCAGGAGAGAGGACCTCAGTGTCTGGTATCTTATGCTTCCAGGTTATCTTCAGAATCTTCCTAAGACAATTCAAATGGAAGTGATTCAGTTTCCTGACATGGCACTGGCATAATTTTCAGGTTTCATAGACATAGAGCAAGGAGTTGAGCACAGTGGCTCTGTAGACCTACAGTTTCATAGTCAGTCTAATACCTCTTCTCTCCTACACTTTCCTTTGGAACCTCCCAAATGCTGAGCTAGTTCTAGCCATGCATGTATCAACCTCATTATCAATTTGTACATCTCTGGAAAATATATTGCCATGGTAAGTAAATAATCACAGTAGTCAAAACTCCTCCATTTGCTGTAATTGATGCTTCCATATATGGATGTTGTGGTTCTGGCTAATGGAACACCTGTACTTTTTTGGTATTAATTGTTAGGCTGAAATTATCACAAGCAGAACAGAATTGGAACATACTTTCTTGCATCTCAATTTCAAAGACTGCATTGAGTACACAATCATCTACAAATAAAAATCATGCGCTAACACTCCCTCCATTTTAGTATTTGCTTTTAGACTTTTGAAGTTGAAGAATTTACCATCAATGAGTGGTAGCTGACCTTGATGTGGTATTCATCCATAGTTTGACAATGTGGCAAAAAACGTGATGCTAAAAATCATGGAATGTAGGGGTGTAGAACATGTTCAGGGAATACTAGTATATCTGGTCTGAGGGCTGCTGAGCAATTTTCAGGGCTGCTTTCCACCTTTGGTGTTTACTTGATCCACCTAACTCTCACCTGTGGCTAAAAGAAGCTTTAGCATGAGCAGTAGCCACACCCCAGAAAACCATTTCACAGACAGGCTAAACCAGGTTGTGGGTAATTGAGGAGTCTCAAATCTGTCAGTATCTACCCTAAGCATGTGAAGTCTTCCCCTGGTGGTATGGGCACATGAAAACAATTTGTTCCAATGGCCAGGAAAGCTGGTGAAGCAGTTGCTGTACAGCACTTTGAGCTTGGTTAGACATCAAAGATGCCAAGGTCATTTACTGTATCTTGAGCCATCACCAGTTCTCTTGACTTTGTTCTGCCACTGGACTGTGATAACTATGGAAGAGAGAGTGAGTCCAACAACTTCCTGCAACTCTGTCTCACTTAAATTCAGTTTATGCCCAAGTCAAAAGACATCATCCATACCACTTTATCATTTTTGTCTATCTCAAAGTCCTCTGGTGATAGACAAGTGACAAAGCAGCAGGTGCACATACACTGGGAGCTGTAGTTACAACCTTGCACACAGGAGACCCAGACCATAGAGTCTTCTTCTCATTGGAAGCAGCAGTGGAATTCAGCAGCTCCTTGGGTGTCTGAGCAGCCTTTTAAACATCACATTGCTCACCTCCTGGTGTGAGAAAGGGGCTAGAAAAGGTGCCCTAAAAATTAACTGCTTTTAAAACCCTCGCCTGATTACCAAGGCCTGAGGGGATGTAGTTGAAACACAAAAAAACGTACAAAACCTTCTGCAAAGATGATTCCACTTATCATTAGTATATGGAATGTGCACACACTTATAGACAACACAAAATTCAGTAGACCTAAAAGATGAACAGTTCTTGTTGCAAAAGAGCATAGCAGGAATAACATTCAAATAACAGCCTTGAGTGAAAAAAGACTGGCAAGTGAAGGCCAGCTAATTGAAGTCAGAGGTCCATATACATTTTTCTTGAGTGGCCAAAGTGAAGGGGAGTGCCATAAATGTGGTGTAGGTTTTGTGATCAAAACTAATCTAGTTACCAAACAAGATGTCTTATAACAAAGCCTGAATATCTACTTATCTATCAGGTATGTTACGTAGGAAATTCTTCACATATGAATTGAAAAAGGTGACCTTTAAGTCATTTTTTCCTCAAATTTTCCTAATTTGAGATTGTTACATATAGTCCTTAAACATTCTTTCTTTCCTTGGAATAAGAAAATTAGGCTCATTATTATTTAAGTTATTTTTAATCATTATCAGTTGTTCAGGCAAGGAGCTTAATTTCTTGCAAAATATAGAATTTTAAAATGTTATAATAGACAGGAATAATCTCAGATCTCATCTACTCAAACACTTGGCAAAGCAGGACTACCTTCTCTACCATTTGAGATGATAAACATTCATTACTCAAAATGTTTTATGGCAAGAGTAGGACTTCTAATATAGATTCATATGCATTACTGAAATCATATTTAATTTTTTCCTGGACTCTGAAAATATAGACTTATAATCCCTTGAGAATAGAATTATTAGTAAGATTCGTACCCTGGCAACAAAACCTTCCATTTGGATTAAATGAATGAGGGAAAATTTATTACATGGGTATGAAAATTACTTAGAGCAAGTGATAATTTTGAAATGGTTTCAATTTGTGGCAGCAATGGCTATATATGTATCCTTCTTCCAACAGTAGCCTAACTCATAATCTTTGATCTTGACCAGATGAAAGCACATAGAGCTAGTTTATAAAAATTTCTATTCATCAAATGCGAGTTTTCATATTATTGCTCTCTTTTATTGCATTTTTAATTCTGTTGATTTGAAGAATAGATATTGCTCAAAAGAAATGGGTAATAATTGTAACTTATACAGAACTCACTTCAAGAATTGTACAAGCTTTTACAGTAGCTAGTGAGAGGAGCTGCCTAGTTATGTATTTCAAGGGTTATTCAAACCCCAAATAAAATAAAATCAATCTTACTGAACCACCAAAGGAACTTTTATCAGAAATGAAAAAAAAGATACGAATTGACAAACTATTGCTACACACGTGCCTAATTAATGCTCATAAAATAATCAAAGATCTTTAAGAGGGCTTGGTTACTAGAAAGATTGCTATTCTTTTCTCTGAATTGTGGCAGAGGCTTTTTGACTTTGGAAGAATAGCAAGACCAGTAAAATAACTGTTACTAACTGTGGTTATGAAGAAAAAAAATGTTTACCAAATGCAATGCAAAGAACTGATGACCTAAAAACATAACTTTATAGCTGAAAGTGCTTTTGCAAAGAGCTTACGAAAATTATTTTCACAAGAAGTCCAAGTTAGCCTATACATCCTGTCTTTGTGAGACTCTTAAACAGACACCCCAAAATGGTTTTAAATTACATAATTATTATAACAAGCTTGGAAGTCTTTACCCTATTGAGAGAATGATAAACTATGATAATTTATTGTTATACTGAGAAACATTTTTTTAAAATGAATCTCAGAAATTCCATATGGAAACAGAATACTATAACCTGACTCAGCAAAATGTCCCATATCACAAAAGGTTAAGAAATTTATTAAGATAGAGATAAACCTCAATGGCTGGATGTTTATCTGATGTTAGCTTCATTGAAAACTTAGTGCTTAAAATCAAGACTTGACTTGAAAAAAATGTACTATTTATCAAAGGTATGCTTAACATTTAGTGGGTTATGTCAGTTTTCATTAAAAGTAATTTGAGGTGTGGCGAGGTGGCACAGTGGATAGAACACCAGTCCTGGATTCAGGAGGATCTGAGTTCAAATCCAGTCTCAGACCCTTGACACTTACTAACTGTGTGACCCTGGGCAAGTTACTTAACCCCAATTGCCTCACAAAAAAAGAATAATTTGAAACCTATTTTTAAAGCTTGTAAACCCAATGACCAATTAAATAAAGTAAGTTATGAAAACAAAGGGAGTACTATTACATATCAAATGTTTGATTGTATGGAAAGATTTTTAAAAGCTGATAGCCATTTAATTGAATTTTATTTTGTGCTAATAAATTCTAAAACCATCATGAGTTATTACTATATACAATTATTCTGCTAAGCACTGGGAAATATACCAAAACAATATATTTCTTGCCCATAAGGAACTCATATTTTGGGGGAGTGATAGCTGGGGGAAAAGAAAACAAAAAACATTGGAATAGAAAATCACAAGAATAGTAAAGGAATTGTCACTGGGAAATCATTAGTTTGTCCCCTCCTGAAGCAATGTTTGTTTTGATTTTACTACTGTTCGCCAAACAAAAAATAGTAATTGGGGAATGGAGGCAATAGATATGACAACGTAGCAGGAAGACTATGGTGAAGTAGGGTTTGCTGGATGAGCACTAAGGGAAATAGTAGGCTCTCTTCAATTAGGACAGAATATCCACAGGGAAGGAACTGGATTTCTGATTGAACTGCTAATGCAGCTGTGAGAAAAGAGACATTGTAGGAAGATAGAAGTGAAATTATCAATTTCTCAGGTATTAACTGGGAATGCCTGGTGTCTTGGGACAAAGCTGAGATTCTTTGTTATTTTGATTCAGTAAACCAATCAGAGTCTTAGGCATATGATCAAGTGATCTCTTTACTTAAGCAGTTAAAAAAAAAAAGATACAAAACAATGGTACTTCTTCTGGCTTTCCAGTGTCTGCAAAGGCAGACATGGGAAGAATGAACAGCACAGAGATGTACAGAAAGGGTCACTCTGGCATTTCTGAGGACTTCCTGAGGGGAAAAAGGGAAAACCCTTATAGCTATTCTTCAAAAAGACCCTCCCGGGGGCAGCTAGATGGCGCAGTGGTTAAAGCACCAGCCCTGAATTCAGGAGTACCTGAGTTCAAATCTGGCCTCAGACACTTGACACTTACTAGCTGTGTGACCCTGGGCAAGTCACTTAACCTCCATTGCCTGCAAAAAAAAAAAAAGACCCTCCCCTCTAAGTGGGCCCCACCTGTTCCTTATTTCATCCTCCAGGGGACAATATACTTATTGATGGTTGTCAGCTGCACTACTGTGTTCTTAAATTCTTGGCCAACAACATGGGTAGACAAGAGCTTATATGAAAACAGTCTGGGGATTTTATTGGACTATATGGTCATCATAACTAAAAATGTTGACTTAGCTCCTGCCCCCCCCCAATAAAAAAGCTACCTTGAAATATGTAGGTTTTCTAGGACTAGGGTAGGTGTAGTCGTGTGTTCTGCCCTGATCAGACTGCATCTAAACTATAGAGTATAGTTCTTGGGATCACATTTCATTAAAAAGCAATTATAAAGTAGAAAGAGTCTAGAGGAAGTCAGGCAACAAGGGTGTTAAAAAGGCCTGGAGGGGCAGCTAGGTGGCACAGTGGATAAAGCACTGACCGTGGATTTAGGAGTACCTAACTTCAAATCCAGCCTCAAACACTTGACACTTACTAGCTATGTAACCCTGGGCAAGTCACTTATCCCCAATTGCCTTACCAAAAAAATAAAAGGGGGGCCTTGAAAACCTGCCATATAACAATCTATAGAGAAAACTAGTCAACTTTAATCTGGAAAGAAAAAAAAATGTGGTGGTTGAAGTAGAGATGAATGGAAAGAGCTATACCTCTCTTCACTTATTTGGAAACAGTTATGTGAAAGAGGGATTAGACTTGTTTTTATATCCAAAGGGAGGACTAAAGAGCCAAGGTTGGAAGTTGAAATTGTAAGATGGAAAAAAAAAAGTCTAACATCTTGAGCTAGTCTAAGGTGGAATGGGCTACCTTGGGAGTTATTGAATTCTTCTTCACTAGATTTTTCAAACAAAAGCTGGATAACCATTGGTGATATATATGTAAGAGTGGCTGGACTGTTTTGGGGGTTTTTCTTTTTATTCACACTCTATGATTAATTACAATTTGAGCTTCTAGAAAGACCAAAGAAAATTCCTGATCAAAACCATTTCCTATGAAATGTCAATGGGTCATATCCAAGATTTAGTTGTGAAAATGTAATGTTGAGGAAAAGGAGGAAGACTTTATTTTTCATTTGAAAGATGGGATAATTTCTCCCTTAATGTGCGACTAAATGATCACAAAATTGACCAAACCTCCCCCCAAAAGATTTGGTGTCCTCTATACAAGGACAAGCACATCATATTTGGCATTAAAATATCTTTTAGTTTCCTATTTTACTTTTATTTATTCTGTTCTCCCTAACCACCTCCCCCATCTCTTCACCTACTCCTGCTATAATATCAAATTTATCTCATTTGTTCTGTCTAGTCTTGACTGACCATCCCAGCATTTTTACAACTTTTACAACTTTATAACCTTTATAACAATACAACTATTAAAAGTGACCTTATTGACTTTTGAAATCCTTTTATAATCTTTGCTACTATTTGACAGTAGATTATCATATTCCTAAGTAAATAAGGATATTCCCTTAAAATATTTTTAAACACTCTTAACATTCTTAGTATGGGAAGTCTGCTATAACTTTTCCCTAGATTTGGAAGCTAAACACATTGTTATGAAATCATCAAAATTAAAATAATTCACTTTAGTTCTGGAGGCACTGGGAGATATTGAACTTGAGATGAGGAACAACACACTATTGGGTATGCCCTCTAGGATTTTGTACACAATGTGTGCTCAATAATTCTTTGTAATTTGATTTCCATTCTTTATTGATTTTAAGAGTAAATTAGGAATACTATTAACAAACTATTATTGCCTTGTGAAAAAAGAGAATATAGTCTTGGGTGAGAGTAAAGGTTGTGGGCTTCATGTAAACTTATGTGATAGCCTAATTCTAACGTTTTAGACCTAAGATTTTTGTTCGTTTTTATTTATTTTGTTTGTTTTTGTGGGGCAATGAGGGTTAAATGACTTGTCCAGGGTCACACAGCTAGTTTAGTGTCAAGTATCTGAAGTCGGATTTGAACTCAGGTCCTCCTGAATCCAGGGCCAGTGCTTTATCCACTGCACAACCTAGCTGCCTCTAGACCTGAGATTTTTACTTTTGCTTTAAAAAGTAGCACCATAGGGGCAGCTAGGTGGTGCAGTGGATAAAGTACTGGCCCTGACACTTGACACTTACTAGCTGTGTGACCCTGGGCAAGTCTCTTAATGCTCGTTGCCCTGCAAAAAAAAAAAAAAAAAGTAGCACCATGCCTGCATTGCAACTTTTAATTGAATGAGAATTGGTATTAAGAAAGACATATTCTCTTCAGCTTTCAATGGAGAAAATGCAGAGGAGAATTCTGGAAATATGACAACTTTACCTCCTTATCCTCACCCTCCTTAGGCCCACAATTTAAGTCCCCCTCAAATAAATAATACTGTTCTGGCCTCAGGAATGATTTTGTCACCCGGGTATTACACAACCAAAGAATGACTATCCATACATCTTTTCCTCCTCCTCCCTCTCTCTTCCTGTCTCCCACTCTAATAGCAATACAACCCAAGAATATTATTGGTTCAGTTCCATTCCTTTCATGGTTAATTGTATATTCCAACACTGAAAATATTAAACTTTTTAAAAAAGCATCTATCATATCTCAGGGGACTGTTTGCACTATCCTTTGTTACTTATGTCTGATTAGGAGGATGGGAAGCCAGGAGAAACATTTAATAATCTTGGCTAAAAATAGCTTGCATGAACAACACTAGAGATAAAAAGATTTGTTTACTAAAACCACTGTGAAGCACAAGAGGCTGTAAATTATAATTTGGTCATTGCTTTCGCACATTGTACTTTACTTGATTTCTGAACAGAAATGATTTAGTAAAGAAACTGCCAGAAGGCATAAATAGACTGTAGAAAACCTTCTCTTTTAAGGAACTTTTGTGACTGCTCTAAATTGATCATTTGTTTCACTGGCTAATCTCTAAACAAGAGGGCATGTCCTTTTCACTTGCAAAATTCTCTCCCACAAGATGAATTACATCCTCATCACCTCACTTACTGGCCAATAAGTACTTTATTCCCTGTTAGGGATTTTTTGTGAAGAAAAAAAGAAAATCAGTTTGTGCTTTGCTTGCTGGAGCTGTCTGCATCTTAATTCCAGGCTCTGAATGAACATCAGAGGCCCTTATGATATTTTGCACAAAAGTCCCAGTGTTCGTAGTTTTACTCAGGGCACCCAAAATAGCACTCAGAAAGCAGTGACATACTGTCAGGATCAGGAACTAAAAGCACAAGTGTATGTAACTAGAAGGAAGCTGTGACTTCTGAAGCTTGCTGAGTAGACTGTGAAGTCAAAAGAACTCTTTCACTTGCTCCATCAAATGTTTAATCTGACTTTTATACTTCCCATCTCTGCAAGCCTCCCAGGGCCTAGAAGCCATACAGGTAAGATCTTGATAACTTGGCATATTCTATATTATCTGAAATTCTTGTGTTGGGAAACTTATCAAAAACAACTTAAAGGGATATTTAGAGGTTATACTTTCAAAACACCAAAAAGACAAAAGTCATAAAAACCTCAAAGGCACACAAAATATATTGAGCAAAAGTGCTCTCAAGCAAGAGGGTTACCTTGACTTTTTCTAACCACTCTTTCAGAGGACAATGGGAAATTAAATTTGAAGAGACTTAGAAAATAAATTTGCTAAATTTCCCCTGTGTGCCTGCCCCAACTCCCAAGATTCTTTATGGCATAATATATGTGTCTCTTTATTAGAAGATGCTATAAATTACAACAGGTTCCACATTAGAATTAAATTGGACACTTCATGAATGTGTTGTATGCTTTTTAAAAAGTGCTTCTGCTCACAGAAGTTTTCCCTAATATTTTGAATAATGTATTATATAGTTAAATATAATTAGGTAGCTAGGTTGAATAGGATAAAAGATAAATTTATCCAGTACTTTCTATGTTTGTACACAAAACAGACACATAGATAGAATATTAATTAAATATTTAGTATCCTAATTAATATGCAGTTTTTTATCATTCTTGCTTATTGCCAATATTTTACTTGTCAATTTTCTCAAATCTCAAATGTAGACCCATAATTAACAAATACTATTATTAAGCATCCTTAACCCATATGGCCTCTCAAACATTCCTTTAGACTTTTGGAATGTAAATGTCTGTAACAAAATGGAAATGAAGGAAATTCTCCAAAAAGTACAAATTGCATACTAATTTTAATATTGTATTAATTTCAAACTAGCATACGTAGTATGAATTAATTTTAAACTTATTAAAATCTCCCAAGTTATGAAACTTCAAAGATGATTCCATAAAATAAATACCTTCCAATAATTGACAGCAACAAAGGGAGTTTGTATCCATAAAAATGATAGTCTGCTGCTTGGTAATATGTTACAAGAATAAATGAATCCTGTGGATAAATGTGCTTATCTGGATTAAAATATTTGTAGGGGGTAAGAAAACAAACAAACAAAAACTATTCAATGAATACAAACATACGTTAAGCAACTTAAGCAACTGCTATATGTAATACATTTTTGTATACACACAATAATGTTCTGAAGTATATATTTCTTGTGTGAATTTGTTGGGAGAGTGAAATAATGTCATAGTAATATCATCTTATACAAGCTTATTTTAGTATAACCACCAAAATTTCTTTAACTTCAATGCTTTTTGATGAAGTGGAATCACTGGATTTGGAGTAGAAAACTGGGCTTTAGTTTCTTCCTCCGCTAATTAGGTGTGTGACTTTATAGATGAAACTCCTTGTACCTTAGATCCATATTTGCAAAATAAGGATAACTATACCTACAATTACTGTGTAGCCCACAGAATCCCAGATTTTGAGAGATGAAATGGACTTCAGAGAAAATCTCAACCTCATTCAGTTATAAGATCAAATGAGATGATATGTGGAAACGGTTTTGTAAACAAATAGGTACTATGTGCACATTAGCAATTAATTCAAACAAAATCTAAATTAATTTCTTCTTTCTATTGCAGAATACCCTATGGTCAAAATTATATAAAAATCTGCTTTTTGTCAAATTATGTATACATTATTAAATTAATTGAAAGATAATAAATTCAGAGTTGAAAAGACCTAGAAAGTTTTTGTTGTTGTTACTTTTTATTTTTTTTGGGGGGGGTGGTAACTGATAAAAAAGCAGAGGCCATGGGGATTCATGTTATTTATATATCTGGAAGAGTTATAACTCTTATATCTGGCAGACTAGGTAGGTCAACCATTAAAAAAAATCAAATTTATCATCCTTTTTTGACATTTGATACTTTGAAAATATAATCACAAGACAATTATTATTATCATATGTTATTTTGAGAAGAAGAATGATAAAATGGTCTGCTGTTTGTCCTTCATGCTTGAAGAGGACAATGACATCAGGAGAAGGTGTCATGACTCACAGTGAATTGGATTTTAGTGAAGGAGGAATGCAAAGTCACCAGCCTCACTCTCTTCCAGAAGCATCTAAATCCACTGGCAATCTATCTATCTATCTATCTATCTATCTATCTATCTATCTATCTATCTATCTATCTATCTATCTATCTATCTATCTATCTATCTCTATCTATCTATCTATAGAGAGAGAGAAGATTGGAGATGGCACTGAGTACAGTTTGAGAATTAAACTTTTTTTATGCTAAGGTCTTTCCCAGGTCTTAGTTTCATAGTTTGCCTGAAGCAGCACCCTTTCAGTGATTAAGGTCAAGGAAGCTAAGTAGGGACAGACCTGGTTTTTATAATGGGTAGACAGTTGGCTTCAGAGTCCAGTACTTTCTATGTTTGTACACTGAATTCAAGTTTCATACTGCCTATGTAATCTTGTGTAAGTAACATTTTTTCAGTCTTCTGAACATCTCCCTAAGACTACAAGAAGCAGGTAGGGTTAATTTCCTCATCCAAGATATCCTTATGTCAATGAAATCCTAGTTCTTCTATCTATCCCCTAATATTTAGTAAATACCTAAAAACTTCTGAAATTATAAACATTATAAAAACAGTTGTATTTTTATATTTGTAGAAACTATTTGTATTACTTCATATTCATGCAGCCTAGGACCTTGCAAATTTCCTTATTTGTATTAATTTTCCTCTTATTCCATATGTTTCCAATGTCGTCTCCCTTGAGAACACTTTTCCTCTTTTAACTAATGCATCAGCAAATGAATATCCTTTGGATTTACACACATGAATTATTTCCAAGAACTAGTGAGACTGTCTAACTACTTTTTTAAAAAAATTAATAAAGTATTTTATTTTTTTCCGTTACATGTAAAGATAGTTCTCAACCTTTGTTTATACAAGCTTTTCAATTTCAGATTTTTCTCCCTCCCTCTCCTCCCTCCCCCCTCCTCTAGACAGCAGGTAATCTGATATAGGTTATATATATACACACACACACACACACACACACACACACACGCATAATAACATTAATCCTATTTCTGCATTAGTCATGTTATAAGAGAAAAAAATCAGAGCAATGATGGAAAACCTCAAAATAGAAAAAAAAAAACAACAGCATCAAAAACAAAACAAATAGTATGGTTCATTGTCTAACTACTTTTAAGAATTTAATTGAAATGTGCAATTCAAGACTGAATTTACAGAAGGCTAAATAAGATTTTAGCTTCAGCCTCCCTATGTTGTTCTTTTCAAGTGCACTTAGAGGGCAGGAACTGTGCTAAACAGTAGGGATACACAGAAAAAGGGGGAAAAAGTTTACCCGGTAATCAGGAAACTTATATTCTAATGGGAGAGACCACATATACATGAGTTGGTGCATATATTATAAATGCAGAGTAGATGGGTGATAGTTTGAGAGAGGAAATAATAATTTTTTTAAAAATTCCAAATATTTTCATGATTTTTAAAAATTTAATTTTTTTAATTTATAGTTTTCAATTCCAATCTCTATCCTTCCTTCCCTCCCTCCTCCCCCCACCCCCACAAGGAAACAAATGAACTAATATGGGTTATACATGTATGATAATATTTGTCACTTCTTACAAGCAAATTAAATCATAAAAAATGTAAAAAATGTAAGAATATGAAAAATAGCATACTTCAGTCGATTCCATCAGTATCAGTTCTTTCTTTGGAGGTGGATAGTCTGTTTTATCAATAGTCCTTTGGGATTGCCTTGGATCATTGTATTGCTGAGAATAGTCAAGATATTCAAAGTTCTTCTTCAAACAATATTGCTGTCTCTGTGTACAGTGTTCTTTTAGTTCTGCTCACTTCGCAATACATCATTTCATACATGTCTTTCCAAGATTTTCTAAAGTCATCCTGCTTGTCATTTCTTATTGTACAACAATATCCCATCACCATCATATACCACAGTTTGCTGAGCCATACTCCAATTGATAGGCATTCCTTTGATTTCCAATTCTTAGCCACCACAAAAAGAGCTGCTATAAATATTTTTTGTAGAAATAGGTCTTTTTCTCTTTATTGGGATGTTTTTGGGATATAAACCTAGCAGTGGTATTGCTGGATCAAAGGCTATTCACAATTCTATAGTCCTTTGGGAATAATTCCAAATTGCTCTCCAGAATAGTTGGATCTTTTCTCAACTCCACCAACAGTGGATTAGCGTCCCAGCTTTCCCACATCTCCTCCAACAACCGGTATTTTCTGGTTCTTTTTTTTTATATTTGCCACTCTGATAGTTGTAAGGTGATATCTGAGTTGTTTTAATTTGTATTTTTATGATCAATAATGATCTGGATAATTTTTAATTATTATTTATAGCTTTGATTTCTTTGTCTGAAAACTTCCTTTTCAAAACCTTTGACCATTTATCAATTGAGAAATGACTTGTATTTTTATAAATTTGAGGCAACTCTTTAAATATTTGAGAAATGAGACCTTTACCAAAGATATTTGTTTCAAAAATTCTTGTCCAGAGTTCTACTTCCCTTACAGTCTTGAAAATGATTTTTAAATGTAATAGACAGTATTCACTTTTGAAATTATTTTCTGTATTTTATCTATAACAATTTAAATTAGACTTTCATTCACAGAACAATAAGAGATACATGATTTTATTTTAGGCAACAAGGTTTCACAGTGGATGAGTATTAGACTCCAATCAGGAAGACCTGAGTTCAAATTAGCAGTGTGACCCTGGAAAAATTCATAACTTCTTATCTGTAAATAATAGATAATAATAGAAATGATGTCACAGGGCTTTTTGTTAGGGTCACTGAAAAAACATTGCATTTTACTTACAAAGAAATTCAGGGTTGCACAATGTGGAGAGCTGTGGAAGGAAAAACATAATAAAATTATTAGAGTGGAGGAAGGAGCAGGCTTCCATTGGAAGAGTGGCTTGATTTTCTTGCTTACATGATTCCTTGGACAGAGACCAAGTGAAATTAGTGCCAAGAGACAGTCTCAGTACCAGTAGTGATCTGGTAAAGGATAATCATCTCTGACTACTATTCCCCCTAGGAAAAGCCTAATGTAGTATCCTGGGGCAGGAAACTGTCTTTGCTGCTGTCTGGAAGTAATGCTTCTAGGTGATCTAGTGGATAGAGTGCCAGGCCTGGATTCAGGAAGACTCATCTTTCTCAGTTCAAATCTGGCCTCAGACACTCACTAGCTGTGTGACCCTGGATGAGTCATTTAACCCTATTTGCCTCAGTTTCCTCATGTATAAATGAGCTGGAGAAGGAAATGGCAAACCACTTCAATATCTTTGTCAAGAAAACCCCAAATGAGGTCATGAAATGTTGAACACAACTAAAAAATGATGGAATTGAAGTGAGCAATGCCTTCCCAGATAGACCACTACCTTTATAGTCCCCAAATACTTGTTCCTCTAAAAATTGACCTCCTTTGCTTGTTATCCATTCATAATTAGAAATCAGAATTCAAGGGTTAGGAAGGAGGGCAGATGGAAAATATGATAGGCCCTTTGTGACTTGAGATGGGAGATATTTCAGGGGTCATTACCTTCTGAAGTCATGGGCTGCCCCTAGAAGGTTGCTGTTCTAGTCCCCAGGACTGGGAATCCTCTACAATGTCTCAATAATAATATTTCTAGGACAGGAACAATAATAGGAAGCAGGAATGCTTCAGATGAAACAATGTAGCAGAAACATCTATTCAAAATGTTACTGATGAAAGGCCATACCTTCCTGAAAATGTTTTGACCTTCCATGCTAGGATTCTTATCTTACTTCCAAGTTAAAACCTCTCAAACAAGTAGTGGATGGAAGAGAGCTTGGGAACAAGGTCACCCAGAAGAAATGAAGGACTCTTCTTAATAGCTTATTATGAGGTATGAGACTAGAAACTTTTGGCCTAAACTGTCTGATCCCTGTAGTCCCCAGGGGACACTGAATTTAAATGATCTTACTGAAAGAGCTCTGGTTTAGAAGAAAGGGAGTGTAACACCTAATTTGGCACTAACCATCTCTGTTTCCTCTTCTTTAATGTGAATGGGTTAGAATAATCAATAAATCAATCAACAAAAATTGTTTAATTGTCTCATATATAACATGCACTTTGCTAGGGATACAAAATTAACAAAAAAATAAAGTGTCTTCAAGGAGGTTACTTTCTAGAGGGGTAAACACCATGGAAATGTTAAAAAATTCAATATTCAAATTTCTGATCATGTCAGCAATTTAAATATTTCCTCTAACAATTCAGATTTCAAATCATTCATACCATCCCTCCCTACCTCTTGTTGTCAGTGAAGTTTGCATCAGGGTATGTTCTCATTGAACTAGAGGACTTCTTCACTTTCTCATAATATTGTGAGGGAACCCAAATATCACACCTTTGCACTTTTTATTTAGACTATTTCCTCCCTGACTTTATCTTACACGTATATCCTCCTTTTTTCCTTCTCCCTGCCTGTTTTCTTGTTGGGGTTAATGTATTCTGACATCAAACTCGTGTGTGTGTGTGTGTGGGAATGTATGTGGGGATGCATGTGTGAGTGTGTGTGTGTGTGTGTGTGTGTGTGTGTGTATGTTTTATGTTCAACCCTATTTTCCCTCATTAGATTTGAGTGAGGTTTAGGAGATGCTTGCTCTCCTTTCCCTTTCCTCTGTTCTTGCATGCTCTTCTACTTGAATGCACTATTTATGAAAGACTATTTTATTTCAATACACCATGAAATAAACGTGTTCAAAAGGGACACTTCTTGTCTGCCCATGCCACTGAAATGTTTTTGTTTTGTTTTTCTAGTGAGGCAATTAGGGTTAAGTGACTTGCCCAGGGTCACACAGCTAGTAAGTATTAAGTGTCTGAGGCCGGATTTGAACTCAGGTACTCCTGACTCCAGGGCCGGTGCTCTATCCACTGCGCCATCTAGCTGCCCCCATGCCATTGAAATATAAGCATTTCATCTTTCTTCATTTTCTTCCTAATACTCAAATGTATTTATGTTTCTAAATTTCCCTTGGCTTCTGCATTTGCATTTAATATTTTGTACTCAATTCTGTTTTTTATGGAATATGCTTGAAAATACAATATTTAAGGTCCATCCTTTTTATTTACTTTAATCTCCTAAGAGTATACCTAATTTTGTTTGGTAAAATATTATTGCTTGTACAACCTTAGCATTTGAATTTTAGAATATTGTGACTTAATATTTCCTTTATTTCCTTTATCACAGTGTCACTAGTCTTCTATGAATCTATGGTTCCTTGGTATTCGAATTCCTTTGTTTTCCCCCTAGATCCTTGTAGCAATTTTCTTTTACCTGTAAGATCTGCATTTTGACTATGACATTTCTAGAAATGTTCATTTAGGAGTTTCTTCCCTTTGATATTGAGGTTCTATTACATCTGAGCAACTTATTTTTATGATTCCTAGATTTTGGATTGTTTTGCTTTTCATAGAGTACAATGAATCTTAAATTATCTTTCCTATTTTTATTTTCAAGATCACTTTAAAGTAGTAATGCCATAGATGCCTTTCATTTTCTTACATTATATTTTTTTCATTTATTCTTTTATTTCTTGATTCATTAAGTTTCAGTTTCTCCATGCTACTTTTCAATGTCTATTAGTATTCCAATTTATTTATTTTCCATTGTTTTTTCTTCCAGAACTCTAATTTATTTAAAAAAAGTCTCACCATATATATTTTTTATTTTATAAAAGTATTTTGTTATTTTCCAGTTACATGTAAGGATAGTTTTCAACATTTGTTTTCATAGGATTTTTAGTTCCAAATTTTTCTCCCACCATCCCTTACCTTGAAACTTCCCAATACAAAAAGTAATCTGATATAGGTTAAAAAGTACAATCACATTAAAGATATTTCTGCATTAGTAATATTGTGAAAGAAGAATCATAGAAAAAGGGAAAAAAAAAACCTCAAAAAAGAAGGAAAAAAAAACAGCCTGAAAGTAGAAACAGTATGGTTCTATCTGCATTCAGAATCCATAGTTCTTTTCTTTTTTTTTTCTGGACATGGAGAACATTTTCTATCATGAGTTTTAAATTGTTTTGGATCATTTCACTGCTGAGAAGAGCAAAGTCTCTCACAGCTGATCATCACACAGTGTTGCTGTTACTGCGTATAATGGTTTCCTTGTTCCATTCCTCTCACTCCGCATCAGTTCATTATTTTCTTCAGTAAGCTTTTTCATCTCCTTTTCCATTTGGCACTTTTTTCTCCCATTTGGCCAATTGTAATTTTTAAGGAATTGTTTTCTTCAGATGATTTTTGTGTTTTTTTTAGCATAGCTCTAATTTCTTTCATTTCTTTTCCCATGTTTTCTTCTACCTCTCTCTCTCTCTTTCTTTCTTTCTTTCTTTATTTGTTTGTTTGTTTGTTTGTTTGTTTGTTTATTTATTTATTTATTTATTCATTCATTCATTCATTCATTCATTCATTCATTCATTTATTTATTTATTTATTTATTTATTTATTTATTTATTTATTTATTTATTTATTTATTTATTTATTTATTTATTTATTTATTTGGTGAGGCAATTG
Organism: Dromiciops gliroides; assembly: GCF_019393635.1. Lineage (NCBI taxonomy): Eukaryota > Metazoa > Chordata > Mammalia > Microbiotheria > Microbiotheriidae > Dromiciops > Dromiciops gliroides. The sequence continues at coordinate 213,471,760 of NC_057861.1, forward strand.
GGGGATAAGTGACTTGCCCAGGGTCACACAGCTAGTAAGTGTTAAATGTCTGAGGCTGGATTTGTACTCAGGTCCTCCTGAATCCAGGGCCAGGGCTCTATCTACTGTGCCACCTAGCTGTCCCTCTCTTTTGATTTTTAAAAGCCTTTTTGATCTCTTGGAAGAAGGCTTTTTGGTCTTGAGACAACATCATCTTCCTATTTGAGTCTTCACTTGTAGGCATTTTGACAAACTCATCTGAGTTTGAGTTTTGGTCTTCCCTTTCACCATAGAAGCTGTCAATGGTAAGGGTCCTTTTTTGTTTCTTATTCATATTATATCCTATTTTTAAACTTATGAAGATGAAGTCTGCTCCTGGAGCACAGGGTTCACTGTTGCAAGCTTCTTACTGCTCTTAGCTGTGCCACTCTCAGCTATGCCACTCTCAGGTGTGCTAAGCCACCCCCAGCTTTCACCTAAGTGAGCAGACATTTCCTAAAGTCTTCTAAATTATTTCAAATAAGAAGATTGTGTTTTTCTGTCTTTTTGTAGGTTCCATAGTTCCAGGATCACACCATATGTTTTCTTTTTTTACGTTTAAAATGTTATTTTCCAAAATATATGTAAAAACAAATTTTGACATCGATTTTTTTAAAACGTTGTGTTCCAACTTCTCTTCCTCCCTCCCTTCCCACCCCCCACCCCCCAAGAACTAAAGCAATTCAATATAAGCTATACATGAGTGGCCATGGAAAAGATACCCCCATTAGCTAGGTTGCTAGAGAAAACAGATAAAAACCAAAACTTCAGATTAAGGAATGTCAGAAAAAAAAAAGCGTTTCAATCTGTTTTCAGATGCCATCAGTTTGGAGAAGGGCGCAGGCATGTCAAAGCTAAGATGGACAGCAAACATAGTTCTGTTGGATGGTTAATTAGCAAGTTGGCTTGAAGTTATCCTCAGACCAGCAAACAGTCCAGGTGAGAGAAAAGCCTGCCCTCCCTCAAACCAAAACACCTGGGACCCTCTGAAGCTTGTGACTGTGTAGCTCGGAAGCAAAGGATTTCTTCCTGGTTCCCTGCTGGGGTAGGATAGTCAAATTCCTCTTTAGTTCCCAGAGACACCCCTGTATTTTCCATCCTCCCCCCCTCCATCAGCCATTCTGCCCTCTCACCCGACCATAAGCTTAGTTCCAGAACATGCAGGTGCTGCAGTTGATTTGGAGGCTTAGGAGTAAGTTCCTCTTGTGCAGTGTGTCTGGGTTCTGTATTGGTGCGATAGCCAGGTTGGACTCTCCTGGAAGACCAGCATGGCTCCCTTTAATATGTAAAATAATCTCAGTCCATCTTTTTGTGGGTTTTGCAGTTCCAGGGCTTGTTTTATTGCTCTTTTGGGGAGTAATTGTGTCAGGAGCTCTGTGTGTTTAATATCTTTCCTCTGCCTTCTTGGCTTTACCTCCACACCATATATTTTCAAAAAATTTTTGTTTTCAAGCAATTTTTCACCCTCCTAAGTTCTGACTGTAGTGATTGAGTTATTTTTTTTTATTCCACATTTACTCCTTGGGGTTCTCTTACCCTCTCATATATCTTAACGGTCCTTGATGTTTTATTGTGTTTATTCATATTACCCTCCTCATTTATTACATTAAGCCTTTGTGCTTAGTTCAGTCCCTTCTGGGATTCATTCATTGGACAGTCTTAAGCTGAATCCTAACATATTTTTAATTATAAATGCTACTGTCACTGACATTCTTTTTTTTTTTTTTTTTTGCAGGGCAATGGGGTTTAAGTGACTTGCCCAGGTTCACACAGCTAGTAAGTGTCTGAGGCTGGGTTTGAACTCAGGTCCTCCTGAATCCAAGGCTAGTGCCTTATCCATTGCACCACCTAGCTGCCCCCTGTCACTGACATTCTTCATGCCGTAACTGGTACTGGTCTCAAAAGAATTTCTTAATTCATAGTTTCTATCTCAGTTTTTGGTAGTTCTCTATGAATTCCAGCTTCAGCTGGTCTTTGACTTCTTCTGTTTATACTCTCTTTAATAAGGGGTTCCTGAATGACCCAAGTCAGATGTTGTAGATCATATTAGTCTAAAGATCATTGCAATGCCTGTGCATGATGCAATCCTTCTGAGTTGACCTCATTTCTTGGTTCTTCTAAATTCAGAGGAGTTTCTGGCTGGGTCCTGTTAATCTGTGTAGTTACCCATGGGACTGGTTCTGTCCTTTTATTTTGACATGACTATGTTAGTATCTAGTTTTATATCACCTATTCAAAGAAGTTGTGGCAGTTCTTGTTATTTTCTTTAAAGCTCCAACAGGCTTTAGAATCAATTACTGGAACTTTTTTTTTAAATTTCCTGGGAGTAAATCTTTTCTCACTTTCCCTAAATGGAAAATTGTTTGATTTTTTTTTCCTAGTAGAAGTGTAGAAGGGATCATGTACATGAATAACCTTCTCTTTTGTAAGTTTTCTGGGGATATCTATGTCTATATCTATATCTATATCTATATCTATATCTATATCTATATCTATATCTATATCTATATCTATATCTATATCTATATCTATATCTATATCTATATCTATATCTATATCTATATCTATATCTATATCTATATCTATATCTACACATATGCACATATACATATATATAATTTTATGTGGTAGTCTGGCTTAAATTGTTTCTAAATGATAACTGCTTAAAAAGGGACATTTTAGCTAAGTATAGTGATATACATGTAATAAGTATTGCTGAAACAGTTGAGGCAGGTGATTTTCTTGAATTCCTAAGGAAAAGCATGAAAATGGGAAAATGGGACAAGACAAAGCACTCAATCTCATCAGTGGTAGGATATACTAAGCCCTTCATTTCCAACCTAAGCAAGATGAGAGACCTAGGGATTGAATAAACAAATAAGACAGAGACATTAGGACTTGGACAAAGTGGGGTTATTTTGGGGGGGGGGGTTGTTATGCATATTGATTATAAGGGTTTTTCTTTTTCTGTTTTTCTCTCTTTCCTGTCCCCTTAAAATAAGGGTTGGGGAGGAAAGAAAATAAATGCTTGATTGAAGAAAAAAATATATTAAAAAGGTGGCTGTTTAAAACATGTTGAATAACTATGTAGGTAAATATTCTTCTGCTATGACCTCAATATATGCTTTAAAAATAACTTCTTAGAGTTGTTCATTTGGATAAAACTTTAGCTTATTAAATCTGGGTTCAAATAATGCAGGCAATTTTCCTCTGAAGGATGCCCTTCTTGGAAATAGCTCATATAAACTCAGTGAAAGAGTACATAAATCATGAGAAAGCAAAGTACTAATATTTCTCTGCTTTGGGGGAGGATTATATCTCAATTATCTTAGATTGTTCACTGTCTTTAGTATCCTTTAAAATCTCTAGTGGGGCACCAACAAACCCTCTCTGATAAAGGAATAATGCTTTGAAAATTCAAAATCCAACAAAATATTGAAATAGAAAGTCTAAAATGGATATCCAGAAAGGTACAGCAGCAAGTCCCTGTTTGAATTTTGAACAGACAAGGGTGTTGTTTGTCACTAAACAAATACTTCTTGACAGAGCTTGAGATTGTTTCTGAACTGGTAAAGCAAAATATAACCCTTTTCCCTCAGTGTTTGATGAAAAATAAATGGGTTCCAACATCACTTTTCAGTTGGATATCAATCCTCTCCTTCAAAATAAGACTTTTGTCTTTGGGGAGATAAAAGCTGTTGATTTCTCCTTCTGTTATTTATTGTGTATGTCTCATTCAGTGCCTACAGAATATGACAGCTACAAAGGAAAAAAATGACATCTGCTCCCCAAACTAAGGTTAATAATAAGAAGAGTTTACATAAATGATAGTGTTCTCCTTCAATAACTTAAAAAATAATGAACTTATTTATTAAGCTAATATATTATTAGAGTAAAAATATTATTACAAAGAAACTGACCTATGAAATATAAATATATATGTATTTGAAATGGTATCTAGGATAAACTAGCTGTGATTTTTATCTATATAAATGCATTAAGTTTTTGAATAGTCATGAAAATGACTCGACCTTGAAATATTATTGCTTTCTCTATCATAGCCTTTTATTTTATACTTACACACATTTGAGTTATCCTCTTGCAAAAAGTTTCCCTACTATTAAAGAGGAAGAAAAAAAGATTTAAATTTTACAAGTGTGTTTAGACACAAATATTTGTTTTTAATCATAGTTCATTTTTTTCTATTTCAGAGAATGCAACAGAAACTTGTTAAAGAAAGAGCAAATTTGAACATATGAAGTGTGTTATACCTTGAGCATGTTTAGAATAATAGCACTAATTCACATGCCACATTTTTATGCCATGTAAATCACCTAATTTCTTGAATCAGAAACATGTTCTTCTGTTCTAGACTAATATTATTTCTCTAACAGTAGCACTTAGGTATATCATATTTTCAGGTATAGCTGCCTTTCTTGACATCAAAATCAAGTATCAGGGCATCATAGGCATTCTTCATAAACTTTTTTGAAACACAAATAAGCATCCATTGTGAACCTCTTTTAAGTTTATGCATTATAGATTGCATAAACTTGCTTCCTTCTAGTTAAACTAATATTTTCTTCATTTTAAAGTTTAAAGTTAGGAGTTTTTAATGCTTTGTGTGTATGTGTGCATGTATGTGAGCAAATGCAGTTTGCCCTTAGAATAAAGTTTTAAATGAATAAAATAAAATACATAGGATTGCATAGAGAAAGAAATGTTATAGTTATCAAAATATGTTTTTAACAAGAGAAAGAAATAAGTTCATCAACTCTATTTAAATTCACTTCTTTTAGAACTCAAGATATGTCTTCCAGTTCTAACATTTCAAGTTTTAGTAAGAAAGGTTTTATTTGACCTAAACATATGCCTATGTTTTTATAGCTTTCAGTGATGTCCTGTCAGGAAAAGTCTAATTGTTTTGTCCATAATTTATAAATTACTTATTATTTATGCATAGCAATTTTAGCCATTCACAAGACTTTAATCAGAGATCCCTCCTACTACCTGAAAAAGTAGTAATATTGTGCATTTTACACAAAGAATTTAAATATAAGTCTATAGTATATTTCTCATAGTATAAGGAAATTAAAGAATATATTATGGATTTATAAAATCTGTCCATATTAAAGAAAAATATTTGAAAGCAATAGAATTCTTTTTTGCAATTTGCTTTCTTTCTAATGTCTCAAAATTTTGGCTCTAAAATATATGAAATATATAGAATATTTTAGCTTCTATTTCAACTTCTTCCACATATCTTTTATTTTTAAAATATAAGAAATAGAAGTATATTTTTAGTGTCTTGCTTTCCTTTCTAGCCAATGTTTGACATTTGTGGAATTACTTTATTAATTGTATAATACAGGAGAATGATCCTACTGATTTGGAGGCTGGTTTGGAAAACCTTTCAATCAATCATCAAATACTTATTAAGACCTACAGTGTGGGGGCACAGCAGATAAAGCACCAGCCCTGGATTCAGGAGAACCTGAGTTCAAATCCGGCCTCAGACACTTGACACTTACTAGGCAAGTCACTTAACCTTCATTGCCCCCCCAACCCCAGAAGAAGAACCTACAGTGTGTTTACCACTGGTTAGCACTATCAGGATTGAATGAGGGGAAAAAAAGAATTCAAAAAGTTTATAAGATCATTGGTGAAATGACTAACAAGTGTGAAATAAATGAAAAACAAATGGGTGTTTAAATTGTATATTAGTGGTTTTAAGATGTGGGGGTGCTCATATCATTATGGGCTAGAGTACTCAGGAAAAGATTCTTGGGGTAGGGACCAAAACTCAAGCTAGACATAAAGCAATGAGAAGTTTTGGATAGACAAAGATGAGGACCCGCTAGGTCAGGAAAAGAGATCTAATAGTCATTCATTCAGTTAATAAGCATTTATAGGCTTAAATTTTGAGATGGAGAATATGTATTGAAAAGCATATTTAATTGAATAATTGGAAAATAATATGATGTTGTTCATCCTTTGTTCTCAAAGAGAACCAATAACATCACAAGAATGATATCTTGAATTATGTGTGAACTGAATTTGAGTGAGGCAGAGCTGATAAAGTTCTCAGCCTCACTGTCTCCTCCAGTGACAAGACAATGGTAAAGAAAACTGCTAATGTCCTAAGGTGCAGTAGGTGACCTTGGCCTTTATAAGGTAAGGTTTTTTCTCAAGTTTCAGTTTGTCTGAAACCACACCCATTCAATGACTAAGGGCTAGGTAATAAGTGAAACAAAAGACTGTTCAATTTATAATCCCAAACATATCAATCTGAGAGAGGAAGACCCTCACAATTTTTGGACAGAACAGAAAAAATTTGCTATTTTCACTCATCCTAAGCTATTAAAACCTTAAAAATGATTCAGAGGGTTGGACTGGGCCCATTATTGACTATTCAGTGAAACCCAGAATGATTCGGATTTAAACATATATTCAAGTAGCTCCATTTAAAACACAAAGGGCTTTTTAAAAGCCTATTTTGCTGAGCTACATTTCAATAAATCAAAAAAATATATAAACTGCACAGGACAAGAGTAAGTTATCCCAGCTTTTTGGAAAAGAATGTAAAAGAAGGAGGAGGAAGAGAAAAAGGAGTAGAATGAGAATAAGAATGAGAATGAGGAGAACAAGAACAAGAAGAAACTGCAGCATTTCTTCACTTGTGCTTGAATTAGCAGTTTGGATCCCCAGGAGACAACTATTATTAATCTCCAATAACATGGTAAGACAGTTAATGCAGATCCTTCTCCTAATAACCTGGTTCACTCCTTCCCACAAATGCATGCAGAATCCATGGCAGGAGTAGGCTTAAACAGACCATAATAGTAATGATGCACATGTGTAAGAAATATGTGTGACAAGGTTTAACTCACACTACCCACTCTGGAAATCTTTCTCTCTGTGTAGAGACCTCATGCATAATGCTTGTTGTTGCTATTATTGATCATCTTTTGTTCTCAAAAAGGATCATGAGCATGATGTTTTGGCTTGTGTGTAGATTGAATTTGAGTGAGATAGAGCTTCAAAAAGTTGTCAACATCACTCTGTCCTCCAAAGACATTGGAGTTCAGTGGCAACACAGAAAACACTCCAATCCCCAACACCAAAGTGAAGGATGGAGATTAGGGAGATTAGATAGATAGATAAATAGATAGATAAATAGAGAGAGAGAGAGAGAGAGAGAAATGATAGATAGATATAGTTATAGGTATAGGTATAGATATAGATATAGGTATAAGTTTAGGTAGATATAGACATATATATCATAGACATAAACATACATATATCCATATATACATAAATGCATATACATTTCCATATGTATGTATGTGTGTATACATATAAATACATATATACATATATATATACATATATATATATATACACACTCATATGTACATATATATACACACACACACATACACATACCTGTGTGGACCTTTAGAAGTAGTTTAATTTTTTTTTTCATTTAGATGTGATTTTATTATGTTAGTACATAAACCAAAATTTATGCACCTAGAGCAGAGGCTGTGGATGATTCATATTTCCAATTTGGTGGGAGCACTCTCTTGGTTTTGTAGTAACGAGCCAGCCTGTGAATTCGGCTCTCATTGAGAATCAGACTGAATTTAGATTCCTTATCCTTTCTGTTTCTCTCAAGATGCTTGGGAACAGCAACAACTTTCTTGATCAAGTGATAAAGATCTTCAGGAAGATCAGGGGCAAGTCCCTTGGACTTGAGAATTCTCAAGATTTTGTTGCCAGTTACAAAGCGCACTTGTACCACACCATGAGAATCCCTCAGGATCACAACAATCTGGGAGGGTGGCAGGCCCTTCTTGGCCAGCTTGTAGATCTGTTCCTTCACATCGTCCGAAGTGAGCTTCAACCATGTGGGCATGCTGCGGCGGGTATGGCAAAGCCGACTGGGACAGGCCCTTCCCCAGAGCGTGCATGCGACCCATGATGGCGATGATCAGGAGTCGTAAGAGTGAAGAAGTAGTTTAATTTTTCTAAAATATTATTTTAAAGTTATAAGAACTGAGATTCAGCTAGTTTCTGAAAGTTAGTCTGGAAAATCATTATTAGACTTGAATTAGCCTTGTTGCAAGGAGGCAATTCTTTCGTAGTCTCAAGGAATCATGTTAGTGTTGAATAAAAATGGAAATTTTATAATAATTTAATTCAATCTCTTTATTTTAAACACAACAAAACTGATTTATAGAGAAGCTAAGTGATTCCCCTTGCTTATCCTCTATCTCTAGGTCATAAAATTATTTAGTGGACTTTAGGTTAATATTGAGCTTATGGTGTAATAACAAAGTATAGATGTATTCTAGACAGCTGCAATAATGGGAATGGAAGACAGATAAAAAGGCAAGACTAAAAATATTTTACTTTCTGGTGTTTATTGAGAAAGTATAGAAAGTGATTTTGTTGATTTTTTTTCTTTTCTCTCTCCACATTATATATGAGTCCAGAAGCAATGATCCCTATCACTTTTTAGAGGCATATAGATTTTTTTATCATTATAGGAAACTTTTTAGCTTATAAATGATGAAAAATCCAACTCTGAAAAGGAATTTAAAATAGAGAGAATAATTAAGAAACATGCTTTCTCCATTCTGTAGGGAATAAACTTTAATGACCATTAGAGTTCAAAAGGATTTCAGATTTGATCAAATCCATCTCTCTAAATTAACAGATAAGGTTCAGAGACATTAAATTACTAGCATAAAGGTCAGTCATTCAGTCAATAAACATTTATTAAGCCTATCATGTGCCATGATCTACTGGAGAATGTAATAACAACCCATTTCAGAACTTTTGCCAAGAAAACCCCAATGAGCAGTACCAAAATGATGAGAGATAATATCAAAAGAGGAACCCCTGAGGTTAGAAGGTGCTTAATACACTACTGGGAAAGAGTGGAAGATAGCCATAAGTAGCTCTAGTATGAATGAAACAAGGGCAAAGCAAATAGTAAGCTCAGCTGCAGATGCATCTGGTAATGAAAGGTAAGTTTGATGTTATAAAAATAATTATGCATAGGAATCTGGAATGTAAGATGTATGAACCAAGGTAAGCTGCATATAGTCAAACAGAAGATGGAAAGATTAAACATCAACATATTGTTTGCTGCTAAACTTAAATGGGTAAATTTAATTCAGGTGATCACTACCTATACTACTGTGGGCAAAAAAAAAATAGAAGAAATGGAATAGCCTTCATATTTAATAAAAGGATGAGAAAAACAGTATTAGGGTATAATCTCAAAAATTATAGAATGATATCTGTTCCAATCTAAGAAAACCTATTTAAAATTATAATAATACAAGTCTGTATTCCAAGTGCTGATGCTGAAGAAACTAAAATTGTTCAGTTCTATGATGTTCTATAACATTGAGAAATAACATTAAAAATGTCATATTTGGGGCAGCTAGGTGGCGCAGTGGATAGAGCACCGGCCCTGAAGTCAGGAGTACCTGAGTTCAAATCCGGCCTCAGAGACTTAACACTTACTAGCTGTGTGACCCTGGGCAAGTCACTTAACCCCAATTGCCTCACTAAAAAAAAAAAAGTCATATTCATCACAGGAGATTGTAATGCTAAAGTGGGAAATTAAAAAATAATAATTTGAAGAACAGACAAATTTTGCCTTGAAATATAAAATGAAGCAGGACAGAGACTAATAGAGTTTTGTCAAGATAACATACTGGTCATCTCAAATATTCTTTTTATATTATCCAAAAGGCAACTCTACACCTGGATATCACCAGATGGTCAATATCAAAATTAGATTGACTATATACTTTGTAGAAAAAGGTGGAGAATCTCTATAAAGTTAGTTAAAAGAAGATCTGGTGCTGACTATGGCTCAGACCATGAGCTTCTTATTACAAGATTCATACAAATTGAAGAAAGTAGAGAAAACTATCTAAACATACAAGCATGACCTAAATAACAGTCCTTATGAATATTATGTGGAGGTGATAAATAGATTTAAGAGAGCAGATCTGGTAAATAGAGTGCCTGAAGAAGTATGTTCAGAGTTTTGCAATATTTTTGTTTGTTTGTTTGTTTTTTTGTTGTTGTTTTTTTTTTTTTTGGCGGGGCAATGGGGGTTAAGTGACGTACCCAGGGTCACACAGCTAGTAAGTGTCAAGTGTCTGAGGCCGGATTTGAACTCAGGTACTCCTGAATCCAGGGCCAGTGCTTTATCCACTGTGCCACCTAGCTGCCCCAGAGTTTTGCAATATTGTCAAGACAGCAGCAACCTCAATAACAGTATTCCAAAGTAAAAAGAACAAGAAAGCAAAATAGCTGTTTAAAGAGGCTTCACAAATAGTTGAAAAAAGGAGAGCAAAAAGTAAAGGGAAAAGGGAAATATATATCCAAGTGAATGCAGAATTCCAGAGAACAGCAGAGTTTCCTAAATAAATAATGAAAAGAAATAGGAAAAAAAAGAATGGAAAAGGCAACATTTCATGCAAAAAGACATGATAAAAGACAGAAATTGTAATGACCTAACAGAAGTAGAAGAGATCCAGAAAATTAGCAAAAATACAAAAATGCTATACAAGAAAGATCTTAATGTCACCAATAATCAACATGCTGTGGTTACTGATCTAGAACCGGATATCTTGGAAAATAAAGGACACTGGGCCTTAGGATTCATTGCTAATGAGGAAACTAGTGAAATTATAGAATTACAGCTTAGCTATTTAAAATCGTAAAAGATGATGCTCTCAAAGTGCTACAATCCTCAATATACCAATAAATTTGGAAAAATCAACAGTAGTCACTAGATGCACACAATGAGTTTACATTCCAATTCTAAAGAAGTGCAAAGCAAAAAAATGCACTCATTTGAAATCCTATCAAGAATATTCTTAAGATTCTGCAACTTAAGTTTCATAAATATGTAAACTGAAAATTACAAAATGAGCATGTTGGTTTTTGGAGAGGCAGAGGAATTAGAGATATCCATTGGGTTATGGAAAAATCAAGGGACTTTCAGAAAACAAATGAACAAACAAAAATCTACTTTTGCTTCACTGACTACAGTAACGCCTCTGACTGTGTGGATTGCAACAAATTGTGGCAAGTTCTCAAAGAGATGGAAGTAACAGATCATCTTACTTGTCTCCTAAGAAAATTGCATGTAGAGTCAAGTAATGATTAGAGCCCAACATGGAACAACTGATTGGTTTAAGATTGGAAAAGGAATATGAATGGCTTTATATTGTCACCTAATTCCTTCAACTTATAGGGACAGCCAGGTGGTATACTTGATGGAGCACTGGCCCTGAACTTAGGAGGTCTTGAATTCAAATCTTACCTCAGGCACTTACTAGATGTGTGACACTGGCTAGACACTTACCCAAATTGCCTTAAACATGTGGGGCCATCGCCAGTCATCCTGATATTTATATCTATATCATCTATCTCTATCTCTATCTCTATCTCTATCTTGCCACTGGACTCAGATGGCTCTAGAGGAGAGTGAGGTTGCTGACTTTGCACAGCCCTCTGTCCCTTAAGTCCAATTCACTGAAAGTCATGACACAAAAAACAATTTAACCTATGCAGAATGTATCCTGTGAAATGCCAGGTTAGATGAATCAAAAGCTGGAATTAAGGTTGTTGGGAGAAATATTGACCATCTCAGATATTTAGATGATACCATTTTGATGGTAGAAAGTGAAGAAGAATTAAGAAGCCTCTTGATGAGGGGGAAAGAGGAGTGTAAATGCTGGCTTGAAGCTTAACATCAAAAAACAATAACAAACTAAAATCCCACTAAGATCTTGGCAACTTGTTATATCATCATGTCTTGGCAAATAAAGGGAGAAAAAAAGGAAAAAAAAGTCTTAGGTTTTAAATTTTTGTACCCCAAAATCATGACAGACAGCAATGCAGTCATGAAATTAATGATGCTTGCTCCTTAGAAGGAAAGCTAAAAACCAAAGCCCTCACTTTGCCAACGATGGTCTATATAGTTAAAACTATGTGTGTTTTTTCCCACTAGCAATGTTTGTTTGTAAGAGGTGGACTATAAGGAAAGCTCAGAACTAAATAATTACTGCTTTAAAATTGTGATGCTAGAGAAAACTTTTGAGAGTCCCTTGGACAGCAAGAACAGCAAATTACTCCATATTTAAAGTAATTCAGGCTGTTCACTGGAAGGTTAAGTACTGAAGCTGAAGCTTCAATACTCTGTCCTATCATAAGAAGAAGGGACTAATTAGAAAACAGTCTGATTTGGGGAAAGATTGAAGACAAAAGGAAAAGGAGATGGCAGAGGGTGAGAGATCATGACTTAGTGGAGCCTGTGCTTTAAGAAAAGAACTTTAGTGACTAAATGGAGGATGGATTAGAATGGGGAGAGGCTTGAGGAAGGCATATCCATCAGCAGGTTATCAAATAGTCCAGGCAGAAGGGCCTTCACCATGGTAGTGACAGTATTAGAGGAGAGAAGAGGGCATATTTAAGAGATGTTGTGAAGGTGAAATAGGCGTTTTAACAACATATTTGATACGGAAGCTTGAGAAACAGTGAAGTATAACGAATGATTCATTTAAGACACCAAATTACTAATCCAGAGGTCATACAGCAAAATGACAACAAAGCTAGCTCTATAACCTATTGTTCTTGCTTCTCTGCCTCTGTAGTATTCTTTCTTTCATATTATGTTGGAACTCTTAGTTTTGCAACCCTGCATGTGGTTTATCCTAACCAAGGAATATTTGAATTACTATTCAAAATTGCTTTGAAGTAGTATGAAAGACAACTTTTAAAAATAACAATTTGCAGTACAGAATATTATTAGTATATTATGATCTGTTTTCCTATTAGATTCAACAATATTTTATAGTACTATTATGTGGGTGGAGCAACAATATCATAATAATTTTAGATAAAATGGAATTTTATTTAAAAATCATGGTACCTCACTATTTCCCTGGGACTTAATTTTTATTAAAATATTTATTAATTCAAACTTATTAAATATTTATTTATTTAAATAATGTATTAACATGTTTATTAATATCAATTAAATATAAGCTCCAAAGTATAATCACAAGTCAAAATGAACCTTTGGGTAATATGACTTTTCCTAAATGGTAGGTTATTTCTATGTGAGCAATTATAGAAATAGAATGGAAAGCTCTTATCAACACAGTAATTCCAATATATAGCCAATTACTTTAATATTTAAAATGACCCTAAGTTCATTTTGATCTGATTGATATCGGAATTTTTGAAGGTTTATACACTTAGATGTTAATGTATATATAATTTTATATATATATATATATATATATATATATTTACATATACACAGCATATGTGTATATGTGTGTACACATAGAGAATTAAAGTAATAATCTTTACTTCACATCAATTTAAATAATTTCATCTTGAACAAGATGATTAAGGCTAGCTTTTCATTTGCTTGAATTTTCTAAATGAAAGTATTTTTGGTCTTTTGTCCTGATGCCTTTGCACACAAATTTTAATGTTTCAGTCAAACAGGGCATTGTTCTATTGCCTTAATATACCCTCTCTCTCATCTGTGTCTGTAGAAATTTTACCCAATTTTCAAGGATCAATTCAAATGTTGCCTCTATTATAAAATATCCCTGGATCTCACAAACCAGATATGATTTCTTTCTTCTCTGAATCCTCATTGTTTTTTTAATTCTCATGTGTAGTTTATTATATCATGCCATGCATTGCAGTTAGGAATTTCAGTAGACTCATTATGAGTATTACAGGCCACCATGACTGTGTCTGAAGACATGTTGTTTCCCTTCACCAATTCCTGTTACCAAGGAGAACTTATGATCTGTGGTTCACCTGTTGTAGAACACAATCTTATAGTCTTAGTGTTCCTCAGAACTTAGAGAAGTTACATGACTTGTTAATGATATTACAGTGAGTAACAGGCAGGAGCTAAATTTAGATATTTTGGACTCCATGTCCAGCAATTTATCCACCATTTGATGTTTGTCACATTTACAGTAATAAGAGTTACATTTACTTTTATAGTTTAAAAATTAAGTTCTTTGAGCACCTTGTATCTTCTTTCTCACTTCTCTTTAAGTCTTTAATGTCTTTTCCCCTTTAATAGCCTTTTATTATTATCCTTAGTTAAAATATAAATTCCTTCAGAAAAAGAACTTTATTTTTATTGTATTTGTTCACCAGGCACCCAGCATAGAGCTTGCCAAATAGTAGGCACATAATTAATGTTTATTAATTGATGGATTGATTAGTTGTTCCCCTTTAGTTTCATTTTGTGGATTAGAGTCTTCTCAAATATCTCTGGTCTTCTTATTCATATTTTTATGAAAATATAATATTTCATAATACTTCTAACTTGTAGCCCATGTATACTTCAGAAGTACTTAGCCAACTACCACTGTCAAATGTTAATTGGGCTTCCTAGATCAAAAACAAACTACATATCCCCTTTAGGATTCTAAGGACAACCATCAGAGTTTGAGGATGTCTTCCTAATGTTATGTCTTGGATATCCTATTCAGTGTGTTCTCTCTAATATCAATAGTGAGGTGCAATTAAAATTTCTTCTAAATCACCGAATGACCAAGTGATTCCTACTTAGTATCATTTAGCTAATCATCATCAACTAGGAATTATAAGGCAATTTTATTAAGAAGATATGGCAAGAATGGAAATGCAAATATATTCCCTCAAGTAGAATTCACTTTCTCTTCTATACTACTTTGGTGCCTGGGGAGATTGAACTAAAACTACAAGCATCTGCTACAAATCCTTTTACCCATAAAGTTTACATAGGCGAAGAATGAAGTTACCCCAGAAAATAACATCTTAGATTCTAAGTCGAATTCACTGCTGAACTGCATCCTGAAAATCACTTCTTGAGGCCAAGCTCATGGCAAATTCTTTTTTTTAGATAAATGTTTTATTTATTTGATTTTTTTTGCATGGAACTTATTCATTTTTTCTGATAAAAACATTTTATTTTTTCCAGGTATATGTAAAGGTAGTTCTCAATATTTTTTTATACAAGCTTTCCCGTTTCAGATTTTTAATCCTCCCTCCCCTTCCTCCCCCCTCCCCAAGACAGAAGGTAATCTGATATAGGTGTTATATATGCATATATATATATATATATATATAAAACATTAATCATATTTCTGCATTAGTCATGTTATGAGAGAAGAATCAGAGCAATGAGGAAAAACCTCAAAATAGAAAAACAACAGCTCCAAAAGCAAAAGAAATACTATGGTTCAATCAGCATCTATACTCCACAGTTCTTTTTTTTTAAATTTTCCTGGATTTGGAGATCCTCTTCTATCATGAGTCCCCTGGAACTCTTCTGTACCATTGCATTAGTGAGAAGAATCTAGTCCATCACAGTAGATCAACACACAATGTTGATGATACTGTGTACAATGTTCTTCTGGTTCTGCTCATCTCACTCATCATCAGTTCATGCAAGTCCTTCCAGGTTTCTCTGAACTCCTCCTGTTCATCATTTCTTACAGCACAATAGAATTCCATTATATTCATGTAACAAAACTTGTTGAGCCACTCCCCAATTGATGGGCATTTGCTCAATTTCCAATTCCTTGCCACCACAAAAAGAGGAGCTATAAATATTTTTGTACATGTGGGTCCTTTTCCCTTTTTTATGACCGCTTTGGGAAAAAGACCCAAATGTGGTATTGCTGGGTCAAAGGGTATCATATGATGCACAGCTTTATGCCCTTTGGGCATAATTCCAAATTCCTCTCCAGAATGGTTGGATCAGTTCACAGCTCCACCAACAATGCATTAGTGTTCCAATTTTCCCACAGCTTCTCCAACATTTATTATTTTCCTTTTTGTCATGTTAGCCTATCTGATAGGTGCCAGGTGGTACCTCAGAGTTGTTTTAATTTGCATCTCTCTAATCAATAGTGATTTAGAGCATTTTTTCATATGGGAATAGATAGCTTTGATTTCTTCATCAGAAAACTGCCTGTTCATATCCTTTGACCAATTCATTAATTGGGGAATGACTTGGATTCATATAAATTTGATTTAGTTCCCTATATATTTTAGAAATGAGACCTTTGTCAGAAGTACTGGCCATGAAAATTGTTTCCCAGCTTTCTGTATCCTTTCTAATTTTGGATGCATTGCTTCTGTTTGTACAAAAACTTTTTAATTTAATGTAATCAAAATCATCCATTTTGCATTTCATAATATTCTCTCTCTTTATTGGTCATAAACTGTTCTCCTTTCTAAAGATCTGAAAGGTAGAATATTCCTTCCTCTCCTAATTTACCTATGGTATCACCTCTTATGTCTAAATCATGTACCCATTTTGACCTTATTTTAGTATAAGGTTAAGATGTTAGCCTATGCCTAATTTCTGCCATATTATCTTCCAGTTTTCCCAGCATATTTTGTCAAATACTCAATTCCTATCCCAGAAGCTGGAGTCTTTGGGTTTATCAAACACTACATTAGTAATGTCATTTGTTTCTGTGTCTGCTGTGCCTAGCCCATTCCATTGATCCTCTACTATATTTCTTAGCCAGTACCATACAGTTTTGATGACTGCCACTTTATAGTAAAGCTCCAGATTTGGTACAGCTAACCCACCTTCCTATGCATTTTTTTTTCATTATTTCCCTTGATATTCTTGACTTTTTGTTTTTCCAGATGAATTTTGTTATTATTTTTTCTAGCTCTGTAAAATAAGTTTTAGGTAATCTGATTGGTATAGCACTGAATAAGTAAATTAATTTAGGTAGAAATGTCATTTTTACTATATTAGCTCTGCATATCCATGACCAATTGATATCTTTTCAATTATTTAGATCTGATTTGATTTGTGTGAAGAGTGTTTGGTAGTTGTGTTCATAGAGTTCCTGGGTTTGTCTTGGCAAGTAGACTCCCAAGTATTTTATAATATCTACCATTACTTTAAATGGAATTTCTCTTTCTATCTCTTGCTGCTGGACTTTGTTGGTCATGTATAGATAGAAATGCTGATGATTTATGTGGATTTATTTTATATCCTGCTACTTTGCTAAAGTTGTTGTTTCAAGTAATTTTTGAGTTTATTCTCTAGGATTCTCTAAGTATACCATCATATAATCTGCAAAGAGACATAGTTTTGTTTCCTCCTTGCCTATTCTAATTCCTTTAATTCCTTTTTCTTCTCTGCTTGCCAATACTAACATTTCTAGTACAATACTGAACAATAGAGGTGATAATGGACATCCCTGTTTCACCCCTGATCTGATTGGGAAGGCTTCTAACTGATATCCTTTACACATAATGCTTGCTGATGGTTTTAGTTAAAAACTGCTTACTGCTTTGAGGAAAGCTCCACCTATTCCTAAACTCTCTAGTGTTTTTATTAGGAATGGGTGCTGTATTTTGTCAAAAGCTTTCTCTGCATCTATTGAGATAATCATATGATTTTGGTTAGTTTTCTTATTGATGTGGTTGATTATGTTGATAGTTTTCCTAATGTTGAACCAGCCCTGTATTCCTGGTATAAATCCTACCTGGTCATAGTGTATTATCCTGGTGATCACTTGCTGTATTCTCCTTGCTAATATCTTATTTAAGATTTTTAGCATCAATATTCATTAGGGAAATTGTTCTATAATATTCTTTCTCTGTTGTTGCTCTGCCTGCTTTTGGTATCAGCACCATATTTGTGTCATAAAATGAATTTGGTAGAACTCCGTCTTCCCCTATTTTTCCAAATAATTTGTATAATATTGGAATTAATTGTTCTTTAAATGTTCAGTAGAATTCACCTGTAAACCCATCTCGCACTGGGGATTTTTTTCTTAGGGGGTTCATTAATGGCTTGTTCAATTTCTTTATTTAACATGGGCTTATTTAATTATTTTATTTCCACTTCAGTTAACCTAGGCAGTTCGTATTTTTAAAAAAATATTTATCTATTTTATTTAGATTGTCAAATTTATTAGCATACAGTTGAGAAAAATAATTCCTAATTATTGATTTAATTTCCACTTCATTTTTGGTAACATTTCCCCTTTCATTTTTGATACTGTTAATTTGGTTTTCTTCTTTCTTTTATTATCAAATTAACAAATATTTTATCTATTTTATTATTTTTTCATAAAACCAGCTCTTAGTTTTATTGATTAATTCTATAGTTTTCTTGCTTTCAATTTTGTTAATTTATAATTTAATTTTCAGGATTTCTAGTTTAGTTTCTAATTGGGGATTTCTAATTTGTTCTTTTCCTAGCTTTTTAAGTTGCATACCCAATTCATTGATCACCTCTTTCTCTTTTTTATTCATGTAAGCAGTTAGAGCTATAAATTTTCCCCTAAGCACTACTTTGGCTGCACCCCATAGATTTTGGTATGATATCTCATTATTGTAATTCTCTTGGATATAGTTATTGATTGTTTCTATGATTTGTTGTTTGGCCCATTCATTCTTTAGAATGAAATTATTTAGTTTCCAATTGATTTTCAGTCTACTTTTCCATGGCTTTTTCTTACATGTAATTTTTCTTGCATCATGATCTGAGAAGGATGCATTTACTATTTCTGCCTTTCTACATTTGACTATGATGTTTTTGTGCCCTAATATATGGTCAATTTTTGAAAATGTGCCATGTACTGCTGAGAAAAGGTATATTCCTTTCTATCCCCATTCAATTTTTCTCCAGACATCTATCATGTCTAACTTTTCTAATATTCTAATCACCTCTTTAACTTCTTTCTTATTTATTTTTTGGCAAGATTTATCTAATTCTGAGAAGGGAAGATTCAGATCCTCCACTAGTATAGTATTACTGTCTAATGCCTCTTGTAACTCATTTAACAACTCCTCTAAGAATTTGGATGCTATACCACTTGGCGCATACATATTTAATATTGATATTGCTTTATTATCTATAGTACCTTTTAGCAAGACGTAGTTTCCTTCCTTATCTCTTTTAATGAGATCTATTTTTGCCTGTGCTTTGTCTGAGATAAGGATTGCTACCCCTGCCTTTTTTTTTTTGTTACTTTAGCCAAAGCATAATACATTCTGCTCCAGCCTTTTACCTTTACTCTATGTGTATCTCTCTGCTTCAAATGTGTTTCTTGTAAATAGCATATTGTACGATTCTGGTTTTGAATCCACTCTGCTATTCACTTTTGTTTTATAGCAGAGTTCATCCCATTCACATTCACAGTTATTATTACTGTCTATTCCCCTCCATTCTATTTACCCTCTTCATACTTCCCCCCTTCTTTCACCCTATTCCACCTCACCAATGTTTTGCTTATTACCCTTGCCTCCCCCAATCTGCCCTCCCTTTTTATCACCTCCCTTTTCTTTACCCTTTTCTCCCTTGCTTTTGCGGTCCCTTCTATCAGTCCCTCCTTTCCCTTCCCCTTTTATTTCCCTAAAGAATAAGTTAAGTTTTTTTATCCAAATGAATGTATATGTTATTCCCTCTTTGAAGCAAATGTAATGAGACTTGGTTGAAACAATGTTCACCCCTCCCTTCTTTCCCTCTAATATAATAGGTTTTTTTTTCACCTCTTCATATGATGTAATTCACCCCATTCCACCTCCCCTTCCCTCTTCTCCCTATAAACTCCTTTTTAACCCCTTAATTTCCTTTATGTCATCACATAAAAGACAATTTATATTTATACCTTCTGTGTATAATCCTTCTGTCTGCCCAAATACATTCACAGTTCTTAAGAGTTATGAGTATTATCTTCCCATGTAGGGATGTAAACAGTTTAACCTAATTTAGTAAATTTTTTCCCCTTCTTATGTTTTTAAACTTCTCTTAAGTCTTGTATGTTAAGATCAAATTTTCTATTCAATTCTGGTCTTTTCCTGAGGAAACCTTGAAAGTCCCCAGTGTCATTGAATGTCCATCTTTTCCCCTGAAAGGGAATGCTCAGTTTTGTTGGGTAATAGATTCTTGGCTGCAATCCAAGCTCCTTTGCCTTCTGGAATATCTGGAATATGTTTGTAAGCTTACTCTGCATTGCTCTGCTTAATATTCAGTATATTGTTGTCAAATTAGACTATTTGCTGCTCTTCACATGACATTCCATCTCCTGTCTCCTATTTTTATGTTTTGCCTGACTCGTTCTCCTATTTCTAGAATGTACTGTCATCTAATTTTCAGCTCTGGAATCCCTAGATATCTTCAAATTTCAGCTCAAACACCACTTTCTGTGGGACATCTTGATTCTTCCCATTGTTAACATACTCTCTCTGATTATAACTTTGTATATACACAAAAGTGCATATATGTATGCATATATGAAACAAATGTTTTTATATATGTATACACATATGTCTATCTTTAGTAGTTATTGCTGTAAATGTTGTTCCCCTCCAATAGAATTTAGGCTCCTTTAGGCCAGAGACTCTTGCTTTTCTCTTTATATCTCTTGTAACTACTACAGCTCCTGACATATAGTAGGCATTAAGAAGTGCTTGTTGAATTAATGTATTTACAGAAGGAAACTACCCAAACCTAAATTTTTTTCTTCCCTATTTTGAATCATTATATTTAGTTCCTGAAACTATATTTTAGGCAATAAACCAATGTTTGAAAGTATACAGAGGTTGATCAGGATGGTGATGGGACACAATTTAATGTGATATAACTAACAATGAAATAAATGAGTAGGTAGCATGGAGAAGAAAATATAGAGTATAGACATGAGAGCTGGCTTCAATTATTTATGGAGTTATCACTATAAAGGTAACAAGTGGATTATTGTATTTTACTCCAGTAGGCAGAAGTAGGTGCATTTATTTGAACCTCTAAAAAAACAAATTTTAGCTTGATATTAAAAAAAAATTCCTAACAACATTCTCCCAAAATGAAATATTCTTTACTAGAAATTAGTCAATTCCCTTTCACCATCAAAGATTAGATTAGATGACAACTGGTTCAAGGTACCAATTTTTTGATGAAGTTTCTGTTAGACTAGGTAGTTTTTGAGGCCCCTTCCAACTCTGATCTTCTAAAATTCAATGATATTTTTATTCTTTTCACCATATAAACCCATGTAATTCTTCACTGCATGAGAGTATTACTATTCACCCAGAGGACAAAAAAAATTCGTTTTGATTGTTTTTGTTCAGTCATTTTTCAGTCATGTCCAAGTCTTCATGAACCCTTTTGGGGTTTTCTTTTCAAAGATGTTAGAGTGGTTGGCTATTTCCTCCTCCAGCTCATTTTATATGTGAGCGACTTATGAAAACAGGGTTAAGTGACTTGCTCATGGACACACAGCTAGGAAGTGTCTAAAGCCAGATTTGAACTCTTGTCTTCTTGACTCCAGGCCAAGTACTCTATCTACTGCACTAGCCAGCTGACCATCCATTTTGATATATTACAATAACTGAAGTTATGACTGTCACTATCATAAAATAAGATTGCTTTTGTATATGTATACAGATATATAACTCACAATTCTTTTTAAATCTATCATCCTAAAAATATCTTGAAAATAGTATTATCCTAGAAAGTTAATTGCTTAGGAATCTTCATGAATCTTAATTCTACAATGGCTCTCCATACTAACTTAAAAGAAAGAGACTGACTACTTCATAGCTTTTTTTCTGTTAGGCTTTTTTTTATTTGCAAGAAAACTCATGTTTTTATTGTGTTCTTTGTTTTTCCTCTAAGAAAATGAGATCCTTCCCTGCTCCACAAACACCATCTTATTTGGCAGTGGTATTTACTAAGTATTGCTTTTGACAGCCGAGTAGATTTACAGATACTGTAGTTATTGTGGAAATGTTCCAAAAACAAAATTGATAATTGGACAAGGAAACACAAGAGGAATATATTTGACTAGGTTGTTACAAAAATACCAACAATAACTGTCAAAGACAATTCAAAATATGTTGTTTTTTTGCTCAAAATAAGCAGCATCTAAATAGATTTTTGACTTTAGTGAAAAATAGTGTGGCACTGATTTGGATGTTTTCAGTATGAAAACTAAACCAAAAAAAATCTCTGTTCTGGGCACTTCTAGGGACAGTAAAACTCACAGCTGAGGGAAAAAGTATTATTTCTGTTTGTTTTTCTGACTTTGTAATGTTATATTGTCAAATTCCCAAGAAACCATGTATTCAATGAGGATGAATAGGTGATCTAATGTCTGCATAATGATACAACTACATGTTGTTAGAAAGATTGTCCCTCATCTGAAAGTAGAAGATCCTACAGTTTATGGAGAAGTAGTGAATTTGATAGAAATATATTGTTGAGTTGGCAATAAAAGAACAACCTATCTATTTTCTTATTAACTGTATTGTGACTTTCTCCATAGATATTTATTCTTAATTTCCACTTCCTTATTATTCATCAAAATGAATAAATATTGTGAACAGCATTTATACTTTTTTGGATAAGATTGCTTTTATGCTTCCATAAAAGTCAGTTAAAAAGATGATTGCATGTCAAATAGAAGAATTTGATATTTTTGCATTTAATTTAATTAAGAAATGTATTTTTATGTGTCCTCTGCCAGCCTCAAATATATCTGTTTCTGCACTTTAAGAAGAGTATTATGAATTATAGATTAACTTCCAGAAAAGTTATCTTAATTTTATAAATACGGCCTAACTGCCTATGTAAACGTGATTAGTTCTCTTAACAAATGTGACTTGTACATTTAACAAATGTGGCTAATTATATTCAATTTAATGGTTACACATTGCTTTCGTAAGAGTACTCTCCTATAACTTAGGAGAACTGAATGAATTAAAGCCATTACTACCTCATTGTATGAGTTTGCAAAAATCACCAGGACTTTGTTTCTACCGAATGAAGTGACAAAGTTGAGGTAGATTACCTCTCAAGTCACTTTTTAGTCTAATATATTGTGATTCTATGATAAAAACTCAGCCTGAATTAGCTACCCTTACTTTTTTTTTGTAAAAATGGAATATAAAAATATTATACTATTTTGCTTCCGTGCCATATTTATGCAGGTATGTACTGACATGCAAATGTAAATGCATGTACAAACATTTACATATATGCATCTATATCACATAATATCTATGTATGTATACATATACTAAAGGTGAGTTCTTTCTGCCTGTCTTCTTATTTGTATTTATAGGAATATGTGTGTGAAAATTCAAATGCGAACATATCTTAAAAGTACAGTCCTTTTTGTTAGAACTCTGAGAAAGAGATGATAGTTATTATATTAGGTTATTAGATTGTATCTCACCATCAAGTTTAGATGATTTCTGAATTTTTAAGTCTATCATTTCATCTAACTTTTATTCCTTTGGAAAATGTAACAAAACCAGAAATGATCTCTTCAAACCTGAAACCTTATCAGACCCCAAATTATTCTTCATTCTATACAGATAGGGTCACACATGCCAATTTAGCCTCAAGATTATCTTAAAGAATCAATCTTACTTGACCTTCAATGTTGTCAGGTCAATTAAGTTTTAGATATCCTTAAAAAAATGAAAATTATTTGTTCATTTTAGATAAATTGACAGGTTCAATTTCATAGTGAACCATGACTAGATTACCTTATTATTTGGGAATAGGTGATGCTTTTGTATTTCATGAATAGTAAGACAATTTTAAATTTTCAAACAATTACCCAATTCAATACATTGTTCCTGTATGGAATTAGCAGAAGCAGGGAGAAAATGAATACAGTCTCCTCCAGAATTCCTGTGTCACCTGTCATAAGCTAAGTTGCTGGTTAGAAACAGGTCAACTAGTTATAATTACAGCAACCAATAAAAATGGAACTATCTGTTCTGAAGCTAATTGGTAGAATAGCCAGTGATACAGATGGAAAGGATGCAGAATGATCTCTTTAATCTACATGGTCAAATCTATTGAGAAATTAATATTTAGATCATGGTGACATTGTTTTACATAGAATCAAAAGACCTATACTGATGATAATAATCTGGGGGTTTAAGAGTGAATTTTATATATTATAAATTTGTGTAAAAATGTAAGGAAAGTTAAAATTGTACATACTAGACATAATAGAGGCAGCTAAACATCACAGTGGATAGAAAGCTGGCCCTTGACTCAGAAAGACCAGAGTTTAAAGCTGTATTTAGATCTCTACTATTAAGTCACCTATCTTTTCCTCAGTTTTCTCATCTGTAAAATGGAGATAATAATAACACTTCCCATAGTTGTTTTAAGGATAAAATATTTGTAAAACATTTTGCAAATTCTAAAGAACTATATAAATGCTAGCTAATATGTACTACAGGGATAATCTATCTGCTCAGGGATATTTGTATCTTAACATCTATGACTGCATACACCTACCGTTGTTGTTGTGTTCGTCCTTCTATCTTGAAGAGGACCATGACATCAGGAATATTTCATGACTTGCAAGTAAATTAGATTTAAGTAAGGGAGGGCTTTTCATTCACCAGATCAGGATGACTGGAGATGGCTGTGCACATACACTTATAGAGCTTATAGCATTCCCTTGTTTTTAATTATACTTCTAGTATGAATCTGGTTATAGTACCCTCAATAAATCTTCTATAGTCAATGCTAAAATTCAATAATCCTTTCAGAAAACTTGCTGAAAAATTTTTAAATCTGCTTTGAGAGGTAATGTATACAATGTTTTCTCATGTCACTTTCCCAGTTGTCTCCTGAAAGCTTTTTTATTTTTGATGCACTGAGAAAAGTTGTTATTCACCAATACTCCCATATTTCCTGGTATCTAAATCTCTAAGAGTGCCTTCAAGATATTACAGTGAAAAATTGAGAAGCAGTAAGAAAGAAAACAGAATAGTTAAGAACTTAAGTTCTGGAAACTAAAGTATGTGACCCTGGACTAGTTGCCTAACCTTGCTGTACCTTAATCCTAGATATAAATACATGTATGTGTGTATATACAAACATAGTATATGTATATTATATATATATATATATATATATATACATGAGTATGCATGTATATATATATAGATGTTTACAATACATACATAATATACATATACTGTGTATATATATATATACACATACATAGGCACACATGTGTGTATCATGTTAATTAATTTACCATCTCTCTCAGAAATGTTTCTATGAGCTTTTAAGTGATATATGTATATATAAAATGTATGTGTGTATGTGTGTATATACAAACACACACACACACATATATTTTTTTTTTATTTCACTTTTACTTTGACTCCATACATTGAGTCTCAAGGGAACACTAAAGATTTCATTGGATGTAAAGTTAGACAAATTGAGGGAAACAAATCTGTCATAATAATCATAGGTTACATTGTTACAGAAGGGATTTTATATTTAAAGTATTTTGTAAACACAGCTCAAAGTGACATAACACTGTTCACTGTCAATTTTGATCATCTTCTTTGTCTGAAGGAGAGTCCTATTTCTTGGTTGATTTGGTGTTTTATATGGTACCTGTTACACATCTACAGCTAAAAATAATCATTTTGTAGTATCAAGTGGTCAGTGTATTGTGGTCTTCATACTTGATTATCTAGCTCTTCTAACCTTTTTTTGCTCTTAACTTTGTAGTCATCTTAATTACTAATTATAATGAATCACTGCTGTTAGCAGTAACACTTTAACAACTTCAACTTGCCTAGTTTCCAAATATTAACTGCCAACTTAGTCTTAACACCCTGAAAACAAAGAACAGGTAAAACAATACTGCTTATCTAACTAATGAGAACACTGTGAGAACTAATGATATGTGTGTTAAAAATAAATTAAAGAGGAAACAGTCAAGTATGGCTACAAAGGAAATGTGGAACAAAATATAATATTCAGACTACTAAAGGAAGAAAACAAAAATAAACTGCAGTATAAGGTCACATTACAAAAATATGTGCATTGGTATTAATTTATCTTGATTTACATTCAAGTGTTCATTTATGGTATCATTCATTACAATTCAGAATCACAGAATCTTGGACTTGGTAGAACCTTCTGAGGTCATTAAGTCCAATATATTTCCCAATAAGCATCTCTTCTAAAATATCATCGCAATAAGAAATAGGATAGCTTTTTTCTTGAAGATGTTCAGTTAGGGAGAACCTACTACCTACTTTAGTAGCCCTTCTCATTTGTGTGTGTGTGTTTGTATGTATTTCTTTATGTTTTCATAGTTTCTTTATTATTTATTTCTATAATGAAAAGTTCTTAAACTGACTTCTTCACAGTTTCTTCTCATAGCCACGATGTCTCCATTCTTATACCAAGCTTTAAAAAATCCAATCCATTTAACACATGACATCTCTCCCAATCCAAAAATTATTTTTCCTCTAAAAAATCTTTTCTCCAAAATTATAAAACATAAATTTTAGATCAATTAATCAATCATCAAGAATTTCTTAATCTCTTTATATGCAAGGCATTGTGCTAAGCACCAAAGATACAGAGAAAGGTGGAAACAACTCCTGTCAAATAATGAACATTCCAAGGGGTGAAACAATATGTAAAAGACTAGGAACTGACTGTCTAACTATCTTTCTATATATCGATAGATCAATCTATTGATCTATCATCCATCTATATGAATAGGTTGGTTATCTAAGAGAGAATGACACTAGCAGCTACAAGGGAAAGGACAGGAAGAATCTATGAAAGATGGGATAAACCAAAGAAACTAAGAGAAAGTAGCAAGGAAGAAAAACATCCCAAGACTTGGAGACAGACCATACAAAGCTGTGGGAATAGGAGAAGGAACATACTATGTGAGGAGCAATAAGTAAGTCAAGTTTAGCTGGATTGTAAAGTGCAAGGGGGAGCCAGATGGTGCAGTGCATAGAGCACTGGACTTAGTGTCAGAAATAAAAACACACAAACAAACAACTAAGTTCATCTTTTGTTATAGCAGTTGTAACTAGCAAACTGTAAAAGTCGGATTGGAGGTGTTACATTAGGTAACCATAATATGCTTCTGCCAGAAGTCTTTATTTTCTTTTGTTTTTGTTGTTGTTGTTGTTGTTGTTTTGTTTTTGGTGAGGCAATTGGGGTTAAGTGACTTGCCCAGGGTCACACAGCTAGGAAGTTTTAAGTGTCTGAGGCCAGATTTGAACTCAGGTCCTCCTGAATCCAGGGCCAGTGCTCTATCCACTGCATCACCTAGCTGCTCTTGTTTTGTTTTGTTTTTGTGAGGGAATGGGGGTTAAATGACTTGCCCAGGATCACACAGCTAGTAAGTGTCAAGTGTCTGAGGCCGGATTTGAACTCAGGTCCTCCTGCATTCAGGGCTGGTGCTTTATCCACTGTGCCACGTAGCTGCCCCAGAAGTATGTATTTTCAAATTAAAAAGAGTAAATATTGATATTTTTCAATTCTACATGAAAACCAATTTTAAAAAACAAAACTCATTTCAGTTTATTTTTGGAATTTGGTAGCTTTGGCATTTTTTTTTAGTCTACTGTATTTATTACCAAACAAGAATCCTAATACAAACTTCTAGATCACATTTATTTAAAAGACAAAGGAAACAGTTAAGGCTGAAATAGATTACAGTCCAAAAGAGCTTTATCTAGGATATCTTTATAAAAGTACTTTGGAGATTCATATCAAAAGAATGCAGTGTCGCTAAGCTCTATTTAAACATGCTATTCATTTTCTGCAGTTAACATTATACCTAGATTTTAAAAATGTATTTTATATCCTTATCCCCTCTTTATTTTTTGAGCCACTATTTGGCTTCCAAGTAAAAGTAACTACAATTGTAATATAAATATCAGGAATTTGTCTATATAATTATTATTACTGTTTTTCAGTGTTTTTTTTCAATGTCAGTGAATCTGAAATTCACTCTATTTATTTCTAAGTGAAAGGGAGGAATGTCTGTCAACTGTGATGTCTTGTTTTCTTCTCTAAAAATCTGTTTTTAAGACTTTTGTACATTTGCTCTATATTTTTCCATATTTTATGTGTGTTTATATAATAAAAATTAAATATTCCATTTTTAAAAAAATGCAACAATTGAATTCAAATCCAGCCTTAGAAACTTTGTATCTCTGTAACCTTGGGCAAGTACTTAATCTTGATTGCTACTGGAGAAAGAAATCACTAAACACTCCAAGAAAACCACATAAAAAGAGGTCCATAGGATTATGAAGAGTTGGACACAAGTGAAAAATAATAACAAACAACAAAATACATGGTGGGGAATAAACTACTATAGGAAGTCCAAAAAGGTACTTAGGACCTGGTAATGAAGATATAAAACACTAAACTTTATGTTTCAACATAGAGGTAATAAGGGAAATTGGAATTTATTGAGTTGGGGAGGGAGGGAAGGGAAATGTCATGATCAGAAATGCAAACATAAAGGTTTTCACTATCCTAGTTGGTTTCCTGTAGAGAATTTTGAGTCTTTTCTCTTAATGCAGCCTAAAATTTTATGAAAGTTCTTTCCTGTGAATTAATACTTTTACTCTTTTAGAACTTGCTATCTACAAAACTCTCTAGTTCTGAATGTGAGGATTTCCTGGTTGTTTTCTCTATCATTATTCCCTGGTCACCATTATTCCTTTTCACTAGTCCTTTTGCCAGGCCATTTCTGGGACTCAAATAGTCTATGGAGCTTTGGGGAAAAAAAAGAAACAAAACAAAACAAAACAAAAACCCAGAATATTAGGTGCTCAGGTAAGGCCAGTTTTCCATTTTTGCTGATTTTACTTATGAACTGACATACCTTTCTTTTTATGTTTAAAAATTAAAACTTTCTGTACAATATAGGTATAATGTGCAGTAAAATACTATATAATACTTACAAGTATTACCTTTTGAAGAAATAATCAGTGTTAATTCTTGTTGTTGTAACATACAAAATTACTTGATATAAATCCAGTCTTCCATAAAATTTGTCTAAAAACAAATGAAAACTCATTGATTTAAAATGAATCAATTAAATGACATTTGAATAGTTTATATTGTTGATAGTTCAAAAACAACAAAAAACCTCTATGCTTTTATAATATCATTTAATTTTTCTTAATACCTTTTCATTATGATTAGAGAACAAATTTATTAATTTATACTGGTTTTAAAGTCTGGAGCTAGAAGAAATACTGCATAATATTTTCTCCAGGGGTCCTTCCTATTCCATTCCATAGTTGAACATTTTCTGATAAGAATTGTGTGACAGTAACCAAATTTGCATGTTGACTCATAAGAAGCCTAATGGAAAGAGAGTTGTACATTTATTCTAGAAACATAGGTGTCAAAATCATTCCTGAGGCATTTACTAGCTGTGGTGGTAGGCAAATTCCCTCACCTCCAAGAACCTCAACTTTCCTCATCTTTAAAAGTGATATAACCACTAATTTCATTACTCATCTCATAAGGTGTTTGTATGAAAAGTACTTTGTGAATTTTAAACCTTGTACAAAGGGCTTGATAATTTCTCAGTCATTAAGCATAATTATTTGAGAAAATAACTACTATAGAAGCCATATACGGTTTAGTGTTGCAGCTTTAGAAAATCAAGAATAAGGATGTTGTTTTTCTTTTGATTTTATTGGAGCATGTAACTAGATTTTCTGAGATTTGAAGGGAATATAACAAATCACATTAAGTGCCTCTTTGGGATCTGTAGAGATATGACTTTGATATAAGTTCATTTACTAACTAATTTTTATAGCCTCTTAGTTATCCCTGAAAAATGCTTCTTCAAATCAAACCTTGGTTTAGATAGTATGTAGGAATGTTACTTAATAACTATATCAGTATTATTTACATTTCACTCAAAGTCAAAATAAGTTCCAAAGGATATATGCAATTTATGCTTAAGTTTTCAGATTAATGTAATTTATTTATCTCATGATTGGATGTAAAACAAAAATGTCAGGGATCATTCTCCAAATATTATGTTCCAAATAGATTTCAATATATTTGTGTTGATGTGCGATGATGTCACTATAAGGAATTATCTCAATCTATGTTTAACTTAATAGATATGTTCTCACAAATTGCCTAAAGCACAAATATTCAATATATTTTCCTTCTTAAAACTAACCAACATCAGCAACTGAATTTCTTTTATATTTCCTTTTCGAGGGCATGAAAAAAAAATGTATTACACATCAAGTGAATCCAAAAAAGTTAAAGTTGCAATCATGCTGTTTGATAAAGCAGAAATGAAAATAAAAAAGGAATAACCAAGAAAACTACATTATGGTGAAAAGAACCATACATTACTAAGCAACATTAGTAATAAACTTATACAATCCAAATACCTTGGCATGCAAATTCATAAAGTGAACATTAACTGAACTAGAACATTCAGACAATAGCACAATATTGACAGGAAACCTCAATAACCCTCTCTTAGTTATGTGCCTAGCAGAAATAGAAACAAAAGGGAAGATATGGAAGTGAACAAATGTCTTGAGAAATTGGAGTTAAAGGACATATATTCTAAATAGGATGTCAAAGGAATACATGTAACTCTCAGTACCATTTGGAATTTTTTTTAAAGTAATAAATATTTTAATTTATAGTTTTGAGTTCCAGTCTCTATCACTCTTTGCTCTCTTCTCAAGTCCCTCTCCCTAAGGCAGTAAGCCATCAGATATGGGATATACATGCATGATTATGTAAAATATTAGCATACTAATCCTTTTGTACAAGAAAACTTGAATAAAAGAAAAAATGAAAGTGAAAAATAGCATGCTTCAGGCTATTCAATCAATACCAGTTCTTTCTTTGGAAGTGGACAGTATGTTTCATCAATAGTCCTTTGGCATTGTTTTGGATCATTGTATTGTTGAGAATACTCAAGTCATTTACATTTCTTCATCAAAAAATATTGCTGTCTTGGTGCACAATATTCTCTTGGTTCTGATCACTTCCCTATACATCAGTTCATCCAAGTCTTTCCAGGCTTTTCTGAAATCATCCTGCTTGTCATTTCATATAGCACAATGCTATTCCATCACCATCATAGACCATAGCTTGTTTAGCCATTGCCCAATTGATAGGCATTCCTTTAAGTTCTAATTCTTAGCCACCACAAAAAGAGATGCTATAAATATTTTTATACAAATAGGTCATTTTCTTTTTTGGGGGATGTCTTTGGGATATAAACTTAGTGGTGGTATTGCTGGATCAAAGGGTATGTGCAGTTCTATAGTCCTTTGAGCATAGTTCCAAATTGCTCTGCAGATTGGTTGGATCTTTTTACAACTCCACTAATACTGGAGTAGTGTCCTAGCTTTTCCACATGCCCTCCAATGTCGAATATTTTCATATTCCGACTGTAGTCAAAAGAAGCTATACGAGGACATTCTAAATGTCTTTCTGAGGAACTTAGGAATCTATTGTGAGACATGGGAGTTACTGGCACAGGACTACCCAGCATGGTTTCCCCACATCAAAGAAGGCTCTGTGCTCTATGAGCAAAGCAATTACAGTTGCAGAAGATGCACAAATTTAGAGACTTCTCTACTCCAAATGTTCATATGGACTATTTGTGCCCAACCTGTGATAGAGATTTTTGATTACTTATTGGTATATAGCCAGAGTCACACACATTATTCCTTGAGCCCAACATAGTGATGCCATTTTGGTCCTCTTTGAGAATGAAGGACCATATTGAAAGATCATAATTTTAGGAGAATCAAATTTGCACCTAAACTGCTACATAAATACAGACTACAATTTGTTAACAATGCCATGTTACATTTTCCCCCTATTTGACCTGCAATCCGCTAAGAAACCCCAAACTTCTTTTACATTAACTATTGTTTCTAAAGTTTATTATCTTTTTACCTTTATTGTCTTTATCCTTATCTCTCTTCAAATTTGCCATTGAAAATGTTTCAACAATTATATTTACCACTTCTAAAATACCCTTGGACTTCTGTTACCAAGATGGCAGGATGAAGAAGGAAGCCTCTGAAGTTCTCCTAAATTTCCAACTCTGAACCAATAGAAAACTCCCTCTGAATCATTCCAAGAGTATTATTAGTATAAAAAATGAATAGGGTGAATTAACCACCAGTGAAGAGGAAATTAAGATAGTTTTTAGGAACTATTTTGTCCAATTATATTTCAATAAATTTGACAGTCTAAATGAAATGGATGGATATCTACAAAATATAAATATAAATTACCCAGATAAACAGAAGAAATAAAATACCTAAATAACCCAATCTTAGAAAAATAAATTGAAAAGGCCATCTACGAACTTCCTAAGAACAATTCCCCAAGACCAGATGGATTCACAATTGAATCCTACCAATATTTAAAGAACACAATCCCAATACCATATAAATTATTTGAGAAAATAAGTTAAATTCCTTTGATGAGACAAATATGGTGCTGATACCCTAACCAGGAAGATCCAAAACATAAAAAGAAAAATATAGACCAATCTCCCTAAGGAATATTGATGCAACAAAAATTAAATAAAATACTAAAAAAAAGATTACAGCAATATATCACAAGGATCATTCACTATGACCAGGTTAGATTTATAACAGGAATGCAGAACTGGTTCAATATTAGGAAAACTATCAGAATAGTTGACCATATCAATAAGAAAACCAACAGAAATTATATGATTATCTCAATTGATACAGAATATGCATTTGACAAAATATGCTACCCATTCCTATTAAAAACACTAGAGAGTGCAGGAATAAATGGAGCTTGCCTTAAAATGATAAGTACTATATGTCTAAAACCATAAGCTTTGGGATGAAGCAAGAATGTCCATTATCACCTCTATTATTTAATATTTTACTGCAAATATTATGTATACCAATAATAGAAGAAAAAGCAATGAAAGTGATTAGAACAGGTAATGAGGATAGAAAACTATCACTCTTTGCACATGATATGATGTTTTACTTAAAAAATCCTAAAGAATCAAGTAAAAAAAAATTATTTGAACTTATTAAAATCTTCAGCAAAGCTGCAGGATACAAAATACACCCACATAAACCATCAGCATTTTTATATCAAAAAAGTCCTGCAGAAACAGATAGAAAGATAAATTTCATTTAAAACAACTGTAGAAAATATAAAATACTTGAGAGTTTACCTGCCAAGACAAACGCGGGAACTACATGACCAGAACTATAAAAGACTTTTTTCACACAAATAAAGTCAGATCTAAACAAATGGAATTAAAATTCAATTGTTTATGGGTAGTGTTCACAAAAATTTCTAAGTCTGACAAAGAACAAGAAACAACAAAGTCTCCAAACCACAGAAAATATGTTTATTAAGAAAAGGTACTTGTCTCACAATAAAGCTGGTCTCAGGTCTAGGACCCGAAGACCCTGAGCAGAACCAGGAGATAGTATTTATACTCAAATCAGGGCTCAAAAGTATTTATACATACTATTTTTAGACATACCCCTCCCAGAAACACAATTTACACTACACAACTCAAGTAATGTATGTACAACAAACCCTCATTGAATATTGGAAACCTCAATCTTGTGCAAAATTATGTAATCCAACTAGTGGATCCACTGTAGTGCAAAAGCATTAACTGCTTGAATCCACTATGATTTCTGTTGATCACAGCTGTTGGAAGCTACCAACTTCCATTTGATGATGGCTTTCCTTGAGTTATGATTGGTCCAGAGTAACTCTTTTTAATATTTGACCTTTAAGCTGATAGGTGGATATCTAACCACAGTAGATTAAGCTAATGGTTTCAGTTATGTGGTTTCTGCATCAATCTATCATAAAGAATGTACATAAACTCTATTAAATATCTGTCTTACTTATTTTATTACCATTCACTTAACCTACTAAAGAATAGCACTAAAGAGTACCTAAACATATTAAATCACAATTTGTAGTCTAAATACTGATTATTACCATAGTTAAATCACTTATCTCTAAAGGGTGGGGAAAATCTCACTCACAATAGGTTGGGCCAATATAATAAAAATGATGATCCCACCTGTTAATTTATTTATTTAGTGTAATACCGTCAAAGTATAAAAAATATTTTATAGATCCAGAAAAAGCAATAACAAAATTCAGCTGGAAGAAGAAAAGCTCAATGATGCAAAGGAAATCAATGAAAAAAAAATGTGCAGGAAGATTGGCTAGCAGTACCAGATCTCCAAGTGTATTGTCACTGGCTAAGATATAGAGAAATGAATCAGTGGAATAGAATAGATAGAAATCACACTATATTAAATGACTATAGTAATCCAGTATATGCTAAATCCAAAGACAAAAACTCATTATTTGACAAAAACTGATGGGAAAACTAGAAAACAGTATGACAGAAACTAGGTATAGACCAACATCTCACACTGTGTACTAAACTAAGGTCAAAATGGATATAAGAATTACACATAAAGGGTGATACCATAAGAAGATTAAGAGATCATGAAACAGTTTATCTCTTAGATTTATTGACAGTGGAAGAATTCAGGACCAAATAGGATACAGAGAGAAATACAAAATGTAAACAGATAATTTTTGTTATATAAAATTAAAATATTTTTCCACAAACAAAACTCATAGGGGAAGCAGAAAAATGGGAAAGAATTTTCTAAAAAAGTATCTCTGCTAAAGGCCTCATTTCTCAAATATCTAGAGAACTCAGTCAAATTTATGAAAGTGTAAGTCATTCACCAATTGCTAAATGGTCAACGGATATGAACAGGCAGTTTTCAAACAAAGAAATCAAAACTATCTATATTTTTTAATTGGAGACAAGTTTGGAGCTATGCTCAAAGGGTTATACAAATGTGCTCACCCTTCAATGCAGCAATAACCACTCCTAGGTTTATATCTCAAAGACATCCTCAAAAAGAGAAAAAAAAAGATCTATTTGTACAAAAATATTTATAGCAATTCTTTCTGTGGTGGCTAAGAATTGGCAATCAAAGCAATGCCCTTTAATGGGAGAATGGCTAAGTAAGCTGTGGTATATGATTGTAGTAGAATATTAGTGTGTTATAAGAAATGACAAGCAGAATGATTTCGGAAAGGTCTGGAAAGACTTCTATGAACTGATGCATATTGAAGTGAGCAGAACGAGGAAAAGTTTGTGCAAAGTGACATGACAGCAATATTATTTGATGAAATGAGAATGACTAAACTATTGTCAGCAATATAATGATCCAGGAAAATCCCAAAGGGCTAATGATGAACCATACCATCAACCTCCAAGGAAAGAATTGATATTGATTGAACACAAACTGAAGCATGCTATTTTTTCACTTTCTTCCATTTTTCTATTTTATTCAAGTATTCTTATACACAATTACTAATATGATAATGTTTTACATAATTGCACATGCATAACCTATATCTGTTTGCTTACTGCCTTAGAGACGGGTCAGGGGAGGAAGGGAAGGAGTTATAAAATTTGGAACTCAAAAGTTTAAATAAAATGTGTACTATTTAAAATAAAATAAAATGCTCTTGGATGAACCCCAGAGAGATTAAGAGAATTGCCAAATATTAGATTTTAAAAGTTGCAAATTAGGCACTAAAACCTGACAGTTAAATCCATTTTACTCAATTTAATTTAATGTAACTTCAAGGGATGGTCCAAATATTTAAATTCTGTTTTTATTAAACTTGGCTTGAAGTAAGCTGCTGAAGTGACCTTACCATGTTTTTTGTCTTCACAAATATGTACATAATAGTATTAACATTCTCAAATAATTTTATCTGTACTGGGAATCTAAATGGTTGTTGACATGAACTTTAGAATGCACAAAGGTATTACTGTACATCCCATTCATGAGAATTATTTGCCAACCCATTCGAATAAAATAGTATTACATCAACTATTTAAAGTACATTAGTATTTAATTCTTTTTTAAATTTATTTTAAATTTTTTTTGGTGAGGCAATTGGAGTTAAGTGACTTGCCCAGGGTCACACAGCTAGTAAGTGTTTAGTGTCTGAGGCCAGATTTGAACTCAGGTCCTCCTGACTCCAGGTCTGATGCTCAATCTACTGGGCCACCTAGCTGCCCCAAGTATTTAATTCTTTAAAGAATTTTTATTGCCTTCGAGTATAGCCCAATTGCATGACATTTAAAGGTTTCTAGAAGCCAAAGGAATTTGGAAATATTTTCCCCTTGGTTAGTTAAGGAATATTTAATATATTTCTGAGAGCAACAGGACACTAAGTTGTGAGGAAGAGAAATAATGGGGGATGGTGGAACCCCACATTTTCCTCTGTTATTTAACTGAGTTTACTTCTCCCTATTTAGGAGGAAAAGACTAAAAGCTGTCATGTTCTAAGAATGTTGAATTAATACCTTATAACAATAAGTCATCATGATGTAACATTATGAGGCTTATGAAGTACCTTCCTTATGAAAATTCTTTGAAGTAAGTAATGCAAGTAATATAACTATTTTACAGAAGAAGAAACTGAGGTAGAGATGAGTCAAGTGACTTGCCTTCCACCATGCAGGTGACTGGACCAGAACTCCGATTCAGTTCTTCTGATAGTGAGTTCAAGGCTCTTTTCACTGTACCTCATTAGATTTCATTTTAAGCTAGAATAGAAATTATGCACGTAGAAAAACTTTTGATCTGCATTATGTGTGATCAGTTCCATTTTCTGAGATCAGATAAGAAGAGATGTTAACCAACTTATAAAATTCAACAAATATTCAAATCCACAGATATTTATTTAGTTCTTGTCATGTGTACAGAATTATACTCAGGTTGAGAGAGACAGAAATGTGTCCTGTCTAAAGGAATTTATATGAGGGAGTAAATTAAAGGAGAGAACATGTACAGAAATAACTAAAAATAAACCTTGAATATATATTAGTCACATAAGAATGATACAAGGTGGTATATAAGATCAGAAGAGGGGAAAAAACTCTTAAGGAATCATCAAGACTTCTGAATGAGCAGCATTTCAATTGTCTTGAATTATGAGAAAGAATTCAAGAGGTAGAGATGAGTAGGTAGGCATTTCAGGAATGGAGTGCTATTAAAAGATAAACAGGGGCAGCTAGGTGGCGCAGTGGATAAAGCACTGGTCTTAGACTCAGGAAGACCTGAGTTCAAATCCAGCCTCAGACACTTGACACTTACTAGCTGTGTGACCCTGGGCAAGTCACTTAACCCTCATTGCCCTGCCAAAAAAAAAAAAAGATAAACAAACAAACATAGGATTTGGTCATGGACTGGTAAACAGTCCAAATTGGTGAGAACATAGAGACTTCAAAAGAAAATTATATCTGGTGTAGCTAGGTGGCACAGTGGATACGGCATGAGTCCTGGATTCAGGAAGACCTGAGTTCAAATCTGGCCTCAGACACTTGATACTAACTAGCTGTGTGAGGTTGGGCAAGTCACTTAACACTCATTGTCCTGGAAATAGATATATAGATTTAAAGATAGATGTAGAGATAGAGATAGAGATGTAGATTAGGGTGTGGGTGTGGATGGGGGAAGGATATGGGTATGGGTATGGATATAGATATAGATATAGACATATAGATATATAAATATTTGGGGTGAGGGGAAGTTATATCTCTGAGTAAAATGGGATTTGTATATTCTGGGTCAAAACAAAATTTATTAATAATCAAATCACACACATATGCATTCTACTCTCTATATACACACATATACATACATGTATCAAATATGTTTGATACATATTATTACATATTTGATATATTTATACATATATAAAATATTATATATATCAAATAAGAGAATGTGCATGTGTGTGACTTTTATTATTAATAATTATTTTTACCAGAATATACAAAGCTGATTTGACTCAAAGGTATAATTTCCCCTCACCCCAAATCTAATTCCCCTTCAATTTATACAAAGGCAATTAGGAAACTGTATCTTCTCTCCTAAAAGCTATTACAAAAGAAGAGGATATAACATTTATAAACATCAACAATACCTTATAAAAATATTCACTACATATATTATAGTAGCCTTCTAAAAGTAGCTTCTTATTGCCTCTTAGATCAAATATAATCTATTTGGGTCAGTATATAAAATTCTCCACAAACTGGACTCAGTCTATCTTCACTAATTATTGAACATTACTTTCACTTATTCATCCTCACAGTATATCCAAACTGTCCTACTTGTTCTTCCCTATGCAATCCTGTTAATCCCCCATCTCTGTGTCTTTGAATAGGATACCACACATCCCAAGAATACCTTTCCTGGTCATTCTCAATTCTTCAAATACCTAGTTTCCTTCCAGACTTAGCTAAAGTATTGTCACTTCAATGGTTAGCATACAACTAATTGTACCCTATACATCCCTGTAGGCCAGCATTCAACCCTCATTTCCAATCCTTACCACCCATTCCTTATTTCCATATCCCTCAATTCTTCCAACCCAAAGTCTCAAACTAATACTACTTACCCCTTTCACTATGCCCTCTTGAATTTCTCCTCCATAGGCAACATCTGCCATAATCTTAAATCTGTTTTTTCCTATCCCACTCTTTCTGTCATTTAGTAACCACTAAAACCTGGATCCCCTCTGATGACACAGCCTCCCTGGACATCCTTTCTAGTACTGGACGTACCTTCTGTCATTACTCTTGGCTCACTGATCAAGGTGATGGATCCACTGCCACTTACAGGTTCTTCCACTACTTACAGCACTCTTAAACTCCTCCTCCTAAGTAAAGGTTTCATAAAAATTCACAACTTCTACCCAATTAAAACCTTAAGAACTTTTGACTGCAGACCTCCAGGTTACTTCCCCATCTTCTACAACGAATTCAGTACTTGACTCACACTTTTGATATCCTCCCCTATTCCTGCTCTCAAAGTTGAGAACTTCAGCATACCTATTGATTCTCCCTCAGGCAATATAAACAGTCAATTCCTCAATCTACTCAATTCTCATGACCTATATCTCCATTCCACCTCAGCCACACAGAAGGATAATATATAGAACTTATAATCACTATGTCTATAGAATCATATCAAATTGATTAATAGTGCTTAGAATAGAGTATAGGTCCAAATGAATTATTTCTCACACCCATGCCAGACCATTGCTAATCATCTTGAATTTTGCTACTGGACTTGATGACAATGGAAGAGAGAAAGGGTGATGATGTTGTGCAATTGTGCCTCAGTTAACTACAATTTACACATGAATCAAGACATCACCTTGTGATGTCATTGGTTCTCTTGGAAAAGGAAGAACAAAAAGTAACTGGATTTAGTTGGTATTTCTGTATGCAATGATACAATGCTGAAGAAATTTTGTACGAAAGAAAATCCAATAGGTTTTTATGATGTTTTTGTTTTTCAGAAAGCATATGAGTTAAGGGGGCACTGATATCATTTATGGCAATCCACTATACATTGACATTAGTTTTCATTTTTTAGAATGACCATATATATATATATTTAAAGCATTTAATAGTAACAATACATAAAATGTACAAAGCACCTAAGGTTTGCACAATACATTATAAATTCTGATAACCTAATTTAATTTCATAATAAGACATAATTGTAGTATATTGTTTCCTTTTGTTCCTAATGAGGGATTTCATTGCTGTGGTTAAACTCAGTGAGAAACTCCTTTTACCAATGTAGACCAGCAACTGTGGTTTAAGTCTTAGAAATTTGCCTGGGTCACTGTGAGATTTTAGGTGACTTGTCCAGATCATACAAGCTGTATTTTCAGAAATGGGACTTGATTCCAGACCTTCCTTTTTCTAACACCTGTTATCTGTCCAATATGCTTCCTAAAAGCTTTTCATAAAGCTCCATTATGTTTCCTAGAGAGAGAGCAAAAAGCTAATCACATAGCCTACAAGGTGGTCCAGAGAAACAGTATTCCATATCTAGAATTTTGGAAGCACCAAGATGGTCTAGAGTTGAGTAGATTAGTACTGTGTGTGCAAAAAGATTTTCCAGGTCATGGAAAAGCTGAAAATTTTTATCAATTTAAAGGTTAGGGAATGTTTTCCTTACAAAATATCAATGAGGCAGATACTGCAAATATTATC
Organism: Dromiciops gliroides; assembly: GCF_019393635.1. Classification (NCBI taxonomy): domain Eukaryota; kingdom Metazoa; phylum Chordata; class Mammalia; order Microbiotheria; family Microbiotheriidae; genus Dromiciops; species Dromiciops gliroides. Next base: position 213,511,800 of record NC_057861.1, read on the forward strand.
ATATCAATTATACAAATGAGGAACCTGAGGATCAGAGAGGTTAAATTACTTGTCTGCAGTCACAAAGCTGATAGGCACTAGAGTTGGATATTTTTTCTAGGTTTAGTCTAATTCCTTTGTACCTTCTAATACACCACACACACCCAAGGTCCAATTATTCTAGGAATAAATTTAAGTAGACAAAGAAGGCTATCATGGGAGAAAGAATTGAGAAAACTAACTAATCTGAGACTCAGTCAAAGTCTAAAGGAGGCCCAGAATAAGCAGAAACAAGGCAAGTGATTGTATCTCCACATGCTAAGCAATTAATGGCTAGTATTTCCTTTGTAACTCACATAGAAACCGAATATCAGAGAAAATATGATGACAAGGAGCAAGCAATTTCTTTGTGGAAAAAAAAGAGCTAGACTAAAGAGAAATGTTACATTATCACTGTGCCCTGTTGATAAAACAATCTAGAAGGGATTGTGTGTATGTTCCTGTGTGTCTTCTTAATGCTGTACAGACCACTCCTCACTGTTATTTCTGCAAAAACAATGCAAATGAAGTGTAGAACTATCTTTTGCATTAAACTACTTTCAGTTGAAAAGACATGAACTCTCTCTCTCTCTCTCTCTCTCTCTCTCTCTCTCTCTCTCTCACACACACACACACACACACACACACACACACACACACACACACACAATTGTTATAGACAATAAGCTAAGTCTCCAAAGTACATTCTTCTTTGAGGTTAATTTTATATTTTCTTCTATGCTGAAATGATGAACTGGTAATGTACCTATCAATTTATAAGCAGTAGCTTTGTATAATATCATTTTCAAGGCCCTAATTGTGTTATTTTTCCCTGGGTGTCCTTGTCTATTTATGAAAAAACATGAAAATCACATGCTCTGTCACATGATGTGGGATTGGTGCTATTGGTGGGCAATGCTTTCCCTGGAGGTCCTGGAGGTCTATCCAGTCTCTTAATTGCCATCTGCTATTCACAGTGAGGATATGGTTAGAACTGAACAACAAAATTTTCCTTTCCAAAAGCCATCCAGAATACATTATATTTTGATAAGTTTTCACAGATGGAATAATTATCTTTATGTAGCCAAGAAGAGATCATAGAGAAGAAATTTTCTCATTAGACTCTGTTTCAATCTGTACATGTCCACAGATTATAATATTTCTCATCCCTTAAATCATAATTAGTCTCCTTTGAAAACAATTGTTTAGAGTCACACTGGATCATTTTCCACCTATATATGTCCATGCAATATCATGTATTACTTCAAGCATGACAGTGTTTATTTGTCATAGTCACTTAGCTATGCCTGAAAAAAAGTAATGATTTTCTAGGCAATTGAAAAATGTGTTGTACATGTACACTGGGGACGATGTATCCTAAGCTGCTGATGCAAAGATCTTTCATAGGGTTTCGTATTCGACACAACAGCAGAGTTTAATTTCAGATTTGGGAAAACAAATTAGTCTTAGTTAGGCTATCAAGAGTCTTCAGCATTCTTTTTATTTTTCTTCCTGCATGTCAAATAATAAAATATAACAATGTGATACCAAGGTTATAAAGTTTTTAAAATAATGAAAGTCTTCGAAACTTTTCTACACAAAATCAGAATCTTGTTATAAATGATTAATAGTTGTAGTTCTTTAAAACCCATTTTGAAAATATTCTCTATTTGTAAAAATGTGTATTTCTTGTTGCTATATATAATAAAGCTTCTTAATGGTATAAAAGTTTAAAATATACATTGTTACTTTTCCCTCATTTTCTTTTTCCTACAAAATTTCTAAATATATTATTGCAGATATGTGTATATGAGGTGCATAATTTATATAATAATAAAGTATATGTATTTAATTATGTGATTATGTGTAGCTCTGTATAAAGATATATGTATATGTATGCAAATATATGTATAAGAACATATATTTATACATATATGTGTATATATGCATCTATATGTATATATACAGGATTATAGGATTTCACACCTGGCTATAAGTATACATAACTTTTTCCTTCGATGTTAAGTACAGTTCTCTGTAGCAATTTCTCTACTGTTGTTGATCATAGATATGGTTTATATATGTTGATGTAAACATCTACATGTACAACATAAATATTTGGATATGTGTGCATACATATATATGCACGCACATGAACACATGTGTAAACATACATACACGCATATACATGTGTGTATCTATATATCAAACTAGAAATTTATTAAGTGTTAATTATGTATATACATATATATATGTATACAAATATATACATAATTAACAGTTTATAAATTTTCAGTTTGAGAATGTATGTTAAATTACTCTAGCAGTGCGTTATTCAGATACCATGATGGGATTCTTAAAAAAAAGAAATTAAGGATAGTACTTTTTAAGAGACAGTCTTCCAGCTCAGGCAGCTTGTTCTGATTATTTAATAATGAATTTAGATTGATTGAAATAGTGACAGCACAAAATTTATTGTTTAGGTAGGTACCACATAAGTAACATGTTTCATTGTAGAAGTTATGGTTGTAAGTGAGGGCAGGAAAGCTTTTTGTACTCAAATTTTTATATTTATAATGACTAAACTATTTTAGAAAATATAAATTGAATTATGCTTTTGCTATAAAACTCACAAATTTCCACTCATATGAGAGTAATATGAATATAATGAACTAATATTAGGGTGATTAACCCAGTCTATTGATTGTTGATCTTTTAAAAGAGTTATACTTATTCACAGGGATTCCTGGAAAAATTCTGAAATTAATTATTAAGGAAATGGTTAATTGATAACCCATGTGTTTCATGGATATCCTTAAAGTCAAGATAATAGGTAAATATCTTCCATCATGTAAAACAGACTTCCAATTTTAAATGACAGATTTATGAAAGGTAATGGACAATAGTCACATAATATATGCAACCATGGATACACATTTATCCCATGATTGGAGGGAATGCTTATTTCAATGAAATGATAATCCATTGTTTTATGGAATAATGATTAATGAATATCTGGATAAGGCAATGGTGATCACAAAGATGGAAATAGCAATACCAAGTTATGTCAAACTATCTTCATTTTTAAACAGTGTTAATAGCCTGGTTAGTCAGGGAAATGTTACAGATACAGTTTACCTAGATTTTAGTCAATCATTGTGGATAAGACAGAGAGATGTGAGCTAGATAATAAGACTGATAGTAGATTTAGAATTGTTTGGATCACCATATCTAAAAAAGTACATGTCACTGGGCTGATTTAAACTTAAAGGAGGTATCAAATGAAGGTAGCCATCTGAATTTGACCACATTGCATACATATATTTAATCAAATATAACTAAATATATTTAATAAAATTTACAAAGCAGAGAGGAATAGTGAAAACATTACATGATAGAGTCAAGATCCAAAAAAATTATTGAAAGCATTGAATAGTTGAATCCCCCTAGGTGAAATTTAGTAAGCACAAATAGAAAGTGTTAAAATTAAGTTTAAAAATCAGTTTCATCATTTCAAGATATGAGAGGTCTATTTAAGTGAGATCAAGCAGAAATGATCTGGCACTTTTTAATAAGGATGCCATAGAAATGATTGTTACTTAGGTACAGGATGCAATCACTTTAAACTTTCAATTATAAAATTCTCTGAAAGTAAGGTCAATTTTCACACTTTCTTTTTGTTATTTATATTGCATGGATATATTGAAAATTTTAAACTGTACCACTTTTGATATATGTGAACCCTTTCCCACCATTTCTCCCAAACAGCAGACACTTAAGTATTTTCCTCTCCAAAGAGAAATTAACCCAATAGATTTTCTGATTCCTGTTGCCATCAGTTAATAGTATTTATTTACTTGATATAGGTAATATCTATTTTATTTAATCAAAGTTTATAGAATCTGCATGAGAGTAATTTTGCAATCCAAGGGAAGGAGAGGGAAAGGAGTCTTTTTAGCTTCCAAATGCTATGAGTCATAGTAAGCAATTGGGGAAGAGATTATTTGCATTTGCAGGTCAGTCTTGTCATTTAATTGTGATTACTACAAAAGGTTAAAAAAAAGTAATAAAGTATTCAGTGTAATAGAGTATCACTTGTAACAGTGGTTCTCAAAAGGTATGCTATGGCACTGTGCCAGAAAAACTCCACCCGTTTTCCCAAAATAGAAGTTTACCGCCCTTGTTTCTTGGCTTGGGATCTGTTTTGAGGAAGATAGTGTCACACTAATGATATCAAAGATTCTTTGAACAATCAAAGAAAAGCTTCACTTGATTTTTTACATTGCAATAGATACCCAGGAAATTACATTAAAAAAAATATATATATATATATATATGATGCAGTGGATGAAAGAATGAATGAATGAATGTATGTATGAATGGCAAAAAGTATTTAAGTCATTACTATGTGTCAGACATTTAGCTGAGTACTTGAGATACAAATACAAATTCAATACAGTCTCTATTTTCAAGTAATTTACATTCTTGTGGGGCAAGCTTATAAGAGGGGTTATTTTGGCCTGAGAAGTCATAGGTATGGTAAATGGAGGTATAGGGCACTTGACTGATAAAGCCCTTTTCCGGAATAGTAGTGTTTATTGCCAAAATAAGATGTAGAAATTGGAAGGGAGTGGGGTACGTTCAAATTAGCACAGCATATAGATGGCCAGAGTGTATCATGGTGTGTCTAGGAGTGCTTAGATATAAATAAGGATCACAAGAATAGGACCAGAGGATAGTAGCTGTATTTGGCCTTCAAGGTCCTCATAGCTCAAAATCTATGATGCTATGATTCAGTCTATAGTAATCTCTTCTATGGGTCTCATTGCTGATTTACTTTTTCATTGCCTATGATCGTGGCCCTAAGTGATATTTTTGTTGCTATTTAAAAAAAAAACAAATAAAATTAAATAATGTAAATGATATGGGTGGCTTGGTTGTAAAGTTGATACACTGTTGGAATTAAGAAGACCTGATTTCATCTCCTGCCTTAGACACTCACTTAGGTTTGTGAACTTCTTTGAGCCTCAGTTTTCTCCTTTGTAAAATAGGATAATTATAGCACCTTGCCTTGTAGGGTTTTTGAAAGGACCACGTGAAATAGCATATGAAATGTTTTGTACACATTAAAGTACTATTATAAAGGTCATCTTTCAGTGACTATATTTTAGAAGCTGATAATAAATTATCACAATCCAACCATCCTGGAGAGCAATTTAGAATTATGCCCAAAGGGCTATAAAGCTGTGCATACCCTTTGACCCAGCAATATCACTTTTGGGTGTTTTTCCCAGAGATCATAAAAAAGGGAAAAGGACCCACATGTACAAAAATATTTATAGCTGCTCTTTTTTGTGGCAAGGAATTGGAAATTGAGGGGATGCCCATCAATTGGGGAATGGCTGAACAAGTTATGGTATATGAATGTAATGGAATTCTATTGTGCTGTAAGAAATGATGAACAGGAGGAGTTCAGAGAAACCTGGAAGGACTTGCATGAACTGATGATGAGTGAGATGAGCAGAACCAGAAGAAAATTATACACAGTATCATCAACATTATGTGTTGATCAACTGTGATAGACTAGATTCTTCTCAGCAATAAAACAGTACAAGAAAGTTCCAAATGACTCATGATGGAAAAAGCTCTCCAAATCCAGAAAAAAATAAAAAAGAATTCTGGAATATGGATGCTGAGTGGACCGTACTATTTCTTTTGTTTTTGGTGCCATTGTTTTTCTTTTTTGAGGTTTTTTTCTTTTTGCTCTGATTCTTCTCTTATAACATGACTACTTCAGAAATATGTTTAATGTTTTATATATATATAAAACCTAAATCAGATTACCTGCTCTCTAGGGAAAGGTGGAGGGAGAGAAGAGAGGGAGAAAAATTTGAAATTGAACATCTTATCTAAACAAATATTGAAAACTAAAAAAAACAACAAATAATTAATTAAAATAAATAAATAAGTTATCACAAAAAAAGAAAAAAAACAATTACTAATAATAAGGGAAATCTCTTAACTAGTAAGGGAAACATCATTCAAAAAGAGGTAAGGTGATTATATGATAGTATCTGTGTGGTGTATTTTTGCCAAATTTAAGTACTTCTTCACCCCTAAAGCCTCTGACATTGGAAAAAATTTCAGTGTTTTAAGCATGTTATTACTTTGCATCCCTCTGATATTCTAGCCTTCCTCCACTCATTAGATATATGGCTTTTGGCTTTCAAAAAAAGCAAAAGGAAAAGGAAGAAAGTGATTCTTTTTTCTTCTTTTCCATAACAGTATTAGAACATTTCCTACAGTAAAAATACCTTTTTTTCCCAGTTTCAGACTCAGAATCTGGTGAATGTAATCCTTTTGCAATGTCCCAATAAACAGATACATTCCTTTTTTCCTTAAATGGTGAATGTTCTAGAAAATTATAGGGTGTATAGTCACTATAATAATTTCCTTAATTATTTATAAATTCAGGAAGAGATCTGAGGTCATTTTTGAGATTATGGTATAGTGAGGATATATTTTAGTTTGAACTCAAACTATCAGTGTTTGAATCTTGACCCTTTCATGTATTTATTCCTTGTGTGACAGCAAGGAAGTCACTCAGCCTTTATCTTTTAGTTAGTTTAACTGTAAAGGGAAATGGTTAGATTAGCAGAATTGTAAGGTTCCTTCAGTTTCCAAATCTGTGATTCTATAAAACTCTAACAGGTTTAAAATTTTGTTTTGTTTATTTGTTTTTTTGTTTTGGGGGGGCGGGGTGCAAGGCAATGAGGATCAAGTGACTTTCCCAAGGTCATACAGCTAGTAAGTGTCAAGTGTCTGAGGCCAGATTTGAACTCAGGTCCTCCTGAATCCAGGGTCAGTGTTTTATCCACTGAGCCACCTAGCTCCCCTTAACAGGTTTAAATTTTAACCTGCATTTTTACAAGAAAGACAAAAGAAATAGAACTTTGCCTGAAATGTCCAAAAACTAAACCAAATATTACCATTTGGATAAAATTATTAAGAGAAATGATTCTATTTTGTCATTTTTTTCTGTATATAATACTACAATAGCTCTGTTTATTGTGTATTGAGAAGTTTCATGGCAGAGTAAATAAAGTGCTGGGCCTGAAGTCAGAAAGACTCATTTGCTGAGTTCATATCTGGCCTCAGGTACTTACTAGTTGTGTGAATTTGGGCAAGTCACTTAAGCACATTTCCAGTCATCTTGATATATATTTTGCTGCTGGACCCAGATGGCTCTGGAGGACAAAGTGGAGTGTGTGAGTTTACACAGCCCCTCCTCATTTAAATTCAATTCACTCCAAATCATGACATCACCCTGATGTCATGGTCCTCTTTAGAAGGAGCAACAACAATAATAACAAAATATTGAAGTAGAGGGATATAAAGAAATGTTTTTTTGAGTATGTACTATGTATTTCAGTTCAATTGATTAGACATATATTAATCATCAACTGTATGCAAGTCGATGCACTAGGTGCTGGTAAGGTGAATTCAATGAAACATCTTCTTCCCTCAAGCAGTTTATAATCTGGATGGACAAAACAGGTACAGCCATAAGTAAAGAGAAATTAGAAGGAAGAAAATACCAACAAACTGGATGATGAAGATTAACAAAGGCTCCCTTTCTGAGGAGAAACCTAAGCTAAGCCTTAAAGAAAGGGTTCTAAGAAGCAGAAGGTATTCTAGTTTGGGAATCATCTAGTAACCAGGTTGCCCAGAACAGAGTGTATGAAAGGATGGAGAGTAAATGTGTGGAAAGAGAACAGTTGTATGTGCCCACTATTATACTAGGTAATTAGGAGAATATAAGATTTAGGAGATATGATGTTATCAAGGGATTTATAACCTAAGTAGGCTCAAAGACCACCAGACATAAAACAATTAGAAAATAATTAAAGACTGTCTGTGACACCGACCTGAAACATCATTTTAGATCATGGTTTTTAATGGGAATATGGTTGTAAATGTAAACTAATCTGGCACTACCATAATGATATTCAAAACAATAATTTTGCAGAAGTTTCTTGCAAATCTTTGTTAAGGACTCAAATGAGATTTTAAAAATTAGTTGATTTTCCTTAACTTTCCACTTTGGAAGGCTGTACCAACAAATTCCCTTCTCCCTCAGCAATATCCTATATTTACTTATTTCAATCTTCCTCTTCCGGTTTGCAATTTGCCTCATTCAAAGACTAATCTTTCAATTAGTCTTTCACCATTTCTATATTATGAGGATCAAAATATAATGAGATTATATTTGTAAAACACTTAGCTCAGTGCCTGGCAGCTATTTATTTTTGTTGTTGTTGTTGTTGTTATTTCTGCTAACAAGTGGATTTTACCAATGGATTACAGATTTATTTTTTATGATTTTGAGCTATGTGCCTTAGAGGATATCTAGTGTAATCCCCTCATGTTACAGATTAAAGACCTGAGGCTCAATGTTGTTGTTGTTTTTCCCCCATTGTACTAGGCTTTCTCCTTGTCTTTCTCATAAAAGTAACATGACTGAATTCAATGTTTTGCTAAATTTAAAGGGCACTAACACCATTAGAATTTTCTTCATAAAAAAAGAATTTTATTCATCAGTATAGAAGTAACAAAGCTTAGAAACTAATGAGTAATATAATACAACCTAGGTGAACTCCTCTCCTGTAGACCCCACCTTACCAACAAGATTGCCTTTGGGAAGAGTGAATTTGTCACAATTCCAGAGAGGTTCATTTGCAGGTTCATTTGCACAACAAATTACTCAGGTATAAAATATGGGTAATACTACTTGTACTAATGGATTTACAAAGTTCATTAAGATTTAGAGCTAGAAAGGAAGTAATTTATTCATACAGTTCGTATATTTCAATTTTGTCTACTCTATTTTCATTTCCATCCAAATATTTTTGTGTGTTCTCAGGGAATATGCGTTATATTTCTGATAAAACATACTGTCGCAGATCCAGTAAACCAATAATAGTCACTTTAAAAATATTCTAATAAAACCAGCCTGTAAGCATTCTTTTAAAGCCTTTTAATAACTGGAATGGATTCAATAGAATTCAAGACCAGATTTGAATGAATGCTGTAGCATATTGTTGGTTTACTCACTAAACACAGTTAATATTTTAATTTTATTTCTTTGTCTTACATAGAATGCAAACCTCCTGGACAAGGACACAATCTAATTCTGTGTTCAAACCATCACTTTATATTCTTAGTGAAAATAAAGTATATAAGTCATTTTTTTGTTATTCTTCTTTGTTCAGTTAAAAAAATTGTTGAAGTAAAAATGTTCCTTACATCTGAGATATACCTATGGATGTCCTTTGACAAGTATATACAATTACTTTCAAAGCATACATTCATTGCTTTTTCAGTGATATGTATATCAGAAAGTAGTAACAGTTGAGATGATATAACCAAAGAATTTTAAGGTCTTAAGCATAATATTTTTATGGTTGATGCAGAATTCAAAAACTTGTAATTTTCATGCTTTCCTAAAACCTTGAATAGATTATGTTTTGTAACCAATATTGGTTTTATTTCAGCTTGTTTTATACCATGAAATTTAAAGTGGTGCTGGTATTATGTTTTAAGGTAAATAAATTTTTTAAAGATAAATACACATTTTGATTGTATTTGGGCAAATTTTACTAAAAGAAAAGAACAACAGCATAAAGCAAAAGTAAATATTGCAGGATGAATGTCAAAGGTACACTGTATAACCTGTAATTTTTAACTGAGCTTCCTACCCCAAAAAAATTGTCTACAACTGAATTGGAGCTTTTGAATCCTTCCATATATGTGTGTATCTTTATTAATCAGACCTATGTATTTGAAATCAAATTGATACATACTCAGTCAGTCAGAATTTATTAAGCATCTATTCTATGCCAGACCCTGCACTAAGTGCTAGTAGAGAAAAAAAAAAGCAAGTTCAGATCTTGCTCTCAAGGATTTCTTTTTCAGCATTTAATTATGCTTGGGATAGGCTAATAGAATTGGACATAAAAATGTTCATTCAGAACATATATCTGGAAGCATCTATATTTTGTCAAATCTCTTCATCTATAATTTAAGTAATTATAAGAAATTATAATGTAATATAATAAAGTATATACTATCATGTTATGCTGTGTCAAATAATGCCATACTATGCCATATTATGCCATATGTGTTGCTTTGTGTTGCTTATATCATGCCATTATATCATATATGTATGATTTATTTCCCATCATTTGTCAAATAAATGTTTAATTGACCTTTTAAAAACCACATATTTATTACAATGTCTATATGTATGTGTTTGTGTGTATAGCTTTGCACGTTTTTAAATTCCATTTTATACTAAAGGTAGTACTTTCTGTCTGTTGACTATTTCCAACTCATCTTGCATATGTCTTGTTTTTTCATAGTTGTTTGCATATGGCCTCTCCCTTTAGAATGTGATCTCAAGGACATAGCCTAGCTGTGTTTCCTCAGTTCTTAACACAGTATGGAACATAATAATTGTTTAACAAGTGTTTATTAATTGACCGACTGATGGAAATTATACTACATTTGAAAATTTAATGAAATATTTAGATAAGAGCAATATAGTAATTGTATACTTAATAAGCAGCCAGGAGGATATTTTAGTGACACTATCTCTATGTCCTAAATAAGTGAGTACCCTAAAACAGAAGCTTTTGGTTTTAGTCTCTTACGTAAGAACAAAGTTGCAACTCTGCATAGTCTGACATACGGACTTCTCTTAACCTTCATCCCAACTTGGAGAGGATGAGCGTACAAGTCAAAGCCAATATTTCAGAAATCTTGGTGCATCAATCACTATCAGCAATGAAGTACAGCAAAGTTTGGAGAAACTTGGAAGCCCCAGCTTTGTGGAACTTTATTCTGGTTCTCAAAACAGTCATCTCAGAAGATTAAACTTACTTGAAATATAGAAGTCATATAAGTCTCCACAGTCTATCCTTTGCAGACAGACAGAATAAATATCTTTTTTGCCTATGAAAGCTAGCCAGCTTCAACACAGTGCACAGAGTGCTAGGCACAAGTCAGGAACAATTGAGTTCCAATCTTACCTCATACGTATCACAGTTGCATGTAATTGGGCAAGTCACAACATAGTTTCCTCTTGTCTAATCTTTCCTCTGTCATTAGTATTTTAAGTTGTTGCAATTGGTCAAATAAATCATGAAAAAAAACATGCTAAGATTAACAGAGAGGGGCAGAGACAAGATGGTGGAGAGAAGCCAGCAAATTGCCTGAGCTCTCCTTCAGTTCCCTCAGAAAGAACATTAAATCAAGCCTCTAAATGGATTCTGAAAATACAGAACCTACAAAAGGACAGAGAGACACAATCTTCCAACTTGAGATGATTTAGAAGATTTCAGGAAAGGTTGGTCTCACTGTGGAAAAAGGGGAGCTCAGCTCAGCACAGATCAGCTCAGCTTAGCACAGAGAGGATCTGAGCAAGTTAGCAGGAAGCTCTTAAACACAGCAGAGCAACTGAGGACACTTGATCCAGAGTCAGCAAGCTGTTGGCACAGCATGCCAGTTATGAGATCTGCCACCAACAGCTGAGAGAACAGGTTTCCAGCTAGAGGACCAACCACAGGACAGGCTCTACTAGGCCAGGCCATCCCAGGATCTGGAGCAAGCACAGGGAGAAAGTCCAGGGTGGTGAGGAATCCACAAGCCATAGAGGCCTCAGCGTAGAAATCCAGTAACACAGCCCCTATCCCCCAGCACAAGAAGCTTGAAACAGTGACCCTTGTCAGTGATCCTTGTGCCCCAGGAGCAGACATCAACTTAAAAAAAAATAAGATACAATATGAGTAAGAAACAGAAGAGAGCTTCTGTGACAAGGAAGATCAAAATACATGTTCAGAAGAAGACAACAAAGTCAAAGCTATTACATCTGTAAGGGGCTAGAATTCTAGCTAGTCTGTCTAAAATATCTAATGAATGGTCACCAATAAATTATAAGCTTTAGCAAGTTGGACTTTTAAGCATTTATTAAGGAGAATAAGAATTTGGTAAAAAGAAAGAGAAAGGCCTAGATTCATCTATCTTTTAAAGGGAGAGTGCATTGCTAGCATCCTTCTCCAACCAAGTCCTAAGGAAAGAGAGCAAGAGAGCCAGCCTCGCCCCTCTTCCTCCCACAAGCAAACGTCACTTCCTGATGCCAAAGAAAAGCTGCATGGCCTTGCCCTCAGAGGCTTTCTCCTCATGGTGGAGCTTTCCTACAGTAGGTCTCTAGCAGGTGGCATCATTCCAATTGTTACAGTCCCCCCCCCCTTTGTTTCTTTAAGAAACAGGGGGTGTTTCCTTGATGAAACAGTCAAAAATAATAAAATATAATAACCTATGCTAGCAAACAATGTGTTAATAACACTATAGAAAAGGGAGAGAGAAAAGTTTTGTCCAGAGGGGCGGTCCCTCATGAACCAAGACTTTGACACTAGCCTACAGAGGGAGGGCCTCTGTAGAGAATACATATTACAAATGGTGTACATGACAACAGAAAGGAGTAAACATCAATGAAACAAAACTGTTCATTTAAAGTCTTTGAAAGTCTTTTCTCAGATGTTTCTTAGGATGTCCTCTGGGTGTAGTCGTGGAATAGAAGTCTTTTCAGGGGTTGATGTATGGATGCTGGTAATCAGACAGGAAAATTTCCTACAAAAGTAAGCTTAGCATAACTTTAAAATAGCTTTGTCAGTAATCAAATCAAACAATGAAAATTCTTAAAAACATGTCTAATGGAATTCAGAATCTTGGTTGTTACACATGAAACATAATAAAACAAAAATTAAAACTTAATATTACTATAGTCCCCCCTTGTGGAGGGTAAATTGAGAAGATAATTGCTGTGATATTAATTTTAAAAAAATAATTTTTATCTTTGTTTCATCACTTTTTGCACCATCTGCCTAATTATCCTCTTGCCATTATGAGAAATTTAAAAAATCTAATATAATTTGTAACAGCTGTCAAGGCCAAAACCAACACTGTATTTATCATGACAACTGAGATAATTATGGGAATACCATAAAAGAACAGAGAAATGATAGGATATGAGCATTCCCACACTTGAGCAATATATACTGCCCATGCAGTATGCCAGGCTTAAAATAGGTGGATGGATATATGTCCACGCCACCAAACATATTGGAGGAAACTGAGTCAGACTTAATCAGATGCATAGGATTAAGATGTCTATGGCATCAAGCATATAGGAGAGGGCATAGAAGCCAGGTGTAGAATGAGATGGATGGGATCAAAACTTCCAGCCATCTGTACAATATTGTGGGGGAAAAAATTAAACCAAGAGAAACCAACCTCAACATTTATCAAAAGCCATTCCCTCAGCCATACCTTGACTTCATGCATGTCTCGCCTCATGTGACAGTTCAATGTCTGCTCTTGATTGTATTCCTCTTGTGATTGGATGACATCTTGGACAACTGGCATCTGATAACTCAGAATGAAGGCAATTAATATCTTAAATGATAAGTTCCCATAGTCCAAGTCTCATATAGATTTAAAAATTGAGGATAGTAATGATAGCAAAAAATGTGAATGTACCTGGACTCAGAATATAATATACAACTATGAAATAATTTCAAATAACTTTTTTTAATAAGTATACAATTACTTTTGTGAAGAATCAGAACATATACAAATATGAGTTAAAACACAACATAATCATAAAAAAACTATTTTTGGAAAAAGAAAACTTTTATAAATGTTCCCCTTTTTTTGAATGTTCTTATCAAAAATAATACTTCTAGAATCAATTTACACTTGCCATGGCAACCAATTTGCCAGGGAAATGCTTTATAGAGTTTGATCAAATAATCTAATCAGTTGAGAGAAAAAAAAAATAACAAAAACAAACAACTCAGAATATGGGAGCACAATACTCCCAGAATTAACATTGTATTATGAAATCAAAACCATCTTGTGGGGACAGCTAGGTGGCACAGTGGATAGAGAACCGGTCCTGGAATCAGGAGGACCTGAGTTCAAATCCGGCCTCAGACACTTAACACTTACTAGCTGTGTGACCTTAGGAAAGTCACTTAACCCCAATTGCCTCACCAAAAAAAATCCAAACAAACAAAAAAAAACATCTTGCATTGTTTTAAAATAGAGATAAACAAATACAACAAAATACACATGGAAGAATGAAAGACAATGAAATTCAAACTAGGGAAATCTAAATGAATATGAATTTAACATTAATAAGAGTATTACAAAATATAAAGTTGATTACATGACTATAAAAAGCTTTTGCAAATATTCTCTTTTTTTAAGCTAAGTACAAAACATAATCTCAAAAGCATGAAAATCTCTATTAAAACAAACCCATACTGTTAATTTCAAAATGTAGATGTAATAGCACAGAAATCTTTATGTAACCTCTGAACTGACATTATTTCTCTGAGTGAATTTAGCACACTTTTGATTCTGATATCTAAAATCCCCAATACTCATATTAATACCTTGCTGTTTACTTCTACATTTCTGCAAAATATGTTTTCTTGAAATATGATGATGATTGTCATGTTTATTCAGCTTAAGTTTGTCTTCTTTATGCCCTCTATATTATCTGTCAGTCCTTTCATAATACAAATGCTTTATAACGTTACTAATTAAAGACAAAAGCAAGTTAACAAAATTATGAATAAAACTAGCATATCTGGAATTTAAAGGGTTTTCTAAGGTTGTTTTGGGAGAACCACAGCAGGTTGACTCAGAATCAGAGCCAGGCTGGGGAAGGGCTGAGCCTGACTGCTCTGTAACTGAGTAGAAGCTACAAATGCAGGTAGAGAAAGCTGTGCATGCTCTGAGGAGGGTGGAGGAGTAGGAGGTGGCACCAGAGGAGGAGGAGGAGGAGGAGGAGGAGGTGAGGTCCTGAAGGGAGTGTAGTTGGGGGTGGGGGGGCAGGACCACCTTTCCCATGTGGTACAGAGCTGGGGAATCCAATTCAGGCCTGATTTCCCTTTCCCCCACTTCTAGGGGATTAAAGGCTTCTAGAGGCTGGGTCATTGCCTCCAGGCATGCAAAATTAGAACAACAATTAGTGTTAGAATTTGGAAAAGCACCTTGCTGGCTCTTCTAACAAAAATAAAAATAAAAATAGAAAATCCACAAATCAAAGCACTAACATGGTTTTATCCCCCATTTGTCTGGTTAAACAGAATAAAATCAGAAATAGGGTACTTAGCATGCTGAAAAAGCCCATTTGAAAATTTAAAGGGAACACAGCCAGTACTTTAGAGTTTAAAAGTACAGTCTAGGGGTAATTTCTTACCCAACCAGGTTCAGCTTTCCTCTTCCTGGTCAGCCATCTGTAAGGGGCTAAAATTCTAGCTAGTCTGTCTAAAATATCTAATGAATGGTCACCAATAATTAAAAGCTTTAGCAAGAGTTAGACTTTTTTTTTATTTTATTATTTTTTTAACGTATGAGGTTTTTTATTTTTTCCATGACATGTAAAGATAGTTCTCAACTTTTGTTTATACATGCTTTACAATTTCACATTTTTCTCCCTCCCTCCCCTCCCTCCCCCCTCCCCTAGACAGCAGGTAATCTGAAATAGGTTATATCTATATATGTCTATACATATACATATAGATATATATATATATACACACACATATATATACACATAATAACATTAATCCTATTTCTGCATTAATCCTGTTACAAGAGAAAGAATCAGAGCAGTGATGCAAAACCTCAAAATAGAAAAAAAAACAACAGCACCCAAAACAAAAGAAATAATATGGTTCAATCAGCATCTATACTCCACAGTTTGTTCCTTCTTTTTTTTTCTTGGATTTGGAGATCCTCTTCTATCATGAGTTCCCTGGAACTCTTCTGTACCATTGCATTGGTGAGAAGAATATAGTCCATCACAGTAGGTCAACACTCAATGTTGATGATACTGTGTACAATGTTCTTCTGGTTCTGCTCATCTCACTCATCATCAGCTCACGTAAGACCCTCCAGGTTTCTCTGAACTCTTCCTGCTCATCATTTCTTACAGCACAATAGTATTCCATTGTATTCATATACCACAACTTGTCCAGCCATTCCCCAATTGATGGGCACCCCCTCAACTTCCAATTCCTTGCTACCACATAAAGAGCAGCTATAAATATTTTTGTATATATGGGTCCCTTTCCCCCTTCCATGATTTCTTTGGGCAAAAGACCTAAAAGTGGGATTGCTGGGTCAAAGGGCATGCACAGCTTTATCGCCCTTTGGGCATAATTCCAAATTGCTCTCCAGAATGGTTGGATCAGCTCACAGCTCCACCAACAATGCATTAGTGTTCCAATTTTCCCACAGCCTCTCCAACATTTATTATCTTCCTTTTTTGTCATTTTAGCCAATCTGATAGGTGTCAGGTGGTACCTCAGAGTTGTTTTAATTTGCATCTCTCTAATCATTAGAGATTTAGAGCATTTTTTCATATGGGAATAGATAGCTTTGGTTTCTTCATCAGAAAACTGCCTGTTCATATCCTTTGACCATTTCTCAATTGGGGAATGACTTGGATTCTTATAAATTTGATTTAATTCCCTATATATTTTAGAGATGAGGCCTTTATCAGAAGTAATGGCCATAAAAATTGTTTCCCAGCTTTCTGCCTCCCTTCCAATTTTGGATGCATTGCTTCTGTTTGTACAAAATTTTTTTAATTTAATATAATCAAAATCATCCATTTTGCATTTTATAATATACTCTATCTCTTGTTTGGTCAAAAACTGTTTTCCTTTCCAAAGATCTGATAGGTACACTATTCCTTTCTCTCCTAATTTACCTATGGTATCACCTCTTATGTCTAAATCATGTATCCATTTTGACCTTATTTTAGTATAAGGTGTAAGATGTTGGTCTATGCCTAATTTCTGCCATACTATCTTCCAGTTTTCCCAGCAGTTTTTGTCAAATACTGAGTTCCTATCCCAGAAGCTGGAGTCTTTGGGTTTATCAAACACTACATTACTAGTGTCATTTACTACTGCATTTCCTGAGCCTAGCCTATTCCATTGATCTACCACTCTATTTTTTAGCCAGTACCAGATAGTTTTGATGACTGCCGCTTTATAGTAAAGCTCCAGGTTTGGTACCGCTAACCCACCTTCCTGTGAATTTTTTTTTTCATTATTTCCCTGGATATTCTTGATTTTTTGTTTTTCCAGATGAATTTTGTTATTATCTTTTCTAGCTGTATAAAATAATTTTTAGGTAGTCTGATTGGTATGACACTGAATAAGTAAATTAATTTAGGCAGTATTGTCATTTTTACTATATTAGCTCTGCCTATCCATGAGCAATTGATATCTTTCCAATTATTTAGATCTGATTTGATTTGTGTGAAGAGTGTTTGGTAGTTGTGTCCATAGAGTTCCTGGGTTTGTCTTGGCAAGTAGACTCCCAAGTATTTTATAATATCTACCATTACTTTAAATGGAATTTCAATTTCTATCTCTTGCTGCTGGACTTTGTTGGTCATGTATAGAAATGCTGATGATTTATGTGGATTTATTTTATATCCTGCTACTTTGCTAAAGTTGTTAATTGTTTCAAGTAATTTTTGACTTGATTCTCGAGGATTCCTTAAGTATACCATCATATCATCTGCAAAGAGTGATAGTTTTGTTTCCTCCTTGCCTATTCTAATTCCTTTAATTCCTTTCTCTTCTCTGATTGCTAAAGCTAACATTTCTAGAACAATATTAAATAATAGGGGTGATAATGGACATCCCTGTTTCACCCCTGATCTTATTGGGAAGGCCTCTAATTTATCTCCATTGCATATAATACTTGCTGATGACTTTAGGTAGATACTGTTTATTATTCTAAGGAAAGCTCCTCCTATTCCTAAACTCTCTAGTGTTTTTATTAGGAATGGGTGCTGTACTTTGTCAAAAGCTTTCTCTGCATCTATTGAGATAATCATATGATTTTGGTTGGTTTTCTTATTGATATGGTTGATTATGTTAATAGTTTTCTAATGTTGAACCAGCCCTGCATTCCTGGTATACATCCCACCTGGTCATAGTGTATTATCCTGGTGATCACTTGCTGTAATCTCCTTGCTAATATCTTATTTAAGATTTTAGCATCAATATTCATTAGGGAAATTGGTCTATAATTTTCTTTCTCTGTTTTTGCTTTACCTGGATTTGGTATCACCACCATATTTGTGTCATAAAACAAATTTGGTAGAACTCCTTCTTCACCTATTTTTCCAAATAATTTGTATAATATTGGAATTAATTTCTCTTTAAATGTTTGGTAAAACTCACCCATAAACCCATCTGGCCCTGGGGATTTTTTCTTAGGGAGTTCATTAATAGCTTGTTCAATTTCTTTTTCTAACATGGGTTTATTTAAGGATTTTATTTCCTCTTCAGTTAACCTAGGCAGTTTGTATTTTTGTAAATATTCATCCATTTCATTTAGATTGTCAAATTTATTGGCATACAGTTGGGCAAAATAATACCTAATTATTGATTTAGTTTCCACTTCATTGGTGGTAACATCACCCTTTTCATTTTTGATACTGGTAATTTGGTTTTCTTCTTTCTTTTTTTTAATCAAATTAACCAATATTTTATCTATTTTATTAATTTTTTCATAAAACCAGCTCTTAGTTTTATTGATTAATTCTATAGTTTTTTTTTGCTTTCAATCTTATTAATTTCTCCTTTAATTTTCAGGATCTCTAATTTAGTGTCTAATTGGGGATTTCTAATTTGTTCTTTTTCTAGCTTTTTACATTGCATGCCCAATTCATTAATCTCCTCTTTCTCTTTTTTATTCATGTAAGCATTTAGAGCTATAAATTTTCCCCTAAGCACTGCTTTGGCTGCATCCCATAGATTTTGGTATGTTGTCTCATTATTGTCATTCTCTTGGATAAAGTTATTGATTGTTTCTATGATTTCTTGTTTGGCCCATTCATTCTTTAGAATGAAATTATTTAGTTTCCAATTGATTTTCATTCTACTTTTCCCTGGCTCTTTCTTACATGTAATTTTTATTGCATCATGATTTGAGAAGGATGCATTTACTATTTCTGCCTTTCTACATTTGACTATGATGTTTTTGTGCCCTAATACATGGTCAGTTTTTGAAAATGTGCCATGTACTGCTGAGAAAAAGGTATATTCCTTTCTATCCCCATTCAATTTTCTCCAGACATCTATCATGTCTAACTTTTCTAGTAATCTATTCACCTCTTTCACTTCTTTCTTATTTATTTTTTGGCTAGATTTATCTAATTCTGAGAGGGGGAGATTCAGATCCCCCACTAGTATAGTATTACTATCTAATTCCTCTTGTAACTCATTTAACTTCTCCTCTAAGAACTTGGATGCTATACCACTTGGCGCATACATATTTAATATTGATATTACTTCATTATCTATAGTACCTTTAAGTAAGATGTAATTTCCTTCCTTATCTCTTTTAATGAGATCTATTTTTGCCTGCACTTTGTCTGAGATAAGGATTGCTACCCCTGCCTTTTTTACTTTAGCTGAGGCATAATATATTCTGCTCCAGCCTTTTACCTTTACTCTGTGTGTATCTCTCTGCTTCAAATGTGTTTCTTGTAAACAGCGTATTGTAGGGTTCTGGTTTTTAATCCACTCTGCAATTTGCTTCCGTTTTATAGCAGAGTTCATCCCATTCACATTTACAGTTATTATTACTGACTGTCTATTACCCTCCATTCTATTTACCCCCTTTGTACTTTCCCCCCTTCTTTCACCCTATTCCTCCTCACCGACGTTTTACTTCTTACCCCTGCCTCCCCCGATCTGCCCTCCCTTTTTATCACCCCCCCTCTTTTCTTTACCCTTTTCTCCCTTGCTTTTGTCCTCCCTTCTCTCAGTCCTCCCCTTTCCCTTCCCCTTTTGTTTTCCTAAAGAATGAGTTAAGTTTCTTTATCCCAATGAACGTATATGTTATTCCCTCTTTGAGTCAAATCTAATGAGAATAGGGTTGAAACCATGTTCCCCCCTCCTTTCTTTCCCTCTATTGTAATAGGTTTTTTTCCACCTCTTCATATGATATAATTCATCCCATTCCACCTCCCCTTTCCTCTCCTCCCCATAGACTCCCTTTTTATCCCCTTAATTCTTTTGTATCATCACATCAAAGACAATTTATATTTATACCCTCTATATAAAGTCCTTCTCTCTGCCCAAATACATTTACAGTTCTTAAGAGTTATGAGTATTATCTTCCTGTGTAGAGATATAAACAGTTTAACCTAATAGGGTAACCTTTTTTTTTCCCCTCTGTTTACCTTTTCTAACTTCTCTTGACTCTTGTATGCTGAGATCAAATTTTCTATTCAGTTCTGGTCTTTTCACCAGGAAAGATTGAAAGTCCCCAATGTCATTAAATGTCCATCTTTTCCCCTGAAAGAAAATGCACATTTTTGCTGGGTAATAGATTCTCGGCTGCAATCCAAGCTCCTTTGCCTTCTGGAATATCATATTCCAAGCCTTGCGGTCCTTTCATGTTCAAGCTGCCAGGTCCTGAGCAATCCTGACTGTGGCTCCATGATATTTAAATTGCTTCTTTCTGGCTGCTTGGAGTATTTTCTCCTTCACCTGATAATTCTGGAATTTGGCTACAATATTCCTTGGAGTTTTCCTTTTGGGGTCTCTTTCAGGAGGTGATCGATGGATTCTTTCAATGATGATTTTATCCTCTGATTCTATGATATCAGGGCAGTTCTCCTTAATAATTTCCTGGAATATGGTGTCTAGATTCTTTTTCTGGTCATGGCTTTCAGGCAGTCTAATGATTCTCAAATTGTCTCTCCTGGATCTGTTTTCCAGATCAGTTGTCTTTCCAATGAGGTATTTTACATTTTCTTCTATTTTTTCATTTTTTTTATTCTGCTTGACTGATTCTTGGTGTCTCATGGATTCCTTATCTTCCAACTGTCCCACTTTAATTTTTAAGGCATTGTTTTCTTCAGTGAGATTATGTACCTTTTTTTCCATTTGGCCAAGTGAATTTTTTAAGGTATTTTTT
Organism: Dromiciops gliroides; assembly: GCF_019393635.1. Classification (NCBI taxonomy): domain Eukaryota; kingdom Metazoa; phylum Chordata; class Mammalia; order Microbiotheria; family Microbiotheriidae; genus Dromiciops; species Dromiciops gliroides. The sequence goes on from NC_057861.1 coordinate 213,532,908, forward strand.
TCTTCAGTGAGATTATGCAGCTTTTTTTCCATTTGGCCAAATGAATTTTTTAAGGATTTGTTTTCTTCAGCTTCCTTTTCCAAGCTGCTGATTCTTTTTTCATAGTTTTTTTGTTTTGCTTTCATTTCTCTCCCCATTTTTTCTTCTACCTCTTGTAATTGATTTTTAAAATCCTTTTTGAGCTCTTCCAGGAAGGCTTTTTGTTCTTGCGACCAATTCACCTTCCCTTGTGAGGCTTCAGATGTAGACAATTTGAGGCTATTGTCCTCATCTGAGTTTGTGTTGGCTTCTTCCCTATTGATACAAAAGCTCTCAATGGAGAGGGCTCTTTTTTGCTTCTTACTCATTATTGCAGCTTATTTATTTATTCTTTAAGTTGAGGTCTGCTCTGGGGGCACCAGGGTCCCTGTTTTGGGCTTCTTGTGCAGGTGTATAGGTGCTGTGTGACCGGGCTTTTACTCTGAGGCCTTTATGGTGTGTGGAGATCCCCCGCCCTGCACTTCCTGTCTGATTGTGCTCGGCCAGCCAGGCGCCAGACCCTGGCGTCTGATCCCGCCGTTCGTGGCCCTCTCAGCCGGTGCAGGTAGGTTTTTCCACTGTCCTTCTTGGCCACCAGATTTTTGAACCAGGTTCTGGGAGCCTCAGTTGTTCGGCTGTGGCCCGCAGCTCCTGCTGACTTGCCCCGACCCCCTCGGCGCTGGGTTGCTGCCCTGCGCTGGGCCTCCCTTTTGCCCGAGTCAGACCGACCTTTTCCTGAAGTCTTCTAAATTATCTCTGGTTGGAGGACTGTGTCTCTCTGTCTCTTTGCAGGTTCTGTAGTTTCAGAATCTGTCCAGAGGCTTGATTTAATGTTCGTTTTGAGGGAACAGAAGGAGAGCTCAGGCAGCTTGCTGCTTCCTCTCCGCCATCTTGGCTCCGCCCCCGAGAGTTAGACTTTTAAGCATTTATTAAGGAGAATAAGAATTTGGTAAAAAGAAAGAGAAAGGCCTAGATTCATCTATCTATTAAAGAGACAGCACATTTCTAGCTCCACTCTCCACCACAGTCCTGACAAAAGAGAGCGAGAGAGCCAGCCTCACTCCCTCTTACTCCCACAAGCAAATGTCACTTCCTGATGCCAATGAAAAGCTGCATGGCCTTGCCATCAGAGGCCTTCTCCTCAAGGTGGAGCTTTCCTATAGTAAGTATTCAGCAGGTGGTGTCATTCCAATCATTATACATCCAAAGCTTTCAAGAAAAATATGAATTGTTCTCAGACAACAGAAGTGCTCAAAATTGTCTTGACAATAAATTGAGAGAGAAGAAAAAAATGGAAAGAGAAATGAGAGTTATACAAGAAAATCAGGAGAAAAAAAAAGTCAACAGCTTGAAAAGCCAAATTGGCCAAATGGAAAAGGAGGTACAAAAGCTCTCTGAAGAAAATAATTCCTTAAAAATTAGGATATATGGTGCAGTGGATAAAGCACCAGCTCTGGATTTAAGAGTACCTGAGTTCAAATCTGTCCTCAGATACTTGACACCTACTAGAGGTGTGAACCTGGGCAAGTTGCTGCTTAACCCTCGTTGCCCTCCCCCCAAAAAAAAACCCAAAATAAAAACAACAAATGGTAAAGAAAACCAAAAGAATGATAAAAATAGAAACCCATGTGAAATATCTCATTAGAAAAACAACTGACCTGCAAAATAGGCCCAGGAGAGATAATGTGAAAATTATTGGACTACCTGAAAGCTATGATAAAAAAAAAAGAGCCTAGACATCATCTTTCAAGAAATTGTTAGGGGAAAATGCCCTAATTTTCTAGAAGCAGAAGGTAAAATAGAAATTAAAAGAATCTACTGATCACCTTTTGAAAGAGTTTCCAAAATGAAAACTTTCAGGAATATTATAGCCAAATTCCAGAGCTCCTAGGACAAGGAGTAAATATTACAATAAATCATAAAGTAACAATTCAAGCATTTTAGAGCCAGTCAGGATAACCCAAGATCTAGCAGCTTCTACATTGAAGGATCAGAGGTCTTGGAATATGATATTCCACAGGGCAAAGGAAGTATAATTATAACATAGAATCACCTACCCAGCAAAACTGAGTATAATCCTTCACAGGAAAAATGGGAATTATTCAATTGAAATCGAGGATTTTCAGGTATTCTTGATGAAAAGATTTGAGCTGAATAGAAAATCTGACTTTCAAATACAACATGCAAAAGAAGCATAAAAAGGTAAACAGGAAAAAGAAACCATAAAGGCTATTAAAAGGTTAAATTGTTTACATTCCTACATGGAAAGATGATACTTGTAACTCATAATAACTTTCTCATTATTAAGGCAACTGGATGGGGTATATTTAGACAGAGGGCACAGCTGTGGCTTGAATATGAAGGGTTGATTTTTTTTTTTTTGTGAGGCAATTGGGGTTAAGTGATTTGCCCAGGGTCACACAGCTAGTAAGTGTCAAGTGTCTGAGGCCAGATTTGAACTTAGGTCCTCCTGACTCCAGGGCTGGTGCTCTATCCTCTATGCCACCTGGCTGCCCCTGGTTTGATGTCTTTTAAAAAATTAAGGGGTGAAAGGAATGCACTGGGAGAAAGGGAAAAGGAGAGTTAGAATGGGGGTAAAGTATTTCACATAAAAGAAAAAGGAAAAAAACTTATACAATGGAGGGAAAGATGGAGGAGGGACTGGGCACTGATTGAACCATACTCTCATCAGAATTTGCTCAAAGAGAGAATAAAATACACACTCAGTTAGGTTTAGTTGTCTATCTTACCCTTCAGGAAAGTAGAAGGGGAAGGAGATAAGGGGGACAGTGATAGAATGGAGGGCAGTTTGGGGGAGGGGACAGTAAGAAGCAAAACACTTTTGAGGACAGACAGGGTGTAAGAAGATAGAAAATAGAGTAAATGCCATGGGGAGGGAATAGGATGGAGGAAAATAGAGTTGGCAAAAATTAATTGTGAAAAAAAAATTGAAGCCAGTTTGCCTGACAGAGCTCATTTCTCAAACACAGAGAGAACTGAGTCAAATTTGTTAAGATAAGAGTCATTCCCCAGTTGACAGATGATCAAAAGTTATAAAATTTTCAGATAAAATCATCAAAGCTACCTAAAACCATATAGCCATATTTTTTTTAAAAAATGCTCTAATTCATCTTTTAAATTTTTTTTTTGTGGAAAAATGAGGGTTAAGTGACTTGCCCAGGGTCACACAGCTAGTAAGTGTGAAGTATCTGAAATAAAATTTGAACTCAGGTCCTTCTGAGTCCAGGGCTGGTGCTTTATCCACTGTGCCACCTAGCTGCCCGCATAACTCATACATTCTGTGGAGCAATTTGGAGCTATGGCCAAAGGACCATAAAACTATGCATACTCTTTTACCTAGTAATTCCACTTCTAGGTTGGTATCCAGAAAGATTAAAAAAACCCAAAAAGTTGAATTCAAAACTGAGGAGATTCCCATCAATTGGGGAATGGCTGAACAAATTGTGGGATGAGATTGTGATGGAACACTATTGTGTTATAAGAAATGATGGGCAGGATGCTATCAGAAAAAAACTAGACAAAACCTACATGAGCTGATGCAAAGTGAAATGTACTATATACAAATTAACAGCAATATTATAAAATGATCAGCTTTCAATGACTTAGCTATTTACAGCAATACACTAATCCAAATCAACTCCGATGGACCTATGAAAAATGGTGTCTGAATACAAATTGAAGCATAATTTTTCATTAGTTCCTATTTCTAAAGTTTTTTGACTGTTTTCTTTCACAATCTGACTAATGTAGAAGTGTTTTGCATGACTACACATGTATAACTTATATTGAATTTCTTGCATTCTTAAAAGGTATGGGGAGGGAGGAAAAGAGAGAATTTGGAACACAAAGTTTAAAAAATTGACGTTAAAATTATTTTTACATGTAATTTGGGAAAAAATGAAATTCTAAATAAGTGAAAAAAAAATATAAAACAAACAAACACCCTTATAACGGAAGATACAACACCATTATAAGATAACATTTCACTCTAGGTCATACATTTTTTTTTAAGACTGGCTTTCCAAATTTGAAAGAATGGTGGTCTTTTGCCTTTCTTTTTATCATAAAGTATTGAACACAGTGCCTGGCACATATTAGGTACATAATAAAGCCTTATTTACTGACTGACAAATTTATTGACTTACTTATTGAAAGGAAGTACAGAAGCCAGTTGCAGGTTTACTATAAGTGCTGATTGGTTTCTCCTTCCACCTTTGTGTGGGTTTGACATATTAGTGCTAGTCATAGTGTAGACTCTGAACTGACTATAGCCCTACTCTTAGAACATACACATGAAAGCAGAAAGGATGTTAAATCTTGGTTATACTTTGGAATATAGGGGTCAAAGTGGGAAGTATAAAGACATTTAGTTATGCTCAAAAGAAAAAATTATAATGAATTCATTCAAAAGAGTTGTGGTATAAAAAACCAATCAGATTTATTTAAAGTATTTATGGATATGTTGATTTATACTTTATACAATAGGCACAAACATATAGTGTTTATGGTTCCAAAGTGCTTTATGTACATATGAATATAAGCATATATATATACATACATGTACACACATACATATATACATATATACACACACACACACACACACACACATATATATATATGCAGGATTCCTTCCCACCTCCCCACCCCATCCCCCAAGATATACAAGGTAGAAAAAAGGTCACAAAGAAGGAATTTTAGGTTTCAATAACTCCTTTATTTTAGTTTTAACTTATAATACCATAGTATCACATACAATACACACACATATGTATGTATATATGCATATATATGAATTCATATTATGTATGAAAAATAAAATCTTGCAAATGGTGAAAAATAAAGAAATACAATTTATTAAATAATAATTATTAAAACATTGTGATTTGGGGCTCATCCTATATAATGGGATGACTTTCTTCTTCTAATTCAGAGATTACAATTAATTTTAAATGAACTGAGGTTTCTTTCTTTTTAAAATTCAAGCAATACCCAAAGTTCTCAAAAAAGGAAATAGTAAACATCTTATATAGAATTTCTACATAAAAGAGAAATATTTTGTATCATCAATTTAATTGGTTGTTGAAACCATGAGACTTTTATGAAAAATCATCCTTTTGTCTGTTTAATTAAAAGCATAACTATTCACAAATTGTAGAATCATGTGAGAAAGTTCATCTTTCTTGACTAGGAACTGGAGTAACTAATGCTTCCTTTCCCTGGCTTTTGTTTTTAACAAGCTAGCTTGAGGTTTACTGGGATAGAAGGGAAAAAGTAAGCAGGTATTTTTTTTTTTAATCCAAAAAGCTTCAGTGTCAGCTGCCAGTCAAAAGTATTCTCCTAGTATTACTTTTCAACCTTGAGGCATTTCTATATCCGCCACTCAAAATGAGCACTGTCTAAGCAGAAAAGCATAATTCTTTCAATCAAATTATGACTAGACTATACTATACAATTATCCAGTTTAATTTGGAGGGTGAATTATTTGAACAAAATTTCCTTTCTGTCACTTGATATTTCAAATGTTACAAAAGGAAATTAAGTGATAGAATTATATGTTATGAGAAAGTTTGTGCGTATTTGTGTACATGAAGGGATGTATTACTTTTTATATGTCATTCCAAAATAATTCTTTTCTACTTTCTGTCTTTTAGGAATATGAAATATATTTAATGGTGCAAAATATATTTTATAGGCACATAGAGTATTTGCAGGAGGAGAGAAAATACTACTTTATTTGTGCCCACTGATTTCTCAGCAGAGTACCTCTGCTGAAAAGACACATCACTATGAATTGCTATGTGTCACTACAATTCCTCTTGGGACTGGCTCAACTAAGTCGCTGTCACACAAATATGACCAACTCTAAAATGCTTGAGCTGAACCAGACACTACGATCTCATTTGAGAGCAAAGCGGAGCTGGGTGTGGAATCATTTTTATGTACAAGAGGAAGTGACAGTTACTGAGCAACATGTTGGCCGGGTATGTTTCTTGTGCTTCAAAAGTTCTAGAATGGGTGAACTTTTCACCAAAAATAGATGCATAAGGCAGAGAAGTTATGCTAATGACTTAGTATGAATGAGATGGCATATAGTGAATTGCTAGAAAGAATCAAGAGCCACTAGAGTTCAGAATTTCAGGAGCTTAAGCAACACAATTATCTATCAAATTAAAAAAAAATGTTGGCCTTGAAATTCCTTTTCAGTTTTCTAAATAACAATGCTACCCTCATTTATCAACATCTGGCAATTGGATGGTGCTAATTTTGGCAGTGAATCAAAGCAACCACACTGAGCACAATACAGTTTACAAGCGGTATTTAGCATGTTTTCTATTACACTAAGTAGCACTTGATTTACCCATCATTAATTTTTAATGAAGCAGATTAATACTGAAATCCTTTTACAGCTAAGAATCTACAGGAACCTGAAAGGTTCATTAGATTAATGCAGTTATAGTATAAAGAGTATTTATTTTCATCTCCCCTCCAATTTTTAGAATATATTTTGAGGAAAGTTCATTACTGACACAAAATGTCTCCCCATATATATTATTATTTTGTTATTATTTAGCTTTCTTAAACAGAGGTAATTGCAGCCTATAGATCTTTTGCCCTTTTCTGTAAGGCATTTTCTAGATGAATGAACTGAAATAAGTTTAACCGCTAATTAACTAGCACTAAAATTTAATTGGGCCCAAAGGGTGAAGTGTTCAAAATTCATTAACTCCCTTTTCACAGGCCTTTCAGAAGAGTTCCTTTATTTGAATGGTGTCTCTTTTCAATAGGGATATACATATATGTGAGGCTTAACATGCATAAATTTATACATGTACAAGAGCAGCTGCTTATGATAGTACATTAGAAATTCCAAAGAAATAAAGTTTGAAACACATTTTACTTCTTGCTATTTATTGGTTGTTTCCTTGCCACTTAAAAAAAGAACAGTACTAGAACACATATAGCTATCTTGAAAACACTACAATTATCATTAACCAACATCTCTACAGGAATGGGAGATGTAATTAAGGTTTAGAGTTAATTCTTTATAGTTAACTATGCTTCTCTTTAGCCATGTTCTCAATCAACATTATACAAAGCAGAATATGTTCTCTTGTCAAAAAGCAAAGTGAGGGATTAAAATCAGCTGGTGACTTTGAATAAAAAAAGTCATTGTGGGAAAATATATCAACATGAGCCCAAAGTCAGACTGTCGTGCTCATTAACTCTATCCTATTTTAGGATGCACTTCTACCACACAAACCACATTTTGCTTTATGATTCTATGCTTATTCTCCAAGCTATGGCCAATCTTTTAAAAATTGCTTTAACTTTAGGAATATTTTCCATCAACAATGAATTCAGACTTTAATAACATGCAATAGAGTCTCAACTAACTGATTTAAAGGAGAGCAAGAGCACCTCTGATAACTGAAAACTAAATAAAAGGAGGAATATCACTGCTTCATTCAATATAGAACACATGCCTTTTTAATGTACTTGTGAAAAAGATCTGGGCTACAAGTAATAATTTTATATAAAATTCTACTTTATAGTACTATGTTTCCTTAAATTTTAGTACTATATAGAGTAAAATATATATTTTTCTATGACTTACATAATTCTAAAGTGCCTGTGACTGCAATTTAATTTACTTATGCATTTTATTTCATACTTGAGGCATACAATCAAAGAAGGTTTTGCAGATAAGGTATATATTTTTTCCACTAGAATATCATTCTATAGAAAATTACCTAGTTAATGTGTTTAGGATGTAGCACAAATAACTCATAACAGATATTTCTCTACTACTTACACACTTTTAATGATCTCAATTCCCCTTTGAATATTAAATCAAGTTTTTTTTTAAATCTCTCATTAGAATGAGTATACTGAAGTGCCATGTGGTATGTACCTTATTCATCTTGATAAAATGTGTCCATTTCATTATTTCTCATCACTCTGTGTTCCATACAGATACAGGCTTTGGTATAAAAGTGCAAAAAACCCATCTATGTAAGATACAGTAAGTTGAATGTTCTCCTGATCCGTTACACTTTTAGTAGTTGATAGATATTCCCCCAGGCTTAGATCAGCACTGATTTGAAATTAAGTAGATTACTATAGTTGATTATATCAAGAATTTTCCCCAGAGGACATAAGTTATTTTAGTAAGTATTCCAAGATAATAAATGGTGAATTGGAAACTTTATAAGGTGAAGGCTTCTTTGGTACTGTTATTATGCTGTTCACCTTGTAATTCTTCAAAGCCTCTCAGATACAAGGAAGGACACATTAACATAAAATGATTAAATAAAATCATTCATGTAAAACCAAACTGTAGGATTCATTTTCTTATCATGTATACATTTACAAATTTTTATTATAATTGAAAAAGTTTGAACTGTTTCTTTATACCCTTACTATACTGGTGAAATTAACATAAACATTGAGTAGACTAATTTTATTAAACACCTTCATTGTTATAAATCATATAGATTAATCTTTCAGATGATAACAATTTTGAGTAGAGTGGGGGAGACAAATTACAAGGGGGAAAATCAGGATAATAGGGAAAAAAAGCATCATTTTTGGGAAATGTTTTACTCCTCCTAGTATGCAAAAATTAGTGATAAAATGTTAATCTCTTTATGGACATGTTTCTCTGTTTCAATTCCATACAATTCAATAAGTATTATTGATAATAGTTTACGTATGTGTATATGCACACACATATACATATACACACATATATGTATATATATATGTATATGTATATATATATATATATATATAAACACTTATTAGTTAAATTTTATGAAGCTTTTTATGTATTACCTAATTTGATCCTCCCAACCATCTTTTTAGGTACGTGCTATTACTATGCCTATTTTCTTGATGATGCTTAGTTTGAGAAAGGTTATAATTTTCTCAGACATATACAACTTGTAAGTGTCAGGCATGATTTGAATCCTAAATCTAAGTCACTCTAAATCCCCTCCATATATTATTATACCCCATATATGCCTACTGCATGTCAAATACTGCTTTTCCAAATTTTCTAGTCTCCTTGTCGTCCAGTGTTTTCCCAGATACAGAATAATTTTGCAGATTATGCTAGAATGATGCTTTCCAACCAAACTGTTACTGATCTTGAAAGGAAAGTTGAATCAATCTTTGAAATTACATAATTGGTTATAGGTAGCCAGGCTAGAAATTGAGGCAAAAACATATTTGAAATAGTCAGGCTTTGGGAAATTCAGTCTTCCAAAGAAGTATAGGATAATTTGTTTAAATTTGTAATTAATAGATAAATATGCTTGCTTACTTTGCTTTTTAAATTTCAAAAATGACAGATCGTCTTGGTTGTGTGTCATTTTTTTCTGAACAACTTATTCCTACTCAATAAACAAAATAATTATTTGTCATATAATATTATGAATAGTTTATCATTTTATAAAATAATTTACATACGTAATTTTATTTCATCCACATAACAACCCTATTATATATGTAGTGGAAGTATCATTATCCAAATTGTGTATATGAGGAAGAGGGAAGTAAAGTGAATTATCCAAGGCAATACAGATAGTAAAGTGATGGCAATCATCTTAAATATGAATCTCTTAACTCCATATTATATAATGTTTTACTTGTTAATGCCTCTCATGTATGTACAAGTGTCAATGTGGGGAGAAAATAATTTTAAAATATAGTCCTTGTGACAAACTATCATCCAAAGGCCAGACTATATGAATTCAAAGAGAATCATTAGAAAAAGATAAATCACTGGTTATCAAACTTTCTTATAATAGCATTGCATAACATTATTGATAAATAATCATATTCTCCAGTGGGTAGAATATTCCCTCTGATATAAACAGAAATCCTTAAATAAGAATTTGATTCATTTTTTTTTTTTTTTGCAGGCAATGGGGGTTAAGTGACTTGGCCCAGGGTCACACAGCTAGTGTCGTGTCTGAGGCTGGATTTGAACTCAGGTACTCGTGAATTCAGGGCCAGTGCTTTAACCACTGCGCCATCTAGCTGCTCCCCTTAAATAAGAATTTAAATGTGGCAGCTAGGTGGCGTAGTGGATCAAGCACCGGCCCTGGATTCAGGAGGACCTGAGTTCAAATCCGGCCTCAGACACTTAACACTTACTAGCTGTGTGACCCTGGGCAAGTCACATAACCCCAATCGCCGCCCCCCAAAGAATTTAAATGCAATAAAATTATTAACTTCCCCTCCATTTAGACTTAAATGCAAACTAAAATATTATCTTTTACCCTCACAGCTGAGATCTAATCTGGATGAAGGGGATGCATCTTTGGTGTACTTGTTGTCTGGGGATGGAGCTGGGAGTATTTTTACCATTAACAACAGAACAGGTGATATAACTGCCATAAAAAAGCTTGATAGAGAGGAGAAAGCCTTCTACAAATTAAGAGCCCAAGTCATAAATGTTTATACTGGGAAACCTGTGGAACCTGAGTCTGAATTTGTCATCAAAGTTGTGGATATCAATGACAATAAACCACAGTTCCTAGATGGACCTTATGAGACCAGCATTCCAGAGATGTCTCCAGAAGGTACTGTACAACAGATATCTAACAATAATAACCAACCTTTTTTCAAGTTTATATAAAATGGGATATTTTAGGAAAATCTTAATTCTCTTATAAAGAAATTTCAGTTACTTTTTAATTACATCAAAATGTTTATCAATTTTTAAGGGTCTAAAGGCATGATTTCTGTACTTCATTCTAAATGCATTTACTAAGTGCCTGTTGTGTACAATGTCCTGTTCTACTTGCTAGGAGCCACATAAACATAACTAAAACAGTTTTCAGATTTTATAATCTAGTATGTGATATGCACAAACATAAAACAAATTACAATATGAGTAAATAATGAAATAAAAGTAAAGTGTGATCAGTTCAGATTAGATATATCAATTCTTTTATTGAGTGGGCATGGTGTTCATGAGGATGGAAGAAGCATTAATGGCATTTGACTTGGATTTTGCAAATTCAATATTATCTTAATAGGTGTAAAGGGGTAGAGAGTAATATAGGAATAGGAAATACATTAGCAAAGGTAAGGCAGATTTTGGGAAGTTTATAATATATTAAGCAGAAAGTAATGATTTGAAAGTAATAAATATGTTTGCTTGATTTGTTATTTAAATTTCACAAATAAGAGATCTTCTTGTTCTACATGTCATTTTTTCTGAACAATTCATTCCTACTAAGTAAACAAAAGAATCCTTTGTCATGTAATACTATTAAAAGTTTATAATTTTATAAAATAATTTACATACCGTATCTTATTTCACCCTCATAAAAACCCTATTATACATGTAATGCAAGTACCATTATTGATATTTTGTATATTAGGAAGAGGGAAGTAAGTTCTTCCATGATAAGTCTGGGGCATAGAATAAGTGACAGAAGATCTATAAGCATAGAAAGATTGATTTGAATGACATTGATAAAAGCCTTGATTTACAAGTTAAGGAGTTTGAGTTTTATCTGACTCACAATGAGTAGCCACTAAAGTGTTTTGAGTAATGAAGTGACGTAACCTTGACATTTATTGTAACCTATTTGATAAAAATCAAGATAAATAATGTCAACAACCTCCCAGGCTTTGAGAATAAATGAAATAATATTTGTAAAGCACTTTGCAAACCTTGAAGTACTATATAAATGATAACTTTTAAAACATATGTGAGATGAGGGACAAATATAAATAAAAACCAAACTTTAAAGTCATGAGCTTTGATTACAGGGAGGGTTGTGGTGGTGTTGATATTTAGAAGTAAGAAAATGGAGCATATGATAAGAGAAAGATGAAGAATTCAATTTAAATAATGTTGAACTTGAAGGAACAATGAAATTTCTGCATGTATTCTAGGTAACTAGAATTTCAATGCTAGAGTTTGGGAAAGAAACTCAGGTTAAAGATTTGAAATTCTAATTATATAGAGGCTGAATTGACATAATCTTACCACTATATCAGGATTCATTTGCCAAATGTATTGAGATTGGTGTGGAATGTGTAAGCAAAAGGCGATTAAGAAGCTACCACATTAGTTCAGTGGAGAATTAATAGGAAACAACTGGGAAAGTGGATTAGTGGATTGTGATTAGACTGAAGGGGCAGATGAGAAAGATAGTGTGGAATTAGCAATATCAGAAATTGTGTTTTTTAGTATGCATCTAGGAGACATAGTGGATTGAAGTCACAGGAATGAATGTCTACTCACATAAGTAGAGAGAAGAAAAGAAGGTAGTCAAGGATAGAGGTCATTAGAGGGTAGAACAAAAAGGAAATAGAAAATAAGTATTCTTTACTTTTATAGAGGAATTGAGTCCTCTATTTGACAATTAAAGCCCTTTATAACATAGCTCTTGTTTCTTAAGATATTGCCAATTTCATTTTACTTATGCTTTTTCCCCCAAGGCAAAAAAATAAAACTTTTATGATACATAGATATGAGTTTTATGAGAAGTCCAGAAGTCATAAGCTTTTGCTTTTTGATTTATGATTAAAATTTTCAAACATCTTGCAGGTACAGTAGATAGCTATACCCAGAGTCAGGAAGACCTGAGTTTAAATTCAGATTCAAGTATTTACTTAATAGCTGTGTGATACTGGGTAAGTCATTTAACCTCAATTTTCTGTACTTTCTTCACCTTTAAAATGGGAATAATTATAGCATACACCTCACTGTGCTGTCCTTTATAAATGCTTGTTTCCTCTCCTTCCCCTTCTTTATAGTCTTCTCTCTGCTTAATTTAATATCAAAGTCACAGAATATCAATAAATATATTGACTTAATTTATAGGGTACTTCAAAAAAGATCAACTATAAGTCAATTACTGAAACATACATGATGAACTTATTAGCCATCTTTGAATATTTTTTTAGAAAGAAGCACTCATAAAATCTTGGTATATTTTGTTTTGATTAATTTTATCCCAGTCAATATATTCTATATATTTGTTTGATTTTAATTTCATTTATTTGGTTATTTAAAACTTGATTTCCTCTTAATCTGACATTATATGTCTTTTTACCTATTCAGCCACACTAAAGTCTTTTAGTGTAGAACCTTTAGATTAATAAAATAATGCCAACATTTTCCTACCTAGAAAAGTTGTACGTAAAAACTGCCTTAAAGTTTAAACATACATATTTTATATGGATGCATAAATGTATATATTTATGTACATATATTCATAATTATGCACACATACACAAATATAGAGCAACATATATTCCATGTGCTTTCCAGATTAAAAATTATTTGAGATTAATGTTTCACATTTACTGAAATGTTTTTTCAGATTATAAACATTTCAGGAAATATGAAACACTACTTCATACATTAAAACTCTCAAATACTTTTCAATCTAAGAAGCACATGAAATATATGTTGTTCTAGATTCTACTATTTAAAGATAAACACAAAGTGAATTTTTTCTTGCAAATGACAAAGCACTTAAAGTTTAAATAAAAAATCTTAACTTGAAGATTGTGTATATACATGAGTACAATAGGGTTCTCATAAATTAAAAAAATAAATTAAAATATTTTTAAAGCACAAAATATGAATTTCTATTACTGTTTTCAGCATTTGTGATCATGGTCAAAATGTAGCACTTAGGTTAAGTTTTATTTTCTTCAAAAGCCTCTAATTTGACAAAATTTGGTACTTTAGTGGAATAATTATGCTTAACACAGCACAAAAATAGACTGAGTTTGGAGTGAAATCCTCCTCTTTGTCTCTCCAAACAAGTTATGAGTTAGTTTTTCAGGTAAATCCTCTCAGATTCTACTGTCTTACTGAGCTATATTCTTCTTGACCAAATTGACTTAACCTTTGTATCAAATTTTGAGAAACAGAAGTGTCAGAATTTGCTAAATGTATTGGGGAGGGGGCAATAAAACTAACCTATTTCTCAGGTGAAGAGGGGAGAAGAATAAGAACCAAAAACAAGTGAAGAGAACTTTTTAATTCCAGAATGACTAGTGGGGAAATAATCATATCTCTAAAATGTTTCATTTTGTGTTTCTAGGTTTGAAAGTAAGTGCCTCTAAAATATAAATTTGTTTGAGAAAGTACAATTGCTCTATATGGGAAATGGAACTAAGATTATTTTTAGCCAATTTTAAAAGTGGAAGAGATTCTATCTGACCCCTACAATTAGATATTGTTTTCATCAAGAATGATGCATTTAGTTTTTACAGACACAGGAATACATAGCACTTCAATTTGAATGTTTTGTTTAACTTTTCCGGAATCAGAAGTTCAGAGTTGAATCAAAACACTGTTCTACTGTGACTCTAGACTATCTTTAAGTAGCTCCTTATTCACAGCAAGTGCTTCCTGAATGAAACTCATTCAGATTATGAGTGGGTGTAGAGAAGTAATTAAAGTGTAGTGTGACTAAAACTCTTCATAAAATGTAGTTTTCCTCATAATTTATTCATAAACTTATTCTATGAAAAGATATCTTTTCTCCTTACCACTGATAGTAAAATAAAAATAACTACAGCAACAAAATGAATGATGCATTTTTGAAATCCATGTTTTTTAAATTTTCAGCTATACTTAAAGTATGGCATATGGCTAGTTTAGTGTGTAGCAATAAAGGAATGGTTGGATGTCAGAATTTAGCACTATCATATATTACTGAGTTCCCTTAATACTTACATGATATCTAAATGAATTTATATGCAGAAACTCAACATTACTGTTTAATAAAATACCCGTGTGACTCACATAATCACTGCATGACTAAGTATCCTAAGCTAGTTTCAAGGGAAAGTTACAAACCTAGCAAACTTAGTACTCATGCCAAATTTTGCATTTGGATGAGACTAAATTGGACATATCAAACAGATCTTTCACAGGGTCTTAGGAAAAATTTTGAGTCTGAGAGTGATGTTTCAAAATGTAGAATTTATTGGGGGCCAAAAGAATATAACTTTGTAAGGAGTGACTAGAGACACAGGGAGAACTTGTTTTTGTGATTCTAGATTAACACAATCAATTTACTTTTAATCAGTGTCATAATAAAATGGTATATCAAAAAAATGGAGTCTTCTGGGACAATTAAAGGATTGTTTTTTCTCAAGCATATCACATGCTTTTACATGTTCTGTCACTGATATGACTTAAGTTACTACAAATGTACTATATCTGATATAATGGGCAAAAGGCAAAAGCAATTGTATTATATTTATGCATATAAGGACATCTTTTATTTGACAGTTGTTATGATTAAAAAAGCAGGATAGAAAGACATATTAGGCAATTTATATTTACTTTAAAAATCCCCAAGAGAAACATCCTTTATTCTGCAGCAACTGCTTTATGCAACCAAAGCACCTAGAGTTATTAGAATAAGCATATACATATACATATATTTATATATTTTTTTTAACTTATACAAAATTTTGTAAGAAACATTTGATGGAAATGCTTCATTCATCAGAATTTTCTTGGTTACCTGTCCTGTTCTAATAAGTCTGTATAGGTTTTTTTTTTCATCTTGTCTGTCCTTCATTCAGTCTCTCTCTCTGACCAACAAGCCCCAAGTAGGGTTTCACCATACTTCTCAGGAGCTGTTTTGGAAAAGAGGTGAAGGTCAATAGTTGAATAGATAGGTAATTAGCTGTGTCATCAAGTAAGAGGAATTAAGATAGGATGGAAGAGAGTACTATTAACTCAGTACATCAGTACACCAAGAAAGTTATATATGTATGGGAGGTGGGGTATGTTTTGGACACTACTATAGAATCCAGAAACTAGTGAAGAATGAATGGTCTATGTCCAATGAGTCAGGAGAAATGATAGAATAAATGAACTTTTGGGGTAAAGGTTTGAAAGTGAACTGATTGTAACAAGAACTATTCTTAATTGCCAGAATTAATGAAAGTGAGAGGTCCAGGAGTGTTTTGTTGAAAAAGACAATTTCCTCACTGTAGAAGAATTCCTGAAGGACACAGTGGAAGATAATAGAGGCACAAATGGGGTTGGTGTGAAACTGGGGAAGAGTATACCTGAATTTGATTAGAATAAGTGTATGGCTGGAGATAGTGTGAAAAAGGACTTTGTACATGGAATTATATATATATATATATATATATGTATATGTATATGTATATATATATATGTATATGTATATGTATGTATGTGTGTATATATATGAACTAGGATAACTTAAGCAAAAAAGTCACAAACATTTATGAAATGCCTACTATAAGTGATGGTCTAGCCTCAGCCAATCTGTCATTTGGGTACAAAGTCCATTTTGCTATAATTGCAACTTTGAAAAGTTAGAGGAGGAAAGTCTCTGGAGTTGATCCTTGAATCCTTTCAAGCAAGCAGACTTAAATGGTTCCAAATTTGGAGTTTTCTATCACAGATTATCTTAGGTGTGTTTCACATACTGCTACTAAACTGCAAACCACATGAGGTTCAAAAGAAAATTTTGTTCCCTATCTCATCATTTGCCATAAGTATCTATGTGTAGTGGTTACTTAATAATCATTTGTGGAACTGAAGTTAAATATATGACATGTTTACATATAAATATAGAATTAAAAATTTGTTCCAGTGAAAAATATAAGTGACTTTTGGATCATTTGTATTAGGAGCTACTAGTATAGATAAGTTGATTCTAGAAACAACCTATAATGAGCAAAGTATTATACGTAGTTTATATAAGGAATTTAATTCTTGTTAACTGTTTACTTTCTTTAAATAATGGCTTAGTAATTTTTAAAAATACTACTTCATCTATGTCCTTTGTACATTTAGGTTTATAGATAAATATTTAGATTACTTGGCCTCCACAAATCTCAAACATTTTACCATTATGAAGGCTATTTAATATGAAAAATGCCATCTTAATGTTATGTTTCCAAATATTTGTGATTCCTAAATGACCCAAATAATTTTTTTAACATTTTGTGCAGAAATGAGGGTTATGTGACTTGTCCATGGTCACACAGCTAGTAAGTGTCAAGTGTCTGAGGCTGGATTTGAACTCAGGTCCTCCTGAATCCAAGGCCAGTGCTTTATCCACTATGCCACCTAGCTGCCTCAACCCAATTATTTTTTTTTTTAGATTTTTTTTTTGGTGAGGCAATTGGGGTTAAGTGACTTACCCAGGGTCACACAGCTAGTAAGTGTCAAGGGTCTGAGGCTGGATTTGAACTCAGGACCTTCTGAATCTAGGGCCAGGGCTCTATCCACTGTGCCACCTGGCTGCCCCCCAATTATTTTTTAAAAGGATGGTATGATCATTTCATGCAATATGTCAAAATAACCATTGTAAATTTCAGGTCCAAAAAAGAAAATATTCTTATTACTGATGAAATACATAGAGAAAAATAATCACCACAACTTAGATAATAAAATTAACCTGTTGAGAAATATTGCTTTTGTAAAGTACCTTTCTTGCAACCTAACGGGATTGGTGACAATTTTTCATGTCATATATAACTGACTGTCAACTACAGATGAAATCATGTTCTACAGGTTGATTCTACTATCTCTCTGACTTGATATAGCATATAAAACCCTATCAAAGTACTATTGAATATTTTCCTTCCTTTTTTGCTAACAGTTTATTTCTTGAAGTTGTTTGCTTCTAACTGCAGAGGTCTTAGTAAAACCTTTTTAAAAGCATACAAAATCAAAGAGAAAGTAAGAAAGTTTGATCTACATGACATATTTTATGATTGAGATGAATACTAGAATTTCAGATAAGAATAAAATGACACAAATAAAAGTAAATAAAGATGAGATGATAATCAAACCCCTATGACATCTTCTTGTCTAATATGCCTCAATACATTGCCTCAAAATCCTGAATTAAATCTTGTGAAAAAATAATGAGTTTTGCCAATGCTCAAAGGCCCCAGCTTGAGGGGATTGATATGGATCGATTGGATTGACTGACTCTGCTGAATGACTCACTTGAAGTTGACTTGATTGAAACCACACCAGCCTGACTCTCAAGAGGGTGTGTTCTCAGAGGCAGTGGACTCTGATCTCAACATGGGACCACCCTCAAGTCCAGTGAACCAATTTTGGGTGATGCTAGCCAATTAGCTTGAAGCAGTGTGTAAGGACTGCTTCTTTGTGAGATGCAGGAGGAACTTCCACAGTCAGTGCGGCTCTTGAACAGGCTGGTGGAGGAGGACTAGAAGAAGGACCAGGCAAGGCTAGATAGGCCTTTTCTTAATTTTCTGAGCCAAGTATTGTCTGTTTACTAACACTTGGTATGCTTTTTTTTTTTTTTTTTTTTGGTGAGGCAATTAGGGTTGTGACTTGCCCAGGGTCACACAGCTAGTAAGTGTCAAGTGTCTGAGTCCAGATTTGAACTCAGGTCCTCCTGAATCCAGGGCTGGTGCTCTATACACTGTGCCACCTAGCTGCCCCCAACACTTGGTGTGCTTTAATAAATTCTTACTGCCTTACTTGGTGCTAAAGTTTCTAATTTATAAGTAAACCCTAGCTAATTTTCCCTACACTTGTGACAGGAATAAGGTGACCACACATTAAATTTTAAATGTCACAATCAATAGTAGAAATTAATTTAAAGTTATATAACATTATAAGATTCACAATGCACTTTTTATTCATAACAACCAATTTCTGTCATAGTTCGCACAAGTATTATTACACCCACTGTACAGTTGTGGAAATTTAGACACAAAATGGTGAAGTGCTTTTTCATAATGTTGTTAAGTAATATAGCAAAGATGTGAACTAAGTCTCCTGACTATTCTTAAATTTTTATAACATTTAGTCTTTCATGTTTGCTTTTTAGTGTTTTTTTTTAATTTTTTGAGACTGGGTCTTTCTATTTCACCCAAGCTGAAAACGTATAATTCATTCTGGAGTTGAATCCCACAACTGAACAGCATGTAAGCTTTGTTCTGCACCATTTCTGACCTGCAATGATTTACCACTCCTTAGGCAGCTCTTTGGCTCCTTTTTCCAAAGGCTCACCATATTGGTGTCAGGAAACTTATTTGTTATTAGCCCTATTGAAACTCAAAAATCCTGAGCTCAATCAGGGCTCAGTCTCCCAGTTGCAGGGATTACAGGCTACCAATTTCAGATACGTTTATGTCTTAGTTGAGTGTGACTTTTCCTCTCCTTCTTGGGTATATACAAGCTTTATGTGGCACTAATAAACAGTGAGAAATAATAAAACTAACCCAAAGCTTAGGCAGACTATAGAGCTGCCAACATTGTGTGATTTCACAGAATCCTAATGTAAAACTGGAAGAAAATATAGAATTTCTTCTGTTGTTTTTTCCATATGAAGCCTAGAGCTATTAAGATAGATAAAATTCTTACCCAAGTTCATATAGCATATAAATGACAACATCAGGACTAAGTCAGGATGCCTTACTTAGGGTTTATGTGCTTGCCATTTAAATTACAAAAGACTCATAAAATCAAGGTGTCTTTCATCTCATCACAAAATGAATGCAATTAAATTTATTCTTAAATTTGATTCTGGAAATATGCTCATAAGATTGTGTTTTCTATGGTCATTGTGATGCCACTGTTAAGTAAGGACCCCTTCCTTTCAATGTGTTATACAGTTAATGTGTTTAATTCATCTAATTTACTTCTACTCATCCCTGGCAGGGATCAGAATGAGAGTGAGAGTTCAGAAAAGTGAATTATGTTTGAGACAAGTCCAGGAAGATGCAGAGCACATTTGGCTGCTATAAGCAGTCAGGGGGCTCTGGCAAAATAATGAAAACAGGAAATTGAGGGAATGGGGATCAATGAGTAGAAATGCAACAAGGAAGAGGAGGAATAGACTAGAATAAAAATATTCCTATGATATAGTTTTTTATATAACATTTTCAAAATTCAAAATAAAGGAAACTGTATTTTTAAAAAATGGGTATTGATTCAAACATTAAAAAAATTATAACCTCTGTGATTATATTTCATTTCTGCTTAATTTTAAAGACATTTTTTATAGAAGGCTCCTTGAAAGCAAGGAATATTTTTTTTTTCTTAGACAGTAAAGTTTCCTTTTAAGAAGCACTAGCTAGAATCTAAATACTTTGCTAAGCTCTGGGGAATCATAGAAAGCTAAAAAAATGAAAATAAAAATGAAAACAAAGTCTCTGCACTCAAATAGTTCCCAAAGGCTAATAATGGAGATAATATGAAAATAAGTATGTACAAACAATCTGGCCCCTAGAAAAATTGGGCTTGTCTCAGAGAGAAGACACTAATATTAAGGAGGACTGGTGAAAAATTCTTGCAAAAGACGATGCTTTACCTGAGATTTTAAGGAAACCAGGGAAGTCAGGACACAGAGGTGAGGGAAAATGTTCCAGATAGAGGGAATAGCCCTAGGAAACACTTAGACTAACTATCTTATGTGAAGAATATCAAGGAGGCCAGTGTCCCTGGATTTCAAAGAACAAGTAGCAGAATAAGGCCTATGAAGACTAGTAAAAGAGGAAGGAGACAGAATATGAAGGCTTTTTTAAAAAGGACTTTTTTGTTTTTGTGTTCCCAGGACCTAGCATACTGTTTTGCATACCAAAGTTGCTTAGTCAATGTTTTGAAATGAATTAAATTGTGGCAATCATTTTGGCCTAAAAAAAATGGAGGCCTTTTTAGTTCATTCTTAATCTTCAAAACAGGACTTTAAAAAAAACCTAAGTAATCAAAGGAAAATGCATTTTAATGATGATAGGATCATAGATTGATAATTGAACATGTTTTGATTTGCATTTAGAGGATCCCTAATTTAACTGTTTTTATAGTTGATATAATCTATATTTTAATATATAAATATATCTATTATTGTTTATGTTAGTAAACAAATACATACAACAGATTCTTCCTATTTTGTAAAATAGGAGGACAAAAGAGTATTCATGAAGTTCCTTATGGTACCTCTAATGTGCCTAACTTGCATACATATTACATCAATTGTATCCTTTTGATTCAAGAATTCAACAAATTGTAATAGGTCTTGTTACATTCATGTTTCAGAACATAGCACATAAAAGTTGCATTGTTTTGTTTATGCTGTTTTATTAGACCAGTATCTATTCTTTCTTCTGCAAAATAACATTATTTATTTGTCTTGCCACAGGGGAGACAGACTACCTCAGGCCTTCCTATCATTAATTCACAGAGGGAGGGGAAAATGCTGTATAGCTATAAATTCATTGCTAAATATGGCAACATCTATAATTACAGATCACCATTTATTGTCTCCACAGGAACTTCTGTTATCCAGGTGACAGCTACAGATAATGATGATCCTGCACAGGAGAATAATGCTAGACTTATTTATACCATACTACAGGGACAACCCTATTTTTCTGTAGAACCAACGACAGGTATTACTGACTAACAAAGTATAATTCAGTTGGATTGTAAAGTAGGCATATAGAAGAACAAACAGAATTGTAAAAGAGCAAGCTGGTAGGGAAATAAGTATCAGTTTTCAAAAATTTGCATTCTTAATTATTTCTTTTCCCCCTTTGTTAGACACAAAGATATCCAATTTATATAAAAGTAAACGAATTTCTACCTATAATTATGTTTTAAATTTATAAAAAAATTAATGATGTACTAGATACAATGAAACATTAATAAATTTGATGTGATAAGGAAAGGAAGGAAACTGATTTAGTTTATAGAAAGCCTTCCTGAACCCAGAAAGATATGGACTCAAGTTATATCGCTGATATATACTAACCACATCATTCTAGTCAAGTTGCTTTAATTAGTTGTGTCTGGAGCTCACTCTCTAAAATTATAAGTTGTAGAACAGTGGCAGACCTGTATTCATAGAGAGAGAGCTTCCTAACTTTAAGTTCCCTTCACCAAAGCAATCACAGTTCCTGGGTGGAGAAAGCAGATGGCATTTTATGGTATGGTACAGTAGTAGAAAGATCCCTGGATCCTAAGGTAAGAAATCTTGAGCCTGAGGTCTGGCTCTACAGATCATAGGCAAATCACTCAATATTTCTATCTTTCAATTTCCTCCTCTGCAAAATGGAGAAATTGATGACAATAGTGGTTTAAAAAACTTGAGTTTCTATAAAATGTAAATTATAATTATTTGCAGCCTATCACCCTGTCAATTGCCCTCTTCTCCCTGATAGTTTATTCTTTCTAAGTTTTCCTTAGACTAATTTCTCCTGGTTCTCTTCCTACCTATCCGATCATTTTTTAATCTCATTTGCAGGATCTTCATCCAGGTCATACCCACTAACCATAGGTGTCCCTCAGGCCTCTGTTCTTGGCCCTATTTTCCTCTCCCTATGTACTATTTCACATGGAAATCTCACTGGCTCCCATGGTTTCAGTTATCTTTTCTATGCTTATGATTATCGAATCTACTTCTGAAACCCTAACTTCTCAGATGATTTCCTACTGCTTATCAAATATCTTAAACTGGATATCTTATAGGCATTTTAAATTCTACGTATCAAAACTGAATTCCTTATCTTTGATCAATAATTTAAAGTGAAAACATAAAGTTAAGTTGATACAACAATAAATTTCAGCACCAATAATATAATTATGTATAGATACATAGATATATAGATATAGATACAGATACAGATATAAATATAGATATACTATAGATGTTTGAGAAGCAAAAAATCCCAAGAAGAAAATGCAACCACACATAAAGAAGTTTTGAAAAATCCATGGAAATAAATGTGGCGAAAGAAGCCCCAAACAATAAAAATACAAGTTGTATCAAATGAGAAACAAGAACCTTGCATACCTTTGATATAATGAATAATAGAATGCATGTCAAGGGATTTGGTCAAAACTAGCTTAAAAGGTTACTCTGTAGAAGATTTTTTTTTCCTTAATAGTATTTTACTGGGGCAGCTAGGTGGCACAGTGGATAGAGCACTGGCCCTGGAGGCAGCAGTACCTGAGTTCAAATCCGGCCTCAGACACTTAACACACACTTACTAGCTGTGTGACCCTGGGCAAGACACTTAACCCCAATTGCCTCACTTAAAAGAAAAAAAAAAGAATATTGATAAATAGTATTTTACTTTTGCCAGTTACATGTAAAGATAGTTTAAAACATTTGTTATTACAATATTTTGAGTTCCAAAGCTTTCTCCTTTCCCTTCCCTCTCCCCAAGATGGCAAACAATCTGATATAGGTTATATATGTACAAACACATTAAGCTTATCTCCATATAAGTCATGTTGTGAAAGAAGAATCAGAACAAAAGAGAAAAACCTCAAGAAAAAAAAGAAAGAAAGAAAAAGTAAAAATAGCATGGTTTGATATGAATTCAGATCCCACAGTCCTTTTTCTGGATATGGAGATCATTTCCCTTCATGAGTCTTTTTGAAATGTCTTCTTAACTGAATCTTTAAGAACCAAGTGGCTTCATGTTTTTGGAGTGTTTTTATAGCATATTTTTTTTAAATCAGTATTTGTGTAAGTAATTACTGTAATATATGGCAGAACTTGTACTAGAGCTCACCTCACCTGTCTCTTCCCTATGAGTAGGAGAGAATCAATTTCCCTACTTGAAATCCCATATTTGGGAAAAAAAAAGTGGGGGAACTTAGAAGCCATTTAATTAAATCTCATTTAAACTGAGATGTAAAGAGGTGAAAAGAATTACTTATGGTCAAATAGTAAATATCTGAGGTTAAATTTATACCAAGTCTTCCTGACTTCAAATTCAGCATTCTACTATGCTACACTGTATCTCATATAATGTTCTACTTGGTGTCAGAGTGTGGTGTGTGCTACAGAATGGTTAAAAAAAATTGTTGTGAGACAAGGAAATAGGTAACAGAATGGTTGCTATTATTTCAAGGAATTCTAAGAATTTCTTCACAAATGGACCGAGAGGCTAAAGACCAGTATTTAGTTGTTATTCAAGCTACAGACAGGCTGGGTCTTCCGGATGGACTTTCTGGAACAACAACTGTCACAATTAATCTATCTGACGTCAATGATAACAGGCCTATATTTCAATCTGGTAAGTACCAGAATGTTTTTTTTAAGTATTTTATTATTTTCCAATTACATATTTGGGTTTTGTTTTTGTTTTGTTTTGTTTTTTGTTTTTGTTTTTGTTTTGTTTTGTTTTGGTGAGGCAATTGGGGTTAAGTGACTTGCCCAGGGTCACACAGCTAGTAAGTGTTAAGTGTCTGAGGCCAGATTTGAACTCAGATCCTCCTGAATCCAGGGCCGGTGCTCTATCCACTGGGCCACTTGGCTGCCCCCAGAATGTTTTAAATTTTAATAATAAACATTTTAAAAGCAACTTAACTTGGTGCCTCTTTTATATGACTTTCAGTTTAATATAAAACAAGCATTTGCAGACTAATTGATAACATAATATAAAATTTATATTAAACAGCTAAAAATCAACTTATTTTTCTATTTGTGTTTGCTAAAGTATTCATGAAATAATTTTCCGCAATCAGTGCTGTACGTGTATTTTATTCCCATTATATACATTAGCAAACTAAGGCTCAAAGATGAAATTTGCTGAAGACATGTTTTCTACCTCAAAGAAATAAAGGCATTAAAAATTTATTGTTATTGTTTCTGTTGTTAAAGAAAATAGCATTGAGTCCAGGCAGAATGTTCTTCTCATCAAAGTCATCAGGTAACCTGAGATTCTGAGGAATTCTTATGTTTTTTATTAATTCAAGATGAGATTCCTATGCCAGAAGAAAGGTCAAAGAATTTATTGTCTCATGCACTTTTTGTCGTTCTTCAGTTGTTTCAGTCATGTCTGCCTCTATGTAATGTTAATACATGTTTTCTTGCCAAAGATAGTGGACTGGTTTGCTATTTCCCTTTCCAGCTCATTTTAGGATCATGTTCAACTGATCTCTTCTACTTTGATGTGTCAGTCACTAGGTTATCCTGATTGTTTATTTTTAATATTCCTCATAGCCATGGAGAGTCTTAGATTAATACCAAAATTGAGAAGGTGAAGGAAGGAGTAAAAGTCAAAGAAAGAGATTCTAAATAAATAGATTTTCAAATCACTATCTATAGAGACATAATGTTTGGGTAGTAGTTGTGCATTCCCTCAGAAAAGCAGAAATGTGATAATGTTCTATCTTTTCTTGAAGGACTCTACCATATGAATGTCTCTGAATCTGCACCAATTGGAACTTCAATTGGAATAATCATGGCAGATGACAGCGACATAGGCGATAATGCAAAAATGAAGTACAGTATTGAAGATGGTTCATATGTCTTTGACATTATCACCAATAATGAGACTCAGGAAGGAATAGTTGTATTAAAAAAGGTATTTATGCCTAAATAGTAATTAAATATGTAATAGGTATGTGTATGTATGTATGTATGCACATATATAAATATATAGGTATTTACCTATATGTATATATACACATGTACATATATATATACATGCATGCATGTATGCATGCATGCATATCATTGGAAATTAAATTAGTAACACATAGAACTATTTTGCTTAACAGTGAGATTGTCCTCCTGTGATATTCACCTTAATTAAAAGCTAGATTGAGAATGAGAATTGTAGAAAGGAAATGAAATTTATTACAAAATTAGAAGAATACCCTAATCATATTATATGGCCAGTGAAAATTGTAAGAGCTTTTTGTATTTAAAGTACTGTTTATTCATTCAATTTGAACATTGGGAAATTAATTTTAATAATTCTATATGAAAATTTAAAAGTTGTGTAATTTGTTTAAGCCTAACTAAAAGTATAGTTATTGCAAAACAATTTTCATTAACTCCAAATGACAAAATGGACTGCCCTAATTGTAATAAAAGCTTAATCTTTACAATGCCATTTAATGAAAATGCCAGACTAAGTACAGAAGTTAAAAGGTATTCATTCCTTATAAACAACATGTCGATTCAACTAAGACAGCTTAATAATTCAAACACTTTTACATTTTAAAACACTTGAAATTAACCATACAAGTCATTAATCTATAATTAATTTTGTAATGCTGAAGAAGAAAAAAATGATTTTTCAACACTATAATCTGTTTCTATATAGAAATTGGATTATGAGCTCCAACGACAATACAGTGTTCGAGCAAAGGTTACCAACAGCTTTATTGATGAATATTTCCCAAAGGATGAAAATTCTGGACAAACTACTGTTATTAAAATCAGAGTGGAAGATGCTGATGAACCACCAGTTTTCTCTCAACTGGAGTATCCAATGGAAATTGCTGAAGAGACTCCCTATGGTACATACGTGGGCACTGTATTTGCCAGAGATCCAGATGTTACCAACTCTCCAGTCAGGTACAACCAACTAAACTCTTGATTTACTAAGCTGGGGACACAACTGAAACAATGAAGAGAATATTATGTTCCCTTGGAACTATAGTTTCAGATGTCTTTAAAAACATATAGTATTAAATAGCATTCACTTTTATGTACACCAAATTCTCTCTGATTGTCCTCATGAGCTGCTAAAGACACGTAAGCATGACAGAAAATTTGGTGATTCTTTGTTTGGTTTTTAGTTGTCTACACTGAACTTTCATTCTGGATAACTTTTGAATAATACAATATGATTAAGGTGATTGGATGTAGATGCATATTGAGTGGTAATTGGGATGGCTCCTATGTCTCTTATGTTAGAGAAAGCTGACCATTAATTAGCCATATGAGTGGGGGATTTTTTTTTCATCAACAGATGGTATTCCCTCTACCTATAAATAGCTTTCTTCCTTTTTAATTCATCCTTGCATTCAATGCAGGTCTAGTAGATATTGCCTAGAATAAATTCAGAAATTATTTTAAAAAGTACAAAATATTCTAATGGGTTATCTGCATCCCTTTAATCATAACTTCAGTCTAGAGTATTTTGCTATTCACTATTAATGACAATATGAATTATTTGCATCCATTTTCAAATTTTATTTAATTTGCTTATAAATGGATAAATAAAATGCTTGTTCAGCACAGACTCAAGTATTTAACCTTGGCTAATGTTTAAGGGGCTACAGAAGGAATGTAAGACATTGGCCACTAATCTTGAAAAAATTGTAGTTAAATACTAGCACGCACGCACAAACACACACACACACACAGAAAGAAAGCATAGAGCTAAATTATAAATTGTAAGGTACTTGTTAATATGCTTTAGGAAGTAAAAAAAAAAAAAAAGAGAGAGAAAGAGAGAGAATTAAATGAAGTCCACAGGTCAAAAAAGGTTGTATAGAGGAGCTAGGAGGTCTGTCCTTATAGTGGGTAGGATATAAGCAAGTAGAGAGAAGGTAAAGTCCTTCTAGGAGAAGGGAACAACATGATCAAAGGCTTAGATACAAGCATGGAGGACTGGTTGAACAGAAACAAATATTTTATGTTTAACTTGCACTGAAAAATATGACAGAAAACCCAGAAAACAAAAATAAATGTACTAAACCAAAAGAAATATGTTATAGAGAGATGGATAGATTGTTGTGGCTCAGTTGTGATTCTTCCTAATTTTATTTAGGGTTTTCTTGGAAAAGTTATTGTAGTGGTCTGCTTTTTCCTTTTCCAGCACATTTTACAAATGTGGAAACTGAGGCAAATGAAATTAATGGACTTGCCCAAGGTAACATAGCTAAGAAGTATCTGAGGCCAGATTCAAACTCTCAAAGATGAGTTTTCTTGACTCTAGGCTGGGCATTTTATCCACTGTGCCACTGAGTTGCCGAATGGATGGATGGATGGATAGAGATAAATGCAGCCTTGTTAAAGCAATTACTATGTACCAGATGCTCAGTTAAAAATAGGAATATACTCTTGTATTTGTATTATTGGCTGTAACAAAGATACATATAATAAATTCAATAAAATCATCTGTTCAGCCTGAAAGGCCTCATGGTACATGGTGGAGGGATCATGGTTTGAGGCAAAATGACCCATATTTAAGTCGTATCTCTAACATATGAGCTTTTTGACCTTGACCAATTCATTTAATCTAGCATTAGTTTTCTGACAAGATATATAGTCATGTACCTCAGCAAAGAGGGGAAAATTATACATCAATTCTTCTGCAAGGCCAATTTTGTTATTATGAATAAATAGTATTAATTTTATTCTATTGGTGTTATTAATAAACAGGTATATGTATGTATGCGTGCAGATATATGTCTAATCAGTTCACAATTCCACCAACAGTGCATTAGTGTATCAATTTTCCAATTTCCTCTCCAACATTTGTAATTTTTCTTTTCTGTCATATTAGCCAATCTCATAGGTATGGGGTAGAAGTTCAGAACAGTTTTTTTTAATTTATCTAATCAATAGTAATTTAGAACATTTTTCATGCAATAATAGATAGTTTTGATTATTTTGTCTGAAAACTGCCTGTTCATATTCTTTAACCATTCATCAATTGGGGAATGGTTCTTACTTTTTTATAGAAATTTGACTGAGTTCTCTATATATTTGAGGAATGAGGATTTTATCAAGGAAACTTAATACACCCTCATCCCTTTTCCAGCTTCCATTCTTATACTGGCTGTATTTTTTTTTTAAGTTTGTGCTAAAACTTTTAAATTTGATATAATCAAAATTATGCATTTTGCATCTTATAATGGTACCAATTTCCTTGAAGTTATAAATTCTTTACTTATCCATAAATATGACAAAAAATATTTTATTTCCTATTTTGATTATATCATGCTTTATATATAAAACAAGTACCCATTTTGACTTTATCTTGGTATAAAGTGTGAAATGATGTTCTTTACCTAGTTTTTGCCTATCTGCTTTCTGGAGTGGGTTGGAGGCGGGGCTGACACACTCAGCCATGGTGAGCAGGGGGAGGCAAGCAGGGTGGCCAACCCTCCCTGGGAGCAGGCCAGAAGTATGGAGAGCCACTCAAAGTGTTAAGGCTAAAATTCTAGCTAAACTGTCTAAAACATCTAATGAGTGGTCGCCAATAAATTATAAGCTTTAGCAAGAGTTAGACTTTTAAGCATTTATTAAGGAGAATAAGAATTTGGTAAAGAGAGAGAAAAAGGCCTAGATTCCTATCTATTAAAGGGAGAGCACATTTCTAGCTCCCTTCTCCACCAGAGTCCAGAGGAAAGAGATGGAGACTGAGCGCCAGTCTCTTCCTTCCTCCTCCCACTAGCTCGCGTCACTTCCTGACTCCTGGTCTTGCCCTCAAAGACCTTCCCTTCATGGGCAGAACTCTTCTACAGTAAGTATCCAGCAGGTGGCGTCATTCCAATCGTTACAGTCCCCCCTGTTGTTCCTCAAGAAACAAAATGTTTCCTTGACGGAACAGTAAAAACAATATAACTATTGCT
The DNA here is from genome assembly GCF_019393635.1 of Dromiciops gliroides. Lineage (NCBI taxonomy): Eukaryota > Metazoa > Chordata > Mammalia > Microbiotheria > Microbiotheriidae > Dromiciops > Dromiciops gliroides. Next base: position 213,562,309 of record NC_057861.1, read on the forward strand.
AACTAATAATATGTGAACAACAATATAGAAAAGGAAGAGAAGAAAGTTTTGTCCAGAGGGGCGATTTTTTTTTTTTGTCCTCATGAACCGACGCTTTGACATTAGTCTTGCAAAGGGAGGGCCTCTGCAGAGAATACATGTTACAGATGGTGTATATTATAACAGAAAGAGAAAAAAAACAACAAAACAACAAATCAAAACTGTTCATTTAAAGTCTCTGAAAGTCTTTTCTCAGATGTCCTCTAGGTGTAGTCGTGGAATGGAAGTCTTTTCAGGGGTTGATGTGTGGATGCTGGTAATCAGCCAGGAAAATTTCCTACAAAATTGAGCTTAACACAACTTTAAAATAGCTTTGTCAATAATCAAATCAAACAATGAAAGTTCTCAAAAACATGTCTAAGGGAATTCAGAATCTTAGTTGTTACACATGAAACATATAATAAAACAAAAATTGAAACATTCTTTAAAATTATAATATTACTATAGTCCCCCCTTATGGAGGGTAATTGAGAAGACAATTGCTGCAATATTAAGTAATAAAAATAATTTTTATCTTTCTTTTATCACTTTTTGCATCATCTGCCTAATTATCCTCATGCCATTATGAGAAATTTTAAAATCTAATATAATTAGTAACAGATGTCAAGGCCAAATTCAACACTGTTATTTATCATGACACCTGAGATAATTATGGGGGTTACCATAAAAGAACAGAGAAATGATGGGATATGAGCATTCCCACACTTGAGCAATATGTACTGCCCATACAGTATGCCAGGCTTAAAATAGGTGGATGGAATATACGTCCATGCCACCGAACATATTGGAGGAAACTGAGTCAGACTTAATCAGATGCATGGGATTGAGATGGTCCATGGCATCAGGCATATAGGAGGGAGCATAGAAGCCAGGTGTAGAAGTGAGATGGGTGGGATCAATACTTCCAGCCATCTGTACAATATTGTGGGGAAAAATAAAATAAAATATTAAACCAAGAGAATCCAACCTCAACATTTGTCAAAAGCCGTTCCCTTGGCCATACCTTGACTTCGTGCATGTCTCCCCTCATGTGACAGTTCAGTGTCTGCTCTTGCATGTATTCCTCTTGTGATTGGATGGCATCTTGGCCAACTGGCATCTGATAACTCAGAATAAAGGCAATTAATGTCTTAAATGATAAGTTCCCATAATCCAAGTCTCATATGGATTTAAAAATTGAGGATAATAAATGATTGCAAAAAATGTGAATACATCTTGACTCAGAATATAATATATAATTATGCAACAATTTCAAATAATACCTTTTTTTTACTTAGCATACAATTACTTTTTTGAAAAATCTGAACATATTTACATACAAGTTAAAGCACAACACAATCTCAAAGACAACTTTTACAAATGTTCCCCTCTTTTTTTTCTTTTTTTTGGAATATGCTTATCAAAAATAATACTTCTAGAATCAATTTACACTTGCCATGGCAACCAATTTGCCAGGGAAATGCTTTGAAGAGTTTGATCAAATAATCAGTTGAGAAAAAAAAAATAACAAAAACAAATAACTCAGAATATGGGAGCACAATACTCCTAGAATTAACATTGTATAATAAAATCAAAACCATCTTGCAATGTTTCAAAATTAGATAGACAAATGAATAGAAGAAAATACACATGGAACAATAAAAGACAATGAAATTCAAACTAAGGAAATCTAAATGAATATGAACTTAATATTAACAAGAGTATTATAAAATATAAACCTGATCACATGACTATAAAAAGCTTTTACAAATATTCTCCTTGTTTTAAAAACTAAGTATAAAACACAATCTCAAAAGCAGGAAAATCTCTACAAAAATAAACCCATACCATTAATTTCAAAATGTATATGTAATAGCATAGAAATCCTATGTAACCTCTGAACTGACATTAATACTCTGAATGAATTCAGAACACTTTTGATTCCGATATCTAAAATCCCCAATACTCATATCAATACCTTGCTGCTTACTTCTACATTTCTGTAAAATATATACCCTTCCATGGCAAAAGAAGCAGAGTCTTGAACTATGTTGATTGTCATTCTTATTCAGCTTAAGTTTTTCTTCTTTAACCCCTCTATATTGTCTGTCGGGCTTTTCACCATACAAATGCTTTATAAGATTACTAATTAAAGACAAAAGCAGGTTAGCAAAATTATGAACAAAACGAGCATATCTGGAATTTAAAGAGTTTTCTAAGATTGTCTCAAAAGCACAGCCAGGCCGGGGAAGGGCTGAGCCTGAAGCTGCAAATGCAGGTAGAAAAAGTTGAGCATGCGCATCAGATCTCTGGACTTCCCAGGCAGGGGAAGCTATGGGCTTGGCCATGGGAGGAGTAGAGGGTGGGGTTTGGAGAGGAGGGGAGGGACCAGCGCAATTAGAATCAGACTTGATTTTGAACTCAGGCCTGGATTCCTCTTCCCCCACTTTGCCTCCAGGTGCTAGGGGATTAAAAGCTTCCAGAGGGTGGGTCGTTGCCTCCAGGCATGCAAAATTAGAGCAACAATTAGTGTTAGAATTGGGAAAAGCTGCAGGAAACTCTTCAGGTTTCTCTGAAAAAGCATGGTTGGGAGAGGGAGAGATATTTCCTTGTGTGAGTAAGTTGCTGGCTCTTTTAACAAAAATAAAAAGAAAAATAGAAAATCCACAAAAACAAAGCATTAACATGATCTTATCTCCCATTTGTCTGGTTAAACAGACTAAAATCAAAAATAGGATAATTAGGGAGTTTAAAAGGTCCATTCGAAAAAAATTTAAAGGAAAACACAGCCAGTGCACCAGTACTTAGCAGTTAAAGGGAGAGGGAGGGGAAATTTCTTACCCAACCAGAAGATCAGAAGAAGACTGAGGGTTAGCTTTCCTCTTCGTGGTCAGCCATTTGTTAAGGCTAAAATTCTAGCTAAACTGTCTAAAACATCTAATGAGTGGTCGCCAATAAATTATAAGCTTTAGCAAGAGTTAGACTTTTAAGCATTTATTAAGGAGAATAAGAATTTGGTAAAGAGAGAGAAAAAGGCCTAGATTCCTATCTATTAAAGGGAGAGCACATTTCTAGCTCCCTTCTCCACCAGAGTCCAGAGGAAAGAGATGGAGACTGAGCGCCAGTCTCTTCCTTCCTCCTCCCACTAGCTCGCGTCACTTCCTGACTCCTGGTCTTGCCCTCAAAGACCTTCCCTTCATGGGCAGAACTCTTCTACAGTAAGTATCCAGCAGGTGGCGTCATTCCAATCGTTACAAAAGGAAGTGCATGATGTGGGTGGATGAAGCAGTGGTGACCACCTAAATACTTTTCAAACCTGACTCAGCGCAGCGCTAGTGCTTGTGCTTGTGCTGAATTCAAAAGCCAGATGAAAAGACCCTATTAGTCAAAGTGATAAATGACTGTTATCTTTTCCCATGACAAACCCCCTGAGAAAGCTTCATTCTCAAGGCCCCCTGGGGACAAGCAGAATTACCAGGAGGGGGAGGCCTCAGGGAGAGATGGATTGTGTTGTGTTGGTGAGCAACTGCAGAGAGGCATATAGACACAAGGGGGTGGGGGGGATGAGGGGAGGGTGGCGGGGAGCAGACAGCCAGCGGCATGGAGGTGCCCAGACTCCCCAACTAGGCCATTAGTGGAGGTGAGTGGCCAGGCACCCCGGGGAAAGAGCTGCCATCACGGGGCCTGAGGGGCTGGCTTGGGTTCCCCCTGGCGGCTGATGTGAGCCTTGGCCCCGCTGCTGTGCCAGCCGAGACTTGGAGGCGGGGCAGAGCCCCCTGGAGCACAGGCCTGAGCTCAGGGCCTTCTGGTCCTCCCGCAGCTCCTGCTCCTCATGCTGGGAGAGCTGGCGGTTCAGGGCAATGACCTCGGCTGCAAAGAGCGTCAGGTCTTTGGTGCTGCTGTTGCTCTGGAGTACCCGTGGTGTGGGCAGTCCCCTCTCTGGAGCCCTCTTCATTCAGGGGTGCTGCAGGACCTGGGCGGCGCTGAGCCTCTGCTTGCCGTCACGCAGGAGGAGCCTGGAGATGAGATCTTTGGCCTCTGGTGATATGTGAGCCCAGTCCTTCTCAGGAAACTCATATTTCCGCTCCTGCATACGCTCAAACAGCCTGTCGTGGCATACACGGCAGACCTCTCCCTGGTCCTAGTCGCAGTCAGTGCTACAGTGACCCACGAAGGGCGGGTAGCCGTGAGCATGATATAGAGGACCACACCGAGGCTCCAAAGGTCACAGAGCTTGTCATAGAAAGTGACCTCCTGGGTGAACACCTCGACCACCATGTACTTGGCCAAGCCGCACGGAGTAGTCAGCTCTGGTGTGGTGATGGGGTACAGGAATTGTTCAGCTTCACCTCACTTCCCAGGTCAAAGTCACAGATCTTCACTGGGGACACCTCTGAGGGCGATTCATACAGGATGCTCTCTGGCTTCAGATCCCTGTGAGCGATGCCTTTCGTATGCAAGGCATCCAGGGCAGAGGTAACATCCTGGACCACATGGCTGGCTTCCCGCTCATTGAAATGCTTTCGTTTCTGGATGTGGGTCAAAATAGAACCTTCTTGGGCAGCTAGGTGGCACAATATATATACACACACACACATACATACATACAGAGAGAGAGAGAGAGAGAGAGAGAGAGAGAGAGAGAGAGAGAGAGAGAGAGAGAACCTCCTTGCAGTTTCTCAAAGACCACGTAAAATCTCCCGTCGTCTTTAAAAAATTCGATCATCTCCAAAATGTTCTTGTTGCCTTGGCACTGATACAATGTCTATACCTCAAGGAACACCCTGCTCCATCTGTGCCTGGCTTGTTTCTCAATGATCTTTATTGCATATTCTTTGCCATTCTGCAGACTCATAGCACCTTGAACTTTGGCATAGGCGCCTTTCTCGCTCCGAGGTCAATCTGTACAGATCTTCAAACCTCTCGGTCAAGGAATAGGTGGTTCGGGTCTTCTGCTTCTTCTTTCTCCTGGTGCCACTTTCAGAGATATGAAGGGGCTGACTGCTGCCCATCTCTAGACTTCCTCTTGCCAGGAGAAGACATAGACCAAGCGAATGCGTTTCTCAGTGGAACTCGATACTGACAAGGCTGTCCTGTCCCGCAGCTTGAGGGTGCTTTCATTGGACCTTGTAACTCACCTGAAAAGTACAATAAGCATTCAGTTCCCCAGTTGGCTGGTAGCTCACCACGAGTGACATCTCTGCCTCCCTCTTGGTCACTGGCTCAATCCTGTGCCTAGTCTCCTCTGATGGGTCGCCACTCAGCTGGGAACCTGGAAGCATAGGGCAGGGAGAGGGAATCCAATAATTCTTAAATTATCTCTCTTCAATCTTTTTTTTCTTCAGTTGTTTTTCAAATGAGATATTTTACATGATCTCTTTTGTTTCATTCTTTTGATTTTCAAATGATCAAACACTGGGCTATTAAATTCAATTCACTCTGATTCTTGCTTATTTCTTTTGTTTCATTGATTGGCTCTTCTTTCTATTTTCTCCCATTTATCTATCTGTCTTTCTATCTATCTATCATTAGGTATATATATATATATATATATATATATATATATATATATATATATAGAGAGAGAGAGAGAGAGAGAGAGAGAGAGAGAGAGAGAGAGAGTTTTATATCATGCACATGGTTACATATATGTATATAGTTATATTTCTCTAATATAGTGCAATGTTATATATAAAATCCCATTTTACCTTAATTTTCACTTTTTTCTTCCTTTGTTTAGTCTGTAACTTTTGTTCCTTCAAATGAATTTTGTTATTATTTTATTGAGCAGTGTAAACTACACACTTAGTAAGTTAATTTGTCTTAATCTAGATGGTTTCTAAGTATCTTCAACTGCAGACTATTCAGGCTTCTTATAGTTGGTGATTTGGATTTAATGGTCAGGATCCCCTTATATAAAGCCCTTAGGGCCTTTGCATTATTACTGTTCATCTTCTTGTTCCTCTCTTTGTCCTCCCATACCTCATGGAACTATTTCTTAAGAGTATTCAGGATGTTGGTTTAAAAAAAAAATGAAATGATATAGTTTGCATAAAATGTTCTTGGCTTTCCTTTCCTTTTCTTTTTTTCTTTTTTTGCGGGGCAATGGGGGTTAAGTGACTTACCCAAGGTCACACAGCTAATAAGTGTGAAGTGTCTGAGGCCAGATTTGAACTGAGGTCCTCCTGAATCCAGAGCTGGTGCTTTATCTACTGCACCACCTAGCTACCCCTTGGCTTTTCTAAATAGCTTCCCTAGGAGCTCAAATTCCTCAAGACATTAAGTGACATACTAAATTTTCATGAAATTACCAATAGTTAGGATATAGTTAATCAGCTCCTCAAATCTTTTATCCTTGACAAATTAAATAACCTACTTATTGGTCTTATCTTCATTCATCAGCAATAACTGCTTAAGAAAGTTTTTCTTACCCTCTTCCCATGGAATTGTGCACCAGCTTCTCACCAGACAGGGATGACTGACTCATTCTCTGAGCTGACAGTGAAAAATTACAACATAACAGTGGGCATTCAGGTGGCAGTAGGTAAATTTGGGCTAATCAAACATCAAATGGAGATTGCCTAGTATATCAATAAAAAGTAAATCGATACTAATTATATAAATATAATACTACTGTATAATACTAAGGAACTTCAATATACATATTGTTCCTCCCTCAGGTACCATATCCACTCATTTTCTCCAACTATTTTGCTTCCATGAGCTACTCTTCCAACTAAGTGCAATTATACACAAAGATAGGTATAGCTTTAATCTTATCATTGCCCGCAAATATACCAATATAACATGGTAAAGAGTGCTATATGTGATGTCAGAGGATGTGGCTTTGTATCCTGGCTCTGTTATTTATTATACATGTGGTATTAGATAAGTTACAACTTCAGGGTCTGTTTCCTTATCAATGAAAGAAAAAAAATGGATTAGATTATCTCTAAGGACTCTCAGGCTCTAAATAGTTGATTTCTTAAATAATATGCCTACTCATGGGAACTTTCTCAGTATTAAGGCAGATGATGGAAATAAGTTTTGACAGAGGGTACAGGTGGGAATTGATTATGAAGGTGTTTGGGACAAAATTACCTCAGTTTACCCAAATAACATGAGGAAATCACCAAGTCAAGCAGAGGCAGATTTATTATATTCTCATGAGAACGGGTGACCCCATGCTAGAGATGAGGACCGCAGTAATGGGCTCATGAGTCTGGTTTTTATGGAAGTTTTTTTTTTTTTTGGGGGGGGGGCCCTAGTGCACAGGGTGAGCTCACAATCTAACATCCAATCCTGTCTCACCCAGGGTGGGTGTTCAGCTTGTTATCAGAGTAAGAATGCATACTCATCTATGTCTGAGAGCTGGGGGGAAAGGGGAGGGGGAAAATGTCAAACCAAGGGAGGGGAAAGGGTGAAACCAAGGGAGGGGTGAAACTACTCCAAACTACTCCACCCAGATAAGGAGGGGCAAGGGGGAAGAAGGGAGTGATGGTACCAGGAGCTGGGACCAGGGGGGAGTTAGGATTTAGGAATGTAAAAGGGGTCTGGGTCTGCCCTAGCAAGAGACATCTTATGCCTGGTCATAGCAACAGCATAACTAACCCATAACAAGGATTGGGAGTTTGGAATTTAGGCAAGGGGGGGCAGCTAGATGGTGCAGTGGATAGAGCACTGGCCCTGGATTCAGGAGTACCTGAGTTCAAATCCGACTTCAGACACTTAATACTTACTAGCTGTGTGACCCTGGGCAAGTCACTTAACCCCAATTGCCTCACTAAAAAAAAAAAAAAAGGAATGTAGGCAAGGGGAGGGGGAAGAAGGGGTACCAGGGTACATCAGGTTCAGTAAAGCAAGATACATGATTTCTATTATGACCTATGGAATAAAACATGAACAAAATTATCTGACTATAAAAAGGACTAGGGGCTGGGTATGTTCCAGACCCCATCCTCATAATCTGAACTGACTCAAATCCACCTAGCCCATACAAAGGGATGATATTGGCAAATTATTTATTTTTTGTTTATCTTTTTTTGTGGGGTGTTTGGAGTTGGGTGACATGCCTAGAGTCATGAAGTGGGTGAGTGTCTTGTGTCTGAGGTCAGATTTGGGCTTGGGTCCTCCTGGGTCCAGGTTGGGTGCTTTGTCCTCTGTGTCACCTAGCTGCCCTATGATGACATTTTAGGGTAGAATTGATGGGTGAGGGCAATGCACAGGGGGAGGGAGGGAAGAAATAGAATGGGGTGAAATCCCACATGAAAGAAACAGGAAAGGGCTTATGGAGTGGGAGGAGAGATGAGGGGAGGAATAGGGTAGCAAATGAACTTTACACTTATCAGAATAGGCTCTAAGACCTTAATCTCATCAGAGTTGCCTCAAGGAGGGAATAACATACACACTCAATTGGGTGGAGCAACTATCTAACCCTTCAGGGAAATAGGAGGGGAAGGGGATAAGGAGGGAAGGGTGAAAGAAGGGAGGGCAGATTGGGGGAGGGGGCAGTCAGAAGTAAATCCCTTTTGAAGAGGGATAGGGTGAAAGAAGAGAGTTAATAGAGTAAATATTATGGGGAAGGGAATAGGAAGGAGGGAAAGTCAAAAAGAGTAATTGTGAAAAAGAGAAAAGGGGGAAAAATGTACAAAACATTTATGGCAACTCTTTTTGGTGGCTAAGAATTGGAAATCAAAGGAATGTCCATCAGTTGGAGAATGACTGAAGACACTGTGGTATATGATTGTAATGAAATATGCTATAAGAAATAATTAGCAGGATGATTTCAGAAAAACCTGGAAAGACTCATATGAACTTATGTATAGTGAAGTGAGCAGAACCAGGAGGATATTGTGCACAACGACAGCAGTATTGTTCTATGAGCAATTGTGAATGATTTAATTACTCTCAGCACTAGAATGATCCAAGACAATCCCAAAGGGCTAATAATGAAGCATACTGTCCACCTCCAGAGAAAGAACTGATATTGCTTGAACACAGACTAAAAAAAAAAAAAGAGTACTTGTGGATTGTACATGTATAACCTATATCATATTGTTTGCTGTCTTGTGGAGGGGGGAGGAAAGGGAGGAAGAGAGAATAATTTAGAAATCTAAATCTTATAAAAGTAAATGTTATGGGGCAGTTAGGTGGTACAGTAGGTAAAGCAAGGGCCCTGGATTCAGGAGGACCTGAGTTCAGATCCAGCCTCAGACACTTGACACTCACTAGCTGTGTGACCCTAGGCAAGTCATTTAACGCCCATTGCCCAGTAAAAAAAAGAAACAAATGTTGAAAGCTAAAATAAATAAATAAATGAATAGATAGATAAATAGATAAATAAATAAAAATAAATAATATGCCTAGAGATGATTGAGTGTTATCATGAATTGTATTTCCATAAAGGAAAATCCTTTAATAGATTTAGGCATATAATTTTAGAAACATCTATTTTAATTTTTAATTGTCACATATTTTAATGCATAGTAATTATGAGACTTGTTGATCTTTTATCAAGAGCTTCACCAATACTGTGATTAGAGAATCTCATTGTATCCAAGTTATTCTTCTTTTATTTTTATATTATTAATCACTTTTAGACTTATGTGGCATACTGAGCACTTTCGAATTCTCTAGCACAATAGCTTTGTGGTCATACTGTATTCATGCCACTGGAGAATTCTACAACTAGTGTTTTAGTCAGGCAGTATCATAATAGATTTTATAAGCAGTGCCTCTTTCTTTTGGTTCAAGAAGGAGCAGGTTTATTCACCTCACAAATTGAAGGAAGGAGAAAGGGGACTTCTTTTTATTCTCATCTTTCTAAAACCATTAAACTTCTATCTGTCCTACATATAGGACAATTTTTATTAACAACTATTACATAGTTTGCTTTTAAAAGTTCTTGCTGCTTTGTCACTATAGCACAAAAATACCTACATAATTAGTGTAATTATGCCCCAAGCGGCTTTTTTTTTTTGGTAGAGAATAACAAGATGGAACGCACATACTTTGTTTTTTGTATTGATTCATATGCTGAGCCAAGTTAGAATTAGGGTATGGAAGATGGTTTGTACATGTCTCCCCTGCCCCCAATAATGAATATAACACTGGTTACATATCTATTAATTTGCTACTCATTTTCATGTTTTAAATACAATTTCTACAACTTATTTTCAACCAAGTAAATTCAGCTATTTTGATCCTTCTCAGCAACACGGATAATCTATCTTCCCTTTGTTTCATATTAACTGCTAGATGTGAAACATTTTAGCTTAATTAAAAACATATTGGCAGAAATGTATTTCTGAGACACTTGAAATGAACGTTGTTGGTGAGCTTTCTGTTACAATCCTATTTGTAATCATGTATTCACTGCTGTTTTGGGGGATAACAATAGCTTTATATATCACCATTTCGAAGGGGAGATGTCAGCATTAAGGAATCTCTTTCCTTTTTGGTTTAGGTATTCTATTGTTGGCTGTAGTTTATTCAGCATTGATGACAATGGCACCATCATTATAACTGAACCTCTGGACCGGGAGATAGATGCGTGGCACAATATAACTGTTATAGCCACTGAAAAAAGTGAGTAAGAATTTAGGAACACCATGTGCTTTATGTACTGAACAGATGTATTTCAATTATCATCATAGTGCCCCTTCCTGGAAATAGAGAATGGATATTTCTCAAGCATTATATTGTTGGGGCTGCTTGTTATTACAAGGCATTATTTGAATCATTAGCTTAATGAAAACAGAATGTATATGAGCTCCTAGGAAGGTCTTTCACTCTTTCATAAAAGATATTGAACTGGAAAGGGAAAAGTAAAGGAGTTATAATGGAAGAGAAGTTGTAACACTAATGACATCTGAATTATTCCCCTGATGGAAGACCTTAAGTTAAATGAGACCTTTGTTAGTGTCATAGCAGCTTTGTTTAATAGTGTAGAATAAGCCAATCTATTTTTAATATCAATCAGAAGCCTGCTCTGAAAATTAATTGATAATTTTGCATATAGTTCAATGTGGCTAGATGCCCACTAAAATTAAATCTAGTAGGCCTTCCTGTATGAATTTCACCTATTGGTTTCTTGTGAAAGTCAAGTGCTAATTGCTTTTATTCCTGTGTTCTATCTCTGTGGATAATTTGTTATAGGAGATTTACTTGCATGTTTCTATCAGTTGCTAGTATTTTTTTTAGCTAAAACAGACAGTTAAAAATTATCTTTATTAGGGAGATAAAAAAGACAAAGGAAATAAAATGACTTAAATGATGCCAACCTGGTATTATATAGCCTAAACAACTTCTCCATGTTCAAGGAGAATCAGTTGTGGAAGCTGTTCTAATGGATAAATTCATAGTAATCAATATTATTCCAAAAAAGTATTAATGAATACTTGATTCCACTTCTTAAAATGATTACATTGGAAGCCCATTACAATTTGCAATTTAGGGCACAAAAGATTAAGCTACAAGTCATAAATCTGATATGTCTTAGATTCAACTTCAAATATTAAGGGTAATTCAAAATTTATCTGTTATAAAAATACTTCTACATTTAGTTCATAAGTTGTTATTTAAAAATATTTAAAATGATCAAATGTGAAAGATTAGGAGGATAAACATTTGTTCAAACTGATTTTACATATGAAATTCAAATATGTTTCTTTCTTGGATATCATAAAAGCTTTTAAATTAAAAAAAAAGTTTTTATTTCTTAACTTATTGGAAAGTTGATAGGTGTTAACCATGGAATGGAATACCTGTTTGAAATATTTTTGTCTTGCATTGAATACTGCTATGGAAACACTGCAGGATGACTTTGGCTGGTCTTCTGAATTTTCTGTTTAACAATAAAGCATGGGAGAACAAATGTTACAATGGAATAAATGTCTCCTGCAGCAACAGAAATGCCAAGGCTTTCAATGTCAAGAAGCACAAAGATATTTATTATAAAAGGAGAGCTTTTATTCTATGGATATATCTGTGACCAAATTCATTATTTATAATATCATTTTATGTTATCAATTGGGAAAGAATTAGAGAGAGTTCAAAAATTTTGGGCATCTATGAAAATGAAATTCGCACAAATAACCTTTCATATTTGACACATTTTAAAGTAATAATAATAAAAAATATTTACAATTATACTTTCCATAATGATTTTTACCCTACAGTTTGGAGGAAGGGAGGAAAAATGTCATATGTCTATTTTATGAGCTATGTCAAGTATTATTATATAAGAATAAACTTGAAAGAAATATTTTTATTTATAGGGTTGTGGCTAAACTAGAAAAAACACAACAGTAAATTAAGTTACTCACATGGCATGGACTACTGTAGTTATATATTATAGTAAGGACTATTTATATTTCATTGTGCATTAAAATAAGGATTACAATGATTTTTAAAACTTTGTGAACAGATTATATAGTATTACTAATAACTGATATTAAAAAAGGATTTATCCTGTAGACTTACATTGAAGTGACTGAATTAAATAAGGCAAATAATGTATTGTTTGCTTCTGTTTAATACCGTCTATGCATAGAACATGGCATCACTGAAATAAAATTATATAAACCCCAAACTCCAAAAGCCATGGGATAGTTACCAAGGTATTTTAATTAGTTACTCAATTTTTCTGTGTAAGAGATGAAAGATTTGTATGACTAGCTGAAGGTCTCAAAATCTATGGTATCAGCAAGTGATGTCAAACATCTTTTGATTTAATATGAACAGTGGTATTTTTATATGAAAAACATTGGCTTTGCTAATGAGACACATATACATAGAGAACTAGACCACCTGACCTACAGCAATACAAATGTTAAGGTCTCCATTATTATGTAAGCTCTTTGAAAAAGGGGATAGTCTGCATATCCTCAAAACTTGCCTATAACATAGAAGAAGCTTAAGGCATGGGCAGTTAAGTAGCATAATGGATAGAGATCAGAACCTGAAGTCAGGAAGACCTGAGTTCAAATGTGACTTTAGATATTTATTAGGTGTATGACTCTGGACAAATCACAACTTTCTTTGACTCAGTCTTCTCATTTTCAAAATAAGTTGGAAAAGGAGATGTCAAACTACTCTAATACCTTTGCCAACAAATCCCATAATGGGATCTCAAAAGGTTAGATATGACTGAATGGGGCAGCTAGGTGGCGCAGTGAATAGAGCACCGGCTCTGGAGTCAGGAGGACCTGAGTTCAAATCCGGCCTCAGACACTTAACACTTACTAGCTGTGTGACTCTGGGCAAGTCACTTAACCCCAACTTGCCTCACTAAAAGAAAAAAAAAAAAGATATGACTGAACAACACAAACACAAAGCTATATTAACTGAATTAAATTGAATGTGATACTTAAGTTTCAATGAAATTATATTTTTCTGGTAATTTGCTATCAAGTTGAGTGGAAATGGGATTTATTAGTTGAGTGGATTGAAAATATTAATGATATAAATATAACTTATAACAAATTGTTTGCTATCTTCTGGATGGAGAGAAAGAAGGGAGGGAGGAAGAAAAATTTGGATCTCAAAATCTTACAGAAAAATCACTGTTCAAAACTATCTTTAAAAGTAATTTGGAAAAAATGCTATTAAGGAAAAAATATTTACGATGAAGTATTTTGCCTGAATTTCTAATAGTACACAAGTAACAGAAAAAATGTATAATCAGAAACATCTTCAGGTATAGTCATTGTGTGGAAAATCTTTATGTAAATACTTTATATCACAAAAATTGTTCCTTTGGTCTAAACAACAACAAAAAAAAGGAAAATAAAGTATTTTTTTAAATCCCAAAATGTTAAATGAAAATTATACTATGGATAACCATGTCTATTTATAATGACAAATTTCTTGAGTTGTTTCTAATATATATTTATATATCTATAGATATATAGATATAATTTAGTTATTAAGCACCTACTGTATGTCAAATATTCTTCTAAGTGCTAACCATACAAAGTTAAAAGACAGTTTCTACCATCAAGGAAATCAGAGTCAATAAAGGGGAGGTAACTTGCAGAGAAGTAGGTAGAAATAAGATGTATATAGAATAAATTGGAGATTCCCTCAACCTAGGGAAGGGAATAGCATTAAGGGAGATCAGCAAAAACTTCTCATAGAAGATTGGATTTTAGCTGGGACTAAAAGGGACCTGTGGAATCCAGGAGGCAGAGCTGAGGAGGGACAACATTCCAGGCATTGGTTACAATCAGTGAAAACACTTTGAGTCAGGAGATGGACTGTCTAGTATAGTACAAGAGTCTCATTGAACTACAGAGTATTTGAGGGAAGAAGGGGAAGTAAAATGTAAGAAAACTAGAAAGGTAATAGTGGTACAGGTTTTGATGGATTTTGAATGTCAAATGGAGGATTTTGTATTAAATCTGAAATTGATAAGGAGTCACTGGAGTTTATTGAATGTGATGGGTGAGGGGGCAGCTATGTGGCACAGTAGATAAAGCACAGGCCCTAGATTCAGGAGGACCTGAGTTCAAATCCAGCCTCAGACACTTGACACTTACTAGCTGTGTGATACCCTGGGCAATTCACTTAATCTTCATTGTCCCACCAAAAAAAAAAAAAAAAAGGAAAAGAATATGATGGGTGTGTCATTGGAGGGGGCGGGGGAGGTAACATGGTTAGTTCTGCATGTTAGGACAATATATATGTAAAAATGTTACAACTTCCATAATGAACCGCATGCTACCACAGGGTACATGCTACCACAGTTCTATCAATATAAATAAAAATAAAAACAAAGTCTCATTGAGTATAGCCTATGAAGTGTTAATCTGACTCCTTTTCTCTCTGTGTCTTTCGCTGTAATATTTGATGTGGAATGTCACTTTAGGAGGTTGCATAAATGTATCCTCATATTCTTATTATAAATTATAACTACAAATAATGGCAATAAGACACTATGAAGATTATCTTGAAAAGAATATAAAATCACAAAGCAAGAATATGGGTAGAAAACACAATCATTTAAGTTCCATTAAAGGACAAAACTAAGAAGATTCATTAAAAAATAATGTTGACAGTTAATTGGGCCCTAAAAGTTTCAAAAATTGACAGCAATTACCAAAGTGAACCATACCTGAAGAAAGGATCAAACAACAAGAACAGTAAGGTTGAATATTAATTTTAGTATTATTGTAAACATTCAATTAGCTTATCATGAAGTCCTGTTAAAAAAAAAAAAGACTAAATGAATGTGAGTCAATGTTCCATTTCTCCCTTAAAGGTGTTTATAGTGTTTCCACTCTAATTTTTAAATGTATATGTTTTAGTATATTCTAGGAAACAAGTTTTTCTTCCTTGCAATATGATTGAATATATAGTTTGACAACTTTTTCTACAAGATTATAGAAGATAACCTCAAGAGAACAAAAAGGTCACTCAATGGGAAATTAATTCTCCAAAATACTAGTTGCTCTTCTTGAACAATGTGAAAGGTCTTGTACATAAAATTGGTTGTAATATTGAAAGGAATAAAGTATGCCATTTTATAATTTCTTATAATTATTGAGATTAATTATGCTGAAGCCATTCCTGGACAAGCTTCCTAGTGAAGTAGGGAAGTTGTTTATCATGGAACCAGTTAAATTAAGAGACTCAATATTCATCATTAAACCAGAAAATATATTTAATTAGTATATAATTTATGAAGTTGATTTCAGATGTATTTCTTATAACATTTTATTTTGCTTTGCTTTACTATAAATTTACATGAAAATGAAGTTTTCATTTAGAATTGATTTTTTTCTCCCAAGATTTTCTTAATAGTTTTTTCTTATGCTTCTAAAACTGAATTTCTTGATTTTTAACTGGAAAGAATTTCTTTCATTTATTCTTTCCAAAGCCATTCAAGTTCTTCCTGTGGGCAACAAACTCTTTTGGGTGGTAAAGCAAGTCTGTGCCTATGATTTCATGAGTATAAGGAAGTCCTACTGAGAAAACTCCCTTATACCAATACAGAACAAAACTTACAGTGTTAGAAAATTGCTTAGGCCCTAAAGAAGCCAGATGAATTAATTTCCCAGAGTCTCAGAACTACTATGTGTCAGAAGTAATACTTGAACCTGGGACTACCCTGACACAGAGTTGGTTTACAGTCAAAACTCAGCTCAATCTCTTTTTTATAAAATGACACAAGTTCCTTCAAAGAATAATTTTAGCTCTTCTAGTATAAACAATAGAAAGCAGCAAACTTTAAGAATTGCTTTAACTTTGTCATGGAAACCAAAATACAAGTAAAATGAGAAGGAATATGTAACTGGTACATGTCACATTTTATTACCAAAATCAAAAATACATATATTTATAAAGGGAGACTGTATAGTACAGAGAAAAGAGACCTGGCTCTGATGTTAGAGAACATAGATTCAAATCCTACCACTGATGCTTCCTTTCTGTAGGACATTGGACAGATCACTTAAGCTTCCTGAATCTTAAAGTCATCATGTATAAAATACCTGAGTTGGAATAGATGGTTTCTGGGGTCCTTTCCAGCTGTGACATTTAAAATTAAATGTCTGGTGGTCTATTTCTCTCCCAAGTGTACGGAAAATTAGCTAGGGTTTACTTATAAATTAGAAGCTTTAGCACCAAATTTTGTCATTAAGCATTTATTAGTGAAAAAGAGAGCACCTGGGTCAGAAAGCCAAGAAAAGACCTATCTAGCCTAGCATCCTCAACTTCACCCACCATCAGACTGTTCAAGCAATGAACTCCCTGAAATCTCTTCCTGAATTCCTGGAAAAGGCAGTCCTTACACACTGTTTCAGGGTAATTGGCTAGCATCACCCAAATCCATTGGTTCACTGCACTTGTGGGTGGTCCCACATTGAGGTGAGCTGAGAACAATACCCTCTTCAGAGTCAGGCAGGTGTGGCTTCAATTGAATTAACTTTAAGTGGGTTAATCAGCAAATTTAATCACTCTCAGTCAATCAATCAATCCAAATCAATCTGGGGCCTTTGGGTGTTGGCAAAAGACCATTATTTTCTTAAACAGATCTAGATTTATATTATGACATACTCTATACATGAATATAAACATGTATATACATATATTTATAGGCATATATGCATATATTTGAGTGAATTCATGCATGTATGTATTATGTGTGTAGATAGCAAGCCTTGGAGTCAGGAAAACTCACCTTTTTTGTCCTGCTTCTGACAGATTCCATGTGAACAAGAGGAAATCATTTAACCTTTCAGTGAACAAGTTACTTTATAATAGTTATGGAAATTTTGCTGATTTCCATTGACAAATAATGTCCCCTCACTAATGGGTTATTTATAACTATGAAATGACATGTCTTATAAATTTAAAAATGGGTAATTAGATAGATTAATATATAATAAATAAGCAATGCACACATAGACTGCCATTATGCCCCTGTAAGCCTACATAATTCATTTAATTTTTCAGTACCCCAGGCACCTGTGAATTACACAGAAGGTACTAACTCATTATAAGTGATACAGGATGTATAGGGGCCTTGGCTTTTTCATGAATAATTATTTTTCAATACTTTCTAAAAATTGCCCCATTCACATGCTGCCCTAATTGGAATACTACAAATAGAAATAGAAATACATGACCTTTTGTATAATAGAGTAAAAAATAAAGCTTGTTCCAAAAGATTAAAAAAAAAACTATTTTATTCCCTACGTAATTCATCATTTTTTATAATATGGCCAAACAATAGTATATAATAGTTCCTTCTAATACCTTCATCCCAAAGCAGTTACTGTGAACATAAATTTAAGAACTATTAAATATCACTTCCCTGACACTTAGAATTTTAAATAAATTCTTCTTTAATATGTTATATACTTAGGGGCAGCTAGGTGGCTCAGTGGATAAAGCACCAGCCCTGGATTCAGGAGGAACTGAGTTCAAATCTGGCTTCAGACACTTGACACTTACTAGCTGTGTGACGACCCTGGGCAAGTCACTTAACCCTCATTGCCCCACAAAAAACCCCAAAAAACAAACAAAAAATATTATATACACTTAGTAAGCATTTTAAATAAATTCTTCTTTGATATGATATATATATACATACAATATGCATATATATACACATGCATGTGGATGTGGATATGTATGTATGTAAGTATGTATGCATGTATGAAGGGGCGAGGGAAAATAGGCTTCTCCTTTATTTCTTACAGAAATTTGGACAATAAATGTCTAAAATTATTATGATAGTGAGGCATGTTTGAACTTTTATATTCATGAATATATGTGCCTCCATATGATTATAGTTTATTTCCAACAATATTGCTTCCTATGATTTTACAGAATTTCTAAATATAATATGTTACTGCTACCCAAACTAACTACATAAAATAACTACTTTAAAATGAATGATTTTATGAAAATAGAGGGTTTATATTTTAATTTCATTTGCTATTATTTTCTTTCAGATAATTCACAACAAGTGTCTGAGGCACATGTGTATGTGCAGGTTCTGAATGTCAATGACCATGCCCCTGAATTCTTCCAATACTATGAGACATATGTTTGTGAAAAGGCAAATGCTGGGCAGGTAAGATGCTAATCATTAGTTCAATGAGGTAGTATTATTTTATTACATATATTGCATAATGAACTTTTTTATTGATAATATTTAATTTTTATATACCTGCATATGAGAAATGTTTATTATTTCCCTGACCTAGCCAAAACTGTAAATTGATATTTTTACTAAAATGATCTCTGTGATTTCCATTACCTCTATTATATTTTGATTGTTGTTTTTTTTTCTTCAGTGGTGATTGGCAACACTCCCTTAATAGATTTTTCTACTTCATCCACCAAGGGAATGATCTTTTTATATGGAAAAGACAGAAAAATAAAATTATTAGTAGGCATTATCACACAAAAGAAATAAGGACATGTAAGAGACAGCACCACCTAGCTGCCCTAAATGACTATGTCACATTACTCAGATGACCTACATACTATAGTAATAACAACAACAATCCCTAACAAATTTCATTACTTAACATTTCTCAATATTTGGAAGATGGTAGAAAATAGAAGAGGCTGTACAAAAGTAAAGAAAATCAAATTATGTAACCATTTTCCAAAAACATACAATATTAATTCCAAAAACTATAGATGACAGAGATTTATTTTGATTCTTGGCAAAGTAATAGACATATTTGTTAGAATCCATTGCTTGGAAGTAAAAGTGTAACTTTCAGTGTAACTTTGTCTCTATGTTCTCTTTTGTAAAATGCGGATAATATTAGTACCTACCTCTCATAATTTTTGTGAAGATAAAATGAGTTTATATTTGTAAATCATTTATGACAGGGCCTGGGCCACAATTGGTGCTACATAAATGCTGGCTCACAGTAGTACTAGTAGTTGTAGAAGCAGCAGCAGCAATAATAGCAGTAGTGGTGCTGAAAGCACAGGTATTTTTGTTTGGTAGTTTTCTATTGGACACCACTTCTTGACAGTACAAAATTGATTGCATAGTATAAAGACTATAAAACCGAACTGTTTTTCATCATTAATTTAAAAATAATCATTTTTATATGTATATTTTTGTTTGTTTTTTTGTTTGTTTGTTTTTGCAGGGCAATGAGGGTTAAGTGACTTGCCCAGGGTCACACAGCTAGTAGTAAATGTCAAGTGTCTGATGCTAGATTTGAACTCAGGTCCTCCTGAGTCCAAGTCCAGTGCTTTATCCACTGTGCCATCTAGCTGCCCCCTATATGTATCTTAAATTGATTAAGCTTTTTCTATCAAAGTATCTGTCCTGCATGTGCAATGATGGAACAAGTTTCCATGATAGATCTAACCAGAGAGTTTCTTGTTCATTTTTTTTTCTTAGCATCAATATAGAACATATAATTGGGGGTATATCCTTACCAAATATGTCCTATACCATCAAAGAGCATATCCTTTGCAAAGTCCAATTAGAGCAGGGATTCTTTATATATGAAAGGTTATGCACATTCTCCTGGTTTTGGACACCATTGTTTATACTGATTATACTGAATTGCAGAATACTCAGGAGCCTCCTCAGGAAGGTCTACAGACACTGAGGAGATCAGAATATCCATCTTTACTGGGAAAAACAGAACCCCAAAAGATAAAGAATTCATATGGTTTATGTTATGATGTGTAGTTGATGAAGAAGTCTATTTTGTTAGACAATTAGCACACAAGTAATATCATGGATAAGCTCTATTCTTGGCCTATGGACTGGACTTAGAACAGAATTGGAGAGAGGGATCATTCAGGATTGAGTAGGAAAATTATGAAAGAGGTCTAGTAGTATAGTTATAGTAACAATTTACAATTACAAAGTACTTTAATGTTTGTAAATTGCTTCCGTCATAACAGTATAATGAAATGGGTAGTGCTAATTTCAGTAGGCCTACTTTATGGTTAAGAAAATTAAGGCTCACTTACAGAGTCTTGCCTCTAGATTTCATAAAATGTTAACTCAACTCTACTAAGCAGAGAAACATGAGTTAAGCTTTACCCCCAACTTCCTGTGATGAAAAGATATTTAAAGTTCAATAGAGAAGGAATACGAATTAATTCAATGATTGAACTTAGAAGGCATTTAAAAATCTTCCATAAAAATGTGCTTTTTATGGTGCCAGAATTGTTGAAGCATTGTGAAAGATATGGTAGCTTGGAAATCCACATGTGGATGAAAAATAACCAAGTTAATCTTTCTTCTTACAAATCACTTTTCTAGTATCTGAAAGAAGAACATTATTATGTGGGGCATGCATATTTAATGGGAACAGTGTTGATTAAATTAGTTTTTAGTTTTGGAATAAAAAGCATTGTCTTTGCTTTTTTAAATGAAAAATCAGGATGCTTAAAAACATTTTTATTTATAACCTTTTTACATCACCATAGTTTATTCCCATTATCACTACCATCATATTCCCATTCAATATAACAAACAGTATTTTTAAGTAAAAATTAAAATGAAGAGGAAATAATAAAACAGTACAAGCAAACAATGCTTTGAAAAAAATCCCAAACATATGCAATGGACAAAATCTGTGGACAAGCTGCCTCCATGAAAGTGTGAGTTTGGAGTGTCCTCTCATATTTCTTCTCTTAAGTTATGTCTTATCTTCAAATTTTTGCTACATTCATTTTTGATTTACGTATGTTTGCTCTTTTCACTTACATTATTGTAGTCATTATGTATATTGTTTTCTTGGCTCTGATTACTCCACTCTGTATCAGTGTCTGCACAAACATACCCACACAAATGTATATGTGCATGCACATAGATACATAATAATTCACATGTACACATATGTGTTCATGCACACACACTGGTACAGAATAGAAAAAGCAGAGCCAAGAAAACAGAAATGCAGACATGTGTATATATATGTACATATGTATACACATAATGCTTACCTACATATGTATGTATACGCACATGTGTATGTATGTGCACATGCATACCGATGCAGAATGGAGTAAACAGAACAAAGAACACATATATACATATATCTGTATCAATGTATCTATATATCTATATATCTATATTTATATGTATATATCTCTTTCTCACTCTATTTCTATATCATTATTCACTGCTCCACTATCTTTAAAGAATATACACTGTAGGGGCAGCTAGATGGCACAGTGGATAGAACACTGGCCCTGGAGTCAGGGGTACCTGAGTTCAGGTCCAACCTCAGACACTTAACACTTACTAGCTGTGTGACCCTGGGCAAGTCACTTGGCCCCAATTGCCTCACTAAAAAAAAAAAATTAAAAAAAAAAGAATATACACTGTATTCATTCATTATTTATTATACCATAGTAATATTCTTTTCTAGCCACGTTGGCTATTCTTCAATCAATGGGCTTTGTTTGAATTTCTTTGCTATCATAAAAAAGTATGAATGTAAATATTTTGGTAAATATATGAACTTTCTTATTGGCTTCTTTAAGGTATGAGTTCATTAACAGTGTCTCTGGATTAAATAGGGCATCCATGTTAGTCACTTTATTTGCATAAATCAAAATTGCTTTCCAAAATGTTTGAATCAATTCACAGCTTTACAACAATGTTTTAATGTGCCTCTCTCCCTACAACCTCTCCAACATTGACTTTCCATATTTTTCATCTTTCCTAATTTTCAGGATATGCTGTATAACTTAAGCCTTGTTCTAATTTGTGTTTCTCTTATTAGTAATTTGGAGCAATTTTTCTAACAATTATGAATAGTTTATAATTCTTCTTTTGAGAACTCATTGTTCATATCATTTGATGACTTATCTATTTTTGAGTGGTCAGGATGCTTTTTAAATAAGTTCTGGTATGGGAATAATGGATATTTGGAAAAGGAAGTTTATTCCAAATAGGAGAAAGAAGTAGAAGAAATACAGGGAGGTAGAAAAACATGAGGCAAGTAAAATCAGAGCCAAACAGCTGGAAGGCACCTCACAGATCATCATGTTTGGAGTCCTTCCTCCCATTTTATAGAAGAGAAGTTTAATAACTACTCAGTGACAGAGTTAGTAAGAATCAAAGGTAGGATTTGACTCAATGTACAAAACCAGGGCCTTTTCTTGCTAATTTGCTAGCATACCAGAACATAGAGTGAATTAACATAGTAAGAAATAAGTCCAGGAAATTAGTATGGGCCCTATTATAGAAAATTTGAATACCAGACAAAGCTGTTCTTTGTTCAATAGGCAAAAAATACAGTTATTGTCTAACAGTAGGGTGAAAGTATCATAACTATGATTTAGAAAGTTTCAGTTGATAATAGAAGATTTTATTGATTGTGTGAGGAAAACCATAGAAATAAGCTAGACAAAAGGTAGTGAAGTTTGGCCATATGGAAAATTCACTTGGAATTCAATTCAACAATGTGATAAAGTTTCATTAAGTATCTGAAATGCATAAAACCTTTTGAGGTACTCTAGACTAAAGACACTTAACTAAGACAAACAAAATAATACCTCCCTTTGAGAGCTTACATACTAGATAAGTCAGAGGAGAATATATCCAATATACATACACAACAATGTCATAAAGATAATGAAGGAGACAAAGGATATTACCTGGGGGGAATAAGAAAAAGGCTTGGTGGAGAAAGTGGCATTTGATATGTAACACCTCCCCACCCCCTTGGGAGATAGTGTGTTCCTTCTCATGGTGGGGGTCTTCAAGAAAACACTGGATGACTACTTACTTGGTATAATATAGAAGGAATGTTTTTACAGGAATTATTCAGGTTGGATAGCAACTGAATTCTTCCAACTGATTTTGTTTTCTTTTAATTATCTGAATCTATGAGTCAGGAAAGGTTTCATCAAAGAGGAAAGAAATTATGTACTTAAACAAATGAAGATGGTGGAATCTAGTCAAGAAATGGAAAATAGTTGCCCACAGATCATCAACCTCCTAATGACTAAATATATATTCCAGGACACTAAGTATGTGGAAAAAAATTCACTTGTAGTTAAAGAAGATTATAATAAAAATAGTTTATGTTCTTTACTTATAACTAAGTAAAGGAAAAAGTTTATCTAGGTCATTATATTTTTATTGATGTTGTTTTAATTCCCCCTACTGGCTTCTTTGAAGAGTACTTTTGGAGACTTCAGATAGAATAAATGTAATGTTTTCTTTTATATGTATTGATGGGTTGGAACACTGTTTCTGTGTTCATTTTTATTTGATTTGTATTAATTCAGTTGTTTTGAAAAAAAGGTATTTGATGATAAGAGCTATTGATTTAAAAAAAAAATCTCTTTCCCATAAATATCTTCATGCCATTGCCTAAGTGGGTATCATGGAATCCTATCCATTCAGCAAAATGAAATCTGTCCTGCTCAACATATTCCTGTAACCCCTCCTAACAACAGTATAGAATGACTGCTAACTCCCTCCTGCAGGGGGGATATTGAATTGGCATAAACCTGTTGAAGAACACATGCTGCAGGTCTATTTAGATCAGATATACTGTGTTTAAATTGGAATGTCACAGACAAGAAAGAAAGGAGACTTTCTCCTCACTGCCCCCAGGAAGGAGATTGTTTCTATGGCTTCTAACAGCAGAAGTAACAATCTAGTCCAAGATGTTTGATTCTTCCCTTCCCTCCAGCCATGTGAACTGCCCAACTACAGAGTACAAAAGAGCCCTTAGGCCCCTTCCACATTTTGCCTCCATGTGGGTAGACAGCAGGCTTGCTATTCACTCTGATGCTTTCTTTGCCATGTACATCTTCAGAGAAAAGTGCCAAAAGAGCCCCTCAGTGCACTCTAAAATAATTCTTTATAAGTCTATATAAATGCTGAGGGCCCCAAACTATCACAGTTGTGTAATGAGCCCACCCCTTCATAGAGGGGAGATAGCTCTTCCATTCAATTATCCACATAAATTCAGAAAGTATAAGTTAAATTTGATAACTATTTAATGCTTTCTATCTATCTAGAACTATGCATTATGTCACTAACTTTGTGCAAGTATCTTTCTCTATAATTTATTTATTTATTGGCCATATATCCCATCTCTCTCAAAGATTTGTTCATAGGAAATAATATATAGTTACAGTGCTCTGAAGACATAAATCTCTTAACAAATTCAACCATTGTAAGAAAAGATAATTTCTCTTATGGAATCAGAAATCTCCATTGAGACTGTGTGGAAATCCTACTTTGTAGCCTTTCAACATTTTAAAATGTTATGTTAAAGAAATATATTTGAAATACCTATTTTCAGGAACAGTCTGATGAATGATCATCAGGAATTTCTAGCACAAAAGGGATCCGTAAATGTTCTAGCTCTAGAATTTAGACCTGGTTAAATCTGATTATCTCAGTCAGTGAGTCAACAAGCATATATTAAGCCCTTGCCAAGAAGCCATTGTCCTAAGATTTGAGGCCAGAAATACAAGTGGGAAGGCAGTTCTTTTACTCAATGAGTTTATATTTTAATATGGGAATACCCCAGTTAAAAAAAGAAACTGAAAATCTGTGGAGAAATAAAAGGGTCTTGTATTAGGGTGCTATCTAAATTTCAGAGTGCAGTTTAAAAAGGATGAAATAGGGAATACTCCTTAAGTGGACTTTTTTGTTGTTATTGTTTTCAGTTTTGGTTTTTGGGGTTTTGGTGAGGCAATTGGGGTTAAGTGACTTGTCCAGGGTCACACAGCTAGTAAGTGTGTGTTAAGTGTCTGAGGCCGGATTTGAACTCAGGTATTCCTGACTCCAGGGCCAGTGCTCTATCCACTGTGCCACCTAGCTGCCCCAAGATTATTATTTTTTGAGATTTTGTTTAATTTTTTTATTTTAATTTTTATTTACTGAATTTTTTTGTGGGCAATGAAGATTATGTGACTTGCCCAGGGTCACACAGCTAGTAAGTGTCAAGTGTCTGGGGCTGGATTTGAACTCAGGTCCTCCTGAATCCAGGGCTGGTGTTTTATCCACTGTGCCACCTAGTTGCCCCCCTCCCCCCCACCTTAAGTGGACTTTCAAATGGAATAAGTTTCTAATCAGAGGGGAAGGCTGTCATATCTGAGGATTTGGGGAGTACAAATCACTTCTTAGACTCCTACTAGGCATTATAAGTACCTCTTTTTCTCTTTTCCATGTTCAGTCACCAAGGTGCAGGGATTACCTGTGCTGAAGTAAGCTTAACTGAAAATCAATCTGATAAACTTTCGGTGTGAGTATTCACACCACAGAAATTGGA
Source organism: Dromiciops gliroides (assembly GCF_019393635.1). Lineage (NCBI taxonomy): Eukaryota > Metazoa > Chordata > Mammalia > Microbiotheria > Microbiotheriidae > Dromiciops > Dromiciops gliroides. The sequence continues at coordinate 213,588,075 of NC_057861.1, forward strand.
AAATTACACAGATCAGGGTGTGAATGATTGGTTTGTTGATTGTTTGGACTTAAGAAAATTGTGGAGAAAATGCTAATAATGCAAATTAAACTTTAAAACACATTACATCTGGGGCAGCTAGGTGGCACAGTGGATAGAGCACTGGCCCTGGATTCAGGAGGACCTGAGTTCAAATCTGATCTCAGACACTTAACACTTACTAGCTGTGTTACCCTGGGCAAGCCACTTAGCCCCCAATTGCTTCACCAAAAACAAAAACCCACATCATGTGTTTCAGAGACCCAATTGTAAACCAGTAGCACATTCTTGGGACTTTTGGCAATTCAATCCTATAACTTCAAAACCAAAATTTATGATACTGGAAGGGCAGAGCCAAGATGGTAGAGGAAAGACATTAAATGCACTGAGATTCTGACACAATTACCCCCAAAGCAGCAATAAAACAACCCCTAGAGTGGCAAAACCCACAAAATGACAGGCTGAGATTATTTTCCATCCAAAACAGATTAAGGGGGCCATGCTGGACTGCTAGAAGAGTCCAACCCCACGATCACATCAACACAAACCCTAGGCAGGCTGCACCAGAGAAACTTACCCCTGACCCACCGAATCAGCTGCAGCATCAGTATCTTATAGAGAGAGCTAAGTTTACTGTCAGGTGAGAGGACTGAATGGCTGGCTGGGGGCGGGGGGAGATACAGGGGCACCTAAGGAAGAATTTGGCTATCCCACCCCAGCAGGGAACCATGAAGAAATCTTGACCAGCAGGAGGCCCAGGTCAGGGAGGGGCTCAGTCTCACTGGAGATAAGAACCACCACAGCACACCAAGTTCTGCTAGCTGGTTAATTAGCAAGTTGACTTGAGGATATATTTGGACAAGTTAACAGGCCAGGCAAGAAAAAACCTGCCCTTCCTCAAATTGAAACACTTGGGACCCTCTGAAGCTTTAGACAGTGTAGTGTCAGGTCCCACTGAAAGAGTGAGTTAAAAGTCAAGTAAAAGATGGCAAGATGAGCAAGCAAAGAAAGTTGAGAACTATAGAAAGTTTCTTTAGCAACAAGGAAGATCAAGGTGTACCCTCAGAAGAGGATAAAAAATTCAGGGCCCCTACATCCAAAGCTTCCAAGAAAAATATGAAGTGTTCTCAGGCCAAGGAAGTATTCAAAAGGGACTTTGAAGAGAAAATAGGAAAAATAGAAAGAAGATATAGAGAGGTGAAGAAAGAATGGAAAGAGAAATGAGAATGATACAGGAAAGTCATGAGAAAAAAAGTCAACAGCTTCAAAAGACAAATGGAAAAGGAGATACAAAAACTCTCAGAAGAAAATAATTACCTAAGAATTAGGATTGAACAGATGGAAGCTAGTGACTTTATAAGAAACCAAGACAGTAAAGCAAATCCAAATTAATTAAAAAAAAAAAAACAGAGAGCAATATAAAATAGCTCCTTGGAGAAACAGCTGGCCTGGAAAATAGATCCAGGAGAGATCATCTGAAAATCATTGGATTACCTGAAAACCATGACCAAAATAAGAGTTCAGACAGCTTCTTCTAAGAAATTGTCAGGGAAAATAGAAATTGAAAGAACCCACTGATCATGTCCAGAAAGAGATCCCAAAAGGAAAATGTCGAGGAATATAATAGCCAAATTCCAGAGCTCCCAGGTAAAGGAGAAAATATTGCAAGCAGCTAGAAAAAAGGAATTCAAATGCTATGGAGCTACAATAAGCATAAAACAAGATCTAGTAGCATATACATTAAAGGACAAGAGAGCATGGAATATGATATTCCAGAGGGCAAAGGAACTGGGACTATAGCCAAAAATCACCTATCCAGCAAAACAGTATAATCTTGCAGGGGAAAAAGTGGTACTTCAATGAAAAAGATTATTTTCAGACATTTGTGATGAAAATACCTGAACTAAATAGAAAATTTGACTTTCAAATACAAGACCCTAGAGAAGCATAAAAACATAAACAGGAAAAAGAAATCATGAGGGATATTAAAAGATTAAACTGTTTATATTCCTACATGGGAAGATAATACTTCTAACTCATAAGAACTTTCTCAGTATTAGGTTAGCTTAAAGCAATAGACTTAGAGGACACAGTTCTGAACTGAATATGAAGGGATGATATCTGGGGTGTTTTATTTCTGGGTCCAGATTTAGACTCTGAGCCTCCTGGGTGCAGGGCTGGTGCTTTGTCCACTGTGTGACCTAGCTGATATGATGACATATTTAAAATAGGGTTGAGGGATAGGAAGAATGCCCTGGGGGAGGGGGAAGGGTAGAGGTGGACTGGGAAGAGGTAGCTCACATGAAGGAAACAAGAAAAAAGCTTATGGAGGGGAGGGGAAGAGGGGGAAGGAATTGGGGAGTGAGTGAACCTTAATATCATCAGAATTGGCTCAAAGAGTGAATAACAAACATACTTAAGTAGGTATAGTAATATATTTTGCCCTGTGGGAAAGTGGGAGGGGAAGGAGATAAGGGAGATGGAGAGGGGAAGGAAGGGAAGATTGGGGGAGGGAGCAGCAAAAAACAAAACACTTTCAAGGAAGGTGAAGATGTACTGCATAACTACACATATTGAATTGCTTGATTTCATAGGGAGGGTTGAGGAGGGAGGAAAGAAGAAAAATTTTGAACACAGAATTAGCTAAAAGACTTTAATCTCATCAGAGAGGGTTTAAGAAGGGAATAACATACTCACCCAATTGGGAGGAGTAATCTATCTAACCCTACAGGAAACTAGAAGGGGAAGAGGATGAGGAGGGAAGGGTTAAAGAAAGGAGGGCCGAGAAAGAGAGGGGCAGTCAGAAGCAAAATACTTTTGAGGAGGAATAGGGTAAAAGAAGATAGAAAATAGAGTAAATATCATGGAAAGGGAATAGGATGGAGGGAAATAGTTATGATGATTGATTATAGTAGCAAAACGTATGGTAACTACTCTGCTGGGCTATTGTGAAGAAAATTCCTTGTCAAGGTTAAGGTACTATATAAAAGTTATGATGAACAGAATGCTATCAGAAAAACCTAGAAAAAGTCTCCATGAATTGAAGCAGAGTGAAATGTACTGTATACAAAATATCAGCAATAGTGTAAGATGATCTGCTGGGAAAGATGTGGTTATTTGTAGCAATGCAATGATCCAATATAACTCTGAAGGACTTATGAAAATTACAATCCATTTACAGAGAAAAAACCTGATAGTATCTGAAAACAGATTGAAGCATATTTTTTTGACAGTTCCTTAATCTGAAGTTTTGTTTTTATCTTCTTTCTCTCACAACATAGCTAATTGAGAGATGTTTTCCATGACTACACATGTATAACATATTTAATTGCTTGAGTTCTTGGGGGTGGGTGTGGGAAGGAAGGGAGGAAGATAAGTTGGAACACAAACTTTTAAAAAATTGATGTCAACATTTTTTCTCACATCTAATTTGGAAAATAAAATTCTAAAAAAAAATTAAGATACGGATTTCTTCTCCCGACCCCCCCTTTACCCTGTCCTGATGAAAATAATAATTTTAGTTTTTGAGAAAACTTCAGGAATTAAGATGGATATGTGAATATGCAGTGATATTTTTTCTTTCCTTTTTCTATCACATTTTTAAGTTCCATTGTCATTAGAATTAATTTATACTGAAGAATCAAAATTGAATTACATTTCTTGACTTTTTCCCTCAAACAACTGGTTATATAATCTCCTGTCAGTACATAAGAAATAACTTTCACTTTCAAATTGTCCCTCTCTACAGATCTTTGAATGTAACACATAATTTTGTTTTAACCTTTAAAATTGGTTCAAACTAAAGAATTTCAGTTGGACATATGCATTGAAAAAGTAGCTTATAGACATTGAAAATAAGTTAAAATAAAATGGGTATTTTTGTTAAAGTTCTTAGAAACTGTCAAGATAATGGAATGTGATCGATGAGATTTGGCAGATACTCAGGAGCCCACCTGAGTGGATTACTGGTTGATTTGACTGGATTACTAGTTGACTAGATTCTAAACACATCTGGCTGGCAATTGAGAGTACTTAAGAAAGCATGGTTCTCAGAATCTAAAAAAACATTGAACTTCTGTCCCAGTCAACCAATCAGCTTGAAGAATCTCCCATTTCTGGGAGAGGACAGGAAGGAGGAAGGAGAGCCTGCGCAGAGAGCTCTGTCTCTTTTGGTTCCTAACTTCACAGAGAATTGAGGAAAGATAGGATTGCCAGGCTGTAGGAATTCTGTTCTCAATCTTTCTCTTTCTATCTTTCAATAAACCCTTAAAAACCTAAACTCGTTTTATCAGTGACTTTAGCCAGTTTCCCCCAAAACTGGGGAAACAGATTAGAACCCACATTTAGAATTTTAAATTACACAAAACCATCTATCTCCTTCAGTAGGTGTTCTGAATAGGATTTTCACTAGCCCCTTATGTTACAATTATCCACCACCATATAATTTACACATTGACTGGTGATTTTGCCTTGTGAAAGCATTCATTCAGCTCCAAGTACTTAGCACATTAATATTACATTGAGTAAGTCTCACTCCATATTGTGTCAGCCTAATAAAACTCTCAAGAGAATCATCAGAGTGTAAATTTGTTTATAAGCTTGATTCTCCCTTTCCTCCCTTTTCTATATGGGATGCATTTGTTGCCATAAAATAGCAAACATTTCTGTCATCTCACTAATGGTATGCTAATAGCCTGAGCTAAATGAATGTATTTTCTAAAAATAATTTGGAATATAATCCCAGAAAATAACTTGCCATTATTAGCATCAGTCATCATGATCATCAGCTAAATAATCAAAAAGGTCTGTGAAGTATATAATTATTATAATACTATTATATAACATAAAATAACATATTCCAAAATTATTATTAATAATAGCTTGCATGCATTTGTATAGAAATTTGTGTTTGTAAAGTGCTCTACATATATTAATTTATTTTATCTTTACAACAGTGCTGTGAGTTATGTGCTATTATCGTCCTCATTTTACCATTGAGGAAAGTGACGTAGTCAGAAATGAAGTGAATGATCCAGAGTTACCCAGATAGTAAACTGTTAAAGTAGTATTTGACTTCATCTTTCTTAGTTCAAAAACAGAGGTATAACTACTGTATTTCCTAGTTGCCTCTATTGCATATTGGAATTGGTACACTTCATACACATAGCAATTCAGGATTTATTCAAGGTGCTTTCTTAGGTTAAGAAGAAAATGTATACAGAGAAAGACACTGTTCTTTTGAGGCAGAAAGGTAGCACAGTAATTAGAGCACTGGTCTTGAAGTCAGAAAGACCTGAACTTGAATCCTGCCTCTGACAGTTTTTTTTTTTTAATTTTCTACTACTGTCTTTTCTTTTTCTTTTGTTTTTAGTGAGTCAATTGGGGTTAAGTGACTTGCCCAGGGTCACACAGCTAGTAAGTGTTAAGTGTCTGAGGCTGGATTTGAACTCAGGTACTCCTGACTCCAGGGCCGGTGCTCTATCCACTGCACCACTTAGCTACGCCCTACTACTGTCTTTTCTAAATTAAATGCTATTAATAATTTTTAATGTGTTTTCTAATTTAAATTGCTACTGTTGTATTTTATAAATTAAATTGATATTGTATCAGTTTTGGCAGTAAGCATTTCTTTTTAATTTGTGTGTGTTTGTGTGTGTGTGTGTATACACATATATACATACACACATATACACATACAGAGGTATATATACATACACACACAAATATATATATATATACACATATATTCCTGTATCCACCAGTATATATAGCAATATAATTTATATATGTATGTGTGTGTGTGTGTGTGTGTGTGTGTGTGTGTGTGTGTGTGTGCGTATGTTAGTAGGAGCAGATGAAAAGCCCCAGAAGATCCATGCCATCTCTCAAAGAAACATGTGGTCTCAAGAAGAGTTCAAAAGACCTACAAAACCTTGTTGGTTTTGTGATCCTGAGGAAAGCACTTAATTTCTCTCAGCCTTATTTTCCTCACCTCTAAAATGGAAGTAATAATAACCTTCATAGGTGCCTTCATAGAAATGAATTTTAAATAGATATGAGTAAGCTCTAGGTGGCACAATGGAGAAAGAAGTAGACTTGGAATCAGGAAGACCTGAGTTCAAATCTGTTCTCAAACAGATTTGTTTATGTAACCTTTGGCAATTGCTTAATCTCTGTGTGCCTCAGTTTCTTCAAATATACAATGGGGATAATTATAGTACCTTCCTTACAGAGTTATTTTTGGTTTCAAATGCTAATATTTCTAAAATACTTAGTGCAAATGCCTGGAAAATAATCAGAGCATAGTAAATGCTTTATAAATTTCTCTTAGGAGGTTGCTAGATGGCTCAATGGATAGAATGCTGGGCCTGGAGTCAGGAAAACCTGAGTTCAAATCCAGCTTCAGACAAATACTAGCTATGTAACCCTGGGCAAGGCACAACCTCTGTTTGCCTTATTCTACTGGAGAAAGAAATAGCAAATCACTCCAACATGTTTGCCAAGAGAATTCCATAGATGTTGTTGGTATACTATAGTCCATGGGGTCACAAAGAGTTGGACACAACTGAATGACTGAAAACCATAGCAATACCTGTTTCCTTCTTTCCTAACATTCAGATTTGTTGGGAAGATTAAAGATGTAATGTATGTAAAAATGCTTCACAGATTTCAAGTAGTATTTCGGTATTAGGGAGGAGTACATGGGGGTCAAATTTAATATATGGAGAGTTAATTGAGTGACTCGCCGAAATATTTGGGTCCTGGAAATAAAGAGGGACCTCTAGGTTCAAAACTCTCTCCCTTCTGAACTGCCTTTTTAGATATTTCTCCCAGACCAATAAGAAAGGAGCCTAACAGCCTCTTTTACACAAATGAATTAGGTTTTAATAATGGGAATAAAGTAAACAGCAAAGGTGAAATTAATAAAATCAAAGACAAGGGAATAGGGGAAAAGAAATACAGATAATCCTCCTAATTCTATCCTAAGTTTATTCAAAAGAGCAGAGTTCGTATTTTAACTCACCACCTGGAGCTTGTAGCTTCAATGGAAAAAACAGCTTACAGCTAGGCCTGAAGGACTCATCATCTGTTGCTCCTACAGCTGCTGCTGCTCAAGCCACCGGGAGGAAAAAAGACTCCAGAAGAGAGTGAGGACCCCTCAGCAAGCATTTAATCTTCCTCCCCCAAAAGGGGAGGTCCATCAAAACTGCCTATGGAGAGTGGTTTCTCCTTCTGACATCAGCAGCATATATCACTTCAGGGAAGGCCAGGTGTGGCCTCTTCCACTGAGTCAGCCAAATTCCAATAATCTTACCACAAGTAGGAATAGTAATAGTCTTCATTGTAGTTTTTCCTGTCTCTGAGATGTCAGGCTTTTATTGAAGTAGCAAGATCGTCCAGATAAGAGCTTGTTCCCATGACTGATAAGATAAGATTTGGATTTCTGGCAAATCTCTTGTTCTCTCCCTGGACAGCCCTTTTCCACCTATTGTGGAACCAGTAGTATCAGATTCCAGATTTCTCAGAAATTTAAAAGAAAATAGCATGGCAATGCAAAAATAAATATACAAAACCTGCAGAGATCACCCAAGAGACAAGTAATTAACCTATTCTGGTTCAAGAATAAGCTCACAATCTTCAAACCTACAGGTTTGAAAGGAGGGTTGTTGATTGAGGTTGTGCAACAGATATTAAGAAAATTTGTTATAAATTCAGTCTGCTCATTTAATTATCTATCATTAGTATTATCATATAATGCCATGTAATTAATAGAAAATTTCTTTGGTATTTTGAGGAGGGAAAGGAAGAGAAGAGAAGGAAACAAGCATTTATTGTCTACTATGTACCAGGAGCTGAATGCGGGGTCTATGGGGTGTTTAAGGAGGACTAGCACCTCTGTGTGAGGGTTGCTGAGCCCTTTTCAGGACTGCTCATCCACTTTAGGTGTATACCTGGCACTAAACTCTCACTTGTGTTTCCAAGAAGTTGTAGTATAGGCTACAGTCTAGTAAAACATTCTGGTAAGATGGGCTAAACCAGGATGAGTGTAACCAACAGGTCTCTCTACCTGTCAGTGAGATAGGCGATGTATTTACCTTGTCATGTGAACACTGAGGGTGTCTAACCCAATCATGCAAAGACTTCCTTAGCAGAATGGGCAGATAAGGAGGAAAATATTCCAATGGTTATGAATGCGGCTGAGACAGGCACTGCGAGGTACTTAAAGCTTAGTCAGACATCAGAGACTCTAAGGTCATATACTACATCCTGGGTCTTGGCCAGTCATCTTGACTTTTGTCTTCTTATTGGACTTTGATGACTCTGGAAGAAAGAGTGAGGCTGATGCCTTTGTGCAACTGTGCCTCACTTAAATCCAGTTCCCTAATGAGTAAAGACAGCGCCCTGTGATATCATTGGTCCTCTTCAAAAAATGAAGGACAAAGTAAACAAATCTTTTTACAAATATTATTACATTTGATTCTCACAACAACCCTGTGAGATAAGTGCTATTAGATCCTCATTTTATAGTACTGAGGAAGAAATTTAGTGGAATTGGGGACATGTGAGTATTAATTTGGATAGATTGAACCTGATCAAATATTTTTTTGTGGGCAATGAGGGTTAAGTGACTTGCCCAGGGTCACACAGGTAGTAAATGTTAAGTGTCTGAGGTCAAATTTGAACTCAGGTCCTCTTGCACCCACGGCCAGTGTTTTATCCACTGCATCACCTAGCTGCCCCCTGTCATCAGATTTTTAATATTGAGAGTAGTGGGGATGACATCTTCATTTTATACCAACTGCTCTGCTTGGTTTGGAATTCACCATCAATATCAGACCACGACTTCCCACCCTACATACCATAGGCTTATCACCAGGAAAATAATGTAGATTGCTTCAGCTTTGATATACATACATCATCTTTGCTCTTAGTTGGTTCTGTCCCTATGACTGATGAGTGGAGCAAAAATACAACCTATAGCCTTCCTTTATAGAGGCCTCAAAGTTGCAAACATTTCTTCTTTTACCTCCAGTTCTGCTTGGTTTTGACTCCATCATCATCATGCCTACCATCCTCCTCCCTACCCTCTGTGCCAGATTCTCTTTAGTGTGTTTACCCCTTTCAGTTCCATTTTGTATATTGTCTTCCACCATTAGAGTGTAAGCTTCTTGAGAGCAGATATTGTTTTTTTTTTTTAACTTACTTATACCCTGTGAGCTTAGCATGGTGCCTGGAACATATGTAATATGTAATAAATGTCCTTCATATTATATCAAATTAGCATGAGGAGCCTACATAGAAAGTAATTTTAACCAAATTTGAAACTTTGACGTACTTTGCTTCATTATTTCAAGAATCTGTGATTTCGCTCTTGACTTGATTGCTTCCTCCATTCATCCAGATTACCTTTCCCTTTACATTTCAGTAAGTAGTATTCAAAAGTTACTTTGAAAAAAATCACTTAGATGACAATTCACCCTGATTATGAGCCTCTGTCACCTCTAGATTGAATCTGAGAAAAGAAACAGATGGTCTATTATTGGACATATATACCAAATCTGCCTGGCTTAGCATGAATTGTTAAAGAATACATGGAATTATATTTCATGGGGTGACATTGGAAGGCAGTGGTATACAGAAGGGTCTTATTTTACTTTTGATTTTGCATTCCTAGTGCTTGGTACAAAATACACACTTAATAAATTCATGTCAATTGATTGATATTCCTACTATAATTTTAAGTCCAGTTCTTTCCCATATTCATAATAGAAGGGAGGAGTCTGGGGGTAGTTGGACTAGTATTCTGAAGTTTGTGTCCTGAAATAATTACAAAAGTATTACACCACCAGGGAAAAAGGATACTCAACCCATGCTGTATTTACCATGGAGTAAGGACTTGTTTACCCAATTTGAATTGTAGTTCTGAAGAATGTTAAATCCTTTAAGAATTTAATGTCATTTCTAATCCATGATGTGTGGCAGAGAATTATTACATAGAATTAATTTTATAATGAATATTAATCTTATTTTATAGTACATTTTAATAATTAGATTTAATAATTAGGGAGTTAGTTCAATTTCTTAGTTTAATTGCTTAAAAACAACACCTATTTGATCATATTGGTGCAGAAGGGCACCTTTCCCACCCTCAAAAACTGTTGCAAGAGAAGACGAGAAGAAAGAAGTGATCTTGTCAATAAATAAGTAATCTGAAGATGGAAAATAAAAGTACTTTGGTATAATGAAAAGGAAGAAAGAGGAAAACCTTGTCCTGGATATCTAGAGGTCTAGATTCTGTTCCCAGTTCTGCCTGGTACTGGTTTTATGTTCAGAGAGAAGCCATTTAATTTCTATAGCATCAGTTTTCTTAATTCCTAAACGAAGGAATGAGCACATGCTAGACAGCAATTAGTAAGTTCTTCATATGTGCTAAATATTGTGCTAAACGTTGGGGATCAAAATAGAAAACAATCAATATAGTCCTTGCATTCAAGGAACTTAACTTCTAATAGAAAAAGACTTCTAATTTAGAAGAGTGATGCCTAGGCTATATTTTGTTTTGGACGAGGGACTCATGTAAATAGTGAGTTACTCCAAAGGTCAATAAATCAGTTGATCAGTGAGCTATACGATCATAACTTTTGATTTGTTTGATGGCTCCAAGGAGGATTTAGAAAGCAGAGGAAGTGGGGGGTTAGGTAAGACATATGACAAGATAGACCAGGTGAGCAGTTGTCTGATTAGAAAATAAAGCATGAACTGAGTGCCAGCTAAACTTAAAGAACTAAGTAAGTTTGCATTGATTCAGCCCCATGGTGGGGGTTTCCTAATTGAGTGGCTTAATTTTACTAGTATATTATATGGATTCTGGAGGTCTAGTGTGGAGGGAACTGGTACAGATGGAAGGACCTAGGGCTGTGGAGTCAGGGCAATAGTAATATGGCTCAAGTAGATGTCTAAACATCTGTATATTCTATAAATTAAAGCATAGTCAGGAGGCCACAGTATGGAATTCTATAATTTAATATACTTTTCCAAGTCTTATTTACAGGAAGAAGTTTATTTGTGGGGAAAATAATATTTATCTATTGGCTTGAATGAATTCTACATCATGATCATTTGAACAAATAATCACCACTCAACTCTATATGTTTGAATTATAAGTTATTATGAAATATCTTTAATTCCAATTGTCTTTGTTTTGATATTTTTATATGGGAAAGAGTATTGGGTATGTGATAAAGAAATTTGGATTTGAATCTTATTTATGATACTTGCTATCTGTGGGATTATGAGAAAGTTATTTAAATTCCTAGCGCTTCAATCCCCTTATTGCAAGATGGTGAAAGTAATACATCATAAATATTTCACAGGGTTGTTGCAAGGAAAGGATTTTGTAATGCTTAAATATTTTGTAAAGAATGAATATAATACAATTGTTAGTTTGATACATTTTCCTTATTATCTCCAATTTGTAGAATTTAAAATTATTTTAGTCCATTCATTTAAAAGGAATATAGAATTATTTTAATGGATTAATACATATTTTTATTTATGTTGGAAGATATGTACAGTATTATCAATGATGTAACATGGTTTTAAATTATGCAGAGTAAGTCAAGCAAAGAAATGGTTTTCACATATTTAGCAATTTAACCAAGGCAAGTATATTTTTGTACATAAAAATCTCTAATCAAACACTCTAAAACGTTTTCAGGAAGAAAAAATTGTGCTAAAAGTAATTAAAAAACAAAAGCAAACTTTTAACTCAGCTCCTAAATTTTTAGAGCAACCAGATTAATGAGTCTTAAAGTAATAGAATTTGTGGCAATTAGATTCCAGACCAATCAATAAGCCATTTTATAGAAGCCATACCTTAACCTATTATCTTTGTTTTAACATCAAGGACATCAGATTTTTTAGAATCTTGTGATTCACAAATAATTAGGGCATAATGCTTTAAAGTCTTACCCTGCTTATACTTTCTTATATGTGTTTATGTTTTCATTTTTCATGGATTGGGGCAAACATTAAAAAAGTAGGCCTCTATCTCTCTAATTTTATCTGTGGACCAGCAATAGAGACAAAATTTACTCCCAAAATCCTTGAACTATGTTTCTGGTTTGTTTATTTGTCATAAATATGGTTAGTGACTGGAATTGGATCATGACTTAATTAAAATGTACAAGACTTCTTTTAGAATATCACTCAGGAATCATGAGTGATAAGTTTACAGATAAAGATGAAGGAATAACTACAATAAACATGATTTTCTATTGATTATTATTCTTTAATTTCCTTCCAATGAAAATTACAACTAATTATAACAAGGAATGAAAGAGTATAAGAGCAATGGTTAATGTATTTTACTTTTTCACTCTGGACCATATGGACTAGTAGGTATTATTTTACATACACACACACACACACACACACACAATCATAACAAATATTGAGCTCTATAACACATTATTTGGATAGTATTATTTTTTTTCTTCCTAATACATCATGTTGTGGTGAAGAAAGTACTGCTTTAGTCAGAAGACATGATTATAAGGCCCATTTGTAACACTTAAGTTCATGACCTTTGTCAATTCTTGGGTGACAAGATTGGATACACAGATGGTTGTGGCAATTAGCCACAAAATCTTCTAAGAGAACGATACAACAAGAACATCAAAAGCAATAACAATGGTAGCAAAAACAACAGAAAATGCCTTACTTTTCCAAATATGATCAGTCAAGACAATTATATTTAAAATATAATATTTATGTATATACATACATACACACACTATATATATACACATACACATACATATATACATATACATATATATGTAGGTGGGGATTAGAAAGTTTTCAGTAAATTGTCTTTATCTGTTAGCTATCTATCATCTACCTGTCTATCTAAATATAGGACCTACTTTGTTCCCTTCATTTTGCAAATGAAGAACCAAATAACTATAGAATATAAAGATTAAAAGGAGATGGAACCAAGATGTCAGAATCTAGGATAACAACAAAGAATAATAACAGTATAACCCTCTCCATACAGCCCAACTACAGAGGACTTGGTTTTAATTTTTCATTCCCTAAATAATAATGCTATCATCCCACTAAAATAAGCAAATGTGCGTCTATTTTGAAGAGTTTTGCTTATGATTATTTCCTCTACAACCATTCCTACACTTTTAGTCTCCCATCTTCTCTTTCCCTTTCCACATCTATTTCTGTTTATTTAGTTTCTCCACTAGACTGTGAGTATGTTCACCTTCCTTTGACCAGTTCAGATAGGAATGGGGTTTAATAAAATATCCATTATCCCAACCTTTCTCTCTCTCTCTCTCTCTCTCTCTCCATATATATATATATATGTATATATATATATATACATATATATATTTCTGAATAAACTCAATTATGAGAAATTATGTTCTTCCTCTTCTTTTGTTCCTGCCAACATGACATTTAATTAAACAATCAATATAACATAATTGAGGTCTTTAATCTAGCCAGAGTATTGCAGCTCATCATACTACACAGCAAGTACTGGAGTACCCCAGAAGGGGCCTGGGAACAGGATTTATATAGTGTAGGGAGAGTGAATAGATTGCCTTTGGTAGGGTTAAGTATCTCATAGTTTTACCACATAACTTCTTTTCCATAACAAGACAAAAATCTAAGAAGAAAACTTGGGAATCTTTGGGAGGGGAGAAGTTAGGGGTTGCACAAAATAATCAGAGGCCAGAGTGATAATGTCTTCTCAGCCCCAGGCAATTTTATGGCCTGGAAAGCTAAACCAGCTCAGAATCAGTCAGTTCTTAGGCAATTGTATTTATCATTCCCTAATATGTTCATTTTTTTTACTCTCTTAAAAAAACATAACAATGGGGGTCAGCTAGGTGCTGCAGTGGATAAAGCACTGGCCCTGGATTCAGGAGGACCTGAGTTTAAATCTGTCCTCAGATACTTGACACTTACTACCTGTGTGACCCTGGGCAAGTCACTTAACCCTCATTGCCCCACAAAACCCCCCAAACAAATAAACAAACAAAAAAACCATAATAATGATTTTTGGTTTGTTTGTTTTCTCTGTAACACTTGAGATGGCAATTCAGGATGGAGACTAGTTTAAGCCTTTAATATTAGATTTTAAGTTTTTTTACTTATATAGCCATTTAAGATTTGCTCAGATGGCATGGTATATTTCCTGGGACAGCCCAAAACACATGGTCATTTTGTCATTTTATTCCTTCCCCAGTTGCTTACCAAAAATATTTGAGCTTCAGGCCTCATCTACTAGAGCACAGTTTCAAAATAAGATTTTTCACTTAGTTTCAGGTTTCATTTCCTATTTCCATTTTTTAAAGTATTGAAGAGCTTGTTGTTATTTATATTTTTTTCTCAGGAATCTTTCTTTCATATAATGTTTCTCTTCATCATTAGTAAGTATCACTCTTTTGGTTTAGCTATGACAAATACAAGTTGACTAAGAATTAACTGATGCTGACTTAGTCTCAGTTCTGTTGAATATTAAAATATAGTTTTTGTATGTCTGTATCCTACAAACAGATCAGAGAAATAATCTTTAATATCTCCTACAAAATTAATAAACTCATCAGAGAAATTATAATATCTCCTACCAAAACCAGATCAGAGAATTTAATCTCCTACTAACCAGATCAGAGAACATAATACCTGTCCTCCTATGAAAAAGATCAGACAGGCAGAAAAAAAAAACATAATATCAATTTAATATTTTGTCCCAAGAAGAAATATATAACACATGATCATGTGGAGACTCCCCTCCTAAGAATAGAAGTCTTGGGACTCCCCATTTCTGAGGGTATATATGGTTTTAGCCCACTGACTACAGGGCATTGTCAGTTTTAATAGTATGATACAGAAATCAACCCAGAAGTAAAAGGCAGTTTATCAATTTCAGTTATAACAAATATGGAGGAAATACAGAAGCATCATGATGAGATTATAGGATTAAAAAAAATGGTGTGGCCAGGATGAGGATGCCCAGAAGTTACCATAAAATAGGGACTTATGATCCTGAGGGAAAAGTAGTCATTAGGCAAGATCTTTTATCTGCTAGCTATCTGGGTTCAGTTTGGAGTTCAGTTGAAGAACATTTTGCTTCTATTAATCCAGGGTTTCATAAAAATATTTTTGGATAATAAGGTACCTCCATCAAATCCAGGTGACCCATATATTCATATTAACAGTTCCTAGGCCAATGAATTGCCTAGGGCTGACCAGACATTGTCACTTCCAAACTCTGATTATTTTGTAAGTCTCTCAAACTCTCCCCTTGAGAGATACCCAAGCTTTCCTTACTGACTTTTTCTTGTTGTGCAGATCAACTTACCCTATGAAACTTTGCAATGCCTAATTTCTCCCATCTGCAGGCTAGTACTTCTCTCTGCCTTAGTATTCTATATAAATACTGTTCCAAGCCCCCTCCTTGTGTATCCAAACTTGCTGTGTGGCACCCTGAGCTGCAGCTCACTTGCCCAGATTAAAGAACTCATTTTTGCTATGTTGGCTATTTTCATTTAAATTTGACAGCTCGGAACTTTACACATCTCTATTTTTGCTGGAAACTGTCTAATTCTTCCATTTAAGCAGCCCTAGTCCCTAAAGGCTAAAGCCAATCTCCTTATGGAATAAGTCCTCTCATTCAGATCTCCCTTTTCTTGATAAGCATCAATTTGTGTTTTCTAAAATGTGGTACTAAAACTGAAACAATAATTGAAAATTGGCATAGTAGAGAAAAGTGCACATAGCTATTATATCACTAATTTCTCAGTTTGTATCTCACTTCATGAAACCTAAAGATATCTTGATTGTATTTGGCTGCTGTTGGAGGGACTTGTGACCTGGATCCCAAGGCTAGCTCACCTAAAGAATTGGAGACTTATCATGAATCTTTTAAAATAAAAAAGAGATTAGGTGAGAGGAATAATGTCCAGAGAAAAGATCACCATGGTGACTGCCCCACTGGAGTAAGAGAAGACCTGGTCTTTTGTATCTTTAAAAAACAAAGAAAGGGGAAGCAAAGAAAAGATAACTGTGAGGGGATCTTTGAATAATGGGGTATCAGTAGGATATGCAGCATCCATTCATATACTGCATATCATCTTGTAGACCTTGATATTGCTTATTAGCATACCAGAGTCATGCTTAGCCACACATTATTCCTGAGGTGCTTTTCCCTTGAGGAAGTTTTAAGGATTCCTTGGTGGTTGGGTTCTTTTGGTTTCTGGGGTCTTACTGCATTGCCACAACAGCTTCCATATCACAATCTTGAATAATATTTAAATATTTAACTTCAAGTACACTAGATTATGAAGATCTGCTCAAAAATATCATAATTTAGCCATGTCTACCCCAACTTGCATGTGAAATTTATTATTTGAGACTAAGTATAGAAAGGCATCAAATACATATATTTGGTCTGCACTTATTATGTCATTGGTATAGGTAATTCTGGCTTAAAAAATCTTTTTACCAATGCATATCTGAAAATTCATATTTAAATCTATTGAATTTCATCAAATTAGATTCAGCCCATTATTCTAAACTGTGGAGATATTTTTGCATGCAAATTCTCACCCAGAATGTTAGGTATTTTTTAAAGCTTCATGCCAACTGCAAATTTTATCAGTCATATATTTCTTTATCAAAATTATTGATAAAAATGTTAACTAAAATAGGGTCAAAGATATATTCATGAACAATCCCCCTAGAAATTTATCTTTGGCTCTGATCATTCAAACAGTTCTGAATTAACAAATCAAATTTAATCTCATCCATAAATATTTTTGGTAAAGTAAATTTGAGAGATTTATTTTCTTCATCTAATAGTCTAATTACTGTGATGAAAAGGGAACTGTACTTAGAAATACCATTGAACTTCTCTGTCATACAAAAGACTACATACAACAAGAGATTTACCATTTTTGTCATGAAGACATTAGCTCTTACTGATCATTGCATTCTAGAATTTTGCAAAATTCTAGAATGTAGCAGTGATCAGTAAGAGCTAATATGTCTTCATGAAAACTCTTTTGAAATTGTGTTTACATAGTTCCTGCATTTGTCTTCGCAGGTAGACTCTCAGCTATTTTATATTGTCTAAATTATTTTAAATGAAATTTCTCTTTCTATCTCTTGCTGTGGGGCTTTGTTGGTCACATATAGATATTCAGATAATTTTTATGGCTTTATTTTACATCCTCCAGCTATGCTAAAATTTATTATTTCAAGTTTTTTTTTATTTGATTCTCTAGGATTCTCAAAGCATACCACTGTATCATCTGCAAAGAGTAATAGTTTCGTTTCCTCTTTGCCTACTCTAATTCCTTGGATTTCTTTTTTCTTCTCTTGTTGCCTAAGCTAACATTTCTAGTACAATATTGAATAATAATGGTAATAATGTTCATCCTTGTTTCACCCCATTTCTATTGGAAATTCTTTTATCCCCATTACATATAATGCCTACTGATGGTTTTAAATTGCTATTGCTTATCATTTCAAGGACAGCTCCATTTGTTCCAAGGTTCTCTATTTTTTTTTAAATAGGAATGAGTGCTGTATTTTTTCTAAAGCTTTTTCTGCATCAGTTGAGATAATCTTATGGTTTTGGTTACATTTGTTAGTGATATGGTCAATTATGTTGATAGTTTTCCTAATATTGAACCAGTCCTGTATTCCTGGTACAAATCCCATGTTTTCATAGTATATTACCCTGGTGATAAATTGTTGTAATCTCTGCCAATATTTTATTAAAATTTTTGTATCAATATTTAGTAGGGAAATTGGTATATAATTTTCTTTCTCTTCCTGGTTTAGGTAGCAACATCTTATTTGTGTCATAAAAGTAATTGGGTAGAACTTCAACTTCTTTTTATAAATAGTTTATATTTGGAATTAATTGTTCTTTAAATATTTGGTAGAATTCACTTAAAAATCCATCTGGCCCTGAAGATGTTTTTTCTTAGGGAGTTCCTTGATAGGACTTCAATTTCTTTTTTCTAAAATGGGATTGTTAAAATATTTTCTTTCCTCTTTTGTTAATCTGGGCAATTTATATTTTTGTAAATATACATCCATTTCATTTAGTTGTCAGATTTAGTAGCATACAGTTGGGCAAAATAGTTCCTAATTACTGATTCGATTTCTCTTCACTGATGGTA
Organism: Dromiciops gliroides; assembly: GCF_019393635.1. Taxonomy (NCBI): domain Eukaryota; kingdom Metazoa; phylum Chordata; class Mammalia; order Microbiotheria; family Microbiotheriidae; genus Dromiciops; species Dromiciops gliroides. Next base: position 213,606,305 of record NC_057861.1, read on the forward strand.
AATTAACTTTCTTCATTTTTGATAGTGGTAATTTATTTTCTTTTTCCTTTATTTTTTGCAAATTGAAATAAGCAAAAGCTTATCTATTTTTTATAACATCAGATTTTACTTTTATTTATTAATTGAGTAGGTTTCTTACTTTCAAATGCATAAGCGCCCCCCCCCCCCCTTGATTTTCAGAATGGTGGATTTGGTATTTTTATATTGTTATTTTTCTAGCTTTTATACTTGAATGACCAATTCTTTGATCTCCCTTCTTTTTTTTTTTTAATTTATGTAAGCATTAAGAGATATACATTTTCCACTAAGTACTGCTTTTGCTGCAACAGTTAAGTTTTGGTATGCTGTCTCATTATTGTCATTCTCTTTGTTGAAATTATTGATTGTTTTGATGATTTGTTGTTTGACCTACTCATTCTTTAGGATTAGATTATTTAGTTTCTAATAAATTGTTATTCTAACCTTCCATGGCCCTTTATGACACATGCTCTTTTTTTTTTCCATCACATCAGTATCTGAAAAAGATGCATTTGCTATTTCTGCATTTCTGCATTTGACTAAGAGATTTTTATACCCTAATACATGGTAAATTTTTGTGTAGTTACCATGTACTGCCAAGAAAAAGGTATATCCCTTCCGATCCCCATTCAATTTTCTCCAGAGGTCTATCATATCGAACTTTTTTAAAAATTCAATTCACCTCCTTAACTTCTTTCTTATTTATTTTGTGATAAGATTAATCTTGTTCTAAGAGGGGGAAATTGAGGTCCCCTACTAGTACAGTTTTGCTGTCTATTTCTTTCTACAACTCACTTTACTTCTGCTCTAAGAATCTGGATGCTATACCACTTGATGCATATATGTTTAATATTAATATTACTTCCTTGTCTCTGGTACCTTTTAACAAGATATAGTTTCCTTCTTTATCTCTTTTAGTTAGATATATTTTTGTTTTTGCTTTGTCTGAGATAAGGTTTTCTACCCTGCTATTTTTTTTTACTTCAGCTTTAGAATAGTATATTCAGCTTTAGCCTTTTACTTTTACTCTGTGTGTATCTGTTTCAAATGTGTTTCTTGTAAATGATATCTTGTAGGATTCTTGTTTTTCATTCACTCTGCTTTCTGCTTCTATTTTATTGGAAAGTTCAGCCCATTCACATTTACAGTTATGATACTGTGAATATCCCTCCATCCTATTTTTATCCTTGTTTAGAGTTTTTGCTCTCCTTTCACTCTTTCCCTCCTCACCAGTGTTTTGCTTCTGAATACCATCTCCCTCAATCTTCCCTTCCTTCTGTAAGTTCCTCCCCCCTTCCTTTACTTAATCTCTTCCCTTCTTACTTCCCTGGCAGGTAAGATAGATTTCTGCATTCAATTAATTATTTATATTATTTCCTTTTTGAGCTAATACTGAAGAGAATAAGGTTCAAGTGATGCCTATCACCCACCCTATTTTCTCCTCAGCTGTAAGAGGTCTTCTTCACCTCTTCATGTGAAATAATTTACCTTATTCTATCTCTCCCTCACTTCTTCATCCAGTGTACTCTCCTTTCTCATCCCTTGATTATTTTGTCATCCCTTCAAATTCCTCTGATTTCCTCTTTATATGTATATTCCTTCTAGTTGTGCTATTAGTGATACTTTTTAAAAGAAGTACAAGTTATCATCTTCCCATGTAGGAATATTAACAGTTTAGCTCTATTGAATCCCTTAGGTTTTCTTTTCTCTTTCTACCTTTTTATGCTTCTCTTGGGTCTTGATATAGGAAATCTAATTTTGGTTTAATTCTGATCTCCTTATGAAAGTTTGAATCCTTCTATTTCATTGAATGGTCATTTACCCCTTGATATAATATACTTAATTTTGACAGGTAAGTGATTTTGGTTATAGTCCTAGCTCCTTTCTTTGCTTTTCAGAATATTACGTTCCATGCCCTTTGATATTTAATGTAGCTTCTAAGTTCTATATTATCCTGATTGTGGTTCCCCAATTTGAAAATTGTTTCTTTCTGGCCACTTGTAGCATTTTTTTTCTTGACCTAATAGTTCCAAATTTTGGCTATAAAGTTCCTTAGAATTTTTATTTTGAGAACTCTTTCCTGAGGTGATAGTTGGATTCTTTCAATGCCTGTTTTCTCCCCTGGTTCCAGGATTTCAAGGCAGTCTTCCTTGATAATTTCTCAAAAGATGCTGTCCAGATCCTGCTTTTGATTAAAGCTTTCACTTAGTCCTATGATTTTAACATTGTTTCTCTTGGATCTATTTTTCCAGATCAGTTGTTTTTCTGATGAGATATTTTATATTTTCTTCTATTTTTTTCATTCTTTTGACTTTGCTTGACTGATTCTTGATGTCTCAGAGTCATTAGCTCCAATGCCCAATTCTAACTTTTAAAGAGTTGTTTTCCTCAATTAGCTTTTGTATTTTATTTTCTATTTTGCCAATTGTACTTTTTAAGGAGTTGTTTTCTTTGCCAGATTTTTGTATGTCCTTTTCCATTTGACCAATTTGCTTTTTAAGTGATTATTTTCTTTTTCCATGCTGTTTACTCTTTCTTTCCATCATAATTCTCTTGCATAACTCTCATTTCTTTTCCCAATTGTTCTTCTACCTCTTGTAAAGCCTAAAATTCTAGCTGTGATATGTAACATCTAATTTGTGGTTGCCTGATCTGATCCCAGTGTGGGGGAGAAACTAGCTAAGATTTACTGATCAATTCAGCAAGAGTTTAGGCTTTTTAAGTATTTATTAAAGTGTATTAGAAGTTAGTTAAGAAAGAGAGATTGAGAACAGATTTCTTAGCTTAGATCTATTCAAGATAGCCAGAGATAAAACCTTGCCTTTCCCTAACAGCCCACATGAAGTTCTCTGTCTGCCACCAAACTGAAGTCCTGAACCAAAAAAAGAGAGATCCTTCATGGCTTCTCTCAGAAACCCTCTGTGAAACAGGAAGCAGGGCCATCCACACACATAGCTCCAAGCTAATGGTCTAGTAGCTTTGATTTACAAGACCATAGGCAGTTCTATAGACATAACTTCCAGATGCCAAATCACCTGCTTTCTTCTCAGGGCAGAGCTCTGATTTTCATACTCTCTTATATGATGTTCAAGCTTTTTAAAAGTTCTTCCATGAGTTCTTTCTGGGCTTGAGTATGCTTCCTATTTTACTTTGGGGTTTGGCCCATTGTTGTTGTCCTCTTATGAATTTGTATCATGATCTTTCCTGTCACCATAATAACACCCTAAGTTCAGAATGTTTTTTGTTGTTTTTTGCTTACCTTTTTTTTTTTTGTCCTTTCCCCTTTCTTTTAAATTTGAACTCTGCTCCCAGGTTAAAAAGGGCATTGTTTCAGACTTTATTTGTTCAGGGGCCTTAGACACTGGCTATTTACCTGGTGCTACACTGATGTTTTCATGAGGCCCAAAGGGAATCCTGGTGTCTGGTTATGTGACAAAGGGTAGGGTGGAAGGTAGTTGGTACTACTGGAGGCAGGAGGTGTCTGGCAGCTTACCTGGTACTGATCTGGGTTCTTAGTAATGCTGTCTGGGTGTGCTGAGGCTAGTGGGTGTTTCTGCATTTCCCCAGGGATACATTAAAGCTCCTGGTATACTGGCTATTGGGGACTGCTTCTTTTGCCAGGGCTATACTGAGGCACATCATGGGAGTGGTGCCTGTTTTCTTAGGTACCCATAGGGTTGATATCTACCTGTTATCCCAGAACTACCCTGAAGCTAGTATAGATCTGGCTGCTGAATGTTGCCTGAGGCTACACTGAGCTGAAATCGGTTGGTGCCCCTAGCTATACTGAGGCATGTGGGGGTTCCTGGTGTTGGCATGTGCCTGCTCTACTATGCTAGGGCTCAGGATCTACCCATATTTACTGAGGTCCAGCTTGAAAAACATATAGACCACTTCATAAATTTGCATATCATGCTAGCATAGGGGCCATGTTAATCTTCCCAGGTTCAGTCCAAATTAACTGCATGTGCTGCCAAAGCAAGTAGCTGATTTGAACTTTTTGAAGATTCATTTAGAATATGAGTGGAGAATAGATTGTAGTATGGAAAGACTTGAAGCAGAGAGACCAACCAGAAGGTTATAAATTGTTGGAGTCCTGCTTCTGACACATAGCAGCAATATGACCCTGAACAAGTTATTTAACCTCCCAGTTCCCAAAAGAAATTCATTAAAATTATAATTGCTGAGTATTTACTAGCCTACTTCAATGGAGAGTGATTCTATACTAATAGTTATTTACAGAAATAAAATCAGAGGTCTGGATTTACTGCCATTTCAGACAGTTGATTCAGAGAGTGTTCAGACCACTAAAATTCTAATGTCTTTTTCATATAAAGCCCTATAAAATAACATCTACTTCTATCAGCATTATATAACTGCACATGGGGTTTTCAACTTACTTATGAGATTGAAGATTGAAATCCATTCTTATTAAATTTCATTTTTTACATTTTCCACATTGTACCATACTTTGGTTTTATTTTACTTTGAGTTTCAACCTTCTTCCTTTCATTCTTTTCATATACACACTTAATAATGACAGATTAATTAGCCTTATGCTTATGATGATCTTAATCTTGGCTATTCTCTACTCAAAGTATTTTTATATTTCTATAATTTCTATCATAGGATGAGCTATGACATTTACATAGTACTGACCCTTACAGCAACTCTGTGAAGTGGGTATTATTATGAGATTTTAAATATGGGAAAACTTAGGCAGTGATAGTTTAAGTGACTTAACCAAGGTGGTACAAAAATCTAGTAATTCTCTGAGTCAGCATTAAACCTCATTTCTTACAGCCTCTAAGACCAAGACTTTTCCTAACTAGTAACACCTGCGTATAGATTAATGAAAGAATTTCTTAACTTAGTCTACATTTAAAGACTCCTCAATCTATTAAGTGTCTCATTTTACTTTAATTCACTCCATTTCCCTTAATCTATATCATTTTTTAACTAAAATGGAAAACTTTTCATGTTTTATATATAACTGAGTATTTCTTTTGGGATTCATTCTGTTTATTTCTTTTTTTTTTTTTAATATACTAAAAAATCCCCTTCTCCTTCCTCATATACAATTTTTAAATACTATTCATTTTTCATGGATAAGCTTCAAAAACCCTCCTGAGATTGCTCCTCTTATAATCTTTGGAGTTGATTTGCATACTATCTCATCCCTCTATCTTGTTCTATAAAATAATCCTGTATGGCCTTTGCTATTTTGTGCTATGCATGCGGATAAGAATTATGCATTGCTCTGGACCTTCAGTCAGGAAGATATTCACTCAAAGATATTTCCTAGCTGTTTAAAATTAGATATATAACTTAACTTCTGTCTTTTTCCTCAGCTATAAAATTGGGATGATAATAGCAAACACCTCCTAAGGTTCTTGTGAGAATAAAATGAGATTTCTGTGTATCACTCAGCATGGTGTCTGGCATACAGTTCATGCTTCCTTCCTTCTTCCTGCCTGTTTTCTTTACACATCATAGATACTTAATTCAATTTGAATAATTGAGCAAATATTTACTAAAATCCTCCCATAATCAAGGCACCAAGACAAATTTTGAGGCTAAAATAATGATTACCATACAGGGCCTGGGGTTGGGGGGGTGGGGCTAAGGGATTGATTTTGGGAGGAAAAAAAATCATTTTTTTTAGGGGGATAGAGTGGGATGAAGGGGAAAACTTAATGGGAGAGGTAACATTTTAGTTGTACTTCAAAGGGAGATATATCAATTAATGGAAATATGAGTGGAGTACAGTTCAATCAATATATGGATTAAGCATATGATTTCTTATCATAAGATACACTAAAACTGACATTTTAAGAAGTCAGTCAACAGACATGTAATTGTTATCCCCAAATTATCAATGATTGAGTCATGGCCAAATAATACACCAGAGCTACCTAACTAAAGAGTACTACCCTCAAAGAGAAACAAGCCCCTACAAACTATGGCTTATTAAACTTTTGTCCACTGGTTCTCAGTATGAAATAATATGACCGCATTAATTCGCCCTTCACTTTTGCCTGGAAATACATTGATAGAAATAAACCACAGACAATGAAAAATGAATTTTCTTTCCTATAGATCTTTATATAAAGTACATTAGTTTTAATTAAAGATTTCATGAATATCAATATATGATGGAGATGATTAGATATTTATTTATAAAGAGGTGCTAAATTACATCTATGAGGCTGGTTGTTCTTGAGTTTAAATAATATGATTGGATTTAAATAAAAACATATATTTGAGTTTTTGATCTTTCAGGTAAAGCCTTTTGTGATATAATGATTTTTTAAATCCTTGAAAAATAGAATACATAATTTCCATGATCCATATTTTGATTTTTAGCATTAATGAATATGTTTTTATGTATGTATGTATATATGTGTATAGTTTGCATATGCAAACCCAGACTGTTATACTGTCAATATAATCGGGAAAACAATAATATCAGCAGATCATAATAGCTGATATTCAGATTCTTTGTATACTAAGTAAAAAAAAAACAAAGTTGGTTCTCTAGTACTTTCTATTTTATATTTGAAACAATGCATAATGTGAGGCTGGGAAAATAAAGGTGTACATATATATATATATATACACACACACATATATAGGTATATATGTATACATATAAATACATATGTATACATATCTATGCCTATGCTTATACATATACATACATACATATATATATATATACACACACACACACACACTCACATACATACATACACACACATATGATTTATTTATTTGTTTTATTTTCCAGCTAATTCAGACCATCAGTGCTATGGATAGGGATGCTTCTGTAGAAGACCATCGGTTTTCCTTCAATCTGTCTACAGAATCCACAAGCAACTTGAGTTTTACTGTCAGAGATAATCAAGGTAGTGTCACTCACCTCCTGCCTTTCACACCTTTCTTCATGAAAGATGCATGTCTATAATGGCTTTATAACACCATATTTTGTGAATTTTTTCCCTCATTGCAATATAATGTTAGAAATTAGGTCACAGGAACAAGAATGAATTAAAATGGAGATGAAATATGTTTAGTATGATAATCTGAATTATGGAGACTTTCTTTTAAAACTGGTCCAAGAGAAAAAGTTTTGTTTCTGTTGCTTTTGTTTATTTGTTTTGACAAATGCTTAATAGTTCTATGTTTTGGTATATCATAGGAACACTGATTGGCAAAGGAACCGGGCCCTTTAAGGACTAATTTCAGTTCTGGTGTTGACTTATTTTATGTATTTAAGTAATTTTGTTTTCTATTTTTAACTGTGCTGTTTCTTAGATATGTTGACTGATAATTTTAAAGGCATTAATAATCATTAATTGGTGGCTATAATTGTCTCTGGAATTATGCTACTTGTATTCTTCAAATAACAACAACAAAAAAAGTATCATTGACTTTTCAAACCTCTTTTCCCCTTTCAACTTCAGGAATATAGTTCTCCTGAAACAAGAAAAATGGGAGTTCTAATAACCCTACCATAAAGATTTCATAAATCAATATATATTCAAATAAAATTGGTCTTAACATATCATTTTTAACAAACCATTTTTTCTTTGTTTTTTGGTGGGGCAAGGAGGGTTAAGTGACTTGCCCAGGGTCACACAGCCAGTAAGCATCAAGTGTCTGAGGCCAAATTTGAACTTGGGCCCTTCTGAATCCAGGGCCAATGCTTTATCAACTGCGTCATCTAGCTGCCCAATTTAACAAACCACTTTTAAAAATCCAACTAGAGAAAAAATGCACATTGTATAACTGAGTTTATTACATAAAGAGCTGACTTTATTATAAAATTAATATTTATTTAAAACATAATAATTTAAACTATCTTTATCTACCCCCAACATTAGTTATCATATCCAGACAGGCAAACAATAACAAAAACAATTACTAGCTCGCCATCTTTCTTTATAATTTTCTCAAACAAAATATAATAAAAACTTTCTTCTTTTTCTTAAAAAAAGTATCTTAGTAAAATTACACATTACAATATAAGATCAAAAATAAATACCTCATGTGTTAAGCTGATGGGATAATACCCTAGAGCTAGGAAATGCTTCAAAGGTCATTTGGCCTATAAACCCTTTAGTTTACAGATGAGAAAGCTTTGAAATAAGTGATTCATTGATTCATCCAAGATAACAGAGGGAGTATTTTTCAGGGACTATAGTAGAACCTACCCAGTTCTTCTGACTCCAGAACCAGAGTTCTTTCTATTATACCTATATATGAAATAATTTTTGGCATTTGTTTAATTTTTCATAGCATCTAAATTTAAGCATTGATTTTTGATGACCTTGTTTGAAGGCTTTTTCTGTGTATTTTGATGCCATTCAGTTCTGATATTAATTCAAATGCTAAAATACAATATTATTGGAGACATTATTTGAACCTAATCTGATGAGAAAACTTTGTTGTACTGCAGATTAAATTACACAAGGAAAAAACAACAATACCAAAACCAACAACACATAAAATTTATCTTTTGAGGCTCAAAGACAATTAGTTCCTAACTCTACTAAAATACATGTTTCATATTGACTTTGTTAATTATTTGGGTAAAATCAATGTGAATATACTCTCAGAGGCCATTGCATATTAAATATGAATGGAATTTTCTTTTTTTTCTGATAAAAGTACTTTATTTTTTCCCAGTTACATGTAAAGATAGTTCTCAACATTTGTTTATACCAGTTTTCTAATTTCAGATTTTTCTCCCTCCCCCTCCCCTAGACAGCAGATAATCTGAAATAGGAGATATATATATATATAACATTAAACATATTTCTGCATTAGTCATGTTATAAGAGAAGAATCAGAGCAACGAGGAAAAACCTCAAAATAGAGAAACAACGGCACCAAAAATAAAATTAATAGTATGGTTCAATAAGCATCTATACTCCACAGTTCTTTTTTTTTTTTTTTCTGGATTTGGAGATCCCCTTCCATCATGAGTCCCCTGGAACTCTCCTATACCATTGCACTGGTGAGAAGAATCTAGTCCATCACAGTTGATCAATGCACAATGTTGATGATACTATGTACAATGCTCTTCTGGTTCTGCTCATTTCACTCATCATCGGTTCATGCAAATCCTTCCAGGTTTCTCTGAAATCTGCCTGCTCATCCTTTCTTATAGCACAATAGAATTCTATTACATTCATATACCACAACTTGTTCAGACATTCCCCAATTGATGGGCAGCCCCTCAATTTCTAATTCATTGCTGCCACAAAAAGAGCAGCTATAAATATTTTTGTACATGTGGGTCCTTTTCCCTTTTTTATGATCTCTTTGGGGAAAAGACCCAAAAGTGGTATTGCTGTGTCAGAATGGTTGGATCAGTTCACAGCTCCACCAACAATGCATTAGGGTTCCAATTTTCCCATAGCTTCTCCAACATTTATTATTTTCGGAAGGAGTTTTCTTAACCCCAGATTTAAATAAAATATTTTAATTAAGTTTTTCATAGAAAGAGTCATTAATTATTCTATGACTATCAATAACTGGCTTTCCAGTGTGGTCTTAATGGTATCTTTGCACTTTTGAATTTCATGTTTTATATGAAATAATAGCAATTGAGGCAAACAGATATGTCCAGTTGTTAAAGAAAGCTTCCAAGGTGTTTGAATAATAACAGTGCATATTCAAGTACACAAAAGAAAATAAGAAACAAAGTCAAGTTATATAAGAGAAAGTTACATTTAATCTTTGTAACCCTTTGAGTCATGATGTACAGTTTACAAAATGTTGTTCAATTCCCTGCTTCACAGTTATGCAGTGAAAATGACATTTTGAAAAATAGTTAAAAATGTATTACCATATTTACAAAGGTATGATTAAGTAATTGATGAAGATTTCTAATTACTTGTTATAACATCTCTCATTAGAAATTTGTATTTACCTTGCTTTTTGTACCTTTAGATTAATTTTACCTCTTTGTACTTTTCATTAAAAAAGAGTTATTAAGATGTATTTCTTATTAATTTTTAGATAACACAGCTGGAATTCTGACTACTAGGAGTGGCTTTAGCCGCCAAGAACAGCCTGTCTTCTATCTCCCAATTTTAATAGCTGACAATGGAAATCCATCACTTACAAGTACAAACACTCTTACTATCCATGCCTGTGAATGTGATGAGAATGGTGGTACCCAGTCCTGCACATACGGAGCCCTTACATTTTCCATGGGTTTCAGCATAGAGGGTTTAATTGCTATTTTGGCCTGTATTCTAATAATATTAGGTGAGAAATGAACCATTGTTTAATGATATCAATTGGTTTTATAAGGTGATATTATCCACATATAGTAAAAAGTTATATTATATTTTATGTTCTTTTTTAAATGAACTATGATCAATATGAATATGGATATATTTTTGCCTTACTAATGTGACATGAAATTATATAAACCAACTCAATATACTAAAGCACTGACTAGGGGCATAGATTGACAAACTAAAAGTCGGAAAATCTTTCATAGTGAGGTGATAATCATCGTACACAAGTATATGCATATGTATGTGATTGTCAAATAATATTGCAGATTGTTCCTAATGATATTTTTAATCTAAATGACAATTATTTCATAATTGCTAGAATTTATAAAGCATCTTAAGTCTTGTAAGTGGTTAATGTATATTAACACTTTTGATCCTCATAATAACCCTGTGATGTTCATTTTACAACAACCCCATTTTACAGAGGAGATAACTGATAAAGATGAATTAAGTAATTTGTCCAGGATCACATAGCAATTGTCTGAGGTTAGACTATAACTCAGTTCTTCCTAACTCCAGGCTTGCCTATCTATTCAAAATTCCATCCAACTGACATATAATGCATATCACCACAGCACCTATGAATATTCTATCTGAAAACAATCATGATTAAGGCATGGGAAACATAACAAACTTGGAAAGATGGTTTCCTAATAGAGGGGTAGGCCTAGTTATGGAGAAGGAAATGGCAAACCACTCCAATATCTTTGCCAAGAAAACACCAAATGGGATCACAGAGTCAGAGAAGACTAAACTACTTAACAACAAAAGGTACAGATAATCATTGTTCCTTGAAAGGACATCAAAAGATTATCAGCTCTAGTTTTCTACTTTGAAGAAGGAAAGTTATTCTTCCCATCTTACTGATGCTATATTTAGTATTCAACCTAAAGACATACAGCTAGTAACCTATGATAAAGCATATTTTCTTCCTAATATAGTTTGACTTCCATTACAAGTACATATAGGAAGGACAATAGAAGGGAAAGGAAAAAAAATCAGAAGATAAGTGCAGAGCTAACCAAGAAAGTGATAGAAAATAATACAGAGGCGGGCAGCTAGGTGGCTCAGTGGATAAAGCACCAATCCTGGATTCAGGAAGACCTGTGTTCAAATCTGCCTTCAGACACTTGACACTTACTAGCTGTGTGACCCTGGGCAAGTTACTTAACCCTCATTGCCCTGCCCCCCCCCCAATAATAATAATACAGATATAGGGAAGAAATAAAGATATTCCTATTAATATAGCAACTTCTTTTTTACCTGTTGGTCCTAATGATTAGTGAAATGGAAGAATTCTCAATTTCTCATGTAGGGGGAAATTTATGAATCTGCTAACACAATAATATGCTTAGCGCTCTTAAGAAGCTAATGTAGCCAAGAAACAGAAAGAAATAGCAGTTGTGAACACAGTATAGGGACCCTTCATAGGCAAAGGGGAGCCTGCAGTGTCTTCATGAACAGAGATCATGTTTAGTGACATTTTTCATGAACAGAGACCTGGAGAATAAAGGTTGGAAAGAGGAAAAAAAGTCCAAAAAATTTCCTATTTGCATCTTCTTCCCCTAACCATACATATTATAGTTTAATTTCTTCAAATATTTGCATGTAAATCCTTTGCAATACATAAATTTTATGTGTCAAATATTTTTCTATAATTATTTTTGTTGGTACTAGGAATGTTCTTATTTTAATGAGCTAAGATGGAAATAGTCCTGAGACAAGTCACTACCCAGCTATTGTTGCTTTATATTTAATGTTTTATAAATTGTCGCAAAGGTGGATAAAATAGGTACTTTTTGTCATTAAATAAAAATATTTGGATGTATTCTCATCTCCTGTAGGTTTACTGAATGCATCTTCATAATAACTTCATTAGCACACATTGGGGATGAGCATTATCTCACTTTGTTCCAATGCGATTATAGAAACTTCTGCTATATATTTGTATTTTGAAAGCTTTTTATTCTACCCAGTCCGGAGGTTATAAGCATTTGGCATAGAGACATTTATTTTTTTAAGAAAAGTTTTCCTTAAGTTTTTATGGATCAATGTTATCAGGCAAATTTAAATAATAATTCTTTGTATGGCAATGCTTTAGATTCAATATAGTTTATTGCTTGAGTTCCTAAGACAAGGGTGAGGTCTGTTTGTTTTACTAGAGACTTCTTATCTAAAGGTCCATAAAAATTTCTTATATATGTTAATTATAATTCTAGCCTCCAAGTAATGCTATGATAGCTATTCTGTAAATGCTGAATTTTCTGCCCAGGATTAAGGAATAAATGAATCCAAATAAGGCCTCAGACATTTTCCAGGCAAATCACTGGTCAGTGTTTGCCTCAGTTTTCCAATCTGTGAAATGTGCTGGAAAAATAAATAGCAAACCAATCCAATATCTTTCCCAAGAAAAGTCCATATGGTATCATGAAGGGTCAGATGCAACTGAAACCACTGAAGAACCACAAATTTTTGGTGTGAATAATTTGATCCAGAACTACCATTAAAAAAAAATACTACAATGAACCAATTCCCCTGAAATAAAAGGATGGAAATACTACTTTTATAAAGTGTTATTTCACAAAGAATCTAAATAAATAAATGAGAGGTATACAACTTAAAAATCTAATATCCTATATAGTGCTCTTCTGCTATTTAGGAATAAATTCACCAAAAAATTCTGAAGCAGCCCTAGGGATATTTAGCAAACATTTATTTTATTTTCCATTTCCATGGAAGGGTAGTTTTCAACATTCATTTTCATAAGATTTAGAGTTCCAAATTTTTCTCCCTCCCTCCCTCCCTCCCTTTCCTCCCCCCTCCACAAGATCGCAATCAGGTTATATATGTACAATCCACAATTGTTCTTTTTATCAGTTCTTTCTATAGGGGTGCATAGTATGCTTCCTCATTAGTTCCCTGGGATTGTCTTGGATCATTGTACTGCTGAGAGTAGTTTAGTCATTCACAATTACCCATTGAACAATACTGCTGTCACTACACACAATGTCCTCTCAGCTCTGCTCACTTCACTATACATTGATGTTCATTAGTCTCTCAAGGTTTTTCGGGGATCATCCTGTTTGTCATTTCCTGCAGCACAAGTCCATTTCACTACAATCATATAACACAGCTTTTTCCATCATTCCTCAATTGATGGACATTCCCTTGATTCTCGATTCTTAGCCTCCACCAAGAGTTGCTATAAATATTTTTCGTACAATTTTCCCCCCTTTTCTCTTTTTTATGATTACTATTGTTAACTGTTTCCCTTCCATCCTATTCCCTTCCCCATGATATTTATTCTATTATCCATCTTCTTTCATCCTATCACTCTTCAAAAGGGATTTGCTTCTGTCTGTCCCCTCCCCTATTCTGCCATTTCTTCTTTTGCCCCTCTCTCTTTATCCCTTTCCCCTCCTATTTTCTTGCAGGGTTATAGAGATTACTCCACCCAATTGAGTGTGTACATTATTCCTTCCTTGAGCCAATTCTAATGGGATTGAGGTCTTTGAGCCAATTTTGATGAGTGTTAGGCTAATTTACTGCCCAGATTAAATAGATTACTCCACCCAGTTGGGTGTGTCTATTAATCCCTCCTTGAGACAGCTCTGATGAGTTTAAGATCTTTGAGCCTTTTCTGATGAGTGTAAAATTAATTCCATTCCATAAACATTTTCCTGTTACTTTCATGTAGGATTTCCCTTCTGCCCTTCCCCCTCCCCCAATGAATTCTCTTCACCCCTCAATTTAATGCTAAAGATGTTATCATCTAGCTAAGTGACACAGTGGACAAATCATCACCCCTGGACCCAGGGGGATCCCAGACAAAACCTGTCCTCAGACACAAGATAGTCGTCCACTGTATGACCCCAGGTATGTCCCCCAGCTCCAATTTTTTTTAATGGTCCTAGGGATATTTAAAGAGTTACAAAAGCATATAGAAGATAAAGAAGACATTTGCTTTTTCCCCTTTTCTTTTGAATTTGATGTATATAAAGTACATACAATTTTAAATAGATTACTGATGCCTTCTACTATAAAATCAAACACCTCCAAACAGTGCACATATACTGAGGCAGGTTTATTGCTCAAAACCATCAGCCAAAAAGGTTGCTAAATTTCCTTAATCTGTTTTACAAATCCCTGTATAGTTAGCCATTCTCCAGCAAAATGACTTTATATTCATAAAATCCCAACTCTATAAAGCAAAGTTTTTAGCTTGAACTTGTAGCAACATCAAGATTTGTTAAGTCCCATTGCCTTTTTAACATATTAGAAATGTTAATTAGGCTTCTTCTGTGTTTGCATGTGTTTTCATTTCAGTGTTTGTCTTCACGATCCTGGGCCTAAAGCAAAGAAGGAAACAGGATCTATTTCCTGAAAAGGGAGAAGAATTTAGGGAGAATATTGTCAGATATGATGATGAAGGAGGTGGAGAAGAAGATACAGAGGCTTTTGATATTGCAGCACTGAGGACCCGCACTGTAATGAGAGCAAGAAAGACTCGGAAAAATATCACCACTGAGATCAGAAGTCTATATAGGCAATCTCTACAGGTGGGCCCAGACAGTGCTGTCTTCAAGGAATTCATTTTGGCCAAACTTGAAGAGGCTAATACAGATCCTTGGGCACCTCCCTTTGACTCTCTTCAGACTTATGCATTTGAGGGAACAGGGTCCCTGGCTGGATCTCTTAGCTCCCTGGAGTCAAGCATTTCAGATCCAGATCAGAATTTTGATTACTTAACTGAATTAGGACCTCGCTTTAAAAAACTAGCAAGTATGTATGGCTCCAGAGTTCCTGCAAAGAATTAGTTCTCTAGAGGATTTTTATTTTAAGATATAGTATGGTATATGTCATCCTGTGGTGAACCAAATTGAACAAATCAGCAGAACATATGTAAACAAATGGATTCTATATCTCTGTATTGTCAATCAGCTTTCTTGGTTTTCTGGCTATTATCAAATTGGCTCTATTACTTATTGTGACAGTCCTCTAAATTGCATCCAAGTGACCAAAAAGAATTCATGGTTCTTCCTAAGTACATGTTTCCTGTTTCTTGTCTAAAGAGTGACTTAGGCAATGGACAGAATCAGATTCTATAAGTTGCCTCTTTGGGAGAAGTTAATGTTATGATATAACTTTGAAAACTACTGAAAGGAATGAATGGCTTCCTCCCTGAGAATCTTTTTTACTCCTCTAGGTCTTTCCTTGTAAATATTCTGCCTGAGTTAATCTTTAAACTGTCTCCAAAGTGAAGCAGATAGAAGGATTATATTGATTAACTAAAACTACAGTGTTTAAAAAAAATGTTACATTTAGTAAGGTGGAAACTTGATTGTACATGTATATGTATATGTGTGTATATGTATACACACACAGACACACACAAACAGGAATGTGTATAAGAAGCTCTTATAGGATATTTATTTATTTTTCCAATGATAAAACTAAAGATACTTTTATCACTATCAAAATGAAGATCTATTATACAGTATCAACATTTATTCATCATTAAATTTGAATTTTTATGAAACTGTTGTGAAGTGTGTTAAATTCATAATTGGCATTTCACCTGTATTATAAAGATACAAAAAGAGGAATACTTTCAAGCTTGAATCAATATTCACCTTAAATATGATAATCAAGTACATTGCCTATTATAGTGCATAAAATCAAATACTGTACAATTCAAGCCATTTTTCCCTTTTATTAAGAGCTAAGAAGAAGACTGATTTCTTAGCACAGGTTCTTTTATTATGGAATATAAAATTAGGTGCAGTAGTCATTTTATTATAACAGTATTAAGGAACTTTAAAATGCTAAGCTGCTGGACATAAAACTTTATGGTTAACATTAGATAATAAGATAGTAAAACACTTTAATTTCAATCCACCTCTTCAGAAAAGGTTCTTTATTACATCAAAATCAAGTCAGACTTAAAATCCATTTCCTCTTCTAGTTTTTGGAAGGAAATTATTGAATAAAATGTGCTCAGAAGTCTTTTCTTCTACTGTTTCTGAATATCAAAAAGTAGAAATGGGATGAACCCAAGCCATTAGATATGTACTAAATGATTTCTTACTGATTTCATTGTCTATGATTGAAATTGTTTGAATAAGTACCTTTAGTGTTCCCTCATTTGTGTTCAATAAAGGTAGAACTTCTGTACCTTTCAATGAACTGGGAACATTCACTAAATTAAAATTGGTATCATGATCACTGGGTCAGAGAAAGTAATGTCTTCTTCCTTTTCTCAGGTAAACTAAACCAAGGTAGAGAAGACAAGGAGCACATTTTAGAGGAAGTTAGACAAGAACCATATCCCATCTTCTAGAACTTTTGTCACAGTGTGCTGAGAAAATAAAACAAAATAGAACATGTCAGTCATTTGGTAATATGCCATTTGAGAATGACTTTATGTTCATAACAGCTTAAAATAAAAACCAACAATTCAGGAAGGAAGAAGTACTGTCTGAGTGCCAATTCCAAATGGAAGTGCACCTAGGGGCGATAAAAATTGTGTTGGATATTCTTGGTGCAAGAATTGGCAACTATAACTAAAAACAGATGAGGCAATACATACAGAGTGGGTAAAAACTGGGTCTTATGGGAATGATTCAAAATCCCAATATGGATGAATGACTGTATAGCAAATTTTAAGAGATGCATATTAATGTTTGTTGGCACTTATGGCTCTACTGGTAATATCCAATGACACTGAAACAGATGTGGCAGAATGGCTTTTAATTTAGACATTAGGAATATTAATAAATAAATATGTAGACAAGGGATATGACTATTTACTAAACTGAAAAGTTTCCATTTAAAAGGTAGGAAAAGAATTGGCCCATTATCTCATTTACAAGTATAATTTTCTGGAAATTTTAATTGGTAATATCTCAGTAATGATCTCCTATCTTTCTAGTCATAGTAATTACAGAAATACTATTAGCTATGTTTCTAATTGTTTAAAGGTATAATCTTTAAGAATTCATATATACATATAGATGTTTGATAAAAATGTATATTAATATATATGCAATAACATAGCATCTCTTTTATATCTTCAGTGTACTGATTGTTTAAAGTAATTATTTGAGACTTGGGGTTTTGTTTACTAGTTGTAGGAATGTAATAATAGTTGATGGTATGCATAAGAAAAGCTTTAACTCTAATAGGGGAATTAATCAGCCATGAAATAAAATATCTATTCCAGATATTAAAAGATACAAAACAAAGAATCCCCAAATTATCCTGTAATATGTGAAAATAAATGAACCCACAACAGATGTTAGGTTATCTATTGTCTTCGCTTTCACACATGCCACTGTATGACTTTACACTTTTCCCCCTTATAACATGATATGGAGAATTTATATCTTTGTTTTTAAATAAAAGCACAGTAGAAATAATGTAATATTCTGGAAAAAGAATAATATAAAAATATGGAATCAGATATTAGATACTTTTTTAAATGACAGTTTTCTAATAAAATTTAGTAGGAAGTAGATGATAGGAGCCAGACATGATCTGAGTTCTTGAATAATCCTGGGAAAGAGAGACTTCTGGAAGTCACTTGTACACATAGGAAGCATATAAATATGGAACTCTGCAAAGCAATTTCAGCCAATTTTCACCAAATCCTTACTCACCCCTCCAGAAACAACTCCACATAACAGTAGTTAGAAGGACCAGGAAAGGAGTTCAAAGCATTGTTCAAGTGTTTTGTTTTTTCCTCTAAATAGTGATTCTGGGCTGTGAAGCTCTGAAAGACATATTTTTCCAATAGTAAATGGTTCATTTTATATTTTTTCTTCTGATGAAGAAGCCACAAAATGAACATTCCTATGTCTATATAATTATTCCCCATGTCTATAAATACAACATAATATAAATTTTACAATAGAAGTATAAGAAATTGTAAGCCTGAATTTAATATTGTTTGCTTTAAAAATATAAAGTATGTAAGAAATTCCATGGGTTACATTTAAAATGGTCCATCTTGTCCATGCTCCTTCTGAACCCTATTTGAGTCTTTAGACTGTTGCACTTGCCTTTCTAACTCCTAATCACTATTTATAAAATGCCTCCAACAAAAACAGGGGGAAAAACATTGAAGCAAATAAGAAAAATCAAGCAAAACAAATTAACAGAACGGCTATGTTTAAATAATCTATGTTTTAGCACCTCAAAGCTATCACCTCTCTCTCACTGTCAGAAGGTAGAAATATGCTTCATCTTAGGTGGTCTAGAAACATGATTGAATATTTATTTCATCAAAATTCTTAAATATCTCAAACTTTTTTTAAAACAGTATTTATGTGTCTATAAATTGTTCTGGTCGATTTGCTTTGCTTTGAATTAGCTCACACTTTTAAGAATTCTCTTAAGTCATTTTTCATCATTTCTTTTTTTTTTATAAAAGTATTTTATTATTTCCAGTTACCTGTAGAGGTAGTTTTCAACATTTGTTTTCATAAGAATTCTAGTTTCAAATTTTTCTGCCTCCCTCCCCTCCCTTCCCTTTTCCCAAGACAGCAAGCAATTTGATATAGGTTATATATGTATAATCAAATTAAACATATATCTGAGGGCAGCTAGGTGGTGCAGTGGATAGAGCACTGGCCCTGCATTCAGGAGGACCTGAGTTCAAATCTGGCCTCATACACTTGACACTTACTAGCTGTGTGACCCTGGGCAAGTCACTTAACCCCAATTGCCCAGCAAAAAACAAACAAAAACCCCCCATCTATCTGCATTAGTCATGCTGTGAAAGAAGAATCAGATCAAAAAGGAAAAACCTCAAAAAAGAAAAACATAGAAATGGTATAGTTCAATCTGCAATTAGACTCCATATTTCTTTTTTTCTGGATTTGGAGAGCATTTTCCATCATGAGTCCTTTGGAACTCTCTTGGATCATTGTACTGCTGAGAAGAGTCAAGTCTATCACAGTTGATCAGCACACAATGTTGTTGATACTGTACACAAGGTTCTCCTGGTTCTGCTCACTTCACTCAGCATCAATCCACTTAAGAATTTCCAGTTTCTTTCTGAAATCTGCCTCCTTATCATTTCTTACAGCACAATAGTATGCCATTACATTCATATACCACAACTAGTTCAGCCATTCTCCAATTGAAGGACATCCGCTCAATTTTCAATTCCTTACTACCACAAAAAGAGCAGCAATAAATATTTTTGTACATGTGGGTCCTTTTCCCTTTTTTGTGATGTCTTTGGGAAAAAGACTTAATAGTGGTATTGCTGGGTCAAAGGGTATGCACAGCTCTATAGTCCTTTGGTCATAGTTCCAAATTGCTCTCCAGAATGGTTGGATCAGTTCACAGCTCAACCAACAATGCATTAGTGTTCCAATTTTCCCACAGCTTCTCCAACATTTATTATTTTCCTTTTTTGTCATATTAGCCAATCTGATAGGTGTCAGGTGGTACCTCAGAATTGTTTTAATTTGCATTTCTGTAATCAATAGTGATTTAGAGTACTTTTCCATATGGCAATAGATGCTTTTATTTCTTCATCAGAAAACTGCCTGTTCATATCTTTTGACTGTTTCCCAATTGGGGAATGACTTGGATTCTCATAAATTTGATTTAGTTCCTGATATATTTTAGAAATGAGGCCTTTATCAGAAATACTGGCTATAAAAATTATTTTCCAGGTTTCTGCCTCCCTTCTAATTTTTAATTTATTGCTTCTGTTTGTACAAAAACTTTTTAATTCAATGTAATCAGAATCATCCATTTTGCATTTCATCATCTTCTCTATCTCTTGTTTGGTAATAACCTGTTCTTCTTTCCAAAGATCTGAAAGGTAGACTATTCCTTCCTCTCCTAATTGTTTTGTGGGGATATGGGGGTTAGGTGACTTGCCCAGGGTCACACAGCTAGTAAGTGTCAAGTGTCTGAGGCCAGATTTGAACTCAGGTAGTTCTGAATTCAGGGCAGGTGCTTTATCCACTATGCCACCTAACTGCCCCAATTCATAATTTTTCTTGTAGGCTTAGGATGTAGGAGTTTTGATGATATTTTCTTCTGAGAGTCTGTTTTGATCTTCCTTGTCATCACAGTAACTTTCTATGGTCAGAATTTTTTTCTGTTGTTTGTTCATTTTCCCAGTCTATTTCTTGAAATTTACCCCTTAGTTAAAGCAGGACTATGCTTCCAGGGTGGAAGGTGCACTACACCAAGCTTCAGAGGGTTAGTGTAGATGTTTTTAGAGATCCTTTGTCAGGAAAATTTTTTAAGTCCGACAGAAGAATAAAAACAACGTTTCCAGGCTGAAGCAAATAGGTTTATTGAGAGGGCTTTAACCTCCCAATAAAGCCGGTCATCCCGGCGTTGGACCTGAAAGACACAGAATTACAAAATCCATGGGTTTATATACCCTTCCAAAGTTACACTTGTACAGTATTATATCATTAGCTGTACTTCTAAAATTAAAACATATTCTTAGGAAATATGAGGAACTACCTACATGACCATAAATGTCAGCATTATGATGACAATAGGGTGGGTCATTGTCAGACCACTGGTCAGCCGCATGAACTCTTATAGGAAAGTATGTCACTCATGATTATTAAAATATAGCATTGCTGACTACTAGATCTTGTGATATTACCTAATGCTTGACATTGGAAAATTAGGAAATATGAGAAAAGACTTAACCTTTTGACCTTATGCAATCTATATAGAATAAATCACAATTTTTAGTTAATATTTTGATTATTATCTTAATCCAATCACTTATAACTATGGTGAATCTCTTATAACTAAGGGATGGGGAA
Organism: Dromiciops gliroides; assembly: GCF_019393635.1. NCBI lineage: Eukaryota > Metazoa > Chordata > Mammalia > Microbiotheria > Microbiotheriidae > Dromiciops > Dromiciops gliroides. The sequence goes on from NC_057861.1 coordinate 213,627,450, forward strand.
AATCTCACTCACACCTTGTAGGCATCTGTAAGCTTCCATTCTTCCAAGGTGGTATGATCCAATGAGAAATATATTCAGTACTCTCTTGGTCTATGAGAGACTACAAGCACTCTTTCTCTCAAACTTTGATAAGGGTCACTGCTCCACTGGGGCAGCAAGCTCTTGTTGTGCTCCTCTCTGCCCTGGATTGTTGCCCAGGATTATGGCTTAGATCTAAGTATGGATAAAGCAACAGAGTTTTTGTTTTGTTTTGTTTTTTTTCCCCTAGTTGTAGCAATGAGATTCCCATAAATCTCTTTTTGCCCAATTGATTCACCCCCTTAATGCCTGCGGGCTAAAAGCTCCAGAAGAAGCTACAAACAGTTCTGAATCAGTGGTTCCCAAGACCTCCTCCTGTTTTGCTGGTCTGAGTCTGCAATGACAGGTCCTCTGCTGGACCATGTTCCACTTTCATCCCAGTACAGAAGACCTTTCCTGCCAACCTTCTAAGTTGTCTTTAGCTGGAAAATCCTTTCCCTCTGTACTTTTGTGAGTTCTGCTGCCCTAGGAATTTTCATATGGCATTATTTGAAGATATTTGGAGGGGTCTTAGAAAGAACTCAGGTGAGCAACTGCTTTTTCTTTCATATCTTGGCCCCATCTGAGGTGTTATTTTCTTCAGAATTTGTGCGCGCGCGCGCGTGTGTGTGTGTGTGTGTGTGTGTGTGTATCCTTTAAAAATCTGTTGACTCTTCATGATTTTTTTGCATCACTCTCATTTCTCTTCCCAATTTTTCCTCTACCCCTATTATTTGATCAAAGTCCTTTTTGAGCTCTTCCATGGCCTGAGACCAATTTATTTTTTTTTTTATCACAGACTTTGGATGTAGGAGCTTTGACTTTGTTATCTTCTTATGAGGGTGTGCTTTGATCTTCCTTGTTACCATAGCAACTTTCTATGGGCAGATTTTTTCTATTGTTTGCTTATTTTCCCAGCCTATTTCTTTTACTCTTTATTAAAATAGGGCTCTACTTCCAGGATGGAGGGCACACTATCACAAGCTTCAGTAGTTTTGTGCAGCTGCATTCAGAGATATTTGTGGGGACCTGTAAGTTTTCAGTTCTCCTAAATTGCTATGATCTAAGGAGAGGTGTGTTTGACACTCCCCTGGCCTGTGCTCAGATCTGTGATCAACAACATGACCTCTTTTCTGCTGTGGAATAGTGAGGAGGGTCCCCAATCCATTGCTGATTCAATGGCTCCCAAGGCCTGCTCCTGGTATTCTGGGGCTGGATCTGCAGTGGCATAGCCTATGCTAGACTGTGCTCCACTCTCACCCCAATACAACAGATTTTTCCTGCTGACCTAACTTGTTTTGGCCTAAAAAAATATTTCAAGCTGTCACTTTGTGGAATCTGCTGCTCCAGGAATTGTCTTATGCCATTATTTGAAGGTATCTGGAGGGGTTGGGAAAGAGCTCAGGTGAGTCACTGCCTTTCCTCCACCATCTTAGCTCTGGCCCCTAATTTTTATTTTGTGATTAATTTCTTCTAAATATTTTAATATTTATTTTGGAATGTACTTTTTAAAAACATCTGGGCTTCTATTTGAAGTTTTTTATGGGGGGCAGCTAGGTGGCATAGTGGATAGAGCACCAGCCCTGGAGTCAGGAGTACCTGAGTTCAAATCTGGCCTCAGACACTTAAGAATTACTAACTGTGTGACCCTGGGCAAGTCACTGAACCCCAATTGCCTCACAAAAAAAAAAAGAAAAGAAAATTTTTATGGAACCCTTCTGGGTTGGATTTTGTTAATATATTTGGTATATAATAATTCTTTATGGTTGTTAATATCTTTATTTCATTCAATTATCTATTCAACTTTAGTTCTTGAATTGAATATGCCAGAGCTAAGCTATTAATTGAGGTGATCAACCATACCTGGTCTCAAACTGATTTACCTGAGTTCCCCTATTGACTTCCACCAATGAAATGGCAACTAAAGGTTCAGAGTGCTAGATCTTCAAAGTTCTCTATTGTATATCAGAACATAGTGATAGGAACCTCAGAGACCTAAACTGTTACTTTTTCAATGTTTGCTTGCTTACAACCATCTTGCCAAAAAGTCTCTTTTAAGTCAAATGTCTTATTTCTGCAAAAAACATTTATGGCATCCTATGTGGCAACTAGACCCTTCTTACCTACCATTTGAAAAAGTATATATATTCATCTATTACCCAAGATCTGAGACTTGCTTTCATCTGGGGCATGCCATTTTTTTGTATATCTCTGAGAAGAAAAATGAACTTTTGTTTGTGGAGTAATCAGAAGACCCAGAAATGTTCATGAGAAATTCATGTTACTGAGAGAGAAACTCATAATGATATCAGTCATTACTGTTTTTCCTTTATCATTTTTTTTGTTTTGTTTGGGAAATGAGGGTTAAGTGACTTGCCCAAGGTCACACAGCTAGTAAGGTGTCTGAGGTCAGATTTGAACTCAGATCCTCCTGACTCCAGGACCAGTGCTCTGTCTGCTGTGCCACCTAGCTGTCCCCCTTCCCTTATCATTTTAGCATGAGTGTTATTGTTTTTTCTTTTTTAATCATAATAGTATTTCATTATTTTCTAGTCACACGTAGAGATAGTTTTCAACATTAGTTTTTATAAGATTTCTAGATCCAAATTTTTCTCCCTCCATCCCTTTCCTTCCCCTCCCCAAAACAGAAAGCAATCTTATATATGTTTTATGTATATATGTACACAATCACATTAAGCATATTTCTGCATTAGTTATGTTGTGTAAGAAGAATGAACAAAAGGGAAAAACCTCAAAAAACAAAAAACAAAAGCAAAAAAGTAGAAACAGTATGGTTCAATATGCATCCAGATTCCACAGTTCTTTTTATGGACGTGGAGAGCATTTTCCATCATAAGTCCTTTGGAATTATCTTGGATCATTGTATTGCTGAGAAGAGTTAAGTCTATCACAGTTGATCAATACACAATGTTGTTTATACTATATACAATGTTTTCCTGGTTCTGCTAATTTCACTCAGCATCAGTTCGTGTAAGTCTTTCTATGTTTTTCTGAAATGCACCTGCTCATCATTTCTTACAGCACAATAATATTCCATTACATTCATATATCACAACTTGTATAACTCAATTTATGGGCAGCCCCTCAATTTTCAATTCTTTGCTACCACAAAAAGAGCAGCTATAAATATTTTTGTACATATGGGTCCTTTGCTCTTTTTTATGATCTTTTTGGGAAAAAGACCTAATAGTGGTATTGCTGGGTCAAAGGGTATGTACAGTTTTATAGCCCTTTGGGCAAAGTTCCAAATTGCTCTCCAGAATGGTTGGATCAATTCATAGCTCCACCAACAATGCATTAGTGTTCCAATTTTCCCACAGCTTCTCCAACATTTATTGTTTTCCATTTTTGTCATATTAGTCAATTTGAAGTGTCAGGTGGTACCTCAGAGTAGTTTTAATTTGCATTTCTCTAATCAATAGTGATTTAGAGCATTTTTTTCATATGTCAATAGATAGCTTTGATTTATTTATCTGAAAACTGCCTTTTCATATCCTTTGACCATTTCTCAATAGCTGAATGAGTGTCATTGTTTTGTAAGGCTTACTTATATACATCATTACAAAAGATACTCAAACCATGGGACAAAAAATCTATCATTCTAAGAAGTGTCAAGGAAGGAAGAAGACTCCCTTGGATTTATCAGAAAACAAATTCACAGTGAGGAACCCATTTCCAGATTCCATTTCTGTAATCTAACCCTTTGTTTTACATATATCTGCTCATGTGAAGTAGCCAACCTTGCTTATAGCTACATCTATCTTATAAACATTAGACTTCATTTTTTCTAAAAATCTTATGCTTAAATTTGTATCTTATTATCACCTTGTTTTTTTGTATACATGTTCTAAATACAGCCCTTTCTTTCCCTGTGTTAGCTTCTACCTTAGAAATATAGGAAATATAGTGATTATTTGAATTACTATAGCAGTCTAAGATTTACAAAGTGCTTTCCTCAGAATATTTCTGTGACATTGCAAATATTATAGCCCTCATTATATGAAAAAGAAATAATTTGTCTCATATGATAGAACAAAATATTAATGGAGCAAGTTTACAAACTCAGGGTTTTTGCCTCCAATACAATGCTAATTACAATTTGCAAATTCTGAATTAGGAAGATATATATATATATATATACATACATACATATATGTTATATGCACATATATTTGTATATATAATACATACATATATAAATATATATATATATATACATATATAAATGTGTATATCACTAGTACGTGCAAGTATCTCATTTATGCAATACTGTAGAGATTTGCTTAATCTTTGTTTCTGTAAAGGAATAATGAAATACGGAATGTATAATAGACCACCTATAAAAGTATATTAAAAGCAGAGGAGGAAACCATTTGGAAGATCATTGATGTATGGCTTTAAGAAGCAAGCAAATGAAGTACTCAGTTAAATATAAGCAATCGTTTGACTTCACCAAGGTGTTAACATATTACAAAATTGTGTAATGAAGTTAGTTCCCTTTCTCCATACAGGACCAGGAGGTAGGGAAGCTTCTTGGGCTCAGTAAATTGACATTACTCACCAATATTTATTCACTATCACCCATATTAAGAATCTCTGTGAGGTACTAGAGATACATGAGACTTCTTTGAAGATAAACATTACTGGGCTAGCATTACTGGGTCCTTTCCTATGAATGAATAATTACAGATCTAATGCTAATTCACCTTGTTGTTATTGTGTAAAGTATTGAAAAAATTTATCCAAACCTCAAATACTTTTGAATACATAGCATCTTGTGACCACGGGTATGCAAAGTGAGCAGAGCAGAAAAGTAGATAGTGATAGAAGACTATTAAAATGTTCACATAATCAATACAGAGGAATCCAGCCTGATTCTGGATCAGTCATACTTATTTTCTGAGCACATTTTACCACTGAGAATGCTGTGCCTTGTAGAGGGATAAAACTATTGTTTTGTCATACCCTAACTATATATAGGTAGCCTATATAACTAATAGAAAAGGAAAGGATTTTCTGCAAAATGAAGGGTTTGGATGAGATGATCTATAAGTCCCTTTCAACCTTCTAAGTACTATGATTCAGTGGTTGTTTGTAGTGAACCTCTTGACTTCAGCAGAGTGCAAATGGACCCACTGCAGCTCAGAATATTGATTAACACCTGGTGCCTTGTTTCCTTCTGCCTTGTAAAGGCAGATGTCACCATTCTCCAGTTCAAAATCTATTCCCTGTCTCTTGAGGGAACTCATCTGTCATGGATTGACACTCAACTTACTTCTATATATTGATCTTCTGTCTAAAAAAATTGGAAAAAATATGTCTCTGTGTAAAAACTGTTCCCTTTGGTAAGTGCTGTTCATTTGAAGACCCCCTTTTTTCCTTCCTTCCTTCCTTCCTTCCTTCCTTCCTTCCTTCCTTCCTTCCTTCCTTCCTTGCTTCCTTCCTTTCTTTGAATTGGCCAATTCACATAAAAGAAGAAAGGTATTAAAAACAAATGAAGAAGCCATATATGAATTTATAGAAATTTCTTTGCATTTTATGAAGCAATTTGTAATTAATTAATTTTTATTTGCTATTGTTGGTTTTCCCGACATAGGGCATTAGCTATGTGGTACACTGCTGCATTTGAATTCAGAAGATTGGGTTCAAATTACTAACACACTTACTTCCTTATGCAAGCTATTTAAATTCTCTAAGCCTCTCTTTTATAAAATATGTGGTGTTTGGATTACATCAATTTTATTCACACTTCTATTTCTGAATATTTGATCCCTTTCAAAATACTTCAGATCAAATAGATTGACATATAGATTAAGATAGATGGATTAATTAGGGAGGGAAAGAGGGAGACAAAGAGAGGGATAGATAGGTGTATTGGAGAGTACAATTGCATGCTATATATTCTATACTTACACTGTACAAATCTTTTCTGATCTTAGATTTCCTAGATAATATTCCTTATAGTACTATGTCAAAGTTTTCTTTAGAAATTTATTATTATCTATGCAGTCTATTGATCTTTATACATTTATTCATTACGTTTTGTGTTATTTAATTGTTAAAATTAAAGTGCACAATCCATGAGTGTGTTCATAGCTTCATAAAAGTATTACATTTTTTTTTTTTGGCAGGAAAACATCTACCACATATGTGAGAAAATGGGCTATTTTATACAGTTCATGGCTAGAGTGCTAAACTTGAAGTCAGAAACATCCTGACTTCATTGAACATTGTCTTAGATATTTGGCCCTAGGTATGATACATCATTTCTGGTAGCCCTAAATGGGAATAATAATTAATAAGAAGAATAAATTTTCATGGTTGAACTGTAGTAAGGACAAAATAAGCTAAAATATGAAGTGGTTTATGAATATTATCTATTAGTATAGTCAGTAATGGAATTAAAAATTAGAATCTTACCATATGTGGCTCTAGAACATTTGTAGGAGACAAACAAAGCCAATATCAACCTTATCCTTTTCCTCATAGATGCAATGTATAAAAAACATTCTTTTCTAAAGGCAGTGATGAATAATATGAAAAAGAAAGGCAGAAAACAATCAAATTATAAGCATAATTGTCAGGTATTTATTAAAATATGGGGATTTTTTGTTTGTTTGTTTTGAAGTTTAAATTCTATAATGAAAAAAAATTAAATCATAATCTCCCCCAACCCCGATAAAGCTGTGAATTAAATAAGGATTGTTTTCCTAAAAGTCAGCATTAATAGACAAAACGTGAAAATGTGTGTGCATTCCCCTCTTAAGCAAAGAGATTTTATATTATAAATTATACCACCCTTCAAAGAGAAGCTTCCTTTAGGAGAGATCAGTCCATCAGATAAATTACAGTTTACATTAAGAATTATATTGTTGTAAAGTAAGATTCCAAAAAGACCCCAAGTAAAGCCACTTACATATCAAATAATATGTCACAGATTCCTGTCATGTAATAATTTAATACATAACTTGTGGTGATCCATGATGCCAGCAACTCTATTGGATTGTTGGCTCAATAGTATTTCTTGATGATCATATCTGGAGTCAGAATAATATCAGTTAGTAGTCCCAGATCTTTTTTTTGGGGGGGGCAGTGTAATGAGGGTTAAGTGACATGCCCAATGTCACACAGCCAGTATGTGTCAAGTGTCTGAGGGTAGATTTGAACTCAGGTTCTCTTGAATACAGGGCCAGCGCTTTATCCACTGTGCCACCTAGCTGCCCTCCCCTCCCTCCATAAGATCTTTTTTTCCCCTCTATAAGATCTTAAATAGCAAGTTTCAGTAATCAGAGCTTCAGATGGGTTCAGCTCTCAACTATCATATATCCTAGATAACAAGTACTGACTATAGTTTCACATTGCTATCAATAAGAAATTCATCATAAAAAAAAATCACAACTTATCTTGATATACGTAGTACCCATGGTAATTAGCTGCTTTATCATCCCTAAGTGTAATATTACACAAATGATTTTACTTTAAGATGTATAGTTAAAAAGAAACGTGAGATGATTAAATATTAATCCAAAATAGTATACAGAGAACAGCTTATATGAAAAGTTGTCTATAGGAAAACATGTTCAGTTATTAATGATGTTCGAATGGACATAAACACAGACTACTGCTCCCCAAATCTCTTTAAACAATGGGGATATCTTTAAGATGACTCTTAAGTAGTTTGCATACATTTCTACACATCTTCTAATCCCAAATTAAATAACAAACATAAGTAAAATCCTATTCAGGTGACACAAGAGAGCTCATAAGTTACTCCTCCTTTTCACTAACATAACTGACTGTGCTGAAATCCTATTCCTTAAAACAAAAACAAAAGAGGTTTCTGACTTTAACCTCAGAAGTTAATAGATTTACATCTTTCTTTAACAAGCTTGATTTACCTTTGTCTAATTATAATCATATTATTCTCAAAGAATGAAATAGAGGAATTGAATCTTTTAAATATAAGAAGTTCAAGCATTAATTTAACTCTTGCTTAGACTATTGAATGACAACCAGTTAAGATAAAAACAGCAAGTTTTTTCCCATTGATAGCTTATTACAGTCATTCAGATGCTTTAGAATTAATCTAATAACTAATATATTCAGTATTGCAATGGCAAACTTCCATTTTTTCCTGATAATAGAAATTTTCTATGAGAGAGGCAGGGACATACTTATATCAGCATCAAAACTAGTCCTCAAAGCCTACATCACTATAAGTAGTCTAGCATATATAACAAGGTAGACAGATTTGTGGTAAGGAAATGTCTAACCTTTCCCAAAGTAAGCTCCCCACCTTATCTCCATTTCCCAATATTCATTCGCCTTAGATCTCAGAAGTTCTTCCATTGAGGTACTTCCCAAAAGCACATTTAAGGATGATCCAAGGACACAGCAAAAATAAGAATGAAACTCCACAAATATTTAGGATACCCCTCCAAAAAAAGCTTTCTCCTCATACAATAAAACCTCACTAATCACAGTAGCTATGGACACAATAGTTGTCAATAATAGATTATTGCAGAGGCAGAGCAAAGATAGTGGAGAGAAGCCAGCAAAGTGCCTGAGCTCTCCTGCAGTTCCCTCAAAAAGAAAATGAAGTCAAGCCTCTAAACAGATTCTGAAACTACAGAACCTAAAAAAAAAGACAGACACAATCTTGCATCTTAAGATAATTTAGAAGACTTCAGGAAAGGTCAGTCTCACTCGGGAAAAAGGGAGCCCAGCACAGTGCAGTGCAACCCAGCATGGAGGGGATCTGGGCCAGTCAGCAAGAAGATCTTGGCTCTGCTCTGCTTCCACAGCAGAGCAACTGAGGCCCCTTGATCCTGGCTTGGCAAGCTTGTGGCACAACAGGCCAGTGGTGAGATCCACAAGCACCAGGTGAGAGGGCAGGCTACCAGCTGGAGGGCCACCCACAGGACAGGTGTTACTGGGCCTGGCCATCCTAGTGACTGGAGCAAGAACAGGGAGAAAGCCCAGGGCAGTGAGGACTCCACAAGCCATAGAAGCCTCAGAGTAGAAAGCTACTGAAACAACCACTAACCCCCAGCACAAGAAGCTTGAAAATGTGACCCTTGTCAATGATCCTTGTGTCCCAGGAGCAGACTTCAACTTAAAAACAAAATAAGTTACAACATAAGTACAAAACAGAAGAGGGCTCTTACCATTGATAGCTTATGTGTCAACAGGGAAGAGCTAAACGCAAACTGAGATGAGGACAATACTCTCAAATTGCTCATGTGTAAAGCCTCAAGAGGGAAGAAGAATTGGTCTCAAAATGAGAAAGCCTTCTTAGAAGAGCTCAAAAAGGAATTTATAAATTAATTGATGAAGTAACAGTAGACAATATAAAATAATTGGGAGTCTACTTGCCAAGACAAACTCAGGAACTATATGAACACAGTTACATAATACTTTTCACACAAATAAAATCAGATCTAAATAATTGGAAAAATATCAATTGCTCATGGATAGGCTGAGCTAATATAATAAAAATGACAATTCTACCTAAGTTAATTTATGTATTCAGTGCCATACCAATCAGACTACCTAAAAATTATTTTATAGAGCTAGAAAAAATAATATCAAAATTCATCTGGAAAAACAAAAGGTCAAGAATATGAAGGGAACTATTGAAAAATGCACAGGAATGTGGGTTAGCTGTATCAAATCTAAAGCTTTACTATAAAGTGGCAGTCATCAAAACTATTTGGTACTGGCTAAGAAACAGAGTGGTGGCTCAGTTGAATAGGTTAGGTACAGGAGACACAGTAGTAAATGATTTTATGAATGTACTGTTTGATAAACCCAAAGACTCTATGTTCTGGGATAGGAACTCAGAATTTGACAAAAGCTACTGGGAAAACTGGAAGATAGTATGGCAGAAACTAGGCATAGACCAACATCTTATACCTTATACTAAAATAAGGTCAAAATGAGTACATGCTTTAGACATAAAAGGTGATACCATAGGTAAACTGGGAGAGGAAGGAATAGTTTACCTCTCAGATTTATGGAAAGGAGAACAGTTTATGACCAAACAAGAGACAGAGAAGATTATGAAGTGCAAAATAGATGATTTTGATAATGGTAAATTAAAAAGTTTTTGTACAAATACAAGCCATGCATCTGAAATTAAAAGTGAGGCAGAAAACTGGGAAACAATTTTTATAGACATTATTTTTTATAAAGACCTTATTTCTAAAATATATCAGGAACTAAATCTAATTTATAAGAATCCATGTCATTCCCCAATTGGGAAATGGTTATAGGATATGAATAGGCAGTTTTCTGATGAAGAAATCAAAGCTATCTATTGAAGTATGAAAAAAAATTCTCTAAATCACTATTGATTAGAGAAATGCAAATTAAAACAACTCTGAGGTACCACCTGATACCTATCAAATTGGCTAACATTACAAAAAAGGAAAATAATAAATGTTGGAGAAGTTGTGGAAAAATTGGAACACTAATACATTGGTGGTCGAGCTGTCAAATGATCCAACCATTCTGGAGAGCAATTTGGAATTATGCCCAAAGGGCAATAAAACTGTGCATACCCTTTCACCCAGCAAAACCGCTATTAGGTCTTTTTCCCAAAGACATCATAAAAAAGGGGAAAGGACATACATGCACAAAAATATTTATCACTGCTCTTTTTGTGGTGGCAAGGAATCAGAAATTGAGCAGATGCCCATCAATTGGGGAATGGCTCAACAATTTTTGTTACATGAATATAATGGAATACTACTGTGCTATAAGAAATGATGAGCAGGCAGATTTCAGAGAAACCTGGAAGGACTTACACGAACTGATGCTGAGTGAGATGAGCAGAACCAAGAGAACATTTTATACATTATCAGTAACAGTGTGTATTGATCAACTGTGATGGACTTGACTCTTCTGATCAATACAATGGTCCAAGAGAGTTCCAAAGGGGTCATGATGGAAAATACTTTCCAAATCCAGAAAAAAGTTATCAAATATGAATCAATTACATCTAATTAAAGAGATAATAAGAACAATTAACATTCATAAAGCATTTACCCTATGTCAATCACTTTACAATCATGTGATCCCAGGGACAGCTAGATGGCGCAGTGGATAGGGCACCGGCCCTGGATTCAGGATGACCCAAGTTCAAATCCGGCCCCAGACACTTGACACTAGCTGTGTGACCCTGGGCAAGTCACTTAACCCCAAATGCCTCACAAAAAACAAAAAAAATGAAAAACAATCATGTGATCCCCACAACAACCCTTGGGTGTAAGGTCTATTATTCTGCCCTTACACAACAATAAACTGAAGTAAATCAACATAAGATAATTTTCTTGGGAATATACAGTTAGAAAATTAATTAATGCCAAATAATATCTTTTCATGTTAGGTTGTAATTTATTATCATAATATTGATAAGGAAAGAACTCTCAGACCCTGGTTCTTATTTCCTTCAGGACAGATTTTGGGTTAAATCAAATCAAATATGGATTTATTTCTTTTTTTTCTTTCTTTTTTTTTTTTTAGTGAGGCAATTGGGGTTAAGTGACTTGCCCAAGGTCACACAGCTAGTAAGTGTTAAGTGTCTGAGGCTGGATTTGAACTCAGGTACTCCTGACTCCAGGGCCAGTGCTCTATCCACTGCGCCACCTAGCTGCCCCCAAATATGGATTTATAATACTAATGGTAACACTTTTATTTCTAAGGCCCAACACTCAGCATTTTAAAATAAAAAGATGATTATTGTTCCATAAATTTATATATATATATATATATATATATATATATATATATATACATATATATATATATATATATATATATATATATATATATATATATTTATAAAGACATGTGCTCCATACACAGCTCCAAATAAACTTTTCCTCTGCTTCTTGAAAGAGCTGGGATCCACTACCTCTACCTTTGTAAATTATCAGATAAAGAGTTGCCCAGATAAATGATATTCTAGCTCCCCAATTCCATCTTCCTGGGAATTTCAAGCAGCATATACTAGGGGAAAATATAAATATATATAGTTTTACAAACAGTTTGAAATCAGACTTGTTATAATCAGGTTAGCTTAAAATGTGCTGGGCTAAAATATTCCAAGAGTTTAAGATATACTGCTGCTTTTTGGCCCATGCAACAAGACCTAAGGAATTTGATTTTATGTTGGCAGGTTTTGGCCAGTTTTCCCAGACAGAAATCTCAAGACCTTTCACAGAATTACTTACATAGTTGAATTTAAAAAATAATTAGATAACTGAATTGCATAAGGAAAGTTTCAAGATTGTATAGGATAATCACAAATCATAAAACCAATATTTTTATAATATCCAATATTTGTGTAGTATTATATATTTAATAAGTTATCCTATAGATTTATCCTGAAAGACAGGTGGATGTGATTAGCCAGATGATTATCTAACCTTACACTTATACTATAGCTGGTTACAGACTTATTATACACACACACACACACACACACACACACATAGATTTAATGTGTATATATAATATGTATGTATTCCTCTGAATTTCTAGTTCTTAATTAAAGTCAAATCATGCCACTTAAACACTTAAGTTTGGGGCTTGATCCTTAAAATAGTGATACCCTAACTCAGTTATTACCCTGTTATTGATGATTATTATTTTTAAATCATCTTTTAAAAGTTTAAATCCATAATACAAAAGAATTAAATAGGAATTCAAATTTCTAACAATATTTCTAGTAGAGTAAATTATCAATTTAATGTTAGACATTGTCTTTCTACACATTACAAATCACATGACTACAGTAATTTAGCTTAAATCCACATAGCTAACTGGTTTCCTAGTATAAAAATAATGAATTTCACTTAAAATGAGACCAGGAAAAATTCAATTATACCTGGATCTATTTTCAACATGTTGCCTTATGGAACCTTAATTTATGCTTTCAATTATCTAGCATTATATTTTACATAAGGATTATTTATTCTAAGCTTTTTATATAATGGGATTCATTATTTGCAGCTAACCCTCTGCAAAAGATTTTAAAGTGATAGTATATAACAAGAGGGTCATGAAATATGTGGTATCCTCCATTTTGATTCCTTTTAGCCCTCCCTATTGATGTTCAAATCAAGTTACAAAATGTTTGTACTCAATCTTTCTACTTAAAACAAAGTCAAACATCCTCACACTCTCTCAACATGCTTAGACCATCTGAAGCTACCATAAGGGCACCCAGAACAACTATCCAGGGACAGGAGGGACTTACAGAACATGGGCTTGCTGCTTCCTGTCTGTGGTGTGCAGAATATATCCCACATTTGTCCCAGAACCTTTTTATCTAACTTCCATATTTTTGTTCAAGCCTTTATTTCTTTTTCCTAATGTTACAAACCCTTTAATCAGATTATGTAACTTTTCATTTCAATCATATCCTAAACTACACATACTATTATTAAACCAATGTTTTACAACAACCCTACTTTCCCAATCTATGGAGATACTTTCAACCCTGAGGATTCTCTTCATTAATGTGCATATAATGGGGGCAGCTAGGTGGTACATTGAATAAAGCATTATACCTTGCCTCAGACACTTGAGTTTTACTAGCTCTGTGACCCTGGGCAAGTCATTTAACCCTCATCGCCTACCCCCACCCACCCAAGAAACAAAAAGAAAACCAAAACTGCATATCACAAAATCCAAGTGTTCTCTAGGAGATCAAAGAATTCAAAGTCTCTCATTCTCCCAAAATGAGATTGAAACCTGCATTATCTATTTCTAGTCACAATATAGGAAAAAGTGTGCAGGACAAATACTTTTTATAAAAGAATCTATTTGATGTTTTTAGTTATTATAAAATCTTTTATGGGACATGCATATTAACAGATTATAAAGTGCTTTACTGACTATTTACTAGTTTTCTGAATTAAAAATAATTTTTTTTGGTCCTGTTTCTCTTTACCTTTTAGATTCTGGAGAGTTAACACTTAATGATTTACAAATCAAGAGAACTATATTTCTCTCACGCCCATCACTAATATTACTTATTTTAAAAAATGCTTTTACAATGTTAATTTACATTTTAAAAAATTACTGAAATTCTAAAGTGATTGCATTTAAGGCTATGATATAAAATCCATGATCAAAGTGTATTGCAAGACAAAAAAAAATTTTTTTGCAGTGCCTGATGTCAGATATATTGGGAGGGGGAGACAAATCTCTACATTTAATTTAAACATAATCTACGAACTTTAGCTTAAACCTAAATCCATCTAACTTTGGAATAAAATGATCAGAACCCAAACAAACAAACAATAACAACAACAAATATCTCTCTTAGCTTTCTCTTATCAGCCCTCCTTATCTTTGTGCTGCTTAGGTCTAGATCTTTATCCGTATAAAACTGCTTCTAGTGCTTCATCTAAAGAAAATAACTTGGCATTTTTACTGAGAAAGGAAGAACCCTTCTTTGATTCCACCTCCCAAACTGACTCCTAGGAGAGTCTCTATCTGTTTTTTCAGCTCCCTTTCTAACAAGGTAACCTTAGAAAAAACCCACACAAATGGACACATGGACAAATAGAACAGAGCCTTAGTGATGCAGAAAGAAAAAAAAAATTGAGATTAAAACTACTTTCTTTCCTTGATTTAATATCTCAATTTATTCTACATTACAGCAAGCATCCTTTTGACACATGACTACCTTAAATCACTAACAATGGGGCCTCTCAAGATGCTCTTGCACACTTTTTTACATCTCTGCACTTTTACTTAAAGAGTTCTTTTCACACACACACACACACACACACACACACACACACACACACACACACACACACACACACCCTAATTTATGTAACACCAAAATCTTGAAAGCATGGATGGTAGCTTTAGAGACTCACAGAGTATTGGCCCAGATTTCCCTATTCAAAAACCTATACCTTCAAGAAATTCAGAATATATTGATGGTATTTTGGGGGATGAAACCAACTTTTTGATGAAACTAACAATTTGCTTCATAAACTGAATATCCATAAAATTTAGAATTTCCCTGGTGGTCCTATACTATGTACAAAAATTTACTCGATCTCATCTCTATAGATTTATGGGATTTTTCTTTTCAAGTAAGTGTATCTACTTGATGTTTGCCTCCCTGTGAGAGTGAAAATTAGAAAAAAGTTGTAGCAAAATCACTAAAAACAGACATATAGAATACATATGCCTATCCAGATAAAATTTCCTTGCTGACAAAAGGAAGAGACACGTCATGCCCAGAGTCCTAAGAGATTACTCTCCTCTTACTAGCTGTGTGACCCTGGGCAAGTCACTTAACTCTTTTTGCCCCCCCCCAAAAAAAAGTTAACTCTCCTTATGGAGAAATTCTCCATGTAGATTCAGTTGAGTGTAGTTTTTTGCTAAGAATCTAGAGTGAAGGCTCTGATCCACATGTGGTTAGCCATAGCTGTGGTAATTCAAAAGTTTCAGAGAAATAGTTTCTGGGTAATCTAATAATTTTATTAATAAGGCACACAAATTATTAATAAAATTATCATCATTTGACCATCTCTCCTAGAGCAAAGACAATCATGGTTTGGGCTCACGGTTAATATTTCCTTGAAATAGGGACTGAAGTCACCCCATCATCATGTAACCCCTTGACTGAGATAATATCTCTATAACAAATCATTCCCAGCTATACCAGACCACTCTCAGACTTGGGTTAGACAAAAGGATTTGTCTCCACCTAATCTTGAGTAGAATACTTTCCCACCTTAGATTAAATTCCTTTTAAATTTGAGTGGTTTCTGACCTAGATGGAGGGAGCCAATGTAAGTTCATCATCAGTAATGTTCTTCTGAAGTAAAACTGAATTTAAAATCAGGATTTTGGAAGAAGAAAGGAGCTTAAATCTCCCCATGATATTGGTTAGTAATAATCACTGCTCACAAATTGACTATAAAACAAATATAAAGCACACACTCATCACATATAAGAAGGGGAAAAGCTTCAAGTATTAATCTCTGACCTGATTTAATTTCCCCATGCCCCACTTCTTCCACGTCACATGACCAAATGTTTTCCATATGAGGCATTTTATTTAATTTAATTATTCATCTGTCTGTTTTCTATCATCTATCTATCTATCTATCTATCTATCTATCTATCCATCCATCTATCTATCTATCTATCTATCTATCTATCTATCTATCTATCTGTCTGTCTGTCTGTCTGTCTGTCTGTCTGTCTGTCTATCTATCTATCTATCTATCTATCTATCTATCTATCTATCTATCTATCTATCATCTATCATATTTCATCTTCATTCCTGCTTCTCATTCCTGAGCTAACCTTAGGGCAAGGATGAATTCCAGGCAATAGTCCAACTTCTTTCAACATCTCAGCTTTCAAAAATGTCTTTCTTGTTTCAGATGCCCTCTCTTTGCCTGGTAACCTCCTTCTCACAAAGCTAAGTAGCTTATCTATAGCATGTATTAATGTTCCTCCTCAAATAGTTACCCACTACATGCAATCTATGGAGATTATTTCACCCAAACATGTGAAAGTAGAAGAAAAAGCAAAAATCCTTTGAGTTACCAATTTTATAAATAAAATTAGCATTTGACAAATGCTCTAATTTTATAATTCAAGGTTACAAATATTATATGACTATGGGAAATATTGGAGTTTATAGCAACAAAAGATGCACATTAATAATTGATATCTTTCCCACTTTTATAAATATATAGTATATAAATATACCATGTAGATACACATATAGCTACAAAATATCTGGAAATGTATATCTGTAAAATATCTAATTATGTACATGAAAGTTGCATTGAAATGAGCCTGGACAACATGGTTAATTTTGAACATTAGACCTTTTCAAATACTAAGAACTGACTACATTTCATGAACCCCTTGCTTCTGCCTGAATGTATAGGGGATTAAATCATTTTTTAAAAATCTTTCATTCAAAAGTCTAACTAAATAAACTATCCAAACATTTTGTGAACCAAAAACATTACTTCACATCCTCCATGTGCTTTCATATGTTAGTTTTTTAGGAAAAAGATAAAGAAACAGAAACCTTAATTTTTGTTCTCAATGAGCAGATAAATGCTGCAGTAGTTAAGAGTTCTAGATGCTGAGTTAGGATGACCTAATTTTAAATCTAGCCTCAAATACATACTAGCTCTGTTACCCTGGGCAATTTATATCAATTCTGCCTCCTCGGTTTACATATCTAGAAAATTGGAATAACATTATCACCTACAATTCACTGGTATTCTAAGGATCAAATGAGATAATATCATGAAAACCCTTTGCAACCCTTGAATACTATATAAAAGCTAGATATTAATGCTGTTGCTTTTCCTCTTTCTCCACACTCCTAACTATATGGGTAAAAGATTAGGAGAGGTATCTTCAGTAAGGAGGTACTGCTAAGGTGGTCCCCTGTAAACATTATGCTAATGCATTACCACTGTTTTTACCTGTCTAGTCATTCCTTTGCTTAGAAAGAGAAATATACCTTTAATTCAAAGAGTCAATACCCATAGTAGAGTGGAATAGAATAATGGACAAATGGAAGACTCCTCATGCCAAATTATCAAAGTCATTTAAGGACTCACCACTAACCAGATTTGTTCTAAGTTATACAAATCTGTTACATTACTAAAACATTTAAAGTGGTAAATGTAGAAAAACAAGGCATGGGGAAAAGATGGATTACAATGTCACACACACACACACACATACACACATATATATTTTTGCAGGGTGTTAAGGGCTAAAATTCTAGCTAAACTGTCTAAAATATCTAATGAGTGGTTGCCAATAAATTATAAGCTTTAGCAAGAGTTAGACTTTTAAGCATTTATTAAGGAGAATAAGAGTTTGGTAAAGAGAGAAGAAAAGGCCTAGATTCCTATCTATTAAAGGAGAGCACATTTCTAGCTCCCCTCTCCACCAGCATCCTCAGGAAAGAGAGTCAGCGCGAGTGCCAGTCTCTTCCTTCCTCCTCCCACTAGCCCGTGTCACTTCCTGACGCCAAAGAAAAGACTCCTGGTCTTGCCCTCAAAGACCTTCACTTCATGGGCGGAACTCTTCTACAGTAAGTCTCCAGCAGGTGGCGTCATTCCAATCGTTACAAGGGTCACAGAGCTAGTAAGTATCAAGTGTCTGAGGCCAGACTTGAATTCATGTTCTCCTGAATCCTGGGCTTGTGCTTTGTCCACTGTGCCACCTAGCTGTTCCCAACAGTTCAGAGGCATGTGTCCCTAGGAGGGTATGAACAGACCTGGATTTTTATAACATTTGTTTTCTCTAATACTTTATTTGAAAAAAAAACAACTTTTCATTTCAATAATATTCATCATTTATGAAAGCTCTGTGTGTTAGAAGATGATACAGTTCATTGATTATACACCTGACCTTTCTTAAATGAACTCCTGATAGACTTATTCATAAACTATATTTTTGAGACATACCTGCTCTACATCCTAAAGTATGCAATTATGTTGAATTAAAGCAAATGCTGACTTGAGAATGAACTGCCTTTTGGTAGTAGGACAATGTCCTTTGCTTGTATTTACACAAAAAACAAGCAAACAAATAAATGAATGAATAGATAAACATATAAAGAGCATTCCTGAACATTGTGATCAGTGTTGATAACCAAATTCTGTCATTTGAGCAAAGTAAAATCTTTCCTATAAATAACAGTGGTGCAAAGAGGAGTGGAGGAAGTTTCCTCCAAATTACCCAGATAATTACCTTAATTCTTCAATGTATTTTGTTAGTGTAACAGCATCCTTTGACAATTATCTCATTGTAATAAATGAAAATATCTCTTAGGCATTCTAACAGCCTAAAGGTATCTATTACTTTCTCTTGCCATAATTGAACTACATTTTTCTTCAGAAATATTCCTGATGAATCAAAGGTTTTTAACAGAACAAAAAAAGAGTTGGAATTCCTAATGAAATATTTGTTTTTAACAGTTTAATTGAGAAAAATCAAAAGACATGAGCAGAAGTTCTAATAGATTTGGTAAATGAGAAAGATTTATGCTATTTATGATAAAAATATTCCTATACCCTATTTTAATATAGCAGTTTACACTTCTCATTCAAAATATTCACACTTCAAAACAATGTGTACCTTAAAGTCATAAGAAAAAATGGATATCATGCCATTTTTTGCCATCCAACCTCCTCATTTTACTTGTTGTTTTAGACAAGAGCTCTCTAAATGGACATCCTCAAGGGATATTGAACTAGAATCTATTAATTCTCAGCCAGAAATGAGTAGTTATCATACTTAAAATATATTTTGACTGTGTTACCCTGGCCAAGTCACTTAACCCCCATTGCCCCCCCCCCCCAAATATATGTATATATACAGAGAGAGAGAGAGAGAGAGAGAGAGAGAGAGAGAGAGAGAGAGAGAGAGAGAGAGAAATAAAATGGGAACATAAAAGTGGGTAAAAGTTAATTGGAATATAGCTGTAATTTCATATATACATTATATATGTACCAAGATAGATAGATAGATTTATGTTGTAATTGATCATACTTTTATTTTCAAGAAAACATTAAACTCAGAGGAAATAAATATAAGCTGCCAGGCATGTTTTCACTTTATTTGAGGCCTTGTACATTGAAATTAATTTAGAAGGAAGATTCCTACAGTTTCATATTGACCATACTTCTACTTTTCTCTACTTCCTCACCACCCCATCAACAACTGTTTTAAAGTCATATAGAATTAATTGTCTTCCCCAACAACATGATACAGGAGGAGTCAAGAAGCAGGTCATTGTGGGTACAATAGAGCCAGGCAACGCTGCTTCAATATCATGTGTATAGGCACATCCTTTGCTGAAAGGTAGTGGAATTACCTTTCTAGTAATACAACTCCAACCATCATTTCCAGCAAGAAATTATATTCTGCCAACTCTTAAGTAACTAAAAGACTAAATAGCATGAGGACATTTAGAGGGGAGGTGGTTATTCTTCCATCTGTGCCAGGAAACTACATCACCAGCTCAAAGGGGAAAGTGGAGTTGTATTTGTATAATGTACTACCAACAACCCACACAGAATTGTAAGTTTTGTTTTTGTTTTTTTTTGTAGGGCAATGAGGGTTAAGTGACTTGCCCAGGGTCACACAGCTAGAAAGTGTCAAGTGTCTGAGGCCGGATTTGAACTCAGGTACTCCTGAATCCAGGGCCGGTGCTTTACCACTGCGCTATCTAGCTGCCCCCAGAATTGTAAGTTTTAAAAAAATCCTTCTCATGTTTCCCTAGTTCATTCTCTGATCAATTTGTAGTATTATGAATATATATATATATATATATATATACACACACATATACATGTATATACACACACACACACACACAGATATCTGTGTGTGTGTGTGTGTGTGTGTGTGTAATTGCTAGATTTTCTATAATAAATAGAAAGAACAAAAACTCAGAGGGGCATACATTAGGATTTTAGAACAAAGCATCTTACAAAATGTAGTTAACATTTCAGATTGCAGAAAGGGATCTACCCTTGTAAATCACTTGCTGTTTCTTATTATGTTCTGTTTTCTAATTAAATTGGTCATAGAAAGCTTCTAGAATCTTGGGAGTTGAACTCAAAGAACATTATGGGGGCAGAGCTATTCATTCCAAGCTGCCTGTTGTTTTCTTGCATGCTGATTCACACTAAGAGGCAACTGCTGCCCTCCCAGGTGTGTTTACAGCTCCCCCTGGGCAGATTTCAGCCCCAAATGCTCATTTCAACAAATCACTTTCATTTATTTCCATACTGTATATAACATCAAGCAAATCAAGGTATTTCATTATAACCTCTAATTACTTCTCTGAAAGGCAGCATGTTTAAATGTATTAAAATATGTTAAACACAAAAACAGACCCACTGAGAGTCATTTGCATCTCAACATCATCATCACCTGTAGAATGCAATGTAAGGTACTTCTGCTTTCCCAAGTAGTTTCTTAATTTGAGTGAAAATGATCAGAGAAGCAGCTTTCACAATTATTCTTTGCCTTAAGATACTTCTCTAAAAGGGAGATAATCAATATTGTTTTCAGTGGTACATCTACCTTTCCCAGATTAGGGATATGATACTTCAGAGGTAAATTTGTTCAGAACACTCAAGTGAAAAATAGACATTTTTGAAGGTTTAATAAATGAATTTTGTATAAAGATATGTATGCACAAATATATATATATATGCACACACATATATGTGTATATATGTAGGTGTATATATATATTTTTTTGTGTGTGTGCATATATATGCATATTTCATATTAAACACATTTTTTTTAATTTCATATAAATAAGTTGGTATACATTTGTCTCTGGATCTTTCTCTGAACCCTGCTCACATACTTTAAGTAAATCATGTAATTAAAAAAGCCGAAGAAGTTTTCTTTTGATGACCCTTGTATTCAAATATTTATATTTTAATATATTTTACCTGACTCTTCTGCTATTCTGAGGTCCTATCCTGATATTATTAATTTAATCTATAAGAACAGTTATGTACATATCTCACATAACTAATTGTTTCTGTAGAAACAGGTGCTAAATAGAACACTATTACAGAGGGCATTTTATTGCCATAATAACAATTTTATGACTGAGAAATAAATTCCTATGTAGGGGGTAAAGGTAAAATCTTTGGTGAGTAGTGAATACTGGGGCAATAAGATGAACCTGGCATAGTAAAAAGGAATGGATGATTATAGGTTTAGAGGATAGTGGTGAGAGTAGGGGCTCAGTTAGAGTGAGGAAGACTGAAGGCTAAGCCCTACAGAATTAAAAAGGTCTTATGCCTAAGGCCTACAGAAGGGAGGAAAGACTAGCAAAACATGGCTGAACTGAGCAAAGTAGCTATAATAGGGAAAATTTTTTGGGACTGGAATGGTTTCCTCTGATTGGTCAAAGGACAGCTAACAATATAACATGATTTCATGAGTTTAAGGTACTTTTTGATAAAAAAAAATGTTGAGCATTGTAGCAAAATAATATTGGTTGGGAAAGCACTATGCCGGGTATTCCTCTAACCACAATTGTCCTTAAAATTAGCAATATATTTTAAGACAAAAAATATTCTAATTTTTAAATCATTCACTTTAGAATAGTGAATGTTCGAGACTAGTTATAATTGCATAAATCCCCAATCCAAGAGATATTGATTCTTTTCAATTTATAATATTATAATACCTTATATGCATTAAATGACATTTTAAAAGAGCTTTCCTATGAAATATCTCATATGATCTTCAAACCAGTCTTATGAGTTAGGATGGGGAGATCCTATTTTTCATATTTCACATTCATACTATAGGTAAACATAGTAACAATAATAATATAATAATTTTGATACAATACTCTGTGCTTCGCAAAGCACTTTTCTCAAAATGTCCTTGTGAGGCAAGAGCCTTTTTAGTATTTTGTCTTGATGGATTCTTTATTTCATTCAATATAAACATTTTTTCTATGCATTCACATCACAGACCTGCCCCTGATTCCCAACCCTCATATCCACCATAAGCTTTTAAATTTTTTGTGACACTTAAAAATGTATTTCTGTAAGTGCTCAATAGAAAATTCACCAAAATATACTGGAGGGTTTCTTTTTTCTCCTAGGATTGTGGAGACAGACATACCAATTTATAATTTAAGCTGTCTTTCTTAACTTGAGAAGTCCATCATCTCAGAAAGACAAACCTTTTATTCTTTCATATTTGCTAGTCTACTGAATTCTTGATGGTGTTTGTTCCATACCTGGTATTCTCTCCTCAAACCTTGCACACAATGACATTTTCCTTCTTACCAGAAGACCTGATTTCATCTACTTTAATAAGAAAAATAAGGATTATTTGTTGTGATCTCTTCCTTTTTCTCCATTTTTCATATAAACATTATTTGATGTGATTCCTTGTCCTGTCCTCCTTTGTTCATCTATTGATAAATAAATGCTATATGCCCCACTATTGGTGACCTTGATCACATGCCTCCAGATTGATCTTCCCCCTTTCCCTTTCCCCTGTCACCATCCTCTTGAATTTCCAACCCTTCACTATCCACAGACTCATTACCTGTTGCTTATAAACACACCTCCACATCAAAAAAATAACCAACAAAACAAAATCTTCCTTTCACCTGCCATCTATACCAGTTATCATCTTTTAATTATCTTCCCTTTCAAAATCACATAGTTAGAAAAAGTTTTCTATATTTATTCCCTTTTATTTCTCACCTCAATTCTCAACTGAATTCTAAACTGATGATTCAAATGAAATTGCTCTCTAAATTTAACAATCTTCATTGCCAAATCCAGTGGCATCTTATCCCCAGTATTTGACATTGTTGACAATGCCATATTCTTGGATATTCTTTCCTCCCTGCATTTGTATGTGCAGCTAGATGGTGCAGTGGATAAAGCACTAGCATTGGAGTCAGAAGAACCTGAGTTCCGATCTTACCTCAGACACTTCCTCGTTGTATGACCCTGGGCAAGTCACTTAACCCCAATTGGCTTAAAACATCTGGGGTCATATCCAGTTGTCCTGATGTATATCTTGCCACTGGACCCAGACAGCTGCAGAGGAGAGAGTGAGGTTGGGGACTTTTCACAGCCTTTCTTCACTTAAATCCAGTTCAATGAAAGTCATGACATTTGTCATGGTTCTCTTTGAGAATGAAGGACAAGCAACAATAGCATTTTTTATGGCACTGCTTTCTTTTGGTTCTCCTTCTGATGCCTAACAATTTCTTTTTAGTCTCCTTTATTAGTATACCATTCAAAATCTATCCCATATCTCTGAATATACAAAAGGTTCTGTTCAGGACCCTTTTTTACTCTCTCTACACTCTGACTCTTGTAATTCCATCAGCTTCCACATGTTCTACTATGAGCTTATAGAAATGACTCCCAGATCTGTATATCTGACTCTGGTCTCTTTCTTTTGTTTTGCTTTGTTTTTTCTTTTTTTTTTTCAGGCAATGAGGGTTAAGTGACTTGCCCAGGGTCACACATCTAGTAAGTGTTAAGTGTCTGAGGATGGATTTGAACTCAGGTCCTCCTGAATCTAGGGCCAGTCCTTTATCCACTGCACCACCTAGCTGCCCCCAGTCTCTTTCTTTTTTTTTTTCTTTTTTTTTCTTTTGGTAGGGCAATGGGGGTTAAGTGACTTGCCCAGGGTCACACCACTAGTAAGTGTTAAGTGTCTGAGGCTGTATTTGAACTCAGGTACTCCTGATTCCAGAGCCAGTGCTTTATCCACTGCACAATCTAGCTGCCCCCAGTCTCTTTCTTGATCACTTGTGCTGATCAAATTTATATCAGTTATTTTCAACTACCATCTTAGCAATCTAATCTCATTACCCCAAAGAGAACTTATTAACTTCCCCCTCAAAATTTCCCATCTTTGTAATTTCCTTGCCTTTTTCTCTGTAAGGCACTTCACTATATCTGGTCACAACTTTGAAATCATCTTTAATGACATTTCACCCTTATTCATCCTACAATTTAATCACCAAATGTTTGTGGATTTTATCTCTAGAAGCACTCTCACACTCATCCCCTCTTAACCCACAGGCACAATACCCTGGTTTCAGGCTCTTGTCACCTCTAGCCTGAATTACTAGACAAGCCTCCTAATAGTTTTCTTTGCCTTCAGTCTTCCTTCTTTCTAATCGATCATTCATGAAGTGGCCAAATTGATATTGTCAAAGCACAGGTTGGACAGACAACATGACTGCTTTTTTCAACAATCAACATAGGCTCCTTGAATCCTCTATGATTACATTCAAATCCTCTACTGTTAATCTCACCATGCTCTACTTTCTCAGGTGTATTATATACTACTCTCATTCATACATTTACAATTCCACTGCCTTGGAGAATCCTGCTCTTTCTTTCTCCAATGTTTAGCTCAAATGTCACTGCTCATTCTTATCCATCCAGTTTATAATCACTTCTTCCCATGAAAAGTTATATCATATTTATTTTTTTTAAATATATTTTTCTATGTGTTTGATTTTATTTCATTCAATAGAATGCAAGCAGGGACTGTTTAATTTTTTTTTAATTTTGTTTTGCTTTGTTTTGTTTTTTCAAGTCACAGAGCCTAGCACAGAATGGATGTTTAAGAGATGCATATAAAATGGAAAAAAAAATATCCATCAAGAATTTTTTATTTCTTTTGTTTGGAATTTATATAGAACATCTTCCATGAGGGTGGCTGAAAATTGTAGGTGGTCAAATATCTCTTGGTTTGGCATCTGTTTTGATATCAGTACTCATTTGAATCACTAAACAAAGTCATCTACACAGTCTTGTATATGTTTTTAAGGTATATATTGGAAGCTCTTTGTCTGAAAAGAAACCTCAAGCCTTCATTTTGTTCTTTTGAGGCAAATTATAAAATTGCAGAATTTCAGAGGTAGAAAGAACCTCAGATGTTATCCATTCCAAATCACATCTCAGTAGAATTTCCATCTACAACATCTCTGAAAAGTAATCATCCAGTGGTTGAATTAGGACCTTCAGTGAAGGGGAGCCCATAATTTCCCAAAGCTGCCCATTCTACATTGAAATAGTTCAAATATTTAGCTAATTTTGTTTGTTTGGTTTTTGTTTTTGTTTTTGTTTGGTTGTTTTTTACTTAGAGAGGAGAGGGATAGACAACTGAAGCTGTGACTTCATTGACATAGGGAAGTCATGTGTGAGGAAATGTCTGCCAATGTAGGTCATCTTATAATTTTAGAGAATTTACTAGGGCAATTACAGATTAAATGACTTGCTCAGGATTACACAGCCATTATGCATCAAAGGCACAACTTGAATATCTATCTTCCTGGCTTCCTAGCCAATTCTCTACCCATTTGGCCATACTGCTTCTTATTTTTCATTTACATCAATTTAATTTCTGTAATTTTCACCAAACATTTTCCTAGATCAATCCTGAAAGGCTTAGCAGAACAAGTCCATACTAACAAGGTCATAATTTTTTTCACTGCCTAAATCTTTGCTTCTCAAAATTGAATATTAATATACCATTCTTTCAACAAATGGCATAGAGTTCTGGTCTCTTTTCCTCCTATTCACTTTCCTCTGGATGTATTCTTATTTTATGATGACTTTTTTAAAAGTCCCTGTTTGGCAAGATACTTCCTAAAATGTGGTAACTAACCATAAATTCCATATTAGATTATTAAACACAATACAACATATAGTATACAGGGACTATTGACTCTTTGTTCTGGTCAGCATACTTCTATTTATATGGTCTAAAATATCATTAGTATTTTAACGGCTCTATCAACTCATATTGAATTTGCAAGCTTCTCCAAATCCCAGATCTTTTTTAATATGAACTATTTTCTAGCCATGCTTCCTCCAATTAAATCATATAATCACTTTTATGAGACCAAGTCTTCAATTCTATGATAAACCCTATGAAATTTCATTTTATTAAATTAATTTTAATATTATTTTTATATCCTAAATTTGCAATAAAATAACTTAGCTTTTCCCCAAAGTGTTGCATCATTTTCAAATTCATTAACAATGACATATATTACTTCACCCAACCACTATAGGATGAAACAGTTCCTTATTATACTTGGATTGAGACCTACCACCAATGTAAGATTGATCTATTAACTCCAATTCCTCTTATTAAGCCAATTCCAAGTGAATTTATTTGTAATTATATCTAGTTTAAAACTATCCATCTTATCCACAACTATATAAAATGCTACTGAAATACTGTTATATTTTTCATGTTGGTCAGCATTCTCCCAAAAAAGGTCAATCTGATACTATTTAGTGTGCTTACCTTGCAGGGTTGTTGTGATCCCCAAATGAGAAAAAGTAGGTGTCATATTTTCTGCAATTAAAATGCTACATTTCTATTACATCATTATTATCATTGTCATTATCATCATCATTATTTGTAGTAGTAGAAGTTGTGTGGTTGTTGGTAGCAGTTACTGTAATAACAGTAATAAGAAATCCTTTTTTGGTTTCTATGAGATATTTCCAAGGATCTTCTGCTTCCTCCTCTGTGTAAAATATTTTCTACATTGTTGTACATGGTGTGGTACTTGGACCTTCCTGATTTAAAAGTTCTGATCAATGCTAGGTGTGGGAGGATCAGGTCTTTGTAATCATGGAAAATGTTAACAGCAAAAGGGTAAAATTTTTGAGAGTATTTTATATACAACCATACAACTCAGAATATTGATACTTGTTCTTCTTTCTGACATGAAGCACTTCACAGAGATTTATGCTATTCAGAGCTTCCCAGGGAGAATAGTGGAACCAACAGTAGCTCTGATATGAGAGGATCAGATTTCATATCTTGCCTCTGATTCTACCTGTTTCACTTAATTTTCCTTAGCCTCAGTTTTCTTATTTGTAAAATGAAAAAGTTGGTCTATATGGTCTCTGAGTATCTCTCCCCCCTCTCGACCTATGATACTCTGAGCCTATTATTCAAAGCTATTCCTATGGACAACACAGTCCCCTATTATCACCTATGATTCCCAAGAGCATAATGGTAATGTATAATCCTAATTTTCTTTCCTAACTTTAAAAGATGCCCATAATATTATGCCAGGAGTGGTCAAATTGGACTTAACATGGAAGCAGTGTATTTCCATTCAATATCAACTGCCACTTGGAGGCCCCAAAATAAGGAGATTGCTCTGTCTTAAGGACTATTGGATGGTTGGGAAGAAATAATATGAGTAAAAACATAATGAGTGATAGTCTTCCCCTGACCTTTTTTTTTTTTTTTTTTTTAGTGAGGCAGTTGGGGTTAAGTGACTTGCCCAGGGCCACACAACTAGTAAGTGTTAAGTGTCTGAGGTCGGATTTGAACTCAGGTACTCCTGACTCCAGGGCCAGTGCTGTATCCACTGTGCCACCTAGCTGCCCCAATTCCCTTGACCTTTTTAATTTCCCTTTTCTTCTTGCTTCTATCCCATTAAAAGTACCTATTGTATTTGTATATTCAAGGCAGATAAGTTCTGTGAATGTTAGGCAGATGTTTAAAATACATTTTCAAAAGATATTCATGTTAACTGACATTTCATTAACATTTTGGGAGTTTTGAAGTGCTTTAACAGCATTATTTCACTTTAGTCTCACAGCAATGCCATAAGGTAAATATAACAGTTAATAACATTTTACAGATTAGGAAACATAGGACCATCAAGGCCAAGTGATTTGCTTATGGTCATGATTAGCAAATGTTGTATAACAAGATCAGAATTTGAAACCAAGTCTTCCTGATTCAAGGACTAGTTCTATATACACTAATAACATGGCATAGAGAGAACGATAACTACAAAATATCTTTTCCTAAGAAACTTGTGGTGCAGTCTCCTACAAATTAACTCAGTGTCAATGGGAAGAGTGGATACAAACTTGGATGGAGTACCATGGTAATGAAAAGCAACTTCTGCTTCTAGTACCACAGGGTCTGATGTCTTTGCTCACAGATTCCTCTCCATAGTATAGGTTATAATTGTCAGGACTAATTATTTCTTGCACCTATAAACCACTGATTTCTCTGCTTTCTGGAATTGTGCCATTTAAAATTATTTCCTCCAAGTTATCACCATTCCATTTGTGGGGTTTAGTGGTGAATATGTCTCTGTTTCCTTCCTAGACATATTTGAGCTTATAACTCTTAATCTGATAAAGAGATACTATGACTACTGGAAGCCACCATGGGCAGTGGTGGTAAGGATGGAGAAAATATCATACTTAATCTTGTTTAAAAGTTCTGCTTGGGAAAAAAAATAAGTCATACATTTAAACTGGCAAATTATTTTCCACATTTTTTGTTGTTCCAAATAACAGGTGAAGTGGGTTAGCACTGGACCTAGATCTCAGAAGGGGGTATTTTAAGTCTAGGTATTTATCTCTAGTGATTTGAAAACCATTAAGCAAGTGATGGACTTTTGCCTACTTGTTTGATTTGCCCTGATTTTCCTCTGCTTGGTTAACAGCCAAGTATATGACTTTGAAATAACCTCCGTTTCCAGCCTATAACTCCACATTTCACCCATAATTTTTCCCACTGCAGCCATTCCTTTGAATGGACACTTTCAGCACAGTGATTATCATATACAGTACTGCTCATAAGACACATATCTTATTTAGGTAGTGGCCAGTGCTGTCATTTCTTTAAAGTAAAAGCTTGTATGTCTTTTTTCCCAGCTCTTTTATCACTAAAAGGTGAACTGAGTTTAATGTTCTGCCAAAGCATTAAAGAAACTTTTATAAAACATGGAATTAGAGGGGGGAAGGGAGTATACACACTACAGAATTTTCAATGGTTCCTTGGTTCCTTAGGTGACCCTGTCTGAATTTGCCTATTTTTTAACATCTTAGGGACAAGCACACAATATCTGAAAAGGTGTGAAAGTAACTAAAATAGAACACAGGTTTTAAAAGTTTACTAAAGTTTGATGAAATCACAGTCTTTGGCTACACCATGAAAGCCTGCAGAAGTACTTCAAGTGCAAAAATGGGAGCCACTTCATTTGCAGAAACCCACAGGGACACGTTGCATGCCATACAACCATTTGCTACTTCTTTATACTCCCTCTTGTAGATAGATTTTATATGTTTTTTTTTTAGTCTTTTCTCTTGCATTTCTCTAGAATCTCCCTAAATCCTCATGCCAAAGATATCCCTCCTGAGTAATGCAAGTTTCTGGCATAGTGGTGGATGGATTAGGTGCCTCAGAGGCATTGTGAACTTAATAGACTTAAGTGAACAGCTTTCTTAGGACGGTTGCTATGATAGGTATGTCAATATTTTTAAATTGGGTGGAATCCTGGTGCACCAAAATGTGAAAAGGAGAACTGAGTTAAATTTGTTAAAATAAGAGCCATTTGGCTGCAGCAGAAGCAGGACTAGCATGGCCGACTCACCACAGTGCAGCTGTTTGTTTACACACAGGCTCTGCACACCCTCAAGGTGACTGGGCAGGAGACCGGAGCCCAGATCAAGGCCCACATGGCATTTATAGAGGGCATTGCCCCTGAGGATCAGGTCCTGCTTCTAGGTGGCTCCCTGCTGGAGTCTGAGGCCATCTTGGGGCAGTGTGGGTTGGAGCCGCTGTCCACTCTGGAACTGGCTGGTTGAATGCTAGAAGATTGGGCGGACCAAGAGGAGGATGCAGAACAACAAATGCTTTGTCAATGTAGTGCTCACCTTTGGCAAGAAGAAGGGCCCTAATGCCAACTCCTAAGCCCCTGGTAGTTTCTGTCTGTCCCCAATAAAGCTGCTATGACTTAAAAAAAAAAGCCATTCCCCAGTTGATAGATAATCAAAGGCTCTAACTCACTATTGATCGGAGAGATGCAGGTCAAACAATTCTGGGGTACTACCTCATACCTCTTATATTGGATAGTAGGATAGCAGAGGAAAATAACAAATGTTGAAGAGGATATGGGGAAAATGAGACATTAATGCACTCTTGGTGAAGTTGGAAACTGACTCAAACATCCTATAGAGCAATTTGACACTATGGCCAAAGGGCTATAAAACCATGCATACTCTTTGACCTAGTAATACCACTACAAGGTTGGTATCCAAAAAGAGATAAAAAATTTTAAAAAGGTAAATTCAAATTGAGGAGATGACGATCAATTAGGGAATGGCTGAACAAACTTTGGGATATGATTATGATAGAACACCATTATGCTATAAGAAATGATGAGCAGGATGCTATCAGAAAAATCTGGAAAGACATGAGCTGATGCAAAGTGAAATGTACTGTATACAAAGTAACAGCAGTATTGTGGGATGATCATCTGGGAATGACTTGGCTATTTTGCAGTGCAGTGGTCTAAGGCAACTCTGAAAGAGTTATGAAAAATTCAATCTATCTCCACAGAAAGAACTTATGGTGTCTGAATGCAGATTGAAGCATATATTTTTAGTTCCTTTTTTTGTTTTTATTGTTGTTGTTTTTGTTGTTTGCTTTTTTTTCTTTCACAGTCTGACTAATGTGGAGATGCTTTGCATGACTGCAAATGTATAACTTATATTGAATTGCTTGTGTTCTTAAGGGAGGGTGGGGAGGGAAGGAGAAAGAATTTGGAACACAAAATTTTAGATATTGACATTAAAATTGTTTTACATGTAATTTGGAAAAAAAATTCTAAATAAATGAAAAAAAAGATTAATTTATACCATGAAAAGTGAGGAAGAGAAAGTATCCAGATTAACTAAAGGTCAGTAAAAATGCTAAATCTAGGGGTCAATAGTAGAGTGGAAGGGGAAAGGTGACAGGTATATACTATGGATAGATTGGCAGTGATCATCATTCTCAATAACCCTTGTTTTCTTCAGTGTCTGATTCATTCTCCTGCATTAATACATTGCTATCAAAATTTTTTGTTAAACCTATGGCAGCTAGGTGGTGTATAGAGTGCCAAGCCAAGAGTCAGAAAGATTTAGCTTCCTGAATTCAAATCTGTCCTCATATACTTACTAGATGTGTTACCCTGGACAATTCACCTAAATCTATTTGCCTCAGATACCACATCTGTAAAAAGAGCTGGATAAGCCAATGGCAAACCATTCTAATTTCTTTGCCAAACAAGAAAACAAACAAACAAAAAAATTTGGGACCTTGAAGAGTCAGACACAATTTCAGACAACTGAACAAAAAAAAATTAAACATGACCTTTTTAATATTGAACAATATAAAACTTCAGAAGATCTATCCTTTCAGCAAGTTACTTGTACAAACATTGAAAAAACAGAATTAAATATGTTACCTATTTAATTTGAATATACTTTTAAGATGAGTTAATTTCATTCCATTGCTTTCAAACTGTCAGTACTTACTTGTTGTCCCTAATTATAAGACACCAAAAGAAGAAATGAGAAGAACAAGGGATAATTTTTCCCTTTCCACCATGATGTCTTCATCTTGGTTACTGGGACGGTTATTAAGGTCAAGTACAATATAATCCCTGCCTAGATTGCGCTCTTCCTCCTTTCCTTTCCAAGTAGATCTGACTTCTTCCAGTCATCCTTCAGCATCCTCATTTTACTATAATATTGCTTCTCTCAGTGACTTATGAATTCTCTTAGTTATATCTTTTGTTTATTTCAATGGGAGTCAGAAGTCTCAATAATTTGTGTTCTTTTCAATTTTATGTGAATTTGTATCTGTGACATTCTTACCCCCTTCCTCCATATATCTCAAATCTCCAAACTCAGAGATGATCTAGGACTTTGGGCCTTTCCACTTTAGCAATAGGTTTGGCTAGCACATCGATAAATAATAGTACTTAGAAACAATTAGACAACTAGCAGGATAGTTGACAGACCCAATAACAACCTCTTTCCATTTTTTTCCCCAGAATTTGTTTTACATTAGTGTATTCTTTGACATGGTAGAGGAATGTATTCAAATGGTCATAATGGTCAAAATGGTTACACATTTGAATAGAATATGTACAATCAACTTAAGTGATTCAATCTGTTCTTGGAAGAAAGCTCTAGTATGGGATCCTGGCTATTTATGAATGTTAAAATGTTTCCTTGGTATGTATGGTTCAGTAGGTTCAGAGAGGACACTATCCCCTAGTTGTGTGAATTGATGATTATGTTCTCAGGAGAATAGAGTCATTCTGAAGGGTAGGTTTAATGTGGGGAACAGTCATGTCAGTGACTGGGGCAAAGAGAATAGTACCATGTATGTGAAACAAGAAATGGATCAAATAAGGGAGTATCAATGCATTTAAAATCTACTCGTTTATGTGTAGATAGTGAGTAAGTGAAATGGGCTTTGATTTGAGAGAGTACAGGGAGAGTAAGTAAGGGTAAGTACAGAAAAATAGTATATCAAAATTTACAAGGTTGTTGTGAGGTTCAAATGGGACATGTAAAATGTACATAAAATGTCCTGTGAGTCTTAAAGCCCTGATTATATATTTACCTCTGATAGACTATATCAAACCTCTGGGTTTTAGTGTATTCCTACACCAGAGAAAGACAGGTGAAGTTTGGATATCTGAATGCCACATCTCTTAATATGTCTTTTCTGTACTTAGAAAAGAAAAAAAAAAACAACAGTGCTCCTAAGGGAGCAATGGATAAGGTAGATCCAAAAAGAGTTGTCAGCAGGTATGAGCATAGAGCCTTGGCATTAATAACACTGGGAGCTGAAGTTTGACCTTTCTAAGTCACTCTGATGTGTGGATTGTGCTCTAAAAACTAATCAATCCCTAGTGTTACTAGAAAGAGAGAAAAGTAGATTCTACGGGAGGTAATTTGTCATTTTTTACCAATTGTACTCATAAGTTCTTGGCCTTCTATGTCATTGTTTTTGACCAAAGCACATGATCACTTTGTTATTTTGACTGAAACTGAGTTAGTTCAAGATCTTTGAGGTATTTGTCTGTCATTAAGTAGACATTTATTAAGGGCCTACTATTTGCCTAGCAAGGTGGTATAGTAGATAGAGTGCAGCACCTAAGTTCAAATTCTGGCCTGAAACACTTACTAGATGTGTGACCATGGGCAAGGCACTTAAAATCCTATTTCCCTCAACTACCTCATCTATAAAATGAGCTGAGGAAAGAACCCCCCCCCTAAATCCTGTATCTTTGCCATTAAAATAACCCAAAAGGCTAATAGTCAAACATGACTGAAAACAACTAAACAACAACAGCAAATATGCCAGGTACTGTGAATACAAATGATAAAAGAAAAGATTGTCCCTGTCCTCACTGAAATTTTGATCTAATTGAAGAAAACAACATAAAATGAAGCTAGAAAGGGTGGTAGTGGTGAAGATACCAAGAGCATAAGCATAATAATGATAAAGTTGTATCCACAGAATGAAGCTGGTGAGAACAGAGTGTGTGCACATTGAGTCCTCTCTTTAGTTATAGCCAAACTTGTGGAACTTTTTAATAATCTTTTACCCTTACCAATGGGAATCATAGTGGACAAGGTCTGGTGCAACTAGTGAAGTATAATGCATGACCTATGCTTGAGAGCCCACTGAGTCATCTGTTCACACCTATAGGTAGTAGCAAGACTCCAAATTGACTTCTGCCTTAAAAGGAACATACTTTATTCTAAGCCTCATATTCTTCTGATCCTCATAACTGAACTTTAGTGAATTCCAAATATTGTAGTTCCCAGTTATGATGGATTTGGGAGCCTTGGCAGGCATTTCAGTTGTTTTGTGATTCTACAGATTTTATTATTTCCATTGTGTAGATGAAAAATTTGAGGCTCAAGGAAGCAGAATTTGACTTTGTGTCTTTTTTATTTATATATAGTTACCTTAGGTATGCATGGTAAGGGGACAGAGAATTTGTTCCACTGCAATGAAGACCAAACTCTGGGTAGGTAGGAGCTTTGGAAAGTTAATTTGAGATAGGCAAATGACCAGCTTTGCTATTCACAGAATTTCAGCTTCTTAATTATATATAAACTTCCCACCGGTTTCCATCATTGCACCCAGAGATTCTATAAACATTCTAGTAACATGTGAAGTGCATTTTCTTGTTATTGTTGAGTCCCTTCTAATTTGGGACCCAATGACTTGTTCCCAGATGGAAATTGTCCTTAAACCTATGCAGAGGTGTGTGTGGCTAAATCACCAGCTTATATTGGCTGCTGCTCATGCCTTAAAAAGACATTGACACCAAAAGCAGATAACTTGTAGCAGAAATCATTGAGCAGCTTGGCATATTATAAATCAAATGGTCCCAGGGTTTGCTAATCTGCAAGAGTAGCTGTCTAAGAACTTTGAGCATGTAAAACCAGCATTTTTGTTAAATATATAAAACAGGACCTGAGGTCCATGAAATCTCTCTCTTTCCATAGAAAGATAGATAAAAGGATAGATAGATGATAGATAGAAGACAGACAGATAGGCATGTCTGTGTAGACATACATACATACATACATACATATATGAATTTTAAAATAGTTTACTTTTGAATCTTATATATTTTGTTTTATACATTCAAAAGCATTATTCTGAGAAGGTGTGCATAGACTTCATCAGAAAGTTAATGGAAGGAGAAGGACATGACACACAGAAAAAAGTTAGAATTTTTTATCCAAGAAGTCTGTAAGGATCAATTGAGACATAAGAGCCTTCAAACTACCTGTATAGGTATTTTCAAGGGCCTCCTTCTTTCTGCAATGTAGACTTCATCCTCCAAAACTTTCCACTGGAATTGGTGAAAAACCATCCCTCCTATTAATTCAAATGCAAGATTTTATTTCTCAGGATAATTATGTCTACATCTATATTTTGACTCAAAGAACTATAGAATCTTCATCGAAAGGTATTACAAGAGGAGCAGAGCCAAGATGGCAGAGGAAAGGCAGTAACCACTCAGGCTTCCTGAATACAATTACTCTTAAAAAAAAATCCAAACACAGCCAGAAAACAACTCCTGGAGCAGCAGAACACACAAAAAGATGGTCGAGGTTATTTTCCAGCCAAAGACATCTTGGAAGTTCAGCAGAAAAGGAAGCCAGGCTGGGAGTGAAGTCCAACCCCACAACTGCCAACACAGATACAGCCCCAGGCAGGCTGTGCTGAATAAACTTACCCCTGAGCCTCCAAATCAGCTGCAGCACTGGGGTCTTCTGGAACTAAGTGCACAGTCTGGTGAGAGGGCTAAATGGCTGGCTGGGGGGTAAGGTTGTGGAGGGCGGTAGTAGTATATGGGGATGTATGCAGGAACTAAGGGGGAATTTGGATGTCCTACCATAGGGAAGCAGGAAGAAACCTTGAGTGGTGGTGGCCCAGGTGGAGGAGGGGCACATGCTCATTGGAGCTAAGAACCATGGTACATATTGCTGCCTGGTTGATTGACAAGTTGGCCTGGGGTTATCTACAGACCAGAAAAAGGGCCAGGTGAGTTAGGAAACTATGCCTCATTAAATCAACACCTGGGACCCTCTGAAGCTTGGGACAGTCTATCCTGGAAGCAGGACCCCACACTAAGAAGGAGTTAAAAGTCAAGTGAAAGACAGGCAGGATGAGCAGAGAGAGAAAATTGCGAACTATAGAAAGCTTCTTTAGTGACAACAAAGATTGACATGCATCCTGAGAAGAAGATAACAACATCAGGGCCCCTACATCTAAAGCTTCCAAGAGAAATGTGAATTGGTCTCAGGCCATAGAAGTGCTCAAAAAGACTTTGAAAATAAAGTCAGAGAGGGAGAGGAAAAAATTGAAAGAGAAATGAGGGTGATGCAGGAAATACATGAGAAAAAAATAAATAGCTTGAAAAGCCAAATGGAAAAGGAGATACAAAAGCTCTCTGAAGAAAATTGCCTAAGAATTAGGATTGAATAAATGGAAGCTAGTGACTTTATGAGAAACCAAGACAAAATAAAGCAAATTAAAAAAAAAATAGAGGGAAATGTGAAATATCTTCTTGCAAAAATTGCTGACCTGGAAAATAGATCCAGGAGAGATAATTTGAAAAATTATTAGACTACATGAAAATCATGATCAAGGAAAGGGCTTAGACATCATCTTCCAAGAAATTGTCAGGGAAAATTACCCTGATATTCTAGAAGGAGAAGGTAAAATAGAAATTGAAACAATCCACTGGTCACCTCCAGAAAGTGATCTTAAATGGTGAGTCACTGTGAAGAAAGAGGAGGCTCATTTTCCCAGGGCTTAACTTAGATGACTGACAGGAACTTTTCAGTCCTTCCTTATGTTCACTCTGGCATAAGAGCAGGAAATTGAAAGTGTAAAGTGACCAGTTCTTTGGGGAAGAAACTTTTCAGTCATTCAACCATTAACTCAACCTGAAACACCAGATTGTTAAACTCATTGGAACTATCTTAGCTCTGAATCTCCAGAAATATGAAGAATCCTGAGTATGATCCTGCCCTAGCTTTTCAGTTAATAAGTGCTCTCTATCCAACTTAGACCTCAGTTTCTTGGTTCTCAGTGGGTATTGTTCATACTTGAGACCTTGGGTTTTTATCACAACTAGCACATATAAATAGTTCTCCAAACGAGATAATAAGGAGAATAATAGCAGTGGACACTTATCAAATTCTTTAAGGTTAGCAATGCACTTTACACATATTTTGTAATTTGATGCTTTCAACAACTATATAAGATAAGTATTATTCAAACATTTCAGGTCTTCAATTCTTCCTGACCCCATTTGCATTTTTCTTGGCAAAGACATTGGAGTGGTTTGCCATGTCCTTCTCTACCTCATTTTACAGAGGAGGAAACAGGCAAATAAGTAACTTGTTTAGGGTAACAGAAGTAGTAAGAGTCTGAGGCCATCTTTGAACTCAGACCTTCCTGATTCCAGGCCCAGAGCTCTATCCACTGTGTCATTTCTGTCCTCTATAAAATTATTTGCCTGTCTCTTCTTCAAGGAAATAGGTATCTCAGAGAACAAAATCTCTGTACCATGCCTTTTCCCCATGAGAATAAGTTCAAGGATTTCTCTCTTGCTTTCCTTTCTCTAGCTCTCAAATAAAATATTTCCAAATAAAATATTATTTTATTATTTTTAGATTTGTGTGTAATTCTTTAAAGAGGAATTCCTAAGAAATTCCAACCCCAACCCCCCCAACAATTTTCCCCATAACATTATATTTATGTTATTTTGGTTTTTCATTTTGGTTTTGTTTTTTTTGTTTTGCAGAGCAATGAGGGTCAAGTGACTTGCCCAGGGCCACACAGCTAGTAAGAGTAGAGTGTCTGAGGCTGTATTTGAACTCACATCATCCTGAATCCAGGCCTGGTGCTTTATCCACTGTGCCACCTAGATGCCCCCTATCCTTATGTTAGAATTAAGGATGCTGAGTCTCAGAAAGGTGAAATGAATTTTCCAGGGTCATATATGTAATAAATACTAAAACTAGCCTTTCAACCCAAATCTTATGTGACTGACTCCACACTCTCCCACAGTGTCATTTATTAAAATAAATAATATTTATCAAAATGTCTGTAAATTTATGATTTTTCACTCTATTGACCTAAATTAGACTTAAATAACTACAGATATTTTGATTCTGAAAACCAATTTGAAATATCTGTGTAAAACCTAAAGCTACTAAATTGAATCTGTTTATGTATCTGTAACATACTTAAATAGGTCAGTGATATCTGGGATTATTTCTATTTCATGGTGTTTGGGACAAAAAACTATTTACTCAAAACAAATACCTGCAGTCAGAGAGTTAAAGAAAAAAAAATAATTTCTTTATCAAGAAAGAGGTACATGCCCGTGTATGGTAAGTGTGCTTCCAAGTTCAGAAACAAAGTATTATATATGATCCTAACGCAACACCCCCTCCCACCTTCATCTGATTCTCACTGGCTGGTCATCAGGACTTACAATCTATTTGTGACATCTAACCCAATCAGAAAACAGCACAATGTATAGTACACTCTGATCAGAGCTGACAATGAACTCAAACTGGGGCGCTAAGATTTATGGTATAGTCTTTGTGACCCTCATATTACACAATGGCAGGATGTAAATTAGAAACTAGGGAAATCACGAAATATACAATCAGGATTATGGTTCCTCTGAGAAAAACACATATTATCTCTCACAATGGGAACCAATTACAATTTGACTTTGTCTATGCATTATACAATAGATAGGCCCTAATAGTAGATGTAATGATTTTTAGGAGTTACAAATAATAAATATTCTTCCGGATTTAAAAAAAAAAGATTGTTTAGAAATATGAAAATAAGAGTTAAAGAATAAAAAAGAACTAATTACTACTTAGTAGGAACCCTGGGACATTATGAATATTTGCTATAACTTTCATCTTTTTACCTTGGGTCATTTTGCATATTATAAAATAAATTATGGTACAATTTAGAGATATTTGAAAATTTGATTTTTTCCATTTGGATATATCAATTATACCTTTTCATGCTGTGGAATTATTGCCTATGTATATACCATTATAAAAATCAAATATGACTGTGATGAGAATATTTTTTTTTCAAAAGCAACTTAGGGTAAAGTTGATGAAGCAAAGTATTCCTTCTCTTATATGATACAATTTAAATGGGTTCAAGGGTCCAGCTACCCTTCATTGTACTATCTTTCCCTCTGTCTAGATTGAAATTTGAATAACACTAAAGTTATTCCTTGGGATTAAATAAGGTGTCAAACAGTAATCATCTATTAAATGCCTATTGTTACAGGAATTGAACTATATACTAGGTATACAAAAAGTTATAACATTCCCTGCCCTCAAGGAAGTTACAATCTAATGGGGATAATGACTAATGAAAGACATTTAGAATTCCCATATATTATCTGGAAAATACAGAGAAAGATATGGGAAGAGAAATGGGGTTGTTTGCCTTGCTAACCTTATGTTTAAACATATAAGGGAATATAAGGCATTTATGTAGAATTTGAATTTATTGATCAGATTCTTTTTATATACAAAATAAGATTAAAATAAATTTACTTAATAAAAATAAGTAAGGTCCCAAAGGTATTTAAACTGACAAGTCTGGACAAAGCTAAAATATAAACAGATTCACAGAAGCTTTATACATGGTTGAGTTCTCCAATTATTAATAATGACAAATTTGACTTTATCCAGAGGAGGATCAATAAGGTGGTGAGTGATCTTGCAACAATATCACATGATGAAGAGATGAAGCAGCCAGGAGAAGGGAAAACCTAAATGGAAGCATGATAATGTTGTACAAATGTTTTGAAAGGTCAGTATGTGGAAGATGGAATGTTGATAATCTGGCATTAGAAGGAAGCTAAGGGAATAAATTGAAATTGAAGCTAAAGGAGTAAAGCTTTAAGAAGATACATTTTAGATCAATATACAAGAGACATTTTTTATTAACAAATAAGGATGTCTAAAATGAAATAGACTTCCTCATAAAGGACTGATAAAATCTTCCCAATAAAGTCTCATAAATAGACTTCTTTATCAGAATAACTCATCATAGAATTTTTTTTTTAGTTAGGCAATTGGGGTTAAGTGACTTGCCCAGGGTCACACAGCTAGTAAGTGTTAAGTGTCTGAGGCCGGATTTGAACTCAGGTCCTCCTGAATCCAGGGCTGGTGCTCTATTCACTGCGCCACCTAGCTGTCCCTCATCATAGAATTTTAAAAGAACTTTAGAGTTGTAAAGGATCTTTAAAATCATCAGTTTCTTATCTAGCGCATACATATAATTTACAGTATACTGGGACGAATGGTCAGTTAGCTTCTATTAGAAATTCAAGTAACATGAGACTGACTGCATCGTAAAGATTACTTTTTTATCTTTAAGTATAATTTCCAGAAGTGTGTTATAATACTTAAAGTGGCTATACTTGGAAGCTGTTGTAGTTACATAACTTCATATTACTACTTAGTACTCAAAAATGGTTATTAATGACATGACAAACAATGGGATAAAAAGGCCAAAGAAAATAATTCTTGTTTTCAAGTAGTTTACATTCTATAGGAAAACATGTCTTTACCTTTCTGTTCTCAGATTATGTTTTATGTGTATGTGCACCCTTTGTATTCTTTTCCCCAACTTCCCTTCCTCTGTCTTCTTAAATATCCTCCCATCCTTATATCTGAGGCAGTGTTCTTTCCATTTTCCTGTTCTTGTGTGAGACTCATTTCAAAGTCTTCTTGTTATAGAAAGACTATCTTTCATAAGTGGAGTCAATCAAGTTTTGGAGTATGACAGATAGCCATATGTACCTCACAATCAACTCCCAATAAAACTAAAAATAGTAATGAAAAATTATGTCAAAACACTACCAAGAAAGCCTTATGATTGCTCATTTTATTATGTTAGAACATAAACTACTAGACAGAAAAGAATATGTCATAGAAAATTAAGCATAATGCTTAGCACATTGTGGGTGCTCAATAAATATTCATTTATTCATTCAATCAATCATTTTTGGTTGCTCGTTATTAGGGCTTTAGAGATAATTCAGTTATTTCCAGTCTGAATTGGCAAATGTTATAAATGCCAATTTCATGGTATAGATTCTTTAGAAAAGCCTGAGATTATAGTGTCAATCATGATCATGGAATTGTTATACAAATATGTTATATTATTGATTTAGCAGCTAGTGCATTTTCTTATAAAGATAGATTTTTTCCAGAACAGTACATTTAAGTCAAAAGGAAATTGGGAAATACAATTGAAATTCTGAGATTCATTAGCTTTCCAAATGATTCAAGCAGAAGTTGACTATATTGGAGACTGAATACACAAACAAATAAGCAAACAAATTGATATTAATAATGATTCAAAGTTTTATAGCACATTAAACTGTAAAAGGAAAGGTATCCAATACACAAAATAGGTCACATATGCCCTCCAACAACTTGTCAGTATTTCACATATTATCTCTAAAAGTCCATTTATACATTTACTAAAATTTTTCTCTACTTATCTGGTTCTGCACATCAGTTTAAATGTAGCTTTACAAAAATACAAAGAAGCCTAATGAAAAATTGATTATGTGCAATATGTAAATGCATATAAACCTATCAAGCGGGCTTATTTTATTGAGGATATGATTTCTAATGCAGAAAAACATAAATTTTATTTTCATATACTAAAATGGTAAAACCAAAATCATACTATAGAATTAAAAGCCTGTTTTACTATCATAAATGACAAATATTATCTGAGACCCCTATATTCTTATTTCACCAAAAGCATACATATAATTACTTTAAATATTAAATCCAATATGTGCATATATATGCATAAATATTAAATTCCACATGTATATGTATATATATATCTATTAAATTCCATATGTGTGTATATGTATATATGTAACTCATATATGTAATTCATATATATTTTAATGCATGAAATCTATTATATTCTACATAATAGAATGCAATCTAGAATAATATACATTCTAATATATATTCTCTTTTAGGGATGTAGCACTATTATAGTACTAATGAAGCAATATAAAAGAATAAGGATCATAAATTTAGATTTGGAAGGTATCTCAGAGGCCTTTGAGCCAAATACCTTCATTTTACAAAAAAGCAACAGAGACCCAGATCAATTAAATAATTTGTCCCAAAGTAACACTAATAAATATGTTAGGTAGAATTTCAACAGAGACTTTCCTGATTTGAGGTTCAGTGCTTTATGCACTGCAGGAATCTGTCCTCAGAAAGAGTATACATTCATTAAAGAAGCAAGGTATAATATCTAAAAACAATAAAAATGATATTTCATTGATGTAACTCAGTAAGGTTTAAGGAAAACGTAACCCTAGATGGTAGATATTTTAAGTTCTATTATTCAAATATTAGGATGAGGAAAGTGAGGAAACTCAGAAAAAACAAATAACTTATCTAAGCTCATGTAACTAAAAAGAATTTGACATATGGTTTGTTAAGAAGTGGTAAGAGAACCCCTGAACTTGTTTTTTTGAGTTGCCATACATTCAACAGTGGACCTGGAGAATGCAGGAAGCTCTGAATGTGTCAAAGATAAACCCCTTCCCACCTCCAGCTTACATAATTTGTCATATTTGTTGTTTGTAACCCAACTTGGATTTTATGTGAGTCATTGGGAGTCAAGGCAGTAGCCAGTCAGTTTATACTAGGCTGAGAAACTTCTTGTGCAGTTGAGACCCTTATAGATAAGCAGACCCTCATATCTTCATGGTTTATCAGTTTCTGAGGAAAAAGAAAGCTCCAGGGCAGCTAGGTGGCACAGTAGATAAAGCATTGGCTCTGGATTCAGGAGGACTTGAGTTCAAATCTGACCTCAAACATTTGACACTTACTAGCTCTGTGACCTTAGGCAAATCACTTAACTATAATAGCCCCACCAAAAAAAAAAAAAAAAAAAAGCTCCTTTTTCCATTGCCTTCCTCCTCCCCTTTGGGAGGAGTTTTGTCCTTTTCCCACCTTTGCTGTACCTTTTACCTTCTCATGTTACTCCACTTCAGGAGGAAATTTCTTTTTTCTCCTTCCTTCGTTGTACTGTCATAAATATGCAAGCCTCTGCTTGGATTGTGTACTTTTGTTCTGGCTTTGGGTTCCATATACATTCTCATTTCACTTATAATTAATCTAGTTTTCATGTACATTTTATGAAATTGTGATTGCTAATTGACAGGTTTAAACCCAGATTTATTCTGACCTCAACTCCAGCAAACATTAAAGACAAATCAGATTCATTCACAAAAATGAATAAGACACGCAATAAGTAATAGAGGAAATCAGAATAAAGTGAGACAAAGTTGAGAGAAAATCTGTGGAGGAAGAAAAGGTATTTGAAGGATGAAATATATTTAACTAGGCAGAGGGGAGGGGGAGAATATTCTAAGCTCTTATTACTTGTGTAGGTTGAGATCAAAGATTCTATAAGGCACCTCCGATGCAAGTGATTTAGAACTTTATTTTCACTTGTAGCATAGACATATATTTAGTAACTGACATTAAGGGAAACTGATTACCAGGAAGATTCTATTTGTGTTTTACTGAATAGTTGTTGTTGTTGTTGTTGTTGTTATATTTTTATCTAATCTTGTAAAGGCTTTAATGTTATTTCAAAACAGAGGACTCTGAGCTCAAGCTTATGAAAATAATAATAAGACTATTCTAAGGACAATAGAAATGACACTCATTCATTTTTTTCTTCAAAAAAACAAGAATGGAAGTAAGCCATTTAAAGTTCAGACTAAATTTAGAAACTGAAATTTCTAAATTACCTGAAGGGGTAGAATGGGAGAACATTTGTTTTAGGAATTAATGTCACAAGCCTAGGTGCTTCAGTTTTTAACAGAGGGAGAAAAGCTTTTAAGCTAAGTGAGAGATGGTTTTTCAAAGTGTAAATAATAAATTGGGAATTGTGCCAAGAATTGATAATACATCACCTACTTTGGATATTGGATATAGATACTTTAGATACTTTGGATATAAATAGCAAAGTCATAGTTGTCTACAAATTCAAAGCAAGAAAATAAAATTTTAAAATCATAGAATTAACATAAGTATGGTTTCTTCATAACCATTTTAAATAAATGTCAAAGGAGTGGCTGTGTCTAATGACAAATATTTATGTAACAACAAAATATAATATTGTTGTTCAATCATGTCTGACTCTTCCTGACCCCATTTGGAGTTTTCGTGGAAAAGTTACTGGAGTGGTTTACCATTTTCTTCTGCATCTCGATTTACAGATGAAGAAACTAAGGTAAACAGGATTGATTGAGTTGTCCAGGGTCACACTGAAAGTAAGTGTTAAGGCTGGATTTGAATTCAGGTCTTCCTAATTCCAGGTGTGGCTCTCTAGCCACTCGACCACCTTTGTTGTGGTCTAGTCATTTCAGTCTTATCTGACTCTTGTGTTGTGGTTTATTTTTGGTTGTTATTTGTTTTGTTTTGTTTTTTTGTAAAGATACTGGAGTGGTTTCTCATTTTCTTCTCTACTGTGCTACCTAGCTGCCCAAAAGATAAGCCAAGAATTCCAAAAGGAGAAGGTTCACATAAATAAAAAGGTATAGACAGAAGAAAAGGAATATAACAATGCGGAGAATAAGGGGAGAAATGTGTAGGGAAAGAAGTAGGACAGTTTGAAAAAAGTGATCCAGAACACCCACACACACACACACACAAACGCATGTTGGAGCAGATTTCAGAAGGAAAGGGTTGTGATTCAGGGATAGAGGCATTGCAGTTTATTTAGGAGAAGCTAAATTGTGTATGACAGGGGGGTTTGTAGGATAATGAAAGTAT
The DNA here is from genome assembly GCF_019393635.1 of Dromiciops gliroides. NCBI lineage: Eukaryota > Metazoa > Chordata > Mammalia > Microbiotheria > Microbiotheriidae > Dromiciops > Dromiciops gliroides. Next base: position 213,672,347 of record NC_057861.1, read on the forward strand.
TGCTGAGGGGATGCATTTGGGTAAGGTTTTATAAAGGGAGGATCACTTTTCTTTTTTTTTTTTTTTGTTTTGTTTTTGTTTGTTTTTTGTGGGGCAATGGAGGCTAAGTGACTTGCCCAGGGTCACACAGCCAGTAAGTGTCAAGTGTCTGAGGCTGGATTTGAACTCAGGAACTCTTGAATCCAGGGCCGGTGCTTTATCCACTGAGCCACCTAGCCGCCCCCGAGGATCACTTTTCTAATAGTTTTTTACCAGTCTTTGAATTAGAGAATCTTGGTGAAGGACACATGTCATCTTCACTATCACAACCATCACTATTTCTATTATTTTAACCTCCCCTATTTGTAAAGTGATAGAAGGTAAGTCAAATATTCATCTTCTAGAAGAAAGGGGTTTGTGGAAGAAATACTAAGATTATGAAATACAAGAAATCAAATAGAAATGACTGAAAATTGTGACAACATTATTAGAAAGATTTTAGAGAATAATCACATCTATAAATTAGAAACAGTTGATAATCATAAGCAAATTGTGTTTAAAATACTAAGTACTGAGTCTGTCAAATGGATGAATAAGAAACCTTGCAACCTCCCTCAATCACAGCACTTTTAGACTATCCCATTAAGGAAAGACTGAGAGACAAACATTAATTGAGATCAATTTTGATTGGTCTCTGTTTCTAATGAAATTATGTCACATGCCCAGAGTTCCTATGTAGACTGATTAAAAACAGACACACGATATACTTCTTTAAATAGTTGCATTAAACAACTCCTTAAATTTAACTTTTGAAAATGGCATATTGTGGTTTAGTTGATTTATAATCTTATAATACATAAGGCACTCTGCATTTTGTGCTAATTTCCTACAGTAAATCATTTGGAAAACCATAAAGCTTAGTTAGCTCTATCTAAAAATTAATAATGATTAAAGATTTGACAGGACACTTCACAAATTTTATCTTGAATAATGTGTACATGAGTTCATAAACCTGTTTTACTTCCCCTAAGAATTCTTTTTATAGATATTTAAAGGTAAAAGTGATTGAAGCAAATCTAAGCAGTAGTAAAGGGTGTGTGGTTTTTAGAAAGATGTATCTGAAAAATGAATTTGTGTTTTCCATATCTTAAGATCATTCCAGTAGCAAATTCATGACAAAATGAAATAAACCTTCTTGTGAGAGTTATGGAGAGTATTGTTCCCATTCAATTAAGACAAAGAGAAACAAACACTTGTTTTAATTTTCAGAATCCAGGTGAAATTTCTGTGTAAGTTCTCTCCAGATCTGCTTTATATTGACAATTAAATTGGTCTTGCTCCAAGTTGCTAAATTCACATATATTCTCCCCCTCTTCTAATGATCTGACTTAATTTGGTAGTTTTTAGTCATGGTGTTATTCAAATGTTTCTTCCAAATGATAATGAATAATTCATGATATAAACACTATCAACTTATAAGAATTGTGCTTTAGATGATTCTCATTTATTAAAATTCTAAAAATTATAACTATGGAAAATTTGAAGCACAAAAATGCAGATGATTATTCCAACAGAAGAGACATGATAGTTGAAGGCAGTACTCCAAAATGTGTTACCTCACTTCTAATGAATCAAGTAGGGGTAGGTAAAGAACTCTTTCCTTAGGATATGATTCCAGATTAGTGGACAGGATACTTACTCAACCCTAAATGACTTGCTGAAAAGATCTCCAGAGAACACCAAGAAGCTCTAGAGAGGAGAGACATTGTTTATTTTGGTTTCAGATTCTCTTGGGAGCCCACTAGAGACATATAAAATTAGAGATATGGACTTTGTAAGGTACCTATTTAGAGAAAGCTGGTCCCAAGATTCATCATGTCCCTAGTTTTTAATTTGCCTCCCTACAAACATCAGAAACTTCTCCTCAGGTGAGAATTCTTGCAGAAGGTAAGAATTCAGCTAAGAATTGAAGGAAGTTAAAGAAGCAAAGAGGTGAAGATAAGGAAGGAGAAAGTTCTTGTCATGGGGGACAGCCAGTGAAAATAAATAAAGTCAGAAAATAGAGGCTCTAGTCTGACGAATAGGAAGGAGACTAGATCACATAGTATATGGGGTAGTGTAAAGCGTAAAAAGACTGGAAAGGTAGGAAGGGGCAAGTTTATGGTAGGAACTGGAAGAAGTATTTCTTAAGCAAGCACCTTCTATATACTAGCCCCTGTGCTAAGTGCTTTACAAACAATATCACATCTGATCGCACAAGAGCACTGTGAGCTAAGTACTTTTATTATCCATATTTTCCATTTAAAGAAACTGAGGCAGACAAAAGTTAAATTACTTGGCCAGAGCTAAAGAGATAGTTTCAGAGGCCAGATTTGAACTCAGGTTGTCTTAACTTCAGGCACAGCACTGAATTTATTCTGCCACTTAACCAACTATAATAGAGAGATTTCTGGAGAGCTTTAAAAGCCAAACAGAATATGATAATTATCCTGATTGCAATAGGGAGTCCCTGGACTTGACTGAATAGTATGGGGTGGCATGGAGTTGATATGACCAGATTATGATTTAATGTGAATAACTGGACAGCTGAGTAGAGGGTGTACTTGAGTGGGGGCAGAAACTTGAATCAAGGAGTCCATCTAGCAGGCTATTGCAACAATCCAGGTATGAGATTATAATGGTCAGCAGCACAGTGGTAGCAGTATGAGAAGAGATGATGTTAGAGTGTGTTGGAGAGTTGTTATAAAGACAGAAAAGACAGGTCTTGGCAACTGTTTAGACATGGTATGGGGGAGAGAAAGTAAAGAGTTAAGGATGAAACTTATGTTAGAAAGCCAGATAACAAGGAAGATGATAGCATTCTCAACATTAAAGAAAGTTAGAAAAGGGGAGAGTTGGTTGTGGGAAGATGATGAGTTTAATTTTAGATACATTCAGTTTAAGATGTTTGGGGCAGCTAGGAGGTACAGTGGAGAGACCACCAGCTCTGGATTCAGGAGTACCTGAGTTCAAATCTGGCCTCAGACTCTTGACATTTACTAGCTGTGTGACCCTGGGCAAGTCACTTAACCCCAATTACCTCAAAAAAATAAGATGCTCACAAGGCATTCAATTTAAAATGACCAATAAATAGTTGAAAATACAAGACTGGACATCAGGAAAGTTATTAGATGTAGATTAATAAATCTGAGGATCATTTGCATAAAGATGATAATCGAATCCATAGTACTGGATGAAATCTCCAAACGCAATAGTATAGAGGGAAAAATGAAGAAGCCTCAGAATATATTCTTGGGTGATACACACAGTTAGCAAAAATACTGCAAAGACTGAGAAGAAATTGCCAGACATGTAAGAGGAGGACCAATAAAGAGAAATGCCATGAAAACTTAGAGAGAAGAGAATATCAAGAAAAGGAGGCTGATCAAGAATTTCAATCTGCAGAGGTCAAGAAGGATTAAAGAATAAGAACAACTCAATAGATTGAGCAATTAAGTGACCAATGGCAACTCTGAAGAGAAAAGTTCCTGTTGAATGGGGAGGCTGAAAGCAAGACTGTAGAGATTTTGAAATAGCGAGAGGAAAAGTGGAGGCAGCTATTATACTCAGCCTCCTCAAGAAGAATAGCTGGAAAAGAAAGAAAGGTTAGGAAATTAAAGCTACCAAAGATGAATGGATCAAGATATGTTTGGATTTTTTTGTTTGTTTTTGAGAATAGGGGAGACATAGACATTTTTTGTAGGCAGTAGGGAAGCAGGTAATAGAGATTGAAAAAAGGGAGAGAGTAGGAATTTTAAGGCAGCTAGGTTTGTGGGGCTGGGAGACAGGAAGACTAATTTTCCTAAGTACAAATGGAACCTCAGACATTTACTAGCTGTGGAACAGCAGAAAGTTACTTAAGACTATTTGCTTCAGTTTCCTCACATGTAAACAGAGATGGAGAAGGAAATGGCAAACCACTCCAGTATTTTCCATTATATAAGAAAACTCTAGAAGAGGCCATGAAAAGTGGGGCACAATTGAAATGACTGAATATCAATGGGGATATTAGAGGAAAAAATATCCTGGAGGTCATGGGATGAAATGGGATCTCATGCATCTAAAGAACTTTGCCTTGCAAGGGAAAGGGCCACCTCTTCAAGTAAAGTAGGGGTGAAGGATAAGGAAATGTCAGAAGGCATCTTAATGATGTGAAATAAAGAGCAGAAAAGAAGAAATAGTACTTGACAAATGTTCCCAGTTTTTCCAATGAAATGTGAAGCAAGGTTATCAACTGAGAAGTGCCAGGAATGGGGGAGAAGAACCATAGATGGTTTGAGGAGTGATAAAAAGATTTCAAAATGGAACTGTAGTGTATAGACAAATGGGATAATAAGGCAATTAGTAAGGTATGAAAAGGATTAACTTGTTGCTGTGAGGGCCTAGTAGATATTATATAGCACAAATTTGTAGTGGACCTATTTGGTAGTTTCTTTATTGTCTCCAGTTTCATTACTATACATGTATGGATAAAGGGCTATCAAGAGATATACAATTCTTTTTCTTCCAAATCACTATTTATTAGAGAAATGCAAATCAAAGCAAGTCTGGGGTACTACCTCATACCTATCAGTTTGGCTAATATGACAAAAAAGGAAAACAATAAATGTTGGAGAAGCTATGGAAAAATTGGAACACTAATGCATTGTTGGTGGAGCTGTGATGTGATCTAATCATTCTAGAGAGCAATTTGGACCTGTGCCCAAAGGGCTATGGGACTGCTCAAACCCTTTGACCCAGTGGTACCACTGCTAGGTCTGTATCCCAAAGAGATCATAGAAGAGAGAGAAGGACACAAATGGACAAAAATATTTATGGAAGCTCTCTTTGTGGTGGCAAAGTATCAGAAATCGGGGAGTGCCCATCAATTGGGGAAAGGATAAACAAGTGGTGGTATATGAATATAAGGAATACCATTGTACTGTAAGAAACAATGAGCAGGAGGAGTTCAGAGAAACCTGGAATGACTTACATGAACTGATGCTGAGTGAGAGGAGCAGAACCAGTAGAACATTGCACACAGTATCAGCAACATTGTGTGATGATCAATTGTGATAGACTTGGTTCTTCTCAGCAGTGCAATCATCCAAAATAATTTCTCTTTTTAGAGTTATATTGGATCATTGCATTGCTAAAAATAACCATGTTCTTCCCAGTAGATCATCTTACACTATTGCTGTTATTTTGTATACAGTACATTTCACTCTGCTTCAGTTCATGTAGGTCTTTCCAGGTTTTTCTGATAGCATCCTGTTCATCATAACCTTTATATAGTACCTCAAACTTGACAAGGAATTTTCTTCACAGTAGCCCAGCAAAGTAGGTATCATACATTTTGCCATTATAATCAATCATCATAACCATTTCCCTCCACCCTATTCCCTTCCCATGATATTTACTCTATTTTCTAACATTTTTTAACTTATTCTTCCTCAAAAGTGTTTTTTTTTTGCTCCTGACTGGATCCTCCCCTGCTCTGCCCTCCCTTCTTTCACCCTTCACTCCATATCCTCTTCCACCTCCTACTTTCCTACAGGGTTAGGTAGATTATTCCTCCCAACTGGGTGTGTATGTTATAACTTCATTAAGGGAACTCTGATGAGATTAAGGTCTTAGAGCTAATTCTGTTTTCTAAATTTTCTTCTGCCCTCCTTCCTCAACCCTCCCTATGAAATCAAGCAATTCAATATAAGTCATACAAGTGCAGTTGTACAGAACATTTTCATCTTCCTTGAAAGTATTGTTTCATCAAGGAAACACTACAGTGTTCCTCGAAGAAATTTGCTTTTTTACTGCTACCTCCCCCAATCTCCCCTTCCTTCCTTCCTTCCCTTCCCCCTGCCTTATCTCATTCCTCTCCCACTTTCCCTCAGAGCAAAATATATTACTAAACCCACTTGAGTATGTATGTTATTCCCTCTTTGAGCCAATTCTGATGATTGTAAGGTTCACTCACTCCCCGACTCCTTTCTCTTCTTCCCCTCCCCTCCATAAGTTTTTTGTTGTTTCTTTTATGTGAGCTACATTTCACCAGTCTATTATCCCTTTCCCTTTCTTCCAGTGCATTCCTCAAACTCCTTAACTTTATTTTAATGATGTCATCATGGGTTAGCTAGGTAGCACAGTGGGCACCGCACCAGCTGTGGACCCAGGAGGGCCTGAGCCTAAATCTGGCCCCAGGCACAAGCCACTATACCCTGCCTGCCCCCCCCCCCAAAAAAAAGGATAAACAAAAAAAATAAATGATTTACACATATCATCCCTTCATATTCAGTTCAAACCTGCATGCTCTGTATAAGTGTATTCCTTTCAGCTGTCCTAATACTGAGAAAGTTCTTATGAGATGAAAATATTATCTTCCCATGTAGGAATGTAAACAGTTTAATCTTTTAATATTCCTCATGATTTCTTTTTCCTGTTTACCTCTTTATGCTTCTCTAGAGTCTTGTATTTGAAAGTCAAATTTTCTATTCATTTCAGATCTTTTCATCACAAATGCCTAAAAGTCCTCTTTTTCATTGAAGTCCCACTTTTTCCCCTGAAAGATTATACAAGTTTTGCTGGCTAGGTGATTTTTGATTTTAATCCCAGTTCCTTTGCCCTCCAGAATTTCATATTCCATGTCTTCCAGTCCTTTAATGTAGATCCTGCTAGATCTTGTTTTATCCCTCCTGTAGCTTCACAGTATTTGAATTCCTTCTTTCTACCTACTTGCAATATTTTGTCCTTGACCTGGGAGCTCTGAAATTTGGCTATAATATTCCTGGAGGCTTTTCTTTGGGATCTCTTTCAGGAGGTCATCAGTGGATACTTTCAATTTTTATTTTGCCTTCTAGAATATCAAGACAATTTTCCTTGTCAATTTCTTGGAAGATTATGTCTCTTTCCTTGATCATGGTTTTCAGGTACACCAATAATTTTCAAATTATCTCCCCTAGATCTATTTTCCAGGTCAGCTGTTTTCCCAAGGAAATATTTCATATTTCCCTCTATATTTTTATTCATTTGGATTTGCTTTACTGTCTCTTGGTTTCACATAAAGTCACTAGCATCCATTTATTGAATCCTAATTCTTAGGAAATTATTTTCTTCAAAAAGCTTTTTAATTTCCTTTTCCATTTGGCTTTTTAAGCTATTGACTTTTTTCTCATGACTCTCCTGCATCACTCTCATTTCTCTTTCCATCCTTCCCTCCACCTCTCTAAATCTTCCTTCTATCTCACCTACTTTCTCTTCAAAGTCCCTTTTGAGTGTTTCCATGGCCAGAAACCAATTCCTATTTTTCTTGGAAGGTTTGGATGTAGGGGCCCTGAGGTAGCTATCTTCTTCTCAGGGTGCACCTCAATCTTCCTTGTCACTAAAGAAAATTTCTATAATTCTCTACTTTCTTTGCTTGCTCATCTTTCCATCTTTTACTTGACCTTTATCTCCCTCTTACAGTGGAGCCCTACTTCCAAGTTATGCTGTCCTAAGCTTCAGAAGGTCCCATGCATTTCAGTTTGAGTAAGGGCAGGTTTTTATCTTGCCTGGCCTGTTCTCTAGACAGAGGATAACCTCAAGCTGATTTGCTAATTAATCAGCTAGCAAAACTTTGTGTGCTGTGGTTCTTAGCTCTGACAAGCCTGCACCCCTCCCTTACCAGTGCCTCCCATCACTCAAGATTTTTTCCTGATTCCTTGCTGGGGTGGATAGCCAAATTTCTCTTTAGGTCCCACAGACACCCCTGTCTTTTCCACACCTCACTCTAGCCAGCTGTTCAGCCCTCTCTCCCGCCTGCAGACTCAGTTCCAGAAGATGCTGGTGCCACTGCTGATTCAGTGGCTTGGGGACTATATCCATGTGACCACAGGTTGGACTTTTAATCACAGACCAGCACAGCTCCCTCTAAGCTGTCCTTGTCTGGAAAATAATCTCAGCCTGTTTTTTGTGGGTTTTGCTGTTCCAGGGGTTGTTTAATGGCTGTTTTGGGGGTAATTGTGTCAGGAGCTCTTTCCATTTCATGTCTTTCCTCCACTATCTTGGATCCTCCCCTAATCCAAAACAATTTCAAAGAACTCATGATAGAAAATGTCCTCCACATCCAGAAAAAAAAGAATTATGGGTTCTGAATGCGCATTGAACCAAACTGTTTCTACTTCTGGTATGTTTGTTTTTTCCTTCTCTTTTAAGGTTTTTCCTTGTGTTCTGATTCTTCTTTCACAATATTACTAATGCAGAAATATGTTTAATGTGATTGTACATATATAACCTATGTCAGATTGCTTTCCATCTTGGTGAGGGAGGAGGGAAGGAAGGGAGGGAGAAAAATTTGGTACTAAAAATCCTATGGAAACAAATGTTGAAAACTATCCTTGTATGTAACTGGAAAATAATAAAATTCTTAAAAAAGAGATACACAAAATTTTTAATTAAGATGGATATCAAAAGCTGCATCTCAATGTTAGGAATTTTCCATACTGGGAGTTTGAGCTATTGCAGTAATACTAAATTTTTATAATACTGAATATTTTATCATTGCCCCTAGAATAAAAGTGATCTCTGTGAGAATCAAGGCGCCACCACCTGCTGAGAAAGACATTGTGAGAACCACGGCAGCTCCACCCTGTTGAGAAACATGTGACTTGGCATCTGGAAATTGCCTGGAGTTTGGAAGTTATGTCTATAGAATTGCCTGTAAGTCATGTCAATCAATGCTACCAGCCAATTAGCTTTGAGCTGTGTGTGGGGATGGCCCTGCTTCTTATTTCACAGGGGGCCTATGGGAGAAGACTCTGAGATTCACCCTTTTTTCATCTGGGATTTCAGGTTGGGGACAGACAGAGAAAAAGAGAGGAAAGTAGATAGACTTTTCTTGTGCTACGGGATCCCATGTGTTGTCCTTACTTTTGAGTAAAGACTTAAAAGCCTAAACTCTTGCTGAATTTATCAGTAAATCTTAGCTAGTTCCCCTCCAAAACTGGTGGGGGGCAGGTAAGGACACACATTAGATTTTAAACATCACATTTCTCTTGTAATAGAATGCAGCTAATTAAATCCCCAGCATGTGAACACAGGAAGAAGGGTAGGTAATAGAGAAATAGACAAGGAAAAATCAAGGTCAGATTAATGTCCATCCCCAAAACGGGAGAAGGAACAGATTCTTGAGTAACTTGCTCAACACAAAACACTCATACTCACTGGTAGTAGTAAGGAACACTCCCTTATACATTCCCTTTCACTTGAGCATACTCTTTCTATTTATTTTCCTTCTCTCTCTCTGTGCCTAAACAGAAATATATATATATCACATATATTTATATATCTACACACACACACACACACACACATATATATATGGATAAATATAATATTTTAAAAATACATTAAAGAGAAGTCCAATTGAAATTCAAGATATGTACTGGTTTGTCTTCATTATATTTACCTAATGATACTTTGCAGGTAAGTTTCAGACTCTAAACTCTGTCCCTACCTTCTACCTCTATGTATTTGTGCATATGCTTCCTCTCAGAAACTTAGCCTTTTCATTTCCTCATTACATGTGTTTCTTCTGCCTTACTATTAGCATATTAGTTATTGGAAATTATTAAATCTAAGTATTATCTTAGGCTTATTCCCTTCATGAATAACTTACATAATTCTGATTAAATAAAATTTTCACCAAATAAACCAGGCATAGTTTAATTATGTATTTTTAAGTATGTATGTATTCTTATTTTTAAGTATGAATTCAAGAATGAGTTGTTGGGCAAAATCTGCCAAGACACACAGAAAAGTTCAAGAGGCATTTGGAACACATATAACAGAAACATATGTCCATAGAAAGGAGGCTCATTTATACTCCAGAGAACACAAATTCTGCTTATAGAAGACATAATTAGATACCCACAAAAATAGATTCCCCAGGAAAAGTGAACTAAATAGTAACCAAAAACAGAAGGCACTATTAATTCCATTAGAAGTTTGTTACCTATTGAGCATTTATCCTATAATTTCTTAGCATGAAGTCAGTTCATTCTAATTTATTTTCAACTAAAAGGAAATGAATCCTGCTTTGCAGAGGATAACATAACAAATGCTGTTTTGGAAGGGAAAAAAGAAGGTAGGAAGGGACTAATGTAGGAAGGGAGGGAGGAATGAAGGAACAAAGAAAAGAAGGTAGGGGAGAGAGGGACAAAGAAAGAAGTGGAGAAAGGGAGGAAGGAAAGGAAGGAAGAAGAAGGGAATGAAGGCAAGGAGGAAGAAAAAGAAGAGTTTTATTTTCATAAGAAATATATATATATATATATATATATATATATATATATATATAAAATAAATTGGGGGTCTACTTTATAACACATCTCTGATTGTCAAGAAGTTGAATGGTCCTACTTATCAGAGTATACATTCTGGGTGGCATTTTCCAAAATGATGATGAATCCTGCTAGACTTTCTAAATTTTTTCTTCTCATCCTTATGACTAATGGCATATGTTTTCAAGGTAACTGGCAGGATATGGAGAATGGGAAAGTCTGTGTCTGTGGAACAGTTATTCTCCTTTTGTAGTTAATTAGTCCATATTGTGTTGAAAATGTCACCTTGTCCTCATTAGCACTATGCTCTAACCAGCTGAGGTAACCAGTGCAGACATTGTGCAATAACAATGATTTTCATATACACTGTAAATTCTGAAAGAAACTATACCTACTGCAAGAAATTGGCATTCTGCTTTTTGTCCTCACTGATGCTAGTCTTTCTATTTTTCTTTCTTAAACCCTGGTAACACATCTCTATGAAACTGGTACTTATCAGTCTATTTGGATAAATTATAGGTTTTTATTCTAACATAAGAAAGTTGAAAGACTGCTAGAAAAACTATTATTTTGAAAATACTGTGATGGTTCTGATATATCATTGTTTGTAACCTTTATGCTTTTTCTATTTATTACACTTTGTCTTTAAAAAAAATAAGGTTAGGCTTTAAACAATCAACCATTTGCAGTAAGGTTCCATTTCTTCTTTGGACTTCTATTTAATTTGGGAATTTTATGAATAAATACACACACATATGTATATGTATAATCTTTACACTAACAATGTAAATTAGTTGTTGTGTCTAAGCACTGAAAGTCTAAAGGAAATAAGCCATGTCTAAAGGAAATAGTGTATAAGGAATTTACTAACCTTGCTTCACATTTCATGTTCAATATAAATTTTGCTAGGAATATATTTCTGCTGTAAATCTCTAATTATATTTGCCTGTAGGCATATGCTTATGTTCATTGGCTGTAGGACAGTTAGCCCCAATCAGCCAGTTATGATTAAGATTGAATGATTTACTATTCCTGAAAACAGTCAATCAGCTGAGAACTTAGAAATATTTTTGAGAGATCATTCCCTCATAGTCAAATGCAGAATATGAAAAATGAGAGCTATGTTACAAAAGCATAAGAAAATAATGAATACAGTTGTGTCCCCTAAAGCCATATTCAAACAAATAGTAAAAAAAATTTACTAATATTAAAATGGCATTATCTGTTGTATTACAGTTGAAAGAGTTTTCAAAGGAAAGACTGTAGCTGTGTTTACCACATAGTAGGGGCTACTAGCCAGACTGCCTGACCTGAACTGACCAGACCATCCTCATCTAGTCCCAATCAACAGAGCCAGTCTTAGCTTCTATTATGTGTCTTTTGCATACTATATTCTATTCGAACAACAATGTAAAATGTTGTTTAATCCAAATTACCAAGGATTAACCCATTTCTATACCTTTGTTCAAATGGCTTCTTATAATTTGTATGGTCTCTGCCTGTTCTATCCATCCTTCAATGCCTAAGTCAACAGCCTGATCTTTTTTATAACCTCCCCTGAATACCTTCAGTCCAGTTAGTAATGTAGTTCACCCATAGGAAAAGTTCATAAGCAAGTATAATTATTTCTATTTTACAAACAAAATCAATGGTACAGAAAAATAAATGCGAATGAGGAATTGAGACAAAGAGAAGGAAAATGGTTTGCTCAAGATCACAGGGTTAGTTAGCACATGGTAGAGCCAATACTCAAACACAAATCTTCTAATTCATGGGAATGTTGTCTCTAAAGTGTTCTTTCCATTTTCTTTTGAATAAGGGACCATCTTCATCACCATCAACTTCATAAGTCATATCAAATTACTATTATGTGTAAGACACTCAGCAAAATAATAATAATAATAATAGCCAACATTTTCATAGTTTTATAAGATTTGCAAAGCACTTTGCATCATTGGTGGGAACTTCCATATTGGTTAGGTCAGGGCTTCTTAAACTTCTATAACCTTTTACTGTTGGCAAATTTTTCAACACTTTCACATTCAGTTACCTGACCCCATATGGTATCAAGATCCACAGTTGGGGTTAGATTATGTATCTACTTGAGTATTTGAATATGTGTACCACAGTGGTGAGTAACAATAAATGCTAAATATATATGTGTTTATTCCAATTTTAGTATGTGTGCTGCCGAAGCGAGCACATGTGTTTATTGCAGAAGTGAATTTTAGCTTTTAAACATCTTAAATACATTTCCTCATTTGAATTCTTGTGAATATAGGAATCAGAAAGGATGATTTTCTCAAGCTTAGATACAGAGGAGATAGGAAGAATCAAAACCTATCTCTATTATCTGTGTGATTCTGGGCACATGATTTAACCTCTCTGTGCCTTAGTTTCTTCAACTAAAAAATAAAATACTTTCTAGTACTAAATCCTTTTTTTTTCTTTTCCACTATAGATAGAAATGAAGAATTATAGAACTGGAAGGGGTTTTGGAAATGTACTTGTACAAACTCTTAGACTTATATATGATTCCCAGAAAGAGTATGGAATTTGCTATAAAAGTTAAAGATGAAACAAGCCTTAAAAAGATAACAACATGAAAAAAGGAACATAGAAAATAAATGGACATTTCTATATATAATGATGATGTCTTAAATGACTCTTTTTCTAGATAATGTGCAAGAAGGAACTTATATTGTAATCCCAGGTCTTTAGATTTCTCTAAATTTGGGTTCTCCCCAACTCTACAACAAATAATGAAATATCAGTTAAAAAGACATATTGTAAGAAGTTTTCACAAAACTGTGTGAAACCACTGAAAAATAACAAGTGAGATTCAGTATGGGAAAGAATAAGTTAAGAGGAAAAAAGAAAACATGCTATTCTTGTAAGAGAAACCTAGGTGACAATGAATAGAGCTAGACTTGGAGTCAAGATGTCCTGAGTTCAAATCCTGACTCAGACTCTTAGTAGTTGTGTGACATTAGACAATTCATTCTGCCCATTTCAGCTTCAGTTTCCTCATCTGTAAAATGGAAATAAAAATAGCACTTACTTGGTAGGGTTGTTGTAAATAAAATGAAATAATACCTGTAAAGTGCTTTAAGATTTACAAACCTCAAATGTTAAATATGAATATCTATTATAATTATCATAATTTTCGTCATCATAGCAATGGAAGTAGTGGTGGTGGTGGTGGTAGTGGTAGTAGTAGTAGTAGTAGTAGTAGTAGTAGTAGTAGCAGTAGTAGTAGAAGAAGAAGAAGAAGAAGAAGAAGAAGAAGAAGAAGAAGAAGAAGAAGAAGAAGAAAAAGAAGAAGAAGAAGAAGAAGAAGAAGAACTAGAAATCTTATAAAAACAAATGTTGAAAACTATCTTTACATGTAATTGGAAAAAAATACTTTTAAGATTAAAAAAACATACTCTATTACTATATTCACTAGCTTTTATTTTGTTTAGCATTTTTAATATCATTGGGTTCTATATTTTTTCATAAGCTTTCTCAGGATATATTGAGATAATCATATGATTTATGTTAGTTTTGTTATTGATGTGGTCAATTATGCTGATTGTTTTTCCAAATACTGGACTAGACCATTCCTGGTATAAATCCCACATGGTCATAGTGTAGTATCCTGGTTATGAATTATTGTAATCTCCTTGCTAATATTTTATTTAAAATCTTTGTATCAATATTAATTAGGGAAATTGGTATGTCACTTTCTCTGTTTTGTCTCTCCCTGGTTTTGGCATCAACACAATATTTGTGTCATATCTTCACCTACTTTTCCAATTGGAATTAATTATTCTTTGAATATTTCATAGAATTAACTTCTAAATCCATCTGACCCTGGACATTTTTTCTTTTTTCTTTTCTTTTCTTTTTGTATAAGAAAATTCTAATAAAAGAAAAAAATTAAAGAAAGTGAAAAACAGCATGCTTCAGTCTGTGTTCCATCAATATCAGTTCTTTCTTTGGAAGTGGATAGAATACTTCATCATTAGTCCTTTGGGATTATCTTGGATCATTGTATTGTTGAGAATAAAGTAATTCACAGTTCTTTATCAAACAATATTGCTGTCACTGTACTCAATGCTCTCCTGGTTCTGCTCAATTCACTCTACATCAGTTCATATAAATCTTTCCAGACCTTTCTGAAATCATCCTGCTTGACATTTTTTCCCCCAGTAATATAGCTTTATTTCTTCCAGTTACATATCAGGGTAGTTTTCAACTTTCATTTTCATACGATTTAGAGTTCCAAATGTTTCTCCCTCCCTCCCTTCCTTCCCCCCTCCACAAGACATCAACCAATCTGATATAGGTTACACATGTACAATCCACAAAGGCTCTTTTTATCAGTTCTTTCTATTGGGGTGGATAGTATGTTTTGTCATTAGTCCCTTGTGATTTTCTTGGGTCACTGTATTGCTGAGAGTAGTTAAGTCATTCACAATTGCTCATAGAACAATACTGATGTCATTATGCACAATGTCTTCCCAGTTCTGCTAACTTCACTATACATCAGTTCATATTAGTCTTTCCAGGTTTTTCTGGGATTATCCTGTTTGTCATTTCCTATAGCACAATACCATTCCACTACAATCATATACCACAGCTTCTTCAGTCATTCCTCAATTGATGGACATTCCCTTGACTTGCAATTCTTAGTCACCATAATGAGATGTTATAAATATTTTTTGTACAATTTTCCCCCTTTACTCTTTTGCATGATTACTATTGTTAACTGTTTCCCTACATCCTATTCCCTTCCCCATGATATTTACTCTAGTATCTATCTTCTTTCACCCTACCCCTCTTCAAAAGGAATTTTCTTCGGTATGTCTCCTCCCCCAATCTGCCCACCCTTCTTTTACCCCTCTCTCTATCCCCTTCCCCTACTATTTTCCTGCAGGCTTAAATAGATTACTCCACCCAGTTGGGTGTGTGTGTTAATCCCTCCTTCAGCCAACTCTGATGAGATTAAGGTCTTTGAGCCTATTCTGATGAGTGTAAAATTCACTTACTGCCCTGCTCCTCTTCCATTTCTTCCCCCACTCCATAAGCCCTTTCCTGTTTCTTTTATGTGGGAATTCACCCCATATTATCTCTCCCATTCCCACTCCCCCAGTGCATTCTTCTCACCCCTCAATTTTACCCTAAAGATGTCATGATGGGGCAGATAGGTGACACAGTGGACAACGCATCCACCTGGACCAAGGGGAATCCCAGACAAAACCTGGCCTCAGACACAAGACAGTCACCTACTGCATGACCCCAGGTATGCTTCCCAAATCCAATATTTTATGGTTCTCCAGGGTCTTGTATTTGAAAGTCAAGTTTGCCATTCAGTTCAGGTCTTTTCATCACAAATACCTGAAAGTCCTCTTTTTCATTGAAGTCCCAATTTTTCCTCTGAAAGATTGTGTTCAGTTTTGCTGGTTAGGTGTTTCTTGGTTTTAATCCCAATTCCTTTGCCCTCTGGAATATCATACTTCATGTCCTCTGATCCTCTAATGTATAAGCTGCTAGATCTTGTGCTATCCTGACTGGGGCTTCACAGTACATGAATTCTGTCTTTTTGGCAGCTTGTAATATTTTCTCCCTGACCTGAGATCTCTGGAAATTGTAAAATGTGATATTCCTAGAAGATATGTTCAGAAGTTGTATTTTTATGTCAAGTTACTACTTGGAATTCCCACTTACATTTCCTGCAAGGGAACTCTCACTTCTCTCCTCTGTATTTAGGAATAAAATACTCTTACTGGAGCAACTGAAACAATAAATCAGGTGCTTAAAATTGGAAACTTCAGCAGTCAAAGTTGGCACATGGTGCCAAAAAAAAAAAGGAAGAACATATTGTAGGACAGTAATTCTATACTATATGAAAAATGTCTGTTTTAGTTTTATACTTCACCTTTGACTTAATAATAGAAAGGTTTTTTAGGGTTTGGGGTTTTTTTTGGCAAGAAAATTGCATGCAACTATCATAAGTATTCATCACTAATAACAGAACACAGAAAGAACTGTTGCATATTCATTGGTATAGTCCTATTTAGCTTTCAACACACATTTCATATACCCAGGTCTTACTAAGTGGTAATTATTTTTGAGATTCAAAAAAGATATTATTAAACTAGTGAACCTCATTAACCTTATTCGCATGAAGTATAAACTAACTCTTAGAAATTCACAAGAATACATTTATGCAGAGTTAGACTAGAATAATTCTAGTGTTTCAAATAAATAAATGAGGTTCTCCCTAAGTCCCTAAAACTTATAAAGTAAAAATGTATTGGTCATGTTTATATGCATTCTTATGAGCCATACAAATGTGTGCCTTATTTACTAAGTAAGCATTCAGAAACTGATGTTATTAAATTGCTATTTAGTGAGTAATACAGTTTCCTAATTCCTTCATATACTTTCACATTAAAAAGGGGAATGTCAAGTAACCTATTGAAAAATGCTTTTTAATCCAAATTTTCCTATAAAAGACACCAATTCTCACCAAATATAATTTGCTAAAATATGTAAGGGTTCACATTAAAGATATTAACTTCCAAATCTGCCTAAATTAATTTATTTATTCAGTGCTATACCAATCAAACTGCTGGAAAGATCTTTTTGATACATCAGAAGTGAAAAATTATTAAATTCATTTCTTAACAGTAAAAAAATTCTTGGTTCTCAATAGGTAAAACATGCATTGGTAACAAATAAGTTTCATGATCAATTTTTTCTTCTAATTTAGATTGACTTCATTCCATAGAATCACAGCATCTTAGTAGTAGAAGTCTCAGAGATTATCATTAAGTATATTGTATAAATAAAGAAGAATTGCTTCTGTAAAATTTCAATCAATTGGTCATCCATCAACCCCGACAAGGACCTTGAGTAATTCAGAATTTTCTCTCCCATATCTCTTGTATGACTTTAATTCTTAAGAACATTATTCTTACATTGAGCCAAAACATATCTCTTAGAATTTTTCACCCACTGTGCTAATTCTATACTCTAGAAATAAGTAGATTGCAATTGCTTGTTGATATAATATCTCTTCAAGTAAGGGAAAACAGCTAGCATACTTCCACTAGATCTTTTTTCTTATTTAGGCTGCATATTCCTTAAATCAAGTTTAAAATTCATATATATATATGTGTGTGTGTGTGTATGTATATATATGTATATGTGTGTATGTATATATGCATGTATGTGTGTATATACACATACATATATACATACACATATGTGTATCTGTGCACGTGGATGTATAGATTTTAAATAAAATACACATATATGTAATATATATGTATATCTGATAAACCAAGTCCAAATGTGTGTATATACATATTTATTTACATACATATATACACATACCTATACAACTTTGGTTTAAGTGATATCCAGCCTGAACAAGTTTTAAATTATATACATAACATATACACACATAAATATATACATACACATATGTAAAGAGGTATAAAACTAATTTCAGTTTAAAGAATATGCAGTCTGATTAAGAATTTATGTATACATATATATGATATTTTGTGTTTTATGATTTTTAGTTCCCTCAACATCTTTATTACAATATTCTGTATACAATCCTAATGGTAAAAATTCTTTTAAAACGTTGCATAAGGGGCAGCTAGGTGGCGCAGTGGATAAAGCACCGGCCCTGGAGTCAGGAGTACCTGAGTTCAAATCCGGCCTCAGACACTTAACACTTACTGGCTGTGTGACCCTGGGCAAGTCACTTAACCCCAATTGCCTCACTTAAAAAAAAAATTTAAAAAAAAAAAAGTTGCATAAGCAAATTCTAGAGCTCTCAGGTCAAGGAAAAAATATTGCAAGCAGCCAGAAAGAAACAATTCAAGTACTATAGCTCTACAGTCAGGATAACACAAGATCTGGCAGCTGCTACATCAAAGGAGCAGGGGCATGGAATATGATATTCTAGAGGGCAAAAGATGGGGGATTAGAACCAAAAATCACCTACCCAGCAAAACTGGGGGGGAAATGGAACTTCAAAGAAAAAGAGTACTTTCAGGCATTCATGAAGAAAAGACCTGAACTGAATAGAAATTTTGATGTTCAAATACAAGGCCCTAAAGAAGCATAAAAATGTAAATAGGAAAAAGAAATCATGAGGGGGTTTAAAAAGTTAAACTGTTTACTATGTGTGAAGATGATACTTCTAACTCATAAGAACTTTGTCAGTATCAGGGTAGCTGAAAGGAACAAATTTATACAGAGGGCAGAGGTAGGAATTGATTATGAAGGGATGATATATGTAAAACATTTATTTATTTATTTATTTTGCACAGCAGTCAGGTTGGCATGTATAGATTCAAGCAGCTGGTGAGTGGCTTGTGTCTGAGGCTGGATTTGGGCTTAGGTCCTCCTGGGTCCAGGACAGGTACTTTGACCACTGGGTTACGTAGCTGTCCCATGATGATATCTTTAAAATAAAATTAAGGGGTGAGAGGATTGCATTGGGAGAAAGGGAAAGGGAGAGTTGGAGTGGAGTAAAGTATCTCACATAAAAGAAGCTAATGGATTGGAGGGTTAGAAGGGGGAAGAGTGCAGGAGAGAATGAGCCTTATTCTCATCAGATGTGGTCCAAAGAAGGAATAACATGCATATTCAAGTGGGTATAATAATATATCTTGCCCTGTGGGAAAGTAGGAGGGGAAGGTGATAAGGAGGGAGGGGTGAAGGAAGGGAAGGCAAATTGGAGGAGGGGCAATAACAAGGAAAACATTT
The DNA here is from genome assembly GCF_019393635.1 of Dromiciops gliroides. Taxonomy (NCBI): domain Eukaryota; kingdom Metazoa; phylum Chordata; class Mammalia; order Microbiotheria; family Microbiotheriidae; genus Dromiciops; species Dromiciops gliroides. Next base: position 213,691,432 of record NC_057861.1, read on the forward strand.
TTGAGGAAGTGTGATAAAGTTATGGGGTTTTTTTGGACCCTCCACTTGAGGGGGCCTTGCCCTACCTCTTTTTTTTTTTTTTTTTGGTGAGGCAATTGGGGTTAATTGACTTGCCCTGAGTCACACAGCTAGTAATTAAGTGTCTGAGGTCGGATTTGAACTCAGGTCCTCCTGAATCCAGAGCCGGTGCTCTATCCACTGCACCACCTAGCTGCCACTGCCCTACCTCTTTTAAGGATAGCTCAGCTTCAGTAAAGTTGTAACTTAGATTCTGAATAGAATCAATAGGGATTAGAGCTATACCTGCCTAAAAGCTTTGCCTTCAGAGGGTCTGTCTTTCACAGAGCCTGAGCAGCAGGGCACTGCTGATTTTGATATAGACCACCTTCTAGTCATGCCAATCAATCGACTTGAATGTTACTGGCCAATTAGCTTTGGTCAAGGTGCAGTGACCTGAGAGACAATAAAATCCTTGGGGAGAGAGGGCTTTCTCTCCCCCTCGCTCTCCTGCTGGCTCTCTCTACCTCACTCTTTCACCCTCTCGCATTTGACCTGGGACACTGGAGGAGGCAGACACACTGCCCCCATTCTCTGTCTCTTTTCTATCTATGTATGTAGAATTCTAATTCTGAGCAATGTGCTCTCTCTTTACTAACATTTAATATGTTTTTAATAAATGCTTAATACCAAAGAATGGTGCTATAGCCTCTAATTTTTAAGTAGCAATATATTAGAAACCCAAGCTATGTTCTGTAAAACCTAGAAGAGACAGACACCCCCATATATTTTCAAATGACACAGAGGGATAGGTTAAAAATGATAGAAAATAGAGTAAATATCTTGGGGAGCAAATAGGATGGAGGGAAACATAGTTAGCAATAGTAATTGGGAAAAATTAGAAGCAGATGCAAGAGCAATGTAAGATGAGGATGAGGATGAGGATGAGGATGCTACTTTGCTGGGCTATTGTGAAGAAAATTCTTTGTCAGGCATAAGGTACTTTATAAATGTAAGCTATTATTGTTGTTGTAATAATCAACATCATGGGTGTTTTGCAAGGAAATCTCCCTTTAAAGTACTATATAGGGGCAGCTAGGTGGCGCAGTGGATAGAGCACCGGCCCTGGATTCAGGAGTACCTGAGTTCAAATCCAGCCTCAGACACTTGACACTTACTAGCTGTGTGACCCTGGGCAACTCACTTAACCCCAATTGCCTCAATTAAAAAACAAAAATTAAAGTACTATATAAACATAGTTTACTTAAAAAAAAATAAGATGACCAGGATGCTATCAGAAAAACCTGGAAAGACCTACATGAAATCATGCAGAGTCAAAAGTACTGTATACAAAATAAGAGTAATATTGTAAGATGATCTGCTGTGAATGACTTAATTATTTTCAGCAATGCAATGATCCAAGACAACTCTGAAGGACTTATGAAAAATGCAATCCATCTCCAGAGAAAGAATTGATGGTATCTGAATCCAGATGGAAGTATTTTGTTGTTCCTGTTGGTCCTTTTTTTCTAAAATTATTTTGTTTGCTATATTTTGCATGACTGCACAGGTATAACTTATATTGAATTGCTTGAGCTCTCAAGGTGGGGATAGGGAGGAAGGAAGAGAATTTGGAACACAAAGTTTTAAAAACTGATGGTACACTTTGTTTTTACATGTAAGGTGGGGAAAATTCTAAACAGATAGATGATAAATAAAATACAAAAACTAATACAACTTTTTGAATGTGGTTTTAAAGGGCAGAATACATCAGAGCCATAAACTCCTAATTTAGGGATACTTTGCTTCTTTTCATATATGCTAATATCTCATTAACTTTTTTGACTATCATATTACAAGGATGACTGATTAGTTTGTAATTCTCTAAAATGCCTATGTGTATTATATGACCTTTTGCTTATCTATGTTTCCTATTCTGTACTAGTTTTTAATACATTTGGTCTTCTTAGATTTAGGATTATAGAATGATCTATTTAGACCTGGAAGGGATCTCAGAAATAGCTTTTCCAACATCCTCATATTATACACAAGGAAAATGGAGCTGAAAGAGTTTTAGTGGATTGGTTCAGTTCACATAACTAGTAATTTGGCAGTCAGTATCTTAATTCTGAACTTCTTACTTCAAATCTAGTACTCTATGAACTATGCTTTGCTGTTTACCCAGCCCAATCTTGCAGGATGTTGAGTTCATTCAGATCACAAATTAGTTTTTTTCCCTAAATATTTTATCAGTCTCTCCCAGATTTATCACCTCTGTATATTTTCTAAAAGTGAGTAATCACAATATTCTAAAATTTTCTTTCATAAAAATGCTAAAATGAATCAAGACAAAGAAAATTTCCTGGAATAGTCCATCAAAGATATTCTTCCAGGTTGACAGAAAAGAAAAAAAAATAACCATTCTTTGTTAAAGTGTTCAAGCAGTTTTAAATTTGCCTGACTGTATTTTTATTTAACCTGTTTTTCTACATCATATCTAGAAAATTTCTGTAAGAAAATTCAACACTTCTCCAGGACCAATCTTGATTATTATAATCATGCCACATTTGACCTTATTATTTCTGCTTAAAATATACACATACCCATAATAATATAAATGATAACATCTAATTTTAAATTAAGTGCTATAACCGGTCTGTTTTCCAAAGTACAAATGAGAGATACGTCTTTCCTCTTAGTAGAGAGTTGGGTAGTTAGAGGTCTATGGATTCACAAAGTTCCATCTGATATCAGATGAAGTCACTGTGTCACTAGTTTTGTTTAACATGTTGCTCCATCCCAAAATACAAACTAACCTACTGATGCTTCCTTGACTTGGCCTTTTATTACTGAATGGGTGCTCCCTCAGACAAACTGAGACCAGGGAAATACTTTAGGTTAATAAGACCAAGACCTCCCATTGCATTTAGGGACATCACCACTTGTCCTGATCTGTATCTTGCCACTGGCTCCAGATGGCTCCAGAGAAAAGAGTGAGGCTGGTGACTTTGTACAGCCCTTCCTCATTTAAATATAATTCACTCCCAAATCACAATACCTCCTTCCTGATATCATGGTCCTCTTAGAGAATGAATGAAAAAGCCTAACTTTATTTAATATTATTCCTTACAGTGAAGGATTCTTGAAGTAGACTGCTATGACTTAAGTATAAAATACAAAAGTCATCCACAAAACTTAAAACGAATATGAATACAGTGAGCTTTCGGTAGTGAGAGAGAAGTTAAAGAGTGAAGCGGGGGGCTATTCAGTGGGGGCTTTTCAAAGGGAATATGCTGGAGAGCTAAGAGAATGCAAGGAGGGTGATGAGAGAAGAAGCACTTAGGGGTTCAGCTCGGCAGTACAGAGAGAGGAGTTAGACAGTAAGGGGGGTCGACAAAGTGAAAGGGGCTTGGAGTTAGAAGAGAGGAGCTGAGCAGTGAAAGTGAAGCAAGGGAGCTGGAGTGAAGGAGAAAAAGAGTGAAAGTTGGAGAGGACTGAAGGCAAACTGGTCCATGGCGGCAGCTAGCATACCCATAGGTGAAAGGTGGCAAAAAGTTAAAGACACCTGACAGGTTGTATTTTTATTTTGTTACCCTTGTTTCTACATTTAACTCTAAGTTTATTCACCTAAATAAACCTCATATTTGCTTTAATTAATAGAGGCATTTTAATCCTTTTTTTCTTATCAGACAAAGAGGCAGTGGGGGAAAAAACAGCCCATATTATGTTAATAACAGTCATCTAGCCAGTCAAACATCCACACATTAGGTCTCCCAGTCAGATTAGTCACCCAGTTAGATTAGGGCCCACCAAATCAGTAAAAATATTCTTGCAATTTGAATGATGACTGTGAAGGGACTTATGGCCCAATTGTAATTTTTCTAAAACTTATAATTTTCTTATGGTTATAATTTTTCATATAAATCCAATTATATAATTTTTCAGATTAAGTTAATTTTTTTACAAGTCTAATAGTTTTTGTGAGGCTACACTCTTATCACTATAGGTTCATGAGCCCTCGTAAGTTTGCTTCCAATTAACAATTAAACAATATGAATCATTAACTTTAATCAGTGGTATTTATTAAGATAGTAGGGTTTAAAGTATAGCTTTAAATCACTCCCATCATAAACCTTGAACTTACTCGCCTCAAAATATGAGTTATTGATCAGAAGATTGAGCTGGCTGAACAACAAACTGCATTGGTAGTGAATCATATATGAAGGATTTATATGCAACAGAGAGAGACTCATATACAATACCCAGTCAAGAAAAACATTTTTCTTCTGTAGAGTCTTAATTTTTTATTTTAATTTTTATTATTTTTTTAAAATTTTATTTTATTATTTTCAAGTTACATGTTACATATAAGAATAGTTTTCAACATTTGTTTTCACTGGATTTTTAGTTCCAAATTTTTATTTTCTGCCCCCCCCCGCCCATTCCCTCCTTCCTCCCCAAGAAAGAAAGCAGTCTGATATAGGTTGTATATGTACAATCACATCAAACATATTTCCACATTAGTCATCTTATGAAAGAAGAATCAGAGCACAAAGGAAAAACCTCAAACAAGAAGGAAAATACAAACAGTACAAAAGTAGAAACAGTATGATTCAATCTGAATTCATAATTCACAGTTCTTTTTTCTGGATGTTGAGAACATTTTCTCTCATGAGTTCTTTGAAACTGTTTTGGATTGTTGCACTGCTGAGAAGAGCCAAGTTTATCTCCATTGTTCATCACACAATATTGCTGTTACGGTGTACAATGTTCTACTGGTTCAGCTCCTCTCAGTCAGCATCAGTTCATGTAAGTCCTTCCAGGTTTCTCTGACCTCCTCCTGCTCATTGTTTCTTACAACAAAATTCTATTCTACTACATTCATATACCACAATTTGTTTAGCCATTTCCTTATTGATGGGCATTGCCTTGATTTCCAATTTTTTGCCACACAACCAGAAAGAGAGCTTCTATAAATATTTTTGTACATGTGGGTCCTTTTTCCTTTTCTATGGTCTCTTTGTGATACACACCAAGCAGTGGTACCATTGGGTCAAAGGGTATGAACAGTCCCATAGCCCTTTGGGCAAAGTTACAAATTGCTCTCCAGAATGGTTGGAAAAATTCACAACTCCACCAACAATGCATTAGTTTTCTAATTTTTCCACAGCTTCTGCCCATTTATTATTTTCCTTTTTTATCATATTAGCCAATCTGATAGGTGTGAGGTGGTACCACAAAGTTGTTTTAATTTTCATTTTTCTGATAAATAGTGATTTAGAGCACTTTTTCATATGACAATAGATAGCTTTGACTTCTTCATCAGAAAACTGCCTGTTCATATCCTTTGACTATTCCTCAATTGGGTAATGACTTGGATGCTTATGAATTTGATTTAGTTCCCAATATATTTTAGAAATGAGGCCTTTATCAGAAATGCTGGCTGTAAAAATTGTTTCCCATTTTTCCACCTCCCTTCTAATTTTTGCTGCATTGTTTCTGTTTGTACAAAAGCTTTTTAATTTAATGTAATCAAAGTCTTCCATCTTGCTTTTCATAATGTTCTCTATCTCTTGTTTGAACATAAATTGTTTTCCTCTCCATATATCTGAGATGTAAACAATTCCTTCCTCTCCTAATTTATCTATGGTATCACCCTTTATGTCTAAATCTTGAACCCACTTTGACCTTAGTTTTGTATAAGATATAAGATGTTGGTCTATTCCTAGTTTCTGCCAAACTATCTTCCAGTTTTCCCAGAAGTTTTTGTCAAATGCTAAGTTCCTATCCCAGAAGCTGGAGTATTTGGATTTATCAAACAGTAGACTACTACAGTCATTTACAACTATGTCTCCTGTGCCTAACCTATTCCATTTATCCACCACTCTATTTATAGTAGAGCTTCAAATTTGGTATGGCTAGCCCACCTTGCTGTGCATTTTTTTATTAATTCCCTTGATAGTCTTGACTTTTTGTTTTTCCAGATGAATTTTGATATTTTTTCTAGTTCTATAAAATAACTTTTGGTAGCCTGATTGGTATGGCACTGAATGGGTAAATTAATTTAGGTAGAATTGTCATTTTTATTATATTAACTCAGCCTATCCATGAGCAATTTATATTTTTCCAATTACATAGATCTGATTTTATTTGTGTGAAGTGTTTTGTTATTGTGTTCATAGAGTCCCTGGGTTTGTCTTGGCAGGTAGACTCCCAAGTATTTTATATTGTCTATCATTACTTTAATTGGAATTTCTCTTTCTATCTCTTGCTTCTGAGCTTTGTTGGTTATGTATAGAAATGCTGATGATGTATGTTGGTTTATTTTATTTACTCTAACTTTGCTAAAGTTGTTAATTGTTTCAAGCAGTTTTTTTAGTTGATTCTTTAGGATTCTCTAAGTATACCATCATATCAACTGCAAAGTCAAAGTTTTGTTTCCTCCTTGCCTATTCTAATTTCTTTAATTCCTTTTTCTCTCTTATTGCTATAGCTAACATTCATAATACAATATTGAATAATAGAGGTGATAATGTACACCCCTTTTTAACCCCTGATCTTATTGGGAATGCCTCTAACTCATCCCCATTACATATAATGTTTGTTGATGGTTTTAGGTAGAAACTGCTTATTATTTTGAGGAAATATCCACCTATTCCTATGTTCTCTGGTGTTTTAATAGGAATGAGTGTTGCATTTTGTCAAATGCTTTTTCTGCATCTATTGTGATAATCATATGATTTTGGTTAGTTTTGTTATTGATATGGTTGATTATATTAATAGTTTTTCTAATGTTGAATGAGCCTTGCATTCCTGGTATAAATCCCACCTGGTCATAGTGTATTATCCTGGTGATCACTTGCTGCAATCTCTTTGCTTCTTCTGTAGAGTCTTAATGTGGCTCCCCTCAGATTAAATTCTCTTCTGGTCATGTCTCTCAGATGGGATCCCAGGTTCTACATCTTACTTGAGTTCATAGTTTTTTCTTTTCTTTGTTCTAAGAGTTCACCCTCCTTAAAGCTGCTTTCTACCTTGGTTGATAGCCTCTATATTTTGGGACTGTCTTAAGATGTATGTCATTGATTCTAGAAGATATTGTATAGAGATGGTGGAGAAAAACCAAGAAGTTGCCTGAGCTCTCCTGAGTTTCCCTCAAAAACAACATTAAATCAAGCCTCTAAACACATTCTGGAATTTCAGAGCCTACAAAAAGACAGAGAGACACAATTTTCTTAGTTTAGATAATTTAGGAGACTTCAGAAAAGGTCTCCCCCACTTGAGCAATAGGGTAAGACAGCTCAGCACAGCTCAGTGAAGTGCAGCTCAGCACAGCACAAGTCAGCATGCTGCAGAGTTAGTCTGAGCAGTTCAGCAGGAGGCTTGGGCCACAGCATAAAGAAGTTGCTGTGGGTCCTTGGTCCTGGCTCAGAAGGCTGGTGGCAAAACAGGCCATTTGTGAAATCCACCAACCCTGGTTGATAGGGCAAACTGAGAGAAATGAGAGTTACACTGGAAAAAAGCACAAAGAAAACAATTCCTTAAAAAATACAATTAGTCAATGGGGGGGGAGGGAAGAATGGCTGAATTGAAAAAGACATGCAAAAGCTTACTGAGAAAAAAATAATACCTTAAAAATTAGAATTGGGCAGATGGAAGCTAATGACTACATAAGACACTAAGAATTCATCATGTAGAATCAAAAGATTGAAAAAAATAGAAGAAAATGTTAAATACATCATTGGAAAGACAACTGATCTGGAAAATAGATCCAGGAGAGATAATCTAAGAATTATTGGACTACCTGAAAGACATGATCAGGAAAAGGGTCTAGACACCATATTACAGGAATTTATCAAGGAGAACTGCCCTGATGTCATAGAATCAGAGAATGAAATCATCATTGAAAGAATCCACTGATCACCTCCTGAAAAAGACCCTAAAAAGGAAAACTCTAAGGAATATTGTAGCCAAATTCCAGAATTATCAGGTGGAGAAACTACTACAAGCAGCCAGAAAGAAACAATTTTAATAGCATGGAGCCACAGTCAGGATTGCACAGGACCTGGCAGCTTCAACTTTAAAGGATCACAAGCCTTGGAATATGATATTCCAGAAGGTAAAGGTGCTTGGATTACAACCAAGAATCAACCAACTAAGCATTGTCTGTCAGGGGAAAAGATGTACATTCAATGAACTATTGGACTTCCAAGGTTTCTGATGAAAAGACCAGAACCCAACAGAAAATTTGATGTTCAAATACAAAACTCAAGAGAAGTATAAAAAGGTAAACAAGGAAAAAATATTCAATAAGGTTAAACTGTTTGCATCCCTATGAGGCAAGAAAATATTTTTAACTCTTGAGGTCTGTGTCTCTATTAGGGTATTGTTATTGAATTGACTTTGATATGATGATATAAAGAAACTTAAGGGACAGAATAAAAGAAGAATTGGGAGAGGAAAAGAAGGGCAGGTCGAATGGGATTAATTACATCATATGAAGAGGCACCAAAAAACCTATTACAAAAGAGGGAAAGAAGTGAGGAGTGAACATTGTTTCAACCTTACTATCATCTGATTTGGTTCAAGGAAGGAATAGAATATACACCCATTTGTATAAAGAGACTTAGCTTACTCTTTAAGGAAGTAAAAGGGTAAGGAGAGTAGGGTGGTACTGATAGAAGGGAGGGCAGAAGCAGGGGAGGAAAGGTGAAAGAAAATGAAGGTTGCTGAAAAAAGGAAGGGCAGATTGAGGGAGTCAGTGGTCAGAACCAAAACACTGGTGAGGAGCAATACTGTGAAAGAAAAACAGAGTACAAACAAAGGGGAAAAGAAGATGGATGGAAATAAACAGTTATCTTAACTGTGAATGTGAATTGGATGAATGCTCTCATAAAATGGAAGCAAGTAACAGAGTGGAATAAAATCAGAATCCTGGGCAGCTAGATGGTACAGTGGATAAAACAATGACCCTGGATTCAAGAAGACCTGAGTGCAAATCTGTCTTCAGACCCTTGATACTTACTAGCTGTGTGACCCTGGGCAAGTCACTTAACCCTCGTTGCTCCACAAAAAAATTTTAAAAAAAATTTAAAAATTTGAATCCTACATTATATTGTTTACAAGAAACACATATGAAGCAGAGAGATACACACAAAGCAAAGGTGGAACAGGTTGGAGCGGAATATATTATGCTGCAGCTAAATTTTTAAAAAAAAGCAGGGGTAGCAATCCTTATCTCAGACAAAGAAAAAGCAAAAATATATCTAATTAAGAGATAAGGAAGGACCTGCATCTTGCTAAAAGGTACCATAGATAATTAATAACAATGCTAAAGATATGTGTGCAAAGGGGTATAGCATCCAAATTCTTAGAGGAGAAGTTCAAAGAGTCACAAGAGGAAATAGAAGATACGTTATTCTACTAGTCCTCTGGCTCTGATAATATGGGTAATTGAAGATGAGTGGGGAGAAAAATACTATTTTCATGACAGTATGGAGAAATTGAGAAATAAATATTCCAAATAGAGCCATTGAAAACAGGGAGATATATGTGTCATTAAGTAGAAATTAATTTCTAGGAATACATTTTAAAGGGGGGTGAGAAATCTTCCATGGCTTGAAATAAAATATGAATAGTGGCTTGAACTCTGTATTTGGAGTCAAGAAGACCTAGGTTCAAATATTGCCTCAGTCATTTATTGTGTGATCCCTAGATATATGACTTAAAATGCCTGAGATTCAGCTTTCTCATCTGTTTAATATAGATAAAGTTATGCCTACTTCCCAGAATTTTGTGAGGTTAAATGCCATCAAGAACATATGTCTATATCAATATATTTGTATCTATAGATACATATATATGAAATTTATTATAAATATGAACTTTGTTTCTTTGTGGTGATGGTGATTGTGGTGGTTGTGTTGGTGATCAATTTTCTCTGATATTTAATGTAATTAATATGCCATTAGAAGAATTTTAACTATAGTTTGCAATGAATTGTGATATGAGTTGCTAAATAGACACAAAATGAAAAGTGATAGAAAATGGAATAATCTGAAGGGCCAGTTACATTTTGATGCCTTAATCACCATGATTTGTGCATATCTTTGCTTAAATGTGCCCTCCTATTAAATGAGAATTTCTCTATATGTAATAGGAATATGATTTATTAAAGCTTACCCTAAAAGAAGATGACTATAAATTCTCTATTCGATAAGTAATAAAACAAACATTTCTGAGAGGTTTCAGAGTATATGTCCATGACAAACTGACAAATTTTTTAGCAGCAATTTCCCTGTGCACCCAGGAGTTAACAAATCATTGAGCTAGCACTTCTGCTCATTTTTCTCAATTTTATATCAAAGACTCAAAGACACAAGGGAAAAATATATATTTATATAGAATTAGGTATCCAGGGTTTAGGTCTCTGATCAGAACCTATGTACATTGGTAAAATAAAGAAAAGGTTTTTTTGTTGTTGTTGCTATCATTTTGTTCTGCTTTAATTATTTCATAAGATCACTTTTTTATCTTTACAGTTAATCAAAATGTTTTCTTTTAAAACTAATAGGACTTGGAAGAAGAAGAGGCTGTAGATATTACTGAGTATGCTGTCATTATTTTATAGAAAAATTGTAGTCCAATGAAGAAAATTGACTTGTTCAATATCACAAAATTACTAAGCAGCAAAGGTCAAACTAGAACATTCTGAATCCTCACCATGCTCCATATGAACTAAATCTGGTTTGTCTAAACCCAAATAATATACTGCACAATTATAGCATATAAAATGGATAGGATTTATTTCATTTATTTATTTAGAATTTTCCCTAAGTTACATGTAAAAAATATTTTTTTTCACATGTTTTTCACTTTTCCTCTACCTCTCTTACCTTGTCTTCAAAGTCCTTTCTCAGTGCTTCCATGGCCTGAGGTCAATTCACATTTTTCTTGCAAGCTTTGGATGTAGGAGCTTTGACTTTGTTATCTTCTTCTGAGGGTGTATTTTGATCTACCTTTCCACCAAAGAAACTTTTGATGGTCTGTTATTTTCTCTGCCTGATCATCTTTCCTTCCTATTTCTTGGCTTTTAACTCCTTCTTAAAGTAGAGTGCTGCCTCCAGGATGCACTGTCCCAAGATTTAGGGGGTTGCAGGTGGTATGATTTAAGGAGAGATTTGTTCTCAGCCCATATGGCCTATAAGTAATCACGCCTACTTGCTCTTTAATCTGGAAGCAGAAATCTGATTAAAATATGATTCTTTGGGGTCTGCAAGATTGGCATGCCTGTGCCCCTCCCCCACAGGGCCTCTGCCACTCAATTCCACTTCCTGGGAAATATGTTCCACCCCTGCTTCCTCAGAGTCCCCTACCATTTTGCTCCAGACAACAGCTGGACCCCCTCACTGGTGTCTGAGCTGAGATAAAGAAGAAACCACTGACATTGAAAATTCTGAGGCTCTGGAAGCATGATCTTCCTGGGGCTGGATTTGCATGTGTGCTGAGCTCCTCTATCACCCTGGTATAACAGACCCATCCTGCCAAATTTCTAAGCTGTCTTTAACTGGAAAACAATCCCCCTCTGTTCTTTTGTGGGTTCTGCTGCTCCAGGAGTTGTCTTATGGCATTTTTGGTGGTATGTAAATGGATATGTTGGGAGCTCTGAGAGTCACAGCCTTTCATCCTCCATCTTGGCTCTACTCTCATTGATAGGATTTATAAAGAAATACCTTCAATTAAAAAAAAAAAAAACAAGGTTTTTCCATGTTGGAGTGAGAGAAGAAAGATGCATAGGAAGAAGAGAAGAATGAAAAGATGAAGGTGAAGAAAAAAAGAAAGCACTTTATCTTCTTTTTTATCTTTATCTTCAAGGGTTTATATGCTCTGATAAATTAATGGTAGAAATTTGCTATTTTCAAAGTCAATTCGTATAGTCATGATTCATGTGCTCCTTTTATGTGCATAAGGTAGGTCATTTAAAAGTGGATAATACTTTTAAGAAAACTATATTATCTTTTGGGATTGTGAACCTTGAGTATACACTTAAAATTCAAGAAATCACAAAATAGCAATATATCAGAAGCCTATTAACTGATTTAGGGTAGTGTAACAAGGATTGTCCCCCACATATAGCATGAGAGTGTTGTTGTTTGTCTCAAAAGGAGGCAAAATAGATATTTCTGACCTCTACTTTCCTCACCCTTCTCCAACAGACACTTTAATTCCTTCCAGGAAGATAAGCAATAGGTTGGAGATAGAAACTTGGTTAGTCTGCTCTTTTTAGAGAGAAGGTGAAGTGGACTAGAATTACATCTATCTGCTCTTTTAAATGTTGCTAGTCTAGGGGATATGGTTTTTTATTTTTAAAAAAACTTCTGATTCCTGATTCAATAATTTGGAGAATGACCCAAGGTTTTTTTATGCAAAGAAAATGGTGGATCCCGCAAAGTGGCGAGGCTTCATTTGTGTGGCTCAAGGGGAGGCAGAGTAGACATCTCTAAACTCTTCCCCCCCAAGGAGAAATTTTCAATCTTGCCAAAAGAGGAAGCAGGAAGTTGGATATTCTCCTCAGAGAGAGAGAGTGGGTTCTGGGCTAGACATTTATCTGATTATATGTATTTTTAAAAATATACATATGTTTGTGTTTATATATATATATATATATATATATACACATATATGCATATACATGTATATATACACACAATACGTATTGTCTAGGGGATATTTTCAGGTTCCATCTAGCTTCCAGTCACTTCATCATTTTGGAGAGAAGAGGAACCCCAAGCTTTTTATTCAAACCTTGACCCCTTTCTCACCTAATAACAATTCCACAATGAAGAATATCATAAAGAATATGTTAACATTTGGACTCCCTATGTAATTCATATATGGGGTACACTCATATCCCTCTTGATATTAGGAGATAGATTTTACTATTGTAACCTGAGTCCCAAAAACCTTGTTATAGCTCTCTTTCCTTATTGGTGGAAACTGATTTTCTGCATCTGCTCTATATATCAAAGAGAATATTAAATATACTCATTTATCCAAACCATAGTGAAACAGAAATAAATGAAGATCTACACTAGAGATTGAATATTTGACAATACATAGTGAAGAAGCTCTCCAACTGGGTGGGAGGTAACTCAATTAAATGAAAAGAGAGGATCCTGGATCTATTCCAAGAGGAAACTCCCCAAAGTCTCTAGAGTAACAAGGTATAAATAGGGACATGGTAGAGATTTCCGGTTCCACTAATGTCTTCCTAGAGTTTTTTCCTTCAGCAACCTGAAGTGAAGTTAGCCTCTTCCACTGTCTCTCTTGAAGCTGGAAGCCAGGAACACCCCAAGTGACTCAATGCATAAAGAATAGAAGGTTGATCAGTCCCAAATGGCCCTGGAGAGTCCCAAAGAGGACTCTTGGTGGTTGTAGTTTGCTCCGTCTCACCTACTTTGTCCTGACTCTCACATAAGGCAGAGTTTTCATTTCCACCAACAGGGACAGAGTCCACATGTATGGATTTAGGGAGAGGTACTATACTTCATAACTAGGCTTGACTCCTTTCCAACCCAATACTAATTCTACAATGAACTCATATAGGAAGTAGCAAATAAGCCCATTTTTCTAAGTCACTAATAAAAACAAAAAGTATTCATAGGAGAATATATACCAGACAATATAAAGTGAAGGAGCACTCTTATTGGGAGTGAAGAACTTCAGCTCAACCAAGAGAGAGTCCTAGATCTCCCCCAAGGAGAAGTTCCTTGAAGTCTCTAATGTAACCACCTGGGGACAAGACATGATAGATGCTCCAAGATCTTCTCTTGTTTACTCCTTCCCAGGTTATTTTTTCCTTCAGGAATTTGAAGTAGAGTTAGCATCATCTATCTTCTCTCTTACATCTGGAAGTCAGAAGTGTGCCTGAAACTCAAAGAAAGTGAAGGGGCCTGAAGAGAATTTCTAGTTCAAAGAGAATGGCACAAATGAAGAGCTCCAAGCTCTCCTCTCTCCCACTGTCACCAATTCTGCCTTCCTTCTCATGCAAATGGAGGGAATTGATCTCCACCAATAAGGATATAGTCCTATATCAAAGGGCTTTGGGACTCAGGTTACAACAGCAAAATCAATCTCCTTGAGTTTGTCTTTAATTCCTAAAGATAACCATGACATCAAGAGATGTCATGACTTGCACTGAATTGGATTTAATGAGTGAGGGCTGTGTAATGTTACCAACCTCACTTTTTTCTCCACATACATCTGGGTCCAGTGATGACATGAGGATAACTGGAGATGACCCTGGTTCGTTAAGGCACTTCCCAGGGTCACAATGCTAGTAAGTCCCTGAGGTCCTATATAACTCAGGTCCTCTGGACTTCAAGGCCAGTGAGCTATCCACTGAGTTACCTAGCTGCCCCAAATCCAATATCCTAATCCCAAGAAGGTCACATATGAATTACATAGGGAATCCAAGTTCTAATATTTTCTAAGCCATTTCCTTCTAACAATTAAGAACATTTAACATAATTCCATTGGTTTTAAGTTGTGAATTCATTTGTTATTAAGTCATTTTGGTTCTTATTCTTCATGACCTCATTTGGGTTTTTTGGCAAAGATATTAGAGTGGTTTCCAGCTAATTTTACAGATAAGGAAATTGAGGAAAAAAAGGGTTATGTGACTTGGTCAGGGTCACATAGGTATTAAGTGTCTGAGGCCAGATTTGAACTAAAGACAATGAGTCTTCCTGACTACAGGCCTCAAACTCTATCCAATTGAGTGATCTAGCTTCCTGAATTCAAGTTTGAATAACTCAAAAGCAAACAAACAAAATATTATTTACCTTATGTGTTTAAAGGTCTAGCTAATATGGGAATTTTTCCATGACTACTCATGTATAACTTATTTTGAATTGTTTGTGTTCTTGTGGGTTGGGGGTGCAAATGGAGGGGGGGAAGAGAAGTTGGAACACAAAGGTTTAAAAAAATTGATGTAAAAATTTTGTTTTTACATATATTTTGGAAAAAAAGTTCTATTCAAAGGTCTAAAGAGAGTTTAGAGTTGCAAGGGTTTAGAGAAGAGTTTTATCTTCTACTTTAGTGACATTAAAAGTATAAGAGTTTATCATCAGCATTTCTATACATGACCAACAAAGTCCAGCAGCAAGAGATAGAAGAGAAATTACATTTAAAGTAACAGTAGATAATATAAAATACTGGGGAGTCTACTTACCAAGACAAACCCAGGAACTCTATGAACACAATTTAATTACAAAACACTTTTCACACAAATCAAATCATATCTAAATAATTGGAAAAAAATTAATTGCTCATGGATAGGCTAAGCTAATATAATAAAAATGACAATCCTACCTGAATTAATTTACATATTCACTGCCATACCAATCAGACTACCTGAAAATTATTTTATAGAGCAAGAAAAAATAATATTAAAATTTATCTGGAAAGACAAAAAGTCAAGAATAGCAAGGGAAATAATGAAAGCTGTACCAAATCTGAAGCTCTACTACAAAGCATCAGTACTCAAAACTATCTGGTACTGGCTAAGAAATAGAGTGGAGGATCAATGGACTAGGTTAGGCAAAGGAGATATGTAAATGTAAATGATATTAGTAACGTACTGTTTGATAAACCCAAAGACTCCAGCTTCTGGGATAGGAATTCAGTATATGACAAAATCTGCTGGGAAAACTGGAAAAGAGTATGGCAGAAACTAGGCACAGATCAACATCTTACACCTTATACTGATTTAAGGTCAAAATGGGTACATGATTTAGACATAAGAGGTGATACCATAGGTAAATTAGGAGAAGAAGGAATAGTCTACCTTTCAGATCTTTGGAAAGGAGAACAGCTTATGACCAAACAAGAAACAGAGAATATTATGAAATGCAAAATGGATGATTTTGATTACATTAAATTAAAAAGTTTTTGGACAAAGAGAAACAATACATTCAAAATTAGAAGGAATGAAAAAGCTGGAAAACAATTTTTATGGCTTGTACATCCAATAAAAGCCTCGTTTTTAAAATATATAGGTAACTAAATCAAATTTATAAGAATCCAAGTCATTCCCCAATTAAAGTATGGTCAAAGGATATGAACAGGCAGTTTTCTGATGAAGAAATCAAAGCTATCTATTCCCATATGAAAAAAAATGCTCTAAATCACAATTGATTGGAGAGATGCAAATTAAAACAACTCTGAGGTACCACCTAACACCTATCAGATTGGCTAATATGACAAAAAGGAAAATAATAAGTGTTGGATAAACTGTGGAAAAATTGGAACACTAATGCATTGTGGGTGGAGCTGTGAAATGATCCAACCATTCTGGAGAGCAATTTGGAATTATGCCCAAAGGGCTATAAAGCTTTACATACCCTTTGACCCAGCAATACCACTTTTGGGTCTTTTTCCCAAAGACATCATAAAAAAGGGAAAAGGACCCACATGCACAAAAATATTTATTGCTGCTCTTTTTGTGGTGGCGAAGAATTGGAAATTAAGG
Source organism: Dromiciops gliroides (assembly GCF_019393635.1). Taxonomy (NCBI): domain Eukaryota; kingdom Metazoa; phylum Chordata; class Mammalia; order Microbiotheria; family Microbiotheriidae; genus Dromiciops; species Dromiciops gliroides. Next base: position 213,707,957 of record NC_057861.1, read on the forward strand.
GGATGTCCATCAATTGAGGAATGGCTGAACAAGTTGTGGTATATGAATGTAATGGAATACTATTGTGCTATAAGAAATGAGGAGCAGGAGGAGTTCTGAGAAACCTGGAATGACTCGCATGGACTGATGATGGGTGAGATGATCAGGACCAGGAGAACATTGTACACAGTATCATCAACATTATGTGTTGATCAACTGTGATAGACTAGATTCTTCTCACAAATCCAACGGTACAAGAAAGTTCCAAAGGACTCATGATGTAAAAGGCTCTCCAAATCCAGAAAAAAAAAAAAAAAGGAACTGTGGAATATGGATGCTGATTGGACCATACTATTTCTTTTAGTTTTGGTGCTGTTGTTTTTCTTTTTTCAGGTTTTTCCTTTTTGCTCTGATTCTTCTCATATAACATGACTAATGCAGAAATATGTTTAATGTTATTATATATATATATACATAACCTGCTGTCTAGAGGAGGGGGGAGGGAAAGGAGGGACGGAGGGAGAAAAATTGGAATTTGGAAATCATCTAAATAAGTGTTGAAAACTAAAATATATTTAAAAAATTTTAAAAAGTATGAGTTTTATCTTCTATTTAAATGTTGTTAAAAGTATTTCTCTGCGGGGCAGCTGGGTTGTACAGTGGATAGAGCACTAGCCCTGGATTCAGGAAGACTTGAATTCAAATCTGGCTTTAGACACTTGACACTTACTAGCTATGTGACCCTGGGCAAGTCACTTAACCCCAATTCCCCCACGGGAAAAAAAAAACAACAAGAAAACAAAGCAAAAATATTTTTCTGGTCATGGATTCCATAATATCAAAACTAGTCCCATAATAATACTAAATTGTTTTCATTCTTATACTGTATCTATAGATATGTGCCACATAAATTTAGGGAGAAGGGTATCTTCAGTCATTTTGTTTGGTTTTGTTTTCATCGGGGCAATGAGGGTTAAATGACTTCCCCAGGGTCACACAGCTAGTAAGTGTCAAGTGTCTGAGGCCGGATTTGAACTCAGGTCCTCCTGAATCCAAGGCCAATGCTTTATCCACTGCTCCTCCTGGCTGCCCCTCTTCAGTCATTTTTAAGAGCATAAAGGGGCCATGAAATCAATAACTCTCAGGGTCACTGTTTTATGTTATCTAATTTCCTTGGTTCTCATGACAATATCAAGGAATAGTATAATGAAGAAAAGTCATGGCAAGGCAATCAGATAACTGTGGAAGTAGAAATGGGAGGGTGGTGAGGGCACTGGCTGTATGGCTAAAAACCTCAGATCTTTTTTTTACAGTCATCTTGTAGAGACATATTCTTTTCCTTACTGTTCTCTCCCTGAATTCATGTGGGACCCTGGCAGCTAGGTGGCACAGTAGATAGAGTACCAGCCCTGGGGTCAGGAGGACCTGAGTTTAAATCTGGCCTCAGATACTTGATATTTACTAGCTGTGTGATCCTGGGCAAGTCACTTAACTGCCATTGCCCTGGAAAAAATAAAATAAAAAATAAAAAAGAAGAAGAATTTATGTGGGATCTACAGAAGAAAGCAAAGAGATATGAAGTATAGGTGTCTATTAGGTAGTATCATAGTTATGTTAAATCACTGAAATATATTGCTTATTAATTTTTTTCCTTTAATTTGATAGGTCAACACTGAATGCATTTTCAGAGAAAAAAGGATACCCTCACAATCCATAATATCCATCCTCTTTCAACATAATTTGTTGTTCTCAAGGAACAGAGAAGGCACTCACCAAAATAAACTTGCAAGCATATTATTAAAAAAAATATCCAGAAGAAAATTTGGGGACCATTATTTTGCTCACTTATCAACAAGATTCCTTATGCTGGATCATTGTGTAATCACTTGCAATTAACTCAAGAACAAAAGTGCTTTTTTGTGGGGGAGGGGAGGGAGATTAATATTTTATTTAGTTGATTGCTTTCTAATCTGTCCAAGCCCTGAATGAATTCACTTGGCTATTTTAAAATTAATTAGATACTTGATTAAATACAACTCTGTGTGCTTTTTTCCTTCTCCCAAGCCTGTTTGTGCTTTTGTGCTTGAGAACAGACTAAATAATGAACTGGAATTACCAGCATTTCTTTCAAGAGACCTTTAAACAATTTGAGAACAGCACAACTTGATACTATATCAAACAATAAAGGGCAGATGTTCCACAAGAAGTAATTCTGTTTGAAAAACCTACAAATCACAATGTTACAGTTCAGATTTCTACTGTGATGTTGAGAAAAATACTACTTCATCTCCTAGGTTTTAGAGTTAACTTTACAATCTTACCTATTATTCAAGACTGTTTAAATGTCATGTTGTCCATGAAGCTTTCTCTGATCCCAACAGCTTGAAGTGATTTCTCCCTCCTATGGACACTTTCATTGGTGCTTTCTTATTTCTTCATATAGGGTTCATATACCTTCATGTACATGTGCATGTATGTGTTGTATGCTTTTCTATTTATTGTACATGTAGGTTATATCTACATGGACTTCTATAAATGTAGCTCATAGGGAGAAATCAATAGATATTTCTATAACCTTTTTCATTAATTCTTTCCAAGGTAGACTTTGAATCCTGCCAGGAGGGGAGATTGATATTTTGGCAAGAGATGTTTAATCTGTTCTTCTCAGAGAGTAGCTACTATGCTGGAGTTATATCTATTTTCTTCTCTAAGTATCATTAAACTAGGGGAAATATTTTTATATTTAAGCTGTATTTCTTATTGTTTTCTCATAAAAAGGAAAGAGTACCCTAAGCTATATACCCAATGCTCAATTCCATTCCAAAAAATGCCAATCACACACAAAGCACAGGCAACTAATAGCACATAAACACATGTACCCGAGATGATGGCAAGCAGAAATCAGAGAAGTTATAGGGATAAGTATATGAAAGATAATATATGGAAGGAAGGAATATTTTACACTGGGAAAAGTTATCTTGACACAACAAAGAGCACCAGATCTCACCCCAAAAGAAAATTTATGAAGTCTCTAGTGTGATAACCTGGAGACATAATCTAGATGCCAACAACTCTTATACATATCAGGTGTTTCCCCCCCCCCCAGAAACTTTTTTCTCTCTTTTCAGGAATACCTTCCTGAAAATAATATTGATACATGTATCTTTTCCCTCACAGTTAGAATCCAGAATACCAGAAAACTTGTCTCCTCTCCCAAATTCTCATCAAATATACCCCTTGTGGATTTTTGTGGAGGGTGGAGCCAAGATGGTGGAGAGAATCCAGGGAGTTGCCTGAGCTCTCATAACTTTCCTTAAATAACAACATTATATCAAGCCTCTAAACAGATTCTGAAACTACAGAATCTACAAAAAGACAGAGAAACAAAATCTTCCAACTTGAGATAATTTAACAGACTTCAGGCAAGGTTGGTCTCACTCAGGCAAAAGGGGAGCTCAGCACAGTTCAAAAAGCACAGCACAGAGTGGGTCTGGGCAAGGCAACAGGAATCACTTGGCCATAGCAGAGGAACTGAGGCTACTTAATCCTGGCTCATCAAGCTGGTGGCACAGAAGGCCAGTTGTGAGATCCACCAGCACCAGCACAGAGGGCAGACTGCCAGCTGGAGGGCCACCCACAGGACAGGTGCAACTGGGTCTGACCATCCCAGCCACTGAAACAAGCAGAGAGAGCAAGCCCAGGGCAGTGAGAAACCTATAAGCCATAGAGGCCTCAGAGGAGAATGCCATTGTCACAGCCCCTATCTCCCAGCACAAGAAGCTTGAAACAATGACCCCTGTGCCCCAGGAGCAGACCTCAACTTAAAAAAAAATAAGCTGCAATATGAGTAAGAAACAAAAAAGAGCTCTTACCATTGAGAGCTTTTGTGTTGACAGTAAAGAACTAAACACAAACTCAGATGAGGACTATACTCTCAAAGTGCCTACATGTGAAGCCACAGGAGGGAAGATGAATTGGTCTCAAGACCAAAAAGCCGTGGAAGAGCTCAGTAAGGACTTTAAAAAGCAATTGACAGGGGGCAGCTAGATGGCACAGTGGTTAAAGCACCAGGACTGGATTCAGGAGTACCTGAGTTCAAATCCAGTCTCAGACACTTGACACTAGCTGTGTGACACTGGGCAAGTCACTTAACTCTCATTGCCCTGCAAAAAAAAAAAAAAGCAATTGACAGGGGCAGCTAGGTGGCACATTGGATAGAGCACTGGCCCTGGAGTCAGCAGTACCTGAGTTCAAATCTGGCCTCAGACACTTACTAGCTGTGTGACCCTGGGCAAGTCACTTAATCCCAATTGCCTTACTAAAAAAAAAAAAAAAATTGACAGGGCAGGTAGGTGGTGCAGTGGATAGACCACTGGCCCTGGAGTCAGGAGGACCTGAGTTGAAATCCGGCCTTAGACACTTGACACTTACTAGCTGTGTAACCTTGAGAAAGTCACATAACCCCAGTTGCCTCACTAAGGAAAAAAAAAAAAAACAATTGGCATAGGTAAAAGAAAAAAAAGGGAGGGAAATGAAAGCAACACAAGAAAATTATAAAAAAAGGATAAGCAGCTTGGAGAAGAAAGCACAAAAATTGACTGAAGAAAACAATTCCATAAAAATTTCATTTGGTCAATGGAAAATGAGGTAGAAAAGCTTACTGAAGAAAACAATGCCTTAAAAAAATCAAACTGGACACATGGAAGCTAATGACTCCATGAGACTCCAGGAATCAGTCAAACAGAATCAAAAGAATGAAAAAAATAGAAGAAAATGTTAAATACCTCATTGTGGTAGATAACTGACCTGGAAAATAGATCCAAGAGAGACAATTTGAGAATCATTGGACTGCCTGAAAGCCATGATCAGAAAAAGAGTCTAGACACCATATTCCAGGAAATTATCAAGGAGAACTGCTTTGATATTATAGACTCAGAAGATAAAATCATCCTTGAAAGAATGCACCAGCCACCTCCTGAAAGAGACATCAAAGGGAAAACTCCAAGGAATATTGTAGCCAAATTCCAGAATAATCAGCTGAAGAAGAGAATACTCCAAGCAGCCAGAAAGAAGCAATTTAAGTATCATGGAGCCACAGTCAGGATTGCTCAGGACCTGGCAGCTTCAACATTAAAGGATTGCGAGGATTGGAATATGATATTCCGGAAGGGAAAGGAGGTTGGATTGCAAGCAATAATCAAATACGCAGCAATACTGATCATTCTATTTCAGGGGAAAAGATGGACATTCAATGAAATAGGGGACTTTCAAGATTTCCAAATGAAAACACCAGAACTGAATAGAAAATTTTATCTTAATATACAAGCCTCAAGAGACGTTTAAAAAGGTAAACAGGAGGAAAAAAAATTATTCTTTTTTCTTTAAATGTTATTCAATAAATTTAAACTGTTTACACAAGAAGATAATACTTACAACTTTTGAGAACTGTATATCTATTTAGGCAGACAGAAGGAATATACACAGAGGCTATTGTGACATTTAAAATCTAATGTGTAGTCACCTTAGTTCTACCCTCAGTGTGGGGGGAGAACTAGCTAAGGTTTACTTATAAGCTAGAAATGTCAGCAGCAGTTTTTGGCATTAAGCATTTATTAAAATAAGTTATTGGTTAGTAAAGATGGAACACATAGAATTAAGAAAGTTAGCCAAAGCCTATCTACCCTAGGGTTCAAAATGGACTCTTTCTCCTTCCCTCAGCCACCAACCAAAGGTTCCAGAACAAAACAGGCCAGACCCAGGGAGCAAGCCTCACCTCCTAATTCCTGTGTTTCTCTCCTGGAAGGTGAGGTCCTTCAAGCTGATTAGTTGAGGGTGGGCTTATGTTGATATCATAGTCCACAGCCTCTGAGAACAAAACCCCAGCCAGAGATGGCAAGGTGGGGTCTTGATTTATTCAACCTTAAGTAGGTTCTCTGTAAGTCTTTCAGTCAGTCTCACCAAATTCAATCAATTCCAAATTAATCTTCATGTGAGTCCCCTGGGTGTCTGCCAAATCCCATTATTTTCTCACAATACAAATATTAATTGTCTTTGATGTGATGATATAAAGAAAATTAAGTGGTAAAGAAAAAAAGGAGTTTATGGGGAGAAGAGGAAAGGGGAGGTACAATAGGGTTAATTGTATCATGTGAAGATTTGCAAAAAAACCTATTACAAAAGAGGGAAAGAAAGGAGGCATGAGCATTGTTTCAACCTTACTCCCATCAGACTTGGTTCAAAGAGGGAATACCATACATTCATTTGGATAAATAAATTTAGCTTATTCTTGAGGGAAGTAAAAGGGTAAGGGGAAAAGGGGGCACTATTAGAAGGGAGGGCAGAAGCTGGGGAGAAAAGGGTATAGAAAAGGGAGGGGAGTTAATAGAATGGTGGCAGATCAGAGGAGCCAATTGTAAGAAGCCAAATGTTGGTATGGAGGAATAAGGTTAAAAAAGGGGAAAAAAAGTATAAAGGGGATAAACAGAATGGAGGGAAATAGTAATAATAACTGTGAATGTGACTGGGATGAATTCTGCCATAAAAAGGGAGCAAATAGCACAGTGGATTAAAAACCAGAATCCTACAATATGCTGTTTAGAAGAAAAACATTTGAAGCACAGGGAGGCACACAGAGTAAAGATAAAAAGTTGGAGCACAATATATTATACTTCAATTGAAGTAAAAAAAAAAAAGCAGGGGTAACAATCCTTATCTCAGATAAAGCAAAGGTAAAATAGATCTAATCAAAAGAGTTAAGGAAGGAAACTACATCCTGATAAAAGGTATGATAGATAATGAAGTAATATCAATACTAAACATGTCTGGACCAAGTGGTATAGCATCCAAATTCTTAGAGGAGAAGGTAAATGCGCTACAAGAGAAAATAGACAGCAAAACTATACTAGCGGGAGATCTGAATCATCCCCTTTCAGAATTAGATAAATCTAGCCACAAAATAAATAAGAAAGAAGTTAAAGAGGTGAAAAGAATGTTAGAAAAGTTAGTTATAATAGATGTCTGGAGAAAATTGAATGGGGAAAGAAAGGAATACACTTTTTTCACAGTGGTACATGGCACATTTTCAAAAATTGACCGGGGGCAACTAAGTGGCCCAGTAGATAGAGCACTGGCCCTAAAGTCAGGAGTACCCGAGTTCAAATCTGGCCTCAGACACTTAAGACTTACTAGCTGTGTGACCCTGGGCAAGTCATTTTACCTCAATTGCCTCACTAAAAAAAAAATTGACCATATATTAGGGCACAAAAACATCAAAGTCAAATTTAGAAAGGCAGAAATAGTAAATGCATCCTTCTCAGATTATGATGCAATAAAAGTACATGTAAGAAAGAGCCATGGAAAGGTAGGCTGAAAATTAATTGGAAACTAAATAATCTCATTCTAAAGAATGAATATATCAAACAACAAATCATAGGAACAATCAATAACTTCATCCAAGAGAATGACAATAATGAGACAATATACCAAAACCTATGGGATGTAGCCAAAGAATTTCTTAGGGGAAAATGCTTACATGAATAAAAATGAGAAAGAGAAGATCAATGAATTGGGCAAGCAACTAAAAAGATAGAAAAAGAACAAATGAAAAATCCCCAACTAAATACTAAATTAGAAATCCTGAAAATCAAAGGAAAAATTAATAAAATTGAAAGAAAACTATATGATTAATCAATAAATTAATCAATAAATAATCAATAAAAGCTGGTTTTATTAAAAAAAACAAGAAAATAGATAAAGTTTTGGTTAATTTTATTTAAAAAAACAAAAGAAGAAAACCAAATTATAAGTATCAAAAATTAAAGGAGTAAATTCACCACCAATGACGTGAAAAGTAAAGCAAGAATTAGGAGCTATTTTGCACAACTGTATGCCAATAAATTTGACAATCTAAATGAAATGAATAAATATTTACAAAAATACACATTGCCCAGGTTAACTGAAGAGGAAATAAAATAAGCGCATATTAGAAAATGAATTTGAACAAGTCATTAATGAACTCCTTAAGAAAAAATCTCCAGGTCTAGATGGATTTACAAGTGAATTCTGCCAAACCTTTAAAGAACAATTAATTCCAATAGTATACAAATTATTTGGGAAAATAGGTGAAGAAGGAGTTCTACCAAATTCCTTTTATGAAACAAATATGGTGTTGATTCCAAAACCAGGCAGAGCCAAAATAGAGAAAGAAAATTGTAGACCAATTTCCCTAATGAATATTGATGCAAAAATCTTAAATAAGATATTAGCAAGGAGATTACAGCAAGTTATCAACAGGATAATGCACCAAGACCAGTTGAGATTTATACCAGGAATGCAGGGCTGGTTCAACATTAGGAAAACTATTAACATAATCAACCTCATCAATAACAAAACTAACCAAAATCATATGTTTATTTCAATAGATGCAGAGAAAGCTTTTGACAATAAAGAACCCTCATTCCAAATAAAAACACTAGAGAGCTGAGAAATAGTTGGAGCTTTCCTTAAAATAATAATCAGTATCTACCTAAAACAATCAGCAAGCATTATATGTAATGGAGATAAGTTAGAGGCCTTCCCAACAAGATCAAGGGTGAAACAGGGATGTCCATTATCACATCTATTATTTAATATTGTACTAAAAATGTTAGCTTTATCAATCAGAGAAGAAAAAAGAATTACAGTAATTAGAATAGGCAAGGAAGAAATGAAACTATCACTCTTTGCAGATTATATGATGGTATACTCAGAGTATCCTATAGAATAAACTAAAAAATTACTTGAAACAATTAACAATTTTAGCAAAGATAAGGATATAAAATAAATCTACATAAAGCATCAGCATTTCTATGCATGACCAACAAAGTTCAGAAGCAAGGGATAGAAAGAGAAAATCCATTTAAAATAACAGTAGGGGCAGCTAGATGGAGCAGTGGTTAAAGCGCTGGCCCTGGATTCAGGAGTACCTGAGTTCAAATCCAGCCTTAGACACTTGACACTTACTAGCTGTGTAACCCTGGGCAAGTCACTTCACCCCCATTGCCCCGCAAAAAAAAAAATAAATAAATAAAATAAAATAAAATAAAATAACAGTAAACAATATGAAATACTTGGGAGTCTACTTGCCAAGACTAACACACAAATTCTATGAACACAATTGCGAAACACTTTCCACACAAATCAAATAAGATCTAAATAATTGGAAAAATATCAATTGGTCATGGATAGGCTGAGCTAATATAATAAAAATGATATTTTAACCTAAATTAATTTACTTATTTAGTGCTATACCAACCAGACTACCTAAACTTATTTTATAGGGCTAGAAAAAATAATAACAAAATTCATCTGGAAAAATAAAAGGTCAAGAATATGAAGGGAAATAATGAAAAAAAAATCCACAAGAAGGTGGGCTAGGTCTACCAAATCTGAAGCTTTACCATAAAGTGGCAGTCCTCAAAAGTATTTTGTACTGGCTAAGAAATAGAGTGGTGGATCAATAGAATAGGTTAGGCATAGGAGACACAGTAGTAAATGACTTTAGTAATATACTGTTTGATAAACACAAAGACTCCAGCTTCTGATATAGGAACTCAGTATTTCACAAAAACTTCTGGAAAAACTGGATGATAGTATGGCAGAAACTAGGCATAGACCAACATCTTACACCTTATAACTGATTTAAGGTCAAAATGGGTATATGATTTAGACATAAAAGGTGATACCATTGGTAAATTAGGAGAGGAAGGAATAGTTTACCTTTCAGATTTATGGAAAGGATAACACTTAGTGATCAAACAAAAGATAGAGAATATTATGAAATGAAAAATGGATGATTTTCATTAAATTAGATTTTAAAAGATTTTTTCCAAACAGAACCAATGTATCCAAAATTAGAAGGGAGACAGAAAGTTGGGAAACAATTTTTATAGCCATTATCTCTCATAAAAGCCTCATTTCTAAAATGTATCAGGAACTAAATCAAATTTATAAAAACCCAAGTTATTCCCCAATTGAAAAATGGTCATAGGATATGAACTGGAAGTTTACTGATGACGAAATCAAAGCCATCTATTTCCATATGAAAAAATGCTTCAAATGACTATTGATTAGAGAAATACAAATCAAAGCAACTCTGGAGTACTACCTCATACCTATCAGTTTGGCTAATATGACAAAAAAGTTAAATAATAAATGTTGGAGAAGCTGTGGAAAAATTAGAACATTGTTGGTGGAGCTGTGAACTGATTCAAGACATTCTGGAGAGCAATTTGGAATTATGCCCAAAGGGCTATAAAGCTGTGCATACCCTTTCACCTAACAATACCACTATTAGGTCTTTTTCCCAAAGACATCATAAAAAAGGGAAAAAAAGGACCACATGCACAAAAATTTTTATAGCTGCTCTTTTTGTGTTCGCAAGAATTGAAAATTGAAGGAATGCCCATCAATTGGGGAATGGCTGAACAAGTTGTGGTATATGAATGTAATGGAATACTATTGTGCTATAAGAAATGAGGAGCAAGAGGATTTCAGAGAAACATGTGTAAGGGGCTAAAATTCTAGCCTCTCTAAAATATATAATAAGTGGTCGCCAATAAATTATAAGTTTTAGCAAGAGTTAGACTTTTAAGCATTAATTAAGGAGAATAAGAATTTGGTGAAGAGAAAGAGAAGGGCCTAGATTTATCTATCTATTAAAGGGAGAGCACATTTCTTTCTCCACTCTCAGCCAGAGTCCTGATGAAAGAGAGCAAGAGAGCCAGCCTCGCCCCCTGTTCCTCCCACAAGCAAATATCACTTCCTGATGCCAAAGAAAAGCCACATGTCTTGCCCTCAGGTGCCTTCTCCCCATGATGGGGCTTTCCTACAGTAAGTCTCCAGCAGTTGGCGTCATTCCAAGCATTACACATGGAAGGACTTACATGAACTAATGCTGAGTGTGATGAGTAAAACCAGGACAACATTGTATCACAGCATCAACAACATTGCATGTTCATCAACTGTGATAGAATTGACTCTTCTCAGCAATACAGTGGTCCAAGATAGTTCCAGTTGACTCATGATGGAAAATGCTCTTCAAATCCAGAAAAAAAAGAACTATGGAATCTCAATGCAGATTGAACCATACTATTTCTATTTTTTTGTTTTGCTTTTTTGAGCTTTTTCCTTTTTGCTCTGATTATTTTTACACAGGATTACTAATGCAGAAATACATTTAATATGAATGTAAATATATAACCTATATCAGATTGCTTGCTGTATTTTGGAGGGGGGATGGTAGGGAGGTAGAAACATTTGAAACTAGACATAAAAACAAATGTTGAAAACTATCTCCACATGTAACTGGAAAATAATATAATACTCTTAAGAAAAAAATACCCCTTGTGTAGGCATAGAACATCAAATCATCAATCTCCACCAATGAAGAATATCATATGGAAATGGACATTGAGGCTTTGTCATCCTTTGCATTTGATATTACATTTTAAATTGTTTTTAAAGTTATAGATTACTAGCTGATAAACTCCTTGACAGCAGAGATGATACATTATGAGCCATTTTTCAAATCCAGCCATTGTACTTTTAAAATTTTGAATATCATAACTTCAGTTAGAGACCCTGATTTGAAACCTTATTCAGACATTATTTGCTGTATAGTATGGGCAAGACATTTAAGTGTTCTGAAGTCTCAATTTCTCATCTGCAAAAAGGATCTAATTAAATTTACCTAGGTATATTTTTTTGAAGTAATATCCATAAGAATTTTTTTAGAAAAGTGAATGCATTATATAAAGAGCAACTATAGTCATTATGTGCACTTTGGGACACAAAAGTGATTTTATGATACATAGATAAAAAGGATAAGTAAGAATGACAAAAAATGCATTGGAAAATATAGTTCAGAAATAAGAACTGAGACATGCCAAAGGCACATGGATACTAGATATCTTCTATATAGTATTATAAGATTGTATTAGTCTGTATTATGAATGTTTCCTTTTGCAAATGAATATGAAGGTGATGTACATAACAGACCCTGAAAAACATTACCATCTAAAATAAAATTGATTTTATTTTAATAGAAAGGAAATGACTTGTTCTTCATGTGGATGTCATTAGTGAATCACATTGTTTATAAATGAAAGAACTGCAACTGGACCTACTAAAATAAGACATTGAAATAAAAAACGGGTAATATTTCGTAAAAAAACCATTGACGACAATTTTAGAAATTTCATATGGAAGTGTACGTAATGTATATCAATTGCTTTTTGAGGAGGCAAAAAGAGACTAGTGTCTATAGGTGCTATAATCATCAAGCTCTTGGCTGACTTGCCAAGGTGGGAGGTACTCTGAAGTAGTCAAGGGCAATACCAATTTAAAACAAAAAATCATTACATGGAAGCATGATGAAAGATTAATAATAGCATCATTTGATAAAATTCAGAATCATTAAATAAAGTTTGATGAGAAATACAATATTGACATTATCCTGGAGGGATAGAGATCCTGAATTCAAAAACACAATATGCAAACAATTTTGTTTAAAAAACAAGTTATATATGTATATGTGTATATGTATACGTATGTGTGTATGAATGTGTCTATATATATATATATATATATATGTGTATATATATATATATAAAATACACACACAGTATTTACTACAGATAGCTCAGAAGGAAGTTGCATTAGGGAAGGCCTGGAAAATCTTCTTGAAGAGTAAAACTGTCCTATAGACAATACAATTTTGAGAGTTTATGGGAACCACATTTTCAAGTTGTGTGGAGAAGGGGAAAATAAAAAATGCATGCCAAAAACATATTTTTTACTAAAACAATGAAGGCATAAGGAAAAAATGATAACTATTGACCCATATGTATATTTTCTAGCCTGATATATTTTTATGAAAATAATTTTACATGTACTCAGAGTATTCTTTAGAACTGGAACATTTTCATAAAGAATATTATATAATACATCAGATTTTTACAAACCCAGAACTGACTGAATGATGAAGACTATACCATAGAGCACATTACTTATTATTTGTTTATAAAAGCACTCAATTATGTATAGCAAAATTCAGTCTTTATTCATTCCAGCTTTTTTTCTATGAATAGGTCAAAATTTCATGAGGTTCCTTCAGAGATAGAGCACAAATAATTTGTTCAAAGACCCTCTGCTCATTAAATCAAAATAGGCACAAAACAGGAATATGCATGTTCACTAAAACTTTCATGGATGGAATTGAAAGATCTCCAATCTAGGAGTCAAAGTGAAGAAGAACCTCTTATAGATGGTGAGGTTTTCCAGATGTTCCTGTTTATATGTGACAATTAGTTGATTGCAGACCTTCCTAAACGAAATACATAGTTACTTAAGTAGTTTGGTCCAACTATCCACACAAGAAAAGCCAAAAGCAGAAAAATTTCCTAATATCTGAATTGTATTCAGTTAAATGGTTAACTTCATGTACCGAACTATGAGAATATATATCTTGGATAGACACCATAAATGGATTGTTAGATGATCCCAGAACATTCAAGAAAAGCAAGCCTCCATGGATTTGGAGAATTCCAAAATTCTTTTACTAATCCCTGTTTTCCATATTATTCAAAAACTCACATTTTTAAAGACATTATTTACAAATGGTTGTTTTATAGCTAAGAATCATGCAACAATTCAGCCCCTGAAGACTAGAAATTAATGATTATGCAAAAGTAATGGAAAATTCTGGGTTGTCAGTAAGCAGCCTGAAGCATATTTTAAAGGAAATGCAGTACACAAGGTATATTTTAAAAGTCTAAATGGGAAAAAAGTGCTGTTCAATCAATATTAATATTAATAGGGGGCATCTAGGTGGTAGAGTGGATAAAGCATTGGCCCTGGATTCAGGAGAACCTGAGTTCAAATCTAGCTTCAGAAACTTGAGCTTACTAGCTGTGTGACCCTGGGCAGGTCACTTAACCTTCATTGCCCCACAAAAAATAGATAATTAATCAATTAATTAATTAATTAATATTAAAATATCAATATTTGTTAAGTTTTTCTTAAGTGGTAGGTACTATGCTAAGTGCTAGAGATACATGTTTAAAGAAAGAAATAAACCCTACACACAACAAGCTTACATTCTAAAGAATGTGAACACATATCCATATGGACATGCATATATCTACATATTCATCTATCTAAATAGGATATGCATATAAATATGAAAAGATACACATATCACACAAGAAATTGAAAGTAATATACAATAATACTGGAAAGGGGCCTGGCTGGGGCTGAGTTATTGTTAATCTTGGTCCTTCATTCTCGAGGACCATGACAGATATCATGACTTAAAATGAATTGGATTTAAATGAAGAAGGGCTGTGCAAACTCACCAGCCTCACTTTCTCCTCCAGAGCCAACTGGATCCAGTGACAAGTTATACATCAAGATGACTGGAGATCGCTCGGGATGTTTGAGGCAAACAGCATTAAGTGACTTGCCAAGGGTCACAAAGCTAGTAAGTGTCAAATGTTTGATTTGAACTCCGATACTCACAACTTCAGGGTTCGTCCTCTATCTGCTCCACTACCCAGCTGGGGCTGTGATTCATAGAGTTGGTGAACCACATGGTCAGGTGTCCACTTAAGAAAAATTACTTTGATAGCAGTGTTATAAAATGGACTATAATGGTAAGAACAAACAAAAAGAAATACTTTAGATAGGAAAACCCATTAGGAGATTATGGTAGTAATCCAGGGGAACATTATGAGGGCTTGAATTTAGGTAATGGTTATTCGAGTGAAGAGAAGGAATTGGGTGTAAGAAATATTTACATGTTAAGACTGAGGAATAATGAAAAATGTGAGCAGTGAATTGGTTGACCTGTGATCTATTAAGAACATATGAGGGATAGCATCGGGGGCGGAGCCAAGATGGCGGAGAGGAAGCAGCAAGCTGCCTGAGCTCTCCTTCTGTTCCCTCAAAACGAACATTAAATCAAGCCTCTGGACAGATTCTGAAACTACAGAACCTGCAAAGAGACAGAGAGACACAGTCCTCCAACCAGAGATAATTTAGAAGACTTCAGGAAAAGGTCGGTCTGACTCGGGCAAAAGGGAGGCCCAGCGCAGGGCAGCAACCCAGCGCCGAGGGGGTCGGGGCAAATCAGCAGGAGCTGCGGGTCACAGCCGAACAACTGAGGCTCCCGGAACCTGGTTCAAAAATCTGGTGGCCAAGAAGGACAGTGGAAAAACTTACCTGCACCGGCCGAGAGGGCCACGAACGGCGGGATCAGACGCCGGGGTCTGGCGCCTGGCTGGCCGAGCACAATCAGACAGGAAGTGCAGGACAGGGGATCTCCACACACCATAAAGGCCTCAGAGTAAAAGCCCGGTCACACAGCACCTATACACCTGCACAAGAAGCCCAAAACAGGGACCCTGGTGCCCCCAGAGCAGACCTCAACTTAAAGAATAATTAAATAAGCTGCAATAATGAGTAAGAAGCAAAAAAGAGCCCTCTCCATTGAGAGCTTCTGTATCAATAGGGAAGAAGCCAACACAAACTCAGATGAGGACAATAGCCTCAAATTGTCTACATCTGAAGCCTCACAAGGGAAGGTGAATTGGTCGCAAGAACAAAAAGCCTTCCTGGAAGAGCTCAAAAAGGATTTTAAAAATCAATTGCAAGAGGTAGAAGAAAAAATGGGGAGAGAAATGAAAGCAACACAAAAAAACTATGAAAAAAGAATCAGCAGCTTAGAAAAGGAAGCTGAAGAAAACAAAGCCTTAAAAAATTCACTTGGCCAAATGGAAAAAAAGCTGCATAATCTCACTGAAGAAAACAATACCTTAAAAAATTCACTTAGCCAAACGGAAAAAAAGGTACATAATCTCACTGAAGAAAACAATACCTTAAAAAATTCACTTAGCCAAATGGAAAAAAAGGTGCATAATCTCACTGAAGAAAACAATGCCTTAAAAATTAAAGTGGGACAGTTGGAAGAAAAGGAATCCATGAGACACCAAGAATCGGTCAAGCAGAATAAAAAAAAATGAAAAAATAGAAGAAAATGTGAAATACCTCATTGGAAAGACAACTGATCTGGAAAACAGATCGAGGAGAGACAATTTGAGAATCATTGGACTGCCTGAAAGCCATGACCAGAAAAAGAATCTAGATACCATATTCCAGGAAATTATTAAGGAGAACTGCCCTGATATCATAGAATCAGAGGATAAAATCATCATTGAAAGAATCCATCGATCACCTCCTGAAAGAGACCCCAAAAGGAAAACTCCAAGGAATATTGTAGCCAAATTCCAGAATTATCAGGTGAAGGAGAAAATACTCCAAGCAGCCAGAAAGAAGCAATTTAAATATCATGGAGCCACAGTCAGGATTGCTCAGGACCTGGCAGCTTCAACATTAAAGGACCGCAAGGCTTGGAATATGATATTCCGGAAGGCAAAGGAGATTGGATTGCAGCCGAGAATCTATTACCCAGCAAAAATGTGCATTTTCTTTCAGGGGAAAAGATGGACATTTAATGACATTGGGGACTTTCAATCTTTCCTGGTGAAAAGACCAGAACTGAATAGAAAATTTGATCTCAACATACAAGACTCAAGAGAAGTTTAAAAAGGTAAACAGAGGGGGAAAAAAAAAGTTACCCTATTAGGTTAAACTATTTATATCCCTACACAGGAAGATAATACTCATAACTCTTAAGAACTGTAAATGTATTTGGGCAGAGAGAAGGACTTTATATAGAGGGTATAAATATAAATTGTCTTTGATGTGATGATACAAAAGAATTAAGGAGATAAAAAGGGAGTCTATGGGGAGGAGAGGAAAGGGGAGGTGGAATGGGATGAATTATATCATATGAAGAGGTGGAAAAAAACCTATTATAACAGAGGGAAAGAAAGGAGGGGGGAACATGGTTTCAACCCTATTCTCATTAGATTTGACTCAAAGAGGGAATAACATATACGTTCATTGGGATAAAGAAACTTAACTCACTCTTTAGGGAAACAAAAGGGGAAGGGAAAGGGGGGGACTGAGAAGGGAGGACAAAAGCAAGGGAGAAAAGGGTAAAGAAAAGAGAGGGGGGTGATAAAAAGGGAGGGCAGATTGGGGGAGGCAGGGGTAAGAAGTAAAACGTCGGTGAGGAGGAATAGGGTGAAAGAAGGGGGGAAAAGTACAAAGGGGGTAAATAGAATGGAGGGGAATAGACAGTCAGTAATAATAACTGTGAATGTGAATGGGATGAACTCTGCTATAAAACGGAAGCGAATTGCAGAGTGGATTAAAACCAGAACCCTACAATATGCTGTTTACAAGAAACACATTTGAAGCAGAGAGATACACACAGAGTAAAGGTAAAAGGCTGGAGCAGAATATATTATGCCTCAGCTAAAGTAAAAAAGGCAGGGGTAGCAATCCTTATCTCAGACAAAGTGCAGGCAAAAATAGATCTCATTAAAAGAGATAAGGAAGGAAATTACATCTTACTTAAAGGTACTATAGATAATGAAGTAATATCAATATTGAATATGTATGCGCCAAGTGGTATAGCATCCAAGTTCTTAGAGGAGAAGTTAAATGAGTTACAAGAGGAATTAGATAGTAATACTATACTAGTGGGGGATCTGAATCTCCCCCTCTCAGAATTAGATAAATCTAGCCAAAAAATAAATAAGAAAGAAGTGAAAGAGGTGAATAGATTACTAGAAAAGTTAGACATGATAGATGTCTGGAGAAAATTGAATGGGGATAGAAAGGAATATACCTTTTTCTCAGCAGTACATGGCACATTTTCAAAAATTGACCATGTATTAGGGCACAAAAACATCATAGTCAAATGTAGAAAGGAAGAAATAGTAAATGCATCCTTCTCAGATCATGATGCAATAAAAATTACATGTAAGAAAGAGCCAGGGAAAAGTAGAATGAAAATCAATTGGAAACTAAATAATTTCATTCTAAAGAATGAATGGGCCAAACAAGAAATCATAGAAACAATCAATAACTTTATTCAAGAGAATGACAATAATGAGACAACATACCAAAATCTATGGGATGCAGCCAAAGCAGTGCTTAGGGGAAAATTTATAGCTCTAAATGCTTACATGAATAAAAAAGAGAAAGAGGAGATTAATGAATTGGGCATGCAACTTAAAAAGCTAGAAAAAGAACAAATTAGAAATCCCCAATTAGACACTAAATTAGAGATCCTGAAAATTAAAGGAGAAATCAATAAGATTGAAAGCAAAAAAACTATAGAACTAATCAATAAAACTAAGAGCTGGTTTTATGAAAAAACCAATAAAATAGATAAAATACTGGTTAATTTGATTAAAAAAAAGAAAGAAGAAAACCAAATTACCAGTATCAAAAATGAAAAGGGTGATGTTACCACCAATGAAGTGGAAATTAAAGCAATAATTAGGAAATATTTTGCCCAACTGTATGCCAATAAATTTGACAATCTAAATGAAATGGATGAATATTTACAAAAATACAAACTGCCCAGGTTAACTGAAGAGGAAATAAAATCCTTAAATAAACCCATATTAGAAAAAGAAATTGAACAAGCTATTAATGAACTCCCTAAGAAAAAATCCCCAGGGCCAGATGGGTTTACGGGTGAATTTTACCAAACATTTAAAGAACAATTAATTCCAATATTATACAAATTATTTGGAAAAATAGGTGAAGAAGGAGTTCTACCAAATTCGTTTTATGACACAAATATGGTGGTGATACCAAAACCAGGCAAAGCAAAAACAGAGAAAGAAAATTATAGACCAATCTCCCTAATGAATATTGATGCTAAAATCTTAAATAAGATATTAGCAAGGAGATTACAGCAAGTGATCACCAGGATAATACACTATGACCAGGTGGGATTTATACCAGGAATGCAGGGCTGGTTCAACATTAGGAAAACTATTAACATAATCAACCACATCAATAAGAAAACCAACCAAAATCATATGATTATCTCAATAGATGCAGAGAAAGCTTTTGACAAAGTACAGCACCCATTCCTAATAAAAACACTAGAGAGTTTAGGAATAGGGGGAGCTTTCCTTAGAATAATAAACAGTATCTACCTAAAGCCATCAGCAAGTATTATATGCAATGGAGATAAATTAGAGGCCTTCCCAATAAGATCAGGGGTGAAACAGGGATGTCCATTATCACCCCTATTATTTAATATTGTCCTAGAAATGTTAGCTTTAGCAATCAGAGAAGAGAAAGGAATTAAAGGAATTAGAATAGGCAAGGAGGAAACAAAACTATCACTCTTTGCAGATGATATGATGGTATACTTAAGGAATCCTCGAGAATCAAGTCAAAAATTACTTGAAACAATTAACAACTTTAGCAAAGTAGCAGGATATAAAATAAATCCACATAAATCATCAGCATTTCTATACATGACCAACAAAGTCCAGCAGCAAGAGATAGAAAGAGAAATTCCATTTAAAGTAACGGTAGGTAATATAAAATACTTGGGAGTCTACTTGCCAAGACAAACCCAGGAACTCTATGAACACAACTACCAAACACTCTTCACACAAATCAAATCAGATCTAAATAATTGGAAAGATATCAATTGCTCATGGATAGGCAGAGCTAATATAGTAAAAATGACAATACTGCCTAAATTAATTTACTTATTCAGTGCCATACCAATCAGGCTACCTAAAAATTATTTTATACAGCTAGAAAAAATAATAACAAAATTCATCTGGAAAAACAAAAAATCAAGAATATCCAGGGAAATAATGAAAAAAAATTCACAGGAAGGTGGGTTAGCGGTACCAAACCTGGAGCTTTACTATAAAGCGGCAGTCATCAAAACTATCTGGTACTGGCTAAAAAATAGAGTGGTAGATCAATGGAATAGGCTAGGCTCAGGAAATGCAGTAGTAAATGACACTAGTAATGTAGTGTTTGATAAACCCAAAGACTCCAGCTTCTGGGATAGGAACTCAGTATTTGACAAAAACTGCTGGGAAAACTGGAAGATAGTATGGCAGAAATTAGGCTTAGACCAACATCTTACACCTTATACTAAAATAAGGTCGAAATGGATACATGATTTAGACATAAGAGGTGATACCATAGGTAAATTAGGAGAGAAAGGAATAGTGTACCTATCAGATCTTTGGAAAGGAGAACAGTTTTTGACCAAACATGAGATAGAGTATATTATAAAATGCAAAGTGGATGATTTTGATTATATTAAATTAAAAAATTTTTGTACAAACAGAAGCAATGCATCCAAAATTAGAAGGGAGGCAGAAAGCTGGGAAACAATTTTTGAGGCCAGTGCTTCTGATAAAGGCCTCATCTCTAAAATATATAGGGAATTAAATCAAATTTATAAGAATCCAAGTCATTCCCCAATTGAGAAATGGTCAAAGGATATGAACAGGCAGTTTTCTGATGAAGAAACCAAAGCTATCTATTCCCATATGAAAAAATGCTCTAAATCTCTAATGATTAGAGAGATGCAAATTAAAACAACTCTGAGGTACCACCTGACACCTATCAGAGTGGCTAAAATGACAAAAAAGGAAGATAATAAATGTTGGAGAGGCTGTGGGAAAATTGGAACACTAATGCATTGTTGGTGGAGCTGTGAGCTGATCCAACCATTCTGGAGAGCAATTTGGAATTATGCCCAAAGGGCGATAAAGCTGTGCATACCCTTTGACCCATCAATCCCACTTTTAGGTCTTTTGCCCAAAGAAATCATGGAAGGGGGAAAGGGACCCACGTGTACAAAAATATTTATAGCTGCTCTTTACGTGGTAGCAAGGAATTGGAAGTTGAGGGGGTGCCCATCAATTGGGGAATGGCTGGACAAGTTGTGGTATATGAATACAATGGAATACTATTGTGCTGTAAGAAATGATGAGCAGGAAGAGTTCAGAGAAACCTGGAGGGTCTTACGTGAGCTGATGATGAGTGAGATGAGCAGAACCAGAAGAACATTGTACACAGTATCATCAACATTGAGTGTTGACCTACTGTGATGGACTATATTCTTCTCACCAATGCAATGGTACAGAAGAGTTCCAGGGAACTCATGATAGAAGAGGATCTCCAAATCCAAGAAAAAAAAAGAAAGAAAGAACTGTGGAGTATAGATGCTGATTGAACCATATTATTTCTTTTGTTTTGGGTGCTGTTGTTTTTTTTTCTATTTTGAGGTTTTGCATCACTGCTCTGATTCTTTCTCTTGTAACAGGATTAATGCAGAAATAGGATTAATGTTATTATGTGTATATATATGTGTGTGTATATATATATCTATATGTATATGTATAGATATATATAGATATAACCTATATCAGATTACCTGCTGTCTAGGGGAGGGGGGAGGGAGGGGAGGGAGGGAGGGAGAAAAATCTGAAATTGCAAAGCATGTATAAACAAAAGTTGAGAATTATCTTTACATGTAACGGAAAAAATAAAATATCTCAAAAAAAAAAAAAAAAAAAAAAAGAACATATGAGGGCAGCTAGGTGGCACAGTGGATAAAGCACTGGCCCTGGATTCAGGAGGACCTGAGTTCAAATCTAATATCAGACACTAGACCTTGGGCAAGTCACTTAACCGTCATTGGCCCACAAAAAAAAAGAACATATGAAAGGCCCTCATATGTGACTTGGACCCCTTATGGCATTCTTACAGAAGCAGAGAGACAGGAGCTACATTTAATGCAAAAGGTTGGAAACTGAAAAGATTATACATATTGATGAAACTAGAGATTCACTGAATTGTATCAGATGGTGATACTTGAAACATCAGAGTAAACTCTATTCAAAGGTCACATATATGGGAATATAAACAAACAGATTTGGGAGCAATAAGAACCCCAAATAATCCTCATTTTTTTTTGGTCTTTTCCTAGCTTTCACAGTGGCAAAAAAAGATGCTTTGAGATTATTTATAAGAACTCCACCCAGTAGCTAAGCTGTGATGTCTCAGGATAACCACATTTTTTTTTTCTTATTTCAATTCACCTAACTTCTCCCTGCCAGTTAAGATATTGATTGAGGGAGGGCTGTGTGTGTGTGTGCGTGTGTGTGTGTGTGTGTGTGTGTGTGTGTGTGTGTGTGTGTGTGTGTGAATTAGGGTGGAGGTGAGTGAATTTTCATAGAACATTTCATCCTTCCTCTTAGGTGACTATTGGGAAATTGTTTCCCCTGCAGTATTGTTGTCAGTTTGTCCTGACAAGGACCAGATAGTGCTACTACCTTCATGAAGTCAGCAATATGTGGCCATTTCCCTTATTACCATTTCTCCTCTCCCATGCACTCAGGAACCCAAATACTAAAGGACTCAGAAAAAAACGGCATTTTAAAAAATTGTACTTCATTCTACAGAAGCAAATGAGTTCTATCTATAATCAGGGAGATTACTATACATACTGCATTTGACAATAATAACAGCAGCAACAATAATTTCTCGGTTCCTATAGCATTTTATAGTCATGAAATCATTTTCATGTGATCTCATTTGTTTCTCATAACATCCCATAATAATAATCTGGGAAGGGGTTATAATACTTATTTTACAGATGATAAAACAGGTTTAAAGAAATAAAAATATATTAACAAATTTCAAGCTATCTTACCTAAAGTATTTCTATGGTCCTTACTGGGATATTTCATAAAAATTACAGAAAATTTCACAGTGCATTAATAAACTATTCTTTTAAGCAAGAAGAAATGTGACCTTTTCAGAAAGTACTTCAAAAAATTTTAATTTTTTTAAAGGAAAACTAACTACTTAATTATCTTTTTTAGTCAAAGCTTCCTGCTGGTAAGGAATAGAATATCAGGTTTTTAAAGATACTTTATAAAAGGAAACTTAAAGCAAATTCATTTTCTTTTCTGAATCATAAAACAATTGACTTTTAAAGAGAAAATAATTATTTACAGTCACAACATTTTCTTGCAGGACATATGTTACCTGGTATTTTTATTTCTATTTTGTGAATTTTTTCTAATAAAAGTAAGTGATCTACATTGCTACATTCTTACATATTTGGTAATTATCTCATTTTTAAGGTGCTACATGTAGTAAAAGTTCAATCCAGGGTGCATTAAAAGAGAAAATGATATGCAAAAAACTGCAAAATACGTTATAAAAAGATTCTGAAGAATTTTAAATGACACAGGAATTTATATTTTATTAAGAAGTGGCAATAAAGACATGCTTCTTGAGCAGGGGAGTCAGGGGGTCAGATGTGTATTTTAGGAAAAACATTTGTGCAGTTGTGTGGAGGATGAAATAGAGGGAAGAGAGGCTAGAGACAGGGAAGTTGATCAGGATAATCCAGGTGAGTGGTAGTTAACATAATAACTACAGAGGTTGTTTGTGGGAATGGCTCCCAATTGCATCCAGGATCAAATATAAAATTCTCTGTTTGGCTCTAAAGTCTATTTGGCTCATCTAAAAGATTCTCTTTTTAATCTATCACCTTCTCCCCACTTTACATTTCTAGTCTCCTCAAACATTGCAAATATCCTCTTCTATCCAATGGTACTGGCCTCTTTGCTGTTTCTCAAACAAGACACCTTATCTTTTGGCTCAGGACATTTTTTTCTGACTCCACCCATACCTGGAATGCTCTCTCCTACTTTATCTCTACCTACTGGCTTCCCTAGCTCCCATCAATAAATGTTTATTGATGGACTGACTGACTGTGAACCTAGAAGACTAGAAAGATGCCAATGTCCTTAACAGAAATAGAAAAGTTGGAAAGAGAGAAGATTTATAAAGAAAAAATATGTTCAGTTTTCTATATGATGAGTTTGAGACACAGGTGAAATATGGAAACAGAGATGACTTATATGTAGTTGGTGACATAAGACTAATCAACAGAGAGATTAGGGATGGATAGCTAGATTTGTAATTCATTTGTGTAGAGATGGTAATTGAGTCCATGAGGGCTGATGACATTACCAAGAGAGAAGATATAAAAACACAATAGAAGATGGTTGCTGGACTGAGCCCTTAGAAAGAAACCATAGATAAGGAAATAGGACAATAATTATGAGAAGGAATGATACAGAACTGTGTTGCAACTCCCTTTCCAAAACAAACAGACAAATAAAAACAAAAACTTGGAGGACATAATCTCTAGAAGAGAAAATGTCTAATACTTCCAAATGTTGTTTTGTTTGTTTTTTGCTTGTTTTTTATGTTTTTTTTTCTTTTTTTTTCCTTTTTCTTGAGGGGCAATGAGGGTTAAGTGACTTGCCTAGGGTCACACAGCTAATAAGTGTCAAGTGTCTGAGGCTGCATTTGAACTCAGGTCCTCCTGAATCCAGGGCTGGTGCTTTATCCACCGTGTTACCTAGCTACCCCAATACTTCCAAATGTTACACAGGTTAAAAAAATATGTTGACTGAGAAAAAGCCATCATATTGGACAAGTAAGACACCTTTGGTAACCTTGGACAGGGCAGTTTCAGTTAAGTAATCAATTCAAAAAGCCAAGTTGAAGTTGTAAGCAACTAGGAAGTAAATGGTTGGTGAAGTCTAGATTAAAAATTATGTTTTCTAGGGATTTGGTTGTGAAAGGGAAGAGAGATATTGTTGAGTATGACAGCTTCAGGGATTAATAAGATAAAGTGGAGATATGTTAAAATTTTGTTTTGTTTTTTTAAAGAATGAGAAAGATTCTCTTAAGTACTCATTTTCTTCTGCCTTTGTTTCTATATCAGTGGATTTCTGAGAACATTTGGGATTTTGCCCTACTTATTTGGTTGAAATAATGTCATAGTGTGACCCTGAGAACTGAATTAAGAATATTGTCAGTATTCTGTGGTTCACTTCTAATATTATCTATATATTTAGGTCTTATTACTAAGACATAGCAGTCAACATAGGCTCTTTTTTTCTGCCTGCATTTGAGACAGTCTCTGAGAAATGAACTTTCTGAATCTTTCCCCCACCCCCTCTTCCCTCCTCCATAATATCAGCCTCCCACTATGAGCCATGACCTAAATAGCTCCAGTTTTTAAAGCTAGATTTACTTGAAGGACACTGCATTTTGAAGACTTAAAACACTGACAGTGCTTGCCTTTTCACCTCCTCCCCATGAACAAGAAATATAGGCACCAGCAGCAACATAATTTAAAAGACTACAATCAGTGTATTTTCTTCTTTCACCTCCTGCTTCTGACTGTGATAGTCAGTATTGGAATCAAACCCCAGAGTTAGCCCTGACTTATATTCTTTGACATATTCTGATCTTTATTTTCTAACTTCCCTGGATCTCTTGCTTCACACAGACCATGCCGCACTCCAGTTAGAGTTCTCTGTGGCATCAATAATTGAAACAGACTGCTTTCCTAAGCAACAGATTGTTTAACTAGTGACCTTATGAAGATAGCCTCCTGGCCAAAATGATACTTTCCACCTATGGAAGCAAACAGGAATATACCAAGGTCAGGTGCTCACTGGTAGGAACTGAGGCAATTGTTTAGTGAACTCAAGCAAATCCCCATGTTTCTTGGAAGCAAAACAAAACTATTGACTGAAGAACATTTATTATCTACTATGTGCCAGACATTGTTCTTGGCTCTTGGGATTCAGATAAAAAAGTCAGACAATCGCTGACTCTAAGGAGATTTAAATGACCACCTAAATGGTCTTATAGTTTTTGTCTTGTTTGCAGGCAATTCCCAATCTTGGCCTCTCACTGTCACCACACACAAATTAATAACCTATTTAGAACAGCATTATTTACATCTACTTTGTATTTGGCAGCTGCTTCTTCAGGTGAAGACAGTTCATATCATATGGGATGCTACTTTCAGTATGCTGCATATTAGTAAAAGCACTGAAAAATGGGTGTCACAGTCTTGCTTTATTCTGAAGGTTGGAAACTTACCCAAATTGGCCTGCCTCTTCTGTTGGCTATCATTATGCTCTAAGAACACTGCAGATCCCCATGCTGTCAAATAATCCTTTGATTCAGAACAGGGAAGCAATGCTGGTTACCCTGTTTGGCCACCAGCTTAGCCTGTCAATTATAAGATTTCAGCTGAAAAGCTTCAGTGTGCCAATTATTTTTTTTCAGCTACTCAGTAGAAGGTTCTTTAAATTCATAGTGTTGTTTTACTGTATGAAATACAATATTAGGAAGGTGGGCCAAAGTGAAATGCCAATGGTTTTGAAGACATTTTGAAGTGCTTTTGTTGAATGAAGATGCTAAGCTTTCAGTTAGATGCATATTACTACCTGAAACAACAGTCTATTCAAGTTATATGAGGTTAGACTTTATGTGGGCATATTAAAATTTTCATTTATACTTTTTCCTTTCTGTTTCCTAGCAAAGCATAGTTACAAAAGGTAAACTCATTCATTACAACTGGCAATCCAATAAAAGTATTATGAAATAGGAGAATAGAATCATAGATCTAAAGCCGAATCAGACCTTAGAGGCGATTTACTGCATTTCCCTTGAGAAACCAAGGTCCAAGGATGATAAATTATTTGTTCAAGGTCACACAGGTAGTAAAAGTGAAAGGTGGGATTTCACATTCTATGACTCAAGTCAGTGTTCCCTCTATTCTTCCATCACCAAAGGAAAAAAAAAATACAAAAAAAACCAAACACCCAACACCTTTCATCACAGAAGCTAACAGTGGATTTCTTTTAGGAAATAAAGTTTTTCATGGAAAAAATGGCATCTCTAAAGTCATACCAGCTCAGTCTTCAAGTCTTAGACACAGGAAAAAGGAACCAGAATTGAAATGATTTGAGAAAGCATTTGGGCTCTCTAATATTTCCATAAATTGAAAAGTAGGCTTTGAGGAAACTATAGAGATTAGAATATGAGAATACCAGGGAAAGGATAGAGAAGTTTGTGAACTGAGGCTCAACTTTAAGAATATGTGAAAAGCAAGATGGCAGAAGAAAGGCAGTGAGCTCTCAAACTCATGACATGATCCCTCCAAAAAACACCCAATTAATGCCTTAGGACAATTCCTAGAGCAGCAAAACCCACAGAAGAATGTGCTAAAATCATCTTCCAACCAAGGACAGCTTGGCAGGTCAGAAGGAGGAAGCTGCTGTGCTGAAACATGAGTGGAGCCCCATCCCACAGAGACCCTGACACAGATCCAGTCTTAGGAAGGCCTTGGCAAAGAAAGAGACCCTCCCCCACCGCAAGTGCCCAAGCCTCTGAATCAGCTGCAGTGCCAGTATTGTCTGGCACTAAGTTCACAGTCTGGTGAGAGGGCTGAGCACTTGGCAGGGGGGAGATTACAGGGGTCTATGCTGGTGCTGAGGAAGAACATGGGTTTTTCACCCCTGCTAGGAACCAGGAGGTAGGCTTGAGTAGCAGTGGCCAAGGTGGGGGAGGGGCACAGACTCCTCAGAGCTGACAACCACAACACACAAAGCTTGTTGGATTAGCAAAGTTGGTCTAGAGTCATCAATAGACCAGGGAACAGGCCAGGTGAGTGAAGAACCTGCTCCTCCTTAAATCATACCACCTCAGGCCTTCTGAAGCTTGGGATAGTGGAGCCAGAAACAGTGTCCCACTTTAAGGAGCTAATAGTCAAGTAAAAGAAAGACAAGATGAGCAGAGAAAGGTGAGGACCATAGAAAGTTTCTTTAGTGACAAGGAAGATTGAGGTGCACCCTCAGAGGAAGATGTCAATGTCAGGGCCCCTATATCTAAAGCTTCCAAGCAGAATATGAATTGGTCTCAGGCCATAGAAGCACTAAAAAAGGACTTTGAAGATAAAGTTAGAGAGGTAGATGAAAAAATGGAAAGAGAAATTAGAGTGATACAGGAAAGAAATGAGAAAAAAGTCAACAGCATGAAAAGTCAAATTGGCCAAATGGAAAAGGAGGTACAAAAGCTCTCTGATGAAAATAATTGCCTACTAATTAGGATTGATCAAATGGAACCTAGTGACTTTAAGAGAAACCAAGATACAATAAAACAAATCCAAATGAATAAAAAAAATTGAGAGCAATGTGAAATATCTTCTTGGAAAAACTGCTGACCTGGAAAATAGATCCAGGAAAGATAATTTTAAAATTATTGGGCTATCAGAAAACCATGATCAAGGAAAGAGCTTAGAGCTCATCTTCCAAGAAATTGTCAGGGAAAATTGTCCTGGTATTCTAGAAACAGAAGGTAAAATAGAAATTGAAAGAATCCATCAATGATCACACGCTGAAGGAGATCCCCAAAGGAAAACTCCTAAGAATATTATAGCCAAATTCCAGAGCTTTCAGGTCAAGGAGAAAATATTGCAAGTTGCCAAAAAAGAAAGAATTCAAGTACTGCGTAACCCCAGTCAAGATAGCACAAGATCTAGCAGTTTTACATTAAAGGATCAGAGGGCATGGAATATGATATTCCAGGGGGCAAAGGAATTGAGATTACAACCAAGAATATGTGAAAAGCTTGTATAATTTGATACAGAACAAAATAAGCAGAATTAGGGAAATAATTTACTCTGTGACTTCAATAATAATATTATAAAGACCATTAAAAGACATTGAATTTATAATTAAGGAAGTGACCAATCAACATCAGAAGGCTGACACTAACACATTCCTCTCTTATTTAGGCAGAGAGATGGTAGACAGAATGAGGTATTCCTTACCAGATATGACCAATGAGATGATTCGATTTGGTCATCTACTCTTGTTTTGTTTTGTTTTTTTGATGGACAGGGAGATTGCATGGATGAATGAATGGAAATATATCACTAAGAAATTATAGGATATATAAAGGCCTAGATAAAACATTGTCAAAAAAAAAAAAGAATAGGCACTCAAGGATACAACAGACACACTAAAAAATCAAACACTGACACAAATGCAGAGTTTGGATCTGATGCCTGATAACACATGGTCGCCTCAATCCAAATTTGCCTAGATTAGGGGTTTCTGTGCTATTTCATTTCACTTGTATTCTACAAAGAATCTCCTGTGGTCTATATCACAGTTTAACGATTCTTTACATAGTGAATTAACCCTCTTCTCTATTCTTACAGCCAAAGCATTTTAGGGACTGAAAGACTCAAGGGAAGAAATATCTAATTCATGGACAGAACTTCTAAAGATACATTAAGATGCCTTAAGTAAGGTTTGAATTGTGTGTGTGAATCTAATTTACTCTAATCTATCTTCCTCATAGCTCCCAAAAAGGGTACTTTAAGGTACAGTTCCAAACAATCATAACTCTTCTCAATAAACTCCAATGTGTCATAGTTACTTTTAGAATCCATGAATAGCATTTTTAGCATTTAACATAATTCACAAATTTTAGCCTCCACACATTTTAGAACCTAACTAAACTCTTATTGTGCTTTTCCACATATCTGTCCCTCCTCATGCCTAAAACTCACTTCTTTGTTTTCTTCATCTCTACACAGAGTTCCTTCAAAAGCAGTTCAATCTAGAAATCCTGAATGAGGCTTCCCCTAATCTCATTAGCTCCTAAAGCTTACTCTGACAATTATTTTTTATGTATTTAGTATGCATATTACATATATATTTTTCCTAACAAACTAGAAACTCCTTAAGGACAAAGACTGCTCCATTTTTTTTAACTTTACATTCCTGGCTCCTAGCACAGTATCTAGCACATTCTGAAAGAAGGAATCACATGAATCTGTGATATGCATGTTAGTGCTTTTAAAAAAAAAATCGGGGGGTGGGGCGGAGCCAAGAGGGCACAGAGGAAGCAGCAAGCTGCCTGAGGTCTCCTTCTGTTCCCTCAAAAAGAACATTAAATCAAGCCTCTGGACGGATTCTGAAACTACAGAACCTGCAAAAAGACAGAGAGACACAGTCTTCCAACCAGAGATAATTTAGAAGACTTCAGGAAAAGGTTGGTCTGACTAGGGCAAAAGGGAGGCCCAGTGCAGGGCAGCAGCCCAGCGCCAAGGGGGTCAGGGCAAGTCAGCAGGAGCTGTGGGCCACAGCCGAACAACTGAGGCCCCTGGAACCTGGCTCAAAAATCTGGTGGCCAAGAAGGACAGTGGAAAAACCTACCTGCACAAGCTGAGAGGGCAAGTTGCCAGCTGTAGGACCACGAACAGGACAGGCAGGATCAGGCGCCTGACTGAGCGCACTCAGGAAGTACAGGGAGGCAAACTGCACATACTATAAAGGCCTCAGAGTAAAAGCCCGGTCACACAGCACCTATACCCCTGCACAAGAAGCTCAAAACAGGGACCCTGGTGCCCCCAGAGCAGACCTCAACTTAAAAAATAAATAAATAAGCTGCAATAATGAGTAAGAAGCAAAAAAGAGCCCTCTCCATTGAGAACTTCTGTATCAATAGGGAAGAAGCCAACACAAAGTCAGATGTGGACAATACCCTCAAATTGCCTACATGTGAAGCCTCACGAGGGAGGGTGAATTGGTCTCAAGAACAAAAAGCCTTCCTGGAAGAGCTCAAAAAGGATTTTAAGGGGAGAGAAATGAAAACAAAACAAGAAAACTATGAAAAAAACCAACAGCTTGGAAAAGGAAGCACAAAGATTGACTGCAGAAAACAATTCCTTAAAAAAATTCATCTGGCCAAATGGAAAAAAAAAAGTGCATAATTTCACTGAAGAAAACAACTCCTTAAACAATTTATTTGGCCAAATGGAAAAAAAAGGTGCATAATCTCATTGAAGAAAACAATGCCTTAAAAAACTCATCTGGCCAAATGGAAAAAAAAAAGGTACATAATCTCACTGAAGAAAACAACACCTTAAAAATTTCATTTGGCCAAATGGAAAAAAAGGTGCATAATCTCATTGAAGAAAATAATGCCTTAAAAATTAAAATTGGACATTTGGAAGATAAGGACTCCATGAGACACTAGGAATCAGTCAAGCAGAATCAAAAGAATGAAAAAATAGAAGAAAATGTGAAATACCTCATTGGAAAGACAACTGATCTGGAAAACAGATCGAGGAGAGACAATTTGAGAATCATTGGACTACCTGAAAACCATGACCAGAAAAAGAATCTAGACACCATATTCCAGGAAATTATTAAGGAGAACTGCCCTGATATCATAGAATCAGAGGATAAAATCATCATTGAAAGAAACAACTGATCACCTCCTGAAAGAGACCACAAAAGGAAAACTCCAAGGAATATTGTAGCCAAATTACAGAATTATCAGGTGAAGGAGAAAATACTCCAAGCAGCCAGAAAGAAGCAATTTAAATGTCATGGAACCACAGTCAGGATTGCTCAGGACCTGGCAGCTTCAACATTAAAGGACCACAAGGCTTGGAATATGATATTCCAGAAGGCAAAGGAGCTTGGATGGCAGCCGAGAATCTATTACCCAGCAAAAATTTGCATTCTCTTTCAGGGGAAAAGATGGACATTTAATGACATTGGGGACTTTCAATCATTCCCGATGAAAAGACCAAAACTGAATAGAAAAATCCATCTTAACATACAAGACTCAAGAGAAGTTTAAAAAGGTAAACAGAGAGAAAAAAAAGTTACTCAATTAGGTTAAACTGTTTATATCCCTACACGGGAAGATAATACTCATAACTCTTAAGAACTGTAAATGTATTTGGGCAGAGAGAAGGACTTTACACAGAGGGTATAAATATAAATTGTCTTTGATGTGATGATACAAAAAAACTAAGGGGTTAAAAAGGGAGTCTATGGGGAGGAGAGGAAAGGGGAGGTGGAATGGGATGAATTATATCATATGAAGAGGTGAAAAAAAATCCTATTACAATAGAGGGAAAGAAAGGAGGGGTGAACATTGTTTCAACCCTACTCTCATTAGATTTGATTCAAAGAGGGAATAACACATACGTTCATTGGGATAAAGAAACTTAGCTCATTCTTTAGGGAAGCAAAAGGTGAAGGGAAAAGGGGGAACTGATAGAAGGGAGGACAAAAGCAAGGTAGAAAAGGGTAAATAAAAGAGAAGGGGGTGATAAAAAGGGAGGGCAGATTGGGGGAGGCAGGGGTAAGAAGTAATATGTCAGTGAGGAGGAATAGGGTGAAAGAAGGGGGGAAAAGTAAAAAGGGGGTAAATAGAATGTTGGGGAATAGACAGTCAGTAGTAATAACTGAATGTGAATGGGATGAACTCTGCTATAAAATGGAAGCAAATTGCAGAGTGGATTAAAAACCAGAATCCTACAATATGCTGTCTACAAGAAACACATTTGAAGCAGAGAGATACACACAGAGTAAAGTTAAAAGGCTGGAGCAGAATATATTATGCTTCAGGTAAAGTAAAAAAAGCAGGGGTAGCAATCCTTATCTCATACAAAGCACAGGCAAAAAAAAGATCTCATTAAAAGAGATAAGGAAGGAAATTACATCTTGCTAAAAGGTACTATAGATTATGAAGCAATATCAATATTAAATATGTATGCACCAAGTGGTATAGCATCCAAATTCTTAGAGAAGAAGTTAAGTGAGGTACAAGAGGAATTAGACAGTAATACTATACTAGTGGGGGGTTCTCAATCTCCCCCTCTCAGAATGCTTAGATATGATGACAGGCATACAGGAAACATATATGGTCAGGGCCCATTCATGGAAGAGAAATTCATACTCATTATATTACAAGAACATCCATAATTTTCAGTTTGACTTTTGGGCATATAATCTTACATTAGAGTTTCTCTTAATTTCAATTCAGGGTTGCTGCCCTGGTCTTATGGTGGTTGGTAGTTATTATATTCTCTACTAGCCATATTTATATCTTCAAGGCCATGCTGTCTATCTCATTTCTCTTATGCTAGAATATACTGAGAGTTTTTTTAATAAAGAGCTAGCTAAAGGATCTTTAATAATATCAAGAACACCTAACAAACAAAAGTCAGGCACAGTGCCTGAAGGTAAAATTAAATCTTATTTTTTTTCCCTATCTATCTGAAGATGAGGCATTTCTTTCTTTCTTTTTTTTATTTTTTGGGCAGGGCAATGAGGGTTAAGTGACTTGCCCAGGGTCACCCAGCTAGTGTCAAGTGTCTGAGGCTGCATTTGAACTCAGGTCCTCCGAAATCAAAAGCTGGTGCTTTATCCACTGCACCACCTAGCTGCCCCCAGATTAGGCATTTCTAAGCACCTTCTTTACTTAGTAAGTAAATGAATTAGGGCTAAAATAAGATGTAAGCCAAGGAAGGCAGGTCTCCTCACATAGACAGGATTCCTGACTTTATCATAGAATAACCAATTGTAAAATTCATTTTGCCAGAAAAAAACTTCATTGCCTCACTATATTTTACATTTTTGCTATGGGTTTTGCCCTATTCATTTTGTTCTGCATCAAGCTAAATTATAGGGTCAAAAGAAATCTCTTTTTATATTTCTGTACATGCTTTGGAGAGGTAGAGTGAAAAAAGGAATGAAGACTCTAGACTTGGAGTTATGAAGATCTAAGTTGCAGCCCACCTATGATCAAATTTACCTGACATTATTTGATGTGATGCAAGTTACTTTAACCTCTGAAATTCAGTTTTATTTTTGGTAAAGTAGAGGAGATGTTAACACTGACCTCTCAGCAGAGAGGTAAGTATGAAATTAAATCATTCTTATACATTGTTTTTAGTATTAGCACTGGGAACTGTGTCTATACATTAGTATAAAAGGAATCATGACAATACTGTGCTGAGGACCCGGGAAAAGGGGATCTTTTTAGGTTAAGTAAATGTAAGTGTCCAGCAGCTGTCTGAAATCTTTGATAGATTATAGAGAATTGAATATCACTTCAGGACTTGTGTGGAATAAATAACGTTCTGATTTTAAAAAGGGGCAGGGAGAAAATTATGTCTGAAAATGAGGTGATATAAAAAAGAAAAAAATGATAACTTTGTGGAATATAAGCACACAATAAAAAGTAAAAGTATGATATAGCATATTACGCCTCAAAGGTAATATAAACAGTCTTTATTCAAAAAGGGATTGTATTGATGAACTGAAGGTAATAATGTTGCTGTATATTGCTCTGACAAATACATTCTTGTATCGCATATGAAGTTCTGGACATGTCACTTTAGCAAAGGCATTGATACTTTGGAGGCCATACAGATGAAAGTAACTGGGATAGTGAACCCTTGGGGTCATATCTACCATGGGATGATTAATTGAGGTAACTAGGAATATTTAGTTGAATTAAATCAGTAAGAGTGACATGGCAATATTCTTCAAATATTTAATCTACTGTCATCAGAATGTGGAAATATAGTAGGGTTTCAAAAAGAATTGGAAGCTGCTACTGACAAGTATTACTTGTTACAGTTTAGAGTACAAAAGTTGTTTTATTTTTGTCTTTGTTTTTATTTGTTTTAAGTTCAACTGAAGGTTTTGGACTGTTGATAATGTGGAAGGAACACAGAGTTATGAAAAGACCTATCTTGAGGACCTATTGGTCCTTATTCCTTGGTTAATCATTAACTTCACATAGGACAAATAAATCACAAATTTGAGCCTGTCTCTAAGGGGGAAAGGGAGACTGGGGGAAGGTAAAGCTCAACAGAAGAAAAATAACTAAAAATATAGATCTTTGTCCTATGTTTGACAACTGAAGTGGCATAGGCTGTCTCAGAAAGCAATACCTTTTATCCTCATGAAAAGTCTCCAAGAAAAGTCTGGATGACCAGTGATGGGATATGTCATAGAGGTGGTTAATATTAAGAGACAGATAGGACTAGGACATCTCTAAGGTTCCATCTAAAAACAGTATCCTGAAAGTATATATTCTTTACAGACATATTAATCACAGAATTTAGACTTTAATTGTGGTTTAGTAATATGAACATGCAGATTTAGAATTTGTAGACCGAATTCTAGTCTGAAGTTCATCTATTATTAGTTATATTTCATTGGAAAGCCACTTAAATTGTCTAAATTTTGGTTTCCTCTGTTGACTGATTATATCTCTACTATAAACAGTAGCCTTCCAATAAATTGATACGATTCTCATAAAATCATCGCAAGGCTTTATATAATTACTGAATTACCCATATCTCTTTAACCTTAGAACTTTAATTTTTTAAAATTTTTATAGATTTTTTCAACCTTCAAACTTTTTTATCCCAAAATAAGTGTATTCTAAACTTTTTTCTAATTAGCCTTTAATAGTAAAAGAGTTAAATATCTCTAACTATTAATGTCACTTTCTAAAATCGAGTCTAAATCTCATTAATTTTAATCTATTTGTTGCATTTTTCCCTTTATACTCTGTAATGTTCTTTAACTATATTGCCTCATTTGAGTAGAAGCCTATGATGTAGATACATATAGATATCAATACCTCTATTTTGTAGATGAGGAAACTGAGGCTCAGAAAGTTCCCATGCATACTTCATGATCATATAGCAAATAAGTTTTAGCAAAGAGGATTTGAACTCAGGTTTTCATGACTACAAGTAGAGCATTATATAAACTATATAATCTTTGTGTTAAGTGAGGTTAATTGTTCTGTCTCTCCTTTTCAACCTTTAACCTATCAATAACTGGTTGTTTTTGTTTTATTTTCTAACTTTTCTACCACTGTACTTGTGATTTCTTATCATCGTAAGACTGTACTATCATCCATCCATCTATCTATATACACACACATATATATATACATATGTATATATGTGTGTGTGTGTGTGTTTGTGTATATCTATACATACATAGACATATAGACAAAAGTAATTATTTAGCTTTTCATTATATCTATCTCTAAGGTCCTAATATTCTAGCTGTGATGTCTAAAACCTAATGAGTGGTAATCTTAAATTAGAAGCTTTAGCAAGAGTTTAGACTTTTAAGTATTTATTAAAGTGCATTAGAAGTTAGTGAAGAGAGAGATTGAGAACAGATTTCTTATGGCATGGAAAATCCTAGTTTAGATCTATTCACTATAGCCAGAGAGAAAATCTTGCCTTTCCTTAACAGCCCACATGAAGTTCTCCCTATTCTGCCTGTCTCTGCTGCCAAGCCACCATCCTGACATGAGAAAGCCTTGCTTCTCCTTGCTTCTCCCAGAAGCCTCCTGTGAAATTGGAAACAGGGCTGTCCACACACATAGCTCCAAGCTAATTGGCTGGTAACAGTGATTGACAGGACCCATGGGTGGCAGACATCACTTCTGGATGCCAAAGTCATATGGTTTCTTTTCAGGCCAGAGCTCACAATGTCCCTCCCAACATGGGTTGTCATTCCAATTTTCACATATACATACATATATATTTGTACATAGTAATAAGCTGGATAATTACTTTTGTAAGACATACAGTTTCTTAAATTGAGAAATGATATTGTTGGACCTATGAGTATGTATGTATGTATATGTGGCACTGTTATGGATCTGTGTGTACACATGCATACATATGTGCACGTATATTTAATGGCCATGACATACATATGCATACACATATACAGGTATGAGTATGCCTATGCATATGTGTAATATGTGTGTGTGTGAATATGTGTGGATATATATGCATGCACACAGAAGTCTAACAATGTCATTCTCAATGTGATAAATTCCATTGTCTCCATGTGTGTATGTATGTATGTGTATTGTGTATGCATGGATGTGTGGATATATGCATGTGTGTGTACACACCTTATGTCTATATACACACAAATGTGTTTGCAAACATATGCATATACACACATATAAATATGCACACTGATATACATGTGTGTATGCATGCACATGCATGTGCATGTTTATGTATGTATGTGTATATATGTATTGTAGATATACATACATATACATCATATTCACATGAAATCTATTTATCTATCTTTCTATCTATCTATAAGAATGAGAGAGCCAACAAACAGACAGAGGAGATTCATTATGAACCACCCTTAAAGTCCTAACCAAGCAAGTCTGATAGTTCAGGTTTGGGAGTCAAACAAAATAAATGCATGCAGAAAATAAAACATTTAATGAAGATGTGGAAAAAGATCATCAGCAAGGATGTGACGTTCATTCAATGGAAGAGAGCTCCATTGGCCTCTGTATGTGATCCAACGGTTCACTGAATCAGAATGGTTTATCAAGCCTTAAGAACTTCTGATTCCTTGTAAACGGGGCTTCTATATTTAGGTAACTGACCAGGAAATTATATCAATGTTTCAAATATTAATTCTCTCTATCAATTAAGTCTGGAGGATAGTCTCATTGACTTCTCAAAGGAATAGAAAAAAAGAAAAGAAAATCTAGTATAGTTTATATGGATGCTGTTCCTCCCACAAAATACATCTTGATGAGGGGTCCAAACATTCTCTAATAGCATCTTTTAGGACTTAAATAACCTGTTGCAGGACAGCAGTGAATATGGGTATACAAGAGGTATAGTATTCACTAGAGGAGGGGTAAAAATACCAAAATGAGAAAAATCAATAAGGCAACTAACTCAAGTTCAATCTATGTGGTAGTGATATTGGGGATAGTTCACAGTCAATCTCCATATGTTTCTCTCTCTCTCTCTCTCACATACACACACACACATATACACACAATTTGACTATCTAGCTATGTGTATCTGTGTGTGTGTATACATTAATATATACACATACATACATATACATATATACATAGAGGTATAGATATATAACTTCAATATATAACCTCAATCTGAAATAATTTATATGTGAGTTCATTACCCTTTTGCATGCATCTTATCTCAGGACCAAAATTGACAACAAAATTTGTCCTAAACTGCCACTCATTCAGTTTTTCAACCAAATGATCAAGATACCATTCATCCCCTGGTAAGTACATTGAAGAGAAAGACCAAATATTTATCTCTTTAGTGATTTCTCCTTACTACAGTCTATCTTTCCTTTAGCTACCAACGTGATCTTTATAAAATTCAGGTCTACCAATGTCACTTCTCAACCTGATAAATTTGAGTATCTGCCCATTATGTCTAACATCAAATATAAAATCTTCTTATGATTTCACAAGATTTATCTCATCCTATTTCTCCAGAATACTTTGTCGTTAACATTGCTCCACATGATCTTTAATCCAGTGATAATGACTTTCTTGCTCTGGCTCTTTGTCTCTGCCTCCTTGTTTCTTTGGATTTCTTAAAGTTTCAGCTCAAATCTTGCCTTCTGCAGGGGGCCTTTCCCAGTCTTCTCCTTTGTCAGTGCCTGCCTTCTGAGTTTATCTTCCATTTACCCTTTTTATATCTCTCATATTTACATAATTGTTAATATATTCTCTCCTCCATTGGAATGTGAATTCTTTGAGGACCAAAGTAATGTATTTGACTCTTTTTATATGCCTAGTACTTAGCAAAATGCTTCGCACATAATAAAAAATGTTTGGTGGACTGGCTGACTTTTCTCTTATATTGTATACTTCTTCAATGGGCCCTGTGTAGTTAGACTGAGATAATTTCACCTCCCTCCTGTCCTTAGAAAGAAAGATACTCAACAATCCCATCCCTTGGTCCATCAAAATAAAGCACTTATCGATAATTCTAGACTATGATCCTTGGGTAGAAGGCATATGAAGCTGACTTCTGAGGATTCTACTGGCAGCAATATGGAAAGCTCTTATCAGTTCCAGATTACAATGATCAAAGAACTATTTGTAAAAGTGCTTATCTTTCCTTGAAGGTGACCACTGAGTAAGACAAAAAAGATTCCTTCCCTACACCACTGAAAAGACTCACTTTATGTGGACAGAAGGAAGGTAGCCATGGAAGTCAAGGGTCTTG
This sequence comes from Dromiciops gliroides, assembly GCF_019393635.1. Classification (NCBI taxonomy): domain Eukaryota; kingdom Metazoa; phylum Chordata; class Mammalia; order Microbiotheria; family Microbiotheriidae; genus Dromiciops; species Dromiciops gliroides. Next base: position 213,746,670 of record NC_057861.1, read on the forward strand.
CACCATAATGTTTGATTACACAAAGCCCTCCTTCCTCCATATTACCTTTCTTCCACTTTGGCCTAGAGATCAGGCCCAAGGTCATTCTGATCCAAACCTTCTGCCTACATTAAATGTTCTAGGTTAAGCTAGACTCAAGACAATCGAGCCTCAGCCCTAGAATAAAAGAGCAAATTAGATGATAAAATATTTAGTAAAAGAAGTTTACTTAAAGATAGAATGAAAAGGTGAGAATGGACACAGTATTGATTCATAAAGGGACAGTTCCCTTTCCCTTAATATTTGCTATGATATTATATTAAGTATTTCAAAAATGAGGAGTACTTGTTTCTTTATTAAACTTTTATATTTGGGTGACCATCAAGGTACATTAAATGGCCCAGTCTTTGTCCTATATATCAATTATGTCTCAAGGATGTTTTTATTGTCTGTTAGGGAAAAACAAGTGAACACTTTGTTTAAAGTCAATTATTCAGAAATTTAATTAGAATAAGTTTTTCCCAGAACAACTTTCAGTTAGTTAGCAACATATTTCAAATGCTGCAATAATCATAAAAATCAAAATCAAAACGGTTCAAAATATGTTAAAGAGTTACTCAGATATACTAAAGAAAGATATTTGAAAGTTAAAGAGAAAGCCACCCATTTGTTAATTCCCATTTACAACTCATACAAGATAATGATTCAGGAGTTTGTGTTGTTGATGGTGGTGGTTTTATTTCTATTTTTACAATGTAAAGTTACTTTAACTATGTAGTAGCATTACATCTCTCACTTAGAAAAGAATGGTTAGTTCTATTATGATATATCATTATTCAATTATAAAAATATCCATTTTTATTAATTTCTTAAGATGGGGATTAATTTTTCATTTCAAATCTGTGTGTTTTGCATTAGGACTTTCTTTAGTTGCAAAATGTATAATGAATGAAAACTTAATCCATGTCACTAAGAGTCAAAATATTATTCATTCTGACTTGAAATGCAGGGTGTACACCTCAGATCCCCTGTCAATATCTTTAATGGTCCTAAAAAGAAGCCTTATTTATAAGCATGTAGAAATAAGTGATGTCCTAGATATTTCAATTTTACATGAGAGAAATTCTTATATGTGAATTTCATTTTATTAGCACAAAACTTTGTACTAAGTAAAAAAAAAAAGAACCTAAAAATTAAAAAACATAAACAACATGTTTTAGTTATATGTTTGATAATTGTCAAGATTTATGCATTGTAAAGTAGAAATACCTCATTATTCATCACAATTCTACTCTATGTAATATAGAAAATTTCAGTTTGACCAGTTTAATGAAAAAGATATTCAGGTTTCTTAGGGTGGGGTGGCATCACCTATACATGAAAATGAGTTGATTTTCTAAGCTTTTCATTTTTTTGGGTGGGGAAAATTGTACATATTTATGCTCTATATGGTGAATAGAGTAGCTTTCTGGGATCTTTTTCCCCCAACTATTTTGACAATTGCTTGTGATATACTATTCATAGCTATAAGTTGGTGCTACATTCCCATCATTAGTAGAATATGTGCTTCAAACTATTATCATTAGTAACAGAGTATATAGCCCCATGGTCTCCACAATAGTTGTACAGGGGATATTTAAAATATAGGTAGCTGGAGTTCAGGATGGATTGGAGCAAAGAGTTGATTGACCCTTGAAACAGCTAGGCAGTACAGTAAATAAAGTGTTGGAGCTTAAGTTATGAAAGACCTCAGTTCAAATCTGACCTGCAAATCTGACTTCTAGCTGTAGGACCCTGGGCAAGTCACTTAATGCTATCTGCCTCAAATTCTTTATCTGTAAAATGGGCATAAAAATAATCCTTTCCTACCAGGGTTGTTGCAAGGATAAAATGAGACATTATCTATAAAATGCCTTGTGAATTTTAAAGTGATATTTATTTATACAAAGACACACATATATACATATCTGTATCTGTGTGTATAGTTTATAAAATTGTTGATGTTGTTAAGCAAATCTGTGGATTTCTCATCATCTGAACTATACACATTGGACTGCTTATATATTAGGGCGAAAAATACTGGCTCTCCTTAACAAGTTCTCTAGACAGGCAAAGGCATATTTTTTAAAGAATTTTACATTTTTGAACAAAAATACATGAATCCAATGCATGATATATTGTCATTCTCTGATATGAATTCAATTTAACAAAAAAAGTATTAATGTGCAAGACATTTTCCAGGTCAGATACTGATCATCAAAAACTCCCAGAAAGAAGCCTGTGGTTCACAGAATGGTAAGAAAATGAATAGAATATCAGAAGAATAGTTTTTTTAAAAAATCTATTTGTCGTTTGAAAGCATTTTAAATACTTGCGACTTCCCTTCTGCCTTGCAAAGTATAAAGGGAAGAATTAGACTGACAATAATAGTGATGTGAAGACATGAATCTTTACCATTGCAGCAGCATTGTCCTTCCCTAATCTGGGTCACACAGATACTTAAGGTATCCTCTGGCTCTCCCAGCTTCATTCCTTTGTAGATCTTTGAAGAAGTTAGAAGTCCCAGAGTAATTTGCATATCCTGGCCTAGCTACAGAAGATGATGATGGAGAATATAAGATGAATGGAAGGAAGGCACAAGAGCCTATCTAAGGCATAAAGAGCATCAATAAGAAATACTCTTCAACAGGGGTCAAAGAATCTAACTTTTGTGGAAGGAAAGAGATAGTATACAAATTCATAATCTAATTTTTGTGGAAGGAAAGAGATAAATATACAAATTCATCCACCCTTGTTGAGGATGGGGAATTGAGTGTTTTCTTTCTTTTTTATTTTCCTTCCTTCCTTCCTTCCTTCCTTCCTTCCTTCCTTCCTTCCTTCCTTCCTTCCTTCCTTCCTTCCTTCCTTCCTTCCTTCCTTCCTTCCTTTCTTTCTTTCTTTCTTTCTTTCTTTCTTTCTTTCTTTCTTTCTTTCTTTCTTTCTTTCTTTCTTTCTTTTTCATAGGGCACATATCTAATTTCCTATAAATCCTGATAAGGTTCTTGTATGGAGAACAGAATAATTAGCCTAGGGACATTCTGACTCATCATATTAAAAGAGATATAACACTAATAATACTTCTATTATGTGTTTTCTCCTAAGTATAGACTGTACTATTAAATACTCTAGCCATGTGGTCTTCATGCTATAACACTTAGTGAATATTTAAAACATGGGGAGGTAGAGTTTTATACAAGGATTACATGTTGAAAATGAAGAACTAATTTTTAACTCAGGCAAAATGTATATGTGGGGGTATAGGTGAAAGTGGAAGCAGTTGTGAAAGCTAAAATTCTAGCTAGTCTGTCTAAAATATCTAATGAGTGGTCGCCAATAAATTATAAGCTTTAGCAAGAGTTAGGCTTTTAAGCATTTATTAAGGAGATTAAGAATTTGGTAAAGAGAGAGAGAAAGGCCTATATTCATCTATTTATTAAAGGGAGAGCACATTTCTAGCTCCCTTCTCCACCAGAGTCCTCAGGAAAGAGAGAGAGGCAGAGCGCCCGGCTCTCCTTTCCTCCTCCCACCAGCAAACGTCACTTCCTGACACCAAAGAAAAGACACATGGTCTTGCCCTCAAAGACCTTCCTTCATGGCGGAGTTTTTCTATAGTAAGTCTCCAGTAGGTGGCGTCATTCCAATCATTACAGTCCCCCCTTTGTTTCCTCAAAAAAGGGGTGTTTCCTTGATAAAACAGTCAAAAATAACAGAAATAACCTATGCTAACGAACAATATGTTAATAACAATATAGAAAAGGAAGAGAGGAAAGTTTTGTCCAGAGGGGTAATGTTTTGTCCTCATGAACTGATGCTTTGACATTGGTCTTGCAAAGGGAGGGCCTCTCCAGAGAGTACATATTACAGATGGTGTATATTATAACAGAAAGAGAAAAGAGATGAAAAAAAAACAACAAAACAAAACTGTTCATTTAAAGTCTTTGAAAGTCTTTTCTCAGATGTCCTCTAGGTGTAATCATGGAATAGAAGTCTTTTCAGGGGTTGATGTGTGGATGCTGGTAATCAGCCAGGAAAATTTCCTACAAAATTGAGCTTAACACAACTTTAAAATAGCTTTGTCAATAATTAAATCAAACAATGAAAGTTCTCAAAAACATGTCTAAGGGAATTCAGAATTTAAGTGGTTACACATGAAACATATAATAAAACAAAAATGAAAACATTCTTTAAAATTAATATTACTATAGTTCCCCCTTATGGAAGGTAAATTGAGATGACAATTGCTGCGATATTAATTTTTTAAAATAATTTTTATCTTTGTTTGATCACTTTTTGCATCATCTGCCTAATTATCCTCATGCCATTATGAGAAATTTAAAAATCTAATAGAATTGATAACAGATATCAAGGCCAAATTCAACACTGCTATTTATCATGACACCTGAGATAATTATGGGGGTTACATTAAAAGAACAGAGAAATGATGGGATATGAGCATTCCCACACTTGAACAATATGTACTGCCCATGCAGTATGCCAGGCTTAAAATAGGTGGATGGAATGTATGCCCATGCCCCTGAATATATTGGAGGAAACTGAGTCAGACTTAATCAGATGCATGGGATTGAGATGTCCATGGCATTAGGCATTTAGGAGGGGGCATAGAAGCTAAGTGAAGAATGAGATGGGTGGGATCAAAACTTCCAGCCATCTGTACAGTATTTTGGGGAAAAAGAAAATAAAATATTAAACCAAGATAATCCAACCTCAACATTTGTCAAAAGTCGTTCTCTCAGCCATACCTTGACTTCATGCATGTCTCCCCTCATGTGACAGTTCAGTGTCTGCTCTTGTATGTATTCCTCTTGTGATTGGGTGGCATCTTGGCCAATTGGCATCTGATAACTCAGAATAAATGCAATTAATGTCTTAAATGATAAATTCCCATAATCCAAGTCTCATATGGATTTAAAAATTGAGGATAATAAATGATCGCAAAAAAATGTGAATGTACCTTGACTCAGAATATAATATACAATTATGCACCAATTTGAAATAATACCTTTTTTTTACTAAGTATACAATTACTTTTGTGAAAAATCAGAACATATTTAAATACAAGTTAAACCAAAACACAATCTCAAAGAAAACTTTTTTTGAAAACAGAAAACTTTTACAAATGTTCCCCTCCTTTTTTTTTTTTTTTTTGGAATATGCTTACCAAAAGAATACTTCTAGAATCAATTTAAACTTGCCATGGCAAACAATTTGCCGGGGAAATGCTTTAAAGAGTTTGATCAAATAATCAGTTGAGAAAAAATAACAAAAACAAACAACTCAGATTATGGGAGCACAATACTCCCAGAATGAACATTGTATTATGAAATCAAAACCATCCTGCAATGTTTCAAAATTAGATAGATGAATGAATAAAAGAAAATACACATGGAACAATAAAAGCCAATGAAATTCAAACTAGGGAAATCTAAATTAATATGAACTTAAATTAATAAGAGTTTTATAAAATATAAACTTGATCATATGACTATAAAAAGCTTTTGCACATATTCTCCTTGTTTTAAAAACTAAGTATAAAACACACTCCCAAAAGCATGAAAATCTCTATGTAAATAAACCCATACCATTAATTTCAAAATGTATATGTAATAGCATAGAAATCCTATGTAACCTCTCAACTGACATTAATAATCTGAGTGAATTTAGAACACTTTTGGTTCCGATATCTAAAATCCCCAATACTCATATCAATACCTTGCTGCTTACTTCTACATTTCTGTAAAATATATACCCTTCCATGGCAAAAGAAGTGGAGTCTTGAACTATGTTGATGATTGTCATTCTTATTCAGCTTAAGTTTTTCTTCTTTAACCCCTCTATATTGTCTGCCAGTCTTTTCACCATACAAATGCTTTATAAGCTTACTAATTAAAGACAAAAGCAGATTAGCAAAATTATGAACAAAATGAGCATATCTGGAATTTAAAGGGCTTTCTAAGGTTGAGTCAGAAGCACAGCCAGGCTGGGGAAGGACTGAGCTTGAAGCTGCAAATGTAGTTAGAGAAAGCTGTGCATGCGCATTAGATCTCTGGACTTCCCCAGCAGGGGAATCAAGAGGCTTGGCCAAGGGAGGGGTAGAAGGTGGGGTCTGGAGAGGAGGGGAGGGACCAGGACAATTTGAATCAGACTTGATTTTGAACTCAGGCCTGGATTCCCATTCCCCCACTTTGCCTCCAAGCACTAGGGGATTAAAACCTTCCAGAGGTTGGGTTGTTGCCTCTAGGCATGCAAAATTAGAGCAACAATTAGTGTTAGAACTTAGAAAAGCTGCAGAAATCAGAGTTTTCTCTGAAAAAGCATGGCTGGGAGAGGGGGGGATGAGCACCTTGCTGGCTCCTCCAACAAAAATAAAAATAGAAATAGAAAATCCACAAAAACAAAGCATTAACATGATCTTATCTCCTATTTGTCTGGTTAAACAGACTGAACTCAAAAATAGGGTAATTAGGGAGTTAAAAAAGGTCCATTTGAAAAAATTTAAAGGGAAAACACCCGGCAATTCAGCAGTACTTTGGATTTAAAGGGACAGGGTAGAGGAAATTTCTTACCCAATCGGAAGATCAGAAGAGTGAGGTTCAGCTTTCCTCTTCATGGTCAGCCATCTGTTAAGGCTAAAATTTTAGCTAAACTATCTAAAATATCTCATGAGTGGTCGCCAATAAATTATAAGCTTTAGCAAGAGTTAGGCTTTTGAACATTTATTAAGGAGAATAAGAATTTGGTAAAGAGAGAGAAAAAGGCCTACATTCATCTCTCTATTAAAGGAGAGCGCCTGGCTCCCCCTTCCTCATCCCACCAGCAAACATCACTTCCTGACACCAAAGAAAAGACGCATGGTCTTGCCCTCAAAGATCTTCCTTCATGGTGGAGCTTTTCTATAGTAAGTCTCCAGTAGGTGGCATCGTTCCACAGGGTGGTCTTCATGTTATAAGATTTAGTGAATATTTAAAACATGGGTAGGTAGAGTTTTATGCAAGGATTACATGTTGAAAATGAAGAACTAATTTTTAACTTAGGCAAAATGTATATGTGGGGGTATAGGTGAAAGTGGAAGCAATATAGGGAAGCAATTGCTATAAATTATTGAAATCTGTTTTGATTAATTGTCTCATTTAATACAATAAATTTTTGAAACCTTTTCATTCTTCCTCAAACATGATTTCTGCCACACCCCATAATGCTTTTAGCTGAGAACATTGCCTCATATTTCACAGGAAAACAAAAATTGAGACCATATGCCTAGAGCTTCTTCTCTCCTCATCTCACATCATTCAGATGGTTTCTACTACAATCCCCTTTGCACATTTCACATGAAAAGATTTTTCTTCTCCTGGTCAAGGCAAAAGTATATTCAAGCACAGATGAGTCATATCATCTTCCTTCTTTCCACCTTATCCTTACTGTCTCACTTATCTTCAATTATTCTATTTCTTTTTTGTTTGGTTGTTTTTTTTTAAACAATTTTCTTTCTATTACTTGGTTCTTTTCTGCCTGTAAATGTGCCCATTTTCCAACAACTTGGAAACTTGACCTATCCATTTCTCATTTTTGTGACTAAATTTAAGAAGGGTATTCACAATTGTTGAGTCAGTTTCTTACTTCTGGCTCTCTTCTGATTTCCCTATAGTTTGGCTTCTGATCATATCATTCAACTGAAAATGTTCTCTCTAAAATAACCAATGACCTCTTAATTGCCAAATATAATTCTATTTCCTTAATCTTCATCGTTTTAAACCCTTTTGCATTATTAATCACTCTCTTCTCTTTGATAAATTTCTTCTACTCCCAGCACAAGCCACCAGGGAGGCATTGACCCCATTGCTGACAAGTAAAGAAGCACAGGCCTGGGCCTGGCTAATAGCAATACTCTGGCCCTGACCCCTGCCCGCAGAGATGCCCTCTTTCTATAACAATCCAGCAACAAGTTCCTACCCCTGGAGCAGACCATCAACAAGATCACTCTAGAATGGCCACCACCAGAAAGACTGTTACAATAGCAACCCAGTAGAAAGGACCCACCACTGGGGAAGGCAGCAGCTAAACCCCACATCCAAGAAGGGTAAAAGGAGGCTCCACCCTTCCCAGTAGAAGCCAGAAGTGTAGCCTATCCTCCAGTGGGAAAAAACAAAACAAAACAGCTAAACACTGAAAACCAATTAAAGTCAGTGATTAGACCCTGAGCCCTATAACAAAAAGCTTGGGATAGTGGAGGACCAGAGGCCAACTCTCATATAAAAAGACTAAAACACCAAAAAGGGGGGAAATGAGAAAAAGGCCAAAAAGCAACTTGACTATAGAAAATTTCTATGATTCTGTAATCAAGACATATACTCAGGAGAATAGTGTCAAAATGCCTACATGTGAAGCCACAAAGAAAAATATAATTTGATTTCAGACCCAAAATGTATTCCTAGAAGTGTTTTAAAAAGGACTAAAAAGGCAAATTAGAGAAGTAAATGAAATTTTGGGAAAATATATTAGAATAATGCAAGATAGTCATGTAAAAAATTAATAGCATTGGAAAATATGCAAAAAGTATGCAGGAAAATAATTACCTAAAAATGAATTGGTCAAATGGAAAAGGAAGTACAAAAGCTCATTGAAGAAAATAATTAGTTAAAATTAGTTTAAAAAGTTAGAAATAAGCAAGTGGAAGGTAATGACACTATGAGATATCAAGATATGATAAAACACAAAAAAGTTTAAAAATAGATGAAAATGTGACATTTTTTCATTAAAAAAAAAACTGACCTTGAAAATGGATCCAGGAGAGATATTGTCAGAATCATAGGACTATCTAAAAGCCATGATTAAAAGAAAGTCAGGAAAATATCTTTCAATAAATTATCAAAGAAAACTGCCCTTATATAGTAGGACCAGAGGGCAAAAGAGAAATAGGAACAATCCACTGCTTAACCACCTGAAGGTGATGCCAAAATGAAAACTCCCAGGAACATCATAGCCAAATTCCAGAACTCACAGATCAAGAAGAAATGACTTCAAACAGCCAAAAAGAAACAAGTCTAATATTGTGGAGCTAAAGTCAGGATTACACAGGATTTAGCAAATTCCACATTAAAGAACTGGAGGGCTTGGAATATGATGCACCATAAGGCAAAAGAGTTAGGATCACAAACAAGAATTACCTTTCAGGGGGGAAAGTGATATTTAACAAAATAGTGGACTTTCAAGCATTACTAATTAAAAGGCCAGACCTGAATATCATAATTTGACATCCAAATGCAAGACTTGAGGGAAACATAAAAAGGTAAAAAAGAAACAAGAGAAAACATAAGAAATTCAGTAAGGTTAAATTGGTTATATTTCTATATGACAAAATAGTAATTGTAGATCTTAAATTTATTACTATAAGAGCAATTAGAAGGAGTATATATGTACAGAAGGTGTCTATATAAGGTGACTTAGATGGGATGATACTGACCTAAAAACAAACAAGAAGTGGTGAGAAAGAAAATTGCATTGGAAGAAGTAGGATAGCAATTGAATGAGGGTAATTTATCCCACATAAAAGAGACATGAAAGAGCTATTATAATGGAGAGGAAGATAGGGGGTGATGGTGGGAAAATTCAACTTTCTCTCATCAAAATTGGTTCAAAAAGTGGATAAAATAAACACTCATTTTGATATAGAAATCTATATTTCCTTATAAGTAGCTAAAAAGGCATGGGGATATTAGAAAGTGTGGGGAGTTGAAACAAGGGAGGGTAGATTGAGAAAAGCAGTGATCAAACTATTACAAAGTAGTGTGGATGAAAACAATCTGGTACTCACTAAGAATAGAGTGGTGGATCAGTGGAATACATTAGTCTAAAAACTAAAATTAAGGGGTGAGAGAGGAATCCACTGGGAGAAAGAGAAAGGGAGAGGTGGAATGGCGTAAAGTATTTCACCAAAAAGAAACAAGAAAAAAGCTTATGTAGTGAAGTGGAAGACTGGGGAGGTGCAGGGGAGTGAATGAGCCTTAATCTCATCAGAATTGGCTCAAAGAGCAAATAACATCCAAACTCAATTAGGTAATCTCTCTAACCCTCCAGGAAAGTAGGAGGGGAAGGGTATTGGGGTAAGAATTTCCATGGAGAAAGAAAGGAGGGCCGATTGGGGGAGGGGCAGTCAGAAGCAAAACAGTTTTGAGGAGGGATAGGGTGAAAGTAGATAGTAAATAAAGTTACTATCATGGGGAGGGAATAGGATGGAGGGAAACAGCTAAAGTAACTGTGAAAAAAATTTTGACACAGAGGCAAGAGCAATGTAAGATGATGATGATTGTGATGATTGATGGATTGATGAGGATTTGATGAAGATGAGGATTGATTGATGAGGAGGACTGATTGGATGATGATGATAAAATGTATGGTACTTACTTGATGGGTTATTGTGAAGAAAATTCTTTGTCGGGTATAAGGTACCATATAAATGTTATCTCTTACTGTTATTGCAAAAATCAACCTTATGGCTTTATTGTAAGGAAATTCCTCTTTAATATATTATATAAATACATGATTTAAATATAAAGGGTGATACTATAAGCAAATTAAGAAAGCATGGAATAGTTTATCTGTCAGTTTTATGGATAATAGAATTATTTAGGACAAAAGAAGATTTAGACAGGAAAATGTCAAAGAGATCATTTTTATTATATATATATAAATTTAAAAGGCTTTGCATAAATAAAACCAATACAACCAAAGTTATACAGAAAGCAGAAAACTGGGGAAAATTTTACAAGTATCTGATAAAGGCCTCATTTCTCAAGTATACAGAAAACTGAGACAAATTTATAAAATTGCAAGTCATTCCCCAACTGATAAATGGTCAAAGGATATAAACAGGAAGTTTTCAGACAAAGAAATCAAATCTATAGTTATATGAAAAATATAAATTACTATTAATTAGATAAATACAAATTAAAACAACTCTGAAGTACAACCTCATACCTATAAGATTGGCTGTTGGTGGAGTTGTGAACTGATTCAACCACTATGGTGAGTAATTTTAAAATATGCCCAAAGGGCCATAAAATTGTGCATACCCTTTGATCCAGCAATGTCACTATTAGATCTGTATCCTAAAGACATTACAAAAAAGGGGAAAAGGACTTGTTGGTCCAAAAATATTTATAGCACCTCTTTTTTTGTTGGATAAGAATTAGAAATAAAAGGGATGCCCACCAAGTGGAGAATTGCTAAATAACTCTTGGTATGTTATTGCAATGGAATATTATTGTGCTATAAGAAATGAAAAGCAGGATGATTTCAGAAAAGACCTGGAAAGACTTATATGAACTGATTCATAGCAAAGTGAACAACCAAAAACCAAATGAAACAAAACATAACCCACCCCCCAAAACCCGGATATTGTTTGAATACAGATCCTCAGTCTCAGGGTATTTGGGTCGTAGACCTGAGACTGACTTTATCGTGAGACAGGATCCCTTTTTCAATAAAACTATTTTCCTTGTCTTGAAAACTTTGTTTTTTCTTCATCTAACTCTGCAACTTAGAAATTTTTGCAACACCTAGCTAAGAGGCTCATTGCTAGTGGCTGTCCTCTTGGTAAGGATCAAAATTTTAGATTATACATATGCCTCATGCTTTCATGTCATGAATACTTTCTTCAGGAGGAAAAACAATTGCTGGGTTGTAGACTTAGCAAGCACTACAGCCAGGGCTAGGGACCTCACTGGGAAAAATATTTTGAATGAGATCTGAATATCTTGTGAATTTAATTTTCTCTAGACATTAACAACCCTTAACCTTAGAGATGATGGAGGAAATATTGTGTAGGGTTTGAGATTGAAAGAAAAGATTTGGCAACCTCAAAATCTTGAGTAAAAAAGGCCTGAATGAAATTTTAAAAGTACAGCTTGACTGAGAGGGAAATAGGAACTGTGGCATCACAGAAGGGTAAGCAAGATAAAGAATTTCCATGGAGAAGTAGAGCCATAAGACTGCCTTTGCCCCTCTCTTCTATAGTTAGCCAGGGTCACAGTCCACAGCAGGTGGTAAGGATTGTAGTAAACGGATAAGGAAAAGAGCCTTATTTTATTGAATGAAATTCAATAGGAATAAATAAATGTGAAGTGTCACATTTGGATTCAAGAAACTGACTTCATAAGTATATGCATGGTTAGACAGAAGTTTGTCTGAAAATGACGGGTTTTTTTTTTTACTATAAGAATGATATGTGACAGGCAAAAAGGCTAACATAAGTTTGGACTTGATTAAGGGAGACATTGCTTCAAGGAATAAAGACCACTGGTAGTTCCTTATATTCTCAACTAGTCAGACCATATTTGGAGTATCATGTTCATTTCTAGACACCATAGTTCAGAAAGGATACTGATAAACAGGAGATCATGGAGATAAGAGCCCGGATTTTGAAGAACTTTAAGCACATTACACTTGAGAATCTTTTGAAGGAATTGTAAATGTTTAGTATGCAGAAGATTATTAGAGATATCAGTTAAGTTCAATTATTAAAGTACTGTCAAGTAATGGAGGAATTACATTTGTTTGCTTTAGTCTTTAAGGAGAGAAATAGAGAAAATTTTTGAAGTTCAAAAAGGTACATTCATTATTGATCTTTGATTGATGTCAAGAAAAGAATCCCTAATAATTAGTCATCTAAATGCTGTATGAGCTACATGGAAGCAAAGTAGATGACATTTACTTCATTTGACCTCACAGTTGAGTCAAAAATCAGTATACTGCCTAGATGTTATACATGAGGAAAATGTGATCAAGGCACACACACTTTAATTCTCAGCCAAATCAGCTGAGGCCCAAGGTTCCTCATCCTTCCCAATTATCAAAAGATAAATTGTTACAGTCTCCAGGTCTGACCTGTAATCCTTTGCTATCAGCTCTACCTCAAGGCTAAAGCTGAGTAAATTCTCTTTTCCAGAGATACTGAGACATTCCTTCCACCTCTCGCTAAGTGACTATTAATAAAATGAATATTAGTATTGCTACTGGGAAGGTTGATATGGCTCCATTATTGTCTCTCATTCTTACTCATAGGCTGCCTACTCAAAGTTTCTTTTCAAGGCCATCACTACCCACTCTATGGCAGCCATCCACACTAAATGCATTTCCCTCATGTTCTATCCCCTTGTTCCCAGTGCTTTCATTGTACCCTCTGTACTCCTGCCTCCCCCTCTTATTGTTTAAGAACTATCTTTCCTATAAATCAGTCAATAAATATGCATTTATTAAGTATCTAGTATGTTTCAGTTATTATACTAAGGGCTAAGGATGCAAAAAAGAAAAACAAAGGCCAAAGGTAGTCCCTGCCCTCAAGGAGCCAATGGGGAGACAACAAACATAGGTACAAACAAGCTATATTCAATTCAATTAATAAATAATCAACAGAAGGAATGCTCAGGATGGATTGGGGAAGTCTTCCTGTAGAAGCCTAAAAGAATCCAGGAAAGAAAGAAGGCAGAAATGAGGAGGTAGAACATTTCAAGGATGGGGAAAATTTTTTACAAAGTATCTGGAAAGCATAAATGTTGTGTCTTACTGCTATAAGAGCAAAGACACTCATGTCACTGGATAAAAAAGTATATGGTGGAATTAAGGTCTAAGGATGGGTAGAAATGGGCAGGGGATGTAGGTCATGAAGGGCTTTGAATTCCAAATAGAATATTTTGTACTGATGCTGAAGATGATGTAGAGCCACTGAAATTTATTGAGTATGAGGAGACTGACATGGTTGAGCTATTTTTTAAAGAGAGTAAATAATTTAGCTGGCTGAATAGACAATGGTTTAGCGTGTGGAGAGACTTTAGGCAGGGAAAACAAACTGCTGTTTGACACCGTAGGTGTCAAGTGACAAAAGCACAAACCAGGATGGTATCAGTATCAGAGGAAAAAAGGGGCATATTATAGAGATACTTCAATTATGAAATATAGGCCTTGGCAACAGATTGGATATGGAAGAAAAATAATAGCATTTATACAGCCCCTACTAGGTGCTAATTATAATAGCCTTTCTTAGTCCCTCTTAATTCTAATGCCTTCCTTCTCTTAATTATTTCCTATTTATTTGTATGTATGTTTCTTTCTCCCTCATTAGATTATGACCTACTTGAAGGCAGGACTGGCCTATAGTAGATGCTGACAAAATACTTATTGTCTGAAGAATATGCTAAGTGTTTTGCAAATCTTAACTCACTTGATCCTCATAATTACTCTGGAAGGTGGATTCTATTTATCTATGTTACAACTGAGGAAATAGAGATAAAATGACTTGTCCAAGGTCATGTAGTTAGTAATATGACAGGTATGTAGACCTCTGGAAATTCCTTTGGGGTGTGTGTGTATGTGTGTGTGTGTGTGTGTGTGTGTGTGTATAAATTTTTTACTTCTATGTGCCCACTTAGCATTCCCCTAAAAATGTTAAATCCTTGAGAGTAAGTATGATTTTTTTCTTAATTTCCTTTGAACATAGCACAATATCTGACATAGAGTAAGAACTTGATAAATGCTTGTTGAATTGAATTGAATGTATTAGGATCATGTTTGAGGTCTCTGGGTTCTCATTTGAAGCCTTCAAGAAGCTTGATGACAATTATTAGGTATATTTTTTTAGTGAAGATTATTGTCCATTTTGGACTATTTGACTTCCTAGATCTCTTCCAAATCTAAAATTCAGTTGTAGTTTGTTCCAGCCAGTTGCTACCTCTTCCATAAGACTGTCTCAGATCTTTCTGTCAGAAGTTTTCAACCTGGTGTCTATGAAATTGAACTTTCCTTAAAAGTTTGCTGAAATTTTGAAGATATATGTTGTCCAGGCAGGTGGTAAGAAGTGATACTCTACAAAACATTACATGTTCTCAGTACATTTAGCAAATTAGAGACATACAAGAATAATAAAGCTGTGTAGCATTACTAAAGACATAGAATTAAAAATTTTGAATTGGAATGCTTAATTTTTCTTTAGAAATCTGTGTCAAAAGACTTAATTGGTTTTAATTGGTTTTGAAAATAGCATGAAACAAATATTATTGCATTAATACTTTTAAGTTTAGTGTTGATGAATAAAAGAATAGGATATCATAAATCAATGATGACTACAAGTCAAAGTGGATGAATTAATTATAATTATACATGACTTTCAGTAACACTAAAGAAATAGCTGTTGAATGCTTTGTAGTCACTTTCACTCATGAAACCTCTAGACGGTTTCTAAGTTCTTAGAGTTCAATTAATTATTTTCACTATGAAAATAATACATATATTTCAAAATTTCATCCTGGATTTCCATTTCATAAAAATTAAGTTGACAATTCAATAGCTGAACATAATAACCACTAAAGTGATTTTCTTAAAAGTGTTAATCTGAACATGTCACCCCTCTACTCAAAAAACTCCATTTGTACCATATTGCCTCCAGGGTCAAATATAAAATGCCTATTCCACAAGAAATATGCTAGGAAAATGAGCAAATAACAGGGAAAAATTTGTGACCACAGAAAGTTACTATGGTGTCAAGGAAGATTAAAACATACCCTCAGAATAAGAAAACAAAGTCAAAGTTCCTACATCTAAAGACTATAAGAAAAATATGAATTTGTCTCAAGCCATGGACAGCTTCAAAAAGGACTTCAAAAATAAATTAAGAGAGATAGAAGAAAATTTTGGGAGAGGAATGAGAATGATGGAAGAAAATCATGGGGAAAAATTAAAGAAGTCACAAAAATACTGAAGAAAAATAACAACTTAAATCAGACTATGCGAAATGGTAAAATAAGTACAAAAAGACAATGAGGAAAAGGATGCTTTGAAAAGCAGAACTGGTCAAATGGAAAGGGAGATACAAAATTTCATTGAATAAAATAATTCCTTAAGAATTAACAGTAGGGGCAGCTAGGTGGCGCAGTGGATAGAGCACCAGCCCTGGATTCAGGAGGAACTGAGTTCAAATTCAGCCTCAGACACTTTACACTTACTAGCTGTGTGACCCTGGGCAAGTCACTTAATCCCAATTGCCTCATGAAAAAAACAAACAAACAAACAAACAAGAATTAACAGTGAGCAAATGGAAACTAATGAATTTATGAGAAATCAAGAAACAATAAAACAAAACTAAAAGGATGAAAAAAATCAAACACAATGTAAAATATCTCATTGGAAAAGCAATTGAAATGGAAAATACATCCAGGAAATGTTACTAAAAATTATTGGTCTACCTGAAAGCCATGATCAAAAAAAGAACCTAGATATTATCTTATAAGAAATTATCAAAGAAAACTGTTGTGATATTCTAAAACCAAATATTAGAATAGAAATCAAAAGATTCCACTGATCACCTCCTGAAAGAGATCCCAAAATGAAAGCTCACAGGAGTATTATAGCAAAATTACAGAGCTTTCAGGTGAAAGAGAAAGAAATAATTCAAGTACCATGGAACAACAGTCAGGATACCACAAGTTTTAGAGCTTTCTACATTAAAGGATTTTAAGGCTTGGAATATGATATTGCAGGGGACAGAGTAATTTGGACTACGAGCAAGAATCTCCTACCCAGCAAGCATGAGTATAACCCTTCAAGGGGAAAAATGGGCATTTAATGAAAGAGAGAACTTTCAGGCATTTGTGATGAAAAGACCAGGGCAGAATAGAAAATTTTACGTTCAATTAAAAGATTCAAGAGAAACAAACAAAAAAAAAAGATAAATAGGAAAAGGAAATCATAGAGGATTTTAAAAGGTATCACATTCTCCTATTCTATACAGAAGTAGGAGGGGAGAAGGATAAAATAAAAAGGGATTGATAGAAGGAAAGTTGAGCTATGGGAGGTACCAGTCAGAAGCAAAACCCTGCTGACTAGGGATAGGTAAAAGGGAGGGAGAGAGAGAGAGAGAGAGAGAGAGAGAGAGAGAGAGAGAGAGAGAGAGAGAGAGAGAGAGAGAGAGAGAGAGAATAGGATGGAAGAAAATAAACCATTAATAATCAAATTTTGAATGTGAATGGGAGGAAATCACCCATGAAACAGAAGTGGATAGCAGGATAGATTAGAAATCAAAATCCAACAATATGTTCTTTTGAAGAAACAAATTTGAAGGTGAAACACACAGAATAAAGATAACATACTAAAGCAGAATCTATTATGGTTCACCTGAAGAAAAAAAAAACAGACAGTGGTAGCAATCATGAGCTTAGACAAGCAAAAACAAAAATAGATTTATTTAAAAGAAATAAAACAGGAAATTACATCTTGTTGAAAGATACCATAGACAAATAAGTAAAATCAATACTAAATATATGAACACCAAAAGGTTTAGAATCCAAATTTTTAAAGATGTTAAATGATTTACAGGAGAAAATGGACTTAAAGATATGGCAGTGGGGCACCTCACCAAACCTCTCTCAAAATTAGATAAAACTAACCATAAAATACACAAGCAAGAAGTTAAGGAGATGAATGGAATTTTAGAAAAGATAGAAAAGATAAAACTGTAGAAAACATTTAATGGTAATAGAAAGGAATATCCATTTTTTCCTCAGTGGTGCATAGAATCTATATAAAAATTGACAATGTATGAGGGTAGAAAAACCTTACAAACAAATGTAGAAAAGCAGAAATATTAATTGAACTATTTTCAGATCATAATGCAATAAATTATATTCACCAAAGAGCTATGGAAATACAGATTGAAATTAATTGGAAAATAAACAATTTAATTCTAAAGAATGAATGGATCAAAGAACAAATCATAAAAACATTCAATAATCTCATAAGGTGAATAACAACAATGAGACATTGTAACACAATTTATGGGATGCAGACAAACCAGTACCTAGGGGAAATTTTATATCTAAAATTTTGTATATTCAAAAAATAGGGAAAGAACAGTTCAATGAATTAGGCATGAAACTTAAAAAACTAGAAAAAGAACAAATTAAACATCCTCAATTAAACACAAAATTTGAAATCCTACAAATCAAAGGAGAGATTAATAAAATTGAAAGTAAGAAAACCATCGAGTTAGTTTTATAAAAAATCCAGTAAAATAGATAAACCATTGCTTGCTTAGCTTTTTTAAAAGAAAGAAAATCAAATTATCAATATCAAGAATGAAAAGGGTGAATTAACTACTAAAGAAGGGGGAATTAAAGAAATCATTAGGAGCTCTTTTGCCCAATTATGGGACAATAAATCTGATAATCTAAGTGGAATTAATGAATGCTTACAAAGATGTACATTTCCCAGATTGACAGAAGAGTAAATAAAATTTTTAAAAATACCATTTTGGAAAAAAAAAATTACATGCCATCAATAAACTCCCTAGAAAAAATTCCCAGTATCATAAAGATTGAAAAGTGAATTCAACCACACATTTAAAAGACAATTAATATCAATATTATGTAAACTATTTGGAAAAATAGGCAAAGAAAGATTTCTACCAAATTCCTTTTATGACACAAATAAAGAGTTAATACTTAAACCTTTAAACAATTTGACTAATAAATACTGATACATATAAAATAATAGCAAGGAGATTACAGCAATATATCACAAAATTCATACACTATGACCAGGTTAGATTTGTACTAGAAATGCAGTGCTTGTTCAATATTAAAAGCAAACAAACAAAACACACACACAATCTATCAAAATAATGTGCCATATCAATAACAAAACCAACAGAAATCATAATTATCTCAATTGATGCAGAAAATATTTTTCAGAAAATACAACACTTATTCCTATTAAAAACACTAGGAGCATAAGAATAAATTGAGCTTTCATTATAATTAAAGTAGTATATATCTAAAACCACCAGCAAATATTATCTTTAATGGGGATAAAATAGAAGACTTCCCAATAAAATTAAGGAGAAAAAAAACATGCTTCACCAGTATTATCCACTACTGTACTAGAAATGCTAGCTATATCAGAAAAAGAAAAAAGTACTTGAAGGAATTAGAATTGGCAATGAGGAAACAAAACTGTTACTCTTTGCAGATATTATGATGGGATACTTGGAGAACTCAGAAAACCAATTAAAAACTAATTGAAATAATTAAAATCTTTACAGGTGTCTCAGAATATGAAATAAACTCATAAATCATCAGCATTTTTATATACTACCAACAAAACCCAATAGGAAGAGATAAAAAGAAAAAAAATGCCAATTAAAATAACTGTACACAATATAAATTAGTTGATAGTCTACCTGCCAAAAGAAATCCATGGAATTTATGGACACAATTGCAAAATACCTTTCACACAAATAAATCAGATTTGAAATTTAAAAAGTGATTATTGACCATTTTTAGTCCGAGCCAATATAATAAATATGACAATTATACCTAGATTAATTTCCTTATGCAGTGCCATAATACAGTCATCCATTTCACATTGTACTATGGGAATGATAAAAAATTTTACATAGTTTTCCCACATTGTAGGGGTGCCATGCCTCTAACTCCTGAGATGTAGAATGTGTAACTGTCAGCAAACCAGTGAAAAAAAATATTTATAAGAACTGGAGAAAATAACAAAATTCATTTTGCAAAACAAAATATTAAGTATATCAAGGGAATTTAAGGGGGAATAAAAGGGAAAATAGCCTTACCATACTTGGTCTCAAACTGTATTAAAAAATGGTTATCATCAATGCAATCTACTACTGGCTAAAGACAGAGCAGTTGACCAGTGGAATAGATGTGGTATATAACTCACAGTAGATAATGACCATGATAATGTTGGATTTGGTAAATGCAAAGATTCTAGTTTTTGTGATAAGAACTCATTATTTGACAAATAATTCTGGGAAAATTGGAAAGTAATTCAGCACAAGTTTGCTATAAACCAACATCTCACAAAATATACCAAGACAAAGTCTAAATGGTTACGTGATTTATACCTAAAGGATGATATAAGCAAGTTAGGGAATCAGAGCATGAAATAGTTGACCTGTGAGAACTAGGGATAAGGGAAAAAATTTATGACAAAAGTAGAGATAGGGAACCTTATAGGATGTGAAATAGATAATTTTGATACATTCAATTAAAAATATTTTGCACACACAAAATTAATGTAGCAAAAATTGGACAGAATGCAGAAAACTGCAGTGAAATTTTAAAGGTAATTTCTCTAATAAAGACATAATTTCTCAAATATGTAGAAACATGAGTCAAATTTATAAGAATACAAGAATTTGCTCAATTAATAAATGGTCAAAGGATAAGAACATGCAGGTTTTTTAAGATTTATTCTCTATTTTATTATTCTTATAAAACCAGCTCTTAATTTTATTTATTAATTATATAGTTTTCTTTAAATTTTATTAATCTCTCCTTTGATTTTTAGAATTTCTAATCTGGTATTTATTAATTTATTTAAATTATAAATATATTTTATTATTTTCCAGCCACATGCAGAGAGAGCCTTCGACATTTGTTCACATAAGATTTCTAGTTTCAATCTCTTCTCCCTCCCTCTCCTACATCCCATTCTCCCCCAGACAGCAGGTAATCCAATATAGGTTATTTATGTACAATAACATTAAACATATTTCTGCATTAGTCATGTTATAAGAGAAGAATTAGAGCAAAAAGGAAAAACCTCAAAAAAGAAAAACAACAGCACCAAAAACAAAAGAAATAGTGTGGTTCAATCAACATCAATATTCTACAGTTCTTTCTTTCTCTGGATTTGGACAGCTTTTTCCATCATGAGTCCTTTGGAACCCTCTTCATTGCTGTGAAGAATCAAGTCCATCACAGTTGATGAACATGTAATGTTGATGATACTGTGTACAATGTTCTCCTGGTTCTGCTCATCTCATCCATCATCAGTTCATGCAAGTCCTTCCAGGTTTCTCTGAAATCTGCCTTCTCATCATTTCTTATAGCACAATAGAATTCCATTGCATTCATATACCACAACTTGTTCAGCCATTCTCCAATTGATGGGCGGCCCCTCAATTTCCAATTCCTTGCCACCACAAAAAGAGCAGCCATAAATATTTTTGTACATGTGGGTCCTTTTCCCTTTTTTATGATCTCTTTTGGATACAGACCTAATAGTGATATTACTGCATCAAAGGGTATGCACAACCCTTTGACCCAGCAATACAAAAAAAAAATTATAGCAGCTCTCTTTGTGGTGGCAAAGAATTAGAAATTGAGGGAATGTCCATCAATTGGTGAATGGCTAAACAAATTGGGCTATATGAATATAATGGAATACTATTGTGCTGTAAGAAATGATGAGCAGGCAGATTTCAGAAAAACCTGGAAACACTTAAGTGGACTGATGCTGAGTGAAGTGAGCAGAACCAGGAAAACATTTTACACAGTAACAGCAACATTGTGTGATGATCAACTGTGATAGGCTTAGCTCTTCTCATCAGTGCAATGATCCAAGAAAATTCCAAAGAACTCAAAATGGAAAATGTTCTCCACATCCAGAAAAAAAAGAAATGTAGATTCTGAATGCAGAATTAACCATAAGGTTTCTACTTTTGTTTTTTGTTTTTGAGGTTTTTCCCTTAAGTTCTGATTCTTCTTTCACAACCTGACCCATGCATAAATATGTTTAATGTGATTGTACATATATAACCTATATCAGATTGCTTTCTATCTTGGAGAGGATGGAGGGAAGGGAAGATGAGGGACAAATTTGAAACTAAAAGTCTTATGAAAACAAATGTTGAAAACTATCTTTTCATGTAACTGGAAGGTAATAAAATATTTTTATGATAAAAAAGACTATTGTGTTACAGGAAATGATGAGCAGGATGCTTTCAGAAAAACATAGAAAGACTTACATGAACAAATGCCAAGTAAATGAGCAGAACCACAAGAGCATTGTATACTCTAATAGCACTATTATATGGCATTCAGCTGGCAATTACTTTGCTATTCTTAGGAAAACAAAGATTCAAGAGAATTCTCAAGGTCTTATGAAAAATGCTATCTACTTTCAGAGAAATAACGGGTATAGATAGTATAAATGCAGATCAAACATACTGTTATTTTATTTTTTCATGTTTTTTCTGTATGCATTTTCTTCCACAACATGACT
Source organism: Dromiciops gliroides (assembly GCF_019393635.1). NCBI lineage: Eukaryota > Metazoa > Chordata > Mammalia > Microbiotheria > Microbiotheriidae > Dromiciops > Dromiciops gliroides. The sequence continues at coordinate 213,768,786 of NC_057861.1, forward strand.
AATATAGAAATATGTTTCACATGATTCACATGATATACCCTACATCAGATTGCCCACTTTCGCAGTGACAGGTAGGGAGGGAGGGAGAAAATTTGGAATTCTGAACATGTAAAAATGAGTGTTAAAATTATTTTTACATGTAAGAGGAAAAATAAAATATTTAATAAAATATGCACGTGGGAAGTTTTGTATTGCCCTATTTATGAGTCTAAGATGGCATTTACATGACAGCCACCAAATGTTTTCAAAATAAAAGTCATTTTCAGTGAGTAGGTGGGTCACTGAGAAGCCCAAGCAATTCATTTTAAGTAGTGATTGAATTCACTTGCTTTGTTTGTTTGTTTCTTTGCCTCTGGCAGGAGCTCAGGGGCTCCCTATATGATTGTCTCTAGCTGTAGCTGATTGACAGGTGTGACAATGAAAATACAAACACTAAAAAAAAAAACTCAGAGGAGAAAGCTCTTTGTAAAGGGAATAGATGGAGATGTAGTATTGTGCTTACAATAACCCCAGGCTGAATACTCCATTTAATTAACTTAAAATTTATTTAGGAAAACCATCATAGATATTTTCCCCAATGAAGATGCTTTGGGGGAAGAAATTTAACTGCTTTATTAGATAAAGGAAATAATTTATATTTTTAGGAAATAGTTTACTTTCTTTTAATTACATTATTTTTTATTATCAAGCACTCTTATTTTCTTTTTATTTGTCCCTCACATGCCCCCATTGAAAGGAAAGAATAGAAGGGGTGACAGAGAGAGACATATAGACAAGAAGGAAGGAAGGACAAAAGGAAGGAAGGAAAAAAAAGAAGGAAGGAAGGAGGCAAGGAGGGATTTAGCTTAAAGGGGAAGGCAGTCAAGTAAAATATGAATAGCATTCTTCTTTATCATTTCTCTAGAATATTGGTTGATCATCAGCATTCTCAAAACTTTCAAAATTTCTTGATTTTATAATAATGATAGAGAATAAAAGAGTTTAGACTGTTCTGGTGTGGGTCACTTTATATTAGTTCATAAAAGTCTTTCTATGCCTTTTTGAAATAATCATTTTCTTCATTTTTTATAGCACAATATGATGCTATTACTTTCACATGCCACAGTTGGTTCTTTTGGAAGAGTGAATATTTTCTGTCTGACATCTACTGTGTAAAAGTAGCTAGCATAAATGGATATCACATATGCTTAGTGATATATAGTCTATTAAATATTTTGTAGGCTACAATCAAGTTGGGAGCTCTGATTACCCAAACAATTCAACTTAATAGGATAATGTTTCCCATTAAATTAAAGTATAACTCACTGTATTTAGTCTTTAGCAAATCTAATTATACATGCACACATATGTAGATATTATTTGAGGAACTATATGAAAACCTAGCCTAACAAACCAAAAATCCCTTATAGTAATAGAGACTGAAAATGGTTGATATTTAAATAATCAGACATCACTGAGAGAGATAGAGGGATAAGCCAAGTAGGTTTCTCTTGAATCTTCTGGAGACATCATTATCTGTGGTATAGGTTCCTCAACATCCCTGAGCCAGTTAGGGGTTTACATGTATCTCTCTTATCTGCAAAGATCCCCAGAGGCTTCTTGCTTCACATTTACATTCTTTCCTTTCAAGGAAAGCTATCATACTGATTTGTGTTGTGCAAATGAAATTGCAGGGAGTTCATCAATCCTGATGTGGCTGATCCAGGCACTCTACAACCTAGTCTTCCAACTACTTAAATATTCTTATCTTCCACAACTCATTGGAACTTCTTGAGAGATTTTGCATGCACTTGCATGTAAATGAGTTGATGAGAAGAATAAAAATGGGTGCTTACCTTCACTCTGCTTATGTTTTTGTGGGGGACAGGATTCTTTTTAACTTTAGAGATAGATAGATGATAGAAAGATAGAAAAATAGATAGAGATACAGATAAACACACATACCCACACACCCATATATAACTGCACATATATCTATTTATATACATACATAAACACACGAAAATATATACACATATACACACAGACAGAAAAGGAATTTGATTTAGGGTATTTAATGGGGTGTGTGTATAAATTAGTGTATATATATATATTTACAAATATAAATTATCATATATGCATATATATAAATTCCTCTGTATGTATGCATATATATGTATGTGTACATGTGTGTGTGTATTTTATACACACACCCATAAATACCCTAAATCAAATTACTTTTTATGTCCATCAGTGTGTTCTATGTTGCTGTTGTTTTTCCTTTGTTCTTGAAGAAGACCATGACATTGGGGGTGATGTCATGACTTGCAGTGGATTGGCTTTGAGTAAGGGAGGGCTGTGCAAAGTCACCAACCTCACTCTCTCCTTTATATCCATTTGGGCCCAGTGGCAACATATGTATCAGGATGACAGGAAATGGCCCTTATGTTTGAGGCAATCAGGTTTAGGTGACTTTCCCAGGGTCACACAGCTAGTAAGTGATTGAGATCAAATTCAAACCCAGGTCCTGCCAATGTCAGGGCCTGTACTCTATGCACTTTGCCACCTAGCTGCCCAGTATGTTCTATAATGGAAGAAGGAAATATTAATTTTTAACTTTTCTTTCCTAGGACATACAAAGTTGAGTTCATATTTCTTAGTTAAAAAGTGATATCTTTCAGTGAAGTGATGTGAGACCATTTCAAAATGCTAATATTGATTAAGAACTATCAAGTAGGGGCAACTAGGTAGCAGTGTATAAAGCACCAGCCCTGGATTCAGGAGGACCTGAGTACCTGAGTTTAAATCTGGCCTCAGACACTCAACACTTACTAGCTGTGTGACCCTGAGCAAGTCATTGATGCCCCCCCCCCAAAAAAAAACAACAACAACAACTATCAAGCAGATTTTTTTATTACATGGGATTTTTTTCAAAATGTTGCTATGTTTAAATGATAGCATGGTTCTTCACTAAAAGTGTCTTATCCTTATTCATTTTAGATGGCCTAGGAATATCAAGGACCAGGGTAAACATCCTTAAAACACTTTCAGGGCAACTGAAAACATGTCTGGGAACACACTCCCAGTAAAGACAAAAAAAAACTGAAAACACAGAAAAGGTAAATAATATCAAAGTTATCTAGCACCTTAACAAGATATTTGATCATCCCCTTGCGAGACTTTCCTCCTCTGACCTTATAAAATACTTTATTTTGTTCTTCTCTGATATATTTAACATTCATTATTTAATATTATAATCTGTTTATCTATCTATCTAATGCCCGTTAAACTTTTGGAGAGCAAGGGAATTTATTTATACTGTTTGTCCTATATAGCCAAGCATATAGCTCTGCAAATTGTAGGTGTTTAAAAAGTATTTTTTGAATTAAAATAAAAGATTTTACAAAAGGCAGCTAGTTACTTGACACAGTGGCTAGAACAAAGAATTTTGAAGTTTTGAGGTTAAATGTGGCCTCATAAGATCTTTGTGATCCCTGGAAAGTCATTCAATCCCTGTTTGCCTCAGTATCTTAAACTGTAAAATGGGATAATAATTGCACTTACACTACAGGTTTGTTGCAAGGAACAAATGAAATAGCATTTGCAAAACATTTAGCAAAGTGCTTGACACATACTAGGTACTATATACTTATTTCCTTCCCTCCTTTTCTCCTCCCTACAAAATATTTCCAATTTTTAAATTTTGCTGATTAATGTTGATTAAATGCCAAGCAATAACTGAAGAGAATATGACATATTATCTCAAGTCAGTTTTGTGGATGTGATAAATGAATGTGAATAATAGTCACCTTGGGATGAATAGGCATTATTTAGGTAAAAAGTCTGCATGCAAAAATTAATTCTTAATTCTTAATAAAAAATGAAATATATAAATTAATATTAATTTTAAAGTACCATAAATTATGCATAAATTGCATCAGCCTGTGCATAAATGGCATGTGGCTTGAGAAGATCTGAAAGGTCTCACTATCCTCATGTTTACATTCCCCACCAACTTGCCCTGTGTATGAAATTCCCATATTTCTAATGTTGGCCTTATAATTTCTTGGGCACCCTTATCCTAACTCCAAATTTCTCAGAGGGTCATATCCCTGAATAAAATTTTATAGCGCCTTTTCAGGTTCCTAGAAGTACCCCTGAAGGGTTGGGGGAAATTCTACTCTAAGGCTATCAGGCCTTCTGTATCTGCCCAGTATTAACCAGCAGTTACAGATACTGTCTCTTTTATATCATAAGTACCTTCTAGTTCTTAAGTACCCCAGAATCATTTAGTAATAATAATAATAACTATTTCTCACTACAATCCATATGATAGCAATTCATCTGAGGAATTACTATTATGGTTATTATTTTTTGTCTATATTAATATGCATTTCTATTTCTTACTGCTCTTAAGCAAAGAAGTGTAATACTAGGCTGTGAATTTTTTTTTTTTTTTTGCATTTCAAAATGTTAGGAGAAAAAGCTGCCAGAGGTCTTGGAGGGGTATTACATGGGACACTTTTCAAGGATCTAAGCCTGGTAAGGAGTTAAGTCCCAAATGGCTGCTATTATCCAAAAAAGAAGTGAATCAAAAGCAACTAATAAAATGATGGTGGTGGTGGTGATGATGATAATGATGAAGAAGAAGAAAAGTTAATAATAATAATAATATTAGCATTTATATGGTACCTCCTACATTCCTGGTATTGCAGTAAACAGTTTACAACGTTATCTTAGTTAATACTCAGAACAACACTGGGAGGTAGATGTTATTATTAGCCTCATTTAATGGTTGATGAAGCTGAAGCAAACAGTATTTAAGTGACTTGCCTAAGATCACACAGTTAATAGGTATCTGAAGTCACATTTGAACTCTAGTTTTTCCTGATTCCAGTCCTTGTACTCTATTCACTAGACCATCTAGTGCCACTGGGTCAAAGGGCAACCATTTTTGTAATTTTAGCAATAAATATAAATTAGCTTTTATAAATTGAGTATTTATGAAGATGTAGCAAAAACTCAGAGTATAAATATTCCTACTAATATCTTGGGTATTTATCTGTACATAGCAATACAGGGCAGCTGGGTTCTACAGTAAATAGAGTGCCAAGACAGGAGTCAGGAAAACATATCTTTCTGATTTCAAATGCAACTTCAGATACTTAGTAGCAGTGTAAGCCTGGCCAAGTCACTTAAACTTGTTTGTCTTAGCTCCTTATCTGTAAAATGTGATGGGGAAGTCAATGGCAAATTATTGCAGTATCTTTGCCAAGAAAACTTTAAATATGTTAGAACTCCCAAGTGAGTCAGACACAACTGAAAAGAGTGAACAAAAACTACATAGCAATTGCCCTACAGTTGCCAAACTTGACTTCTGAATTCTTGGCTGACTGTAAATCACTTCTCTTCTGGGTCTTGACTCCTTACCAGGCTTGTTTTTTGTTTGTTTGCTTGTTTATCGTTTTTGTTTGTTGTTTTGTTTTGCTTTGCTTTGCTTTGCTTTGATTTGATTTGATAAGCATGTAATATAGCTCCCAGATCTCAGGCAGCTTGCTTTCTCAACCTTTTGAAACTCAAAAAAAGTTGTAGCCCAGTCTTATACTCCTTTGCCTAAGAGTGAGAAAAATAATTAAAAAATCAATGAAGAAAAAATCAAAAGCTAGTAGTCACAGGCTATGAGGCAACATTTCAGATGAGGAAATAAAGACCTGACCTCTCTATGAAACCTGTAAGCATTTATTAAGCATTTATTTGCAGGTGTTATGCTGAGCAATGGAGATACAAATACAAGCTAATAAGAAAGACAGCCCCTGTCCTCAAGGAGTTTATATTTTCATGGGAATACACTACTCATGAAAAAGAACTGAAAACCAAGGAGAGGGGAAGAAGCTGAAAATACTCAGTGCAGTGACATGATTTTGGGGTCCAGGAAGTCAAGAATAGTGTGGGTAAGGGAATGAAGGTAGGATAACCTGGCCCCCTTTATAAAATGGAGGTTGTAGGAAAAATTGAAGAATGGAAGAAGTTGTGGGGGGAGATAGATTTTTAGAAGGCTTTCTCATGTTGAGCAACTTACAGGGCATAAAGGTGTAGTAGGACAAACTTCAAGTTCTAGGGAAATTTACAGAATGAGACAGCTATAGAGGTAAAACTTTAAGTCCAGAAGATCAAGAACAAGCCATAGTTCAAGACAAGCAACTAACTCAAAATCTATTTCTTCGCTAAGTGGCTAGGATACTGGAAAATAGACATTGTTATGTATGCTTTGCAACTTCCATGAGGATTGCACTGAACATTCTGTATACAATAATAAAGATATGGTCAATGCAGTCTCTAGTTATACTTGCTTCTTTGGTGTAAGGCAATATATTTCCATAATATCTGTCAAACTAAAAATGTTGTCAAAGAGAGCTGACACTAAGTCATTAAGATGCCCTAACTCATTTTCAGGGAATAATAGTAAAACAAGTAGGTATTTAATGCTTTTTGACCTGGGCTGGCCAATGAAGATCAAGGTTCTGAAAGGCTGAGTACAGGACATAGAGGTTTCATGGACAAGGAGGGAGAAAGAGATTGCCCAACATAGAGAATCCTTTACCAGATATATACCCTGTAGTGTGTGCCAGAGAGGTTGGGGATTCTAGTAGAGATAGGGAGAGTTAAAAGTATAAAGAATAATAAAGTGAAACTTCACCAAGAGGGGCTATTGTCTACAAAACTCCAGAAAATTCTCCTTTCTTCCTTAATTAATTCAAGGCTAATCCATAGTCTTTCCCATTTCCATATCTCCTGTCATTATAGTGGGCAACTTTATTGTACATATGCATACTCCTTCAAGTACCTTAAACTTTCAGTTCTTCAATATATGCTGATCTCATGATTTCCTATTTCTTCCACTTCATCTCAGCTAAACCTAGAAATAGATAGCCATGCTCTTAATTTTTGCCAACATTTTTCACTTAATTCACAGCTATGTTCTTGGACATAATCTGCTCTTCAATACAACTCCTACTGCAAGTCTTCTCCTCTATCCATCTTGGAACAGTGTCCCAGAACTTGATAGTGTAAGACAGAGATGCCAGATAGTACCTGTTCCTGAACCCTGTTCTACTTCACAGATCTCCTCACATCTCTTCCTCCCATAGTGCCCATTCTCAGTCTTCTTTTAGTTCAGAAAAACTGCAATGTACTGCATGTTGTAGGAAGATAATAGAATTTGGCAGACTGATTGGGATGGGCCACACCTGGCCTGCCCTGACTGAAATATGCTGCTGATGTCAGTAGGAGAAACCATTCTCCACAGGCAGTTTGAAGGACCTCCCCTTTTGGGGGAGAGGGAGAAAATGCTTGCTGAGGGGAGCTCAGTCTCTTTCTGGAGTCACTTTCTGGTGCTGTGAGCTGCAGGAATGGGCAGAAAGAGATTCTTTCTTAGCAGTTTTGTCCTGCTGGCCCTGGCTGCAAAGCTGTTTCCCATTGCAGCTACGGACCCCAGGTGGTGAGTTAACATAAGAGTCCTGCTCTTTTGAATTAGCTGAACTGGAAATGAGTTTGGGGATTGTATAGACTTGGGTTAGAGTTAGGGGGATTATCCATATTTCTTTTTTCCTATTCCCTTGTCTTTGATTTTATTAATTTCACCTTTGCTGTTTATTTTTTTCCTATTAATAAAACCTGATTCATTTGTGGAAAAGAAGCTGTTAGGCTCCTTTCTTATTGGCCTGGCAGAAATATCTAAAAAGGCAGTTCAGAGTGGAGGGAGGGAGCTTTGGACCTAGAGATCCCTCATTATTTCTGGGACCCCAATATTATGGTGAGCCACTCAACTCTCCCTATATTAAATTTGGCCCCCACAATGTGGGACTTCCTGCTAAGACTCCAGTTTCATTGTCTGTAGACATCGCTGGCTTCTCTCTAAGTCTATGTGGGCTGGGGAAATGATTCTTGGATTGATTTTCCAATCATAACTCAATCCAGTGTATTTTCAAGATCTTTATGGTACAGGTATGGTGAAGGACCTTGACTGCACTTCTTCCTGCTACTCTACCATTTTTATTGCCTTTCCCTCTATTGCTTATAAGGACATCACTATTGTCTCAGTCCCCCCAGATTGGCAATGTTTATGTCATTCTCATACTTACTCAACATAACTCACATGGCAAAAAGTCTTATCATTCTAATCACAGCTAACATGATTTTCCTAAAGAATAGATCAATTATAAATTCTACTTTTGGCTTCTAAGGTCTATCACAGCTGTCTTCTTATTCTACAAATGTTAAAATCCAGAAATACTGTCCTTTCTGCTGTTTCTCAACACAGAACTTTATATCTCCCACCTGTGTGCTTTCCACTGACTTCCCCAAGTCTGGAATACTATTCTTCTTTGCCTCTATCTCCTATCTTCCTTAGCTCCATTTAAGACTCAACTCAAATCACACCCTTTGAAGGAGATATTTCCCAATCCCCTCTCCCTCCACCCATCCCATCTCCTGAGATCATTTGTATATATCTTATAGGTATGATGTTTTAGATGTTGTGTCTCCAGTTAGAATGTAATCTCTTTGAAGGTAGAGTCTGTATTTTTTCCTTTTATTTATTCCTATCACTTAGCACAGTTTCTAGGCATATCAGGTTCTTGAGATATACTTGTTGAATGAATGATTGGCAACAAAATCATAGATCATTTAATCTGGAAGGGTCTTCTTAGACTGTGCACTTCAAATCCCTCATTTCGCAGATGGAGACTCCAAGGAAGTGAGACCTATCCAAGATCAGAAAGGTAGCAAAAAATTCTTTCATCGAAGATAGTCTTATGTCTTTAGAAAAAAATGTTCTTATCTACTTCATATTTTTTTTTACTGGTGCTATTAACAATGAGTCAAAATCAGACTTTATAGTGAATAATTTATATCTAATATAAATAAGCCTAAAAGAAAAGTCAAGGCTCTAATCCCAATTCTGTTTTGGTGAATGACTAAGTGTCTAATACAGTGCATAAACATTCTTCTATAAAATATCAATTACATTATTTAAAAAATGACCATAAAATTTTATTTTCATTTTTCAAGTCTTGTATCTAAGCTGTCATCTCAACAATTCTACAGTGGTATCTGAGAAATTTTTCTCTACCATCTTCACTCTTCACTACATGCTATTTAAGTAACAGGAAAAATCCATTAAAAGTGTTTTGAAAATTTTAATTTGCAGCTATATCTCTGAAAATAAAACAATATTTTAACTAGGATCATCTTGATTTAATTAGATTGTAGCTTATTTATTCTCCTACAAATGTTCCCAGGAAATGAACAATTTTATTATTGATGGCAGAAGTCAAGTAATTAACTTTATTAGGTAATTATAAAGATGCCTTGTGTGTATAGGGGGGAAAGTAATAGTTGTCTTACAATGATTAGAAAGTCTGTGTTCTCTACAAACTCTCATTTCTGCAACTATTTAGTCTATAAAGTGCATCTTGAGATATTAGTCTAATTATCAGTATGAAGTAACTGATTAATTGAAGAATTATAACATTTTCAATACCAGCATTAAATAAACTGCAAAAATGAGATTTTAGAACTATGATTTTTATGTGTACAGTGGTCAGGATTTAGATTTCCTCAAAAATGTCTTATGTGACTGATTTAGGAACTCCTTCCACTGATAGAAACACTCCACCTTTGTGATTTAATAGATGGCCTTTGAAAGTTTTTATGAGCAAAAATAACTCTGTGACCAACCTAGTTATAAGGTTCTGAACTTGTATAGGCTGTACTTCAAATAATGGGTATATATACAATCAATCAGTCATCTGGTACTCACAATCTTTGCAGCTCATCAAGGAATTTTCAGAGTTTGACATTTCCTGGCATAACCATTGACTTCCCAAGATGACCTCCACATTCCAAAGCAGCATTAGAATCATAATTAAGAAATATAAAAAAGTAGGGTTTTCAGTTTTTTTAACCACATATCATATCCAAGAAAGCATTAATTACCTATAATTCCCAAATGTAATTTATATAGAATTATAATTTGTGATTGTAGAGGGATCAACTGACTTGTCTATGGGTATACTACTAGTCATCCACCTATTAGAAGTAGGAGTTAAACATAATTTTTCTTCATAAAAGGTATGACAGTCTATATGCAGTTTCATATTACTTCTCATGTATAGCCATTAAAAATCAATCTATTGGGGCAGCTAGGTGGCACAGAGGACACAGCACTGGCCCTGGATTCAAGAGGACCTGAATTCAAATCTGGCCTCAGACACTTAACACTTACTAGCAGTGTGACCCTGGGCAAGTCACTTAATCCCAATTGCCTCACAACAAAATAAATAAACAAACAAATAAATAAATAAATCTATCAAGAAATAGTTAAAAATCAGCAAAAACCAATCAACCTCTCCAAAAAATAACCCTCAAACTTACAAGTCATACAAATATATTTTATTGAATTCACTTAATTTTTGTAGTTACATGCCAGTATATGTCTTTCCTTAAGAAGCTACAATTGCCCCAGTTCACTTTGAAGCAAACATATTATTTTGATTTTTTTATTATGGAATAGAAAAAAATGCTATTTTTGTTTTATTTTACTTAGCCTGAAGACACTTGCTAAGAAAACACCACCAACAACAAAAATTGAATGCATTGGCATTCTGTTTGCCTTGTTTGTTCATAAAGTTCAAAGCATTTCAACTAATTTTAATAAATGACACTGATGGTGATATGGGAAATGTCAGCTCAAATAACTGTTATTAAAATGCACTATAGAGAAAAAAACTAAATTTAATAAAATAAAAAATAAATACTGATTAAATGAATTCAATTTTTTGAAGGCCTAAATAGCATTTACTAAGTACAGAGTTGTCCACTGAAAAGTTAATCTCCCTCATTCTGCATTTCACATTTGGTCATATAATTACTTCATGGGATTCTAGAATATAGTCAGTATGTTTACATATCCTGATAATTTTTAGTAAAATTACCATTTAAAGATTTTTTAAAAATAGTACTGTACTCAATTTAGTTTGACAACATGACTGCTGAAGAACCGTTGGCATGTGTTTTGTTTTTTTTTTCAATGTGAGAGAATGTATGAAATGGGAATGGTTCATGTGGAGAAGAAGGTGGAAGGGTAATGGCTAAAAAGCCTTGATAATAAATATGCTTCCATACATGAAAGGGTAATTGAGAGACAGAGACAGAGACAGACAGAAAGAGATACACAGATACAAACACAGAAACAGAGATACACAGAGAAAAGTAGGAAGAGGTGGAGAGATCAAGGATGACTAGGATGGCAGAGGTCGGGAAGTAGGAGTTTCTCAAGAAATTTAGAATTTGGAGAAATGTGAAAAAATTCCTCAAAGAAAATTTTGGAAGAACAAAATGGTATTATCATCCAGTTAGTTCTGTGATATTTCAATACAAGGGCATAATTTCTTAGGCACAAGAACAGTGTTCCTTCTTCCCTTCACCTCTCACTCTTTTTGTTTTGTTTTGTTTTGGTTTTTTGCAGGGCAATGAGGGTTAAGTGACTTACCCAGGGTCACACAGATAGTAAATGTCAAGTGTCTGAGGCCGGAGTTGAACTCAGGTCTTCCTGAATCCAGGGCTGATGCTTTTCCCACTATGCCACCTAGCTGCCCCCACCCTTTCTCACTCTTTCCCTCTCTCCCTTCCTTCCTCCCTCCTTCCCACCCTCCTTCCTTCTTTCCTTCCTTCTCTTTCTTTGCTTCCTTCCTTCTTCTTATTTCCTTTTATCTTTCATTTGTTCAAATCGAAGAGCCTTGTTTTGTGTTCCTTTTGATCTCTCTATTCTTTGTATTCTACTTTTTTTTTTATTTGGTGGGGCAATGAGGGTTAAGTGACTTGCCCAGGATCATACAGCTAGTAAGTGTCAAGTATGTGAGGCTGGATTTGAACTCAGGTCTTCCTGAATCCAGGGATGGTGCTTTATTCACTGATCCACCTAGCTGCCCCTGTATTCTATCTTTAAAGATGACTTAGTATATCTCATTTTAGGTCCTAGGTCTTGTTAAGTAGCAAAATGGGATAACTGATTTTAGGTAATTTTGGCTTCTAATGAGAAAAAAGTAAGCATCCTTTTAAGCATTTGGCAATACTTATTACATCCTAGTAAAGTGAAAAGTCAAGAAATAGTGGTCATTAAAATATATTTTCTATAGAAAGCACCTTTCTTCCCAGAAGTTCAAAACATCATATGCATGTTAAATTAATAATCAGGTGGGAAATAGAAAATTAGGAATGGTAATTATCCCTGTCTTCTTCTCAGTTTCAGTTTCCACTGAAATGAATCCTGAGTATCCAAAATGAAAAATGATAGAAGAGACTGATATCAGAGGTCCTATTGAACAATCAATACTGTCACTATTTTCCCCTTTTTTAAAGACTAGAAGTAATATACCTATAAATCCACATGTACATTAATAAGTAGTTATGTCTGAAGTTAGTCGTATTTTATAATGCTATTCACTCGTTTTCATAGTTTGTGCAACTTGCACAAACCTTCTTGCATAAACACAGATTTATTTGCCCAGGATACTTGTCCTAGTATTTGCCTATCTTTTGTGTGTACATATTTTTATTTCTATTTTATGACCTGGGCCTCTGATCTCATCTGTATGTGTAATTGTTGGTGTGGAAACTCCTTCCACCCAAACACATTGCCAACTTATCTGTTAACTTGAGAATCTTTGAGAGCTGTAGGTGGAATTTAGAGGGTAAGTGACTTGCCCTACGTTATAAAAACAGTATGAATCAGATTTAGGACATGAATCCTGTTCTTCATGTCTTAACTGCTATCACTCTACTTATTCTACCATGGTGCATCTCATATTGTCTATATAAATGATGAAAGCATCCATGAAAAGCAAAGTTGGACAAAGTTGGACAAAGTTGGTTCATTGGCAGAAGATTTCTGTTATATTTCTTAAGCACATAAAATAGTATTTCTGATATTTTACCATCCAATTCTCTCAGCACTGAAAGTAGCCCTAGAGTTATCTATAAAACATTCATTGACTTATTCATTGACTCATTCATTCATTCATTCATATCTTCATTTTTGCATTCAACCAACCAACCAATCAACCTACCAACCAACCAACATTTGTTCAGCACCATCTAGGTGACAACTGTTTTGTTAATTTTGTGGGATACAAAGTAATAGCCCTTGACTTCAAGAAAATCACATACAATAATGACAGTTTCGGATCTGGGAAGCTGCTGGAACAGGTTCCAGTGCTGCTACAGGTAAGATGTTAAGGAAAAAAGACACAGAGACATAGGATGGGATTGGAAGGAACCCATGCACTCAGGTGGAGGCAAAAGGCAAAGTTTATTTGGATGGTATGACATATTTATACTTGAGGTGAGCAAAAGGAATGTCTTTGTGTGAAGTTCGCACCAAAAGAACAGGATGAGGGGATTGGTTCCTAGACCTTGGGCCATGTAGGCCTTATCTATGATAAGGAGCATGTTTCTGTTCTTTGAAGTTTCCTTGGTGCCTATGCAAATGTGTCATCCTTGGTGCTCAGCAAATGCATCTGCATCCAGGAAGGATCATTGTGGTTTACAGCCTTCTTATCAAAGACTAAGAATCAGTGCATATTTTCTGGAAGGAGGGTTTCTGTCTGTGAGCTTTGCTCAAACAGTAAAAGGGGGACTTGTGTTAGCCCCTAACACAATAAGTGATGGGTATGTATATGTGAGCAGGCATTGTGTGGACAACGTGTATATAGATGGTAATAGTAGCATGCTATATTGGGAAAATACTGCTGAATTTATGATTGAAGGAATTAAATTTGATTCTGAGTTCTGCCACTTCATTTCTGTGGGATTTTGTTTTTGGAGCCTTATCGGTTCTTTGATCCCTAATCTCATGTATAAAAAGAGAATAATTGAAATTCATAACTTCCAATTATATGTTTATGATTCTACCACATGAAGTAAAAATAAAACAGAATATATGAAGACAATATGGATAACAACATGATATAGAGTCACCCCTAGCTAGTCTGGAAGACCTAGGCTAAAATCTCATCCATGGCATTTATTAGTTGAATAACCCTGGGCAAGTTACTTACCCTTTCAGTGCTCAAGGCAAATATTGAAGTTTACAAATTGTAAAGAAGTTGAAAAAGCATTTGTGAAGAGAGTTTCCTCATCTAGCAAATTCCCTTTACCGGTGGAAATAGAAGTCTAGTTCCTGTTCCATTTCCTATCTAAAAACAAAATAATCTTGAAGACACAAAGGGAGTATTGGTAGAGTACTGAAGGAGTTAATAATAGGCCTGTTATCAGAGGTAGTATTTTAACTGAGCTTTAGAGAGAATTATAGGTTTGACCAAGTGAAGGTCATGAAGGTCTCCATTGTAGACCCTAACAACAGTCTATGAAAAGGCATAGAGGTGGATAACAAAATTCTGAGTTTGAGAAATAGAAAATAAGCTGGTTTGGTGAGAATATAGAAGGGAAAAATGGGAAATAAATTATAATCATTCCAGAAAGATAGCCTGGAGCCCCCATGTGAATGGTTTTAAATGCCAAAGTAGTCTGTATTTTAGCTTAATGGAAATTAGAAGCTACTGAAGCTTCTTGTTCAAGGGTAAAGGCATGGCCAGACTTGAGCTTTAGAAACATCAATTTGTCAGTCACACAGATGATGGACTGAAGATGTGGCAGACTGGCTATAGGGAGGCTATTGTAATAGTGCTGCTAAGAGATGATGAGGGCCTAAACTAAAATGGTTGTAGTACAAATAGAAGAGAATGGTTTTTAAAGATGTTGAGATTAGAACTGATAATATTTGGCAGCTAGATAGAGTGACTGAGAGTTGAGGCAAGGATGACTACTATGTAGCAAAGTTAGGTAATAGATAAGATAATGGCACCCTTCATAGAAATAGAAATTTTAGGAGAGAGGTAAACTGGGGCAGATTGGCAGAGGGAAAGTAGTGACAATAAGTATTTGATATCTTGAATCTGAAATACTGAGGGGACATTTAGGAAGAGTGTCACTCACCAAATTGGAGATGTGGAACTGAAGTTCAAGAAAGAGATAGGGGCTAGATATGTAAATTGTTGAATTATCTACATATAGGAAATAATTAACTTCATGAGAGCTGATGAGATCATGGAGAGGAGAAGAGAAAATGCTGCATTGAGCTTGGTGTACATCCAGAAATAGGGGCAAGGTATCACACTGCATCTATATTCAGGGGAATTTGTATAGATATAACATTGTTTTCCAATAGCAGCTCTATTTAGTTTCCAATTCATGGAATGCCATGCCTCTCCAAAGATAAGCTAATCACCTAAAATCTCATCAGGATACAGATTTACTTAGCTTTTGATATTTCTCAGCTTTCACTGTTACTTCAGTCTCCTCTGACTAGAGGGTTGGAGGGTTAAGCAATAAACTCCTACAAAAATTTTATAGAAGGCTCTGATTTTTTAAAGTAACTTTTTTCCATCAATGGTTCTATTTAGATTTAACTCCAGAAATCTCATGCCATGGTACTGGATACCCTGTGGTTTCCCTCTATTTTCAGCTTTTTTGTGTGTTGTCTTTTTCTATTACATTGCAAACTCCTTGAGGGCAAGGGATGTCTTTCTTTTATTTGTCAGTATCCCTAGTGCTTAGCCCAGGATTTGGAACATAGTAGGTACTTAATAAATGTTTGTTGAATTGAATTGAAGGTAAGAAAAGAAACATACCATCACCAAAATCCATGGAAAGGAGAATGTACAGGACAGAGCAGGCTACAGTTTCAAATACAGAAAAATAATAGGATTATGATTGAAAGACTGAGGAAAAGTTCCCTGGATCTGGAAATTAAGTGATCAGTATACTAAACAATTATGAATCTGTATTCTGATTGAAGAACACTACTGACAGTGAATTCTAGTGACAGTCAGTACATCCCATTTTTAGAAAGCATGAATAGTAAGAATGTCTTTATCTTGAGCTAAAATTTACATCCTAATAGGATTTTTTTAACTTCTGAGTTTAAATAACCTGTTCTCTAAATGCCAATGGTTGGATGGAATAACAACAACACAATTTTAAAATCATTTCTTAAATATTTCATCTGTACATATAGAGTTAATTGCTTGAACAAAGTAAAGAAAATATATTTTATCTGTATCTCCACATATATATGTATACACACATAATATACAGAGATAGGCACCAGTTCCTAAACTTAGTTCAAACAATTATCTGAATAATCAGTTACATATCTATGCTTATATATACAAATATGTATGAATACATATATCTACATTAGTTTCCATATTATTATACTCTGTACAGTATACCAACTAATTAGACTGTTTTGTTACATAATTCTGTCATAAACAAATTAACTACATATTAAAGCATAATATGTTTTCACCCAAAATAGTGATTAAAATGTTGATCAAGGCAGTCATTGACAGCCTTTGTACAGAATGACAATTTTCCTTTATCAAAAAAATTTTGCCTCTGTTTATTATTCAAATTTCAAGCAAAACAAAACAAACAAACAAAACTAAATTCCCATTACACATATTGTATTACAACATTGGCTATGGCAAAAAAAAGTTTCAATTTGTACTGGATATATCACCTATCTATCAGCAAGTGGGTAGCTTGTTTCATCATAATTCCTAGAATCCTGGATGATTATTATGATGTTCAGAGTCCTTAGATTTTTCAAAGTTGATTGTATTTATAATATTGTCATTGTAGGAATCGTTCTCTTGGGCCTGCTAATTCTTTCTACATAAATTCATGCAAATTTTTAACAGTTTCTCTGGAACCATTCCCTTAAATTTTTTACATCAAAATTGTAATCTATCCCATTCATGTGCTATAACTTCCTCAAACCCCCAACTGATGAAAACTGTTCCCTTACTTTCCAGTTCTTTGCAACACAAATAGAGCTACTATCAATATATTTCTATATATGGATATTTTCCCTTCCTCTCCTATCTCTTTGTAGTATGGACCAGTGTTGCTATTCCTGGGTCATGGGGTATGTACAGTATAATAGCTTGGGAGTCATATTTTGAAATTAATTGGCATAGTGTCTAGACCAGGTGACATTTTCACCAATGATGCACTAATGCACTTATTTTCCTTCAGTCTCTTCAGCATTCATGATTTTCCTGTATTTTCAATTTTGCTGATCTGCAAAGGATTTGTATGAGGTGGAAACTCAGAGTTATTTTATTTAATTTCTTCTTATTTAGAAAAAACAATAGAGAGAGAGAAAAAAGGCTATTGAAATCAGGATGATATTTTATATGCATGAATTAAATATGGAGGATTAAAGAGTTATATTTAAATATGTATTAAAATGTTCAAATTATGAAATAGAAATATAGGCTTTAACATAAAGAAAGTAAATTTTCCTTTTATTTATTTAACATAATTTCAAGGCTATCATTTTTTAGGTTGATGAAGAAGATTAATCTGTAGGTTAGACTTTGAAAAGTACTATATGTGTTATACTGAACATTCAATCAATTCTGACTTTATGTGTTTCTGTTTTGATGATAGGTTAAAAAAATTATGATTTTCAAAGACATAGTATTGAAATAGGACTTCCACAGCTCACTTTACATGTTTAAGATGGTATTTGCTCAAGTTATGATCAAACAAGAGATAAAGAGCATTATAAAATGCAAGATGGATAATTTTGATTACATTCCATGAAAACATTTTTGGAAAAATAAAACCAACACAACCAAGATTAGAAGGAAAGCTATAAGATGGGAAGCTTTTTTTTTTTTTTTTACAGCAAGTGTTTCTGATAATGACCTCTTTTATCAACTATATGGTGAACTGAATCAAATTTATAAGAATGCTAGGGGGCAGATAGGTTACACAGTGGATAAAGCACTGACCCTGGATTCAGGAGGACCTGAGTTCAAATTTGATCTCAGACACTTGACACTTACTACCTGAGTGACTCTGGACAAGGCACTTAACCCTCATTGCCCAGCCAACAAAAGGAGAAAAGAAAAGAAAAACAAAGAATGCTAGTCATTCAGAAATTAAGTTCAAAATGATCAAAGGATATGAATAGGAAGTTTTCAGATGAAGAAATTAAAGCTATCTATTGTCATATAAAATGTTCTAAATCACTACTGATTCATGAAATGCAAATTAAAACAACTCTGAGGTATTACCTCACACCTATCAGATTGGCTAATATGACAAAAAAGGAAAATGATAAATATTGAAGAAGTTGTGGGAAAATTGGAACACTAATGCCTTGTTGGTGGAGTTGTGAGTTGACCCAACCATTCTAGAGAATAATATGGAACCATACCCAAAAGGCTATGAAACTGTGCATACAATTTGACCCAGCAATATCACTATTACGTCTGTATCCCAAAGAGACTATAAAAAGATAAAAGGACCTACATGTTCAAAAATATTTATAGCAGCTCTCTTTGTAGAGGCAAAGAACTAACATTTAAGGGAATGTACATGAATTGGGGAATGTCTGAACAGGTTGTGTTATACAAATGTAATGGAATACGATTGTGTTATAAGAAATGATGAGCAGCTGGGTTTCAGAAAATAATTGGAATGAGTTATATAAACTGATATTGAGTGAACTTATCAGAAACAGGAGAATATTGTAAAAAATTAACAATATTGTATGATGATCAAGTATGATTTACTTGGCTCTTCTCAGCCATAAAATGATCCTAAACAATTAAAAAAGACTAATGACAGAAAATGCTATCCTCATTCAGATAAAGAACTTTCCCATTTAAATGCAGATTGAAGCATACTATTTTCACTTTTTTGTTGTTTTTTTTTTTGGTGACTTTTCCAACTTATTCTGTTTTCTTTTCTTTTACAACATGACTAATGTGGAAATGTGTTTACATGACTGCACATGTATGACCTATCTCAAATTGCTTGCTGTCTTGGGGAGGAGGGGGCTGGGAGAGAAGAAAAATAAGAAACTCAAAATATTTTAAAAGTGAATATTAAAAATTATCTTTGCATACAATTGGAATAAAAGAAAATACTATTTACAAAAGAAAAAAGAAAAAAAACTTTAGAAAACAATAAAATTACTCTCCTAACATGTATTATCTTCATATAATTATACGTAGAGAACAATTAAAAGTGACATCATGTCTGGGTCACCAATGTGAGAACAAGTGACTTTTCTTTTTGGTAGCTGAATAGACAATTAAAGTACATATTTGTACTGACCTTTCAACCAACCCTTCATAGTCAAGCCCTTAGGAGACCAATCCAATTATATAGCTTATACATTTGAATAATTTATCCCTTTGTCCTATTGTCTCTCATAATTTGGCAGTTAACAACCTGGGTTGCTCCCACCACATATGGTCTCTACTCATTTTCACAATCTGCTGAAGTTATACAGCCATTTTGACTTGGTCCACTACAAAATTAAATATTATACACACCATTTATTCTTCTCTAATTGAGCCTTTATCACCCTCTCTCAATAGCTATTCTAAATCTCTTCTCTCTTCAAACGATTACTCTCCTCACTCCTAATCAGAATATCTTCCTTACTAGATAGAGCTGTCCTGACAAACTCCCTCTTATAATCTCTTCCAAACCTCATAGCAATGCAACACCATACCAAATTATTTCCTCCATTGTTTTGATCTCTGAGGTAGAAGTATTTTCAATTTTTTGAACTCCAGGGTTAATCTTTTTACTTCTAATTTCAATCCCACATTGCTAACTCAAGGTTTGACTGACACCACTTCAGTCAGCCTCTTCTATCCTCTGAGTGGAGAGCTAGAGCATTGAGTACAAAATTTCTCCAAATTCCTTCCTTTATGTAAAACAGGTATTAGTCTTTGGTATTTACTCTGCATCTTCCTTCCTTCCTATATTTTTAAGTTTATGAGCAAAATGCCTCTGCACTGGCAATTTTACTAACTCTTCTTTTGTATTATCTCCCCTCATTAGTTTGTAACTGTATCCTTAGCACTTAGCAGAGCTCCATGTTGTGGGCAGAGTTTGAGACCTGGATGGGGGCATTAATTCACCCAAAGAATTGGCGATATCACATTCCAGAGGTGGGAGAGGTTTTTTTTTAATTTCTGAAATCTTTGTGTCTAAATTTTAAGGATTGTTTTTCACTTCAGCTAAAGTTTAAGTTTTAAGTTTCTTGGGGTCTGTGTCCCACCACAAGTGGGCATTTAATAAATATATATGGGATTGAATTAGATTACATATACTTGCCCCTGTCTGAGGTGGCCTTGTGAGTTCAAGAGGTCTAGAGGTTCTGAGTCCATTAAATGAAGGTTACTGGAAGCAAAAGAAGATTCTTTAGCCCATTAATAAAGAGAGGGGGCTCAGTCCCTAACCTGGCTTTCCAGAAGACATGGATTTTAAGGGAGAAAGTGAAGATTCAAGGTAAAATGGAACATAGTACCACATTTCCATGGTTTCGGTATTAAGTTCTGATAGGTAGGTAGGTAGCTAGCTTGGTGGACAGCCTGCCAGTCATGGAATCATGGAGACCTGAGTTCAAGTCCAAGTTGTGACCTTTACTAGCTAGGGGACCCTGGGCAAGTAATTTAATCCTGTTTGCTTCAGTTTCCTCATCTGAAAAATGAGTTGGAGAAGGAAATAGAAAACCACTCCAGCATCTTTGCCAAGAAAACTTCAAATGTGGTCATGAGGAGTTGGACATGACTGAAATGATTGAACAACAAAATATTAACCTACAATTGAGTAAAACAATACTTCTTGTTTAGTGTTAAATTATCCTTGAGTGTGTTGTGTTGTAGAATGCCCTTTACTTATAGGAAATGAATACCTAGCCCATACCTAAATTATATTGTATATTAATTACCTTTTACTGAATGGAAGTATATGTAGTCCATGTTTCGCTGCCATACAGTAAGGTATTCAGGACGTATGTTGTATAGACAGCAAATTTGCTTCATCTTGTCAATTTACTGTTTGCCCAGACACGCTTGGCAAGCTTAGCCATGGTTGAAGTAGCTTTCCAAATCCTCTGATTGATCTCAGAATCAAGTGACAAATTGTCACTGACTATAGAGCCGAAATACGAGAATTGGCTTACGCCATGGAACTGGTAGCTACTGATGTGTATCAATGGAGGCAACATAGCACTCTGACACATGACTTTTGTCTTTTTAAGATTAATAATTAAGCGAAAGTCTGTGCAAGCTTGGGAGAAGCGATCTGTCAAGGTCTGAAATTCATGCTCTAAGTGACAGGCAAGTGCGGCATCATTGGTGAAAAGCAGGTCTCTAAGGGTACTACCTCTCACTCTGGTTTTGGATCTCAGACGTGAAATGTTGAACAGGCCTCTGTCCAACCCAGGAATGCAGATAGATATCATTAGTTGACAATGAAGCTTAACAGCTTCCACATGTGCTGCCTTCTGCATAAACTTGGCATATCTTGGTCAGATAGGATCAACAACACAGAAGTGAAGGCTGCATTGGCTTAGTCACATGCACCGCATGCAAGATGGGCGCATTCCTAAAGACATACTCTATGGAGAGTTAGCCTCAGGCCAAAGACCTACTGGATGCCTCCAGCTTTGCTACAGAGATGTATGCAAACGAGACTTGAGGGCTCAGGGAATATACATAGGCAGCTAGGAGGAGATGGCTAAGGACCTTGCCTGATAGAGTTCAGTACTCAGGTGCAGCTTGCACCCAGCTGAGATGGGCCTTCAAGCTTGGGAGGAAGAAAAAGGAATGAGACGCAGGAACCGACAAGGAACAGAGAGTGCAGTTTTCCAATGTCCTCGTTGTGGCAGAAGCTGCGGCTCCCGTATTGGACTGCACAGCCACACTGTGGCCTGTGGCTCTTCAAGGCACTGATCCATGGTTGTCCGCAACTGGCAGAATCCTACTACTGAATGAACGTCAAAATAAACATTTTAAATATTTGTCCCAAGGCATCACTGGGTGGGTGGGGAGGCATTAATGAGCTGCTGAACAATGTGAGAAAAGGGCTTTTCTTCCACCCTCACCTTAGCCCAGGTAGGGCTCTGTGAATAGGTCCAGAACAAAGAAGAACCTAAAAGAATGGGAAATAATCCAGTAATGCCTTGGACCTGGCAGCTCAACAGCAGTTCCTTAATTGCTTCATTGCATTGTAAAACATTGTTATCCGTAGTTTCTTTATCTTTTTTTTTTTAAGAAGAAAATCAAGCATTAATTGCCTAAGGCAATTTCAGGGTTTCTTAAACTTCTTTACGGCAATTTTTTTGCATTCGATTATTTTCTATTAGAAATAATTACAAGCCAATGTTATTTTTTAAAACATTTATACATTTCCCATTTTTCATACTCAATAGTTTATTTAAACAAATCAGACTGGATCTGTTATAACTTCACACAGTCTATATCACATATTTATCCTTTCTTCTAATTTGGTGTTAGTTTGGACTTTTGCTCTAACTGGACAATGAATTGAATGGTTCATCCAGAATGATACTCAGGTCAGTGATCATTTTTTTTCTTTTGATTAAGATTTAATCTATTAATTAAAAAAAATAAATTAATTAACTAATCGATTTTAACTGTCAATTAAAAATGAATTAGAAATTTCCTTCTAGTTCTTTCTCTGCCCTTTAAGGAGGAAAGCAATATGATATCCATTTTACATGTGAAGTTATGAAAACCATATTCCCATATTAGCCATGTTGCAAAAAAGCAAGAAAAAATGAAATAGGATATATTTTTGATGATATAGCTAGTGTCTTCCCTCATTTAATCATTTCCTATTTATTCTGTATATATCTTGTTTTGTTTATATTTATTTGTATGTTTTCTCCCTCATTAGATTATAAGCTCTTGAGGACAGGGACTCTTTTTTTCTCTTTTTATATCTCCAGTTCTTAGCATGATACTTGGCACATAGTAAGTCCTTAATTAATATTTATTGATTGAGTAATTGATTTTGCACACAAATTAAATCAACTCATGCTTTTTCTGTCACCTTTCAATAAAAAAAAAAAAAACTTTGAGCTGATTCTTCACTATAGCTACAACTTCTTTATATCTTTTTGTTTCATTCAAACATTGTGAGAATGTTATTATTTACCCATTTATTTTCTGTATTAATACTTTATTCATGTGTTACTTTCATCTACATTTATTTCAATTTTAGTAACATTTAAATTCACATTTACAATGTGTCTAAAAATATGTAAATCTAAGCAACTTCTTTCCCTTAACTGTGATCCTTCTAATACCATTGTGAATCTAATATATACCACAAAGGTCTGAAAGCCATTATAATTTCATTGTGTCATTGATTGTTAAGTATATAGAATGTATTACCTAATGGCCAGTCTGCTGGTAATGAAGCTCTCTGCTTGTATAGGGTGACTGTCTTCAGTCAATATGCTCATTCTATGACCAGGATTCTATTAAAGGCCATTTGCCTTGGAAGATTCTATCAGATCTTCAGGTCTCCTGGCAAAAAACATTGAAATTCTACTATCATTACAGCCCATTATGGGTTAATGCTGTTTACTTAATGCTTGTTTTATATATGTATATGTATATGTGTGTATATATATATATATATATATATATATATATATATATATACACACACATATATATACACGTGTGTGTGTATAATATCGTATCATATGTTATTTGAGTAGGATTTCACTTTTAGACTTTATATCTATACAAAATATGATGTAGTGAATAGAGAACTGGCCTCCAGAAGCAGAAAGAACTGTGTTCAAATTTTTTCTCTAGCAGATACTATCTGTGTGACTTTGGATAAGTCATCTGATGTTTAAGTGCCCCAGGAAATTCTATAAGACCATAAAGTGTTAATTAATACCTTAGTAGTATCTATAACTTCCTTAGCAAAAGGAAAAACAGTGAAAGGACAAGTAGGTGACCCAATGGATAGAGCACTGGGCTTGGAATCAGGAAGACATCTTCCTCAGTTTAAATCTGGCCTCAGATACTAATAAGCTGAGTGACCTTGACCAAGTAACTTACCCCTGTTTGCCTTAGTTTTTTCTTCTGTAAAATGGTCTGGAGAAGGAAATGGCAAATTTTCACTATTTTACATTCATTTATTCTTTAAAAAAAAAAAAGAGCATGTACTTTGGATCAGGTACTGTGGATGATTAAAAAAAAACAGCCTATTTCTTGTGCTCAGAACACTTTCATTCTCGTGGACTGCTATAAAGACTCATGAATATGCTATTTTTGATTTTATGTCATATTATTTGGAATATCTCTGTTAAATCAACAGCCAGGAACACATTTCTGACATTATTTCTAGGGGAAAGGCAAACAACTTTATGACAATGCATTTTGTGATCTAGTTCCCAATAAAACAATTCTGCAAAATCAACGTCTCAAAGGTGTAGAATAAAGAGAAGTGGATTAAAGTTAGAAAAAAATAGATTTAAGACCTAGTTCTGCCACATATATAAAATTGTAGCCTCATAGAATATTTAGCTTGAAAAAAGTCCATACAATACAACAAATGAAATGCAAGCCTGTGTAGGAAATCCTTTTCCAATATCCTCAATAATTTGCCATTCATTTTTTTTTCCTTGCACTTTAGTGAGGGATAATCAACTATAGCCCTTTCAATTTGGGGGCCATTTTAATTATTGGAAGATTTTCCTTACCTTAAGTTAAATTCTGCCTCTCTTTGACTTCCATCCTTCACTCGTGTCCTTTGGGGCCAAGTAGATCAAATCTAATTCTTCTTGGTTATGACAACCCTCCACATATTTGATGCAAATTATTAAAGTCTTACCTTTTCTAGGATTAAGTTCCATCCAATTACCAGCCCAGTCACACTTATCTGTATATGTTGCATGATGCCTTAGTCCTCTTGCCAACCAAGAAAGAAGAGAGTACTCATGACGAATTTAAAGAGGAAAAGTAGAATGAAGCTATCACCTTTAACTTTCTGTGTTTGGTGCTTCTCATAATGAAAACCATGGTCTGTTTTGATGTTTGCCATTCAATACTCATGAGTTATACTGATACTGAAATCCACCAAAATTTCCATAGATTTTTTCCATTAACTATTATTTAACTCCATATTCAATTAAGGAAGGTTTTATTTTTGTTTGTTTTTATTTTCGTAAGGATCAATTTCCTGGCATAGAGTTACCCTGAAAAACACAAATGAGGTTGCTTTGTGAAATTAGATCTTGAGCTATGCAGTCTCACAGTTCCCTTAATAATGATCAAGAATATATGTTTTATAGTATGTTCTACATTTTTTTTTCCAGGAGCAAAATCTGTGATCACTCATCATGTTTACAGAAACTTCTTTCCTTTTCTTATTTTTTGAAAATTGGAATGCATTTTGGAAAAATTATACATTTGTTCTCTAATGGTCTCCAGTACATTTCTAGTTCCCCTGTGATATTTCTGAGATTACTGAGAGTATACTATGAACTAATTAGACTTGATCTTCAAGTTCTTTAAGTGTACCAAAATACATTTTGTCTAGGTTTCATAACTTGAAATTATTGGGGGTAGCCAGAATCTCTTTCAATATCGCCTTATTGATGTCTCTTTTCAATTCCCTAGTAATCATTTTTATTCTCTTCCTTCCATCCAATGATCGATCATTTGTCCTGACAGTTAAACTACATACAAAATATGTTGAATACTTTTGCCTTCTCTTCATCATCTGTTATCATCATCACTTTGAGCTATAATCCTTTCACTTTCAAATTCATTTTGCCCTCAATGTAGCACTCAAAAAACCCAATTTTTGTTGTCTTCATCATCCACAGTTAGTTTTAGCTCCTAACAAAAACATTATGCCATTTTTTTGTCCATCCTCCTTTAACATTTCTTGTTTCCATGCCTTTTGAAAATGTTTTGTTGGTTGATAGATTTACTGTGTGACCTCACATAAGTCACTTTAATTCTCTGAGCCTCAGTTTCCACATCTGTGAAATAAGATTTTCCTAGATGATTTCTAAGTTTCCTAATCTTTGAATTTAATGAATGTTCCAAAATTGTATTGTTATTAATTTCATCATTGCTATTAACTATAGTTTCCCTGGATATTCTGAATGGGGTTAGGAAATTAAATGCATAGAAGTTAGACTCATAGCCAAGATATCTTTACTAGAAAATGTTCAAAACCACATATGAGAACTATCTGGTTCAGTGGTGGGTGAGTAAAGAATGGCATGAAAAAAGAATCTTCCTTTAGGAATTGTTGATAAATGTTGGATCCTGAACAAGAGAAGTCATGGAAAAGAAATGTTATCTCTCTCCACATACTTGAGGAGGTGTCATGATGAAAAAGAAATATATTTGGTCAGCTTGATCTAAAATAGATCTAAAAGCAATGGATAAAGATGTCTGAGATGCAGATTTCAGGTTAATATAAAAGAAAAACAAAGAAACAGAAAACAAAACATCTTCCTAATGATTATAGCTATTCAAATGCAAAATTGGAGCAGCTAGGTGGTGCAATGGATAGAGAGCACTGGCCCTGGATTCAGGAAGACATGAGTTCAAATCTGACCTCAGATACTTGACACTTAATTAGCTGTGTGACCTTGGGTAAGTCACTTAACCCCAATTGCCTCACCCCCCAAAAAATATGTCTCAGGAAATAGTAATCCCCACTGGGAGGTCACAAGCATGTGTTATTTTTTCAGGAATGGTGTTTAGATTCCTTGCAGATCTGAGATTCTATGATGCAGATGGGGAACACTAGGAATAAATTCAAAATTTGTGAAAGTATTGCAAATAAAATATCAATTTATATTAACTTATGTCTGATATAAGAAAAAACTTCAATATCTACATATTTCTACAAAATGCTAACAGTAATAATGTTGTCCAACAGAGACTAGTTTCCAAGATGGTGGGTGATTTAGCATTCATAATGAGAAGCTGGAAGGACACCTTTTGACAGATTAAACTTGAGGAGGAAGACAAGGGAGAAACCACAAAGAAATGGAAGGCCATGTAAATGGCAGTTGTGCTCTGTCTCTGGCATTAGTTCCAAGTTTATTGTTATTTGTCCTTCATCCATGAAGAGGACCATGACATCAGGATGTCAAGACTTGTGGTAAATTGGATTTAAGTGAGAAAGGGCTAAGCAAAGTCACCAGCCTCACTCTATCCTCCAAAGCTATCTGGGTCGAGTGGCAAGATATATATCAGGATGACTAGAGATGCCCCCATATGTTTGAGGCAATGAGGGTTAAGTGACTTGCCCAGGGTCACATAGCTAGTAAGTATCAAGTGTCTGAGGCTGGACTTGAACTCATATCCTCCTGACTCCAGGGCCAGTACTCTATCCCCTGTGCTACCTAAGTGTCCCTTTTAATTTTAAACAGTGATGATAGATAGTAAAAAGAAGAACTCTCCAAAAATGCCTTGTTTTGCCTGACTTCACATGTATAAAGGACATTATATCCCTTGCTTTCTCAATGGCTGGGGCAGGAGTTTACAAAAGAGAATTTGGAAATCAATTTTTAAAGAACATTAAAATGAAAAAAAAGGAAATAAAAACCAACCCATACTTGTAGTATTGGTGATCTTGTGGTTGACTCTATTGGACTCCTACATCTTGAGGTTTTATTGTTATGCTGAGAAAGACTTAGCATTAACTAAAAAAAGAAAGGTTTTTCTGGTTGATTTGAATACCTTCAGCTGTCAATGCCTTTGATGTGACTGCATGTAGCTCTATGTAAAATAGTTGACTAGTATTTATTTTTTGGCATCCTCCAAAGATGTGGTGAGAGCCCATGTTAGTTATTGTAATTTTGTTATCTTTATTCGCTCTTGTTTTAAATAAATTCCCATTTGCCTTACTATGAAGTTACATGTTAGACTCTAGTTAGTCAAGATTCAGAAAGAAAACAGGAACTCAAGAGCAACAGAATATAGTCCCCAAAGTTTTTTCATAACTGCATGTAGTTAACAAGGTTGCTACACCAATAAACAATCCAATTAAGTATCCTCTCTAATCTCTAGAAGTAAGTACATTAGTATGGTTTTTCTATAGATCATTTCATAATTTTACTTCCTTGTAACATCACTCTCTCTGTATTTAGCATCACAAGAACCTAAAAATGGACTCACCTAGAGTATCATCACTATATTTTGGCCGGTTTTGCATGCCATTTCATTATACAATGTCATCAAGTTGAATGATGGGAATGCAGTCCTTTCCAATTGTATCTAATGATCCTAGAATTAAAAAGAAAACATCTGCTAACAACATAAATCAAGTCCAAATAAAAGAATAAAACTGGTGAGCATATGGGAGGAACTATAAAAATCAATTCTTCTGATTTTCAGTCAAGTACCTCTTCTTTACTGGGACTCAAGAAAGATGTCTACCCTGACTTTTTATGGCAGAAGATACATAGCACATCTTGACAGCCATATATACTATAAAGTGTTACTGAGTTTCCATGAATTTGTCAGCAGGAGTAAGCAGCGGTGAGCTGAGCATGTTCAAAATTAATTCATTACCAGCAAACTTTTATTAAGTCCCTATTACTTAATGTGAATGACAATATTCTAGTGATGAATGGAAGATATTAATTTGACTTCCAAGTTACTTATAATTTAGGTATGGAACTAAGAACTACAGATTTTAAAAAGGTAAGAAAGAGGAGAAGGTGGCCTAAAATAAGCACCAAAATTCATAGTGCAGATACAAAGTCTTGAATAAATAAGACAAGTAAGGGATGGAGAACTGCTGTTTGGGTGTCTGGGTGAGTGGATTTGGGAAGACCTGAAAAGGCAGTTGGTTTAAAGTAGAGATTGAAAGTTCACTAAACTTGGGAATAACTTAAAAAGGAGAGTGCAAAATAACACAGACAACAAAAAAGACACAGAAAAATCTAAAACAAGAAATTCAAAGTTTATAAAATCCCATGTAAGTACTGTTTAGCTACACATTTTCTCATCTGTTACATATATCAATAAGAAGGCTTTCCCATCAAAATGATTTGAGTAACTGGCCCCTTGAAAATATCTTAAGTGGTCTCAAGAGCAATTTGTCCCTTTTTTGTTTCACAAGGCTCATTTTCAAACACTCTCACCTTTCCTGGTGTCCCAGTTTTGTTAAAATTCATTTCTGTACTGATGTACTAAAAATGCATGCAAATTGGCATCCCCAAAAAGATAATTTAACAGGATGCAATCCATCAACCAAAAACCTAGAGACTTCCATTTAGACTCATTGTCTGCAAATCATCAATATGTCTATTATAAAAATTCCATTCCAGCCAGGTAGTTACAAAAGAGTTTCTAGAATTCCTATGTGTATGTGTGTATGTGTATATATGTGCATAAATGCATATTTATATCTGCATGTATGCACTGTGTTATGCATATGTGAACATATGAATTGTGTTTATATAGTAATATATGTTTACATATAATTGTGTATCTATGTATACACATTCACATATGCATATATGTATATTTGCATGCATGTGGGTATATATACACACAGAGGCATATGCACATGCATAAATATATATATAAATATACAAATATCATATATTGGGCATTATATATTAGAAGATATTATACAATAAATCACATATATTATAATATAGCATAACATACATACATGTTTATATGTATTTATTGTATCACATACCATATATGTGATATATATTTTATATATAATATATGTGCATGTAGTCTAGAATGCATTTCTTTTTTATTTTTAATATTTTTTATTTTAAATTTGAGTTAAATTTTTTCCTTCCACCCCTCCCCACCCAGTGATAAAGCAAATGGTATAATAGCAATTATACATGTGAAATCATGAAAACCTATTTCCATATTAGCCATATCACAAAAAATAGATAAAATTATACCTCAATTTGCACTCAGAGATTATCAGTTTCTCTTTTTGGAGGTGAATAGAATTTTTCATCATGAGTTCTTTGGAATTGTCTTAGATCACTGCATTAATCAAATTAGCCAAATCTTTCACAATTTGTCATCTTTACTACATTGCTATTACCATGCATAATGATCCCTCAATTCTTCTCACTTCACTTTGCCTCAGTTCTTATAGGCCTTGTCCTTGTTTTTGTTTTCTGAACCAAGCCCCTTGTCATTCTTTAAAGCACAATAATATTTCATCAAAATAATATGCTACAACCTGTATACCCATTCTCCAGTTGATAAGCATTACCTCAATTAGCATCCAATTTTTTGCCACCACAAAAAGAGCTACTATATATACTTTTGCACCTATATTTTTTCTTTGATATCTTTGTTGTATAAACCCAGTAGTGGTAGCTGGATCAAAGGGTATGAAAAGTTGTATAGTCCTTTGGGCATAGTTTCAAATTGTTTTCTGGAATAGTTGGCTTGGTTTATTGATGTAACTATCCCCGCCCGTTCTCCTTTAGCATTTGTCATTTGTTATAGGTGTGGGACTTTGATATTTTTTTGTTGTTTTTTTTTTGTGTGTGTGTGAGGCAATTGGGGTTAAGTGACTTGCCCAGGGTCACACAGCCAGTAAGTGTTAAGTGTTTGAGGTTGGATTTGAATTCAGGTACTCCTGACTCCATGGCCGGTGCTCTATCCACTGCACCACCTAGCTGCCCCTTGATATTTTTTTAAATTTAATTTGTTAATCTTATGTAATTAAAAAGAAAAACTTAAACCTTCCTTTTACATGCATTTGTTTGATTTTTTTCAAAATTGTAGAGCTAGTTAGACAAAGAAATATTCTCCCTCAGAAATCTTTAATATCTCTATTTTTTTTTCAGTTTTTTTTTCAACTTTTTCCTCATAGGGGATCATGAAGCAAAGTCAGCAAAAAATCCTAGCTTGCCTTTTTAAAAATCAATGACTTGGCTTGTTTATCAAATGTGAAGATGGTATAAAGCTGTTTGAGATAGCAAAACAGACCTCAACTGGATAGAATCATGAATTGAGTAAATTATGTTTTAAAGGGATAAATGTAAAGACATATCTGGGGTTCAAATTTTGATAAGGTATATAAGTAGTATGAGGGAAACCTGAATAGACAATATCTAATGTGAAAAATCCATGGGGATTAAACAAGTTATTATTCAATAAGTGTCCAAACTTTGTCATTAGTAATGGACACAGTATCTAAAATAGAATAAGTTATGATCTTGTGGCATTCTAGCATTTTAGACACCCTCTAAGGTTATGTTTGGACTCATTCTTGGCACTAAAGGGCACTATAAGTGGGACCATAACCAGAAGTTTGAGGACCAGGATTGTAAGGCGATGTAAATTTATGGTAGGTGAGAATTAATCAAAAGAACTAGGGATTTCAACCTAGAGTAGAGAAAATGGGGTGGGTGGGGAGGTGATAGCTTATTTCTCTGTCTCTGTTGCTCCATCTCTTTGTCTCTCTCAGAATGAGACTTTAAAGCATTATAAATCTTATGGTTTTCTACTATCTTCAAATAAAGGGAGAAATGAAGTTAAAGATCAAAATGTTCACATAATTATAATTGAAATATTGGTATAAAGAGTTAATTTATTTCTACCCCTGCATACACTTAGTTTTGCGTAACTAATGGTCAGAAAACAAATCAAAATAAACAAAATAATTGGAAAATAGTAATATTCTTAAACTTAAATATTAAGGAACTTTATAAGTCTGGTCTTTTATTTATTCTGTGTGAATTGCCAATATTTAAAATGTAAAATATTTTGCTTTATTTCTTATTAATTCAGTTTCCATAAATTCTTATCATTTAGCTCTATGACCATCATCTTTATTAAGAATCTATGACTCCCCAATTGAGAAATGGTCAAAGGATATGAACAGGCAGTTTTCTGATGAAGAAACCAAAGGTATCTATTCCCAGATGAAAAAATACTCTAAATTTCTAATGATTAGAGGGATGCAAATTAAAACAACTCCCAGGTACCACCTGACACCTATCAGATTGGCTAAAATGACAAAAAATGAAAATAATAAATGTTGGAGAAGCTGTGGAAAAATGGGAACACTAATGCATTATTGGTGGAGCAGTGAACTGATCCAATCATTCTGGAGAGCAATTTGGAATTATGCCCAAAGGGCTATAAAGCTGTGCATACTCTTTGACCCAGCAATACCACTTTTGGGTCTTTTTCCCAAAGAAATCATGGAAAGGGGAAAGGGACCCACATGTACAAAAATATTTATAGCTACTCTTTATGTGGTGGCAAGGAATTGGAAGTTGAGGGGATGTCCATCAATTGGGGAATGGCTGGACAAGTTGTGGTATATGAATACAATGGAATACTATTGTGCTATAAGAAATGATGAGCAGGAGGAGTTCAGAGAAACCTGGAGGGTCTTACATGGGCTGATGATGAGTGAGATGAGCAGAACCAGAAGAACATTGTACACAGTATCATCAACATTGAGTGTTGATCTACTGTAATGGACTATATTCTTCTCACCAATGCAATGGTACAGAAGAGTTCCAGAGAACTGATGATAGAAGAGGATCTCCAAATCCAGGGGAAAAAAAGAATTGTGGAGTATATAGATGCTGAATGAACCATACTCTTTCTTTTGTTTTTGGTGCTGTTGTTTTTCTATTTTGAGGTTTTTCATCACTGCTCTGGTTTTTCTCTTATAACATGACTAATGCTGTAATATGATTAATGTTATTATATATATATATATATATATATATATATATATATATATATATATAACCTATATCAGATTACCTGCTGTCTAGGGGAGTGGGAGGGAGGAGAGAGAGGGAGAAAAATCTGAAATTGGAAAGCTTGTATAAACAAAAGTTGAGAACTATCTTTACATGTAACAGGAAAAAATAAAATACTTTATTAATTTTTAAAAAAGAATCTATGAAATACCATTTTGGAAAGCATTATCCAAGGAACACATTTCCATTTTAAAAAGTGTCTTGATGCCTGGATACATTTAAATAAGAAATTAAAACAGCAAATGCAAGTGTAGATCTGGTTTACATCCTGCTATCAGGTTTTACAAAAGCCATGTGTTTTTGAACCTAAGGTTTTTAACCTCCTGTGTACTTAGAATACTCAATTTACTTGCTTCAGATGATCTCAAACAGAGGCTGGGCTCATGCAGTGACAGTGACTCAGATAAATACACAGTTCCCAAACTGCACTGCCTTATAAGCCATCAAAGCAATTTTAAAATCAATTTGATATTTGACAGGGAGCCAATGCAGTTCCCTTAGGATGGTAGTGACATGCTGAGGCCACTTAGTGTGAATAAAATTCTGATGGCAGCATTTTGCACAAGTTGGAGCTTCTGAAGCATTTTCCCCTCAGAAGGACATAAAAAATAGACATTACAATAATCTAACCTAGAGGTTAAAGCAGCATCGGCTATTGTCTCAGCACCAGCAAGGAAGCAGTCAGGGGTGGATTTTTTTTTCTTAAGGATGGTGATCAAATTAAGTTCCTGTCACAGAACTAAAATGATGATACAAAGATACAGCTCAATTGTAAGTTAGCTGCCAAATATTTAGCATAGGCGGAAGGACCACTATCATTAGCTTCAACAGAGGCAGGAAGCTTCAGGAAATAAGATAGATCAACCAGCAATTCCATTTTCACCATTCTGGCATCATCTTTGTGTCATTTAATATATACTGAGCAGCAATACTAAATACAATGTGCTAGATCCTACAGAACTTTGTGATACTCAGAAAACCTCTTAGGGATAGATAATAACATTAAATTGTATCCTTTCTAGTTATTTTCATCAATAGTAATTATAATGATCTTCATGTCATTTCATGGAAGAAGAGTGGTATGGTTTTACTGCCTCTCATATTTCCCAGACTATGGACTTCTTGGTAGGAAATAATATGGACTGTGAGCATCAGAAACTGATGAACCTTGGTGGGCTGACACTGGCACAGGGTATTTTCATTTTCCTCCAGAAAACCTAACTGGTTCCCTACAAACTCTAAAGACAATGTCTAAAACCTTTCATATAATCAGCTTCAGGAGGGGAAAATGTCTTCAGGCTACAAATAGGCAACAAATATTATGTATTTTAAGAACGCACAACTGATTATGGGATACCATGTCAGATCCTCTGATCACCACTCCCTCCTCATATTAGCAGTTACATTCCCCCCCCAAAAAAATTAGTTGCCTTATCTTTCCATTTTCACTTTCACTTCTCTCATTTCTAGCCCCTTCTCTCATCACCTCTTACCTCGATTATTACAACAGCATTCTACTTGGTCTACTGCCCCAAGTCACTCACCAATTCACTAAGTTCTACACATAGCTGCTAAAGTAATTTGCCTTACATATGCATTCAACCATGTGACTCTTCTACTTAACCACCTTCAGTACCTTCCTATTGCCTATAGGATAAAATATCAACCTCACAATTTAGATTTTTAACACCATGAATGACCTGACTCTGATGTATCTTTCCAGTTTCATCAGGCATTTCTTTCTTTCACATACTCCATAATCAATCTAAACTGGTTTTATCTTTGTTCCTTACATGCAACTCTTTATTTCCTATCTCTTCTCTGTTTTCCTACTGACATTCTCCATGACTAAAATGTAATCTCTCCAAACCTGTGTCCCACAGCAGAATCACTTTCTTCCTTTAAGAAGCAGGTCTGGCATCATCTATATGAAGCCATTCTTGATACCAAGAATTAGTGTTCTCCCGCCCAAGCTACTTCATATCTCACTATTTTGGCCATATTTGATTTCATTAACTTTATATATTATGTTTTCTCTACTATGTATATGTATGTATGTATGTATGCATGTATACACGTATGCATGAATGTATGTATACACGTATGCATGAATGTATGTATATGTTGTCACCCACATTAGAATGTAAGCTCCTTGTAAAGAAAAATTGTTTCTCGTACTTGTAAATCTAACACATAGCACAATACCTGGCACACAGACAGTAGAAACAATAAATTATTTACTGATTTATTTATTATTATCCCCCTTTTACAGTATAATTAAATTGAGGCTCAGAAAGATGAAGTGTGTTTAACTAGTTATATAGCCAGCAAAAGTCTGAGCCAGAAGTGCTGGGATCTCTGGAATTTAGAATGGTATTAAAATGAATATAGGTATATCATCATTTGGCCCATCACCAATCCATGGTATTTATTCAAACAATACTGGGTGAACACCTAAGCACACCCAGTGATAAGCAGACCCAGTTGATAGTTTTAAAGAAAATGAAATAAAACATGTTTTTAAATAGATACAAAATGTGGTACTTTCAAATAGTAGGGGGGAAAGGGAGTGAATTAATGATGAAGTGTCAGCCTTTACTATTAATTTTCCTTCCAGATAGACCAATGCCATCACTTGAACCTTGCTGATTTATTAATGCTTTTTCCATCCTACTCACTTCATAGTCTAACATCTAGTTTAGGGTAAATAATACTACCTGAGTGATATTGCTACTGTACAGCATGAAAAAAGACAGTTCAATTTTTCTTTATCTTTAATTATTTTCTTCCTAACTGTGCTTTAAAAACTTCAAATGGAGATAGCATGCCTAGCCAGATAGAATAAATCAAGTACCAATGTTTAAAAAATATACAAGTTAGGAAATTCAGTTAAACAAACATTTATTAAATGCTACCATATGCAAACAACTCTTCTAGGTTTGGGAGATTAAGGAATACATAAGCCACAGAACATTTTTTAATTTAAATATGTAATAAACATTTTTATTTAAAATTTTGAGTTGCAAATTATATCTTTCCCTATTCTTACCTTTCCCTGAAGCAGTAAGAAATCAGGTATAGGTTATCCATGTGCAATTATGTTAAACATTTTCAAAAAAGAAGACTCAAAGAAAAGAAAAAAAAATGAAGAAAGTGAAAAAATTGCATGCCTCAATCTGTGTTCAATCAATATCAATTATTTCTTTGTAGGTGTATAGTATGCTTCATCATTAGTCCTTTGGGATTGTTTTGGATCATTGTATTACTGAAAAGAGCTAAATCATTCACTTCTTCATTGAGCAATATTTCTGTTACTGTGTACAATATTCTGATTAGGTTCACTTGATTATACATCAGTTCATCTAAGTTTTTCTGAAATTGTCCCACTTGTCATTTCTTATAGCACAATAATATTCCACCACAATCATATACTACAGCCTGTTTAGCCATATGCCAATTGATAGGCATTTCTTTGATTTACAATTCTTAGCCACCACAAAAAGTAGTGCTTATTTTGGGGGGGATGACTTTAGGATATATACCTAACAGTGGTATTGCTGGATGTGCAGTTTTATATCCCTTTGGACATAGTTCTGTAACGATTGGAATGACGCCACCTGCTGGATACTTACTGTAGAAGAGTTCTGCCCATGAAGGGAAGGTCTTTGAGGGCAAGACCAGGAGTCAGGAAGTGACGCGGGCTAGTGGGAGGAGGAAGGAAGAGACTGGCGCTCAGTCTCGCGCTCTTGCCTTTGGACTCTGGTGGAGAGCGGAGCTAAAAATGCGCTCTCCCTTTAATAGATAGGAATCTAGACCTTTCTCTCTCTCTTTACCAAATTCTTATTCTCCTTAATAAATGCTTAAAAGTCTAACTCTTGCTAAAGCTTATAATTTATTGGCGACCACTCATTAAATATTTTAGACAGACTAGCTAGAATTTTAGCCTTAACAGTTCCAAATTGCTTTCCTGAATGGTTGGTTCTGTTCACAACTCAACCAAAAAGTGTATTAATGTCCTGGTTTTCCCATATTTCCTCCAGCAACCAACATTTTTTTTTGTTATATTACCCATTCTGATATGTATGAGGTAGTATCTCAGAGTTGTTTTAATTTGCTTTTCTCTGTCAATAGTGATTTATTTTTTATTTCCCCCCATATGACTATATATATATATATATTTGATTTCTTTGTGTGAAAACTGCCTGTTCATATATTTTGACCATTTATTAATTGGGATATGACTTACATTTTTTTGTTTTTGTTTTTGTTTTGTTTTGTTTTGTTTTGTTTTCAGGGCAATGAGGGTTAAGTGACTTGCCCAGTGTCACACAGCTAGTAAGTGTCAGGTGTCTGATGCCGGATTTGAACTCAGGTACTTCTGAATCCAGGGCCTGTGCTTTATCCACTGAGCCACCCAGCTGCCCCATGACTTGCATTTTTTAAAATAAATTTGAATCCATTCTCTATATATTGGAGAAATGAAGCTTTTATCAAAGATACCTGTTTCAAAATCTCTTTCCCAGTTTTATTCTTTCTTTATAATTTTAGTTGCATTGGATTTCTTTGTACAAAAGTTTTTTAAGTGTATATAATCAAAATTATCTATTTTACATTTTGTAATGCTCTCTATATCTTCTTTTGTCCTCAATTCTTCCCCTGTTCATAAAACTGACAGATAAACTATTCCATGTTCTGTTAATTGGCTTATGGTATCACCCTTTATGTGAAAGTCATATACTCATTTTGACCTTATCTTGCTGTATGCTGTAAGATATTAGTCTATACCTATTTTCTACCATACTGTTTTCCAGTTTTCTTAGCATTTTTTCAAATGAGTTTCTCTTCCAAAAGCTTTAATCTTTGGATTTACTAGTTATACTAGATAACTAAGGAAATTTGTTTTAGTATACTTCATACCTATCATATTCCACTGATCCACCACTCTACTTTTTTTTTGCAGGGCAATGCGGGTTAAGTCATTTGTCTGGGGTCACACAGCTAGTAAGTGTCAAGTGTCTGAGGCCAGATTTTAACTCAGGTACTCCTGAATCCAGGACTGGTGCTTTATTCACTGCAAAACCTAGCTGCCCCCACCACTCAATTTCTTAGCAAGTACCATATGGTTTTTATAATTACCACTATATAATACAGTTTGAAATCTGTTAAGGCAAGACTACCTTCTTTCACATTATTTTTCATTGATTCCCTTGATATTCTTCAGCTTTTGTTCTTCCAGATGAATTTCATAAATGAATTTTTGATACTTTGATCAGTATGACACTGAATAAATAGATTAATTTTGGTAGAATTGTCATTTTATTATATTGTCTCAGCCTACTCAAGAGAAATTAATATTTTTCCAATTGTTTAGATATAACTATGTTTGAGAAATAGTTTATGGTTCAATCCCTTATAGCTCCTGGGATTGTCTTGGCAGGCAGACTCCCAAGTATTTTATATAGTCTACAGTTATCTTAAATGGAATTTCTCTTTCTATCTGTTGCTACTGGACTTTATTGGTAATATGTAGAAATGCTATTTATGGCCTTTTTCTTAAGATGCTTATAGTCTAATGATCAAGGGGATGTATGTACATAGAAATATTAGAATGACTCAAATGAAGACATGCTAAGTACAAAGACAAAAACCTGACTGCCAGCTATTTATTACTTTAATGTCATCAGCTTGGATATGATTTTCAGCGTTTTGGTATCTTTACAGAATTTAATGGACTGTTGGGTACTGTTTTAGGGACTGTGTATATCAATATTATTGAAGTCTCAAGAAGATGGGTATCATTTTATGGAAATGAGTGGTAATGGTGTTTAGACTTTTTATCCCATATACCTTGCAAATATTGGGAATGGTGAAAGATTGTTAATGTTTGTGTGAAAGGAAAACCAGTTGTAGTAGAATCTTATATGATGAAAATGCTTCAAATTGGATCCTGAAGACAGACTGTATGTGTATGTGTGTGTTTATATACACAGATATATTCATGCATATACATATATAGCATATGTACCTACATATTTGAGGAAAAGTTAATATACACATAAAATATGTATTAATATACATATATACATACACAATGGATATATACATACATGTGAACATAATGCATATATACATGTATATTTATTTGTTTCTATATATCTGTCTATATCACTATTCCTCTCAGCTTTATGCCATCTGCAAATTCACTAATCATTTTATATATGTCTTTATTGAAGTCACTAATAAAAATGCCATCTCTCCAGGCTGACATATATCAATTAATCAGTAGTCTTTCAATCAGTCTTGCCAGTCAAATAGTTCAAATCCATTTAACTTTACTCTCATCTGGCCCATGTTTTACCAATTTGTCTGTACGAATACCACAAGAGATTTTACCAAATACTTTATATTATCCAGACATACTGTGTGCATGGCAGTTTCCTATTCTACCAATTTAGAAAATTTATCAAAAAGGTGAAAAAGCAGGGGGCTGCTAGATGGCACAGTGGTAATGCACTGGCCCTGGATTCAGGAGTACCCGAGTTCAAATCTGGCTTCAGACCCTTGACACTTCCTAGCTGTGTGACCCTGGGCAAGTCACTTAACCCTCATTGCCCTGCAAAACAAACAACAACAAAAAAGAAACAAACAAACAAACAAAAAAGGTGAAAAAGTTTTGTCTGATATGATAGTCATCTTGATATCAGGATTATTCATGTTGGTTCTAATTGCTCTGTCCTTTCCTTTTTAAGTGGTTAAAAATCATCCTTTTAATAAACTGTTATAGAGTTTGAACAGACATTGATTTCAAAGTTAAATGAAATATTTTTAACTACCTGTTTAGATTTTAGAAATTTAGAGCCCATTTTCCCTTGCATTTTCAACCACTAAATTGGTAGATTAGGAGGTAGATGACATTATTCCCATTTTGCAGATGAGGAAACTAAGGCAAAGAGAGGTTAAGTGATTTGGCATGGGTTACACGGACAGTAAGTGTCTGAGGCTGGATTTGAACTCAGGTCTTCCTGACTCTGTAGAGGTAGTGTCACAGTGGATAGAACACTGGACTTGGGATCAGAAAAACTCAGTGTCCTAAATGGATTCCCATCAGTGAGATGTAGCCCCCCAAAAGTTAATTCCATCTTGGGATATATTCAAATAATAGCTCCCAGAAATAGTGATGTGATAATTCTGCTGTCTCTGACCTCATCAAATATCATCTTGATTATTGTATTCGAATTTTGAAATCATTGAGTAGGAATGATATAAAAAATCTGGATATTGACCAAAGGAGGCCAACCAGCATCTTGAAGCTATATCATTTGAAGATCAGTTGACGTGAATGGGCATATTTATCCCGAAGAAAATGAGACTGAGTGGGAACATACGAGCTATTTTCAATTTTTTAGGTCATATATATTAAGGAGATATAATATCTCTTGTATGTGGCAGAGATAAATTAAATAAAAGCAGTGGGTTGAAGTTTCAGAAATAAATTTTGATTTGATATGAATCAAAGAAAAAAGAAAATTTTCCTAACAAAGCCATCAAAAGTAAATGGATTGCAATAGCTAGTATTCCTCTCTTTGAAAGCCCCCAGTGTGGGCCAGAACAACCACTTGTCTGTTATATTATAGTGGCTATCCTTGATGTTTATGGGTGATCTAGATTGTAGGTGAAATTCCTGCCCATCTTTCAGGTCTCCAATTCTGTGAATTGAACAGAAGAAACACTGTTATATTTACATTAAAAAACCATGCTGACACCAAAACCTTGTTTTTCTGTGATTCTGTGGATCCATTTGCTACAACATCATTACAATTTCTTTACTTAGGAAAAGACTTGAGAGATGCTCAATCAGAGGATGAAGTGACATCTTCAAACACATTTAAAAGCAACAATATCATTCAATGATTTCAAAATCTGCTATGTAATAGAACAGACAGATTACTCTTTATATTGGTGACTAGTCCCATAATATTTCTCAGGCTGTCTAAGTGGCTTCCATTTGTACAGTTTTACAGTGATAAAATTTTTTATTTTAACTCCTGATCATATAAAATGACAAACTGAGCCTTCAGAGACTTCATATTCCTTCACTGAAAGGAAGAATAAATTGGGCAAGTTCTCATTTAAACTTATATTTTTGTATCTTTCTTCAGTGAATTTGGGTATAGGAGGTTGGAAAATATGCCTCAGGCTGGCATTTCCAGTTAACAGATTTCATTCATTCTACTCACTTTATTTACCTTTTTAAAAAAATATACCATCTTTCATTTCTGCCTATGAGAACAATTTTATTTCAATTTACTTCTCCTTTTCCTTGGCAGTAATTTCATGAGGTCTGCTTTACTTTCAATTGTAGGTCAAATTTATTCTACCTTCTCCTAACTGCCTACATTTCTCAAAAGAGCACAGTTTTATCTACCCTTTAAATTGTTCCTAGCTTCCTTCTGTGATGAAAAAAAGCCCAGGATAATCCTTGTTCCAACCCCATGCGACTTCCTCCCATCACGACAAAGTTGTAGTAGCTGATTCTGTAGGTGTTTGAATAACTTTTGATAGCCATTACTCAAAGAGGTTGAAGTTCATATGATAAATTATCTCATTCTGATTTCATGGATATTTCACCACATTTCCACTGTAGGGCCTCTTTGCCAGGTCTGATCATTCTAGGAAAATATGCTCACTGGAAAACTTGGAAGCATGATGATCAGTTACGAAAGATGTACAATAGTCTTTATTATTGCATACTCTTAAAAATACTGCTGCCATCATCTCATAATAATGTAAAGAATTTAACATACCACTTTAAAATAATTTAATCATAAGGTTTCAATTGGCAAGATGTTGTGAAGGAACAAATCATTTGTTGTTTAAAATTGTCCAAAACATTTTTTTCTTTTGCCAAATGGAAACATGGTCTGCATGTGATTTCTCCGTCTTCCTTCTGAGCATTAGTGTTATGATGAAAGTGTTGAATATTTTATAAACAGAAGTCGTATGCCTGAAGAAAGTTTTTGAACATGTAGCTACTCGATCCTCAGGTTGGTTAAAACAAACAAACAAACAAAAAGCAAAACTGATTATAGCTATTCCCTACACCCTTCTCCAACAGCATTTGTCATTCTCAATAGCAGAGGTTACTAACCTGGGGTATATAAACTTTAAAAGATGTATTTTTAATCTAAATGTATTCCAATATAATTGGTTTCTTTAGGAAGTTTCTTTTATGTATTCAAATATTTTTTTTTCTTATAATGTGTTCAAAGACCTCACCAAACACACGCACACACACACACACACATTAATCTATAGAATTTAGGGAGGATGGGGCAGTCCTAGAAGAGGGACAGTTGCTGAAACAGGATATATTAAATACTTTGGGAACCAAGGATGGCTTAAGAGACACATCTTAACCACCTGTATAATATTTTAAATGCCTTCTGTTAAGCCTTTCACTAAAGTACTACTCTGATGTCTCTTTATGGCAGTGAAGTAAATCTGGTGAGATTTACAGAGCACTTAAATTTGGCAAAAGGTTCATAAATATTATCTTCTTTGAGCTTCAAAATAATCCACCAAGGTAGATACTATAGTATAAGATATTTCCATTCAACAGAGGAGCAAAGGAAAACTTAAATAGTTATATGCCTAGGCTCACCCAGATAGTGAGTATAGTAAGGTTTCAAAACCAAGTTTTCTTCCTAAAATCAAAAAACCCTCAAATGAATTAATCTGGGGAGAGGAGCTACAGATAGAATTGAAGGGGTCCATAAACTTGGATAAGTGAAAAAATATTACATGTTTTATTGTTGTTGTTGTTGTTAGCCTCTAACTGGAATTTATTATTTCCTTCATTTATTTAAAAACAATATTATATAACAGGGTCCGGGAGCTTCGCCAGACTGCCAAACGCATTCATGACACAAATAAGATTAAGAAACCCTGCGCGATGCTGCTAGGGTACAAACAATAGAAGTTTCTATCAAGGTACACAAGTTAGGAATACAGTCCTCTTAATAGAGTGTATCTTTTGTTTTGGGCAATGTTTAGGAATTATGGAAATGAAACATACCACCAGGAGACTGGAAAATGAATGATAAAAATATTGGCAATAGTGATGCTTCAAACAGATTAAACTATGGAATAGTTACCCAATCACCTGTAACCTTCTTCTATTTATGTAGCAATGGTAGCAGAGAAGTTGGAAAGTTGCTAAAAATAACACGTTTGGAAAATTGTACTTTATAATGAGGGTGATTCTACCCCAGGAATTCGGGGTGCTTAAACATAGAGATGGCTATAAATATGATAAACCATATTAAAATATGAATGATAAAAACTGAATTATTTCATTGAATAGAAGATACTAAGAAGCATACAGCAATTATAACTGTGACTGGCACATAGTATACACTAAATAAATTTGTATTGACTGACTGACACTGACCCAGAGAATATATCAATCTAATTGTAAAACACTCTTTGAATAAAGACAGACCTAAATAATTGAAGAAAAACAATTTGTTCATGAATATGTTGATGCAGAATATTAAAAATAACTATAATACCTAAATTAATTTACTTAATATCATATCATATCAATGTTATATCAATGAGACTATCAAAAGATTAGTTTTATAACTAAAAATAATGATGAAATCTATATAAAGGAACAACAGGTCAAAAATATCAAGGGTAACAATGATAAAAAGTGATACTGAGTAGGTTCTATGGGTACCATATCTAAAATATGTTATTGTTGTTTGTTTAAATGTAGGACTTCCTATACCAAGATAGCTAAGCGAGGAAACAACCCACTGAAGCTCTCCCAGATTTCACCTCCAAACCAACATAAAACTGCTTCTGAAGCATCCCAGGAGCAGGGAAATAGCCTACCAACCTGGCAGGAAAGGTCTGTCTTACCTCTGTGGGGGGGAAGTGAGGTTCAGGAGCAGGAACAACAACTTCTGGCTCACAGCAGGGGGCCTGAGGCAGGGCTTGGAGCCTGGGGCAATCCATCAGCTAGGCTCCACCCACCTACAAACCAGCAGCTCCCTTGGAAGGTGAGCAGTCTTGGCAGCAGAGCAAGGACCCTCAACAGGCACCCGAAAGCTACCACAGACCACCAGGGAGGCTGTGGTCATATACAAATTAGGGGGACTGCACATGTATCCAGACTGAAAATACACATGGGCACCCATATCTTGCTGTGCTATTCGTTAAATATTAAAATAACTAGAGAAAACCTTTAGCACATTCAGTAGAACTTGTGTACAAGATTAGGGAAAGATATAAGCAAGACGTACACAGCATGAGAACATTTGGAAACTAAAAAAAAATCAATATTCATTGAAATATGAAAAACTGCACTTAATAATTCACATTTCCTAAAGCATATTTAACATTTTGATCATCGTAAAGCACTGATTCTAAATGTCTAACTCTTGTCTCTCCCTGTTATTTATGCCTTCTGTTTTTATAACTCCCCCACAAGCTTAAACCTAAAGTTTCATCCATTTTGAAATAGTAGGCATTATGCAAAAAAATATGTTACTTGGATCTTTCCAAATTCTAGTGAATTCCAAATCATTAGATTTCCAATGTACATTATCATTTTGTTTATCACATATATTATATTTAAAAGGTACTTGAATGAAAAAATGCACTTTTTTGCTTTTTATTTATTTAAATCTACAATTTAGACATGTGAACTATTGTGCTCACATTTTTTTGTCTTTCTTATTTATTATTTCTTTGGTAAAAAACAATCTTTTTCAGAATAGAAACTAAAACTTGCAATTGTTTAAAGAGGATTTGTACTTTGTATAATAAAATTAACCTACTAATTTATGACTAATATAATTAAATCTTACATTGACAATGAAAAAAAAAGTTTGATGTCAACCAAAATCCATGGGAAAAAGCTAGAGCTGATAGTAGTAGAAACAGGAATGAATAATAACAAGACATTGTGAGATTTAAAATTGGATATACAAGCATTAAACTCCCCCTTTAACTTTTCCCTTATATATCTCCCAGACCACTAAAAAAAAGAAGCCTCTGAGCTTTAATCAGTGAGAGATTAGTTTTTATTGTTTGGGAATTAATTAGACAACAAAAGGTGATACCGATTAGGGAAATAGGAAAGTGGAAATATAAATGAATAATCTTAGATCTAAGCTTAGTCTATATTCCTTTATAA
Source organism: Dromiciops gliroides (assembly GCF_019393635.1). Classification (NCBI taxonomy): domain Eukaryota; kingdom Metazoa; phylum Chordata; class Mammalia; order Microbiotheria; family Microbiotheriidae; genus Dromiciops; species Dromiciops gliroides. The sequence continues at coordinate 213,813,707 of NC_057861.1, forward strand.
AACTCACTGAATCCAAACTGCCTGCCAGGCCAAGAACCAGCACACGTGCCGCCACGGCTAAGTTTAAAAAACCAGAGAAAGAGACTGAATTTCCATTCCACCCTCAGTTTTAAGCTGGTGTGCCCAGAAGTTCGTCATGGACTCCACCCCAAAAGGGAGGTCCTTTAAAAGCCACTTCAGTAACATGCCCTCAACTCTCAAATGATTCAGCTAAAACTTCCATTTTTTTACCACAACATAAAGGTAGGGAGGAATGAAAGAAGGAAGGAAGGAAGGAAAGGAGGAAGGAAGGAAGGAAGGAAGGGAAAGAGAGAGAGAGGGAGGGAGGAAGAAAAGGAGGGAAAGAAGGGAAGGAGATAAAAATGGTAGGAAATAATAAAACAATTCAAGGCCAAATAGACCTAAGAATTAATTGTGGAATTCAAGGTATTTAAAGAAAAAGAAATGTAAATTCATATGGGGATACACTAATTTATTTTTCTTATTGAAGCACAGAGCATAGCAAATATCATGTGCTTTACAAACATTTATTGTGTGATTATGAATGAATGAATATAGTGGAATGAGTAATTAATGAAAGACAAGAAGATCGGGATTTGAATCCCAATTCTGCCATTTTTATTGTTATTTATTACTTTGAAAGAATGAGTAAGAAGTTTCTTTTCTCTCTGCTTCTGTTCCTTTCTAAAGAGAGGGTAGACTGATTATCTCAAAACTCTTCCAGCTATAAATCCATGATTCTACAAATAACAAGAAAAAAAAGTTAGGTTTTGTTTTTTATCTATCTTATATTTTACTGGTTATTTATCTATCTATTTAATTATTACTAGTTATTATTTATTATTGGTTATTATAATATAACTAGATTATATCATATGTAGTATAATATTCCTAACTACAGCTTACCATTTTACTGGCTAATATTTATTTACTATTTTTCTCCTTCACTTGGCTTTTGCAAATGTCTTTCTAACCTCCAAGAGAAGATCCATTTTAGGCTTCATCCTGGGTCTAATTGATTACAACAATTCACTTCATAAATATTAATTAGTATTTAGACTCTATACTGAATTTCTGCTTGCTCTATAATCAAGTAAAATTTCCTGCTCCCCTCTATTGGTCCACATGGTATTAAGTCCATGAAAAGAGGGCTAAATTGGGATTATGGACCTTGATTCTAATCTCAGCTCACTCATTTCTTTAATTAATTAGAGTCCTTAAGTAGTCAGTTTAGCACTCTGTAGCCCAGTTTCTTCACCCATGACACAATTAAGTTAAAAGGTATATAAAGTTCTGTCCAGTTTTAAAATCCTCATAAATCTAACCTCCTAATCTGTTTAAAGCATACCACCCAATTAAAATTGCTCTCCTTAATTTACTATTATAATTTCAAGTGTCTGTAAGGAAAAACTTTAAACTTTTTGTTATTATTGTTTAAATATTTTCCATAAAGGAATATACCTCCCATTTCTAATACTGGGCTATGAAGTTATCTCCCACTGTTAATTTGTTTTTACCAGAAATCATGTTCTTACATATCTTAGAATTGTGAATTCTTTGTACTGGTCATGGTCTATACTACAATGACTCTAGAAATCCAGTATTTATAATAAACAGAAGATATAATTTTCCTCCAATGCACATTTTTCTAATAGGGTTAATAAAAGCAAGCCAATAAATGCAGAATGATGCTCTAAAGTAGTAGCGATATTTCTAATCTTTTAAAACAGAGAGTATACATCTTATAACCATGAACCGGACAGTTTTAGCCAATCAAAGTTACCTGGTAATCTCTTCGATATCTCAGAGCAGTTGTATGGTAATTATAATTTTACTTTAATCAAGAATGTGGCAACAGATGTTCTGACATCTGTCTAAGGATATGTCTCTTTGTGGAAGTATCGGCCAAACAAATCATTTGGCTCATTTGTCCCCATCCAAAAGCAACTTACATTATTTTTTAATGATTTACTGAGTCACCTCTATGAATACCATTAATATAGCATGTAACATAAGTGGTAAAACTAATGGGAAGTGTTTCAAAATAGGCATGCATATTACAAACTAAATATTTTTTCAGTCTAGTCCCAGTTAATTCTGAGTTGGCATCCATTAACTCCACCAAAACTACCCAAAAAGTAATTTCTTTCAAGTCCTGATCCAAGGTGAAATAATCTTTTGAGTCACTCATACAATATGCAATTATTCAAAGGAAGTTCATTTATTATGTTTTCATAAGGTGCAGAGGCAAGATGGTGGAGAGAAGCCAGGAAGTTGCCTGAGCTCTCCCAAGTTTCCCTCAAAAACAACATTAAATCAAGCCTCTAAACAGATTCTGAAACTACAAAACCTACAAAAAGTCAGAGAGATACAATCTTCCAACTTGAGATAATTTAGAAGACTTCAGGAAAGGTTGGTCTCACTTGGGGAAAAGGGGAGTATAGCACACTTCAGCACAGTGCAGCATGGAAGGGGTCTAGGCAAGTAAGCAGGAAGCTCTTGGCCACAGCACAGCAACTGAGGCCCCTTGATCCTGGTTCATCAAGCTGGTGGCACAGCAGGCCAGTTGTGAGATCCACCAGCACCAGCAGAGAGGGCAAACTGCCAGCTGTAGGGCCACCCACAGGACAGGTGCGACTGGGCCTGACCATCCCAGCCACTCAAACAAGCAGAGGAAGCAAGATCAGGGCAGTGAGAAATCCACAAGCCATAGAGACCTCAGAATAGAAAGGCAATGACATAGCCCCTATGCCCCAGCACAAGATACTTGAAACAGTGACCCTTGGGCCCTAGGGGCAGACCTAAACTACAAAACATAAGCTACAATAAGAGTAAGAAACAAACAAAAAAAAAGAGCTCTTAGCACTGAGAGCTTCTGTGTCCAGAGGGAAGATCTAAACACAAACTAAGGTGAGGATGAATCTCTGAAATTGCTAACATGTGAAGCCTCAAGAGGGAAGATGAATTGGTCTCAAAACCAAAAAGCCTTCTTGGAAGAGCTCAAAAAGTATTTCAAAAATCAATTGAGGGAAGCTAGGTGTCACAGTAGATAGAGCAACGACCCTGGAGTCAGGAGGACCTGAGTTCAAATCCGGCCTTAGACACTTAACACTTACCAGCTGTGTGACCTTGGGCAAGTCACTTAACCTCAATTGCCTCACAAAAAAAATCAATTGAGAGAGGAAAAAGAAAAAATGGGGAGAGAAATGAAAGCACCACAAGAATCAGCAAATTGGAAAAGGAAGCACAAAGATTGACAAGAAAACTATTTATTAAAAAATTCATTTTGTAAAATGGAAAAGCAAGTGCAAAAGCTTACTGAAGAAGACAATGCCTTAAGAATTCAAACTGGACACATGTGGAAGCTAATGACTCCATGAGACATCAGGAATCAGTCAAACAGAATAAAAAGAATGAAAAAATAGAAGAAAATGTGAAATACCTCTTTGGAAAGACAACTCACCTGGAAAACAGATCCAGGAGAGACAATTTGAGAATCATTGGACTGCCTGAAAGCCATAATCAGAAAAAGAGTCTAGACCCCATAATCCAGGGAATTATTAAAGAGAACTGCCCAGATATTATAGAATCAGAGGATAAAATGATCATTGAAAGAATCCACTAATCACCTCCTGAAAGAGTCCCCGAAAGGAAAACTCCAAGGAATATTGGAGCCTTATTCCAGAATTATCAGGTGAAGGAGAAAATACTCCAAGCATCCAGAAAGAAGCAATTTAAATATCATGGAGCCACAGTCAGGATTTCAGAGAACTTTGCAGCTTAAACATTAAAGGACAGCAAGGCTTGGAATATGATATTCCGGAGAGGCAAAGGAGCTTGGATTGTAACCAATAATTAACTACCCAGCAAAACTGATTGTTCTATTTCAGGGGAAAAGATGGTCATTCAATGAAATAGAGGACTTTCAAGGTCTCCTGATGAAAAGACCAGAACTGAATAGAAAATTTTATCTTAACATACAAGCCTCAAGAGAAGTTTAAAAAGGTAAACAGGAGGAAAAAGTTATTCAATAACTTTAACCATTTACATCCCTTCAATGGAAGATAATACTTATAACTCTTAAGAACTATATATCTATTTGAGCAGACTGAAGGAATATACACAGAGGGTATAAATATAAATTGTCTTTGATGTGATTATATAAAGAAAATTAAGGGTGAAAAAAAGGAGTTTATGGGCAGAAAAGGAAATGGGAGGTGGAATAGCATTAATTACATAATATGAATAGGTACAAATAAACTATTACAGTAGAGGGAAAAAATGGAGGGGTGAACATTATTTCAATCTAACTCTCATCAGATTTGGTTCAAAGAGGGCATAACATATACATTCATTTGGATAAAGAAATTTAGCTTATTCTTTAGGGAACTAAAAGGATAAGGGAAAAGGGGGGCTAATAGAAGAGAGGGCAGAAGCAGGAGAGAAAAGGAGAATGAAAATGAATAGGGACTGAGAAAAGGGAGGGCAGATTGGAAGAGGCAGGGGTAGGAAGCAAAACATTGGTGAGGAGGAATAGGGTGAAAGAAGGGGATAAAAAAGTACAAAGGGGGTAAATAGAATGGAGGGAAATAGTAATAATAACTGTAAATGGGAATGGGAAGAACACTGCCATAAAACAGAAGTGAATAGCAGAGTGGATTAAAAAACGGAATCCTACAATATGCTGTTTACAAGAAACACATCTGAAGCAGAGAGATACAAAAAGAGCACAGAGTAAAGGTAAAAGGTTGGAGCAGAATATATTATGCTTTAGCTGAAGTAAAGAAAGCAGGGGTAGCAATCCATATCTCTGACAAAGCAAAGCCACAAAGAGATCTAATTAAAATAGATAAGGAAGGAAACTACATCTTGTTAAAAGGTACTATAGATAATGAAGTTTTATCAATTTTAAACACATCTGGACCAAGTGGTAGAGCATCCAAATTATTAGAGAAGTTGAATGAGTTACAAGATGAAATAGACAGCAAAACTCTACTAGTGGGGGATCAGAATCTTCCCCTCTCAGAATTACATAAATCTATCCATAAAATAATTAGTAAAGAAGTTAAAGAGGTGAATAGAATGTTAGAAAAGTTAGATATGATAGATGTCTGGAGAAAATTGAATGGGAATAAAAGGGAATGTACCTTGTTCTCCGGGATACATGACACATATTCAAAAATTGACCATATTTTAGGGCATAAAAACCTCATGGTCTTATGTAGAAAGGCAGAAATAGTAAAGGCATCCTTTTCAGGTCATGAAGCATTGAGTGGGTTAAACAATGTATCACAGAAACAATCAATAACCTCATCCAAGAGAATGACAATAATGAGATAACATACCAAAACCTATGGAATACAGCCAAAGCAGTGCTTAGGGGAAATTTTATATCTCTACATTCTTACATGAATAAAAAAGAGAAAGAGTAGATCAATGAATTGGGCATGCAACTTAAAAGAACAAATTAAAAATCCCCAATTAAATACTAAATTAGAAATTCTGAAAATTAAAGGAGAAATGAATAAAATTGAAAACAAGACAACTATAGAATTAATCAATAAAACTAAGATCTAGTTTTAACGATAAAACAATAAAATAGATAAACCTTTGGTTAATTTAATTAAAAAAGAAATAAAGAAGAAAACCAAATAACCAGTATCAAAAATGAAATGGGTGATTTCACCACCAATGAAGTAGAAATTAAAGGAATAATTAGGAACTACTTTGCCCAACTGTATGCCAATAAATTTGACAATCTATGTGAAATGGATAAATGTTTACGAAAATACAAATTGCCCATGTTAACTGAAGAGGAAATAAAATCCTTCAATAAGCCCATATTAGAAAAAGAAATTGAACAAGTCATTAATGATCTTCCTAACAAAAAATCCCCAGGGCCAGATGGGTTTATAAGTTAATTCTACCAAACATTTGAATAATTAATTCCAATATTATACAAATTATTTGGGACAATAGATGAAGAAGGAGTTCTATCAAATTCCTTTTATGATGCCAAAACCAAGTAAAGCCAAAACAGAGAAAGAAAATTATAGATCAATTTCCTTAATGAATATTGATGCAAAAATCTTAAATAAGATATTAGCAGGGATATTATACCAAGTGATCACCAGGATAATATACTACTACCAGGTGGGATTTATACCAGGAATGCAAGGCTGGTTCAACATTAGACAAACTATCAACATAATCAACCACATAAATAAGAAAACTAACCAAAATCATATGATTATCTCAATAGATGAAGAGAAGACTTTTGACAAAATACAACACCCATTCCTAATAAAAACACTAGAGAGAATAGGTATAGGTGGAGCTTTCCTTAAAATAATAAGCAGCATCTGCCTGAAACAATCAGCAAGCAATAAATGTAATGGAGATAAGGTAGAGGCCTTCCCAATAAGGTCAGGGATGAAACAGGGATGTCCATTATTATCTTTATTATTTAATATTGAACTATAAAGTTTAGATTTAGCAATCAGAGAAGAAAAGGCAATTAACGGAATTAGAATAGTCAAGGAGGAAACAAAATTATCACTCTTTGCAGATGATATGATGATATATTTAGAGAATCATAAAGAATCAACTAAAAGATTACTTGAAACAATTAACAACATTACCAAAGATACAGAATATAAAATAAATCCACATAAATCATCATTATTTCTATACATGACCAACAAATCTCAGCAGCAAGAAATAGAAAGAGAAATTCCATTTAAAGTAATAGTTCATAATGTAATACTTGGTAATCTACTTGCCAAGACAAAACCAGGATTCTATGAACAGAATTACAAAACACTTTTCACACAAATAAAATCAGATGTAAATAATTGGAAAGATATCAATTGTTCATGCATAGGCCAAGCTAATATAATAAAAATGACAAGTGTACCTAAATTAACTTACTTATTCAGTGCCATACCAATCAGACTACCTAAAATTTATTTTATAGAGCTAGAAAAAACAATAACAAAATTAATCTGGAATAACAAAAGGTCAAGAATATCAAGAGAACTAATGAAAAAAATGCACAGGAAGGTGAGCTAGCTGTACCAAATCTGAAGCTTTACTATAAAGTGGCAGTCATCCAAACTGTTTGGTACTGGCTAAGAAATAGAGTAGTGGATCAATGAAATAGGTTACGCACAGGAGACACAGTAGTAAATTACTTTAGTAATGTACTGTTTGATAAACTCAAAGCCTCCAGCTTCTGGGATAGGAACTCTGCATTTGACAAAATCTGGGAAAACTGGAAGATAGTATGGGAGTAATTAGGAATAGTCCAATATCTTAAACCTTATACTGATATAAGGTCAAAATGGGTACATGATTTAGACATAAAAGATGATGCCATAGGTAAATTAGGGAGAAGAAGGCATCATTTACCTCTCAGATTTATGGAAATGGTAATAGTTTATGACAAAACAAGAGATATAGGATATTATGAAATAAAAAATGGATGATTTTGATCATATTTTTTTTAATTGTATAAACAGAAGCAATGCATCCAAACTTATAAGGGAGGCAGAAAGCTGGGAAATAATTTTTATAGCCAGTATTTCTGATAAAGGCCTCATTTATAAAATATATTGGGAACTAAATCAAATTTATAAGAATCCAAGTCATTCCCCAATTGAGAAATAGTCAAAGCATATGAACAGGCAGTTTTCTGATGAAGAAATCAAAGCTTTCTATTGCCATATGAAAAAATGCTTTAAATCACTATTGATTAGAGAAATGCAAATTAACACAACTCTGAGATAACACACCTTACACCTATCAGATTGGCTTATATGACCAAAAATGAAAAGCATAAATGTTGGAGAAGCTGTGGAAAAATTGGAACACTAATGCATTGTTGGTTGTGGAGCTCTGAACTGATCCAACCCTTTTGGAGAGCAATTTGGAACTATGCCCTAAGGGCTATAAAGTTCTCCATACCCCTTGACCTCGCAATACCACTATTAGGTCTTTTTCCCAACGAGATCATAAAAAAGGGAAAAGGACCCATGTGTACAAAAATGTTTATAACTGCTCTTTTTGTGGTGGCAAGGAATTGGAAATTGAGAGGATGCCCATGAATTAGAAAATGGCTGAATAAGTTGTGGTATATTAATGTAATGGAATACTACTGTGCTATAAGAAACTATGAGCAGGCAGATTTCATAGAAACCTGGAAGGACTTACTTAAACTGATGCTGAGTGAGATGTGCAGAGTCAGGAGAACATTGTACACAGTATCAACAATATCGTGTGTTGATGAACTGTGATAGACTTGACTCTTCTCAGCAATACAATGGTCCGAGATAGTTCCAAAGGACTCATGCTGGAAAATGCTCTCCAAATCCAGAAAAAAAAGAAAGAACTGCTGCATTTGGATGCAGATCAAACCATACTATTTCTATTGTTTTTGTTTTTCTTTTTTTGAGGTTTTTCTTTTTTGCTCTTATTCTTCTCTCATAATGTGACTAATGCAGAAATATGTTTAATGTGATTGTACATATATAACCTATATCAGATTGTTTGCTTTCTTTGGGAGGGAGGAGGGAGTTGAGGGAGGGAGAAAAATTTGATACTGGAAATCTTATAAAAACAAATGTTGAAAACTATCTCTACATGTAACTGGAAAATAATAAAATACTTTTATATAAAGAAAAAAAAGAACTTTTTGGTAGTAGTTTTCTGACTTTTATATCCATGGTACCATACTATTTTCCTATAGGAATTAGGGCAAAAAAATATAAGTTGACAACAATATGAAGATGTATATAGATGTCTTTTAATAATTACAGCTGTTATGAAAGTTCTTTAAGAATTGAATGGGGCAGCTAGGTGGAACAGTGGATAGAGCACTGGCCCTGGAATCAGGAGTACCTTAGTTCAAATCTGACCTCAGACACTTGACACTTACTAGCTGTGTGAACCTGGGCATGTCACTTAATCCCAATTGCCTCACCCAAAAAAAAAAAAAAAAAAGAATTGAAGGTCTTAGACTTCCAGTGCTGAGATGGTAGGATGAGGAAAGAACCCTCTGGAACTCTCCCAAATTTCCCCTACAAACCAATATAAAACAGCTTCTGAATCATTCCAGGAGAAGGAAAGCAGCCTACTAGCCCAGCAAGAAAAGTCTGCGTTACCTGGGTTATAGGGAAGTGAAGTCTAAGAGTAGCAGCAACAGCAGCAGATTCTGGGCTCAAAGCACAGAGCCTGAAGAAAGGCCCTGAGCCTGGGGCATATCCCTGGTGAGGCTCTGCCCTCCTGCAAAACCAGCAACTCCCTAAGCAAGTTAGCAGTTTGTGCAGTATAGTAGGGACACTCACCAGGCACCCCAAAGCTAGCAGAGACCACTAGGGATGCTTTGACTCCACTACTGACCAGAAGTGATCCCCACCTAAGACTGGTCAACAGCACGTTCCTACCCCTGCATCCTCCCAGCACAAAGAGTCTTTCCAGGGCAAACCAGCAGCAAATGGCTCCAACCCTCAGCAGATCTGAATCAAAATTATCATTCTAGGGCCTGCTAACAGAGGGAATCTGTTACCATAGCAAAACAGCAATAGGACCCTCTCACACTTGGTCAGATAGGCAACAAAATTACTCCTCCAAGGCCTGCAAACAGAAAGGCCCTGCTAACAGAACAACTCAGTGGCAGGGCACTACCCCTGGGGCAGACCAACAGCAAGATCACTCCTCCAGATCCAGCCACTGGAATGACTATGCTAAGTTTTGCAACAAAACACCAAGATACCACCCCTGGAGAAAGCCAGCCAACACCCAGGGAAGGACAAAAGAAAGGACTATTGCCCCAATACCAATCAGAAGGGAAGCTTATTCTATAGAGAAACAAGAGGCTAAGCCATGAAGCCCAGTTAAAGCCACCAGTAAGACCCAGAGCCTCAGCACAAAACCTGGATAGTGCAGTAATATAGCCCACCTCTCTCATAAAAATATCAAGTCACAAAAGAGGCACAAAAATTAGAAGTAAAAGCCTGACTATTGACAGTTAGTACAGAGATAGGGGAAATCAAGGCATAAATGAAGAGGAGGACAATAGTAACAAAATGGCTACAGGAGAATCTGAGGAAAATAACTCTCTTAAAAAGATATTTAACCAAATGGAAAAGAATATACAAAAGGTCACTGAAGAAAATAATTCTTTAAAAATTAGAATTGAACAAATGGAAACTAATGACCCTATGAGACATCAAGATAAAATAAAACATCAACAGAATTTTAAAAATAGAAGAAAACGTGAAATATCTCATTAGAAAAACAACTGACCTAGAAAATAGATCCAATAGAGATACTATAAGAATTATTGGACTAACAGAAAGCCATGATTTAAAAATAAGACCTAGACAATGTCTTTCAAGAGATTATCAAAGAAAACAGTACAGATATATTAGAACCAGAGGGCAAAATAGAAATTGAAAGAATGCACTGATCACTACCTGAAAAGGATCCCAAAATGGAAACTCCCAGTAACATGTTAGCCAAATTACAAAGCTCATAGATCAAGGAAAAAAATATTGCAAGGAGCCAAAAAGAAACAATTTAAATGCTATGGAACTACATTCAGAAATACATAGGATTTGGCAGCTTCCACATTAAAGAATTACAAGGTTTGGAATATGATATACTGGAAGTCAAAGGAGTTAAGCTTGCAAGCAAGAATCACCTGCCCATCAAAACTTAATATACTCCTTTGGGGGAAAACATTTAATGAAATAGAGGACTTTCAAGCATTTCTGATTAAAAGGCCAGAGTTGAATTTTAAAAAAAATTACCTCCAAATACAAGACTCAGGAGAAACATAACAAGGTAAAAAAAATAAACAAGAAAGAAAAATTGTAAGAAATTCAATAAGGTTGAACTGTTTATCATTCTATATGATAAGATAATATGTGTAAGTTTTAACTTTATTAGAGCAATAAGAATGAGTATATGTAGACAGAATGGGATCATAAGGTGATATTGAAAGAATACTAATATTTATAATTCTTAATAACTTTATTATAAGAATAATTAGGACTAAACATAAAGAGAGGCAATGGTTATAAAGTGACATTGAAGGGACAATAGCACAAATAATTAAATAAAAGGGGTAAGAAAGAAATTGCATGGAAGGAAGTGGGAAATTAAAGGGGTAAATTGTCCTACATATGCAAAAAATAAAAAAGAGGCATAAAAGAATTATTATAATGGAGGGGAAGACAGGGGAGCGGTGGGCAAAGATTAAACCTTACTGTTATTAAAGTTCACTCAAAGAGGGAATAACAAACACACTGTTGTATATAGAAATCTACCTTACTCTATAAGGAAGTGAAAAAAGTGATAAGGATAATAGAAGGGGGAGGAAGGACTGATACAAGGGAAAGGATATTAGTGAAGGCAGTGATCATAAGTAAAACACTTGTGAGGAGAGAAATGGTGGGGTCTAAGAATGAGGGGCTAAACAGGGGGAAAATAGCATGGAGAGAAATAAAGAGTCATTATAACTATAAAAGTGAATTGGACAAACTCATCCATTAAACAGAAACAGATAGCTGAATGGATTAAAAACCAAAAATCCTACAATATGTTGTTTGCAAGAAAAACATTTGAAGCAGAGAGATATACACAGAGTAAACATAAGTTGCTGGAATGGAATGTATTATGCTTCAGCTGAAGGAAAATAAACACGGGTAGCAATCATGATTTCAGTCAAAGCAAAAGCAAAAATAGATCTAGTTAAAGGAGATAATAAAGGAAACTATATCTTCCTGAAAGACACCATAGACAGTGAAGTCATATCAATACTTAACATATACGTACTGAATGGTATAGCATCTAAATTTTGGAAGAAGTTAAATGAGTTACAGGAGTAAATAGAAAATGAAACTATCCTAGTGGGAGACCTTAACCTTCCGCTCTTAAAACAGGATAAATCTAACAAAAAATAAATAAACAAGAAAGAAGTAAAGGAAATGAATAAAATTCTTGGAAAGTTGGTTATGTCAGATTTCTGGAGAAAATTGAATGGGAATATAAAGGAATATACCTTCTTCTCAGCAGTACATAGGTCCTACAGAAAAATGTACAATGTATTATAAAACACAACCCAATTTTAGAAAGAAATTGAAAAACAATTTTTTAATTAAAAAAAAGAAAGAAATTGAACAAGCCATCAATGTACTTCCTAAGAAAAAATCCCCAGTAACATGGATTCAGAAGTGAATACTACCAAACGTTTAAAGAGCAATTCATCCCAATAATATATAAATTGGGATATTCATCCCAATAATATATAAATTATTTTTAAATAATACCAAATTCCTTTTATGAGACAAATATGGTGCTTATACCCAAACCAAGAAGATCCAAAACACAGATATAAAATTATAGAACAATCCCACTAATGAATATTGATGCAAAAATTTTAAATAAAATACTAGCCAAAAGATTACAGCAATTCATCACAAGGATTATACACTATAAACAGGTGGGATTTATACTATCAATGCAGGACTAGTTCAGTATTAGGACAATTATCAGCATAAGTGACCATATCAATAACAAAACCAAAAGAAATCACATGATTACCTCAATAGATACAGAAAAAGCCTTTGAAAAAATAAAGCACTCTTTCCTATTAAAAACACTAGAGAGAATAGGAATAAAAGGAACTTACCTTAAAATGATAAGTACTATTTATCTAAGACCATCAGCAAACATTATCTGTAATGGGGGATTAGTTAAATGTCTTCCCAATACAATCAGGGGTGAAGCAAGGGTGCCCATTATCACTCTGTTATTTAATATTGTACTAGAAATGTTAAATATAGCAATAAAAGACTAAAAAGAAATTAAAGGAATTAGAATAGATAATGCAGGAAATAAAACTATCAGTCTTTACAGATGATATGATTGTTATACTTAGAGTCCTAGAGAATCAACTAAAAAGTTACTTGAAATTATTAACAACTTTAGCAAAGTTGCAGGATACAAAATAAACCCACATAAATCACTAACATTTCTATGTATTACCAATAAAGTCAAGCAACAACAGATGAAAAGCAAAATTCCATTTTAAATGACTGTGATAATATAAAATACTTGGGAGTCTACCTCCAAGGAGAAGCACAGTAACTATTTGACCAGAACTAGAAAACACTTTTCACCAAAATAAGTCAGATGTAAACAACTGTAAAAATATTAATTGTTTATGTGTAGGCAGAGCCAATATAATAAAAATGACAGTACTGCCTAAGTTTATTTATTTAGTGCTATAACAATCAAAATATCAAAAATATTTTATAGAGCAAAGAAAAAATAATAAGAAAATTCATCTGGAAAAAGCAGAAGTTCAAGTATATCATGGGATTCAATGAAAAAAGTATGAAAGAAGGTGATCTAACAGTACCAGATTTCAAACTGTATTTTAAAGTGATAATTTTCAAAACCATTTGGCACTGGCTAAGAAATAGAGAAGTAGAGCAATGAAATAGAATATATAGAAATTACACTATAGTGATCTAGTATATGATAAACCAAAAGATTCAAGCTTTTGGAACAAAAACTCATTATTTGACAAAAAATGCTGGAAAAACTGAAAAACAGTTTGACAAAAGCTAGGCATAGACCAACATCTCACACTGTATACTAAAGTAAGGTCTAAATGGGTACATCACTTACACATAAAGGATGATACCATAAGCAAATTAAGGGAGTATGGAATCATTTATCTACCTGATTTATGGGCAGAGAAAACATTTAGGACAAAAGAAAATATAGAGAGCAAAATCAAATGTAAATTAGATCATTTTGATTATATAAAATGCAAAAAAATTTACATAAAACAAAACTAATGTAACCAAACTTATAAGGGAAGCAGAAAACTAGGAAAGAACTTTTGAAAGAAATATCTCTGATACAGGTATAATTGTTAATTTATATAGAGAACTGAGTCAAATGTATAAAAATAAAAGTTATTCCCCAATTGATAAATGGTCAAAGGATATCAACAGGCAGTTTTCAGAAAAAGAAATCAAAGGTGTATATATAATCATATGTAAAAATGCTCTAGATCACTATTGATCAGAGAAATGCAAATTAAAACAACTCTGCGATATCACCTCATACCTATCAGAGTGGCAAATATAACAAAAATGGAAAGTATTAGATGTTGGAGGTCATGTGGTAAAAGCTGGGATGCTAATTCATTGTTGTTGGAGTTGTGAAAAGATCCAACCATTCTGGAGACCAATTTGAACTTCTACCCAAAAGCATATAGAATTGTGCATACCCTTTGATTCAGGCATACCACTGATAAGTTTATATCCCAAAGAAATCCCCAATAAGAGAAAAAGACCTATTTGTACAAAAAAAATGCTGATAGCAGTTCTTTTTGTGCTGGCAAATAATTGGAAATTAATGGAATGTCCATCAATTGGGGAATGGCTAAACCAGCTGTGGTATATGACAGTGATGGAATATTATTATGGTATAAGAAATGACAAGCAGGATGATTTCATAAAGGCCTAGAAAGACTTAAATGAACTGATGTATAGTGAAGTGACCCAAATCAAGAGAACATTGTGCACAGAAACAGCAATATTGTTTGATGAAGAACTGTGAATGACTTGACTATTCTCAACAATACAATGATCCAAGCCAATCCCAAAGGACTATTGATGAAACATACTATTCACATCCAAAGAAAGAAATGATATTGTTGGAATAGACTGAAGCATACTATTTTTCACTTTTTTTCATTTTTTCCCTTTTATTCAAGTTTTCTTATACAAAATGACTAATACAGTAATGTTTTATGTAATTGGACACGTATAACCCATATCTGATTGCTTACCTCCTCAGGAGGGGAGAGGGTATGGAGGGAAGAAGGGACAAAAATTGGAACTCAATATTATAAATTAAAATGTTTATTATTTTTAAAAAATCAATTAAAGTCCTTATTTATTTGAATTTAACATATACATATAATAAACATATTAGTTTCTGTTGTGAACATTATATTATGCTAGATAAATATATTTCATGCCAAACAGTATTATTTATAAGCTTTCACTTACCTTCAACAGCATCGCATACAAAACTTCAGAGCATATATAGCAAAATTTTCACCTTTAAAAAATTATTGATCTACTGACTATGGTAAGTAAGCTCTGTTCTGACATATGGATTCTCTTCTGATCCATGGGCTGCCCAGGTCTATTTTCTATCCATGCTGCTGATTTCACAATCTGAAATTTCTCTGGGTTTCAGTCTTCCTTTGCATTTCCCAGAAAAGGTCACCGAGTCTGGCACGGGGCATGTTATTCACTTGTCAGTTCTACACCATTGCAACCCACCTCTGGTTGGGAAAACAGCAACAAGCAAAAACAAACACTCTACTTGGAGATAATTAAGGAGTTCTTGATGGATTTGGTAAAGGGTGTAGGTCCCCATAGGCTTCCTTTCTCTATAAAGCTATAACATATTAACAAAAACTATGTACATACAAAAGGATACACAATTTAAAATACAAAGTGAAAATATATTTCATAAGCTGCTTTGAGATCCTAGATAAGCTACTCATTGCTAAGTTGTGATGATTACTTCCCAACTAGTTTAGCCAATCAACTGAACTGGTTTTCCTCCCTTCCCCAATTTTTATAGCAAAGCACAAACTCAGTATATTGCTCAAATTACCTTATTTCTATCCATTTATTGTTAGAAAAAAGTACATATTTTGAAATCAAAATATTTAAATATCAAAGTAATTCTTAGCCCTTAAATTTTTATCTATTTCTTTGGGCAATAAGAAAATGTGGGAAAAAATGAGCGGACTGGATTCACAATTTTTTTCTGTCTCTAGCCTAAGTATTTTAAAGGTGATTACTGGGGCAGCTAGGTGCACAGTGGATAGAGAACTGGCCCTGGAGTCAGGAGTACCTGAGTTTAAATCTGGCCTCAGACACTTAACACTTACTAGCTGTGTGACCTTGGGCAAGTCACTTAACCCCTATTGCTCCACCAAAAAATACAAACAAAAAAAGTGATTACTAAGAGCAAGAATTACTGAATTAAAAACTTTTATATTAATGATCCTTTGCTATATTGTAATTGGATATTCAACTGAGATAGTATATTCACAAGAACTTAGTTAAATGTAAAATTTACAAATGTAAGTTAGTCCCTCTTCTGGAGACAGAACTGACAGAAATTAAAAATTTTTCAGCATCCAACGTATCACCATAGGTTGTCCAATACAGCTTCCAACAAAACTCTGCTGGCACTAACGCCAGGTAACAGAATTGCTTTCCTTTATACTAAGAAAGTTGGAAAAACTCCATAATCAGCCTGTGGTGTGTGCCCAGGAAGACTTCGAGGTGTTCGTAAAGTGAGACTTAAAGTTCTTATGAGGCTATCAAGGACCAGAATGCATGTCAGCAGGGCTTATGGTGACTCCATGAGTGCTAGATGTGTCTGTGACAGGATCAAGCATGTTTTCCTGATTGAGGAGCAGAAAATTGTTGTGAAGGTGTTGAAGGCACATGTACAGAGTCAAAAAATTAAATAAAAATGATGTTTTTTTAATAATAAAGAAAATTAAAATATTAAAAAAGAAAAATTCTGCTATACTACAATTATATGATTTATATTTAATTAACCATCCTAATGAAATAAGTGTATATATATATATACATATATATATACATACACACACAGAATCCTAATTAAAGAAGAGTAAATATATGCGTGTGTATATATATATATATATTTATCTATATATATCTATAATACATATATATCTATATACACATAGATCCACCCATATATATATATATATGCAGACACATAGATGGTTTATGCACACACACTATGATAAATCAAAATTGGTTCCTTATGTTCAATGAAATAACTCAACAAACTATTAATCTGATTGAAATTACATGGAAACAGAAGGCACACTATATTAATCTTCACATTACAAATAGTACACTCTCTCCAAGTTATAATTAATTTTAGTCAAATGGAGCTCTCAAAGTCCTGGAATCTGAATGAAGTTGGTATGTTTCCCATGGAAGGAAATATTTCTTCTCATTGATAACCCCCATACATAAATTAAAACTCCTAATCTTCTGATGGTTTAGACTACAATATGGAATACTCACCACCTCCATAATCTCATCATTGGAACACTCCATTAACATTTTTGCCATTCTCCCTATTCCCTTTCCACTGGATCCTGGACTTAGAATTCTTTGGGGCTCTTGATAGTCATCCTATTGATATTTATGACAAGGATTTCATGCTAATTCCTGGAAACTCACAAATTGAGATCCTAATCATTTCTAAATCATCTGGACACATGATGAACACTACCACTTACTCTCTCTTTTATGTGATTGTTGCTTTTGATTATTTGACTACAGTATTCATAAGGAATTGCAGAAATTGTCTTCCTTGACTGTATTTTTATCTCTTTGCTTAACTTGTGCCTAATACCTAGTAGACACTTAATAAAAAATATTGTCCCTTCCTTCCTTCCTTCCTTCCTTCTTTCCTTCCTTCCTTTAATTATTGAATGCGTGTTCTCTCAAACAAACTGAGACTAAGGAAAAATCCTAGCTTAGAAAGGCTTTGGTTTCTCAGTGCATCTGGGGCCATTGCCAGTTGTCCTGACCTATGTCTTGCCAGTGGACTCCAATGACTCTGGAGGAGAGAGGCTAATGATTTTACCCAGCCCTGCCTCATTTAAATCGAATTCACTTGCAAGTAAACATCATTCTCCTGATGTCACTGGTCCTCTTTGAGAATGAAGGATGAACACATTGCTAGATATTGCACATATTAGCAGCTGTTTAGGCAAGTGCCAGCAAAAAGGTATGCCATAGAACACACTCTTAGTTGTATTTTATACAAACTAAGAAAAGAATTGACCAAGGGACTGGAGGGTGGAAGTTTAAAAGCCTTCTTGAAAGGGATTAGAAGAACAATGGAAAATGGAAGATTCTTTCCAAGAAAATTTGAAGCTTGCTAGAGCCTTTATCTAGGGCCATTACATTGAAAATGAGATTGGGTTGGGAGTCATTATAGTATCAGAGGATGGAAAGGTATAAAGAAACTTAAATCTACATCAGTGGAGTAGTACCTATATCCATTAGACTAAAATAAATATCAAACAAAGGATCTAGTAGATGTTAATTTTTTTTGTTCATTTAGAAAATACACTTGGGACTGTAATAATGCCAATGCACACAACAATCTAGAATGATTGTCTAAATAAAAAGCTACTTTTGTGAATTCTAAAAAGCAGAAATTTACATTTTCCCAACAGAATGAAAAATTCAAATTATTACTTCAATTCCCTAGACATAATGGTTGCTAAAGGAGTAGATTTGCCACCTGTTGTATTTTCTCTTAACTTCATAGATTTGAATATGCAAGCTTGAACTTGCATAGACTTTTTCTCTTGTAGGCACTATTCTTACAGTCTGTGCTATATGTCTCTAGTGATAACTGTATTTGGGCTTACAACCTGCCTTCTTTGAGAGATAATCAGCAATGGTTTTATAAATTATGTATTGTACTACTGAGTTATGTTTTATATATATATATATACAAATTTATTTATTAAGACAAGCATAACTATTATTGTTAGCCCAATATAATATTTTTATAACATATGAGAACAGTAATCTATTTTTTCTAAAAAATTGTATTTCTATAAAGTAAATGTCTGGGAGTCATCAAGATGGCAGAGAGAAGCCAGGAAGTTGCCTGAGATCTCCCAAGTTTCCCTCAAAAACAACAATAAATCAGTCCTCTAAATGGATTCTGAAACTACAGAACCTACAAAAATACGGAAAAACAATCTTCCAACTTGAGATAAATTAGGATACTTCAGGATAGGTCAGTCCTACTTGGGCAAAAGGGTAGCACAGTTCAGTACAATGCATCATGGAGGAGGTCTGGGCAATCATCAGGAAGCTCTTGACCACAGCAGAGTAACTTAGACTCCTTGGTCTTGGCTCAGCAGACTGCTGGCACAGCAGGACTCAGAACAGAAAGGCAGGGAAAAGGTCTGTATTTCCCAGCACAAGACACTTGCAACATTGACCTCTGTGCCACAGGAGCAGACCTCAACTTTATAAGTTTAAAAACAGGCTAAAATATGAGTAAGAAACAGAAAAGGACCCTTACCATTGACAGCTTCTGTGGTGATGGTACATGAACTCAGGTGAGGACAACACCCTTAAAATGCCTACATGTGAAGGGAGATGATGAATTGATATCAAGATCAAAAACCTTTCCTAGAAGAGGTCAAAAAGGATTTTAAAAATCAAATGGGAGAGGTAAAAGAAAAAATGAGAAAAGAAATAAGAGAAATAAGAGTTACACAAGAAAATTATGAAAAAATATTCAACATCTTGGAAAAGGAAACAGAAAAATTCACTGAAGAAAACAATTCCTAAAAAAAACACAGTTGGCCAAATGGGGAAAAAATATGGCCAAATGGAAAAGGACCTGAAAAAGCTTACTGAACAAAATAATGTCTTAAAAATCATAATTGAGCAGATAGATGTTAATGACTCCATAAGACACAAAGAATCCATCAAGCAGAATCAAAAGATTAAAAAAAAAAATAGAAAAAATGTTAACTACTTCACTAGAATGAAAATGAACTGGAAAATAGATCCAGGAGAGATAATCTAAGAATTATTGGACTACCTGAAAACCATGATCGAAAAAAGAGTCTAGACACCATATTCCAGGAAATTATTAAGGAGAACTGCCCTGACATTATAGAATCAGAGGATAAAATAGTCATTGAAAGAATCTACCAAACAATTCATGAAAGAAACCTCAAAAGGAAAACTCCAAGGAACATTCTAGCCAAATTCCAGAATTATCAGGTGAAGGAGAAAATACTACAAGCAGCCAGAAAAAAATTATGTATGGAACCACAGTCAGGATTGCACAGACAATGGCAGTTTTAACATTAAAGGATCTCAAGGCTTGGAATATGATATTCCAGAAGGCAAAGGTTCTTGGATTACAACCAAAAAACAATTACCCAGCAAAACTGAAAATTGTCTTTTATGGGGAAAGATGGACAGTCAATGAAATAGGGGTTTTCTAAGATTTCTGTAGAAAAGACCAGAACTGAACAGAAAATTTGATCTTCAAATACAAGACTCAAGAGAAATATAAAAATGTAAACAGGGAAAAATTATTAAATGAGGTAAAACTGTTCACATCCCTATGAGGGAAGATAATACTTTTAACTCTTGAGGTCTGTATCACTATTACAGTATAGTTACTAAATAGACTTTGATGTGATGATATAAAGAAACTTAAGGGACAGAATAAAAGGAGAATAGGGGGAGGAGAGAGAAAGGGAGGTGGAATGGGGTGAATTCCACCATGTGAAGAGGCACACACACACACAAAGAAAAAAAAACCTAGTACAATAGAGAGAATGGAGGGGTGAACATTGTTTCAACCTTACTCTTATCAGATTTGGTTCAAAGCAGGAATAACAAACACACACACACACACACACACACACACAAACACACACACATCCATTCTTTAAGGAAGTAAAAGGATAAAGGAAAAAGGGTGGTACTGATAGAAGGGAGGGCAAAAACAGGGGAGAAAAGGGAAAAGAGAAGGGAGGGTGGCTGATAAAAGGGAGGGCAGATTGAGGAAAGCAAAACACTGGTGAGTACGAATAGGGTGAAAGAAGAAAAAAAGTACAAAGGGGAAAGTAGAATGGAAGGAAATTCATAGTAATCATAACTGTGAATATTAATGGGATAAACTCTCTCATAAAACAAAAGTGAATAGCAGAGTGGATTAAAAAAGAGAATCCTACAATATGTTGTTCACAAGAAACATATCTGAAGCAGAGAGATATACACAGAGTAAAAGTAAAAGGTTGGAGCAGAATATACAATGTTTCAGCTGAAGTGAAAAAAAAGGATGGATAGCAATCCTTATACCAGACAAAGCAAGAGCAAAAATAGATCTAATTAAAAGAGATAAGAAAGGGAACTGCACTTTGCTAAAAGGTACTATAGGTAATGAAGTAATATCAGTACATAAACACATCAGCATGTGGTATAGCATCCACATTCTTAGAGGAGATGTTAAATGAGTTAATAGAGGAAAGAGACAGCAAAATTCTACTGATGAGAGAGCATAACCTTCCCCTCTCAGAACTAGATAAATCTAACCACAAAATAACTAAGAAAGAAGTTAAAGAGGTGAATAGAATTTCAGAAAAGTTAGATATGATAGACATCTGGAGAAAAGTGAATGGGCATATAAAGAAATGTACATTTTTCTCAGCAGTACATGGCACATACACAAAAATTGACCATGTATGAGGGCACACAACTTCACAATAAAATGTAGAAAGGAAGAAATAGTAAATGCATCCTTCTCAGATCATGATGCACTAAAAATTACATTTAATAAAGAGGCATGGAATGATAGACTGAAAATTAATTGGAAACTAAATAATCTCATCCTAAAGAATGAGTTAAGTCAAACAACAAATCAAAGAAACAATCAACTTCATCCAAAAGAATGACAATAATGAGACAACATACCAAAAGCTATGGAATTGCAGCCAAAACAGTTCTTAGGGGAAATTTTATATCTCTAAATGCTTACAAAAGTAAAATAGAGAAAGAGGAGCTCAATGAATTGGGCATGGAACTAAAAAAGCTAGAAAAAGAACAAATGAAAAATCCCCAAATAAATACTAAATTAAAAATCCTGAAAATCAAAGGAAAGATTAATGAAATAGAAAGTAAGAAAATTATAGAATTAAAAAATAAAACTAAGAGCTGGTTTTATGCAAAACATCAATAAAGTAAATAAACTTTGGTTAATTTGATTTTAACAAAAAGAAGACATGAAATGACCAGTATCAAAAATGAAAGGGGTGAATTCAACACCAATAAAGTATAAATTAAATCAATAATTAAGAGCTATTTTACTCAACAGCATGCCAATAAATTTGACACTCTAAATAAAATGGATGAAGATTTAAAAAAATATAAATTACCCAGATTAACAGAAGAGGAAAAAAAATCCTTGAATAAGCCCATTTTAGAAGAATAAATTGAAGAGGCCATCAATGAACATCCTAAGGAAAATTCTTCAGGGTCAGAAGGGTTTACAAGTGAATTCTACCAAACATTTTAAAAAAAATTTATTCCAAATATTATACAAATTATTAGGGAAAATAGGAGTTCTATAAAATTCCTTTCATGACACAATTATGGTGTTGATACCTAAACCAGGAAGAGCCAAAACAGAGAAAGAAAATTACAGACCAATTTCCCTAATAAGTATCGATTCAAAAATCTTAAAAGAAAATATTAGCATGGAGATTATAGAAATTCATCACCATGATAATACACTATGACCAGGTGGCATTTATACCAGGAATGCAGGGCTGGTTCAACATTTGGAAAATGATCAATATAATCAACCACATCAATAACAAAACTAAACAGAATCACATGATTTTCTCAACAGATGCAAAGAAATCTTTTGACAAAATACAGCACTCATTACTATTAAAAAACACTAGAGAGCAAAGGAATAAGTGTAGCTCTCTTAAAATAAAAATCAGTATCAACCTAAAACATTATATGTAATGGGGATAAGTTAGAGCCACTGCCAATTTAAGATAAGGGGCGAAACAGGTATGTCCATTATCACCTCTATTATTGAATATTGTACTAGAAAAGTTAGCTTTAGCAATATGAGAAGAAAAAAGGAATTAAAGGAATTAGAATCAGCAAGGAGGAAACAAAATTATCACTCTTTACAGGTGACATGAAGATATACTTAGAGAATCCTAGAGTATCAAATAAAAAACTACTTGAAAAAATTAACAACTTTAGCAAAGTTGCAAGATATAAAATAAATCCACATAAATCATTAGCATTTCTATACATGACCAACAAAGCCCAGCACCAAGGGATAGAGAAATTTCATTTAAAATTACTGTAGACAATATGAAATACATGGGATTCTACCTGCCAAGACAAACCCAGAAACTCTATGAATACAATGACAAAACTCTTTTCACACAGATAAAATAAGATCCAAATAATTGGGAAAATATCAATTGCTCATATGTATATTTTTTTCGGGGGGGGGGGCACAGATAGGTGGCACAGTGGATAAAGCACGGGCCCTGGATTCAGGAGTACCTGAGTTCAAATCCAATCTCAGACACTTTACACACTTACTAGCTGTGTGACCCTGGGCAATTCATTTAACCCCCATTGCCCCACCAAAAAAAAAAAAAACCAAAAACCAAAAAACAAAAAACCAAAATATATGGTTTTTTTTGGAGGGCAATGAGGGTTAAATTACTTTCTCAGGGTCACACAGCTAGTAAATGTCATGTGTCTGAGAATGGATTTGAATTCAGCTCCACCTAAAATCCTGAGCTTTATCCACTGCACCACCTAGTTGTTCCAGGCTGAGCTAATATAATAAAAAATGACAATTCTACCTAAATTAATTTACTTATTCAGTACCATACCAATCAGATTACCTAAAAATATTTCTTTGAGTCAGAAACAATAACAAAATTAATTTTAAAAAATTAAAATAAAGTAAAAAAATTTCATCTGGAAGAACAAAAGGTCAAGAATATCCAGGGAACTAATGAAAAAAAATGCATAGAGGGTGGGCTAGCCATACCAAATCTGAAGCTATACTATAAAGCAGCAGTCATCAAAACTATTTGGTACTAACTCAGAAATAGTGTGGTGAATCAAAGGAATAGGTTAGGCACAGGAGACACAGTAGTAAATGACTTTAGTAATATACTGTTTGATCAACCCAAAGACTCCAGCTTCTGGGATGGGAACTCAGCATTTGACAAAAACTGCTAGGAAAACCGGAAGATAGTATGGCAGATACTAGGCATAGACCAACATATTACACCCTATACTCAAAATGGGTACATGATTTAGACATAAAGGGTGATACCATAGGAAATTAGGAGAGAAAGAAATAGTTTACCTCTCAGATCTATGGAGAGGCGAACAATTTATGATAAACCAAGATATAGAGAATATTTTGAATTGCAAAATGAATGATTTTGATTACATTAAATTAAAATCTTTTTTGTACAAGCAGAAGCAATGCAGCCAAAATTAAAAGGGAAGAAAAACCTGGGAAATAATTTTTACAGCCAGTATTTCTAATAAAGTCCCCATTTCTAAAATATATAGGGAACTAAATCAAGTTTATAAAAATGCAAATCATCCCCCAAATGGTCAAAGGATATGAACAGGTAATTTTCTGATGAAGAAATCAAAGATATCTATTGCCAAATAAAAAACAATGCTCTAGGGAGACTGTTGCGTAGTGGATACAGCACCAGCACTGGATTCAGGAGGACCTGAGTTCAAATCCGGATTTAGACACTTGAGACTTGGAAGCTGTGTGACCCTGGGCAAGTCAACCCTCATTACCCCACAAAAAAAAAATTGCTCTAAATCACTATTGATTAAGGAAATGCAAATTAAAACAACTGAATATCACCTCACACCTATCAGATTGGCTAATATGATGGAAAAAGGAAAACAATAAACGTTGGAGAAGCTTTGGGAAAATTGGAACACTAATGTTTTGTTGGTGGAATTGTGAACTGATCCAGCCATTCTGGAGAGCCCAAAGGGCTATGGGACTGTGCACACCCTTTGGTACAGTAATACCACCATTAGTTCTTTATCCCACAGACACCATAAAAATAGGAAAAGGACCCACATGTACAAAAATATTTACACCTGCTCTTTTGTGGTGGCGAAGAATTGGAAATTAAGGGGAGGCACATCAATTGGGGAATGGCTAAACAAGTTGTGGTATATGAATGTAATGAAACACTATTGTTCTATAAGAAATGATTAGCAGGCAGATTTCAGAGAAACCTGGAAGGACTTACATGAACATCCACTGAGTGAGATGATCAGAATGAGGAGAACATTGTATATAGTATCAACAATATTGTGTGATGATCAACTGTGTTAGACTTAATGCTTCTTAGCAATACAATGGTCCAATATAATTCCAAAGGATTCATGATGGAAAATGTTCTCCCCATCCAGAAAAAAGAACTGCCGAATCTAGATGCAGATTAAATGATACTGTTTCTACTTTTTTGTTTTTCTTTTTTCTTTTTTGAGGCTTTCCCCTTTTGTTTTTATTCTTCTTTCACAGCATGACTAATGCAGCAATATGTTTAATGTGATTGTACATATATAATCTATATCAGATGACTTGCTTTATTTAGGAAGGGCAAATGAAGAGAGAGAGAAAAAATGGGAACAAGAAATCTTATAAAAATAAATGTTGAAAACTACCTCTACATGTAACTAGAAAATAATAAAATACTTTTATTATAATAAAAATATGTACCTGGGCAGTTTGGTTTGATAGTAGATAGAGTGCTGGGCATGAAGGAAGTCAAGAAGACTCATCTTCCTAAATTCAAATTTGGACTCAGATACTGTCCAACCCTCAGGAAGTCATTTAAACCTGTTTGCCTCAGTTTTCTCCTTGGTAAAATTAACCAGAGAAGGAAATGGCAAATTACTCTAGCATCTTTGTCAAAACAACCCCAAATGGGGTCATGTAGTGTCAGGCATGACCTAAAAATTATTGTACAACAACAATCACAAATTATGAGTCATATTATTAAATTAAATATAAAATTAAGTCCACAGTTAAAAAATGGCTTTCCAATGTATATACTTTATGAGCCTCAAATAATAATAATGCAATATTTTCTATTATCTCCCTACAGGTTGAAAAAGAGAACTCTTAACTCATTTTATGATTTCAGGTATTCTTTATATTACATATTTCAAAAGCAGAAAAATTTATAAACAAATCACAAGATTCTTAGAGTTAAAAAGACAATAATAACTGCCTCAGCTTCTGCTTCACTGAGCTACTAAACCAATTTCACAGTCAGTTTTTCTTGCTATGTCTTTAGAGTACTATAATTTTCTTCAAGGTAGTATAACAGAAAATATAGTCATGAAATGGTGAAATCTGATTGACTTTTAATTATGATTGACCCCTATGACTATAACTTCTCAATTAATAGAAATTTTCTTTTAAATAGCTACTTTTTTTCATTTCTTTTCCTGATGTTTGAGAATAGATTTTCTGTATGTCTTAATTTGAACTGAAAATTTAATTTTGCATATTTACTCTAAGTTCCCTTACTATTAGCACTTGAAGTAGAGGATGATCCTAATAAAAAGCCAAAATATAGGAGACAGGGAATGTAGTATTATGCAAATAAGAAAGGACAAGTTGTTGTGGTTGGTGACTGACTACAGTTGCACTTGAGAAACATTGATGACAAATGAACAGTAAGTAAATAACATTATTTTACTAAGTTATGAACCACTGTCATGATAATGAATCTCCTGAAACTTGCAGTGGTTTAAAGCAAGTAATCACATCTAGTCATCCACATGGGAATAAAGAAGTGAGATATAGATAAAATATAAAATATGATGTAAAAAAAACCCCTTATAATTTTATAAGAACAGGATCAACTACCATTTAAGAATGACATGAGAGGGACAGCAAGATGAGGTAGTGGATAAAGCAAGGGCCCTGGATTCAGGAGGATCTGAATTCAAATCCGGCCTCAGACACTTGACACTTACTAGCTGTATGACGGGGGAAGGTCACTTAACCCTCATTGTCCCTCAAAAATAATTAAAAAAATAAAAATAATAATAATAAAATAGCATGACATGAGAAACAAGATTGCAGAGAAAAGTTAGAGACTTTTCTGAACTTTTCCAAATTCCTCTCCAAACAACTTTAAATAATACCTTAAAATAAGTTCTGGAGAAGCAGAATCCACAAAAGGAAAGAGTGAAAACATTTTCCAGCCCAACAAACTAGAAAGTTAGCAGCAAAAGTCTATCTGATTGGAGTCAGAGCAAGTTCAATGCAGGCTGCATTAGCACTGTCCAAGCTGTGATAGCCTCAGTAGTGGCAGTAACATCTTCCAGAACTCTCAGCATACAGATGATAAGGAGGTCAGACAACTGGTCAGAAGGAGATTGGGGGGTGCATTTGCTAATAGTAAGTCCAGGACTCTGCTGTATCAATCCTACCACAAATTTGGATCTTGGTCATGGGTGGCATTCCCAGGATAAGGAGGGGAACTGGAGGGGAGCTTTCACCCACAGGAGAGCAGTGACCCTAGTCACAATTCCTGGGTAGAAAAAATTGATTTTGGTCATTCACAGACCAGAACATAGCTTTGAAGAAAAGTGGCTATACCTCTTCTTAGATCATACACTTTGAAAGAAATGAAAGTGTATAGACCAAAAAAACTAGTCCTAATTGCAGTAGCAGCAAAGTAATAGTAGTAGTAGTAGTAGTAGTAGTAGTAGTAGTAGCAGCAGCAGCAACAGTAGTAGTAATAATACTACTACTGCTGCTACTAATAATGATACTACTGCTACTGTTGCTGCTGCTGCTGCTGCTACTACTACTACTACTACTACTAAAATTATAATAATAATAGACTCGACAATTGTGACACTATCCCTTCTACCTGGGGAACAAAGTCCCACATTGGCATAAAGTTAAACATTAAGAAATGGGTTCTAAAATGATTAAACAACAAAATAAGAAACTACCTATAGAAAGTTACTATATTAATAGGGAATATCAAAACAAACTAATTAGAATTCAACAAACTCAAAACAACTATATCTAAAACTTCAAAGAAAATGTGAATTACTTGCAGGTCCCAAAACATTTCCTAGAGTACCTAAACAAGGATTAATAATTGAGGTAGAGGGAAAATTGGGGAAAGTATTGAAAATGACACAGGAAAATCATGAAAAAAGAGTCAACAGCTTGGAAAAGAAGGCACAAAAATGTCCTGAAGAAAACAACACCTTGAAAAACAGAATAGGCCAATTGGTGAAAGAAGCCCAAAAATCCACTAAAAGGTAGAACTTTAAAATTAGAATTAAGCAAGTGGAAAATATGCAAGCCACAAAACATCAAGAAACAATAAAATCAAATCAAAGGAAATTTAAAAAACTAGAAAATGTAAAATATCTCATTGGGAAAAAAATAACTGACCAGGAAAACACATCCAGGAAAGGTAATTTAAAAACTTTTGGACTACCTGAAAGCCAAAGAAAACAAAAGAGCTTAGACATCATCTTTTAAGAAATTATCAAGGGAAACTGCCAAGATATTCTAGAAACAGAAAGCAAAATAAAATTGAAAAAACAAACAAAAAACACTGACAACCTTCTGAAAGATATTTGAAGAGGAAACCTTCCAAGAATATTTAGCCAAATTCCAGATTTCTCAAGTGAAGGAAAAAAATATTGCAAGTAGACATAAAGAAACAATTCAAATATCAAGGTACCATACTCAAAATTACATTAGATTTAGCAGCTTCTACATTAAAATATTGTAGGGCTTAGAATATTATATTCCCAAAGGAAAAGGAACTAGGACTATAACCAAGAATCATATACTCAGCAAAAATTTGGGAACAAAATGAAAATTCAGTGAAATAGATGACTTTCAAGCATTCCTGATGAAAAGACCAGAGGTTATTAGAAAATCTGACTTTTAAATATAAGACTCTAGAGAGAAGCATAAAAAGGTAAGTAGGAAAGAGAAATCACAAGGAATTAAATAAGGTTATACTATTTAAATTCCTACATGGAAAGATGATACTTGTAATTCTTTTTTTTTTTTTTTTTAGTGAGGCAATTGGGGTTAAATGACTTGCCCAGGGTCACACAGCTAGTAAGTGTTAAGTGTCTGAGGCCAGATTTGAACTCAGATACTTCTGACTCCAGAGCTGGTGCTCTATCCACTGTACCACCTAGCTGCCCCAATACTTGTAATTCTTAAGAAATGTATCATTTTTAGGGAGTACACATAGACATAGGCATGGGTGTGAATTGAATGTAATGCAATGATAGCTAAAAAAAATTAAATGTAAGAGGTGAGAAAGAGGGATACATGACAAGAAGGGGAAATAGAGAGGTAGAATTTAGAATGGGGTAAATTATCTCACCCAAAAGATGTTTGAAAGTTTTTATGATAGAAGAGAAGATGAAGGAGTTGGGCTGGGAGTGCTTGAACCTTACTCTCATTGGAATTGGCTCAAAGAGTGAATAACCTACACACTCAGTTGGATATAGAAATCTGTTTTACCCTATAAGAAAGTATGAGGAAAAGGAGATAAATGAAGTTGAGTTAGCTGATAGACAGGAAGGTGAATGAAGTAGGCAGTAGTCAGAAGAAAACTTTTGAAGGTGAATGGGGTTAAAGGAAAGATAGTGTAAGATAAAGTGTGAAAATAGGATGGAGGAATATACACAGGTAGTCATCATAGCTGTTAAAATTACAATAATTGACATCTGGGCATGGAGCCAAAATGGCTGAGGAAAGGCAGTGACTTCCTGGAGCTCTTTCCCAAAATCCCTCCAAATTCCTTCAAATAATGGCATAAGACAATTCCAAGAGCAGCAGAACCCCATTTTCTAGACAAAGATGGCTTAGAAGTCTGGTGGAAAAGATCTGTTGTGCCCAGATGAGAGTTGAGCACAGCCCTGTGGCCACCCTGTGTATCTCCAGCCACAGGCCAAGCAACACAGATCCAGCCCCAGGCAGGCCACTTCAAAGGAGCCTCTTGGCTATAGCTGTGGCTATGGCTGTGGCTGCTTCTAGAACTCAGCCCATGGACAGTGAGGGTGCTGTGTAGTGGGCAAGGAAGGGATTACAGGGTTCTCTTCTTGGGCTGAGGTGGGATTCTGTGGTTTTGCCTGAGCTAGTACAAGGTCACAGGCTTGAGTGGTATCCCAGGCAGGGGAGGGCTCAGGCATACCAGCTTGCAAATGCACAGGCCAGGGGAGTGATGAATGTGCCTCTCCTTAAATCATACCACCTGCTGAGGCTAGGAACAGTGCACCCTGGAAGTTGTGATCATTTTAAGGCATTAAAAGTCAAGAAATAGGCTGACAAAATGAGCAGACAGAAAAAGATGCTGACTGTGAAAAGTTTGTTTGGTGACAAGGAAGATAAAAATACACCCTCAGACCAAGATAGCAAAGTCAAAGATCCTACATCCAAAGCTTCCAAGAAATATGTGAATTGGTCTCAGGCCATGGAAATGCTCAAAAAGGACTTCAAATATAAGATAAGTGAGGTAGAGGAAAAAAATAGAAAGAGAAATGAGAGTGACACAGGAAAGTCATTGGAAAAAAAAGTCAACAGCTTGAAAAGCCAAATGGAAAAGTAGGTGTAAAATCTCTCTGAGGAAAATAATTGCTTAAAAAATTAGGACTGAGGAAATGGAAGCTAATGACTTTATGAGAAATCAAATCACAATAGAGCAAAACCAAAAAAAATGAAAAAAATAAAGGGCAATGTAAAATGTCTCCTTGAATAAACATCTGACCTGGAAAGTAGATCCAGGAGAGAGAACTTGAAAATGGTTGGACTACCTTAAAGACATGATCAAAAAAAGAACTTAGGCATCATCTTCCAAGAAATTGGGGAAATTGCCCTGATATTCTAGAAACCAAAGGTAAAAAAGAAATTTAAAGGATATACCCATCACCTCCTGAAAGAGATCCCCAAAATAAAAAAAAAAACTCCAGGAATATTAAAGCCAATTCCAGAATTGCCAGATCAAGGAGAAAAGATTGAACCCAGCCAAAAAGAAACAAGTCAAGTACTGTGGAGCCAGAGTCAGGAAAACAAAAGATCTAGCAGCTTCTACCTTAAAGGATCAGAGGGCTTGGAATATGATATTCCAGAGGGGAAAGTAACTGGAATTATAATCAATACCTACTCAGCAAAAATGATCATAATCTTTCAGGGGAAAAATGGAAATTCAATGAAAGAGAGGATGTTCAGGTATTTCTGATGAAAAGATCTGAACTGGATAGAAAAATGACTTTTAAATAAAAGACCCTAGAGAAACATAAAAAGATAAATGTTGGGGGGAAGCATAAGGTATATTAAAAGCTAAAACTTTTTACATTCCTACATGGGAAAATGATACTTGTAATTCATAAGAACTTTCTCATTATTAGAGAAGCTGAATGGAGTGTATTTAGACAGAGAACACAGGTATGAGTTGAACATGAATAGATGGTATCTTTAAAAAATAAAATTAAGAGGTAAGAGGAATGCACTGGGAGAAAAGGAAAGGGAGAAGTGTAATGGGATAAAGTGTCTCACATAAAAGAAAAAAAGGAGCTTATACCATGGAGGGGAAGATGGGGGAGGTGCAGGGGAACGAGTGAGCCTTATTCTTATCAGAATTGGCTCAAAGAGAGAATAACATACACACTCAATTGGGTATAGTAATCTCTCTTCACCTGCAGGAAAGTAGGAGGGGAAAGGGATAGGGCAGAGGTTGAAAGAAGGGAAGGCAGATTGAGAGAGGCGGCAGTCAGAAACAAAACACTTTTGATGAAGGATAGGGTGAAAGAAGATAGAAAATAGAGTAAATATCATGGGGATGGAATAGGATGGAGGGAAACACAGCAATAGTAACTGAAAAAATTTGAATCAGAGCCAAGAGCAATGTCAGATAATGATGACGATGTTAAGGATAGTGATGATGATGATGATGATGCCATTGATGATGATGATAAAATATATGGTACTTTGCTGGGCTATTGTGAAGAAAATTCTTTGTCAGGTATAATGTACTACATAAATGCTATATATTATTGTTGTTGCAATAATCCACATCATGGGTTCATTGTAGGAAAATCTCTCTTTAAAGTACTATATAGGGGCAGCTAGGTGACGCAGTAGATAGAGCATCGGCCCTTGAGTCAGGAGTACCTGAGTTCAAATCCGGCCTCAGACACTTAACACTTACCAGCTGTGTGACCCTGGGCAAGTCACTTAACCCCAGTTGCCTCACTAAAAAAAAAAAAAAGTACTATATAAATATAGTTTATCAGAAAAAAAAAAGATGAGCAGGATACTATCAGAAAAATCTGGAAAGACTTACATGAACTGATGCAAAATAAAATGTACTGTATACAAAATAACAGCAATATTGTAAGATGATCTGCCATGAATAACTTAGTTATTTTCAGCAATACAATGATGCAAGACAACTCTAACGGACTTATGAAAAATGTAATCCATCTACAGAGAAATAACTGATGGTATCTGAATACAGATCAAAGCATATTTTTTTTGTTAGTTCCTTTTCCTAAAGTGTTTTTTTCTGATTTCGTTCACAACCTGACTAATGTGGAAATGTCTTGCATAAATACATATGTATAACTTATATTGAATTGCTTGCATTCTTAAGGGGAGGTGGGGAGGGAGAAAGGAAGAGAATTCGGAATACAAAGGTTTAAAATTCAATGTTAAAATTTGTTTTTACATGTAATTTGGGAAAAATAAAATTCCTAATAAATAAAAAATTTAAAGATACAATAATTTTATTTGATAAAGACCTCATTTCTCCAATATATAGAGAATTCAGTCAATTTTTTAAAATAAGAGCTACTTCTCAAACTGATAAATAACCAAAAGATACATAAGGAATATAAATGCTAGTTGTGGATTTTTTGAGCTTGTAATTTATGAGCTATAATGTAATATTGGTTTTGTCCTTTATTTTCAAAGAGGACCAATGACATCATGGGTGATGACTTATTCTTGAATTGGATTTGAGTGAGGCAGAGTTGCACAAAGTCATCAACGTAATTCTCTCTTTTCCAGTTATCAAAGTCCAGTGGGAAAACAAAAGGCAATATGACTGGCAGTGGACCAGAAGGCATTGGATGACTTTGATGTCTTCAGAGTCTGACCAAGCTTTAAGCACTACCTAGGGCTTATTTCAGCTTCCTTTATGGCTGTTGGGACAAATTGTTCTCATTCACCCATTTCTCTAAGTAAATCTTCACATGTTTGGAATAGATATCCCCTTAAATCACCAACAGATTTGAGGTTCCTCCTCTTTCTCCTCCTTTTATACCTCATCCTTTGCCTTCTTCAGCTTTTCCATCTCCTCTTCTGCCTTCTTCTTCTTCTCCTCCTCCTCCTTTCCTTTATCCTCCTCCTTCTAATCTTTCTTTTTATTCTTCCTTCGTCTTAACAAAAAATAAATTTTAAGAATTCTGTAATCAGTATGGAGGGCTCCTAGTGCTTTACCATAGAGTACCAAAATATTTTTACTCAACAAGTCAAAATAATGATTTTAAAATATTTTGCAACATTTTAATTTGTTACATTTGTATTTTGACTACATTTGCACTCCAGCAGCTTATAGAAATCTGTTATGTTGACAAGAACAGCCAGAATAGTTAAAAATCAGACGCTATCTACAGTGACCTCACTCAATATAGGATACTCTCCATCCCATATCTGCCTGTCATTCCTTCAAATGCCAGATAAAACTTCTGCTAAGTATCCTAGTGTTGTCCTGAGATGTTTTCCTCCTGGTGCTGTGATTTAGTCTTTCCCCCATCAGGCTAGTGTCTATGGTCTCTTTGCATAACGAGAAGTATCTTGGAGGTTTCTCATACCTGAGGGTAAATGGGCAGATATTCTATGTTATAGTTTGTCATATAGGGGTAATGTCTAGGCCATTTTCTCTTATGAAGTGGTGTCCAGGTATCTTCTTCCTGTTTCAGTGAATTGCATTATCAGTTATTGCATTATTTTCACATTAGAAATTTTAAAAGTTGAGTTGAGGGAATTTTTTTTTACTGTTTCCCCAACATGCCTTTTGGATAGATTGCCTCAGGTTACCAAAATCACTATTCATATCTGTGGCTGGTAATATTGGTCTCTTTCATAAAACATTTAAATAATGTCTTCAGACCTATTCTATGTTCAAACATTAAAAGACATGAAATGCATAATTCTAATAAAAGAGTGAAGACCACTATTCACTTTTTAAAATAAATTCATCATCTAGTAAGTAACTTTGTGGTAACTCTCTTTTCCCAATGTATCCTAGCGAGTTCTTGTAAAAAAACAAACAAAAAAACACAGACATACAGTCCATTACTAGGCCTTTAATCAAAGTCTCTCCAATTTTGTCGGCCCTACAAGAGCTTGTGCTGACCTAGCTTAGACTTTAAAAACTAAGGGGACTCCCCAAACAAGTAAGTGGAATCAGTAATACTCATCATATAATGAACTTGATGTTACTGACATCACAAAGGCAGCAACATGAGATAGAGACCAACCAAAGGATTAAGTAGTTCTACTATACCATGTAAAAAGTGTAGATAAGAGTAGCACCTTTTATTGTTTCATTTCCATTTATACAATGACAGTTTTATCTATAGCTATTATTTAAGATTAATTCATACATTTTGATTTGAAATTCTGAAAAAATATAAGAACAAATCTTCATAACATAAGAAACATTCCTTTTTTTTCAATTATACTCATGGCTCTTAGGTATGACTTATTGCCAATGGAAGGCTTTGGCACTCTCAAATAATTCAACATCAGAAGCTGATATTATTTGATCAGTACCCTGATTTGCCACTGTCTTCTAAGGACCCTGGGACTTTTCCTTCTATATCACTGTTGAAATCATCTTTATATGTTATCTCCCCCATTAAAATGTAAAATCCTACAGAGAGAGGAATGCTTTATTTTTCTATTTGTATCCCCAGCATTTTGTACAGTACTTTACACAGAGTAAGAGATTAATAAATCATTCATTCATTCATTCATTCATTCATTCATTCATTCATTCAAATCTTGTCTTATTAGCACTTTAACATGGTGAGGAAGAAACTAGGCCCTATTGTTGTCTATAATTCTTCTACCTTATGCATCTACTGGGATTCTACTGATAGTGCTCTCTCTTTCTCTCTCTCTGGTTAGTGTAACTATTCTATAGCAATGAGCAAAGACGGGAATCTAATTGGAGAAAAAAGTGATACATAGGAGCATAGGAAGGCTTTTTCCCCACATTTTCCAGGGATTTATCATATACTTTTAAAATTTTATTTTTAATTTTTTTTTGCAGGGCAATGACAGTTAGGTGACTTGCCCAGGGTCACACAGCTAGTGTCATGTGTCAAAGGCCAGATTTGAACTGAGGTCCTACTGAATCCAGGGCCAATCCTTTATCCACTGCACCACCTAGCTGCCCCCATCATATACTTTTAAGGCACATAATTAGGTTGTTTTGCAAATTCCTTCTAATTAGTTTAGAGTAAGGATCTTAGATTAAAAATATACATCATCTAATCTAATCCCCTTATTTGATATACTGAAATCTAGGAAGGTAAAATAATGAGCCCACATTCTCTTATTTTTGTATAATTTTTAAAAACCATATCTATAGATAAAGTTTTTTATATATACATATACTCAGAAAGTAACCAATTTTTATACTTATAATTTCAACATGTGAATAGTTTGCACAAATTTTCTCCTTTGATCCTTTTTGGGTTGTATCCTTAGGTTTTTTTTCCCTTAAAGTTAAATATCAATTAAGTTAAATGTCTTATGGTTTCTCAAAATGAAATAGATATAGATATAGATATAGATATAGATATAGATATAGATATAGATATAGATATAGATATAGATATAGATATAGATATAGATATAGATATAGATATAGATATAGATATAGATATAGATATAGATATAGATATAGATATAGATATGGATATAGGTAGATTGGATATAGATATACACAAATACATATGTATGTATATTAGTATAATGTGTGTATTTAAACATATGTGGCTTATCATACATATATTTATGTAATATATTCTATTTCACTACAAAATAATTTTCTCCATTCTGTTTCATTTCTCATTGCAAAGCTACTGAGACACATTATTTGGTCAGAGGGCCTGTATTTGTTTTAATCCTGACACTGCCACTTCTATCTACAAAATTTTCAGGGAAAGAAAATCACTTACCCTTTCTGAGCCTCAGTTTTTTCATCTATAAACTGAACAGGTTGGACTAGATCATCTCCAGATCGTTTCCAACTCTATAATCTTATATAAACTAGTAGTGCCTCCCCACCAGAGCTCTTCATGGTTAAGTGGAGAGGTGGGTAGATATTGCAGTAGTATTTGAAATGGCGTATGTGCTCAGTCCATATGTATATTTTTTTTTTGTACCAGCCTGTTTTATCCCCACTTAAAAGAAAGGTAGTATTAAATCTATATGCCAGTCAAACCCACATGACTGTATTACTCCACTTGATTTTCTAATTATAGAAGAGAGCAAAGCAAAGTGAAATCATTTAAAATCAAGGCAAATACAAATTAAATTATATTGATTTTTAAATCATAGATGACTAGTGGATATATGTAATATAATCTTGCAAAAAACTCTACTGATTATATTAATATGACTCCCAAAGTTTGAATGACTAATTTAAGATGAAGCCCTATAAATAGGTCCAGTTACCCTTTAATTATTTGGGAAATAGGGAAAATATGTTGTTAAAACCTAAAGATATATAAAAGTTCCCTATCCATTTTGGGTGAGCCTTGGGTAGGAGAGGAAGGGCATATTCAGCATTATACCAGCACTGAGGGGATCCAGTCTTTGCTCCAGTGTGTTGAAGTCTTAGGAGTATAAATTGGAGAAGCAATTTATCCTCTCTGTAAACTGTTTTCTCCCTAAGAGAACTTGATTCAATATTGCTTTCCAGAAGTATTCTGTAGGTGCAATCCTTCCTTTCAGGAGGCCCCCAGGAGACTAGTGGGAGAGTGTACAAAAGTGAGTAGTACTAGTGCATTAGAGACATTCTCAGGATTGGCTAGATGGAATGCAACTCATGTTTTCATTCTCCCAGTGGGGGATTACACATCCCTTGAAAGTCAAGCCACAGGGAGGAATCATTATTCCATAAGTCCTATTTCAGAGACCGTAGATGCACATCTAGAATACTCCTGAGAGGGAAAAAAATGTGTGTATGTGTGTGTGCGTGTGTGTGTGTGTCTGATGTTGAGAAACTAGTGTCAGCAGAACTTAATATCCCCAAGATATGCTTCAACTTGGCAGTTGAAGTAAGATTGTGAAATCTTCTAAAGTTTGTCATTATTTAAGGTTAAAACTCAAATTCCATCCAGACAGGGATACTTATCTTAGCTTTATTTGACATAAAATCTCTCATTCCTATGCTGGGCACTGAACACAAGGTAGGTACTTAATGTATATGTTTGTTCATTTAATTGAATTGAGTCCAATTGTAATTGCATTCTTCTTCTCTTTGCCTTGCCCAATATAATGCTATATGAAGATGGAGAACACCCTATTTCATTCTAGTGAGCCAGTGACAGTCTATAATTTATGGTTCTGTTCAGTTCAACTTGGCTGCCTAGTCCCCCATCTATCCTTCCTACTTCAAACAACCTAGGTAGGATTTTTCTGATCTTTTATTAAGACAACTAAATATTTTTCTTTCCAGAATTCCAAGATTGATTTCAAATCAGTAGAGCATGCATCATATCCATTTAGTTGAGACAAAATTGCATGCCCTATGCAGGTCCAGCACTCAACTGACAACCTTTTCAGTATTTGTATTTCAAACTTCAAATTACTCATTTGTTCTTGATCTTCTTGAACGTAAAAGACTTAAATAACAGCACCAGTTAAAACATGTTATGGGAAAGAGGGAAATGAGAGAATAGATTATGTAGTTCTGGTGTTGACCTGTCCATTATCTAAGTTCCTTAGTTGAAACACCTATGTATAGGAGGTAAAGTTAGAAAGAATGCCATGCATGAGGAATTACAGTATTTTATCTCCCAATGAAAGCTAAATAGACTGGCAAAAAAACAAACAACATAGAGGTGTTCAGATGCCTTTATCCTCCTTTTTGTCAAAAGTAAACAATTCTATCTAAGTTAGCCATATCCTCATTTCTTTCATGTTTTTAAAGAAAATGAGTGTTTTTGGTTTTTAGTAGAGATAAAACACTGAATGAGTATGATCTTGTTATATTAATTGTTCCTTGTGCAAAAATATTTTTGTGGGGCAATGAGGGTTAAGTGACTTGCCCAGGGTCACACAGCTTACAAGTGTCAAGTTTCTGAGGCCAGATTTGAACTTAGGTCTTCCTGAATCTGGGGCCAGTGCTTTTTCTGCTGTGCCACCTAGCTGACCCTAAAATTTATTTTTTAAATGCAATTGGGATATCGGTGGCAAAAGAGAAGAAGGAGGAGGGAGAGGAGGGGGAGGGGGAAGGGGTAGAAGGAGGAGGAAGAGGAGGAGGACAAGACAGAGGAGAAGAAGAAGAAGAAGAAGAAGAAGAAGAAGAAGAAGAAGAAGAAGAAGAAGAAGAAGAAGAAGAAGAAGATAGTAGAGAATCCTTAAGCAGGGGTACTGAGGTAGTAATATGATAATAACAGTAGAATGGCCCAATATTTTTCTGGAGCATGTATCCAAGATATAATAGACAATGCCTCAAGACTTTTCCAGATGACAATTACCCACTTTTGATGATTCATGAGGATATGAATGACATAACCCCAAGGAATCTAAAAAAGCACTGCCAATGATGAAGGAGTCAGTAGCAAAAGTGTGATGAATTTGGAGACACAAGGATATATTTTCTTCTCTGTTGCCCATTGTACACAGAAATGATTGAAGAAAAAAAATTGATTTGAGAAGCAAACATCTGGCTAAGAAGGTTGTCTGTGAGAATAAGATTTGGATATCTGGATCAGAGCTTCCAAAATAGGCTTGACAGATTTCTGACCAGATACTGAAAACAGCTAACAAAGGCTGTAAGAAATAAAGTATTTGCCAGGTGTCTTGAAAGTCTAATAAAGATAATTTTAAACTAAAAATAATGAGGAAGAAAGAAAACTGCTTATCTATTCTGCCAAGGATAGATGCTATAGCTACAAAGAAGAAATATAATAACTGAGAAAAAACAGAAATTTAAAGAATCATATTCATATATGTATATACATATATAGATATATACATATCTAAATATACTCATATATGTGTATGTATCTGCTAGTATATACATATAAAATATAGATTATATTATGTATTCTATCTATCTAGTAGAGGATGCATATATATACATATATACATATATATGATTCTGTGTTCTATATATTCCTGATTTTCTCAGTATATATATATGTATGTATGTGTGTGTATATGGAGAGAGAGAGAGAGAGAGAGAGAGAGAGAGAGAGAGAGAGAGAGAGAGAGAGAGAGAGAGAGAGAGAGAGAGAGAGATCCTCTAGTAAAACTCATGGTCTCAAGTGTATTCTGTCTAATCTATCTTCATCTAGAACATTGTGTTGAGATCTGGGTTTATTATTGTTCATTCATATCTGACTGTCCTTGACATTATTTGGGGTTTTCTTAGCAAAGTTGCTGGACTGATTTGCCATTTCCTTTTCCAGATCATTTTACAAATGAGGAAACTGAAGTAAACAGGGTTAAGTGACTTGCCCAGGGTCACACAACTAGTAAGGGTGTGAGGATGAGGAAGATGTCCCTTCCTTACACCAAGCCTGGAACTCTATTCATTGATACCCAACCCTACCCCGAGCTGTCCATAAGATTTGGGTGAGGTCTGTGTGATTTGGGATTTTTGTACCATGACTTAAAGAGGGCATAGATAAACCAAAATTTGAAAATAGTGAAACTTAGACTTAGCATGAATAACTTCCTAAACTTTTGAGCTGTTCAAAAGTGGAATGGGCTGTTTAAAGAGGTTGTTCTTTCTCTCTTCTTAAAGTTTTTTTTTAATATATAATAGGCTGGGCAACCAGTTGCCATGGAGTTTAAATTGGGTATTC
Organism: Dromiciops gliroides; assembly: GCF_019393635.1. Classification (NCBI taxonomy): domain Eukaryota; kingdom Metazoa; phylum Chordata; class Mammalia; order Microbiotheria; family Microbiotheriidae; genus Dromiciops; species Dromiciops gliroides. Next base: position 213,853,582 of record NC_057861.1, read on the forward strand.
TTTTCATTATGGGTTAGAATAAATGTATAATTAAAAAAAAATAAATGAATGAATGAATGAATAAATAAATAAATAAATAAATGTATCATTTCCAACTCTCAGTCTCAACATCTGTTACACTGTGGAATTACATTAATTAAAAAGATTGTATGATGGGGCTTTAGGGGAGAGATGATGGGGAATATTGAGTTGTTTTTTAAAAGTCTGTAGCACTAACCATTTAATGTTTAGCAACATGATAATGGAGACCATTGAGATGCCTATAAATGCCAACTTCTGTCAACAAAATACAACTGAAAAAAGAGAAGAGAACAATAATGGGCTGTTAATGACAAAATGCTTAATCTGTGTTGTTAATAAGATATGACCTTCTTCATTAGCAGTGTTATAAAGATCTATGTGGAGTTTCCACAGTCCTACAAAAATAGGATGACTGGTCAGATGAACAATATGGATCATTTATATTACTTGACAGCTTATCTCCATATAGTATGTATAACCTTCACTTTTTCTTTATGTGACTGACTGTGATCCTCTCATTACTTGGTTGCATAGGCATTTTAACTTCATTTGTTAAACATTGCTTATGCACCTCTGGATATCTTGATTCTGACTTTCCATTTGCAACCTACAACTCAATTTCACTAATCCATAGTCAAAGCAATGAATATCCTTTGTGCATGGGCTATGCCTACCAATTTTCCTCTCTGGGAAGCACTTCTACTTGACTGGTGATACTTTTTCTATCAAGGCAAAACTATCTAGAAATAAACATAATAGGAATATAACTAGTTTATGGATATGGATGTCTACATCAGTATTCATCACATATCTCTTTCTTTATCTGTCTGAACTTTAAAAAGAAAAGGTATGATTTTTAGTTATGGCCGTTGAGAAAACTAAGGAATAGGTTTTATAGAGATGCTAGCATGGTGAGAGTTATTTTTGGTCATATTTTCTTAAATTTGAATAAGTTAGATTAGAAATAGTGGAAAGAGAATAATAACTTTTTTGCCTTTCTTTGTAGCACTAGAACCATACTTTTCATATAATGGGTACTTACTGAGGAAAATGGAATAAACATTCACATAGCACTTACTATATACAAGTTGGCAAGTGATTTCCTTTTTTTTTCTTCACAACAATTATCTCATTTGATCCTCTCAATGACTCTTCCAGTTAGGTGCTATTATTATCCTCATTTTACAGTTGTGAAAACTAAGGCAAACAGAGGTTAAGTGACTTGCCCATGGTCACACAGTGATTAAGTGACTGAGACTGAATTTGAATTCAGGGCTTTCCATCTCTAACCTGAATATTCTATTTACTGCATAAACAATTGTCTCTTGACCTAATGAAGATGTCTGTGTCCTCACTCTGTCTCTGTCTTCATGTGTTTTTCTCTCATATTTTCTCTCTTATATCAAACACTTATTATGTGCCTGCTATGTTGCTATTTGATACACTCACTCTGTGCCAGGTATTAAGGACAAAAAATCAAGATGAAATGGTTCATGCAAGAGGTTCCTCCCCAGCATTCTATTACTTATATATAGTGTATCTACCCAATGGAATTCAGATTTCCTTCTTGGTTTAGCATTTTCTGAATACCAGTGTAACACCTGCATTCCATCTGTAAACATCAGTGTTGTTATTTGCTAAGTTCACACCATTTTGGGGGATTGAAAATATCCTTGATTCCCTAGAGTCAGCTAGATAGCAGAATGGATAAATTGCTAGATTTGGATTCAGAAAAGTTTGAGTTTGGGGGCAGCTAGGTGGTGCAGTAGATAAAGCACCAGCCCTGGATTCATATCCAGCCTCAAAGTCTTACTAGCTGTGTGAACCTGGGCAAGTCACAACCATCATTGCCCAGGATAGGGGTGGGGGGGAGTCTATGTTTGAAACTGATGTCCATAATTTACTTAATAAGTAACCGTGGACTAATCATTTAACCTAGTTAGCATCAGTTTCTTCATTTGAAAAAAAAACCCAGTATTAATAATAACACCTACATGGAAAGATTATTGTGAGAATCAAATAAAATGATATATATTAGACTCTTTGCAAACTTTGAGCCACCATAGAAATGATAGCTATTATTTTCATTCATTCCATTTCTTCAAGAGTTAGTTCATAATGTTCTGCAATCTCCTTTTGGATAATATTTATCTTTCCTAGCCCTTAGGGTTGCTTGCAAATTCAGTTCATATAAAATCATGGGATGTCATGAGTTGTTGCTATATAGCATTGCCAGGAGATTATTAATCATAAAAATTGTGGTTTTACAGCAATAAACAGCTTACAATCAGTGAAAGTCCTGTTTTTCCCCAAAATATTTTCCAATCTAATCTCCTTCTTCTATTCAAATCTTAGGCTAGTTTATAAATCAGTGGCTGCCAGTGTATACATGTGTGTGTGTGTGTGTGTGTGTGTGTGTGTGTGTGTGTGTGTGTGTGTGTGTATTCTCATGGACTTTAGTTCTTTTCAGTCATGTCTGACACTTCATACTCCTTTGGGGCATTTACTTGGCAAATATATTATTGAAGTGGTTTTCCATTTCTTTTTCCTGCTCATTTTATACATGAGGAAATGGAGGCAAAAAGGGTTAAATAACTTGTCCAGGGTCCAATAGCCAGTATTTGAGACCACATTTGAACTCTGGTCTTCCTGAATCCTGGGTAGATGCTATCCACTGTGTTACCTAGTTTTCTAGTGGACAACTCACTGACTTGCCTCTTTACCTTCATACCAAAATCTGGGCTATATGTATTTCTCTTCTCCTTTTTTGTTGCTAAACCATTATCCTCAGTGTTCTAGACAAGTCCTATTGCTTTGGATATTTATTCAATTATCAGGAGCGTCAGAGAAATCTTCTCCATCTTTATGTAATCTGTCTTCAATTTGAACCCTGCTAAGGACTTTCTTCTTTATGTTCTCTGAATCTTTGGAAAACAGATGACTTTCAGTTTTAGATACTTATTAATATTCATACCTTTAGGGATATAAAATAAAACTATTTTATGGTTTCATCAATCATGAAATCTTGTGTGACCTGAATTCATGCAGAAGAGAAACCTTCTAGGATAATCTTTAAGTCTCTGTGTTATTCTGCTAAATTCTTTTTTTGTATAATTGACACATTTATGAAGAAGAGTAAATTAACTGACTGAAATTTGGAGGGGTATTGCTGTTGTAGTTGTTTTTCAGTCCTGTCCAACTCTTCATGAACCCATTTGTTGTTTTCTCGGCAGAGATACTGGAGTAGTTTGCCATTTCCTTCTGTAGTTCATTTTACAGAGAACGATTCAAAGGCAAACAGGGTTAAATGATTTGCCCAGGGTCACACAGTAAGTGTATAAAGGTGGATTTGAAATCATGAGGATGAGTTTTCCTGATTCTAAGGCCAGTGCTCTATCCACTATACTACCTGAAATGTCCTGGAGTTGGGGGTGGAGGGCGAAGGGTTGCAATAAAGGGAAAATATGACTTTTTTAAAGTTCACTTCAAATTCATATGCCAACATAGATTCCAAAACTTATCACAAATAAAGGTACTTCCTCATAAATGCATGTATAAGTTTAAACTTAGCTGGTCTGGTCTAAAATTTCATATATGCACTATACCATATACATATTTAATGTTTAATGTTTTTTCCCCTCTTATGTACAGACATGAAACAAAGTCTATTCAAAGATCTTGCTTCAGCACAACATATATTTAAAAAGTCCTGGTTTAACAGCCAAGACCAAATTAGTATACTGAGATATTTAGGATTCACACAGAAGGGATTTTATTTAATGAGATGACAAGGCAAGGGACAGAAACCCTATTGACCTCCTTTCCCATATCTCTTTAACACCATTCCTGATACATCACAGTATTTTTAGAAAGATATAGAGCTTTCTGAGATGCTAATCTATACTGCATTTTTGAAGGTTAATATTAAGTGACTTTTGCTGCTGATCACATTCTAAATCTATTGGTTTTAGATCATCTCTAACTGAAAAAGCCTTCAACATAGAACATCAACCCACGCAGAGTTTAAGATGTTATGCATATTAAACTCTAGAGAAATTGTCTGCCTGCCATTTCATAAACAGAAAAAAGTTGTATAATGCTTCCAGTTGGATTCTTATCTAAATCTGTGTCATGTAGAGCATGAACCAACATTTGCTTGAGTTCCACAAAGGGGAATGGAAGTATTATATTAGAGAAGCTAATATTCCTTATTGAACAAGCTGACAGAAGGAGCAACAAAGAATTCTTTAGAGACAAGAGATCAATATGGATGAGGGTTATTAAAAAGAGATTGAGTTATCATCACCTGAATTAAATGAAGATAATCTCACAGTAATTTTCATAAGGTATACATATGAAAAGGAACATACAAAGACTTATGGTCCATTGAGAGGGACATTTAGTGTTTTGTTTCTTCATGGAAAATGGGCAGTTGAAATGTTTCTATTTCTTGATACTTAAGGGGAAGTGTAAGCAGAGGTCCTGAAGAAAATTGGGTAGGCAATAGATTTTGAGTGAATCAGGAATTGGGGAAGCAGGATTTAAAACAGGCAAAGTCTCTGTGTTATAAAGGAGGGATATATTTGGAAAGTGATGTTTACATTCAGGCAGGAAAGCAAAAGGAAAATGGCAGCCATGTCTGAGTGTTCCCTAAAGCTGTTTAAGGACTTTTGTTCCTAGGTTGCCACTTTTCTGCTCCTAGGATAACAGGTTAATTTATTAAGTCTCATACCAATACCAACCACTTGTCTCCTACCAGCCACATTGAAGTATGGATCACACAGTGTTCTCCAAATACTGAGCAGTTGATAAATGCTTATTATTGTCTGAATAAATTATATGATAACTTTTCACTCTTCTCAAAATTAACCAAAAAATGCTGGAAGTCTTCTCTGTAGAGGTCCAAAATAAACAAATGAATCAACCAAATGTGGAATCTATACTATTTCACTATAGTTATAAACATTGATCAAATTGGCCAATCTACATTTCATTTTCTATTATAATGGTTGGAATGATGCCACTTACTGGAGACTTACTATAGGAAAGCTCTCCCATGAGGAGAATGCCTCTGAGGGCAAGGCCATGAGGCTTTTTGTTGGCATTATGGCATTTGCTCATGAGTACTGTCTATCAAGGCTACCAGCCAATCAACTTTAGGAGCCTCCCATTTTCTGGGAGGGGACAGGAAGGAGGAAGGAGGGCCTGAGCAGAGAGCTCTGTCTTTTTTTGGTTCCTGACTTTACTGTGGTGGTGGTGGCGGCAGAGGACTTCACAAGAAAATTGAGGAAAGATAGGATTGCCAAGCTGTAGGAATTCTGTTCTCAATCTTTCTTTTTCTATCTTTCAATAACCCCTTAAAAACCTAAACTCATTTTATCAGTGATTTTAGTCAGTTTCCCCCAAAACTGGGGGAACAGATTAAAACCCACATTTAGAATTTTAAATTACACACTATCATTCATTCATTTTTTTGTGTGTGGGGCAATGAGGGTTAAGTGACTTGACCAGGGTCACACAGCTATTAAGTGTCAAGTGTCTGAGGCCAGATTTGAACTCAGGTCCTCCTGTATTCAGGGCTAGTGCTTTATCTATTGTGCCACCTAGCTGCCCCCTTCTATCATTCATTTTAACAGCAACTGATCATGGAAAAAAATAACAATTCATATGGAAATTATTTCTATTAAGCTATCAGAAGATTTAATGAACTATAAGTAATAGCTCAAATGTATATCTCTTTAAGGTCTTCAGATTGTGTTCCTAATAATAACCCTGTGAAGTCAGCAGTGCAATATTATTGTCTCTCTTGTGCAAAGACAAAGTTGAGAATCATCAAAAGTAACAATCTTTCCCATAGTCACACAAAATCATCAAATGAATTCATATCCAGTTATGACTAAAAATCCAATGCCTGATATGTGTTGCAAATAATGAAAATTAAAATAAAATAAAATAATTAAAAAGAGTATAGTTTGGTGGGTAAAAGACTAGCCTTCAAATCAAAAGACCTACATTCAAATCTTGCTCTAACACAGTAAAACCTAGGTTCATGATGTGACTATAAGTAAGTTTCTTAATTTTCCATTGCCTCAGGCCTCAAACTAAAAGTTACTTGTATCTTACTGAGCTGTATCAAGGAAGGGAGTTTCGATACTGGGACTTTCAATATATCAAGGAAATCATGGCTCTGGAAAAGATTCTGGGGGAAAGAACAGAATTTAAATATGTAAATTGATTTTCTGCAACATTTGTTGTTCTTGGAATGAAGGAAAAAATAGACTATTTAGTACCAAAAAGAAGGAATTATAGTCCAAAAGAAGTTAAGGGCTCCAAAGACTTCTTCCCTCATTCATTCTCTTTAGCTGAGTTAATTTCTTCAGGGCATGTTTTCCTCTCTAAACTTTTGTAAAGCAGAACAAATTACAAATATAAATGAAGAGCTCAATTGGGACAGAGAATCCAATGAGGTGTTAAAAGGGTTTTGCTGATTTTTTTTCCCTTGACCTCCATGTTGCCTTTGGTAATCTATGTGAATAGATGGCACCTGACTTTGCACAAACCCTGGAAACAACTAGAAATTGCTAGAGCAGGCACACCATAAAATGATGTGAAGCAGGCAATAGAAGGTGGTAAATTTTCTGCCGTTTCTTTTAAATGAACTTTTTTTGTTTGGCTGACATTACAGCAAATCTCGTTTTCACTAAGTGGAATTAACTGTATTTATATGACTTTGAGACAAGACAAGGCTAATTCTTGTCCTTTGAAATTCTGAATGCACTGTATATTCTTTGCAAACTCAATGAAGTTAGACTAACAACTGCAAGCAGAATTCCATAAACAATAAATTAGCTTTAGATTAAACTTATTTCTATTTAAAAGAAAGCCCAAAGGGAGCTATAAGGAAGTCATTGAATGATATAATTAAATATAAGCTATCTTTGGTACTCAGGACACAAAAATAGGAAAAAGAAAGAAAACATTTTTCAAAGGTTTCAAGAAACATCTGGCTGAAATGGAGAGTTGTTACTTTTAACAAAAAGAAGAAATGTTCAAGTTTCTATGATATAAAGATTCCAAAATAAAATTATATACTTATTTGTATGATTCAAGTTAAAATAAATAAGGATACCAGTTATTATACTGTGTTATATTTATGTGATTTCCATTACCTTATAGATACTATATAAGGACCCAGTTCTTTAGGCATTATCTTTCTACCTTTCTTTGTATGGAATCCCAGTTCTGCTATCCAATTTCAAAAGTCTGAGAGTATTCCATTACATTCCTTTTGACATCGACTTTCACACATTTGGCACATTGACTATAAAAAACTGACCTGAATTTATTAAAGTGGGAATAATCCCTGGTCTCTAGAAAATAAAAGTATATAGTTACTAACCTACCCCTTTTGAAAATTACTGTAATGATTGGAATAACGCCACCTGCTGGATACTTACTGTAGAGGAGTTCTGCCCATGAAGGGAAGGTCTTTGAGGGCAAGACCAGGAGTCAGGAAGTGACGCGAGCTAGTGGGAGGAGGAAGGAAGAGACTGGCGCTCAGTCTCGCTTCTCTTTCCTGGGGACGCTGGCAGAGAAGGGAGCTAGAAATGTGCTCTCCCTTTAATAGATAGGAATCTAGGCCTCTCTCTCTTTACCAAATTCTTATTCTCCTTAATAAATGCTTAAAAGTCTAACTCTTGCTAAAGCTTATAATTTATTGGCGACCACTCATTAGATATTTTAGACAGACTAGCTAGAATTTTAGCCCCTTACAGATGGCTGACCACGAAGAGGAAAGCTAAACCTCACTTCTGATCTTCCGGTTGGGTAAGAAATTTCCCCTACCCTTTAAACTGCTAAGTACTGGCACACTGGCTGTGTTTTCCCTTTAAATTTTTTCGAATGGACCTTTTAAACTCCCTAATTACCCTATTTTTGATTTTAGTCTGTTTAACCAGACAAATGGGAGATAAGATCATGTTAATGCTTTGTTTGTGTGGATTTTCTATTTTTCTTTTTATTTTTGTTAAAAGAGCCAGCAACTTACTCACACAAGGAAATATCTCTCCCTCTCCCAACCATGCTTTTTCAGAGAAACCTGAAGAGATTCCTGCAGCTTTTCCCAGTTCTAACACTAATTGTTGCTCTAATTTTGCATGCCTGGAGGCAATGACCCACCCTCTAGAAGCTTTTAATCCCCTAGCACCTGGAGGCAAAGTGGGGGAAGAGGAATCCAGGCCTGAGTTCAAAATCAAGTCTGATTCAAATTGCTCTGGTCCCTCCCCTCCTCTCCAGACCCCACCCTCTACTCCTCCCATGGCTAAGCCCATTGCTTCCCCTGCCTGGGAAGTCCAGAGATCTAATGCTCATGCGCAACTTTCTCTAACTACATTTGCAGCTTCAGGCTCAGCCCTTCCCCAGGCTGGTGTACTTCTGAGACAACCTTAGAAAACCCTTTAAATTCCAGATATACTCGTTTTGTTCATAATTTTGCTAACCTGCTTTTGTCTTTAATTAGTAATCTTATAAAGCATTTGTATGGTGAAAAGACTGACAGACAATATAGAGGGGTTAAAGAAGAAAAACTTAAGCTGAATAAGAATGACAACCATCAACATAGTTCAAGACTCTGCTTCTTTTGCCATGGAAGGGTATATATTTTACAGAAATGTAGAAGTAAGCAGCAAGGTATTGATATGAGTATTGGGGATTTTAGATATCGGAATCAAAAGTGTTCTGAATTCACTCAGAGTAATAGTATCAGTTCAGAGGTTACATAGGATTTCTATGCTATTACATATACATTTTGAAATTAATGGTATGGGTTTATTTTCATAGAGATTTTAATGCTTTTGAGATTGTGTTTTATACTTAGTTTCTAAAACAAAGAGAATATTTGTAAAAGCTTTTTATAGTCATGTGGTCCAGTTTATATTTTATAATACTCTTATTGATATTAAGTTCATATTCATTTAGATTTCCCTAGTTTGAATTTCATTGTCTTTTATTGTTCCACGTGTATCTTCTTCTATTCATTCATCTATCTAATTTTGAAACATGGTTTTGATTTCATAATACATTGTTAATTCTAGGAGTATTGTGCTCCCATATTCTGAGTTGTTTGTTTTTGTTATTTTTTCTCAACTGATTATTTGATCAAACTCTTTAAAGCATTTCCCTGGCAAATTGGTTGCCATGGCAAGTGTAAATTGATTCTAGAAGTATTATTTTTGATAAGCATATTCCCAAAAAAAAAAAAAAAAAGAGGGGAACATTTGTAAAAGTTTTCTATTTTCAAAAAAAAAAAAAAGTTCTTTGAGATTCTGTTGTGCTTTAACTTGTATTTAAGTATGTTCTGATTTTTCACAAAAGTAATTGTATACTAAGTAAAAAAAAGGTATTATTTGAAATTGTTGCATAATTATATATTATATTCTGAGTCAAGATGTATTCACATTTTTTGCAATCATTTATTATCCTCAATTTTTAAATCCATATGAGACTTGGATTATGGGAACTTATCATTTAAGACACTAATTGCCTTTATTCTGAGTTATCAGATGCCAGTTGGCCAAGATGCCATCCAATCACAAGAGGAATACATGCAAGAGCAGACACTGAACTGTCACATGAGGGGAGACATGCATGAAGTCAAGGTATGGCCGAGGGAACGGCTTTTGACAAATGTTGAGTTTGGATTCTCTTGGTTTAATATTTTATTCTCTTTTTTCCCACAATATTGTACAGATGGCTGGAAGTATTCATCCCACCCATCTCACTTCTACACCTGGCTTCTATGCTCCCTCCTATATGCCTGATGCCATGGACATCTCAATCCCATGCATCTGATTAAGTCTGACTCAGTTTCCTCCAATATGTTCGGTGCCATGGACATATATTCCATCCACCTATTTTAAGTCTGGCATACTGTATGGGCAGTACATATTGCTCAAGTGTGGGAATGCTCACATCCCATCATTTCTCTGTTCTTTTATGGTAACCCCCATAATTATCTCAGGTGTCATGATAAATACAGTGTTGAATTTGGCCTTGACACCTGTTACCAATTATATTAGATTTTTGAATTTCTCATAATGGCATGAGGATAATTAGGCAGATGATGCAAAAAGTGATGAAACAAAGATAAAAAATTATTTTTAATAATTAATATCGCAGCAATTGTCTTCTCAATTACCCTCCATAAGGGGGGGACTATAGTAATATTATAATTTTAAAGAATGGTTCAATTTTTGTTTTATTATATGTTTCATGTGTAACAACTAAGATTCTGAATTCCCTTAGACATGTTTTTGAGAACTTTCATTGTTTGATTTGATTATTGACAAAGCTATTTTAAAGTTGTGTTAAGCTCAATTTTGTAGGAAATTTTCCTGGCTGATTACCAGCATCCACACATCAACCCCTGAAAAGACTTCCATTCCATGACTACACCTAGAGGACATCTGAGAAAAGACTTTCAGAGACTTTAAATGAACAGTTTTGATTTGTTGTTTTTTTTCTCTTTCTGTTATAATATACACCATCTGTAACATGTATTCTCTGCAGAGGCCCTCCCTTTGCAAGACTAATGTCAAAGCGTCGGTTCATGAGGACAAAAAAAAAAATCGCCCCTCTGGACAAAACTTTCCTCTCTTCCTTTTCTATATTGTTGTTCACATATTATTAGTTAGCAATAGTTATTATATTGTTTTTACTGTTCCGTCAAGGAAACATTTTGTTTCTTGAGGAACAACAGGGGGGACTGTAATGATTGGAATAACGCCACCTGCTGGATACTTACTGTAGAGGAGTTCTGCCCATGAAGGGAAGGTCTTTGAGGGCAAGACCAGGAGTCAGGAAGTGACGCAAGCTAGTGGGAGGAGGAAGGAAGAGACTGGCGCTCAGTCTCGCTTCTCTTTCCTGGGGACGCTGGCAGAGAAGGGAGCTAGAAATGTGCTCTCCCTTTAATAGATAGGAATCTAGGCCTTTCTCTCTCTTTACCAAATTCTTATTCTCCTTAATAAATGCTTAAAAGTCTAACTCTTGCTAAAGCTTATAATTTATTGGCGACCACTCATTAGATATTTTAGACAGACTAGCTAGAATTTTAGCCCCTTACATTACCAATCACCCTAAGACACACCAGATTTTAAGACCAAATCCTTGCCTCTTTCATGAGAAGTCCTTATTTTATTTGATTCCTTAAACTTACATGAAAGAATATCCTTCCCTCCCTCAGACCTGTCTCCTAAGTGCTGATTGACATAATTTGCTAGTCATCTCATTCATTAGGTCCTTGAGAGATAGGACTATTTATTTATTTGTTTGTTTGTTTGTTTATTTAGTTAGTTATTCATTTGAGGATTAAGTGATTTGCCTAATGTCACACACAGCTAGTAAGTGTCAAGTGTCTGAGGCCAGATTTGAACTCAGGTCCTCCTGAATCCAGGGCTGGAGCTTTATCCACAACACCACCTAGCTGCACCCAGACTATTTATTTTTTGCTGTTATTTATAGCCCCAGCTCCTAAGACGTGGGGAGAGGGAAGCCATGGGAGGTTTGAGAAGTGTTGAAAATGTTTGAAAGAACCATTGCAGAGAGTGGAATAGTGAACTTATAAAGGGGATATAGTAGGATTGCCGAGTAGCAGTATGGGCCCAGTTGAGATTGTCAATATACATTATGGGGATCTAATCAGAAAACTCTGAATGGTTTTCTCCACCATTGTTCAACAACACATATGTAAAAATAAATGCAGCTAATGGTGAAAGTCATTAAAGGATGAAGCTTGCCCGGGAACAATTGTCAAAATGATAAGGGGGCTAAGAACTCAAGAGAAGAGGAAAGGGTAGATTTTAATTGCTTTTCCTGTGGGTCAATACGGGGAAATTGAAGGGAGTGGCTAGTACAGGGCAGTTACCCTGGGAGAGAATTGAAGGGTCTAGGGACTAGAAATCATTGTGTGAAAAAAAAAATTATTAAGTTAGGTGAGGGAAGAAAAGGGAGAGATAGAGTGTCAATGGACTATGGTAGGATAATAGGAATTAACAGGCCTTAATGTCGAAGTGGTATTTTTGTGGTTCATGGAAAGATCAAGGGTATTAAGGATGTTCATGTGTGGCTGAGGTGGGGCAGGGAAGTTGGATATAGGAATTGAGTAGGTTGAATAATAGAGTGGTTAGAACATTTGAGGGAAAGTCAGTATGTATTCTGAAGTCCTATAGCATGAAAGTAAAAGTTGGGGAGGAGAGAAAAATTGTGAGCCTCTACTGAACTAACTAAAGACAGAATGGGAGTGACCTGTAGATAAGAGCTACCAGGATTTTTACTGGGTAGTAGAAATGAATAGCATGAATATCAAAGAAGAGCTTACTGGGTTACCGAGTAATGGAGGTAGAGAGAGAATGTAGAAGTGGAAATGTGGGGCAAAGAGTATTCCAACTCCCATACTTTCAGCAGTGAGCCCACAGAAATGAGTGAAAGTACAGCCAGTACCAGAAAGGGTGGTCAGTGAGGCTGCATCATCTGAGGGAACCTAACTAATAACTACAAAATGGGAGGAATGGGAGAGGAAAAGATTTAGGATGAGGGAAATTTTGTTCCTTATGCTACAGGTATTTCAAATGACAGTAGAGGGTGTGGATGGTATTTGGTTGGAACTTTAGGGTGGGAACTTTGAGAAGGATGGGAATAATGAGTCAGCAAGCAGAAGATGGACAATGAAGTTGCAATAAATGCACTAAAGGATTTCAGATTCGCTGGAATATGTAGGATATGGCTGGGTGTGAAAATATTCATCAATGAGCTTCTTTCCAGAGACCCTATTTTCCCCAAAAGAGACTAGAGATTGGTCTTCAAATAAGTTCAGAAAAAGCTGCAAGTCACACAGTTACCTGGTCAGATGCAGTGCATTTTACAACTCCTATTCTCTCCAAAGTCTGGGAATTAGTCAAGAAATAGTATAGGAGGATATGGAAGTTTGTGAGAAACAAACATTTCTGTCATATTTAATAACTAATTATTGTACTAGGACCAAGGTTGTTTCCCCTTTTTTATTTACTTATTGAGAAACCAATCAGTGTGGTAAATTTTTCTTAGAGATTTCCCCGGGTCAGTATCTCATCAGAAAATAAGAGAAATTCTAATTTTGGGCTTATTGATGGGTGTATTCCTGCTCATTGTTCTTCTTCAGATAGGTTTGGAGAGATATTAATTCTCACTATTATCAAGACAAGTGATATGAAAATTGATGTCTCTTTGAAGCATTTACAAGATTTGAGTGAAACAGGTCACACATACCAAGACATTCATTTTAATATAACCCACTTCCCATAAATCAAATTTGATTATTGTTTGATGAAACACCTCATATCAAAAGCCATAAAAACCTACAGAAGTGATCATTGTGTCTGTTTGGCAAAGGAGGGTACAGTGAATCTATTTTGTTGACTTCTTTCTAGATGTAGTCAAGAAAATTAATTGTAATTTACCCAGAACTCTCTTCGAATTTTTCAGTTGTCACAAGTCCCCTTATTTTTCTATTTCCCTCAAATGACAGCTACAGAAACAGATTGAAGGCCTAATGTCAAAGGGAAGGTTACTTCTCTTTGCTACAAAGGTAAAAGATCAGTTTGAAAGCAGGAGGTGAATGTTGTCTTATGTTAGGAAAGATGGAAGTCACTCAACCAGCCAGGCCCCTTGTCACCTTCCTTCAGGGGACAATCACACATAGATTTGCTTTGAGCCACATAAAAGTTGTCTGATCTGGACTAATCCTTTGTGTGCTACAGTTTCCTCATTCTTATGTAAAATTGTAAAGTAAGTATGAAAAATATATATCTTTCGAAGCTATCAGCAACTTGATCAAATATATTAAATGGGGCACTTAAGTCACTGATTTTCTGAAGTGTAATAAAAAAAACAATTTTGCTATGTCTGTAGTCAATAGAGAAAGGAGGAACTCCATCAGTGAAGATAGTCATCTCTGGGAATAGAGAAAAGCACCATCTGGGGAAAAGAACCATGTTTTTAAGATGTAATTCCTCTTTTCATTTTTCCTGGCAACTCTTGCAAAGTTCAGTAGGTCATGAGTAGATTTAGGGCTTCCTGCCCCCTTCTCCTTTTCATATAGTACAGCCTAGAAGGAGATACTGATACTAAAGAAAAAGGCCAGACACTCCAGCTTAAGAATCAAGAAGAATGAAGGATAGGAGCAGGTTTATTTGGCTTAGTGGGATAACTTGAGGGAAGAGGCTTTCCTTATGGAAAGACCTTTCAGCCCTTCAGTACAAGAGTTATGAGTTTGCTTGTCTCTGTGTGGTACCTGTATATATGCCTCTCTTTTGGGATATTCTAAGGGTCTGCCCACTCTTGTGAGAAAGTATTTCCCAGGTTTGGGGGAGGAATGTTTTCTATTCATGGTATGATAGTTCAATATATGCTGATTTGCTACCTCATATTTGAGCTAATTGTTAAAACTTTCTACTTGTAATGGTGAATATACAAGGTTCTTCTGTATCACTGCCTTATTGTAGCACAAGGGCTTGCACAATGAAAACATGAGCTATGCTGTCCAGCATTACCCAAGATGAACAGGTCATAGTAGAGATTTCTGACAAAAAGTGATTCACTAGAGAAGGAAATGGCAAATCACTGCCTTATCTTTGCAAAAACAAAAACAAACAAACAAATACAACACACAAAAAAAAACCCTGGATAGTATTAAAATTATAAATATGATATCTGAACATGAATTCTTCAGGTCACAAGATATGTAACTCATTACTAGGGCATACCTGAGTACTCTAGTACCAATGAAGTGACTGGGCCAAAGATAAAAGAAAGCTCAGCTGGAGATGTGTCTGGTGACAGAAGGAAAGTCTGATGTTGTAAAGATCAATATTGTATAGGAAAATTAAATATAAGTTCAAAGTAAGCTGAATATGATTAAAATGGAGATAGAAAGATTAAACATTGACATCTTGTTTTTCAGTGAACTTAAAATGGAAAGGAATGGATGAATTGGATCATAACATATAGTACTCTGGGCAAGAATCTCTTATGAGAAGTGGACTAGCGCTCATAGTCAGTAAAAGGGTGAGAGAAGAAAGAATGGGGTATAATCTCAAAAACTGAAGAATTATATCTATTTGACTCCAAGGCAAACCATACAACATTAAAGCAATGCAAATATATGCTCCAAAAACTAATGGCAAAGAAGCTAAAGTTGATCAGTATTATGAGGAACTGTAACATCTACAAACTACATCAAAAAGATGTCAAATTCATCATAGTGGATAAAAATGTTAAATCAGGAAATAAAAGATAATTGAAATAAAAGGCAAGTTTGGTCTTGGAGTACAAAATGAAGCAGGACAAAGACTAATAGAGTTTTGTTAACATAATTCACTGATCATAGCAAACACTCTTTTTAAAGAACCCAAAAGGTTTCTACATATGGACATCAACAGATGTTCAATATCAAACTAAGATTGATTATATATTTTGCAACTAAAGGTTGCAAACCTGGATCTGATTGATCATATTCAGATCATGAGCTTCTTGTTGCAAAACCCAGACCCAAATTGAAGACAGTAAGTGAAAAATCAGACTATATAGGGATGATCTACATAATACCCTTTATGAATATGAAGTAGAGGTGATGAATAGATTTAAAGGACTAGATATGGTAGATAGGAGGCCTGAAGAATTATGGATGGAGGTTCATAAAATTGTATAGGAGGGCAAAAAAAAAAGTTTCAAAGAAAAAGAAGAGCAAGAAAGCAAAATGACTGTCTGATCAGGCTTTACAAATAAATGAGAAAAGAAATAAAGGACAATGGGTAAGAAATACCCAACTGGATACAGAATTCCAGAGAATAGAAAGGAGAGGTAAGAATGTTTTTTAAATGAACATTAGAAGAAGTGGAAGCAGGGCAACTAGGTGGCACAGTGGATAGATCACTGGCCCTGGATTCAGGAGGACCTGCATTCAAATCTGGCCTCAGACACTTGACACTTACTACCTATGTGACCCTGGACAAGTCACTTAATCCCAATTGCCTCACCCAAAAAAAAAAAAAAGGAAAAAAAAAGAAGTAGAAGAAAAAGAAGAAGGAGTAGGGGAAGAAAACAGAATGGTAAAGACTGATCTATTCATGGAAACTAGAGATATAAATGGAAATTTTAATGCCAAAATGTGTATGATAAAGGCCAAAAGTGGTAGGGTCTTAACAGTAGCAGAAAAGATTAAGAAAAGGTGGTAAGAATACACAAAATAACAATAGAAGAAAGATCTTAACAGCAACAATAGCCACAATGATGTGATTACTGATCTAGAGCCAGACACCCGAGAAAATGAAGTTAAGTTGTAGTTAGGAAGCATTGTCAATGATAAATCTAGTGGAAGTGATGGAATTAAAGTCGAGCTATTTATAAATCCTAAAAGATGATGCTATTTAAATCCTGCACTAAATATGACAGAAAATTTGGAAAACAATGGTAGCCACTAGATTGGAAAAGATGTTTACATTCAAATCTTAAAGAAGAGAAAAGACAAGAAATGTTCAAATTGCTAAACAAAAACACTCATTCTATATAGCAGTGAGATGATGCTTGCAACTCTGCAAGTGAGGATGCAGCAATATGTGAATAGAGAATTACCAGAAGATCAAGTTGATTTTTGAAGAGGCAGAGGAACCAGAGACCCAACTGCCAACATTTGTTGGGTTATGGAAAGACAAGTTAATTCCAGAAAAACACCTACTTCTACTTCATTTAGCACACTAAAGCTTCCAACTGTGTGGATACCAACACAACATGTCAAGTTCTCAAAGAGATGGGAGTACCAGTTTACCCTGCTTGTCTCCTGTGGAACTTGTAGGTGAGCCAAAAAGCAACAGTTAGAACCAAACATGGAACAATTGATTAGCTTAAGTTTGGAAAAAGAGTATGACAAGGCTGTATCTTGTCATCTTATTTATTCAACTACTATGCAAAGTATACCATGAGAAATGCCAGGCTGGATGAATCAAAATCTGGAATAAAGTTGCTGATAGAAACATCAATCTCAAATATGCAGAAGATGCCACTCTGATAAGAGAAAATGAAGAAAAATTAAGAAGCCTCTTGATAAGGATGAAAGAGGAGAGTATAAAAGAGGACTTGAAACTGTGAGAAAAATAATTATTAATATTGGATTTCTTAGGGAACCCAGAGATCACTTTCTCAGTCCTTTCAACCCCCCTCCCTCAGTTCCAGAAAGTCCAGTACTCCTTGAGAAACTTCATTAAATATCATGTGGGACAAACCTAAGGGAACAAAAAGAATGGAGTTAGATTATTTTATCTAGATCAGTGAAGGACTGATGGGATTAAACATATAAATAATGGATTTTGCCTTAAGCAACTTGAGTGAAGTTCTTTTGCATTCTTTTTTCCTGATGTTATCAGTAGAGTTTATTTTAATGTAGACCACTCTCAAGTCATATCAACCAATGCAGTATTCTGGGGTTTGTAGGTTTTCTAGGGTATCTTCCGAGCTTCTCCCTTGACTTTCTGAGTCTGTCTCTCTCGCTGTCTCCTTTGGGTCTCCTTGAGAACACATGCTGTCTCTCTGTGAGACAGCATGGGCATTTTGGTTTTTTTTCTCCTGCTCACACTAACTGGCATGCTGAAGCTCTCTCCCTCCCTTCTCTACCATGTGGTCTGAGACCATGAGAATTTGGGAGACAAATGATCAATCCTTTAGTAGTACAATATTGATAAATTAATAATATACTTACCCAAAACTGGTGTCAATAGCAAGAGTAATTTATTTTAGAAAACACAAAGCTAGGATGCATATAGGTGGCACAGTGGATAAAAGCACCGGCCCTGGATTCAGGAGGACCTGAGTTCAAATCCAGCCTCAGACACTTACTAGCTGAGTGACCCTGAGCAAGTCACTGAACACTCATTGCCCCACAACAAAAAGCCAAAAAACAAACAAAATCAACACAAAACTTAACCTTGAAAGAAAACAAACAAACAAACCCTAATATCTTTGCCAACTGGTCTCATCACTCCCTGACAAATAGAAGGAGAAGAAATTGGAGCAGTGTCAGAGTTTATATTCTTGAACTCAAAAACTCAAAGATTGCTGAAGATGGTGACTATAATCATGAAATTAAAAGATGCTTGTTGCTTGAGGGGGAGAAAAGGTACGGCAAATCTGGACAGCATACTAAGAACTGAAGACATCACCTTGCTAGCAAAGGTCTGTATAGTTAAAGCAATTTTTCTTTGTTTATTTGTTTGTTTTCTCCAGTAGCAGCATTTATCTGTGAGAGTTAATATATAAGGAATTTGAGCACAATACAATTGTGCTGGAGAAGACTTTTGAGAATCTTTTGGAAAATAAGGAGACCAAATTATCCAGTACTTAAAGAAATTAATTAAGCCTACTCATTAAATGGTCAAATAATGAAACTGAAGTTTAACTACTTTGGCCATATAATGAAAAGATAGCACTCACTGAAAAAAGACACTGATGTAAAAAATTGAAAGCAAAAGGAAAAGGGGAGAGCAGAAATAGAAACAATTAATATGAGCTTAGACAGACTTTGGGAGATAGAAAGCCCTGGCCTAATATAAGCCATGGCAGACATGACTAAAGGACAGAACAACCACAAAAACAATAAAAGTTTGGCTCATAAATTATAATTTTAGGAGTGTTGAATCACACAATTCTTTAAACTTTCCCCAGGAGTCTATAGCAGTGAGTGAAAATGAAAAGGTGAGAAGTAACCCTATAAGGGTATGTATTTGTAAAATGAGTAATTTGAAGGTATCAGTGTATCCCTTATAATTTTAATTGACTATAATTTTGTATATTTTATGCTAATTTCATATATGCACATATATGTATGTAAAATATTTCACTAAAATCATACTTTATCAGACAATGATGCTGTGTTGGTGGCCCTAGATCATCAAAGGCTATGCCAGTGGATTAGAAATTATGAACCTGCTTTGAGGAAGCTAGAAATCCTGAGTATATATAGACTTAAAGGCTACCAGTGTATGTTTGGGGAATTTCATGCAACAATTTGGGCACAGATAATATATTCTTTTTTTCGCCAAAACAATTCTCAAAGACTATCTAAGTTATAGAGGGGATTCAAATTGTGCACATATTTTGAACTAAACATCCAAAGATGTGAAATCATCAATTCTTGAAATATTGTAGAAGCATCTAGCCAATTATGGCTCTTTATATTGTGACACATAGGTGATGATTATAGCTATTCTTTGAAATGTACAAGAGACATTTTACAATGAAATGATTAAAATAATCTAATTCTAAGGAGTTTTAATACATTCTTTATGTTTAGTACTTCAATTCCACAACAAATAATTATCCTTTCTTTATTTGAATATGGATCTATATATTTAGGTACTTAATTAGCATATATATACAGGATAGTTAGAACCTAATTTTAAATATAATCCTTGATAAACCTTTTGTTGTCTTGAAGAGAAAGTTATTTGAAGGATTTATTGTACTCCTGAGGAGAATTTTCTATCCTAGATGCTTGTTAAAATAGAATAGAAGAGTATATTCTGGGAATTAGAGGTTTGGAGTTTGGGAAAGGTCTTAAAGATCTCACAAGGTCCATCTTATCTTCTTAGTTATTTATACAAACAATTTAAATAGATATCTTCCTTTCTGTTTTCCTACATACATTTTTAAATATTATCAGGGTCCCATTAATTTATTTAAAAATCTGCCAAATTTATTTAGCATGTGAAAAAATAGATTTTATACTCTTTTTAATGATAAATTAGTTTCATAGATATAGAAATGAAAATGATCTTGAAGATGATATAGTTCTCCTTAAGACTCTGAGTTCTCAGAAGGTGAAATCATTTGCCATGGGCAGAAAGCTAGATTTTGAACCATGATCCTCTGACTCCAGAGTTCTTTGCATTATATACTGTCTTTGGATCCATATATATATGAATCCCAAGCCCAAGGTAGGATCCAGGTTGTAATCTTGAGTGGTGGTCCAGGTGGGTGAGGGGGGACAGGCGTGCCAGATCTTGAAGTCACAGTGGAACAGGATTCTCTTCCAACTTAGAGGGCAAGCAGGCCTGTGGTTGCTTACAAACCAAAACACAGGCCAGGGGAGTGGGCAATGTGCCTCTCCTTAGGGGTTTTTTTTGGTGAGGCAATTGGGGTTAAGTGACTTGCCTAGGGTCACACAGCTAGTAAGTGTTAAGTGTCTGAGGCTGGATTTGAACTCAGGTACTCCTGACTCCAGGGCTGGTGCTCTATCCGCTGTGCCACCTAGCTGCCCCACATATGCCTCTCTTTAAATTGTATAACCTTGGACCCCCTGAAGCTTAGGATAGTGCACCCTGAAAGCAGTGCCCCACTTTAATAAGGAGTTAAAAGTCAAGAAATAGGATGGCAAAATGAGGAAACAGAAAAAATGCTGAGCCTAGAAAGTTTTTTTGGTGACAAGAAAGGTCAAAATATACCCTCAGAAGAAGATAACATAGTCAAAGCTCCTACATCCAAAGCTTCCAAGAAAAATATGAATTGGTCTCAGGCCATAGAAGCACTCAAAAAGGACTTTGAATGTAAGGTAAGAGAGGGAGAGGAAAAAACAGAAAGAGAAATGAGAGTGATGCAGGAAAGTCATGAAAAAAAAGTCAACAGCTTGAAAAGCCAGATTTGCTAAATTGAAAAGTAGGTACAAAAAATCTCTTATGAAAGTAATTGCTTAAAAAAATAGGATTGAGCAAATAGAAGCTAATGACTTCATGAGAACTCAAGACACAATAAAGTAAAACCACAAAAAAATGAAAATGATAGAGGGCAATGTGAAATATGTATTTGGAAAAACAGCTGACCTAGAAGATAGATCCAGGAGAAATAATTTGAAAAAAAGACCTTAGACATCATCTTCCAAGAAAGTGTCAGGGAAAATTGCCCTGATATTCTAGAAACAGAAGGTAAAATAGAAATGGAAAGAGTCCACCTATCACCTCCTGAAAGAGATCACAAAATGAAAACCTAAAGAAATAGTATAGCCAAATTCCAGAGCTCCCAGGTCAAGAATAAAATACTGCAAGCATCCAGAAAGAAGCAATTGAAGTCATTCCCCAATTGAGAAATGGTCAAAGGATAGGAACAGGCAGTTTTCTGATGAAGAACCCAAAGCTATCTATTCCCATATGAAAAAATGCTCTAAATCTCTAATGATTAGAGAGATGCAAATTAAAACAACTCTGAGGTACCACCTGACACCTATCAGATTGGCTAAAATGACAAAAAAAGAAGATAATAAATGTTGGAGAAGCTGTGGGAAAATTGGAACACTAATTCATTGTTGGTGGAGCTGTGAACTGACCCAACCATTCTGGAGAGCAATTTGGAATTATGCCCAAAGGGCGATAAAGCTGTGCATCCCCTTTGACCCAGCAATTCCACTTTTAGGTCTTTTTCCCAAAGAAATCATGGAAGGGGGAAAGGGACCCACATGTACAAAAATATTTATAGCTGCTCTTTATGTGGTGGCAAGGAATTGGAAGTTGAGGGGGTGCCCATCAATTGGGGAATGACTGGACAAGTTGTGGTATATGAATACAATGGAATACTATTGTGCTGTAAGAAATGATGAGCAGGAGGAGTTCAGAGAAACCTGGAGGGTCTTCCTTGGGCTGATGATGAGTGAGATGAGCAGAACCAGAAGAACATTGTACACAGTATCATCAACATTGAGTGTTGACCTACTGTGATGGACTATATTCTTCTCACCAATGCAATGGTACAGAAGAGTTCCAGTTAACTCATAATAGAAGAGCATCTCCAAATCCAAGAAAAAAAAAAAAAAAGAACTGTGGAGTATATATAGATGCTGATTGAACCATACTATTTCTTTTGTTTTGGGTGCTGTTTTTTTTTTTTTCTATTTTGAGGTTTTGCATTACTGCCCTGATTTTTTCTCTTATAACAGGATTAATGCAGAAATAGGATTAATGTTATTATGGATATATATGTGTGTGTGTGTAGATATATATATGTACATGTATATAGATATATAGATATAACCTATATCAGATTGCCTGCTGTCTAGGGGAGGGGGGAGGGAGGGGAGGGAGGGAGAAAAATCTGAAATTGTAAAGCTTGTATAAACAAAAGTTGAGAACTATCTTTACATGTAACGGAAAAAATAAAATACCTTATACATTAAAAAAAAAAAGAAGCAATTGAAGTACTGTGGAGCCACAATCAGGATAACACAATATCTAATAGCTTCTACCTTAGAGGATTGGACAGTTTGGAATATGATATTTCAGAGGGAAAAGGAACTGGGATTACAACCAAGAATCACCTACCTAGCAAAAATGAATATAATCTTTCAGGATAAAAATGGGAATTCAATGAAAGAGAAAATGCTCAGGCATTGGTGATGAAAAGACCTGAGCTGAATAGAAAATTTGAAATTCAAATACAAGACCCTAGAGAAACATAAAAAGGTAAACAGTGAAAAGTAAAGACAATGTATATAAAAAGGTTAACCTATTTACATTCCTATGTGCAAAGATAATAGTCGTAACTCATAAGGACTTCCTCATTATTAGGACTACTGAATGGAGTATATTTAGACAGAGGGCACAGGTGTGAGTTGAATATGAAGGGATGATATCTTTAAAACAATAAAATTAAGGGGTTATAGTGGAATGCACTTGGAGAAAGGGAAAGGGAGAGACGGAATGGGGAAAAGTATCTCATCAAATAAGAAAGAAAAAGTTTATGGAGTGAAGGGGAAGATGGGGGAGGTACAGGGAGTGACTGAGCCTTAATCCCATCAGAATTGGCTCAAAGAGGGAATAACATACATATTGAATTGGGTATGGTAATCTATTTTACCCTGGAGGAAAGTAGGAGGGGAAGGGGATAAGATGGGGCAATCTGAAGCAAAACACTTTTGAGGAGGGAAAGGATGAAGGAAGATAGTAAATAGAGTAAACATAATGGGGAGGGAATAGGATGGAGGGAAACAGCAATATTAATTGTGAAAAAAATTTGGAGCTGATGCAAGAGCAATGCAAGATGATGATGATGATGTATGATAACATGTATGGTACTTACTTTGTTGGGCTATTGTGAAGAAAAAAATTTGTCAAGTATAAGGTACTATATAAATGTTATCTATTATTGTTGTTGCAATCATGGGTTTATTTCAAGGAAATGTCTCTTTAGAGTACTATATAAATATAGTTTACTATTTTAAAAAATGATAAGCAGGATGCTATCAGGAAAACCTAGAAAGACTTGCATGAGCTTATACAAAGTGAAATGCACTATATGCAAAATAACAGCACTATTCCAACATGATCTGCTATGAATGACTTAGTTATTTTCAGCAATACAATGATCCATGACAACACTGAAGGCCTAATGAAAAATGCATTGCATCAACAGAAAAAGAACTGATGGTATCTGAATACAGATTGCAGTATAATTTTTTTGTCAATTTCTTTTTATAAAGGTTTTTTTGTATGTTTACTTTCACAACCTGATCAATGAGGAAATGATTTGAATGACTACACATGTATAACTTATATTGAATTATTTGAGTTCTTAAGGGGGGTGGTGTAGAGGGAGGGAGGAAGAGAATTTGGAACACAAAGTTTTAAAAATTGCTGTTAATGGGGCAGCTAGGTGGTGCAATGAATAGAGCACCAGCCCTGGAGTCAGGAGAACCTGAGTTCAAATCCGGCCTCAGACACTTGACATTCACTAGCTGTGTGACCTTGGACAGGTCATTTAACCCCAATTGCCTCACCAAAACAAAAACAAACAAAAAAATTGCTGTTAAATTTTTTTTTTACCTATAATTTGGGAAAAATAAAATTGTACATAAGAAAAAAAATAAAATTGCATTAATAGCAGTATGTAAGCTAAATGGCTTTTCTCGTCTACATTAAGACAAAAATATGGCTTCTGAAGAGACTGAAAATACATACATGAGAGAAAATAGTACCATCTGGTTTTCTCTGTCATCACTGTTGCAGCATCTTCTTACTGCAATCCCAGTGTCCCAAATGTTACCACAAGTCTGTCACAAATCTTGTTTTTTCCCCTACCTTTCAAGCCTAGATGTAAATTCAACTATGAGAAACATTTGGATATGGCTTTCACAAAAACAAATGTGATTTTAGATTGCATTAATATAAAGATAGTATTCATGACTAGAAAATGAAGATAAAGAAGGTAGGGAGAAAATAAGCATTTTTTATCACCTACTATTTGCCAGTTACTTTGCTAAGTGCTTCAAAAATATTCAGCTAGGTGGTGCAGTGGATAAAGCACCAGCATTGGATTCAGGAGGACCTGAGTTCAAATCTGGCCCCAGACACTTGACATTTACTAGCTGTGTGACCCTGGTCGAGCCACTTAACACTCATCACCCTGTGCAATATATATATATATATATATATGTACATATATGTATATATATGTGTGTGTGTGTGTATGTATGTGTATATATATATATATATATACATATATATACATATATATACATATATATATATACATATATATATATATATATATATATATATATACATACTATCTCATTTGATCCCTGAACATTGGTCTGCTAGAGAGTGAACAGGGTCAGGCAGGATGGTGATTGGTATTGACATCCTCACATCAGAAAATTGGTCAAAGGAACCCATGTTCTTTAATTCAGAGAAAGGGGCAGTGGTATATGGATGAAGAATCAAAATTCTTCTAGGCTCCAGAGGACATAACAAGGAGGAATAGGTGAAACTTATAGGGGAAAAACAAAAATGAAAACAAAAAAAAGAGGTTCAATGAAAATAAACTAACAATTTTAGCTATTCAGAAGTCAAATAAGGTTCCTGAGGTCTTCAAGTGAAGTTTGTGTAATTACATATTGATGAACATTATAGAAGAGATTCTTGTCCAGATGTGGGGTAGATTAGCTAGCTTCTAAGATCCCTTTTCCACTACAAAATTCTGTAATTCTGTGCAATTATGAAGGTATTTAATGATTTGAATTCTTCCCCTACTAAAAATCATATGCTCTAAATCTAAATAAACATTTATTGGAAGTGAGAAAGATGATAAAAAAAGAAGCTACATAATGCTGTTAAAAGTGCAAGAAAGTACAATTGAGTTAACATTGATACTGAGGAACATTTGCCTAAGGAAATAGTGTGGTAATGGGAAAACAAAATGTTCTCTACTTTAAGAAGGTAAAATAATGTTATTAAAATTTAAATAAAAGCATTTGAAAATGACTCATCTTATCAGCAAGAAATGCACCCATAATGGTTCAGGTTCCCCTCAGTTACAAATTCTATGTGCCTATAAATTTTGGATATCCAAATGAAAATCATGGTCTCTTTAAAACATTGCCGTTGCCATATTAATCACATACCCATTCCTTCAAATCAATTAAACAAATTTTGTTTTGAAAGCACCTATTTTATGAAGATCTCTGTACTAGTAGGTATTGTGGGAGATGAAAAGTTGAGTAAGTTATTTCTTTGATCCTGGTCTTATAAAGCTTACAATTTATTAAAGAGCTATGATGCATACACAAATTACTGCCTTATAAATTTGAAGCTAATGATTACAATGAGTATAAATAAAACACTATATGAGGCCTACAGAAAAAAAAGATTAATAGATGGCATTTGGGTTGGGCCTTGGAAAAGCTACCATCTTTCACCAAAAAATAGAAGGCAGAATACTCCAGCCATTTGTTGCTTTTATAGTTCAGTTGTGTCTGTCTCTTCATGACCCTATTTGATATTTTCTTGGCAAAGATATAAGAATGATTTGCCATCTCCTTCTAAAGCTCATTTTACAGATAAGGCAATGGAGGCAAACAGGGTGAAGTAATTTGCTCTGCATCACACAGCTAGTAAGTGCCTGAGGCCACATTTCAACCCAGGAAGAGTCTTCCTGATTACACATCCAGAAATCTATAGGCTGCATCACCTAGCTTCCCCAGCTTGATTAGACTAGCATTACAAAAGCAGTGTTATCTTCTTTGAAATTTAGTTTCTAATGCAGAAATATGTTTAATGTGATTGTACATATATAACCTATATAAGATTGTTTTCTGTCTTGGGGGGGGGGAGGGGAGGGAGGGAGAAAAAAAATTTGGAACTAAAAATCTTACGAAAACAAATGTTGAAAACTATGTTTTTACATGTAACTAGAAAATAATAAAATACATTTATGATTAATAAAAAGAAACTAAGTCTCTTTCAGACTCTAAATATATGATCCTATTATTCTAAGTATATTTTCAGTGGAATTAGAGAGGGGTAACCAGGTGTGATATGTATTGTTGAAATAAGAATGAGAGGAATTTTCAAATGATTGGATGGAAGTTAAAAAGAGAAGGAAGGGTAAGAGATAATATCACAGTAATGAGAATAAGTTACTGAGAAAAACATGGTGGTGCCATCAACAAAAATAGGGAATTTAAGGGAAAAGAAAAGATTCTGAGGGAGAGGTGAGTTGTCTATTTGCAGAAATTTTAATTTTGAAGTGCTGTTTGGGCATCAAAATGAGAAATGTAGCAATAAATTATATGGTACAAGAACTCTGGGAAAGACTGGAATTTTCAATGTGGATTTGGGAAACAATAAAATGGATAATCATATCTATGATACAGGATGAAATCATCAAAGGAAAGAAGGTAAAAGTTACAGGACTAAAATTTGGGGGCAAGCATTCTTATCATTTTTTTTAAATTATCAAAAAC
Organism: Dromiciops gliroides; assembly: GCF_019393635.1. Taxonomy (NCBI): domain Eukaryota; kingdom Metazoa; phylum Chordata; class Mammalia; order Microbiotheria; family Microbiotheriidae; genus Dromiciops; species Dromiciops gliroides. The sequence continues at coordinate 213,880,409 of NC_057861.1, forward strand.
ATGAACTTTGTAATGTACAAAGAGAAAACTATTGTTTTAAATTATAATATTGTGTATATTTTGCTTTTTCAGATATATCCTCTATTTAATATATTAAAATAAACTAACCTCTTATTCTCTTTTTGAATTTATTTTGCCTTTCTGTGTATTTTAATGCCTTTTTAATATTCTTTTTTGTTATTATTACTACTAAAGTACTGCCTGAATAAAAATCCTCCTTTGAAATTAATCAAAAGATGTCAACCCTCTGGTGTCTGAAAATTTATGTCTTTTTCTATATCTCTAGTTTACTACCTCTTCTGCCAAGAAATGATAAGCATGCTTCATTATTGGTATTATAAATTCATATTTAATGATTGCATTAATTAGAAATAAATATTTCAAAAATTCATCCTATATATATTTAGTTGGATTATCCCTCTCTGAGGTATGCCCCTCAACTTATACATAGTTTCTGACCCTCATTGGGTAACTATCCTCAGATATCAAGCTAATCACAAGATAATCAAGATGATAAACTCCTAAAAATGATTATCAATATCTGTCTTCTTAAACATAATACATCATTATTATATGGTAAATTTTAAAGTTACCTTTTAGTGGCAGGAAAATGACTTACAGAGAATATGTGTTTAGAAAGGAAAAAGAAAAGCAATCAAGGTGGTAGCTCACTGAAGCAAAAAAAAGAAAATAGTAAAAGATGGAGAATGTTTCACAGAGTCAATTGTCACAATGAGGTCAAGAAGGGGAAAAAAGAATAATTTGAAATAAAAGACCAGTGGGTTTCATGAAATAGATGTCATCAGTGATTTTAGAGTGATAGGATAATATATTGAGGCAGTGACTGAGTCAAAATACAGTAAAATTTGCTTGTTTTGTCTAGGACTTAGAGGAAAAAAAGAATTGAGAAAATATTGGTGAAATGAAATTGTGGAGAAAGGTGATGAAATTGAGTGTTGGGGGAACAGTTAGCTGTGGCAAGGAAAGAGGTCCACTTCATTCTCTGTAATTGGAAGAAAGGAGGGGGAAAGGAGTGGAGTTATCGAGAAGTTAAAGGTTTTGATAGAGGGAAGTTGAGGGAGGTCATGTAAGATGGCCTCTATCCTCTCAATAAATAGGGAATGAAATCACATGTGTTCAGAATGTATATTTAGAGGTTTGAGGAGTGAAGATTTATACTAGTCAATGAAAGATTTGATATTTAAACATTTATTTCTCCACAGAGATTATAAATTTAAATTTCTTAGAAACAATGATAATTTATGTTGTTACTTTTATATCAAGACAGTGCTAGAGCATAGTGTTGACATATGTTGTACACCTAAATACTTACTGATTAATGGTTGATTTTGTAAGAGATTTACTATTTCCCTTGAATATGTTGTGATATCAAATAACACGTAAACATTTTCTCCCTTGAAATGGAAATATTCTTCTCATTTAATCTATTGGAATTTATTTTGCAATTTTTTTCTTACTGCTATGACTTTTCTTTCTTTCATGGAATAAATGCAAATGAGCACAGGATTTTAAAATATGTTTTCACTCTTGTGTCTTTTAATATTTTTAGTCTAATTTCCTCTGATAGACCTAGTTCAGTGAATCACTTTCTAGATTTCTTATCTACATTTCCCCTTCTTTTAGTCACTGTACCAGTTTTATCCACCATGAAACCAAATCCTGCCCATGAAGTAGGCAGTCTGACTACAAGAGGGTAGAGTACTCTTCTTTCTTTAGTATTCTATCCTTAACTATTTTCATTCATTTCTGATTTTGAAAAACAAAACCCAGAAATTATCACTTGCCTTTTTAAATTTATTGCCATATTTTCAGAATTCCTTATCATCATTGAACTGTTAATGGTATACAAATCAATAAGCATTTATTAAATACTAACTATATTCCAGGCACTGCCATTGACTGAGATCTTAAATTATTAATCCCATTTTCTTTTTACATAAAGAAAATTCAAACTACAAAATGTTAAACATTAAACAATATTTTTGTTTATTCATTAGCATTGGAATAATATTTATATGAGGTTACATTTATATGAAGTTCACTGTCTTGTCTGCCATAGGTTCACAGGATCATTGAATTCACATGTAAGGGATAGTGGGGTCCATCTAGACAGGGATAACTGTTTTACTGGTAAACAACAGCAGGAACAGCAGCAGCAGCAATAGCACCAGGAGACCAGAAAATTTAAGACTGAAAAGTGGCACAGTAGTTAGAGGACAGGGCCTGGAGTCAGGAAAATCTGAGTTCAAATGTTACCTGGTACTTGTGTGCATAGTGTGTGGGTTGCCAAGGCTACAACACAGGCCTGGGAACATGCCAACTCTCCTCCTCCCCTCCTTCCCACCACAATGACCTCCTAAAATGGTAGTTGGGATGCAGGAACCGAGATAATTCTTGATTAATGGCATAATAGGGGCACCAGAGGAGGTCATTTTGAAGAAGGCAGGAATGGTCAAGATTTGCCAAGCTGGAATAATGAGAGTGTGGATGACCAGCTGAACAGTATGGACTAAGATAGCCAACAAAAGAAAACAAACATATCAGCAGGAAAAAAAGAAGAAAAAAACACAAGAAATTTGGTGTAGAGGGTGAAAAAAGGGTAATGAATGATATTTCTCTTCAGTCATCCCCAGGAGTGGAATGGAGAAGGACAAGGAGTCTACACACCTTTCCTCAGAGTAGAAATATGACACAGATGTCTGTTCCTGAGCAGGTGGAATTAGAGAAACTGAAGCAGCAGATCAACTTCAGAAACTTAGATCAGAGGAGCCTGTGCTCTCATTAACCAATGCTGTTGTTCCTATAATAGGTCAGGGGAAATTGTTACAAATGTTCTTCACCTTCAGAAAATTATGAATGACACTCAGCAAATTGTTCAAGAAATCCATGGGACACCTGATAAGGACTCATGGCGGGACCCCTCTTCTTGGTTTATCTGGTTATAGGGTTACAGTTTTGGGGAAGTTTTAATTAAATGGGTTTTTATTATGATGGGGCTTGTTATTCTTTTAAAATTGTGATTTAACTGTTGTAGTAGAATATGCTCTGATTTTTCATCAAAGGAAAAGCTTTTGGAAGTGCACATTACTGATAAAGTGTATGTTGGTGATTGTATAGACAGTATATAAATAAGGGATTCGTGGACAGATTACATTGATGCCCTAGGAAATGCTATTTTAATTATTAAGATATTGATGGAAAAATATAGTAATAAATAATGTTAATCATTCACATTTGTTTTTTATTTTACATGTGATTGTGATTATATACTTGTAGTATTATTTGAAATTATTTTGCAATTATTGTATTATTATTCTATATTGTATCTATATTATATATATATATATTTTATATCCTCAGCTAAGAAGCAAATTCACATTCTTTGCTATCATCATTATCCTCAACAGTTAAAAGAGGCTTCTATTATAGGAACATATTATTTAAGACATTATGGGACTGTTAATTGCTATTATTCTGAGTCTGACTATAAGGTATGATCATCTGAGCAATATTACAATACTCCTAATCCATGGTGCCACAATCCTGAGAGGTTTTACATGCATGAATTGCAGGTGGTAGGTTGTCATGGGAATGTCTGGCAAGGGCTGACATAGGATTCTCCTGACTTAATTTCCCCAATATGGCACATGGAGTGGAAACAACCCACCTACTTTGACTTTGTGCCTGACTCAATACACATGACTGTCTGCAGAACTTTTGCCTGGAACTTTCATGAAGTTTGGGAATTATTTATACTCCTTTACTGTATAGTTCACTTCCTAGTCTTGTGTGGTAACTTCCTGTAATTATCTCAGATGTCATATGATGAACACAGTATTGGATTTGGCCTTGACATCTGTTGTCAGCTATGTTAAGGTTCTTTAATTCCTCATAATTGCATGGGAATAATTACAAAAATTAGGCAAAGAGTGATGAAACCAGAATATGAATCCTTTTCTTAGTAAGGGAGGAAAAATATGATAGTACACAATATAAAAATGCCCAGAAGCTCTATTGAATGGTTTGAAGGGCATACAATTAGTGAAAGGGGTTCATTTCTCTTTCTAGATCAGATGATCACATGGAATTTAGATTAAAGCATGGTATAATATTTAAAGCTATGAATTGTCTATTTATTTGTCTCTTTATGAGAAACTTGCCCCCCAAATAGTATCATAACCAGAAGAAGAAAGTACAAGTGGATAAATCACATGTAGCCTTAATGAACTATTTAATAAACACTTTGAGAATGAAAAACAAAACACTCAGTATGACCTAACACAATGGTTTCTCAGAGACCATTTCAGGAAAAGTAAAGGTTAATCAAATATTATTAATAATGACACACACCAAATATTATTTCCAGATGGAGGAGTCTATTTCTTTATTAAAGAAGATGCTAGTCTGCTAGTAAACAAAATGCAATTGATGACTACCTGTTCACATCATTTACCTTCAGGGATTAATTTAGAATCTTTGGATAATGGAAAACAAATTGTAAACAATTAGCAGTTCCATATTTTGTACTTCTCATTCAGGACAAAGCAACCACACATCGAGGATCAATTTACACAGGAGAGAATGTTTATCTGATGAGATTTTTACTAGACACATGTTCCTTTTTATTATAAATTTGAAAAGTTTAAATTTTGAAACTCCTGAAAATTTCTCAAGTATCACAACAACCCATAGGAACCAGGACTAGGATAGAAAGTAGGACTATGATTTCACTGCTATGTGGAAACTCTTATATGAGGAAATTCCCTCTTCTAATGTAATTCAAGACTTTATTAGCAATGTGGAGAGTGGCTTCATAAATAACATTTTATTGAAATGTATTTTAATATCACAGAATGTGTATACATTTTAAGTATGGGAAGCTAAAGGCAGTTTGTTTGTCATTGTTCTTGCTTTTAAAAGATGTGAGATTTCATGAAATAGGAAATATAAAAGATACTGTTTAGACAACAACTATGAAAATATTCAATGTCTTCTCACACACACACACTTAATAGTTGTTTTCCCCCCCATTACATATAAAGGGAGTTTTCAACATTCATTTTTGTAAAATTCTGAATTCCAAATTTTTCTCTCTCCCTCCCTCTGTTCTCCCATTCCGAAAAGAGAAAGCAATATGATATAGTTTATAAATGTACAATCATGTTGAACATATTTCTACCATAGTCAAGTGGTAAAAGAAGAATCAGAACAAAAGGGAAAACCAATGAGAAAGAAAAAAGCAAAAAGGAAATGAAATTTATATACTTTGATTTGCAATCAGACTCCATAGTCCTCTCTGGATATGGATATCAGTTTCCATCACAACTATTTTGGAATTGTCTTCGATCACTGTATTGCTGAGAGAGTTAAGTCTATCATAGTTGATCATAGTGTTCTCCTGGTTCTGCTCACTTCACTCAACAACAGTTCATGTAAGTCTGTCCAAGTTTTTTTTTTTTTTCTGATAGCATCCTGCTTGTCATTTCTTACAGCACAATAATATTACATTACAATCATAGACCAAACCTTGTTTAGCCATTCCCCACTTAATGGGCATCCCTTTCATTTACAATACTTAGCCACCACAAAATGAGCTGTTATTCTAATTTTTAAAGAATTATTTTTTTCTGTTTAGCTCTTGTACCTCTTTTTTCCATTTAGCCAATTCTATTTTGTAAATAGTTGTTTTCTTCAGTGGATTTTTTATCCATTTGACTAATTTTATTTATTTATTTATTTACTTATTTATTTATTTATTTATTTAGTGAGGCACTGAGGGTTAAGTGACTTGTCCAGGGACACATAGCTAGTAAATGTCAACTGTCTGAGGCTGGATTTGAACTCAGGTCCTCCTCAATCCAGGGCCAGTGCTTTATTCACTGTGCCATCTAGTGGCCCCCAACTAATTGTATTTTTGTTATTTTTAAATTATAAAAGTATTTTATTATTTTCCAGTTACATGTAGAGATAATTTTCAACATTTGTTTTTATGAGATTCCCAGTTTCAATTTTTTTTCTCCCTCCCTCCTTTCCCTCTCCCCCCCCTCCCCAAGACAGCAAGTAATTTGATATAGGTTATATATGTACAATAACATTAAATATATTTCTGCGTTAGTCATGTTATAACAAAAGAATCAGAACAAAAAGGAAAAACCTCAAAACAACAGCACCAAAAAACAAAAGAAATAGTATGATTCAATCTGCATTGATATTCCACAGTTGTTGGTTTTGGTTTTTTTTTTCTGGATTTGGAGAGCCTTTTGCATTGTGAGTCCTTTGGAACTATCTTGTACCTTTATATTAATTATTTATTTACTTACTTATTACTTAATTATTTTTTTAATGTTTCATCAAGGAACACCTGTTCCTAGAAGAAACAAAGGGGGGAATGTGATAAAATAATGGGATTTAGCAGATACTCAAAGGCCCACCTGGAGAGTAATCTAAACTGATTGAATCAAGTGAGAGTGATTGACTGCTGATTAGCCTACTTCAAGTTAACTAGATTGTAATCACACCTGGCTAGCCCTTAATCCAGTGAACCAATGGATTTGGATGATGCCAACCAATCATCTTGAAGCAGTGTGTAAGGAGCACCTCTATTCCAGACCTATAAAAAGCTTCCACAATCATTTTGCTAGAGAGTTCGTGGTTGAAGCAGGCTAGTGGCAGAGGACTTGAGGAAGAACCTGACCAGGATGGAACTCTAGTCTAGATAGGCCTTTTCTTAACTTTCTGAACTCTATGTGAATACCTGTATGCTTTAATAAATGCTTAATGCCCAAAGACTGGTGTTGAAGATTCTAATTTAAGGCAATCACACAATATAGATTTTAAACATCACAGTTGAGAAGAATCAAGTCTATCACTTGATCAACACATAATGTTGATGATACTGTGTACAGTGTTCTCCTCGTTCTACTCATCTCACTCATCATTACCAACTAATTGTATTTTTAAGGAATGGTTTTCTTCAATCAATTTTTGTCCTCCAGTTTTCATGTTGTTGACTCTTTTGCATAACTCTAATTTCTTTTCCCCAATATTTCTTCTACCCCTCTGATTTTTAAAATCCTTTTAGAGATCTTCCAAGAAGGCTTTTTGATCTTGAGATCAATTCATCTTGGCCTCTAAGGCTTCCTATATTGGTATTTTGACAGTGTTATCTCCTTCTGAGTTTGTGTTTTATTCTTCCCTGTTGCCATAGTAACTTTCTATGGTTAGGACTCTTCTGTGCTTTTTACTCATTTTTAGCCTATTACTTTTAAGGTTGAGCTCTGCTCCTGTGGAACAGGGGCCACTGTCCCACCCTTGTTGTGATGAAAACCAGAGAACTAGTCACTGGATTTCCTAGTCACTGGAGGCCTCAGAGACTCATGGCATACCCACTCTTCTGGAGTGGCCTGTTGTGCAGGAATGTTTCTAAGGCCGACACTTTGCCTTCTGTGCTGGGGCTGAAGGCCTCACAACTGGCCTGCTATGCCACTAGCGTGCCACAGTTACTGACCTGTCCTGTGGCCAAGAGCCTCCTCCTAGCATGCTCAGACACAGTCTGCACTGGGCTTTTCTCTCCTTTTACCCAAGTGCACTGGCATTTATTGAAGTCTTTCTGTTAAGTTTATTTAACAATAAATATCTTTATTTATAGTTCTGAATTCCAAATTTTGTCCTTCCTTCCCTCCCTCCATTCCCTCTCACCCTCCAAGGTAGTAAGTAATAAGATGTGGCTTATACATGTGCAATTATTATTATTAGTAATTTTAGAAGAAAACTTGAAAAAAAGAAAAAAATGCAAGAAAGTGAAAATAACATGCAACAATCTGTGCTCAATCAATATCAGTTCTTTCTTTGGAGATGGATAGTATGCTTCATCATTAGTCCTTTGAGATTATCTTGGATTATTGTATTGCTGAAAATAGTTAAGTTATTAACAGTTCTTCATCAAATAATATTGCTGTTGGGGGCAGAGCCAAGATTGTAAAAGAAATGCAGTAAACACTTGGAGCTCCTGACACAATTAAGGGGGAAAAAACTCCAAACACAGCAATAAGAGAACACCTGGAGCAGCAGAAACTACAAAAAGATGGGCTGATATTATTTTCCAGCCAAAGACCACTTAGAAGTTTGGCAGGAGAGAGCTACTGTGCTGGCCTGGGAGTGGAGACCAACCTTGGGATCATGCCGACATAGAACCAGACCCAGGCAGACTACACCAGAGAAACTAACCCATGAGCTTCTGAAATAGGCTGCATCACCAAATAAGCTCATGGTCTGCCGAGAGGGCTGAATGGCTGGCTGGGAGAGAAGGGAAGGGAAGTCTAAAAGGGTTTCTGTGAGAGCTGAGGGAGAATTCAGTTGTGCTACCTTAGGGGGTGGGGGGGAAACCTAGAAGAAATCTTGAGTGGTGGCTGCCCAGGTGGGGGAAGGGTGCAGGCTCATTGGAGCTAACAACCAGAGCAAAGATAATTTTGTTGCCTGGTTAATTAGCAAGTTGGCCTGGGGTTATTTACAGACCAGAGCTTAGGCCAGGCTAGTGAAGAACCTTCCCTTCCTCAAATTGTACCACCTGGGACATGCTGAAGCTTGGGACTGTGCAGCATGTAAACAGGGCCCCACTTTAAGGACTTAAAAGTCAAGGAAAACACAGGCAAAGATGTACCAACAGAGGAAGTTGAGAACCATAGAAAGTTTCTTGAGTGACAAGGAAGATCGAGGTGAACTCTCAGAAGAGCATAGCAACATCAGGGCTCCTACATCCAAAGCTTCCAAGAAAAAAAATATGAATTGGTCTCAGGCCACATAGGCGCTCAAAAAGGACTTTGAAGATTATGTAAGAGAGGTAGAGTAAAAATGGAAAGAAAAATGAGAGTGATGCAGGAAAGTCATGAGAAAAAGTCAGCAACTTGAAAAGACAAATTGAAAAGGAGATACTAAAGCTCTCTGAAGAAAATAATTGCTTAAGAAATAGGATTGAAAAAATGGAAGCTTCTACTTCCAAAGATTCCAAGAAAAATATGAATTTTTCTCAGGCCATAAAGGTGCTCAAAAAGGACTTTGAAGACAAATTCAGAGAGGTAGAGGAAAAAATGGAAAGAGAAATGATGGTGATTCAGGGAAGACATGAGAAAAACATCAACTGCTTGGAAAACCAAATGGAAAAGCTCACTAATGAAAATATTTGCCTAAGAATTAGGATTGACCAAAAGGAAGCTAGTGACTATATGAGAAACCAAGACACAATAAAGCAAACCCAAATGAATAAAAAAATAGAGGGCAATGTGAAATATACTCTTGGAAATACTGCTGACCTGGAAAATAGATCCAGGAGAGATAATTTGAAAATTATTGGACTACCTGAAAACCATGATCAAAATAAAAGTTTAGTCATCATCTTCCAAGAGATTATCAGGGAAAATTGCCCTGATATACTAAGAGCAGAAGGTAAAACAGAAATTGAAAGAATCCACCAATCACCTCCTGAAAGAAATCCCAAAAGGAAAACCTGCAGGAATATTATAGCCAAATTCTAAGCTCTGTAATTTGGCTATAATATTCCTGGAGATTTTCTTTTATGGAGTGAGGGGAGAGATACAGGAGGAGTGAGAAAGTGAATGAACCTTAACTCAACAGAATTATCTCAAAGACATTAATCTCATCAGAGTCGGCTCAGGGAGGGAATAACATACATAATAAATTGGTTGGAGTAATCTATCTAACCCTGCAGGAAAGTAGGAGGAGATGGGGATAAGGTGTGAGGGGTAAAAGAAGGGAGGGCAGAGTGGGGAAGGGAAATTCAGAAGCAAAACACTTTTGAGGAGGGATAGGGTAAAATAATATAGAAAATAGAGTAAATATGATCAGAAAGGAATAGGATGGATGGAAACAGTTAAAATAGTAATTGTGAAATTTTTTTGATGCAGAGGCAAGATTAAAGTAAGATAATATTGATTGATAATAATAATGTATTAATTGATTGATGATGATTGGATGAAGAGGAGGATTGATGAGGATTGATTGACAATGATGAGGGTTGATTGATGATGAGGATTGACTGAGGATGATGATGAGGATTGATGGATGGTGATTGATTGCTTATTGACTGATGACAATGATGGTGGCAAAATGTATTGTACTTATTTTGCTGGGCTATTGTGAAGAAAATTATTTGTTAAGTCTAAAATACTATATAAATGTTATCTATTACCTTTGTTGCAACAACCAACTGCATGGGTTTATTGTAAGGAAATCTCTCTGTAAAGTACCATATAAATGTAGTTTACTGTAAAAGATTGTTAAGCAGGATACTATCAGAAAGACCTGGAGGGAACTGGATGTGCTAATGCAAAGTGAAATCTACTGTATAAAAAATAATAGTAATATTGTGAGATGATCTGCTGTGAATGACTTGGTCATTTTCAACAATGCAATGATCCAAGACAACTCTGAAGGTCTTAAGAAAAATGAAATCTATCTACAGAGAGAGAACTGATGGTCTTTGAATACAAATTAAAAGATAATATTTTTGTTAGTTATTTTACAACAACAACAAAATTAAACAACAACAACAACAAATGATTAGCAGGATGTTATCAGAAAAACCTGGAAAGCATACATGAGGGGCAGCTAGGTGGCACAGTGTTTAGAGCATTGGCCCTGGAGTCAGGAGGGCCTGAGTTCAAATTTGGCCTCAGACACTTAACACTTACTAGCTGTGTTAACCTAGGCAAGTCACTTAACCCCAATTGCCTCACAAAAAAAGAAAGAGTACATGAACTGATGCAGAGTGAAATGTACTGTATACAAAATAGCAGTAATACTGTAAGATGATTTGTTGTGAATAACTTGGTTATTTTCATCAATGCAGGATCCAAGATAACTCTGAATGATTTATGAAAATTGCAACCCATATACAGAGAAAGAACTGATGGTATCTGAAAACAGATTGACACATAATTTTTTTTTGATAATTTCTTAATCTGGAGTTTTGTTTTTGTCTGTTTTCTTTCACAACCTGGCTAATGTGGAGATGGTTTGTGTGACTATTCATGTAAACATATTTAATTGTTTGAGTTCATCGGGCATGGGAGGGAGGGAGATCAGAATTTGAAACACAAATTTTTAAAAACACTGATGTCAAATTTGTTTTGACATGTAATTTGAAAAATAAAATTCTAAGTACAATTTTAAAAACAAATAATATTGCTCTCTCTGTGCACAGTGTTCTCTTAATTCAGCTCACTTCACTATACATCACATCATACAAGTCTTTCCATTCCTTTCTGAAATCATCTCACTTGTCATTTCTTATAGCACAATAATATTCCATCACCATCATATACCACAGCTGGTTTAGCCATTCCCCAGTTGATGGACATTCCTTTGATTTCTAATTCTTAACCACCACAAAAATAACTGCTATAAATATTTTAGGTGCAAATAGGTTTTTCTCTCTTATTGGGGATGTCTTTGGGATATAAATATAGCAGTGGTATTACAGGATCAAAAGGTATCCACAGTTCTATAGCCATTTTGGCATAGTTCCAAATTGCTCTCCAGAATGGTTGAAATTTTCACAACTCCACCAATAGTACATTAAGGTGCCAGTTTTTTCCACATCCCCTTCCACATTCAATATTTTCTTTTTTTGTTATATTCGCCACTCTGATAGGTGTGAGGTGATAACCACAGAGTTATTTTAAATTGCATTTTTCTGATCAATAGTGGTCTAGAGGGCAGCTAGGTGGCACAGTGGGTAGAGCACCGGCCTTAGATTCAGGAGTACCTGAGTTCAAATCCAGACTCAGACACTTGACACTTACTAGCTGTGTAACCCTGGGCAAGTCACTTAACCTCCATTGCCCCACAAAAAATAAATAGTGGTGTAGAGCATTTTTACATATGATTATAGATTTCTTTGATTTCTTTTTTTCGAAAACAGCCTGTTGATATCCTTTGACCATTTGTCAATTGAGAATGACTTTTATTTATATACATTTGACTAAGGCGTCATTTCTCAAATTTATAGAGAACTTAGTCAAATGTATATAAATAAAAGTCTTTCCAGGGCAGCAAGGTGGCATAGTGGATAAAGCACCATCCCTGGATTCAGGAATGCCTGAGTTCAAATCCAGGTTTAGCCGCTTGACACTTACTAATTGTGTGACCCTGGGCAAGTCACTTAACCCTCATTGCCCTGCAAAAATAATAATAATAATAAATAAAGGTCTTTCCTAGCTTCCCCTGTAATCTTGGGTAACTTCATTTTGTTTGTGCAAAATTATCTATTTTGCATTTTTCTTTTGCTCTCTATATCTTATTTGGTCCTAAATTCTTCCTCTGTTCATAAATCTGACAGTTAAATGGTTCCATGCTCTCTTAATTTGCTTATAGTATCACCCTTTATGTATAAATCATCTATCCATTTTTTTCTTATTTTAGCATATGATTTGAGATTTTGGTCTATACCTAATTACTGCCTTACTGTTTTCCAGTTTTCCCAGCAGTTTTTGTGAAATAATGAGTTATTGTTCCAAAAGCTTGGATTTTTCTGTTTATCATATTCTTGATTACTAGCCATTTGATATAGTTTAATTTCTATCTATTCTATTCCACTGATTCACCTCTATTAATCTAAGTTATCAAGCTGGAAACTTATTTCACTCTGTCTTGTATGTAGGTTCTGTAGCTCCAGAATCTGTTTTGAGGTTTGATTCAACATTGTTTCTGAGAGAAACTGGGAAAAGCTCAGGCAATTTACTGACAACCTACAGTCAACTTCTTTTAAAAATCTCTTTGATCAAAACTGCAAAGAGGAAAAGAAAATCATAGCTAAAGCTAAAAAGAGAAAGTTTTATTTGGGATCAGATAATAAACTCAAATATGCATGCATTCCTTCCAATATATTTATGTACATACTCTATATGTCATGGAACAAAACAGATGGGTATATTTAGATGCACAGTACATGGTCCCTCATTTCAAAAATTTTTCAATCTCTTGAAAAAATATTAAAGCTCTACTCATTGTTGTGGGCACAAGTATGGAAAAGATTTTGTTTACCCTTAAACTCTATTCTCAATTAATATGAAGTACTTCTGACAGAATAATAGACATAGTGAGATAGTGAGGAGAGAAAGAAATAAACAGAGACAGAGAGAGAGGAAGTGAGAGAAAGAGAAAGAGAATCTAAAATAGCATAGATACCACTTACCCTCTCTCATGATGATTATATCTGCCCCAAGATGATTATAAGTAATATTTAAAGCAATCTTGAAGGAGGAAAAATAACAATATAAAAATACAATTTAGCATTAAATTCCAAAATGTTTAAGTCACTGTGTTACCATCCTATTCCCTCCTTAACCATGCTTCTGAAATAGTCATGGGATTCCTCCAGAGATATAAACATAAAATATTTTTTTCCTAAATAGGAGGCATCGAAGGTACTTCCTTTTTACTGGAATGGCAAGGGTTTCTTCCTCTGGATAAATCCTAATTAGATTTGCTTCAGAAGTAGGGAAATTAATGACATAAACCAGGTGATAATTATTCCATGTTAAAAGACTGGCTATGATTTTTAAAAATAAAAGTAATTTATTATTTTCCAGTTATGTGTAAGTATAGTTTTCAACATTTGTTTTCATAATATTTTTAGTTCCAAATTTTTCTCCCACTCTCCCTTCCCTCCCCCCTCCCCAAGACAAAGCAATTTGATACAGGTTATATATGTGCAATCTCATTAAACATATTTCTGCATATTGTGAAAGAAGAATCAGAGCACAAGGGAAAAATTTCAGGAAAGAAAGAAAAAAAAAACAGCCCCAAAGTAAAAACAGTTTAGTTCCATCTGTATTCACAATCCACAGTTCTTTTTTCAGGATGTTGAGAACATTTTCTTACATAAGTTCTTTTAAATTGTTTTGGATCATTTCACTGCTGAGAAGAGCCAAGTCTATCACAATTGTGCATCACACAATGTTGCTGTTACTGTGTAAAATATTCTCCTGGTTCTGTTCCTCTCAGTCAGCATCAGTCATGCAAGTCCTTCCAGGTTTCTCTGAACTCCTACTGCTCATTGTTTCTTACAGCACAATAGTATTCCATTACATTCATATACCACCATTAACCATTCCCTAAGTGATGGGCATCCCTCAATTTCCAATTCTTTGCCACAACAAAGAGAGCTGCTATAAATATTTTTGTACATTGGGGTCCTTTTCCCTCTTCTTTGATCTCTTTGGGTTACAGACCTAGTAGTGGTATTACTGGGTCAAAGGGTAGGAACAGTCCCATAACCCTTTGGGCACAGTTCCAAATTGCTCTACCAGATGGTTGGATCCTTTCACTTGTGGGGACCAATTTTTTATTGGGGAGTGTTAGCTAAGTGGCTTGCCACAATACTGGGGCAAGGAAGGAGACCAGCAGCCTCCCTCAAAACAGAGCAGGATTCATTTAACGAGAAGGAACTTAAAAAACAAAAATAGGATCAGTAGGATCAAGGGAAGGGAAATAAAATGGAGAAAAGGAAAATTATACAACCCAAATAACACCACTGCTAGGAATCAGCTGAGAACACACAGCAGCAGCCTGTCGCCTTCCAGATTCAAACTAGAATGGTGAATCTCCTCCCTTCTTCCCAGCAGACCCCATACAGCCCCCAGCCAATTGGCTGGCCACTCTGACAGTCACATGACTGCCCTCATTAGGCTTCCAATCATTAAAATTTTGCCAGGCCCATGTAGGTGTTGGTGAGTGGTGATGACTCGAGTTGCCAGCGCCATGGCGATGGCTACAATGAGTGGGTGGAGCACCATGCCATTTGTGGAGCCCCAGAGGCCAGTGCACATACTGAGGGTTTTTTTTTTAATTCTAGTCAAAAGATGGGGCCATAAGAACCTCAAATAACAATTAATTCTTTACATACTTGACTATGATTTCTAATCTATTTTCTTTAGAATACCTTTTTATTCTACACCTATAACTCACCTTTCCAGGATACTTTTTCTTTTCTAGGAGACTGGGAAAAACTTTAGAGAAAAATACTATTAATATTTTCAGTTTTACTAAAATATATTTTATTTTGCTTTTATGAATCCAATTAAAGAGATAAAACATATTTGCATAGGATGCAAATGTACCAATCATTATAATAAATTTTAGACCTGATGACCTTCCTCTGTAAGATTTTGTTTAAAGATTTCATGAGGGCAGAGCCAAGATGGCAGAGGAAAGGTACTAACTTTTTAGAGCTCTGCATGATCCATCCACATACCTCCAAATCATGCCATAAGACAATTCCTGGAGCAACAGAAGCCAAAAAGGAACAGAGTGAGACCATTTTCTAGCCAAAGACAACTTTAAAGGGCAGCAGGGAAGGTGTGTTGTACCTGTGTGTACCAACACAGAAATCCAGCCCCAGGCAGGGCAAGCCTCAAGAGCCTTGGTATCATTAGCATCAGCAGCTACTTAAGGAACTCAGCTCATGGACCAATGAGGGGGTCCAGTAGTTGACCAGGAGGAGATAGCAGGGTTGTCTTCTGGAGCTGAGGCAGGGAACTGTTGTGTTAAATTGAGTGGCAGTCTCTCAGTAGGGGAGGGACACAGGCATGTCAAAGTAGCAGCCACAAAGAATCAGATTTCTGCTTCTGATTTAAAGAACAAGCAGGTCCCTGGTTACTTACAGGACAAGCAGGGTGAGAACAAGGCTCTCCTTAAATTATTCCATCTGGAACACCCTGAAGCTTGGGACAGTGAATCCTGGAAATAGTATCCCACTTTGAGAAGGAGTTAAGAGCCAAAAAATAGGCTAAGATAATGTGGTAAAATATGAAAGTTTTTAACAGTCGGTTAGGATAACTGAAAGACGCCAGTTTTTCAAGGACCACCCTTTTGGGGAGGAGATGAACAGTCCGCCTGCTGCGCATGTCAGACTGCCTGCCGGGTTTTTTGACTTCCGGGGTGGAGAGAACGGGAGTAGCTTTTTTTTGCCGGCTTGGCGGGACTCCTGGCGGCGCGGCACAGACGGTCTGACTCACTCCAAAGGTGGCCTAAATCGGTTTGGTGAGTTTTTATAAGGAATATAGACTAAGCCTAGATTTAAGACGATTTGTACTGTATTTCTATTTTCCTATCCTTCTAATCAACAACACCTTATATACAATAAAGGCTCTATCTAGAAAACCAGAAGCTTCTTCCATTTACTAGTCTGGGAGATAAATTAAGGGAAGGGTTAAGTAGGAGAGATTTATGATCTAATATCCAATTTTAAATCTCACAGTTTGGCGACCACGAAGGGATCTTAAGGACCCTCCCACCCTCCCTAGTTTGGCCATAAGCCGGCTAATTCGGTGGATTTTCCAAATACCCCCCCCCCCCACGGACTTTCCCTTTGTCTAATCTCCCTTAAAGACTTTAAGCCTCTAAAAGTCTTGCTTTAAACAGAAAAGCCAGCCCAGTTTAAAGGGCAAGATGCTCGAATATTCTACTATCCCTTTGATTTTTCTCATCAGAATGTATTGGGACAGCATAACATCCCGACTTAGAGGAATAGTTTACTCAATGGTCCTTCATAACATTATTGGTTTTTTCCTCATTCAGGCAGCAAAAAGTTTTTTGTATAATAGTATACGTGAGAATCTTTGGGAAAATACGTTTAATATAAGTAGAAATTTTATGCCTGCAATTGAAATACCTTTTAATACCACATCCATAGTTCATACGACTAAGGATTTTATTTTTTTTTGTTTTTTTTTTGTTTTTGTTATTATCATTGTTTTTGTTATTATCATTGTTATGATATGGGGGAAACTCTCACATATGGAGAGAGACCTCAAAATGGCTGTTTCTACTAGAGATGATCCAAGTTCAGAATCAGATCAGCAGAAACTACTCCCTCTGCAGGAAGCTATAGAACATAGTAAGAAGGGAGTGCCAATTCAAGTCAGAAAATATAGCCCCTTTAGACCAAGTGACTTGAGCGCATGGAAATCAATCATCCCTAGTTTTGAGAAAAATCCAAACACTGTAATTTCACAGTTAAGGACTATATTTAATGCATATCAACCCAGTTGGGCTGATGTTACTTGCCTTTTGGAAACTTTACTGTCCCCAACTGAGATTACAGATATTATCTCAGCAGGAAATGCCCTTTTTGCGAAAGGTAAGGCCGATGTGGAATGGCCTCTAAAGGATCCAGAGTGGAATTATAATGATGATAGGGATTTCCAAAGATTAAAAGATGCTAGAGAAACACTTCTGAAGGGAATGGAATCTTGCTCTAGAAAACCGGAAAACTGGCAGAAATTTTTAAGCCTACCTCAGGAGGCTAATGAAAGACCAAACAGATTTTATGATAGACTTTGTGAGGCCGCTAGACAGTACACCAGATTGGATCCAGTAGATTTAAGAGATTCCTGTATCATTCTCAACACATTTGTTTATAATTCACTGCCAGAAATACGCAGATACTTTCTGAAACAATGTCCAGACTGGAGAAATCTCTCAGTAGATAGAATTAAGGAACTTGCAAATTATGTCTTTGACTCACGTGAGGAAGATCCAGATCACCCTAAACAGAGCATTCTGGCACCAGCGATTCCTAGTCAGCCATGTGGACACCGGAGCAAGGACACTAAGGTGTGTTGTTACTGTCGTAAGGAGGGGCATGAATTGAGAGAATGTAGGACTTGGAGAAGAAATTCTAATTCTAATTACAGGCGAAATCAAAATAGAAATAGATCTTTTTGGAGGAATACAGAAAGGCAGTACCAGAATAATGGTAACCAAGAACCCCCTCAGAAGAGGACACAGGAATGATGGTGTCTTGGGGAGGAATGGAACATAGATAATGAAAGCCATATATTCCCAGATCCAGATTTTTTGAATGCACTTGTGCCAGTCCATTCACCTCC
Source organism: Dromiciops gliroides (assembly GCF_019393635.1). NCBI lineage: Eukaryota > Metazoa > Chordata > Mammalia > Microbiotheria > Microbiotheriidae > Dromiciops > Dromiciops gliroides. Next base: position 213,898,339 of record NC_057861.1, read on the forward strand.
CCAGAGTAATGAACCACATGTCACCTTAAAAGTGGGGGAGACTTATTATGATTGTCTGCTAGACACAGGAGCCTCTAAATCAGTATTAGTAAGCAAACCAGATGCTGGGTGTAGACCTATAGGATTTTTGAATGTAGTGGGAGTCTCAGGAAAGAGCCAGAGAGTGGCAAAATTGAATCCTCGCATGGTATCTATGGGGCCCTTAACAGTAGAACATTCATTTTTACTCATGCCTGATGCCCCTGTAAATTTATTAGGTCGTGATCTCCTTTGCAAGCTTAGAGCAACCATATCTTGTGCTCCAGATGGGGCTGTCTCCTTACAATTGCCAGAGGATACTGTTCATTTATTACCAATTTTACTTACAGAAGCTCAAGGAACAGCAGGGGAGGTATCCAAAATCCCCTCTGACATTCCTGAGTCTTTATGGGCCTCATCCCCTAATGAGGTGGGGCTCCTTAAGTCTGCCATGCCTGTTACCTTTAAAGTTAAGGAAGGACCACCCCCCTCCATTCCACAGTATCCATTGTCTAGGGAAGCAATAGAAGGGATCACCCCTATAATTGAGGCTTTGAAAAGCCAGGGTATTATTATTCCATGTTATCACTCTCCATGCAATACTCCCATTTTGCCAGTTAAAAAACCCAAGCCTGGGCCAGATGATAAACCTCTTTATCGTTTTGTGCAAGATCTTAGAGCGATTAATAATTATGTTATTCCTAGACATTCCATAGTTCCAAACCCGGCTATGATAATTTCATCGATTCCCTATGAATCTACATGTTTCACAGTGGTAGACCTTTGCTCTGCCTTTTTCTCCATACCAGTACATGAGGACTTCCAATATTTATTTGCTTTTACCTGGAAAAATAGACAGTGGACCTGGACTAGACTCCCACAGGGATTTGTAGACAGTCCCACATTATTTTCCCAAATTTTACAGCAGGATCTGGCCTCTATTACCTTTAAGGGCTCCATACTAGTACAATATGTTGATGACTTACTTTTGGCCTCTCCTAATGCTGAAATTTGTCAGGAAGATAGCCGTCACTTACTGCTGGAGCTGCACAAGAGAGGACACAAGGTTTCCAAGACAAAGGTACAATGGTGTTTGCCCCAGGTAGAATATTTAGGATTTATTTTGGCTGCTGGAACTCGCTCTGTCTCTTCTAAGCGAGTCCAGGCCATTCAACAACTCTCTGCCCCCACTACTAAGAGGCAGTTGAGAGCCATTCTGGGAGCAGCTGGGTACTGTAGACAATGGATACCCTCTTTTGGTGAAATTACTAAACCCCTCATAGCTCTTACAAAAAGTTCTGTTCCAGACATTTTACAGTTGGATCCCCAGCATCTCTCAGCCATAAAAGAATTAAAACGGGCCTTGTTATCAGCACCTGCCCTAGGACTGCCAGATTATAGTAAGCCTTTCACTCTCTTTGTGCATGAACAAAGGGGGGTGGCTTCTGGAGTCCTGACTCAGTCACTGGGGCCTAACCAGCATCCTATAGCCTACTATTCAATTCAGCTGGACCCTGTAGCGGCTAGAGTGCCACCTTGCCTTAGAGCAGTGGCGGCCACAGCGCTTTTGGTAGAAAAAGCCTCTGATTTGGTCCTAGGTAACCCTCTAACTGTGCAATGCCCTCACGAAGTGGAGGCTCTCTTACTACGTCACAGGACACAAGCCTTTTCAGATCAAAGGCTGGCTAAGTATGAAATGACCCTGTTAGGTAATGAGAATATCACTTTAAAACGCTGCACAGTTCTTAATCCAGCAACACTACTCCCTAACTTACCATTCTCGGGGGAACCGTTGCATGACTGTGCTTCTTTAGTTGATATGGCTGAAAAACCCCGTGACGATCTTTTTGATACACCTTTAGAAAATCCTGATCTTGTCCTCTATACAGATGGTTCCTCATTTATGAGAGAGAGAACCCGTTTTACTGGAGCTGCTGTAGTTTCTGATTATGACACCCTCTGGGCAGCTTCTCTGCCTTCCCATTTTAGTGCACAGGCTGCTGAACTTGTGGCTCTTACACAGGCCTGTAATATAGCTAAAGATAAGAGTGCCACCATTTTTACTGACTCGAAATATGGCTTTGGCATATGCCACTTTATTGGTATGATTTGGCGTCAACGAGGCTTTCTAACATCCTCGGGCAAGGCTATTGCCAATGGGGACCTTATCAAGGACCTCTTAGATGCCCTAAAACTGCCTTCTTCCCTAGCCGTTGTACATTGCCCTGCCCACACAGGGAATAGTGATCCTGTTTCAAAGGGAAATGCACGAGCCGATTCTGCAGCCAAGCTTGCTGCATTAGAAGCTCCTGAACATGTATTTAACCTTTCACCTTCTGAGGATATTCCTTCCAACCTAACCTATGACGATTCTGAAGTAGAAAAGTGGAAAAAGAAATTTAAGGCGAAACAGATCAATGGCATCTGGGTGTCTCCGGAAGGTAAGCCATTTCTTCCCCGGAAATTCTACCACCAGGTATGCCTCTCTGTTCACAGAAAAGGCCATTTTGGTACACAAGGCATTGTAGACTCTATTAAGAGAACCTGGATAGCACCAGGTGTAACTAATACAGCATCTCGAATCTGCTCGGGCTGCTCCACATGTCAGTCTTATAATCAGTATGCTTTTAAGGCCAAAGCTTATGGAGGGCGTCCTCTAGCATATACACCTTTTGAGCACTTACAAATTGATTATATTACTATGCCAAAAGCAGGACATTATAAATTTTGCCTTGTTATAGTCGATCAGCTCACTCGGTGGGTGGAGGCCTTTCCCAGCCCCCGAGCCACAGCTGCCTTTGTTGCCAAAATTCTTCTTAAAGAGATAGTACCTCGTTTTGGCCCACCAGCCCGCATCGATTCTGACAAAGGCACACATTTCACTGATTCGATTTTATCCCAAATCTACTCTTTCTTGGGAGTGACTCCAAAATTCCACACGCCCTACCATCCACAAAGTTCAGGCCAAGTCGAACGTATGAATAAAGAGCTTAAGAGTATGATTGGCAAATTATGTGCTGAAACCCATTTGAAATGGCCTGATGTTCTACCATTGGCATTATTCTATCTACGAAGTAGACCAAGAGGAGAACTTCATATATCTCCTTATGAAATGCTTTTTGGTCACCCTCCTATCCAAGCTAAAACTTTTTCCCCAGTTTATACATCACTGGTGGGAGGTGATACTTCTGTTGCTTCCTATATACAGGAATTACAGACCAGGCTACGTGAACTCCATGAGGCAGGAGCTGTGGTCCAGGCAGGACCATTAGACTTTTCATTGCATAACTTCAACCCAGGAGATAAAATATATGTAAAGAATTTTCAGAGAACCAGTGGAACTCAACCTGCCTGGGAAGGACCTTTTCAGGTATTATTGACAACTCCTACTGCCATTAAAATTGGTGAAAAAGACTCATGGATTCATTGCTCTCATATAAAGCCTGCACCATTCATAGGTGAAGAGATTTCAGATAGACCTGAGGTAGACGCTAAAGAGGTAAAAACCCTAAAGATAGCAACTGTTAAAGAGCAAAGAGAGTTCAGAGGAAAAAGGCAGTTCCCATTTAAAAATCCCACTGATCAGTTAAATGCTTTGGGACTCAGTCTTCGTAAAGTATCAGGAGACGGAAATTGCCTTTTTAGGGCTTTAGCAGACCAGCTAGAAGGTCACTGTAGAAATCATCTCAGACACAGACAAGAAGCTGCTTCTTATATGATTAACCATAGACAAGAGTTTGAGTCTTTTATAGTAAATGACTCCCCTTTTGAAGAATATGTTGATGAATTAAAGAAATTTGGAAAGTGGGGAGGAAATGATACAATTGTAGCATTTGCTAAGCAGCATCAGCTGAATGTTGTGGTTCATCAATTAAATCAGCCTTTATTGAAAATCAGTGGCACAGACAAAACTGATGCTACAGAACTCCACATTTTCTACCATAAAGAACATTATGACAGCATTAGGAAGATCAATGACAATTCAGAAACCCCTGCCACTTTGGCATGCAGAGAATTGGGGAACCAGTTAAAACAATGTGGCATACCCCAAACTCTAGCAGCTTAAATACCTTAAAATTTAACAAGCATTTCCTTCCACAGGCAAAAGCACTGAAGCACATGGCCTAGTTTTCTGGCCCACCTCAATTTCTCCCACCCTTTTCCCTACCCTATACCTATTTTTTTTTTAATCCTTTTTTGTTTTTTGTTTTGTTTTGACTTTTGAAAGGCACTGAAAAGTCCTGGAATTCACCACACCTTTAAATTCTTTAAGAGCACAAAAGGGTGCTTAGCGAATCTTTTGCCTTTTATTTTTGGTTTTTGGTTTTGCTTTTTTTTTTTTTTACTTTTGTTTCTTTTGCTTTTCTTTAAAAACCCGATTTTGTAAACTAAGTGACTTTTCAAAGGCATTTTAAGTATATGCTATTGAATCTTGCTTATTGAAGTCTTATTTCTTTTTGATGAATTAATCACCACTTTAAGTATCTGCTACTGTTATACTAGAGAATTCATGTATAAGATGATGTGGTCTACTTGCTAAAAGAAGATTATGTAATAATGTCTAAAATAAGATTATGTAACAATGTCTAATATAATCAGCTATTTACATTCGTTTATTATTTATATGTCATTATACTCTGGGTATGGTTTGGAATTATTGTATATATCACTAATATATTCTCAGTTATGCAGCATAGCACACATTTTTACCATCATATTGTCTTTGGTGAAATTAATGAGATTTCAGAAATATGGAAACTTATCATTTCAGAGACTAACTTGCTGTGAACTCTGATGCAGGCCCTGGAGAGAATATATGTGCAACAAAAGGAGAGACAGGTATACATAAGTCCATGGTTTGCTTATGATGGTGACTATGTAGAGCACAATTACTAGGCACAGTCCAGTATTCATCCTCTCTCCCTCCTAATTTAACCTAATTTAACTGAACTTACTTATCTTTTTATCTCACTCAGTTGAATTCACCTGTGGCCTAGCACAATCACTGGCTGTCTCGGAACCATGAGATATGGTATGATAACCTTTCCATAACATTTTCAGGTGTCATGAACACATACTAAATTTGCTTTGATCCAGACACATGGTGGTAAAAAGTGTTACTGATTGCAAAATGCTATGCTAAGGTTTAGTAAAAAAAAAAAAAAAATACAGCAATTCAAACAGTTAAAGAAGAAATCCAGCTTTCCAGACCAGAGTCCAGAATCCAGACCAGAGTCCAGAATCCAGTTTTCCAGACCAGAATCCAGTTTCCTCCTGATGACATCTTACCACTTCAAGAAGACAAGAGAACTCAGAGACTTTATATGAACTGTTTTGCTTTATTAGCTTTTACTATCTCCTCTCTGTTATATACTATCTGTAACATGTACTCTCTGCAGAGGCTCTCCCTTTGCAAGACAAATGTCAAAGCGTCGGTTCATGAGGAAAGAAAAAAAAATCGCCCCTCTGGACAAAACTTTCCTCTCTTCCTTTTCTGTATTGTTGTTCGCATATTATTAGTCAGCAAAAGTTATTATATTCTTTTTACTGTTCCATCAAGGAAACATTCCATTTCTTGAGGAAGCAAAGGGGGGAAATGTGGTAAAATATGAAAGTTTTTAACAGTCGGTTAGGATAACTGAAAGACGCCAGTTTTTCAAGGACCACCCTTTTGGGGAGGAGATGAACAGTCCACCTGCTGCGCATGTCAGACTGCCTGCCGGGTTTTTTGACTTCCGGGGTGGAGAGAACGGGAGTAGCTTTTTTTTGCCGGCTTGGCGGGACTCCTGGCGGCGCGGCACAGACGGTCTGACTCACTCCAAAGGTGGCCTAAATCGGTTTGGTGAGTTTTTATAAGGAATATAGACTAAGCCTAGATTTAAGACGATTTGTACTGTATTTCTATTTTCCTCTCCTTCTAATCAACAACACCTTATATACAATAAAGGCTCTATCTAGAAAACCAGAAGCTTCTTCCATTTACTAGTCTGGGAGATAAATTAAGGGAAGGGTTAAGTAGGGGAGATTTATGATCTAATATCCAATTTTAAATCTCACAATAATGAGCAGACAAAAAAGTATGTAGACCATTAAAAGTTTCTTTGGTGACAAGGTATATCAAAATACACCCTCAGAAGAAGATAATAAAGTCAAAGTTCCTATATTGAAAGATTCCAAGAAAAATATGTATTTACCTCAGGCCAAAGAAGCACTCAAAAAGATAAAGTAAGAGAGGTAAAGGGAAAAATGGAAAAAGAAATGAGAGTGATGCAGGAGGGTCATGGAAAAAAAAGTCAAAAGCTTGAAAAGCCAAATTGGCCAAATGGAAATGGAAATACAAAAGCTCTCTGAAGAATATCATTGCTTAAAAATTAGGATTGAGCAAATATAAGTAAATGACTTTATGAGAAATCAAGACACAATAAAGCAAATCCAAATGAATGAAAAAATAGAAGGAAATGTGAAATATCTCCTTAGAAAAACAGCTGACCTGGAAAATAGATCTAGGAGAGATAATTTGAAAATTATTGGACTACCTGAAAAACATCTTCCAAGAAATTGTCTTGGAAAATTGCCCTGATATTTGAGAAGCAGAATGTAAAATCAAAATTGTAAGAATCAACCAATTACCTCCAAAAAGAGATCCCAAAAGGAAAACTTCCAATAATATTATAGCTAAATTCCAGAGATCCCAAGTCAACGAGAAAATATTGGAAGCTGTTAGAAAAAAGGAATTTAAGTACTGTGGAGTTGCAGTCAGAATAACACAATATCTAGCAGCTTCTACATTAAAGGACTAGAAGGCAAGGAAAATGAAAATCTGGAGGGCAAAGAAACTCAGAATACAACCAAGAATCACCTACCTAGCAAAACTGAGTTTAATCTTTCAGGGTAAAAATGGGAATTCAATGAAAGAGAAGACTTTCAGGCATTTGTGATGAAAAGAACTGAACTGAATAGAAATTTTGGTTTTCAAATATAAGACTCCAGAGAATCATAAAAAGGTAAGCAGTGAGAAGAAAGGATACGGTATATTAAAAGGTTAAACTGTTTACATTTCTACATGGGAAGTTGGTACTTCTAACTCATAAGAATTTTCCCAGTATTAGGACAGCTGAAAGGAATATACTTAGATATACTTAGACACAGGTATGAAGTGAATATGTAGGGATGATACCTCTAAAGCATTTATTTTTTGTTTATCATTTCTTTGTGGGGCAATCAGGGTGGGGTGTCTTATGTCTGGGGCCAGATTTGGGCTTGGGGTCTCCTTAGTCCAGGGCTGGCACTTTGCTCACTGTGTCACCTAGCTGCCCCATGATGACATCTTTAAAACAAAATTAATGGGTGAGAGGAATGCACTGGGAGAAAGGGAAAGGGAGAGGTGAAATAGGGTAAAGTAGCTCACATAAAAGAACAAAGAAAAATCTTATGAACTGAAGGGGAAGATGGGGAAGAAGCAGGGGAGTGAGTGAGACTTAATCTATTCAGAATTGGCTCAGAGAGGGAATAACATACACATTTCACTGGGTACAGTAACATATCTTGCCCTATGGAAAACTGGGAGGGGAATGGTATAAGGGGGGAGAGATGAAGGAAGGCAGGGCAGATTGGGAGAGGGAGCAGAAAGAAGCAAGACACTTTTGAGGAGGGATAGGGTGAAAGAAGATAGAAAAGAAAATTAATATAAAGGGAAGGGAATAGGATAGAGGGTAATACAGTGAACAATAGTAACAGAATGAAATGATGAGTAGGATGTTATCAGAAGGACCAATGAATAAAGCAAACTACCTACAGAGAAAAAACTGATGGTAGCTGAATACAGATTGTAGTAATTTTTTTTTTGTTAGTTCCTCTTTCTAAAGATATTTTTTTCTGTTTTCTTTCACAACCTGACTAATGTGGATATATTTTGCATGACTGCACATGTATAATTTATGTTGAATTGCTTGAGTTCTTGAGTTCTTAGGGAGAATTGGGGAGGGAGGGAGGAAGAGAACTTGAACCACAAAGTATTTTTAAAAATTGATTTGAAATTTTGTTTTTATGTGTAACTTGGGGAAAATTATAAATAAATAAATAAATAAATTTAAATGTAAAAATAATATTTCATGATCCATTATTTTTTCTTCAAGATGACATTGAAACCTTCATAGATTTTCAGATTAAAACTGTTAGCTTTCAGTGGTAAATCACATTTGGTTATGACAGTAACATCAACTACAGAAACTGTGATGCATATGATATTTTAAAATTAATAGGGAGCTTTTGCCCAATTCAAGGATTTCTGGAAATTTGGGTTTACTCCAGTTGTGTCTCATCAGGCCCTGACCTCATAAAGTAATTTTGTGTTCAGTTAATTATGTCCCCACCCTAAAATTTGCCAAAGGAATTCTATAAATAATTTTTATCTAAGCATTCATGAATTTTAGTAACACTTTCTATGTTTCCCCCAAAAAACTTGCACATCAAATAAAAGATATTCCTTATTTCACTCCACAGATATGAAAACATGGAGCATTCATAGTAGATAATATATTCCCTCTGAAAAACAAGCACATTTCAGATTCACAGTAGAGGCAACTCCTTTGTTAACTGATCTGTTCTTTCTGAATCACTAATAGAAATAATGGGCAGCAAGGAATGAATATTCTACCCCTGCCTCCCACCCTTCTTCTTTTGGAGTTATTTTTACTGTAAAGCATTCATTTTTTTGTTTATCCTTGTTTTTTTCTGGGTCAGACAGGGAGGAGTGGCTTATATCTGGGGCCAGATGTGGGCATGGGAACTCCTGGGTCCAGGGCTGTTCCTTTGTCCACTGCATCACCTAGCTAACCCATAATGCAATCTTTAAAATAAAGTAAAGGGCTAATAGGAATGCAGTGGGAGAAAGGGAAAGGGAGATGTGGACTGGGAAAAAGTAGCTCACATAAAAGAAACAAGAAAAAGCTTGTAGAGTGAAGGGGAAGATGGAGAAGGAGTGGGGGAACAAGCAAACCTTACTCTCTTCAGAATGGGCTCAAAGGGGGAATAACATACACACTCAAGTGGGTATAATAATATATTGTACCCTGAGGGAAAGTGGGAGGGGAAGTAGATGGGGGCTGAAGGAAGGGAGGGCAGATTAGGGGAAGTGGCAGAAAGATGCAAAACACTTTTGAGGAGGGATAGGGTGAAAGAAGATAGAAATTAGACTAAATATCAAAGGGAGGCAATAAGATGGAAGGTAATATAGTTAGCAATAGTAACTGTGAAAGAAATGATGAGCAGGATGATATCAGAAGAAATTATGAAAAATGCAAACCATCAACAGAGGAAGAACTGATGGTATCTGAATACAGATAGAAGCATAATTTTGTTAGCTCCTCTTTAAAAAGTTATTTTGTCTATTTTTTCACAACCTGACTAATGACAAGATGCTTTGAATAACTGCACATATATGACTTATATTGAATTGCTTGATTTCATAGGGAGGGTCAAGGACAGAGGGAGGAAGAGAATTTAGAACACAAAGTTTTAAAAAATCAATGTGAAAAGTAATGATGGGGGCAGCTAGGTGGCACAGTGGATAGAGCACCAGGCCTGGATTCAGGAGGACCTGAGTTCAAATCCGGTCTCAGACCCTTGACACTTACTAGCTGTGTGACCCTGGACAAGTCACTTAACCCCAATTGCCTCACAAAACAAGAAAGAAAGAGAGAGAGAGAGATAGAGAGAGAGAGAGATAGAGAGATAGAGAGAGAGAGAGAGAGAGAGAGAGAGAGAGAGAGAGAGAGAGAGAAAGAAAGAGAAAGAAAGTAATGATGAGCAGGAGAAGTTCAAAAACTTGGAAAGACTTATATGAACTGATGCTGACTGAGAGGAGCAGAACAAGAAGCACATTGTACACAGTAACAGCAACACTGTGTGATGAATAACTGTGAAAGACTTGGCTCTTGTTAGCAATGCAATGATCCAAAACACTTTCAAAGAACTTCATGATAGAAAATGTTTTCAATATACAGAAAAAAGAACTGTGGGTTATGAATGCAGATTGAACCATAATCTCTCTACTTTGGGGCTGTTTTTTTTCATCCTTCTTTTTTGAGGTTTCTCCCTTGTGCTCTGATTCTTCTTTCACAATGTAACTAATGCAGAAATATGTGAAATGTGATTTCACATACATAACCTATATCAGATTGCTTTCTGTCTTGGGGAGGAGGGAGAGAAGAGAGGGTGGGAGAAATATTTGAAACTAAAAATCTTATGAAAATAAATGTTGAAAACTATCCTTACATGTAACTGGAAAATAATAAAATACTTTTATTTCAAAAAAGAAAGAGGAATGGTTAAGAAAATGAGTTATGTTTTCTACATTCAGAGTCTGTGATACTTATATAAGTTGTCCTGTTTGATATAAACAGTACAAGATTAGAGCAAGGGAGAGAGACTGGGGATGCATGTGTATATTTGTGAATCATCTGTATCAAGCTGATAATAAAACCTTTGGAAACTGATTAGGTCACTAAAACAGATAATGTAGGGAGAAGAGGGTCCAGGACAGAGACTTGGAGTAAACCCAAGTTTAGCAGTTCTCTGGTAAAACATCAGATTTTGAAAGGAAAAACTAATGATATCCTGAACTCCTTGAGGAAGAAGAAGGACCTGGAGAATAATAAGGAGAAGAAACCATGTTTAATATTGTAACAAAAATCACAATGGTGACTGTAAGTAGAAGAAAGGAGACATATATGAGAGGGGAACAATAGGATTTGGCACCTTACTATATATGAATAGCCTCTGCCTGCTTATTTGCAAATGGCCTGGTTCAGATGTAAATAGGTTCATTTTTCATAAGCCAATACATATTTCCCCAATGTTTTAGTATTTACTCTTTAAAAAGAGTTGTGGAGTAAAAGAACAAAATACACACACACACACACACACACACACACACACACACACACAGAGAAACACTTAACTTTTTTGCTCCTGTGATGTTAAAAAGAATGCTCCATAAGAAAGTACATGATACCCTTCCTTTGTAAATATAAAGAGCATAACATTTTACTAGTCAGACTAAAATCCTCCTCCTCTCTTACTAAACAGCTCTATTGTCTGGGACCAAATGCCAAAATAATCTACATTCTGCAGAACCTAACAATTGTCCCTTAGGGAATTCAAGTGATTCAGTGTCACCTAAAGGGTTTCTGATGTTTGAATGAAAAAGAATATTTCCCTAGATATTACTCTGGTTCCTTATATACTGCACGAAAAGCTTTAGGGTTAGTGTGTCAATAATTTACATGAATATTCTCTGAAATAAAGAAACCAATGTAGAAAGAAATATAGCATTCTGAGAATATATACATTTTTTAATTAATGAAGAGAAAAATTTGGCCCTTCATACTAGAGGAGCTGAAAAATCTCTTTCTTTTTATGTATAACAAAAAGAATAAAACTTTGTAGTACTTATATCACGTTTTTTGTTTGTTAACAAACAAGAGTTTGTGTTGCTAAACCACACTCCCCAAACCACTCTTCACATCATAGCTAAGGCTTTTTTTAAAGCATTTATCAGATTTGATTGCTATTCTTCTTCAAATTTCTCAATGGCTCCCTAGAAACTACCAAGTAATGATCAAATTCTTTTTTTTTTTCCACGCATACAAGGTGACATTCAAACTCTTGTTCACCTACCTTTCCAGCCTTATCTCATGCTACTTTGCAATATATACTGCACTTCAGCCAATCTGATCTACTCAATGTTTCATATACATTGTGTCACCCATTTTCCTGCCTTTATTTCTTTGCCCATAATTTTTCTTTTTTTTTTCTTATGATTTCATGACGCATTCTCTAATCTGCTCTTTCCAGTGAATACTCAGATATGCTTCACAGTCCAAATCAAAAACTATCCTTCAGTATGAAGCTTTTCCTGATCCTTCCTTTTGGTAATGGCCTTTCATCTTTTGGACCTCAAATATCACTTTTCTTGTGCCTCTTTCATTCGCTTTGTTTTTATTTTATTTCCATCTTTCTTTTTAATTAATAAAGTATTTCATTTTTTCCCGTTACATGTAAAGATAGTTCTCAACTTTTGTTTATACAAGCTTTCCAATTTATTTTCATCTTTATTTATGTATATACATATATATGTATATATACATACAATAAATGTAGTTATCATTTATTTTAGTTATAGTTCCAAATATCCTGAAGGAATTGACTTTCTGATATTCCCAAAGTTCCTTTGCCACATAATGCCATAGCACTCTTCACAGCAAGGAATTAATTAACAATTGAAATTCATTTGAACTGAAGGAACTTTATACAACAATCAAGAAGTAGTAAAAATTAGATAGTGTTGGGATATCTGCCGTTACTCTGGGTCCTATGTTTATATTTTTTAAAAAAAGGTCATATTATCCTCTTTTGGCTCTCCTATCATTGTGCTGATTCCTATTGAGTAAAGTTAAATCAGGAAACAATCATTTATAAAATATTCACTATGATTGTTTCCTGATTTACCTTTACTCAATAGGAATCAGCACAATGATAGGAGAGCCAAAAGAGGATAATATGACAGTGTTCTCAGCATTAAGAATATAAATAAAAGGGGGAAAAAAGAAAGACTGTTACTGTCCTTATGAGATTTATACTCTAATAAGGAAAAACAACACATAAAAGAAAGTTGAAAAGGAGGGAAAAAGGGGAGGGAGAAGGCCATATATAAACTTCTGTATATTACCCATTTCCATCCAGCATAGTTGAGAAAGTTCATGGATTCAGGAGCACATAACTAGGAAGGAATGAAGACTGATCATGACTGGCCAGGCTACTTCCTTTAAAATGGAAGTTCTAGGAGGAACCAATAAATCATAGGAAGAATCTATGTGGGCAGAGTGAACTTTCATGGTGAGAAGTAGCTCTACCATGGTGAATAAATCCCTAGAGTCATAAATGTAGGAGTGAAAATGTCTGGCATGAATACTTTTTTAAAATATTATGTTTGTTGGAGTAGCTAGGTGGCGCAGTGAATAAAGCACTGGTCCTGGATTCAGGAGGACTTGAGTTCAAATCCAGTCTCAGACCCATGACACTTACTTGCTGTGTGACCCTGGGCAAGTCACTTAACTCCAATTGCCTCATCCCCCCAAAATAAATAAATATTGTTTGTTCTTCAGAAAAACTCTTGTCTTTTCACGTGATCATCTTTCTCACTATAAGTATTTCATCTTTTCCTCTTATGTCTTATGAGAAATCTTTCTTGTTTTAGAAGCATAGGCCTGAGATAACATCCAGTTTCCAAAAGCTTTGGGTACACTTCATATTATCAATTTCTTATAGTTATCTGGATAAAATTTCCAGGGGAGAAAATGTAAAAGAGAGTAGTGTTTATAACTTTGGCAACATTGGTTTGGGAAGAAGACAGGGAGTTAGTGAAGGGAAGTTAGGGAAGCTAGGGGAAAAAATAGCTCAACGTATAGAAGAATCAAAACAGCAGTGTTTGTAAAGGCAACAAAGAAATAAATTCAAAATAGGTTAGCAACAGTGTCAAATGATTGGAAAACATAATTTTATCCTTTCTTCTGTACCACCCATACCCTACTTCAATACTGAATTTAATCAAGAAATTATTGTCAATGAATCTCTCCTAGTATATCACATATAGTAGAGCAGGGCTAGCTTACGACACACAAGCTCAGGGTTGAAATGTGATGAGATACTCATAGACCATAAAATGTAATACAAATTTTACTGATACTATAATTAAAATAAAATACAATTCCTGGTTAAATTAAAATAAGACAGCATTCTTTTCTTTTCTTTTTTTTTTTCTTCTGCATCCACCATGGCAATTGGAAATGCTAGAAAATTAGCCTTAAAGGACAATGGAAATTCCCCATAAACCTGTTATTTTAATATAATAAATAAGTGAATAAAAGTAGTACAAGCAAAGCCATATGTAAAGTCCAGAGGATGAAAGGCCATTACGAAAAGGAAGGATCATTAAAAGCATCATAGTGAAGGTGGTTTTTAAACTGGACTATGAAACTTTATAAGCTGGGCCTTTTAATACTCAGGTATCAGTGAAGCCAACTGTCCCCTTACACACATCTCTTTAAATGATGATCCAATTTTCCATAAAATATGTGCCTTTCTTACCATTTTAAAAACATTTCTATGAAAATTTGTTTTTCTTTTTAATTACTGATCTTATTCTTCTTCCAAGCTTATATACAAAAATGTATAATTATATATAGTTGCAACAATATTATATCTTTAATATTTTCCCTTATTCAAGTGTGAATTCCCTCCCTAGTCATCATTTCTCCCTTTCTGTCCACTCTACCTCTGGTACAACAACAGTGAAAGGACCATATGGTGTTTTTCTTTTTTTCATGGATTTTCACTGACAAAGCATTATCACATTGCCAGCCTGCTAGTGATAAGCCTCTCCATATTTAACTAGGATGGTCCCCTGAAACCAATTAGTCTATTGCCAGAAGGGTACTTGCCACAGCAATATATAACATTAAATCTATTACTCACCATATCTCAGTGTTCACCCATATTGAGTTGGCAAGCTACTAAAAAATCTGGTTTTATTTCAGAAAAACTGCTATCTAACCATTCTTCCCATATCTTGTACTTGTATGCTGATTCATTAAGCCAAGTGAAAGATTTTTAAACTATTATTATTATCCTATAAAATTATTATATTTTCCTGCCATTTCATAGAATAAAGGTATAAACCATTTGAATAGAATATAAAATGAAAATTTAATCTTGGATATTTGCCTTCATGTTCTAGACAGATAAATATATATATATATATATATATATATATATATATATATATATATATATATATATATATATATATATATATATATTTTTTTTTTTTGGAATCCCAATTTGTTACCCAGTCTATGATATTCCTCCTAGCTTTCTCTCAATTGCAAATTCAAAAAATATAATCTCTATGTCTAGGCACTAATTTTTAATTCCAAAATTAATATGATTGTCTAGATGTTTCCATCTTTTCCTTAAAAAATTACATGAAACACTTTATCAAATGCTTTGCTCAAATTGATAAAATACATCCACAATATTGCTCTGATTTTTCATGTTATTAATTGTCAAATATGAATTAAGGTCAGTCTGGAATGTCTTGTTTTTGATGAAAACATACTGACTCTTTTAGATCAGATCTTCTTTTTCTTAATGTTTACTAAATATTCCCTTAATTATGTATTCTCGAATTCTGTTAGTAATCAAAGTAAAACTCAATGCCACATAATAGCAAATGTCTTCATTCATTGCTAGGAGAGGGAGGAGGCAGAATATTTGCAATTTTTAGAAACTGCCTAGGGCATATCAGTATACTTTTCTATTGTTGCATAAGATTTGCACACACAAAACAAGTATGGAACTTAATACATCATATATACTGTATACTCAACAGTACTACAAAAATGACTCAAAAAGTATGCTACATTTCCTAACAAAAGAAAGTATGTTCCAGATTTTAAGTACTATTAGTCTTATTATCATTACCACAGTTACTGCCAATTATCAAGCAATCTTTGCTAACAAAACTCAAAAAAGTATAACTAATATGGTCAAATAGCTATGACATCATATTTTCAGAATGACCTTTCTAAAAAGTGTGTATGTTTGAGAAAGAAGGGGAGAAATCCAGCCTCAGACACTTGACACTTACTAGCTGTGTGACCCTGGGCAAGTCTTTAACCCTCATTGATCCACAAAAAAAGAGGAGCCACATTTCATTTGGACTCTCTGAGAGACCAATAAAATTTTTAAGATGAGGAGGAAGCTATATTGTTATAACATAAATAGGAAACTTTTGAGAATAAGGAACAAAAGGAACCAAAAAGGTTTCAAGAAAACAGTGAAAGAATGAACTATGAAACTTGTCATTTCTGTTGCTTATTTCTAACCATAGAAGAAAAAACATTCCTTCCATTCCTCTCTAATCTCTCAACCTCTGTGAAAGCAGGCTTAACTGGATGTTTGCTTTCCAGATCCTAATAGGAGGTGATTAGGAAATTGCCTCTTTTTCCTTATGCCATAGTATCCCAGTTACCTACCTATGATAATTAATACTATAGGATAGCAATTAGAAATAATGTTTCAATAATTAAAGCTAAATTATATTGGAAATTATGTAAAGGTGTTTATGATATGCACATTTTGGCCAAAATAATCCAATATGATTGGTATTATAGAAATAATTAGAAAAAGACTTACTACTATTAGGCTGTTATTTTCTTAAAGTATTAGTTGATGAAATTTAATCACATTAAAGTATATTAAAGGCTGTAGTCACTGGGAGGAAATTTAGAAACAGTTATGCTCATTATCTTTGATACTATGATTGTGATTTTACAACCCACCACAAATTGTTTTGTAAACCTCAAATTCTTATGAAATTGATCAAGTAATCTGTAATTTTATTAAACCTGGAAATTCAGATTAAAAACCTGTTCAGACTGGAGTACCACAAAGATCAGTGTTATCATTTTGCTGTTCTATTAGACAATACAAGATTAGAAAAAAAAACATACACACACAAGGAAATAGCCATGGTCATTTTAACTGAGTTTTTAATACTGTTTTTATTTATATTATTATAGTAATTTTATGTATTATTATTTTGGTTCAGTTTATATTACTATCCACCAAGTGACAGTTCTCATGTTTCTCTGAACTATACATACTTGCCATTGATTATGACAAAAGTGTTACATTATGTTCATCAACCACAGCTTGTTTAGTCATTGGGAAATAAGGACAACTATTTTTAAAAATTATTTTGATCCCATAAAAATTGACTACTGTGATTATTTTGGTCAGTCAGTTAACAAGCATTTAATAAGTACTTTAATGTTCCAGGCCCTGTGCTAACCACTGGTAATACAAAGAACTTCAAAAATAAAACAACAACAACAAAAGACCTAGTTCCTGATGCAAGTAGCTTATATTTTATTGAGGGGAACATAGCATGTAAGTAAATAAACATTTAAAAGATAAATATAGAGTTGAAGGAAAGTATCCTTAGTCAGAAAGACAATGGCAGCAGAAGGGCCTGGGAAAGACCTCTTGCAGAAAGTGACATTTGAGCTGAAGCTTGAATAAAGCCAGTGGAAGCAAGAGGTAGAGGTAAAGAAAGAGAACACTTCACACAGAGTAAATATAGAAGCATTCTTTCTTTATTTGGACTACCTGGCCTATATGACTATCCACTAACATCTCAAAAACACAATGAAATGCATTTGGAAATGGAATGCAATAGGAACTGCATACAATAAGAGCATGCATCATTTTGGGTTACCAGGACAACTCTCAGTCTCCAGTAGAGAATTCACTTAAATTATCTCAGGGTCATTCATGGGTAAGGTTAATAGACTGCTTCTAGAGAGACATGACAATTTTTGTTATGTCAAATTTTTGGATGGGGCTTGGAGAAAGGTTTCAAACTACCCATTCTTCCCCTCCGTTGCCTCCCCTCCCTCAAATATATATACTTTGGAATAAGTTTCTACCACGTAGCCCAAAGTACCTAACACTGTTGGCTTTAGGGAATGACTATGGGTTTGAAAAATTGCTTTGACATGCCTTTTTCTATTTACCGTTTTACTTGTATTTTGATGTCCACCCCAAACTGTTCATATCCCTCTCCCAATGGACACTTAGCTGCATTCTCATGATAATTAAGGACTTTGTGTTATAATAAATACACTCCTTACTGTACATCTCAGGCACTTCTCAGGCAGCGAGGAGTTAATAAGATTACTCTATTCTAGGTATTGTGAGGCACTACTGAAGAAGTCGAAACTATAGTCACTATCTCCCTTGTGTTTATTTCCTAGACTTTTTGGAATAGTTTTGCAATCCGTGAGAGTAAACTCAAGGAAAACAAAATAAAGTAAATGAAACTTGGACACAGAACCTCTTCTATGGACTTATTTGAACCAGGATTTTATCTCATGGGTTTCCGAGAGAACTCACTCTGTCTGGGTCTCTTTTTGCCACCCACTCACCCACCCCAGTCAAGGTCCCTGCTTGGTAACATCAGTATTTTACACATGCCCAATGAAAGGTAAAGAAAGACCTCTTATCTTAAATCAAAGAGTTGTTTTCTCTTTTAAGATTTAATATTTCTTAAGAGAAATCAAATGATACAGTAAAAATATGGTATTTTTCAAAACTTAAAGTATGATTTAAAGTTATATTATTCATAGCAATATCATCATTGTCATCATTTGCATCTGAATGAATTCATACATTACATCATATTTTTTTTCAAGTGTCCACTATGAATAAGGCTAGGGATACAAAGACAAATTTAAGGAGACCCTCCATTAAGGAACTTACATTCTTCTGAAGGTTCCACCATGTACACTGAGAAGAAAATAAAGGAGAATTTCATGAAGTAAAAAGGAGTAATAGCTAGAGTGATTCTGACATTTTCTTGCATTAGATGGCACCTCTGTTAAAGTTGCTTTAGTATTAGGTAGCTAAGTATTCCTAGAGGGAAAGATGAGGGAGGAATACATTCCAGGAATAGGAGATAAGGGCTACTCTTGGAAACTGAAAGCAGGAGATGAGTTGCTGAGTCTGAAGGGGATAACCATTACTATGTTTAGGTGTCATATGGGGAAGATAGTTTCCTTTGCAATAGTTTATTCAGTTTCAAAGCCTTAATAGTCTTAATAAATGTTGACTTGATAATTGATGATCAAGCTAAATGAGGAATGCATAAAATAAATCAATCAAACTTACAAAAAAGAAAAAAAAAGACCATAAATTTAAACAAAACACAGCCTAAAGGGGAGTAAATAGGGTAATTTGATTAGAACATACAATGTATTTATGTCACATATCTAGAAATGTATGTTGGAATTAAATGGTAAAGGGTTTGAAATAGGGAGTCGATGAAGAAGCTTGGGCAGGACAATGACATGGACAATGACCAGTGATTCTGAAGATTATTTTTTTTTTTGGTGAGGCAATTGGGGTTAAGTGACTTGCCCAGGGTCACACAGTCAATAAGTGTCAAATGTCTGAGGCCGGATTCAGCATTTGAACTCAGGTCCTCCTGACTCCAGGACCAGTGCTCTATCCACTGTGCCACCTAGCTGCCCCCTCTGCAGATTATTTTCCATTTATTTGTTCGTTTGTTTGTTTATTTTAGTTTTCAACATTTGTTTAGATAAGATTTCCAATTTCAAATTTTTCTCCCTCCCTCTCCTCCCTCCCCCCTCCCCTAGACAGCAGGTAATCTGATATAGGATATATATATATATATATATAAAATAACATTAAACATATTTCTGTATTAGTCATGTTATACGAGAAGAATCAGAGCAAAAAGGAAAAACCTCAAAAAAGAAAAACAACAGCACCAGAAACAAAAGAAATAGTATGGTCCAATCAGCATCCATGTTCCACAGTTCCTTTTATTTCTGGATTTGGAGAGCCTTTTCCATCATGAGTCCTTTGGAACTTTCTTGTACTGTTGGATTGGTGAGAAGAATCTAATCTAACACAGTTGATCAACACACAATGTTGATGATACTGTGCACGATGTTCTTCTGGTTCTCTGCAGATTAGTTTTGCAACTGTGTGGAGATATACAGAAGGGAGGGAGTGGTAATAACAAGAACAGTTAGGAGGCACAATTTGTTTCAACTTGTATTTCTAGATATGCGACAGATGCTATATATGTATTGTATCATTTTATTCCTTTAAAAAAAGCATTAAATCTTAACAGAGAAAGCATCTCTTTGATATAGGTTGAAAGATCTTTCTTTAGCTTTTGTTGGGCATGTGTCAAATTCTGATGTTACCAAGGGGAGACCTTGATGGGATGGGGGTGCCAAAAGATACCAGGAGTTATTTCACTCAGAAACACAAGAGATAAAAATCTGGTTCAAGTAAACCCATAGAAGAACTTCTGTGCCCCCAGTTTCATTAAATTTATTTTTATTTCCTTTAATTTACTTTAATAAAGGGCTTTAATGAATAATTTAATGATTTTGTTTTCAAGGGTCATATTTATAAGGAAAAATTAGGGTTTTCAGATTCTAATTGTAATATTTTTTCATTGAAGTATATCATTCTATTTAATATTAACCAAGGTAAAGAGTACAGGAATGTTGGCCATCTCCACATCCAGATGGTTATTGGTATAGCAATTTACTGAATCATCATGAAAATGGTGAATTCTCCATGGCTTCCTTCTATTTACTTTAAAATGTAATATGGCTTATATTATTCCATTTTTATTATTGGGCAGCTAGGTGGCACAGTGGATATAGCACTGTCCCTTAAGTTGGAAGTGCTTGAGTTCAAATCTTACCTCAGATACTTACTAGCTGTGTAACCCTGGGCAATTCACTTAACCCCAATTATTTTAAACATCCAGGGCCATCTCCAGTCATCCTGATATATATCTTGCCATTGGACCCAGATGGCTCTGGAGGAGAGAGTGGGATTAATAAAATTTCAAACTCTCTCTCTCTCTTTCTCTCTCTTTATGTGGGACAATGAGGGTCAAGTGACTTGCCCAGGGTCACGTAGCTAGTAAGTGTCAAGTGTCAGAGGTTGGATTTGAACTCAGGTCCTCCTGAATCCAGGGCCAGTGCTTTATCCACTGAGCCACCTAGCTGCCCCCAGCCCTCCCTCTCTTAAATCAGTTCAGTGCAAGTCATGACATCACCCTGATGTCATGGTCCTCTTCAAGAATTATGAATGTTTTAATTAAATTATTGGCTGGCTAACTGTTTTTAACTAAATTATTGGGGGCCAGACTGGCTTTTCTAAAATATTGCTACTTATAAATTAATGGCTATTGTACCCATTTTTGGCAGCATTTATTATTAAAATATATTAAATATTTTTAAAGAATTTTGACCACATAGCAATTAACACAAACCAAACTTCCCCAGTGCCATATTTCTGAGAGAGAGAGAGAGAGAGAGAGAGAGAGAGAGAGAGAGAGATCACATGACCTCAACCTACCCTGTTCTAAGAGGAGAGTGCCAAGTGACACTGAGTCCAGACCAAGAATGTGTTCCAAGATGGTATGGGCCAGGAGCCTCTTTTTTTCCTGACATTTATCCTCTTTTTGGTTTTTGTTTGTTTGTTTTTTGTTTTTTATAGGCAATGAGGGTTAAGTGATTTGCCCAGGGTCATGCAGCTAGTACGTGTCAAGTGTCTGAGGCTGGATTTGAACTCAGGTACTCCTGAATTCAGGGCTGGTACTTTAACCATGGTGCCATCTAGCTCCCCCCTATCCTCTTTTTTTTTTTGCAGGGCAATGGGGGTTAAGTGACTTGCCCAGGGTCACACAGCTAGTAAGTGTCAAGTGTCTGAGGCCGGATTTGAACTCAGGTACTCCTGAATCCAGGGCCGGTACTTTATCCACTGCGCCACCTAGCCGCCCCACCCCTATCCTCTTTTGATAGAAGTGTGTTGCCACACAATGATCATAGCTAATTGATCAGCATCATTCAATTACATTGATTGAATTGACTTGAGAGTGGTCAATATTATAATGAGCTCTGCAGTGATGACATCAAGGTCTAATGGGAGAGACCCTGAGGAGCAAGGGTCCATTCAGATAAATATGGTTTAATCCTCTCAGTTCACTGAACTAGACACAAAAGAGTATCTCCATTCTTTGTATGCTCTGTACAGGATTAGTCTGAGTTTAGCTGAACCTTCTGAAGTAGGGGTGAAGAGAAAGGGTCCCCCCAAAAAACATTATTAATAATTACTTTCTCACATGAACAAATAATAACAACAACAACAATTCGTGTGGTACTGTATTGCATTGCATAGTATCATGATGTATCATATATCATCATATCCTATAATCCCATATCACATCTCATATAATATCTCATATCTCATCTAATCTCATACCACACTATACCATACCATATTATACCACACCATAACCACACCACACCACATCATATCATACATGACATATTACATATCTTGTATTTGAAACATGGTGCAATATAACATATGATACATTAACATTATGTAACACAACATAATATAACACAATATTATTTGATTATGTGATATGATATAAGGATAAAGCATGATACAGTGTAATATAACATAATAATGCAATGTAATACAACACAACAGAACATAACATGATATGACATAATGTGATTTGACATGGCATAAAAGCATAACATAACATAATGTTATATAATGTTATACCAATCATATCATATATCATATCAATCAGGCAGTATGGTATATTGGATAGAGGATTAGACTTAGAAACAGAAAGACCTAAGTTCAAATTCAAGCTCCAACACAACATGGCTGTGTAACACTGGGTAAGTCATTACCACGAGTGCTATCCAATCAGCTAAGACTATAAATCACAGAGAAGAAACTATGCTGCATTGGTAAAGAAAGTTCCGTCCTTGAAATTCCCAATATTAATGAAGTCATGGGTCTAGTCCGTATCTTTAAGGATTACATAGGATTGTACAATACTCTAACTGGCATGGATGACTGATTTTCTTGTATTTTCATTATTTTAAAAATCATACCTTCAGGACAGCTAGGTAGTACAGTGGATAAAGCACTGGCCCTGGCTTTAGGAGGACCTGAATTCAAATCTGGCCTCAGACACTTGACACGTCCTAGGTGTTTGACCTTGGGCAAATCATTTAACCCCCATTGCCCAGCAAAAAAAAAATTAAAATTAAAATAAAATAAATAAATAAAAATCATAACTTCCATCTCTGATTTTTGCTCTTGTTTTTAAATATCTTTTTGCACTCTGGTTTGGTGAAACCTACCAGACAATCACATATTCTAACATTAAAAGCAACAAAAAATTCCAGCATGTTGATTCAAAAATAACTTATAACCTTAAAAATTATTACCAAAAATGTGATTACAACCTCATAACAAAGCACAAATCAAGATAAATCTATTTTAATAGTAAAAATAAAGTTCAATACAGCAAAGTAAAAAGTTGCATTTAGCATAACCATGACTGCAGGGATGTGCCATTATACTAACACTTTTCAAAATTTTATATTAGGAAACAAATAACAGCAAGGAACAATTGGAGTGCCATTTTATTTCATGTTATTCATGAAATATATTGATTATTTTACTTTATCTTATGTTTTAAATATACTATATTTAAATTCACTGGCCACGGTGACGACAATCTTGATACCTTTTTTACTTTTTTGTAGCAATGAGCATGGAAGAAAAACTCATCATAAAATAGTGTTACTTTATGGAATCATAGCTATAGTTAAATTTATTAAATATATCACCTCTGTCTCCATCTTACTCCCTAAACAAATTAACTCCCATAACATTCACTGTACGAAGGGTTTTAAATGGAGTCATATCATGAATCTCATGGATTCCATTAACTGTTTCTTGTTGTTGTTATTGTTTGCTAGGCATGTGTTTGGGTTAGACTTGAAGTCTTCTAATATCACTTCCAACTCTGAATTCTGTAATTCCGTGAATATCAAGAATGCCAGAAATTTTCTTTACCAAAAGGTATTTGTTTGTGTTTTTAATCAGCAGTAGTGTGTACATTAAAAATATGGAAATTATAGAGATATCGTTTGTTTATTGCTATATTTGCCACAATGTTCCTTTCAAAATATCATAGCCTCTCCAATGTCTTTTATTTTCTAAAGTAGGTTAGTAATCTCCAGCTAAATCCTGAAGGAATTCATAATTATAGTGAATGTACCGTAGTTTGAAATGGATATTTTGGCTCACCTTGTCTTAGTGGGGTTCCATTCAGAAGATGTTCAGGCTATATCTCTCACTACTTGCCATTTATAGATGTGGAGGACCAGGGGTAGAAGAACACAGATGGTACTAAAAATAATCTTGTTTCATTTGGGAAGAGTAATAATGAATATTCTTCAGTATGTCTTTTATACACGAATCTGATGTAGAGAAAGAGATAGTCTATTATTTATATGATGCAAATGTGTGTCTTTGAAAGGCAAAATGATATAGAAATTGACTGATGAGATAGAACAATACTAGGATAACTTGGGATTAATATGGCTCACAGCCAAGTGTATGTGAATGAACACTGAAGATGCTAAGATAGGAAAGGAGAGGGAATGAAGGAAAGGGAGGATGAGTCAGAGAGATAAATAATATGATGCCTAGAAAAGGAAAATAGACTGCTAGTTAAACAAGACAATGAGGATGTTGTAAGTTAAGGAAAGAAATGATTCAGACTTTTAAAACCTCAGGAAGAACATCAAGTGAGCAGCCTGGTGTTGCAGCTCATAAAAATGAACCTAATTTGGAGCATCAAGGAGAAAAACAAAGGTAGATTGAGTTATTGTGGCATTTAAGAAACAGTGATCAATAATATAATAGTAACAGCAATTTGTGGGGGAAATTGTTTTGACCTGAATTTGGAAAGAATACTCCTGACTTAACTGGAAATAATCTTGCAATCTTCAAGTAACAAGAACTAAAAGCAATTAAAGATTCCCTGGTAGCAAATCAGTAACTAAGTTCCTGCCTTGTGTAGAGATTTCAATATGGTTTTCCAAAGCAATGGAGTGAAGTAGGTAGTGAACAATACATGTGTGATGTTTAACATCTAAATGTAGGTTCTAACCTGCCCCCCGCAGTTTTTTTTTTGGGGGGGTGGTGGTGAATTGGCTAAGATTACTGATAAATTCAGCAAGAGTTTAGGCTTTTAAGTATTTATTAAAGCATATTAGAAGTTAGTGAAGATAGAGAAGTTGAGAACACCACCTTTATTTAGCTATCCACACTTCTATAGAGAACATGTGGAGTAGATCTTTCTACTGTGTTCTGCCCCTGCCGCCAAACGCCAGTTCCTGAATGAAAAAAGCAAAATCCAGCCAGCAAGCCTCAGCTTCTTAGTTCCTGTCTCCCTCCCTGAAAGAGGCGGTTCTTCCAGCTGATTGATTGAGGGTAGTCTCCTGTTAATGTTGTTGTCCACAGCCTCTGAGAACAACACCCCACTAAGGGTTGCCCAGGAATGGTCTTGATTTAATCAACCTTAAGTAGGTTCATAGTGTGTCAAGATAATGGAATATGATAGATGAGATTTAGCAGATATGCAGGGGCCCACCTGGCGACTGATTTAAACTGATTGAATTAGATAAAAGTGACTGACTGCTGACTGGATTATTGGCTTACTTCCAGATTACTGAATTGTAAGCACATCTGGCTGGTATTTAAGGGTACTTAGGAAGGTGATTGTTCTCAGAAGCTAAGAACTTTGAACTTTACATCCAGACCATCTTCAGGTTCTGTGAACCAATGAATTTGAATGAAACTAGCCAATCAGCTCAAAGTAACTCCCATTTCTGGGAGAGGAACAGGAAGGAAGAAGCTTATGCTGGTGAGAGAGCTCAGCCTCTTTTTGATGTGAGAGATCATCATGGTGGCAGAGCACTTCAGAAGTGGGATCTTAGGAAGGTTAGGATTGCCAGGTTATAGGAAATCTGTTTTTAATCTTACTCTTTCTTTTACTATCTTTCAATAAACCCTTAAAAAACCAAAACTCATTTATCAGTGATTTTAGTCAGTTTCTCCCCAAAACTGGGGGGACAGATTAGAACCCACATTTAGAATTTTAAATTACACAGTTGTCTCACCCAATTCAATCAATTCCAAATCAAACTTCAGGTGGGGGTCCTGAGTGTCTGCCTAATACCATTATTTTATCACACATGACTGCCACAATGATACTCTAATGATTTAGTATGATGAGTTTTACTGGTGAGGAAAAAGGAGCAGGCTTATAATAATAAATTTTCTTTCTATTTTTAGCCATTCCTCAATAAATAAACCTCAGTTTCCAATTCTTTGCCACCACAAAAAGAACTGTTATATATATTTTTATATCTATGGGTCCTTTTACTCTTTCATTTTATCTCTTTGAGGAATAGCCCTAGTATTGGTTTTGCTCAGTCAAAGGTTATATACAGTGTAATAGCCTTTTGGACTTAATTCCAAATTGCTTTCTGTAATGATTGGACAAAGTCAGTTACAACCAGAACACATCAGTGTTCCTGTTTTCCCACATCCTTTCTAGAATTTGACATTTCACTTTTTTGTCATCTTAGTTAATATTATGGGTATGAAGTATAAAACTACCTCAGAATTGTTTTAACTTGTATTTCTCTAATTATTAGTGATTTAGAACATTTTTAATAGGGCTATTGAAAGCTTTTGGTTTCTTCTTCTAAAAACTGTCTATTCTAATGTTTTGCCCATTTATGAATTGGGAAATGGCTTTTATTCTCACAAATTTTATTAAGTTTCTTATATAGTTTAGAAATGACAACACTAACAAAGAAACTTTCTAGAATTTTTCTTTTCTTGGTTTTTGTTTTTCTTCTAATTTTAGCTACATTGTTTTATCAGTATAAAAACTTCGTAAATTTTATATAATCAAAATATTTTTACTTTTTACTTTTACCTCTTTAACTCTTGTTTGTTCATGAATTCCTCCTCTATCAATAGTTCTGACAGGTGATTTCTTCCCTGCTCCATGAATTTGCCTATGATATTTCCCTTTATGTCTAAATAATATACCTATTTTGAGCTTATTTTGGTAAATGGTATGAGATAGCAGTTTATGCCTAGTTTCTACCAAACAACTTTCTATTTTTTTTCAATATAGTTACTATTTGTCAAATAGTAAGTCATTGCCTCGATATCTTGGATCTTTAGGTTTATTAAACATTAGGTTACTATCTATGTTTGCTTCTGTATATTATCTATTTACTCTGTTCCAGTGATCAACCACTCTGTTACTTAGTGTGTATCAAGTTATTGAATTTGCTTTCTAAAGAAGAGTTCTTTTATTTTTTTCCCTGTTGCCTGTAGTAGTAAATATCTCTTTTTGCTTGAAATATCTTTTTGCTTGAAAACCACCCTTGACTTTTTTTGTTACATATTTATGGTGAGTGGTAGAAATGAGTATGACATTTTTTGTTCCTTTAACTTCAATTCAGTACTCATAAATGTGCAGTATTAAGATATTATCCTAAAAGAAGAGCTCAGCATCATGACTTCAAGTGAGACAAAGCATTTTACAAACCTTAACATAGTACACAAATAATAGTTGTTATTATGCATATTATTGTTATTAATATTACTGATAAAGGTAATCTCCTGAGTCAGAAGTTTCCTAAAATAATACAATCAAAGACATCGTCCCTATTATAGTGCTTGGGCCTTAGTTGTTGTTATTCCTTTACTCGAAATCTAAGGGTATTATGTCAGATTGTACCTGTTTCCTGATAGACTTGTCCTCCGATAAATCAACCCACACTTTCTCATGGAGTCCATATGGAAAATTTATCAAGCTCCAATAGACCTGTAGAGGCAACTGGTGTAACCCCTGACAACCTTGAGAACCTTGAGAATTCCGTGACAAAATGAGTCCAAAAAGGAGGACTTTAGTGGAAGAAAAGATAAAAAAAGAAAGAAAAATAAAAGAATAATATAAAGAGATACGATAAGAAATAAAAACAACAAAACATTAATCTTAAAAATTAATTTAAGTAGACATATAACGATGCAGGTGAACAAGGCACAGCAAAATCTGCTTGTCTGATTCATCTGCAACATTACTACTTAGCCATCTAAAAAGCGTAGTCAGGACAACAAAGTCCAAATATGCCTGGTCTATTGCCTACAAAATTTTTCTCATCAAGTATGTGACCATTAAATGTTCTCTACTCTTTTGCTAACAAATTAGCACTACTTTTTTAGTTATCACTGTCCCTGTAGCACATAATCACTAATTATTTCGGAAACACCAGTCCAACTCAAACCTATCCCAACTCCACCTCTCTTTGCCCTTTATGCTGTTTTTTGTTTGTTTGTTTGTTTTTGTTTTTGTTTTTGTTTATGGAGTTGCAATTCCAAATGAACATGCTTCCTCTCATACTGGATCTCTTCTTCATACTTCTTTAATTTACTTTATTTGCTCACTTCAAGACCTAGTTTTCCTCACATGACCCTTCATCCCTGGAAATTCTTTGCAACACTGGCTTTACCTTCACTTATATAGCCCCCATTTGAAATATTGGTCCTAGAAGGAAGTGGATATATCTCCTGCTCAACTTATCTACTTCCAAAATCTCCCTTTGCTGTCATCACTCAGCAACATCTCTTTTTAAATTTACTCTATTAAGAATTGTTGGGGGCAGCTAGGTGGAGCAGTGGATAAAGCACCAGCCCTGGAGTCAGGAGTACCTGAGTTCAAATCTGACCTCAGACACTTGACACTTGCTAGCTGTGTGACCCTGGGCAAGTCACTTAACCCCCATTGCCCCACAAAAAAAAAAATTATTTACTTTATACAGGTCACAATGCCTATTGTATATTAGTCCCCAGTCATCCTTCTTAATTTCTCTATAGACAATGAGAAATACTCCTATATTGCTGCTATATGCTGTCTGGTCCAAATCACCAGTTTCTATGGATGGACAGGAAAACCCAATAACTCTGAAGAAAACAAAATTCCCCAGACTACATCTTTTTTAAATCTAGTCACCAGGGCCTTCATCCATGGGAACCATCCCTATGTAAAATGGAACTATCATCATCAATATTACTTATGCCAACTGCTAATTAATGGTCATTGTTTATAGAAGGTAAATTCAATCTACTTTGTGGTGTGATCCCTAACTGACTGCTTCTAGTCTCACCTTGCAGCCATTATCTAGGGAAATAATTCTTTGGCAGGAACTCTGTCTCTAGTTGCTTTATCCCCTAAAGCTCTTGAAAACTTGAAAAATGTTCTCCATGCCAAACTCTTTGGCATTATCAACTATCTCAACATCAGAAACTGAGATGTTTTTATTAATGATATCTACACTAAATAAGATCCATTGCTGCTATTTCCATTTACTGTTTAATATCAAATACCTAATTAACACTAGAAGAAAAAATATTAAAAGATAATTAATGAAAAAGAAAAAAATGGCAGCTAGATGGCATAGTGGGTTAAAGCGCTGGCCCTGGATTCAGGAGTACCTGAGTTCAAATCTGGCCTCAGACACTTGACATTTACTAGCTATGTGACCCTGGGCAAGTCACTTAACCCCCATTGCCCTGAAAACACACACACACACACACACACACACATACACACACACAAAATAATGAATGACTTTTGATTACAATTCATTTTTCTTAAAAAAAGGCAAATTTCTGCATATGGTATGGTAAAGATATTTTAATAAGTCTTTCAAAG
The DNA here is from genome assembly GCF_019393635.1 of Dromiciops gliroides. Lineage (NCBI taxonomy): Eukaryota > Metazoa > Chordata > Mammalia > Microbiotheria > Microbiotheriidae > Dromiciops > Dromiciops gliroides. Next base: position 213,927,656 of record NC_057861.1, read on the forward strand.
CTCACCTTCCTGAAACAACTCTTCAAAGTGTTTACTTAAATGAGTTACATGGCCCTATAATAAAATTACTAGATTTTTCTCCCCGCCCCCTAGTGGCTGTTTTTCTGAGACATTTCTCTTTTCCCGCTGTTAATCAACTCTGATGAAAACTCAGGCCAAATTTTCAAACTAGTAGAAACTAAGATGGCAGGTGAATCATGAGTGATTTTTTGTCAATAAAGTGACTGATAAAAAGGAGAGCTATCCTTTGGAGTTAGAGGAGAAATGACTTGATGTTTTATTTCCCTTGGGGGTCAAGGTGTTATGTACTATTTCCTTTGAGGAAAAAATTCCCTATTTTTGAATATCTTTCAAAAATTCAGCACATAACCTCTGTATTTAAAAAAAAGGCACTTCATTTACAAAAAGGTTGAAAGCATTTCACAATGCTGTTGGTCTATATTCTAGTCCTTTAAAATATTCTCTACTTAAATGAATATCACTCACCCACGAAAAAACCTTCTCCCATATGAACACAACAAGGAATGAGCTTATTCCCGGGCATCATTTCCAATTCCCAGGTACATTTTCAGTAGCAGGTAAGTGAAAAGGAAAGTGACATTTAACTGCAGCCCTTACCTTGCCCTCTGGACAATATAATCCCTTCTCCCTATTCCACACAAATTATCTTTTTTTCTGCTCATCTGTTTGTTTGAAACCAGGTGGCTGTAACTGGGAGATGATTGTGGCTGAAATAGGTGGTTTACTTCCAATTAACCTTATCTTTTAAACACAATCAGCATTTGGGGAAAATCTTAGCATGGCATCTTAAAAATAAACAATTAAAAAAAAAACTTCTCATTCTTGGCAATAAATTAAAATTTCCAGAAAGCATCCTTTAGAACTTTCTAATTAAATGAGAAATAATTGAAAAATAGTTTTGGGAACACTTTCAGTATTATACAGTTCCCAAAATGTCACTGACTCTAGATATTGTCAGATTCTCTTGACAGGTTAGCAGATGACCATCTGAGGAAATAAAAATATGTTTCAACAATAAAGCACTTTACATAGAGTAAATGCTTAATAAATGTTTACTGGATTTGAATGAGTGAGTCAGTAGCTAAATCTAAGATATAACAGAGGATTCAACAGAATTAGTCATAGATAAATCATGAGGCAGAATTTAGATCCTGGGCATAATCCAAAATCCTGGTGAAGTCTCAGGTCCCAGCAGCAAACAAGAATAGTCAGATTGAAAGTAGGTGGATTTTTTTAGAGATGTGAGGGTGCATCTACAGATGTTTAGTCTTTCTTCTATATGGAATTAGATAACACAAGTATCTTGATGACAGATAAAATGGAGGAAACTACAAGAGAAAGATAAGGACAAGTTCCTATAGTTTGTACATGGCTCAGAAGATGGAAACCAAGAAAGGATCCACATTTAAAACTGCATAATTACATTAGGAAAAAAAAGAAAAAAATATATATATATATATATCTGATATGGAATCTGAGCATCCCTGGTGACTTAAAGAGATATTTTACATTTTCTTTGCTCATTTGTACAAAAGGATAGATTAATTTTGTTGTTTATTTAGAATTTTATTTTCACCAATTACATGTAAAAACAATATTTAAGATACATTTTAGGGGGCAGGTAGGTGGCGCAGTGGATAAAGCACTGGCCCTGGATTCAGGAGTACCTGAGTTCAAATCCGGCCTCAGACACTTGACACTTACGAGCTGTGTGACCCTGGGCAACTTAACCCCCATTGCCCTGCAAAAACAAAAACAAAAACAAAAAGATACAATTTAAAAACTTTGTCTTCCCAATTCTCTTCCTTCTCCTCACCCCAACCTCCCACTCCTTTTAAGAAGGCAAGCAATTCAAAATAAGCTATACATTTGTAGTCATGTAAAACATTTCCATATCAGTCAAGTTGTGAAAGAAAACAGGAAAGAAAGCTCAAGAAAAATAAAGTAATATATATATATGCTTCAATATGTATTCAGACACCATCAGTTCTTTCTCTGGGGATTGATAGCATTTTTCATCATAAATTCTTCAGCATTGTCTTGGATTATTGTATTGTTGAGAATAGCCAAGTCATACATAGCTGTTCATCTTACAATACTACTGTTACTTTGTAGCCACAGTACATTTTATTTTGTATCAGCTCATGTAAGTTTTTCCAGGTTTTTCTGAGAGCATTCTTTTTTTTCTTTCCTTTTTTTTTTTTTGCAGGGCAATGCGGGTTAAGTGACTTGCCCAGGGTCACACAGCTAGTAAGTGTCTGAGGCTGGGTTTGAACTCAGGTCCTCCTGAGTCCAAGGCTAGTGCTTTATCCACTTCGCCACCTAGCTGCCCCGAGCATTCTTTTTTCTTAAACTTTGTGTTCCAGTTGCTCTTCCTCTTTCCCTCCCCACTGCATTCCCCAAGAATTAAAGCAATTCAATATAAGTTATACATGAGTAGTCATGCAAAACATCTCCACATTACCCATTTTGTGAAAGACAACAGACAAAAACAAAACTTCAGATTAAGGAACTGTCAAAAAAAATTATGCTTCAAACTGTTTCTGATATGATGAGTTCTTTCTCTGTAGATGTATTACAATTTTCATAAATCTTTCAGAGTTATCTTGGATCTTTGCATTGCTGAAAATAACCAAGTCATTCACAGCAAATCATCTTATACCATTGCTTTTATTTTGTATATAGTACATTTCACTCTGCATCAGTACATGTAGGTTTTTCCAGGTTTTTCTGATAGCATCCTGATCATCTTTTTTTTTTCTTTTGGTTTCTGATACAGTAACAAACATAATTATATTTCAATTTGTATTCAAATACCATCAGTTCTCTCTATATAGATGGATTGAATTTTTCATAAGACCTTCAGAGATGTCTTGCAGAAAAATAACGAAGTCATTCACAGAAGAACATCTCATAATATTACTGTTATTTTGTATACAGTATATATCACTTTGCATCAGCTCATGAAGGTCCCTCCAGGTCTTTCTAATAGTATCCTGTTTGTCATTTTTCTTCCTTATAGTTAACTACATCCATATAGTGCTTTAAAGAGAGATTTCCTTACAATGAACCTATAAGGTTGATTATTACAACAGTAATAAATGACTTTAAAAGAATGCCTTAAACTTGACAAAGAATTTTCTTTACAATAGCACAGCAACATAAGTAGTATGCATTTTGCCATAATCATCATCTTTCAATCATTAATCAAGCATCATCCATCAATCCTCATCATTTTACTCAGTCAATCCTGATCATCGTCAATCAATCCTCTTTCTTTCAATCCTCCTAATCATCACTCAGCACTTCTCATCAATCAATCCTCATCAATCATTCCCCATATTCCTCTAATTATCATCAACCCATCATCATCATAATCTTACATTGCTCTTGCCTCAGCTTCAAAAATTTTTTTAACAATTACTGTTGTTTCCCTCCATCCTATTCCATTCCCATGATATGTACTCTATTTTCTATCTTCTTTTACCCTATCCCTCCTCAAAAGTGTTTTGCTTCTGACTGTCCCCTCCCCCACTCTGCCCTCCCTTCTTTCACCTCTTTCTCCTCATCCCCTTCCTCTCCTACTTTCTTGCAGGATTGGATAGATTACTCCACCCAATTGAGTGTGTATGTTATTCCCTCCTTGAGCCAATTTTGATGAGATTAAGGTCTTTGAGATAATTCTTTTGAGTGTAAGGTTCATTCACTTCCCGACTCCTCCCGCATCACTCCCCTCTCTCCATAACCCATTTCCTGCTTCTTTCATGTGAGATTTCATTCCATTCTATCTCTCCCCTTCCCCCTTCCCCCTCCCCCAGCGCATTCCTCTCCCCCCTCAATTTTACCCTAAAGAAGTCATCATGGGGCAGCTAGGTGACACAGTGAACAAAGCACCCACTCTGGACCCACAAGGACCTGAGCCCAAATCTGGCCTCAGACAGAAGACACCCACTAACCCCAACCCCCCCCATAAAAAATATAAACAAAAGATAAATGCTTTACAGATATCATCCCTTCATAATCAATTCCCACCTGTGTCCTCTGTCTGAATTTATTCCTATCAGCTTCCTTAATACTGAGAAAGTTCTTATGAATTAGAAGTATCATCTTCCCATGTAGGAATGTAATTAGTTTAACCTTTTAACATATCTCATGATTTCTTTTTCTTGTTTACCTTTTTATGCTTCTCTAGAATCTTGAATTTGAAAGTCAAATTTTCTATTCAGTTCAGGTCTTTTCATAACAAATACCTAAAAGTCCTCTTTTTCATTGAAGTCCCTTTTTTTTTTTTCCTCTGAAAGATTATACCCAATTTTGCTGGGTAGGTGATGTTTGGTTGTAATCCCCATTCCTTTTGTCCTCTGAATATCATATGCCATGCACTCCAATCCTTTAATGTAGAAGCTGCTAGATCCTGTGCTATCCTGACTGTAGCTCCACAGTATTTAAATCGTTTCCTTCTATCTGCTTGAAATATTTTCTCATTGACCAGGGAGCTCTGGAATTTCACTATAATATTACTGGAAGTTGTCATTTTTGGATCTCTTTCAGGAAGTGATGAGTGAATTCTTTCAATTTCTATTTGAGCTTCTGCTTCTGGAATATGAGCAAATTTTCCCCTGACAATCTCTTGGAAAAAGATGTCTAAACTCTTATTTTAATCATGGTTTTCAGGTAGTCCAATAATTTTCAAATTATATCTCCAGGATTTATTTTCTAGGTCATTAGTTTTTCCAAAAATATATTTAACATTGCCCTCCTTTTAAATTCATTTGGATTTGCTTTATTGCATCTTGGTTTCATATAAAGTCACTAGCTTCCATTTGTTCAATCCTATTTGTTAGGCAATTATTTTCTTCAGACAGTTTTTGTATCTCTTTTTCCATGTTGCTTTTAAAGCTGTTGACTTTTTTCTCATGACTTTCATGCATGTCTCTCATTTCTATTTGCATTTTTTCTCTACATCTCTTACTTTGTCTTCAAAATCCTTTTTGAGGCCTCTATGACCTGAAACCAATTCAAATGTTTCTTGGAAGCTTTGGATATATTTGCCCTGACATTGCTATCCTCTTCTGAGGGTGCATCTCTATCTTCTTTGTCACTAAAGAAACTTTCTATGGTTCTTAACTTTCTCTGCTTGTTCATCTTGCCCATTTTTTACTTGACTTTTAATTCCTTCTTACAGTGAGGTCCTACCTGTTATGTTCTCTGGCCTGAGGATAACCTCAGGCCAACTTGCTAATTAACCATGCAGCAAATCTTTGTGTGCTGTGGTTATTAGCTCCTACAAGCCTGTACCTCTCACCCACCTGGGCCTCAGCTGCTCAAGATTTCTTCCTGATTCCCTCCTGGGGTAGGACTATGAAATTCCTCCTTAGATGCCACAAACATCCCTGTATTTCCACCTATCACACTCCCCTGGCCAGCCATTCAGCCCTCTCACCCTATTGTAAGCTCAGTTCCAGAAGATGCCAGTGCTGTAGCTGATTCAGAGGCTTGGGGGTAAGTTTCTATTGTGCAGCCTGCCTGGGTCAGAATTTGTGTTTGTGGGATCATGGGGTTGGACTCCACTCTCAGTTTAGCACAGGGGTCCCCTCCAGTTGAGCTTCTAAATTGTCTTTAGTTAAAAAATAATCTCAGCCCATCTTTTTGTGGGATCTGCTGTTCCAGGGGTTGTATTATGGCTCTTTTTGGAGTAATTGTGTCATTAGCTCTGAGCATTTGATATCTTTTCTCCACCATCTTGGCTCCACTCCTCTCAAGTCTGAGAGCATTCTGCTCATTATTTCTTACAGCACAATAGTATTCCATCACAATCTCATATCACTATATGTTCAGCCATTCAAATAATGGGCATCCCCTCAATTTGAATTTTCTGTCACCAGAAAAGAGTTGCTATAAATATTTTTTACATACAGGTCCTTTTCCAGTTTTTTTTTTAATTATATTTTTGGATACGGACCTAGTAGTGAAATTGCTAGGTCAAGGATAGAGTATTATTATTTTTCTTTTGCAGGGCAATGAGGGTTAAGGTTTGCAAAGCTAGTAAGTGTCAGGTGTTTGAGGCCAAATTTGAACTAAGGTCCTCCTGAATCCAGGGTTGGTGCTTTATCCACTGTGCCACCTAGCTGTCCCAAGGATAGTTATTATTAAATAATTTTAAAACTCTTCACCCACAAATTACATAACAATGTAGTAATTAATTATGTTTATAAATTTGATGAATACATAAATAATCCTTTAATATGGTCATTTTTAAAGGAGACAATATTTACTAATCACTTCACATGATAGCTGGCACATAGTAAGGTTTAATAAATGTTTATTCCTTTTTTTCTCTCCATTGCCTTCTTAAAAATAATAGTTCAATACACCTAGAACTTGAGATTTATTTGGTATGGGAATATCATCCACCAATAGTGGAATACTTCTCTATATAGTGAGATATAGTTTAGCCAGTTTCCTGCAAGTTTAAATAGCTTGCCCATTGTCAGAGACCTACCAAGTGTCAGAGAAAACATTTGAATTCAGGCTTTCATTACCTCAAATCCAGCTCTCTCCATGATGTCACTTTTCCAGAAATAAACAGTATTTATTTTAATGTTCTCTTTCTTAATCCAAAAATGATGAGAATGTCAATGCAGTCTAGTAGAAAGAACCTTTTTTCTTTTCTTTTCTTTTTACAGTTAGAGGATCTGAGTTTGAAGCCTGAATCAGATACTTGATATTTGTGTGACCTTACACAAGTAACTTTGGACTTCTTTCCTCATCTATACTATGAGTGGTTAGATAAGATGTTCTTTAATAATCTTTTCAGCTCTAAATCAATTGTTCACATTATATGCTTAGGTTAGGCCCAATGTTACATGGCAATTTTATCAACTCTCCTTTTAAAATTAGTCCTGTGTAGACAAAGGCAAAAATGAAACCTTTTTGTTTTTTTTCTGGTATGGGATTGGAGTAATTTACCCATAATCTGAAAACATTGAAAAACCTTTCTCAATTCAGTGGACAGTTGTTTTTTGCTTGTTTGTTTGTGTTTGTTCTTTTATCTGAAGCACGATGATTTTACTTTGTTAGGATATTTTTAAATGACTAGCCTAATTTGGGGGGGGCTAAAGCTGACTGGAGGACTAATCTGGGGACTGTTGACTATTTGGCTCTCTGACTTCGTTAATTTAATGTGGGTCGTTTATAAAGTTCCACCACACTGCTCCCAAACTGATAGACTAAAGATTAAGAAGCCTCTTAACCAAATAATCAAAGCAGAGTTTATTTGTGAGATACTATTTAAAATTAGGAATACAGGGAAATATAGTGTACAACCTGACTGCTTTCCTGTGGTCTCTTTCCACTGCTTCTCTTGCGTCTCTCTTTCGCACCTGCTGCTCTTGGAATTTCTTGAATACAATAAGGGCCTTAGCCACCTCCGGCCTCAGGGCATGTTACACTTTCCCTGGTTTGTATTAAGGCCTGTAACCTTGTCAGACCCAGTCTCTCCTTTTCCAAACCGAACTCTCCTCCGTCCTTGTCCGGGCTCCCCTCTAGTCAGCTTCTCTCCTAGTCCGTCCTTCTCTAGTCCGTCCCCCTCCTTTTCTTTTTCTAGTCCGTCTCCCTCTAGTCTCCTTCCCTGCTCTAGTCAGCCGTTCTCTCCTTAATCTTGTCTCTCTATCTAGTCTATCCTCGCTCCTTTTTCTAGTCCATCTCCCTCTAGTCGCCTTCCTCCTCTAGTCAGCCGAACTCCCCCTAGTCCATCTCCCAGGTCTATATATACCTTTTCTTCTCTCCACTCAAATCTCGGGGCTTCCTTCGCCCCCACAGACCAAGTTAATCCGCCAGCCAGAGCTGCGGCTGGTGGTGGGGTGGGGGTGGGGGTGCGCTCCAAGTTTCACGTGCCTCAGCACAGGCTATCCGGGATTCGCTCAGGTCCGAGGGAGCTGGAGGCTTTTTTTTTCCCCCAGCTGTCTGACCTGGTGTCTTGTATAGCCCACAGGGCTTTTTCACTCAACTGAAGCTGAGGAGGAGGGGGGAGACCCTGAGGGCCTAAGGCTTTCTAATCTCAGCCTAAAGGTAGGATCCCCAAATTAAAATAAATTTCCACAGCTTACCCTAACAATTCTTGAAATTAATATGGCCTTTGAAATACTAAGTTCTTCTATTATTTAAATATTACTTTCTTTACTATGGTTGAAGAAAACACTTTGAAATTTGCTATTTACTCTGTTTTAACTGTAATTTGGAATATAGGCTAACTTTCATTTTTGAGAGTAGCCCAGTATCTTAGTCCAGGTCTGGATCTGAAGGAACAAAACACAGTACCCACCTCTATTTGAACTATAGGGTATATTAATAGCATATGAACCATTAGTGACATGCATATCCCAAATACTTTGTATAGGATATGAACAGAGATCTTTCTTTTCAGTAAAGATATTTTTGGGGAAAATTTCCCTGATATTCTAGAAGCAGAAGATAAAATAGAAATTTAAAAATCCACTGATCACCTCCAGAAAGAGATCCCAACGGGAAAACTCCTAAGAATATTTTAGTCAAATTCCAGAGCTCTCAGGTCAAGGAGAAAATATTGCAAGCTGCCAAAAAGAAAGAATTCAAGTACTGTGGATCCCCAGTCATGATAGCACAAGATCTAGCAGCTTCTACATTAAAGGACTGGAGGGCATGGAATATGATATTCCAGAAGGCAAAGGAATTGAGATTACAACCAAGAATAACCTATCTAGCAAATCTCAGCATAATCTTTCAGAGGAAAAATGGGACTTTAATGAAAAAGGGGACTAATGGCAAATTTGACTTTCAAAGACCCTAGAGAACCATAAAACATTGGAGTTGGGGGACATGCCTGGGGTCATGCAGTGGATGACTCTCTTGTGTCTGAGGCTGGGATCCCCCTGGGTCCAGGGAGGATGCTTTGTCCACTGTGTCACCTAGCTACCCAATGATGACATCTTTACGGTTCAATTGAGGGGTGAGGCTTACACTGGGTTAGGGGGAAGGGCAGAGGTGAAATCCTACATGAAAGATAAAAGAAAAGGCTTATGGAGTGGGGGAAGAGATGGGAGAGGAGCAGGGCAGTAAATGAATTTTACACTCATCATAAAAGACTCAAAGACCTTAAACTCATCAGAGTTGCCTCAAGGAGGGATTCACACACACACACACACACACACACACACACACACACACACACACACACACACACACACAGAACTGGAGTAATCTCTTTAATCTGGGCAGTAAATGAGCCTAACACCCATCAGAATTGGCTCAAAGACCTCAATCACATCAGCATTGGCTCAAGGAGGAGATAACATACACATTCAATTGGGTGTAGTAATCTCTCAAGCCCTGCAGGAAAATAGGAGGGGAAGGGGATAAAGAGAGAGGGGAAGAAGAGGGAAGGGCAGATTGGGGAAGGGGATAGACAGAAGCAAATCCCTTTTGAAGAGGGATAGGATGAAAGAAGATGGATAATAGAATAAATATGGGGAAGGGAAGTGGATGGAAGGGAAACAGTTAACAATAGTAATCATGAAAAAGAGAAAAGGGGGGAAATTGTACAAAAAATATTCACAGCAACTCTTTGCGGTGGCTAAGAATTGAGAATCAATTGCAGAATGACAGAAGAAGCTGTGGTATATGATTGCGGTGGAATGGTATTTTGCTATAGGAAATGACAAACAGGATGATTCCAGAAAAACCTGGAAAGACTCATGAATTGATGTATAGTGAAGTGAGCAGAGGTGGGAGGACATTGTGCATAGTGACAGAAGTATTGTTCAGTGAGCAAATGTGAATGATTTAACTACTCTCAGCAATGCAGTCATCCAAGGGACTAATGACAAAGCTTAATATCCATCCCCATAGAAAAAACTGATAAAAAAGAGCACTTGTGGATTGTACATTTATAACCTGGTTGCTGTCTTGTGGAGGGGGGAGGAAAGTAAGGAAGAAAAATTTGGAACTCTAAATGTTATGAAAATGAATGTTGAAAACTACCCTTACATATAATTGGAAAAAAATAAAATAAATGTTTGTTTGCAAATTTTAAAAAAAATTAAAAATTTAAATTAAAATTAAAAATTAAAAATAAAGAAATTTGCACAGAGGCAGCAATTTTGTGCCCCAAACTGTCATCTTATCTAACCAGGCTTCATTTCATGTGGACTGGATCAATTTCAACAATTATAACTGTTAGTTATAATTCATGTGTTCTGCTTGACATTTCTAAAAGCTCCTTCATCTCAGTAGGACCTAGCTTGTGCTGCCCCTACTTGCTTCCCGAACTTTGCAGACTAGATCTTCTTCCTTCACTCTGTAACGATTGGAATAACACCACCTGCTGGATACTTACTGTAGAAGAGTTCTGCCCATGAAGGGAAGGTCTTTGAGGGCAAGACCAGGAGTCAGGAAGTGACGCAAGCTAGTGGGAGGAGGAAGGAAGAGACTGGCGCTCAGTCTCCCTGCTCTTTTCCTGAGGACCCTGGCGGAGAAGGGAGCTAGAAATGTGCTCTCCCTTTAATAGATAGGAATCTAGGCCTCTCTCTCTTTACCAAATTCTTATTCTCCTTAATAAATGCTTAAAAGTCTAACTCTTGCTAAAGCTTATAATTTATTGGCGACCACTCATTAGATATTTTAGACAGTTTAGCTAGAATTTTAGCCGTTAACAGATGGCTGACCACGAAGAGGAAAGCTAACCCTCAGTCTTCTTCTGATCTTCTAGTTGGGTAAGAAATTTCCCCTCCCTCTCCCTTTAACTGCTAAGTACTGGCGTACTGGCTGTGTTTTCCTTTAAATTTTTTCGAATGGACCTTTTAAACTCCCTAATTATCCTATTTTTGATTTTAGTCTGTTTAACCAGACAAATGGGAGATAAGATCATGTTAATGCTTTGTTTTTGTGGATTTTCTATTTTTCTTTTTATTTTTGTTAAAAGAGCCAGCAACTTACTCACACAAGGAAATATCTCTCCCTCTCCCAACCATGCTTTTTCAGAGAAACCTGAAGAGATTCCTGCAGCTTTTCCCAGTTCTAACAGTAATTGTTGCTTTAATTTTGCATGCCTGGAGGCAATGACCCACCCTCTAGAAGCTTTTAATCCCCTAGCACCTGGAGGCAAAGTGGGGGAAGAGGAATCCAGGCCTGAGTTCAAAATCAAGTCTGATTCAAATTGCTCTGGTCCCTCCCCTCCTCTCCAGACCCCACCCTCTACTCCTCCTATGGCCAAGCCCATAGCTTCCCCTGCCTGGGAAGTCCAGAGATCTGATGCGCATGCTCAACTTTTTCTACCTGCATTTGCAGCTTCAGGCTCAGCCCTTCCCCAGCCTGACTGTGCTTCTGAGACAACCTTAGAAAACCCTTTAAATTCCAGATATACTCGTTTTGTTCATAATTTTGCTAACCTGCTTTTGTCTTTAATTAGTAATCTTATAAAGCATTTGTATGGTGAAAAGACTGACAGACAATATAGAGGGGTTAAAGAAGAAAAACTTAAGCCGAATAAGAATGACAATCATCAACATAGTTCAAGACTCCACTTCTTTTGCCATGGAAGGGTATATATTTTACAGAAATGTAGAAGTAAGCAGCAAGGTATTGATATGAGTATTGGGGATTTTAGATATCGGAATCAAGTGTTCTAAATTCACTCAGATTATTAATAGTATCAGTTCAGAGGTTACATAGGATTTCTATGCTATTACATATACATTTTGAAATTAATGGTATGGGTTTATTTTCATAGAGATTTTAATGCTTTTGAGATTGTGTCTTATACTTAGTTTCTAAAACAAGGAGAATATTTGTAAAAGCTTTTTATAGTCATGTGATCAAGTTTATATTTTATAATACTCTTATTGATATTAAGTTCATATTCATTTAGATTTCCTTAGTTTGAATTTCACTGTATTTTATTGTTCCATGTGTATTTTCTTCTATTCATTTGTCTATCTAATTTTGAAATATTGCAAGATGGTTTTGATTTTATTATACAATGTTAATTCTAGGAGTATTGTGCTCCCATATTCTGAGTTATTTGTTTTTGTTATTTTTTCTCAACTGATTATTTGATCAAACTCTTTAAAGCATTTCCCTAGCAAATTGTTTGCCATGGCAAGTGTAAATTGATTCTAGAAGTATTAAAGTAATTGTATACTAAGTTAAAAAAAGGGGTATTATTTGAAATTGTTGCATAATTATATATTGTGTTCTGAGTCAAGATGTATTCACATTTTTTGCAATCATTTATTATCCTCAATTTTTAAATCCATATGAGACTTGGATTATGGGAACTTATCATTTAAGACATTAATTGCCTTTATTCTGAGTTATCAGATGCCAGTTGGCCAAGATGCCATCCAATCACAAGAGGAATACATGCAAGAGCAGACACTGAACTGTCACATGAGGGGAGACATACATGAAGTCAAGGTATGGCCGAGGGAACGGCTTTTGACAAATGTTGAGTTTGGATTCTCTTGGTTTAATATTTTATTCTCTTTTTCCCCACAATATTGTACAGATGGCTGGAAGTATTCATCCCACCCATCTCACTTCTACACCTGGCTTCTATGCTCCCTCCTATATGCCTGATGCCATGGACCATTTCAATCCCATGCATCTGATTAAGTCTGACTCAGTTTCCTCCAATATGTTCGGTGGCATGGACATATATTCCATCCACCTATTTTAAGCCTGGCATACTGCATGGGCAGTATATATTGCTCAAGTGTAGGAATGCTCATATCCCATCATTTCTCTGTTCTTTTATGGTAACCCCCATAATTATCTCAGGTGTCATGATAAATACACTGTTGAATTTGGCCTTGACTTCTGTTACCAATTATATAAGATTTTAAAATTTCTCATAATGGCATGAGGATAATTAGGCAGATGATGCAAAAAGTGATGAAACAAAGACAAAAATTATTTTTAATAATTAATATCGCAGCAATTGTCTTCTCAATTACCCTCCATAAGGGGGGGACTATAGTAATATTATAATTTTAAAGAATGGTTCAATTTTTTTTTATTATATGTTTCATGTGTAACAACTAAGATTATGAATTCCCTTAGACATGTTTTTGAGAACTTTCATTGTTTGATTTGATTATTGACAAAGCTATTTTAAAGTTGTGTTAAGCTCAATTTTGTAGGAAATTTTCCTGGCTGATTACCAGCATCCACACATCAACCCCTGAAAAGACTTCCATTCCATGACTACACCTAGAGGACATCTGAGAAAAGACTTTCAGAGACTTTAAATGAACAGTTTTGATTTGTTGTTTTTGTTGGTTTTTTTCTCTTTCTGTTATAATATACACCATCTGTAACATGTATTCTCTGCAGAGGCCCTCCCTTTGCAAGACTAATGTCAAAGCGTCGGTTCATGAGGACAAAAAAAAATCGCCCCTCTGGACAAAACTTTCCTCTCTTCCTTTTCTATATTGTTGTTCACATATTATTAGTTAGCAATAGTTATTATATTCTTTTTACTGTTCCATCAAGGAAACATTTTGTTTCTTGAGGAACAACAGGGGGGACTGTAACGATTGGAATAACGCCACCTGCTGGATACTTACTGTAGAAGAGTTCTGCCCATGAAGGGAAGGTCTTTGAGGGCAAGACCAGGAGTCAGGAAGTGACGCAAGCTAGTGGGAGGAGGAAGGAAGAGACTGGCGCTCAGTCTCCCTGCTCTTTTCCTGAGGACCCTGGCAGAGAAGGGAGCTAGAAATGTGCTCTCCCTTTAATAGATAGGAATCTAGGCCTCTCTCTCTTTACCAAATTCTTATTCTCCTTAATAAATGCTTAAAAGTCTAACTCTTGCTAAAGCTTATAATTTATTGGCGACCACTCATTAGATATTTTAGACAGTTTAGCTAGAATTTTAGCCGTTAACAACTCCTTTCTTCCCTTCCCTACTTAACAACTTTTGGCCTCAGTTTCTGCAACTCTAAAAAGGGGAGAATAACAGAACTTATGTTGCAGGGTAATCTATGAGCATCAAGAGATAATATTTGTAAAGCTCTTAGCACAGTGCCTAACACGTGAAAGATGTTACAAAGGCAAACATTGCTTTATTGTGCTTCACAGATGTTGTATTTTCCTCTCTCTCTCTCTCTCTCTCTTCACAAATTCAAGGTTTGTGGCAACCCTGAATTGAGCAAGTATATAGCCATCATTTTTCAAACACCATGTGCTCACATCATGTCTCTGTGTCGCATTTTGATAATTCTCACAGTATTTCAAACTTTTTCATTATTATTATTATAGTATCTGTAAGGTGATCCGTGATTATTGATCTTTGATGTTACTAGTGTAGTTGTTTTGCAAACGTAATCTATGAAAGTTTGTAAGTTGTGACTACTCCACTAACACTGTTCACATCTTTTCACTACCCTTTGGGCCTTCCTATTCCCTGAGACACAATATTCAAATTAGGCTAAGTAATAGCCCTACAATGGTCTTTGAGTGTTCAATTGAAAGGAAGAATCAACTGAATTACTGCTTTATTTTAAGAAATCACCCAGCCACCCTAACCTTCAGCAACCAACACCCTGATTGATCAGTCAGCAGTCATCAACATTGAGGCAAGACCCTCCACAAGTAAAAAGATTATGACTTGCTGAAGCATTGTTAGCAACAAATTATTTTTAATTAAGATATATACCTTATTATTTTCAATATAATACTATTGTAAACTTGTAGACTATAGTATAGCATAAACATAACTTTTAAGTGCACTGAGAAACCAAAAAAAAAAAAAAATTGTGACTCACTTTGTCCCAATATCTGCTTTATTACTGTGTTCTGTAACTGAACCCACAACATCTCCAAGGCATACCTATATAAATGCTTCTTCCTTTCTGTTACTTTATCCCCTGCTCTGCCTCAACACAGCTCCTGTTGTCTGACTTAATTCCCTCTTGGATCCCAGAAAGCTGTGGTGAGCTGTGAGTCCTTTTCCTTTTCTGAGAAACACAGATGGGTAGTTCCACACTGAAAGCACAGATCTTCATAAGCGTAATGCACATATTTAAGAATAACAGTCCCATTGCTCAGAAAGTTAGGAGTTTCTAGGCCTGGGAGACAAAGGTGGTTTGACATGGCTGAGAAGTGTCATTTTCCCTGTTTTCTGCTGGCTCCCATATATATTTACTGATGAATCTTCTGGATGATAGTGGTGGTAATCTAGGTAACTAACATTTATATAGTGCTTTAATATTTGCAAAACATTTCACCAAAGTTTTCTCACTGATCCTCACAACGATCTTGTAAGTCATATGCTGTCATTATCCTTTTTTTCCAGATGAAGAAATTGAGATCCAGAGAAGTTAAACAAACTACCCCAATTACCACAATTAATAAGTATATGAAGCAGGATTCAAAGAAAGATTTTGCAAGCTCCAGGTCAGTCTTCTGTCTACAGTACCACACTATCTGCCAGATGTTCCTGGCCTCCCCCACCCAACACCCCACTCCCTGAGGCTTTTTTTTTTTTTGCCCAACTCCAACTGATAATGAAGTGTGTGCTTTTGACCAACTGAAATAAGATAGAAAATCTCTTAAACTAATTCTTGAAATACTTCACATGTTGAACTACTCCCAAACATTCTGTAAGATATCCCAAGATGTATAGTTGATAATTTCAATGTGCAAGTGCAAGACATTCTCAGGGAAAATATTAGTAGACATATGAAAATCCCTGCCCCAAGGAGATTGCCAGACATTCAATCAGGTTGTTAGTGCAATACATCCCTGAAGTCTGAAGTGATGATTCCTATAAGGCAGACCATTCTCAGTCCTTAACAATAATCTCTCAATAGAGAATGATTTAACCCTGGTCAATCAATTACTGGAACAGCTGGTATGGGTGTGAATTCTCAGTCAGCCTTATTATCTGCACAGATGATGTAACAATGCCAATGGATTTGTCTGCTTCTTCCTAAGTCCTGAAAGGGTTATCTCGTTTTCATTTCACAGTTCTGATTTGAATGCAGTAGCCCTATTTTGTATAACTTAGCTGTGGGATTTGAGTTGGCATGAGGAGTGGGTAGGAATTAATATATGTAGCTGAGAAGATTGTTTTTGCCTGTATTAAAGCCAATTAAGTAATTGTACAAACAGCCCAGTGAATGAGTTGATGAGATGATAGTGGGAAGATGACCAGACTTTATAATAATTATACCATAAATAGAATTGCTTTCTAGGCCCTGTCCTTTGACACAAACCTAATCAAGTACCTGTTCTTTTCCTTTAAAGTTCTAGATTCTGCACTACCAGGTATTTCTGACATAGTTAATGACAGTTAGCAATAGAGCATCCAGGAACTTTGTAGAATTTGACCTAAACTAGAAGATAAAATTTTGGGATAGTACTATGTTCAATCTAAGTTATGAACCACTGTATCTATGAATACCCTCTTATTATGATCTATAAATAATAAAACATGCTTCTTATGAGCTCAAATTAAAAACTACATGATCTGGTCATTAGGAAAGTGATTATTATTAGGAGGTGGCACCTTTGACACTTCACTTACTCCCAGGAGTTCAACTGTACAGAGGATGTTCTTCCATCATTCCCAAATTGTATGGGGCATGTAATTGGATTATGTCCCCAGCGTTCTCTCATATTTTTCCATTACACAACCAATGACCAACTTTTAGACTATTCTTGCCCAAGACTTCCCCACAAAGAGAATGTTTTGGTGGTGGTGAGTTGGGGAATAGGGAGTGTTCAACATTATTGAAACACAGGTCCTATTTCCTGCCCCCCATCACTAGTCACAAAATTATATAATCAAACTACTTTGGTATTCCAGCTCCAATGAGGTACATGTCTTTACTCATTGAAATCAAAATCCTTTTTATTCAAAACTTGTGCATTATCAACTGTCTACATGGGACAATAATCCAGATGTACATATCTCCCATAGGAATCTTGCTATTTATTTTAAAGGGAAAAAAATGGTACAGTTGGCCAATGCTTCAACTATGTGACATTGAACACAATAGCCTTCTGGGCTAATATAACTTGCTGAACTGTTTGGATCATTCAAAAATATTTAACATTCTTTTGGGGGGGTATATCTAAAATCTATCAATACGACTATGTAAAAATAACTATAAAAATACCACACAAAGAACAACAAAAACTAAGGAAATGGCTAGCACTAAACCCCAAGTGAATTTCACAAATTAGAGTAGTAGCTTTAACTTTCTACACAAAAGTGCTGCTCTGCTTTTTCCTCACACAATTAGACATAGTTAATCATTGATTGCTACTTGACAACTCAATTTTGAGCCCTGCTTTCTGTCCTTCCTTCCTAGTTTGCCCTAGTTTACTGAATCCCTAACTCAATTCAGTGGTTTCTTGATCTCCCCTAGTACTGATCAATAGAAAGGAGAAATTTGTAACCATGAGTCTGGAAGGAATATTCCAGCAACTAGTAGGCTGCATTATTTAGTTATGGTTCAAAATATCTAATCTGAGAGCACACAGAGAATGTTAAGTTTGTAGTACTTACCTTTTATTATTCTTAATATTTTTCCCACTAAACTTCAAAGCCAGAGGAAGCAGTCAGGCATAGGGGTAGGAGGTTTGGGATATCCAATTCCCAAATTCCAACAAATGGTCTTTGTTTTTCTTTTTTCTTTGGATTTATTTATTTATTTAGAATTTTCTCTGTTACATATAAAAATAAATTTTTTTCACATTGTTTAAAACTTTGTGTTCCAAATTTTCTTCCTCCCTTCCTCCCAAACCTAAGAAATCATGCAATTCAATATGAGTTATACATGTGCAGTAATGCAAAACATATCCACATTCATCAGGTTCTGAAAGAAAACAGACAAAATACCTTTAGAAAGAGGACCTAAAAATTATGCTTCAATCTGTATTCAGGTACCATCAGTTCTTTCTTTGTAGATGGATCGCATTTTTCATAAATTCTTCTGATAGCATACTGTTCATCATTTCTTTCTGTTACAATTACTAACTGTATTGCCCTCAATCCTATTCCCTCCCTTTGATATTTACTCTATTTTCTATCCTCTTTCACCCTATCCCTCCTCAAAAGTGTTTTGCTTTTTACTGCTCCCTCCTTCAATCTGCCCTCCCTTCCTTAGCCTCTCCCCCTTATCCCCTTCCCCTCCCACTTGCCTACCACCCTCATGGCAGGATATATAACTATACCCACTTCAGTGTGTATGTTATTCACTCTTTGAGCCAATTCTAATGAGAGTAAGATTCACTCACTCCCTCGCTCCTTCCCCAACTTCTCCTCCACTTCATAAGCTTTTTCTTGTTTCTTTTATGTGAAATAATTTACCCCATTCCACCTCTCCTATTCCCTTTCTTCCAGTGCTCTTACCTCTTAACTTTATTTTAAAGATATTATCATGGACAGCTATGTGACAAATGAGAGTGCATTTTGATCTCCCTTGTCACCAAAGAAACTTGATGGTCTACTGCTTTCTCTGCCTGTTTATCTTGCCCACCTATTTCTTGTCTTTTAACTCTTGCTTAAATTGGGGCACTGCTTCCAGGATGCACTATCCCAAGCTTCAGGGGTTCCCAAGTGATACAATTTAAGGAGAGGTATGTTCTCAACCTGTCTGGCCTGTTAGTAACCACGGGCCTGCTTTGCTCTTTAATCCAGAAGCAGAAATCTAATTGAAATCTGATTCTCAGTGATCTGCAAGCTTTGTGTGCCTGTGCCCTTCCCTCAATGGGCCTCTGCCCCTAAAGTCCACTTCCTGGGCAATGTGCTCTGCCTCTGCTCCCACAGATTCCTCAACTATTTTCCCCATTGGCAACTTCTGGACTCCCTCATGAGTCAGTGAGCCAAGATTCAGAAGAAGCCACTGAAGCTGAAGATTCTGAGACTCTGGAGGTATGGCCTGCCTGGGACTGTATCTGTGCCATGCATTGAGTTCCTCTCTCACCCTCGTATAATAAACTCCTCATGCTGAACTTCAAAAATGATCTCACTCTGCACTTTTGTGAGTTTTCTGCTGCTACAGGAGTTGTCTTTTGGCCTTTTTTTGGAGGTATGTGGATGGATATGTTGGGAGCTCTGAGAGTCACAGCCTTTCTTATGCTATCTTGACTCCACAAATGGCCTTTTTCATGTACAAAGAATGGGCTGAATAGTTGTTGTTTCTCTTTCATTTTCAAAGATGACCAATGACATTATGGATGTTGACTTATACATCAATTCAATTTAAGTGAGTAAGAATTGCACAAAATTGTCAGCCTCACTCTCTATTCCTGACTCATTCAAGTCTTGTGGCAGAACAAAGTCAATATAACTGGTGATTGCCTAGGAAGCAGTGGATACACCTTGGTGTCTTCTATGTCTGACCAATCTGTAATTGACTTTATCTGCCTTTACAGGCATTGGAACAGATTGTTCTCCTCTGCCCATTTTGCCAAAGAAAGTCTTCAAATGCTTGGGGTTGATACCCCCATAACTCATCAACAGTTTTGAGGCCTGTTGGTTACCCTCAACCTGCTTTAATCTATCTGCTGAGACAGTTTTAGAGGGATGTGACCGCTGTACATGCCACAGCTTCTTGGAACAAAAGGTAAGAGTTGAATGCAAGGTGAATACCAACAGTTGATGAGCTGCCCTGAAAAGAGCTCAGCATGCCTTCATACTAGTGGAATACCTTCCTTGATCACCCATACACCCTGGGCTGACTAGTATATCCCATTCAAATAAAGTTATATTGCATATATCCAAAGCTATCCTTTTTCAGTGACCACCCAGGCTTTGTGCATAAATTAGGTAAATTATCTGATTTTTGATTGCAGTCTCTCTTCATGGTTATGTATTTACTTTCGACAATACTTCTTGTGTTGATCTGGTACTTTTCACTGTCTCTTTGTTGTCTATCCTAGTGGTACAGGTATGCTGAATTCCTCCCCCATATTGGAAACCCAAGTTACCTATACAGAATCCAATATGATCCTGACCAACACTAGGCCCTGATATAGTGGCTCCTTAATCTTTGTCTTTTTTTGTCTTTTTCTCCCATGGGAGAAAGTAGTTATAAAAAAAAAGTACTGGAGGAAAAGAAGAAGAAATTTTAGGGGAATACATACACACACACATGAAATTTTGGGGGAATATATATTAGTCTATACACACATACTTACATATGTCTACATTTAAATGCATAGAGTATTTGGGATGTAAAATTATTAGAACACTCTTTATAAGTAACCTATTAATAATCCAAATAGCAACTATTGTTTATACAAATATTGAATGCTTAACTCATAATTACAGGATTAAAATGCAAATAGATCTTGATTATTAAACAAAAAACACATACTACAGCAGCTAGGAGCTTTGAACTCACAATAAAGTTGTAAGAACATACTTTATAGAATGATCACAGTTCAATTATTCCATGATGAAGAGACTTTTTCAATGTGAAAAAGAACTGTGTAATGTATATCAGTTCAAGGACTAAACCATCTAGATTTTGAAGATAATAAAATGCATTATATTTGTTCCTGATATAAATACTTCTGTGAAGAGAATTTTTCATTGAAGGCAAATATGTGGACTTGACAAAAGGAGCAGGTGTGAAATTGACTTAGTAAAAGCCAATATCCAAATTCAATCCAAGAATTGCTTGATAGATGAACAATTTAATTCTTCTTACTTTTTAAAAAACAGTACTGTAAGGGTCATGAAAATGTTCAAATATTCCATTTTAAAGGAAAGAAAATATTTACTGATAATTGATTTTCCAGATAATGTACTTCTTTTCTTTAGAGAACTATGATCACTGGGTGCACCTTAGAAATTAATCAATAGTGAGAAGCTGTGTGACCATCAGACTTTGTATCAGTTTAATCTTATTACATTTGTTGAAGAATATGATTCTGTTTGTGAGACAGTCCATTGGAAATTTTTTTGGAAGCTTGCACTTTTTAAAGGGAAAAATAGTTTAGACAGAAGACCATGATATATAGAAAGGCAGTTAGATATACACCAAGTGTGTATATGCATGTATGTATACAAAAACATACATACATACATATATATATATATATATAAAACCTATATAGATATATGTGTACATATGGTTTTATATATGTTTATAAATAGCATGCATTTAAATACATATATTTATATAAGAGCAAAAAGAAAAGCTTCTGCTGGTTTTCTTGTTATCAATATGAGTGTATAAATCATATTTACTTTTACTATTAATACTATTAATATTCATAATATTCACTAGTCATGCAATTACTATTGGTCAAAGATAGCATTGAGAGAATAATGCTTAGATAAGAAAATTTTTCTTTCTCTCAAAATCAATTTATACAAATAAAAAGGTACCAAAATTTTTTATTATTGATTATTAAGATTGTCTGTAAAGGCCAATCTGTTTTTATGAAAGAGGACACAATGGGGCTAAAGTTTTACTGACAGCAATAATATATCATTTCCGAAATTGGATCTGTGATCTCATTTGGGTCAGTACTTCTTCAAGTGATATGGATTGCAAACTACCTAATCCATTGTATTCTATATGATTCTTACTCATGCCTTTCCATAAATTTGACATAGAAAATGAGATTAGTTTTCTTGCTGTTCCATTGGTACTTCTTCAAGATTAAGTTTGTCTACATGTTATCTATTTTATTATATTAACAGCCTGTGGCCATTTTTAGCATATATATCTCTGATGATTGATTTTTTTTTCTATTGTTTTCAGAGTTCTAGATGCCATTTCAAATGGGCCACTTTGGACCTACTATAATTACACAGAGAGTTTTAGCATTTTACCCTTTTTACTAATTTACTGTTGATTTTGACCTTTTCCTGACCAACTAATTAATTATCTGCCTTTACATAAATAACTGATTTTAATTTATCCATAATTTTCATAACTGTCTTTTTGGTCTGCTAAAATAAAATCAGTTTAAATTTTCCTCCTCCCCTCCCCATGCCCAGCTCTACTTCGTTCCAACTCTGATACCTCATTTATATAGGATTTCTCATGACTTTTCATAAGTTATTCTAGGGAAGTGCAGAATTTGTCAGATTTCACAAAAATAGAGAGCAATAAAATATGTTCCTACCATCATATTATGTCTGCTGACCATGGACATCATCCCAGCTAAGTAAAGGGATTGATCACTATGTGAACAATTATTTGGCCTCACAAAGCAATTTTTAAAAAAGAATGTAAATTGATTTAGCCCTTAGTACCAGGGCAGAATAGTAGGGTAAATTTCAGAAACTGCTATGAATTACATGATTTTTAGGCCATATAACAAACATTGGTTTACCTATTAATACTTTAAATATAATGACCAATTCTAATTCTAACAACCAATTGGTTGATATATAACTAGGAGAATGATCTGGGGTCAAATGGATGCTCTCACTCTTAGTGAAGTCAGAAAGCATTGCTACATGGAAGTTGTTGATAAATAGAAGTATGGTTCACAGATTCTGCTTTTTTTTTTATCACAGGTTCTTGAAGAAATAAATAAGTTGCGAGAGTGAGGGTGATACACTCAAAGGCAATAATAAATATTATTTTATTAGACCTTTTCTCATCTTCACTTTCAGTATTCCTTTTAAACATAAGCATAGAGACAAACCATAATCAGCATCACATTTTACTATCTAACACTTGTTCAATGAATGTGGAGGGGGGGGGAATCTATGAAGAATCCAAACAAAGTCAATAAATGCAATGACAAACTGAATTCAGTGTAAAGATATATATGGTGTTAGGCAGTGAAAACCACATTACCAAATTTGTGTATATTTATATGTATACATATCTCTTCTGATAAGCTCCTTGAGGGCAGGGACTGCTCCTAATATAGTTCTTTTTTTTTTTTTTTTTGTGAGGCAATTTGGGTTATGTGACTTGCCCAGGGTCACACAGCTATTAAATGTTAAGTGTCTGAGGCTGGATTTGAACTCAGGTACGCCTGACTCCAGGGACTGCACCCTCTAGCTGCCCCCCCTAATATAGTTCTTTTCCTCATCAACCCCATTAGAAATATCAACTATGAATTCTAACAGAATATTAGCTCCTTGGGGGCAGCTAGGTGGGGCAGTGGATAGAGCACCAGCCCTGGATTCAGGAGGACCTGAATTCAAATCCGGCCTCAGACACTTAACACTTACTAGCTGCATGACCCAGGGCAAGTCACTTAACCCCAATTGCCTCACCAAAGGAAAAAAAAAAGAATATTAGCTTCTTAAAGGGAAAGATTATGTCTTAAAATGTATGCTAAGAATGCAACATGATGCCTTACATTTAATAAGCACTTATTAATTAATAACTGTTGAATAAAATCCTGACTCACCAAATCAATAGCTAATGTCCTTGGGTGTTTTTTTCCCATTCTGTCTCTTTTGTACTTTCACTAGGCTTACTTTTGGGATGTAGAGAAATATTGCTTGCCACTTATTTATTTTCCCTTATGTACATCTTACTTCAAAGCCTCTACCTTCCTTATCATCACAACAAAGTATTTCTACTGACATGATAATAGAAGGCATGTCTCTTCATGCTGTGGCTTATTTGAATGCTATACCATGTCAAATAGAGTAAGCTTTTCTTCAGGACTACTCTTTTGCTCCTTGGGCCTTTGGAATGATGCCTTCAGTGAGGGATGCCCTCAGTGCCTATTGAGGTGCATTGCACTTGGTTACTATTTCTGCCATCACCCCAATACATGAGAGCTAAGCCTATATATTCAATATGTAGCATAGGTAACTGTGACCATTTTCTACTCCCAGGTATATTTTGACTTGTGAAAAAAAGATTCTTATTTACATATCTATGGGTGGGGATTGTTTCTGTCCCAAGGGACAGAAATTCAGTTACCACTGCTATATTTAAACCCTTCCCTTCCGACATTCCCCCCAAATTCTCTTCGTTCTTCTCAGTCTTTTACATCATTTTTTTCTTTTGTTTGACTAACTGTGAGCAGTTAGGTATTACAATGGAAATACTTGAAGGCCTACAATCAGAAAGAACTGAGTTCAGATTTAATGTCAGAAACTTACTAGCTGTGTCATGAGCTATTGATGACTCATCAAATGCTCCATGTCATTTAATCACTATCTCAGTTTTTTTTCTCTTTTTAAGATGTAAAATGGGGATAACAATAGTATTTAGGTCATTGTGAAGATCAGATTATTAAAAACAAATGTAATAAAACAAAACAAAAAATAATTGTAAAGCACTTAGCCCAGTACCTGGTACTCCATAAGCACTACATAAATTACAGCTATTGTTACATACATTTCCCCTCACTTTGTATGTTCTGTCCCATCCAGGGCTTGGCCTGCAAGCTTATTGGCTATCAGGTGTAACTCCCAAGGTTTTGATTCTTCTCAACTGTGCTCACTGATACACAGATGCTCAAGGACAATTTCACTAACATCCAGAGGTTTCTGGTTATTTTTGGTGGTGGTGGTGGTGTAATTCAATTTTTTGTCT
This sequence comes from Dromiciops gliroides, assembly GCF_019393635.1. Taxonomy (NCBI): domain Eukaryota; kingdom Metazoa; phylum Chordata; class Mammalia; order Microbiotheria; family Microbiotheriidae; genus Dromiciops; species Dromiciops gliroides. The sequence goes on from NC_057861.1 coordinate 213,952,195, forward strand.
ACTTAAGGGTTCAGAATCCTTCCAGAAAACAGAAGGCTCCAAATATCAGGATTTTAGTCAAGATTTTTCTGTATTGAAATAGTATACATGGCTTGGCTAATTGCCCAAGCCCTTGAAACTGTGAACATAAGTATTTTTAGAAGCACACAGAGTTTGGAAAAGCAAATCAAAAGCTGTAATTGGCTGAGGAGTAAATGTGTTCAAATTCCCTTTTAGACATGATTATCTTTCAGATTTTGGAATTGAAATTTAGTACTTGTGAAAGGTGACAGATTGGCAGTGTCAAAAACTGAAGACCTCATCTTCCCTGGAGAATAGGCCTTTTATATACCTTGTAAAAAGTGTAGCAATACAATGCATATTTAAGAGGCATGATTTTACAGCCTGTTAGGCAATTAATGTGCATTTAAAAACAGATCAAACATTTTCTTTCCGCACAGAAGCTATAGCTCTGCATCTGATATCTTTATACAGTAGCAACATGGAAAGGAAGCTTTAGGCCCAGCTCCTTTATATTCATATACACAATTGCTTCTTTTACATTTCTTACATGCATTCACCTTGATTTGCAGTCATTTTGATCCAAAAATGAGTTGATCAGGTGTAAGAGTGACAGATTTTGCTTCATTTAGGAAGCCATCATTTTTCTTTCAGACTGAAGGCATTTTGCTTTCATGAAATACTTGCACTGACAGATTTAACAGGATGAAAGTTTCTATTAATCCTTGCTCTGATAAAAAAAAAAGCATAGCTCTAATTGTTAGAATTTTTTTTGTTGTTGTTGTGGCTTTTGTTTTTGTTTTTATTTCCCTGACATCAAGACTAAATTTACTTCTTTTTGTTTGGTTGTTTTTTTTTTTTTGGTTTGTTTTTTGTTTTGTTTTGTTCTTTTGGTGAGGCAATTGGGGTTAAGTGACTTGCCCAGAGTCACAGAGCTAAGTGTCAAGGGTCTGAGGCTGGATTTGAACTCCGGTGCTCCTGAACCCAGGGCCTATGCTCTATCCACTGCGCCCCCTAGCTGCCCCTAAATTTACTTCTTTACAGATTCCACTCCCTGATCCTATTCTTGTGTTGGGGAGTCAAGTGACATAAATTTATTCTCTTCCACATGGCAGCTCCTCAAATTCTTAAAGACATGTACCATTTCATTCCTAAGTCTTCTGTTCTCCAGGCTAAAGACATACAGTTCCTTTAGTTAATTTTCATGTGCCATAGTCTCACGGTTCTTCACCATCATGGTTTTGCAACATTGTTGGCATAGTTCACAAAATGTGTTGACCAGAACTGAACACAGTATTCCAGAAAGAGCACAAAATAGTACAGTAGGACTATAATATACTCAGTCCCAGTCTCTATACCTAAAATAATTGATTTTTAGATTCCATTAGCTTTTATTGCCTGTGCTATCATATCATTGTCTTATTGAGGCTTTGAACTGGGTTCTGAAATATTTTCTTAATAAAATGCCATCTAGTCATATCTTTCTATTGCAAAATGGTACTTCTGAAGCTGTTTTCTTTAAGTGTAAGAGTTTGCATTTATATCTAATTAAGATTAATCTTATCAGGTTTGACCCTTTGTGTATTGTCTCATTCAGTAGAATGTAAACTTTGTAAGGTATAGGAGAGTCTCATTTTTGAGACCGGCCCTGGATTCAGGAGGAACTGAGTTCAATTCCGGCCTCAGACACTTAACATTTACTAGCTGTGTGACCCTGGGCAAGTCACTTAACCCCAATTGCCTCACACACACACAAAAAAAATTGCTTGACTGTAAGACGTTTTCCATAAGAATTTCTTTTATATCACAGAGTTCAATGGCAGTCAGGAGCTCCTATCAAACTTATGTTTTTAAATGCATCAAATAAAACACATATGATTACAAAGGTAATTTATACTTTTGAATTAGCTATCAAAATATGTTTCAGAATACATCCCTGAACACCAGATTTCATAATATGACTTTAAAGAAAATCCCAATGCACAAGAAATTCTTGAGACAACATTTTATGTAACGTGATTTCCTTTTAAACTTTTCTCAATTTGTTTTTCCCATGTTAAGGAAATATTCTATTAACAATGTTTTTTTTTTTTTAATTTAAGTGAGGCAATTGGGGTTAAGTGACTTTCCCAGGGTCACACAGCTAGTAAGTGTTTAAGTGTCTGAGGCCGGATTTGAACTCAGGAACTCCTGACTCCAGGGCCTGTGCTCTATCCACTGCGCCACCTAGCTGCCCCTATTAACAATGTTTTAAAGCAATTTTTTTCATATTCAACAAACATCTAATTAAACAATCACCCTTTAAGTGCATAATATTTACAACATATTTATGAAATCAAGGAAATGATACTTTCTTTTAAGTTGACTAGATCAATTTATCACAATGAATCCTCTTGGGCAGCGGAGTAAAATTCTGAAATAAAATGAAAAATAAATTATGTGAGGTTGTGTGATTGTTTCATAATGAACAGGTAGCACAAAAAAGTGATTATTACATTATTTACTCAGACACCTATACCCTTAAATAAGAGATCTGTTCACAAATTTAAGGGTATAGATGCCATTATATTATTCCCATTCTCTGTTACTTTGGGTCTTTAAGTTCTTCAGCTAATATTAGGTGCTGTGTCACCTTTCCTTATACTTCAATAGTTTTTCATCTACTTCTGCCTACTGATGGCTACCAATACAACAACTATTACAACTACACCCCTACCTGGGAACCAGGAACAAGGTTTGGACTATGGTTGGAGAAGAGTAGAAAATGAGGGAAACTAGAGGAAAAGACTGCCAAGTTTCTTGGTACTGGTCAAGTCTCAATGAAGTTTTCAATGGAATTAATAGGTATAGTCCATTTTTTTATTAGAACTGCTTCTGCCAAGCAAGAGAGGTACAAAGGTCTCCAGATAACATATTAAGTTTTCTTTTCTTTCATTGCCTAGTGGGGTTTAAACCATGGTTACTACCTAACTGACAAGGTGTTTATTTTGGTAGATGGATTCAGAAAACATTTATTATGACTCAAATCATCTTTTCATAGGTTTTATTATGGCAATTCAGAGAAATTCTTTCACAAATTCTGTATATCTTAGAGATTAAAGCCTTAGTCTTTAAAAAAGTTTAGAAGAGGGCCATGGTCTTGTTGTAGATATGTCTCTAGAACTATGTCAGGACAGGATCAGCAAAATGACAATGCAGAGAAAGTACAACCAGAGTGGACACAAGAATACAGGGGGTTGTGGAGGCTAGCCATCCTGATCAAGAACCTGAGATGATAAAGATATGAATGAACAGAAGAAAACTCTAAATTCAGTGAAGAAATAAATTAAGTTCAGAAAAACCCAACATAAATCTATAAGTAAAAAAGTAATTGATTAGTAAGTATAAGTAATACATTAAGGAAGGGAATGGGTTGACCACAAGAACATCCTGAATAGATAAAAACAATTTAGGAAGATGTAAATTTAAATAATAATAATAATAATAAATGTGATCTCTTAAAAAATGAAATGAAATAGCTTAGAATATAAGGTGGAAAATTTGATTCAAGTAGTATATACCCTGAAAGAGTGGAACAAACAACTCAATGATTCAATGAGATGACAATAAACAGGATAAAAAGTAGGGGCCACTAGGTGGCACAGTGGATAGAGCACTGTCCCTGGATTCAGGAGGACCTGAGTTCAAATCCAACCTCAGACACTTGACACTTTACTAGCTGTGTGACTCTGGGCAAGTCACTTAACCCCAATTGCCTCACCAAAACAAAACAAAACAAAACAAAAAAAACATAATAAAAAATATAAATATTCTACAATTCAAAAAATATTATGATAACAAAATAACTAACCTGAAAAATGTCAGGAAGAGGTGACTTAAGAATTATCTCTCCTGGATGTTGTGATGGATGGGCTTGTATAGTTCAATTAAACTATGTGTTATGCCATGCAGGATTACCCAAGTTGGACAGGTCATGATAGAATGTTCTGACAGAGAGTTATACACTAGAGGAGGAAATGGCAATCCACTCCAGTATATTTGCCAAGAAAATCCAATGGACAGTACTCAAATGATAGGAGAGATGGCATCAGAAGATGAGTCCCTCAAGTTGGAAGGTATCCAATAATGCCACTAGGGAAGAATGGTGGACAACTACAAGTAGCTCCACTACTAATGAAACAGCTGGGCCAAAGCCAAAAAGAAGCTCAGCTATGAAAAAATCTAATGACAAAAAGAAAATTTAATGCTGTAAAATCAATACTGCATAAGAAACTTGAAATGTAATATCTATGAAGCAAAGTAATCTAGATGTGGCCAAACAGGAGATGGGAAGATTAAACACCAATATCTTGGGTGTCAATGAAATACAATGGATTGGAATGAGTGAATTTAATTGAGATGATCACTACGTATAGTACTATGAGTAAGAATCCCTTAGAAGAAATGAAGTAGCTCTCATAGTTAATAAAATGGTGAAAAAAAGGAGTACTGTGCTATAATCTTAAAAATGAACAAATGGTATCTATTCAAATCCAATGCAAACTACTCCACATCACAGTAATTCAAGTATATGCTCCAACCACTGATGCCAAAGAGGACAGGGTTGATCAGTTCTATAAAGACCTATAAAATCTTCTAGAAATAACACCAAAATATGTCATTTACATCATAGGGCATTGGGATGATAAAGTAGGAATTAAAAATACCTAGAATATCAAGCAAGTTTGTCCTTGGAGTACAAAATAAATCAGGATAAACTCTAATAAAGTTCTGTCAAAAAAAACCCTGCTGGTAATAACACTTTTTCAAAAACCCAAAAGGTAATTCTCCACATAGATATCACCAGATATCCAATATGGAAAGCAGAATCATTATATACTTTGCAGCTAAAGGAGGGGAAATTCTGTATAGTCAGTGAACACAAGACCTGAAACTGACTGTGGTTCAGATCATGAGTTTATTATTGCAAAATCTAGACTTAAATTGAAGAGAGTAGGGAAAACTGTCAGGCTATATAGGTATGAGCTAATTATAATTTATGAGTATGAATTGGAGGTGATGAATGTATTTAAGAGATTAGATCTGATACATAGAGGGCCTGAAGAACTATGGACAGAGGTTCACAAAATTTTTTTTAACAGGAGGCAGCAACAACAACAAGAACAACAAAAACTTTCCAAAGAAAAAGAGGATGAAGAATGCAAACTGTCTGACTGATGAGGAGTTACAAAGAAAAGAAAACAGGACAGTAAAAGGAAAAGAGAAAGAGAAAGAGAAATCCAAAGGAATGCAGAACTCCAGAGACTAAAGAGTTAAGAAAGTTTTCTTAAATTAGCAATGTAAAGCAATAGAAAAAACCAGTAGAATAGGAAAATCAAGAAATCTATTAAAGAAAAATAGAAATATCAATGGAAAATGTAATACATAAATGAGCATGATAAAAGACAAAAATGGTAGAAATTTAACAGAAACAGACAGGATTAAGAAGAGTTGATAAGAATTCACAAAAGAACTATACAAGAAAGATCTTATCAATAAAAAAAAGCAAGAGTATGTTTACTGATCCAGATCCAGACCTCCTGCAGAATGAAGTAAAGTTGGCCTTATGAAACATTGCTAACAATAAGAATAGTGGAGATGAGGAATTCCAGTTAAGCTATTTAACAACATAAAAGTTGATGCTGGGGGAAGAGCCAAGATGGCAGAAAAAAGGCAGTGACTTGCCTGAGCTCTCCCCAAGACCGTTCCAAATACCTTCAAATAATACCATAAGAAAATTCCTGGAGCAGCAGAACCCACAAAAGGACAGGGTGAAATAATTTTCCAGCCAAAGACAAATTAAAAGGTGGGCAGGAAAGTTCTGTTGTACCAGGGTGAGAGTGGAGTGCAGCCAAGCACAGGCTACACCAGCACAGATCCAACCCCAGGTCAGACCCAGCCCCAGCAAACCAGGAGTAGGCATTGGGAACCTCTGAATCATTGGCAGCAAAAACTACTTCTGGAACTCAGTTGACAGATGGGAAGGGGGTCAAAGAATTGGCCAGAAGGAGATTACAGGAGTCTCTTTGCTAGCACTGAGACAGGATTCTGTTGTATTGCCCATACTCAGATCCAGGTCACAGTCTTGGGTGGTAGTCACAGGGGTGGGGGGGGGGAGGAATACAAGAACACAAGATCTTGCAGCCACAGTGGAGCAGGACTCTGTTCATAGTTCCAGGGCAGAAAATCATGCCTTTGGTTGTATGCAAACCAGAATACAGACTTGGAATATGGTGAACATACCTCTCCTTAAATCATACCAATGTGGAAGAACTAAGGACTAGAAGTATCTCAGAGAATAGCTGCTCAAACTCCCTAAAGCTTGGGACAGTGTGCCCTCCACCCTGGAGTCAGTGTCCTACTTTAAAAAACAGTTAAAAGTCAAGAAATAGGCTAGGAAAATGAGCAAACAGAAAAAAAAAATGCTGACCCCAGAAAGTTTCTATGGTGAAAAGGGAGATCAAAACACACCCATAGGGGCAGCTAGGTGGCATAGTGGATAAAGCACTGGCCTTGGATTCAGGAGGACCTGAGTTCAAATCCAGCCTCAGACACTTGACTTACTAGCTGTGTGACCTTGGGTAAGTCACCTGACCCTCATTGCCCCACCAAAAAAAAAACAAAAAACACACACCCCTGCAGAAGTTCACAAAGTCAAAGCTCCTACATCCAAAGATTGCAAGAAAAATATGAATTGTTCTCAGGCCATAGAAGTGCTCCAAATGGACTTTGAAGAAAAAAGTAAGAGAGTTGGAGGAAAAAATGGAAAGAGAAATGAGAGTGATGTAGGAGGGTCATGAAAAAAAAAAGTCAACAGCTTGGTAAAGGACACACAAAAAATACTGAAGACAATAACACCTTATAAAACAGATTGGGCCAAATGGTATAAGAGGTCAAAAAGCCAAGTAGGAAAAGAATGCCTTGAAAAGCCAAATTGACCAAATGGAAAAAGAAGTACAAAAACTCTCTGAAGAAAATAATTCCTTAAGAATTAGGAATGAGCAAATGGAAGCAAATAAATTTATGAGAAATCAAGAAACAATAAATCAAAACCAAAAGAATTAAAAAATAGAAGGGAATGTGAAATATCTAATTATAAAAACAACTGACTTGGGGGGGGACAGCTAGATGGTGCAGTGCATAGAGCACCGGCCCTGGATTCAGGAGTACCTGAGTTCAAATCTGGCCTCAGACACTTGACACTACTTACTAGCTGTGTGACCCTGGGCAAGTCACTTAACCCCAATTGCCTCACCAAAAAAAACCCAAAACAAAACAAAACAAAAAAAAAACCCAACAACTGACTTGGAAAAATAGATCCAGGAGAGATAATTTGAAAATTATTGGGGGGCAGTTAGGTGACACAGTGGTTAAAGTACCAGCCCTGGTTTCAAGAGTACCTGAGTTCAAATCCAGCCTCACAAACTTGACACTTTCTAGCTATATGACCCTGGGCAAGTCATTTAATTGTCATTGCCTTTCAAAGAAAAGAAATAAAATTATTGGACTACCTAAAAGCCATGATCATAAAAAGAGCCTAGACATCATCTTCCAAGAAATTGACAGGGAAAATTTCCCTGATATTCTTGAGCCAGAAAACAAAATAGAAATAGAAAGATTCCACTGATCACTTCCTGAAAGTGATCCCCAAATAAAAACAAAGGGGTTGATATAGAAGGGAGGGAAGATTGGGAAATGGGGCCGTCAGAACCAAAACACTTTTGAGGAGGGACAGGGTGAAAGAAGATAGAAAATAGAGTAAATGTCATGAGGAGGGAATAGGATGGAGGGAAATACAGTTATTGTATTCATTTAGTGTATAAGTGAAGGAAGTTTGTCTGACAGGCCTCGTTTCTCAAACCAATAGAGAACTGAGTCAAATTTGTGAAAATAAGAGCCATTCCCCAATTGATATATGATCAGAAGATATGAAGTTTTCAGATGAAATAATTGAAGCTACCTAAAGCCATATTAAAAAAAATGCTCTAACTTAATAGTGATTGGAGGGATGCCTGTCAAAACAATTCTGGGGTACTATCTCATACCTATTGGATTGTATAATATGACAGCAGAGGAAAATGGCAAATGATGTAGGGGATATGGGGAAAATGGTACTGCAATACACTCTTGGAGAAGTTGTAAACTGATTCAACATTCTGTAGATCAGTGACCCTGAGTTAGTCACTTAACCCTCATTGCCCCACCAAAAACAAACAACCATTCTGTAGAGCAATTTAGAACTATGGCCAAAGGGCTATAAAATCATGCATACTCTTTGACCTAGTAATGCCACTGCTAGGTTGGTATCCAAAAAGACATAAAATAATAAATGTTGAATTCAAATTCGAGGAGATGCCCATTGTTTGGGAAATGGCTGAACAAATTGTAGGGCAAGATCATGTTGAAACATTATTGTGCTATAAGAAATGATGAGCAAGATTCTATCAGAAAAACCTGTAAAGACTTAAATTAATTGATGCATATTGAAATGTACTGTGTACAAAGTAACAGCAAAACTATAAGATGATGAGCTATGAATGAATTAGGTATTTTAAGCAATGCAATGATCCAAGACAACTCTGAGGACTTTTGAAAAATATAATCCATCTCCAGAGAAAGAACTGATAGTTTCTGAATATAGATTGAAGCATAATTCCTTTTTAGTTCCTTTTTCTTATTTTTTGTCTGTTTTCTTTCACAATCTGACTAATGTAGAAATGTTTTGTCTAACTATACATGTATAACTTATATTGAATTGCTTTTATTCTTAAGGGGGGAGGAGGAGAAAGAGAATTTGAAACACAAAGTTTTAAAAATCAATGTTTAAAATTATTTATATGTAATGTGAGAAAAAATAAAATTCTATATAAATGGGGGGAAAGATGATGCTATTAAAGTGAGTCACTGGATGTGCCAGCAAATTTGGAAAACCAAACAGTGGTCACTAGATTGGAAAAGATCAGTTTACTTAAAAATCCTAAAGAAAGACAATGCCAAGGAATGATCAAATGACCAAATAATTGCACTCTTCTCATATATCAACAAGATCATGTTTAAAGTTATGCACGTTAGGCTTCAGCAATATGTGAACAGTGAATTGCCAAAAGAGCAGGGTGGTTTTTGAAGAGGCAGAGTAATTAGAGACCAAATTTCTGACAATCACTTGCTTATGGAAAAAAAAAATGAAGAGAAATCCAGAAAAAGAAGACAAAAAAAAAACCCTAATAAAAATTGACTATTTCTTTCACTACACTAAAGCCTTTGAGCATAAGACATGGAGTACTAGATCATTATGCTTGTCTCCTGAGGCATCTGAAACAACTAACTGGCTTAAGATTGGAAAAGGAATATGACAAGGCATGGTCTCCTTATTTATTTAATTTATACATCATTGTACATTATGAGAAACCAGGCTGGATGAACCAAATTATTTAAATAATTAAGGTTACCAGGAGAAATATCAACAATTTCAGATATGCAGACAATATAACTTTGATAGAAAATGAAAATGAATTAAGAACCTTCTTAATGATGGTGAAAGATGTGAGTGTAAAAGTTGGTTTGAAGCTTGATATCTATTAATATATAATATAATATTATATATTATAATTTAATATTAATATATTGTTTATAGTTATTTGTATATGTATGTGTGTGTATATGTGCATATATATTGTGTGTATATGTTTATGTATATGTATATACAACTAGCATCCTGGCAATTATTCCCATCACTTCCTGGAAAATAGAGGGAGAAGAAATGAAAGTAGTCCCATATTTTTTTCTTAGTGGGCTCAAAGATCACTGAATATTGTGGCACAAATCATGAAAATATAAGACACTTGCTATTTGGAAGGAAAGTTATGGCAAATATGGACAGCATACAAAAAAAACAGAGACATCATTTTGTCTATGTAGGCAAATTTTTCTACTAGCAATATATGACTGTGAGTTTTGGACTATAAGGAAAGCCAAGTGCCACAGAATCAATGCTACCAAATTGTGGTGCTAGAGAATACTTTTGAGAGTTCCTTGACAGCAAGGAGATCAAATTAATCAATACTTAAAGAAATTAATTCAGGCTACTCATCAGAAGGTCAAATACTGAAGCTGAGGTTTAAATACTTTGGTCAGATAATGAGAAGACAAGACCCACCAGAAAACAAACAAACAAACAAACAAACCAAAAAACCCAACAACAACAACAACAACACAACCCTAATGTTGGGAAAGATTGAATAGCAAAAAATAAAAGGGGACAGCAGAGGATGAAATGGGAAAAAATACCACCATGGAAACAATTGTAATGATTGGAATGATGCCACCTGCTGGAGACTTACTGTAGAAAAGCTCCGCCATGAGGTGAAGGTCTCTGAGGGCAGACCATGTTTTTTCTTTGGCATCAGGAAGTGACAATTGCTTGTGGGAGGAGGGAGGGGGAGCCTGGCGCTCTGACTCGCACTCTTTCCTTTGGACTCTGGCAGAGAGCAGAGCTAGGAATGCTCTCTCCCTTTAATAGATAGATGAATGTAGGCCTTTCTCTCTCTTTTTACCAAATTCTTTTTCTCCTTAATAAATGCTTAAAAGTCTAACTCTTGCTAAAGCTTATAATTTATTGGTGACCACTCATTAGATATTTTAGACAGAATAGCTAGAATTTTAGCCTTAACACAATGAACATGAACCTGGACGGATAATGAAGGAAAAAAAGGTCCTGGCATTCTATGGTCCAAGGCAGAATAAAGAGTCAGACACAATGGAATGACTGAAAATAATAATAATAAAAAAGGATGATCAGACTTTCTGACTGCCATGACTAAATATTAATCCTGACTACAATATCCTTACAAAAAAAGCAAAACTAAAGAATACAACAAAATAGCTCAGAAATTTTTGTTCTCAAGGGATTTAAAATCTACCAGTACATTGTTGGAGGAGTTATGAATTACCAACATTCTAGAAATAATATAGTAGTATTCCCCCAAAGTCAGAAAGCAGAAAATAATAGCTTATAAGAAGTGAACTTATTTGTGTAAAAAGAAACTAAGTATAAATAGCAATATGTAAAAAAAAAAATGTTCTACTTGTTGGTGGTCCTTCATTCTTTTTTTTTTTTTTTTTTGTGGGGCAATGGGGGTTAAGTGACTTGCCAAGGGTCACACAGCTAGTAAGTGTCAAGTGTCTGAGGCCGGATTTGAACTCAGGTACTCCTGAATCCAGGGCTGGTGCTTTATCCACTGCACCACCTAGCTGCCCCAGTCCTTCATTCTTAAAGAGGACCATGACATTGGGGTGATGTTATGACTTGAAGAAAATAGAAGAGAAGAGAGGTCTGTACAAGGTCACCAACCCCACTCTCTCCTCCAGAGCCATCTGGCTCCACTGGCAATATAGACATCCTGGTCACTAGAGATGGCAGCAGACTTTTTTTGGCGGGGTGCAATTGGGGTTAAGTGACTTGCCTTGGGTAACAGCTACTAAGTGTCTGAAGTGAGATTTGAACTCAGATCCTTCCAATTTCAGGGCCAGGGCTCTAGCCACTGCAATTTCTACTGCTAATAAGGTAGGAAATTTGTGCTGCAAGAAATATCTGAAATAGAGCCTGGATTAACATTTCTCTTGGATATTATGGAATGGATACTGGGAAGAATTTTATGATTTGCCTAAAACTACATGATCATTGTGTCGAAAGCCTTATTAAATGTCATCATATATACACATACATATGTCATATATAACAATGAATATAGATACAAAAATGTTAATAATTGCTAAAATTTATAGAGAATGAAGTTTTCAATGCAGTTTACAAACTTTTTCATTTTACCTTCACAATCCTAGGATTAGGGTCCTATTATTATTCTTATTTTACAAATGAGGAGACTGAGGTATACAGGCATTAAGTGGCTTTGTTCAATAATATGCTGCAAGACAATATTTGATTTTCCTGACCACAGAACCAGTGTTCTATCTACTAGGCTTCCAAGTTGTCTTTAGATATTTTTTGGTTAACAGCACATCATTTTAAAATAAATTAAATTATATCTAACATAGCATTTATAGCAAAATTTGGAAGATGTTTAAATTAAGAATTAAATGTGAAGAAAAATCCTATGCTAGTGCAATTGGTATATAGCAAATAGCCTTGGCACAATAAAATGTGCAATTTATGCTGGTGAACTCCCTTATACTCTGGGGCATAGGGGAAACCATTTGATTGACTGATTGCTGATTGATGACTCCCTATAATTTCACCAGCAAAGGGTGAGTGCTAATCTGCTTGAAAAGCAGCCTTCTGAAAGAGCACTGAAACCCAGAGCACCAAGAAATAGGCAGTTAGTTTTCTAAGGAAGTATATAGGGGACTTAAAATTTATCATAAATCAGGTAGAAGACAAGAAGCAGGCTAGGGGCAACTCAGTTTATAGCACTGGGAGCAATATTGTGCCTTTCATTCCCTGGGATAGAGTTAAGGTTTGCACTTGATTGAAGCAACTCCTGCCCCTTGAAAACATATTCTTGCTTTGTCCGAATGGAGGGGGTGGTTGCTGAAATGAAAGCGACATAGAGAGGTTTATTGATGAAGCTGTTCATGTTCTTGTATAAGGTTCCCAGCTGCAGCATGACTGGAAGAGAAAAACATCTTAAGAGAAGAGAAGAATCCCAGAAATTTTATATATATATATATATATATATATATATATATATATACACACACACATACACACACACACATACACACACATACACATATATATGTATATATACACACATATACATATACATACACATATACATATATATACATATATATGTATATATATATATTCTTGGTAAATGTATTTTCTCATAAGAATCATGTTTATTAGGTAGTGTAAGTATTATTATCCTCACTTTACAATGACCAAATTGACAGTCAGAGAGGGAATTGTTTGTCATGGCCACATCGCTAGTAAGTAACAGAATAAGTAATAGACTCAAACCTTGGCATCTTGTTTCCAACTCAACAAATCAATTAATAAGTAATCAAACATTAATAATTATCTATTATATGCTGTGCTATATGCTATATGCTGGAGACATAATGACAAAGGAAAAAATGTTATTTCCCTTAAGAAACCTACATTCTAATGGAGTAGGAAACTTGCATGTGCAATATACACACATGAAAAACACATATATAGGCATAATCAAAATATGTATTAATCCAATACAAAGTAACTTTGAAGACAAAATCACCAACAACTGACACAAGGGTGAAGGAAAGGTATTTCCTAAAAAGAGGAATTTGAGTTGAGTTTCTTCCCTGCACCACAATGATTCTTCCAGAAAGCTTACTTTCAAATGGGATGGATCTTTACATATCATCTACTCTTTATCTAGTACCATAATATACTCGAACAGAATGTGTGCACCATATAAATAGTGTCAGGCCACAATAATGTAGGGTTGTAAGATTAGTTCCACTGACAACTGGGTTTATACCAAATGGCAAAAGACACATGACGAGTAGCCTGTAAAGTGAAATAACAACAACTCTCACAAGGAATGGATTTAATGTATTAATGAAGGCTTGAAAGAATGGACAATCATGGTACAGATGAGTATGTCTGATGTGGAAAAATATAGGAAGGAAGTCTTAAAGGGCAAATTTAGACTTAGGAGTGAGCAAAGCTGAAAGAATAGAGGAACTAAAGAGCGATGCTTATACATATATTATTATTCCCCATGAAGGACCTCAGAGACAGATGGTTTTCCTTAGTTTCAATACATTTATTTACAGAAAGGATTACTTTAGTCCTCTTAGGAACTGTCAGGGGAAGATGAGATCTATTCAGGAAGGATAGGCTGTTTAAACCAAACAGGAATTAACTTTTAATTTAGCAAAGCATAACAACTTTCAAATCAAGGTACTGGGGGAAGCTGGGTATAGGAAAAAAAATATGTCTAATATAGCTGAAGGCCATATGAGAGAAGCTTTAGTATTTTTAAGACAAATAGAATAAAGTAGACAGTAGTTAATCTTTTAAAAAATAAATTAAATAATTATAAGAGGGATACATATACAAAAAGCCAACTCATATATATAAATATATATATGTGTGTGTGTGTGTCTGTGTGTGTGTATGTGTATGTGTGTATATATCTATATCTATATCTATCTATCTATCTATCTATCTATCTATCTATCTATCTATCTATCTATCTATCTATCTATCTATCTATATGTTTGGTTTGTTTGGTTTGTAGGGCAATAGGGCAATGAGGGTTAAGTGACTTGCCCAGGGTCAAACAGCTGCTAAGTGTCAAGCTGCCCCCCAATTCATAATATATTAATGCTACTATAGGAAAGCAGGTTTATAAAGAAGCATGACATGGTAAATAGTGAGATGGTTTCAGTACAAGGAAAATCTAAGTTCTGGTCCCAGCCCTGACATATATTGGCTTTGTGATCCTGGGAAAATTGCTTAATCTTTCAGTGCATCAGGCAATGCTATAACACGCAGAATTTACCAATTTGAATTCAAATAGGGAATTTCTTCACTGTGAAGCTCCTTATTTAAATAAAATTACAGGTTCATTCCCAAAATGGAGCTAACAAATGCAAAAGCTAGTATCATAAATTAAGGAAATGAAATACTTAGAAGCAAGGAAGGACCTCAAGAAAGTTGTCATCTTAAAAAAAAAGTTGTCATCTTAAAGAAGTAGAGACAGGAGTATATTAAATGTGATAAAATGATTATAGGCTACAATATCTAAAGAAAGTCCAGGAATGGATTGGCAGAATGGGTCTGTATGGTGCTGTTAATAGTGACGTAGGTGATATAATTTAATTCTTTAAAAGATTAAAAGTGGGTTTTTTTTATACCTATGTATATATTTTCTTGACTGAAACAGAGCACCACATGTATTCTCTTCTCCACAGTATAATGGGCAAAAAAATCATAATGACCAAAAAGATCATCATGTGTTGGCCCAACTCTTGGCAATAAATATTCCCAAATTGAATTTGGATATTTCTCATAAAAGTTAAATAGCCTTACTAATTCTCAAATGTATCTATCCTGACCTAATCTCCCTTCTGACCTCCAATCTTGCATCTCCAACTCTTTTTCAGACATCTCAAAATGATTATGAAGCAGACATCTTAAACTCAGCATACCTAAATCTGAATTCAATATCTTTCCAAATGAACTCTTCCCCAGTCCTAACTTTCTTACAAATGTGAAGAACAAAATATCCTCCTCATCTCTCTGATTCATAAGCTAGGTGCCATCCTATATTCTTCATTATGGCTTACCTTATGTGTCACCATATTCAGTTGCCAAGAACTATTGATTTCCCTTTGTAGTCACTGAAATAGGACTTCTTTTTTCCTCCCCTGATACTGCACTTTGGTGCAGGCCCTCTTTACCTCATTTCTGGACTGTTGAAATTAGCCAGCTTGTGAGTCTGCCTGTCTCAGGTGTCTCTTATCTTCTACCAGCCATCAAAGTGATTTTCCTAATGTGCATATCTAACCATGTCACCTCTTTACTCAGGAAATCTATAGGATCCCTATCACCTCCAGGATCAAGTAAAAACATCTTAATTTGGCATTCAAAGTCCATCATAAGCTAAGCCTCTCCTACCTTTGCAATCTTCTTACAACTTATTCCCAACCACAGATTCTTTCATCTAGTAACACTGGCCTCCTTTCTTTTCCACAAACAAGATGCTTGATCTCTTGGCTCTGGGCATTTTCTCTAACTGTCCCGCGTGCCTGGGATTCTTTCCTTCCTTATCTGAGCCTACTTACTTCCTTGTCCTTTTCCAATGCCTATTAATAGTAATACCTTCCTTGCTAAATTATTTCCTGTTTATCTTATGTATTTTGTTTGTACGTATATTTGTCTCATGGTCTCCTCCATTAAATTGTGAACTCCTTAGGACAGGGATTACCGTTTGTTTATTTGTTTTTCCTTTTCCTAAACCCAGCCTTAGCACAGTGCTTCATATGTAAGAGGAGCTTAATAAATATTTACTGACTGACTTCCCATTAATTCCCCATCCTCAAAGAATCCCTGTCTTGAAAAAAATGTTAAACAAAACAAATAAACATATTATGGATGTATGTAAATGCTTGCTTCATTCCACATTTCTTATCTACCATTTCTCTGCTCAGGTGAGAAGAGTGCTTTACTCTGAGTTTTCTGAGGTCAGGATTGGTTGCTGCATTCATCAATATACTGAATTCTTTCAATGTTTTTTACTTTTCCACTTCTGTAATAATAAAATATTTTTTCTGTTCCCCCACTTAACACTGCATCAATTCATGTAAGTTTTCCTGAATTTCTTTGAATTCTTCACACTCATATTTTTTATATTACAGCAATATTCCATTATATTAATATATTATACTATGTTCACTATCCCCTGTATATGGACACCAACTTTGTTCTCTATCCTTTTATACTATAAAAAGTGCTATTATACATATTTCCTACTGTCTTTGACCTATGTCTTTTTTTAATCCTTTTTTTTCTTTTCTTTCTTTCTTTCTTTCTTTCTTTCTTTCTTTCTTTCTTTCTTTCTTTCTTTCTTTCTTTCTTTTTTTTTTGGTAGGGCAATGAGGGTTAAGTGACTTGCACAGTTACAACTAGTAACTATCAAGTGTCTGAGATTGGACTTGAACTCAGGTCCTCCTGATTCCAGAGCTGGTACTTTATCCACTGCACCACCTAGCTGCCTCCAACCTATATCTTTGACCTCTTAAAGTATGAGGCTAGTAATGTAATAGTTGGATCAAATAGCAATTATATTTCAGTAATTTTGTGATAATTTCTCTTTTCCAAAATGATTGGAATTACACTGACAAAGAAAAAGTGAATATGTTTCCCCACAATTTTCTAATATTTACCATTTTTAGCTTCTGTAATCTTTCATGAAAGGCAGGATAAAATTTAGATTTGGTTTCATTGTGCATTTTCAGTAATAGTTTGGAACATTATTTCACATAGCTATTGATATCCTGCATTTTTTTGGAAAATATTTTATCTTTAATATTCATTCACCATTTATCTATTGGTAAATACCTGTGTACTACAGGACTAGTAATAATAGCAACAACAATGAGCACTTATACACGACTTTAAGTCTTGAAAATTGCTTTAAAAATTTCTTATGTTATCCTTTCAACAACCATCAAAATTAAATTCTATTCTGATTCTCCTTTTAGAGATGAGAAAAACAATATGACATCAAGTGACTTGCCCAGAGTCAAATAGCCTTTAAGTTTCTGAGGTAAAATTTGAACTCGTCTTCTTGAATTTATACACTCTATCCACCTTGCCACCTACTGGAATAAAATGTAAACTAACTAGAATGCAAATTCATTTAGATTAGTGATAGTTTCATTCACCTAAGCACCTAGCACAGTACCTGACTTATATTTGGCATTTTTAGAAAAAGACTTGCTGGCTAAATGATTTAGCAGAGCTATTTGCTGGAATGCTTTTTCCCAGTCATTTATTTCCAGTAGCCTTAATTCTGTTTGTGCTAACTTGTTCAAGCTTATGTAATTGAAGTTGTTAATTTTATCTTCCATCATCAGCTCTGCCCTTATTTATATAATAATTTCCTTATAGCAATAGTTATATACAGTATCTTTTTTCTATTCATACATGCAAATATCATCAACCATTTATTAAAGTCTCACTATGTTCCTGGTACTGAGCTGTGCACAGGAGACAAAATCATAAATAATAAACTGATCTTCCTCGCAAAGAGCTTATATTCTAAAATTAGAGACAACACGTGCATGAATATTAAGATGAAGAGAAGAAATTAAAACAAATTAGTTAAAATAGAAGGTGGTTCTGAAGGGAGGACACAAACAGTTCTGTTATTAAAATAAACTTAATTTAAAAAAATTTTAAGCGACATTGTTTATTACATGCATAAATTTTAAATTTGCATGAGGGCATATAGTGTGAGCTATTAGTCTGAACCTAATTTCTGCTAGACTGCTTGTGATTTTATCAGTAGTCTTTGTTGATATTCTTGTTCAATATTGAGTCTTTAATTCAGGAGTTGGTGTCCTATTTTATGGAACACTAGGCAACCACGTTCAATTTATTATGGGACTTTCTCATCTGGCAATATTTAAATTAGTATCAAGTTTTAATCTTCCCTTAGTATCTTCCTAAAATAGATAGATATAGATAGATTGATAGAGTTTTATATCTATATCTATATATATAATGAATTTATAATGAAATATAAATCATAATATATTTATGACATATTGTTTTGATCTTACATAACTGCATTATATGGATTTGAAAAATGCCATCTGAATACCAGCTATTTACTATTATGATATGCACTGAAAATATTTCTAAAACACAATTCGTCCCAATTAACATTTTTAATTCTAAAAACTAAAAACATAACATTTGATAATGAAATATTAGGAAAATCACTTATTGCAGAATTGTACAAGCTCAAAATGGGGAGGGACCTTGATTGGTAATCTACTGTCTTCAGTAGCAGGCAGCTAAGTTTTTTGATAGCTCCAGTTGTAGGGGAAAGTTTCTTTTACATAATAATAAATTTATTTCTTCAATATATTTCTTCTCTTGATTCTAATTATGCCTTCTGAGACTAAGTAAAATAATATTAATATAATATAATATGATATAATATATCTATATATAGTTATACATAGTTAAATATAGTTATAGTTATGTATATATAAATTACATATATATAACTATATATAGTTAATAATGAAAAGAAAACCCATGTTCAAAACATGTCTATAAAGTTCAACCCATTCTCGTAGTTCCAGACATCAAAATGGGAGTTTTACAAAAACAGTAAATGATCTAAAAAGATTACTCACTTTCTACTATGCAGTACCTATTTCTTATTTTAAAAGATCTATTTGTACAAAAATATTTATGGCAGCTCTTTTTGCGGTAGCAAAGAATTGGAAATCAAAGGTATGCCCATCAATTGGTGAATGACTAAACAAACTGTGGTATATGATGGTGATGGAATATTATTTTTCTATAAGAAATGACAATCAGGATGACTTTGGAAATGCCTGGAAAGACACATGTGAAATTATATATTGTGAAGCGAGCAGAACCAAGAGAACATTGCATACAGAGACAGCAATATTATTTGAGGAAGAACTCTGAATGACTTGAATTTTCACAACCATACAGTGATCCAAGACAATCCCAAAGGACTATTGATGAAACATACTACCCACCCTGAAAGAAAAAATTGATGATTGAACACAGACTGAAGCATGCTATTTTTCACTATCTTTCATTTTTTTCTTTTAATCAAGTTTTTTGTACAAAATGAGAAATATGACAATGTTTTACATAATCATACATGTATAACCCATATGTAATTGTTTTCTGGCTCAGGGAGGGGAAAAGGAAGGGAGGGAAAGAGGGATATAAATTGGAACCCAAAACTATAAATAAAAATGTTTGTTGTTTAAAGAAAAATCTTATTTTGTTTTCCTATGTGTAAGGATATTAATATTTTGATTTTTATATTTAATGGGTTGTTTATGACATTCATACTAGCCTTTTATATGTAAAGGTATAGACTTTTATAGATAGAAGTGACTTTAGATAACATCTTTTCTGTCTGATTTTATGCAGAGATGTAAATATAGGAAACTTAAGTCTCTCAATATATCAATTAACCAATCAGCACTTATTTATTAATAAACCATATTGGAGAGACATAGTTCTAACCATTGGGCATGCAAAAACAAAATGAGCCAGATCTTTATGGATTATATCTGAATTGGGTAGACAACATGTATGTACAAGAATTTTTAATATTATTTTACTTAGTCTCAGAAGGCATAATTAGAATCAAGAGAAGAAATATATTGAAGAAATAAATTTATTATTATGTAAAAGAAACTTTCCCCTACAACTGGAGCTATCAAAAAACTTAGCTGCCTGCTATTGAAGACAGGAGATTACCAATCAAGGTCCCTCCCCATTTTGAACTTGTACAATTCTGCAATAAATGATTTTCCTAATATTTCATTATCAAATGTTATGTTTTTAGTTTTTAGAATTAAAAATGTTAATTGGGACAAATTGTTTTTTTGGAAATATTTTCAGTGCATATCATAACAGTAAATAGCTGGTATTCAGACTGCATTTTTCAAATCCATATAATGAAGTTATGTAAGATCAAAACAATATGTCATAAATATATCATGATTTATATTTCATTATAAAATTTATTATATTGCAATTTTCATGTTTAGGCTAATTTTAAGCAAAAATTCAATTTTTTAATATTGATAGTAACAACATCTGGGAGCATCACTACTCATAATATTTTTACAAGAGAAAAATATAATTCTGCCTACCAATAGAAACCTTTAAATGGAAGAATCAGGAAAGAGTAATAAAGATGCAAACTCAAGCCTTAATTCATCTTATTATACCTCAGTAACCTTGTTGGCATGAAAAAGACAACAGCAGATTCATTGATGTGATCAGTTGTGGCATGTCTAATAAATGTATATAATTCTGCATTGTGATCTATAATTCCTAGAGCTGAGTGTTATATGGGCTGCATGAACTATTTAAAAGATTTATTTCCTAGTTGCCTTTTGGACTATCATTAATTCTTATTTATGACAAAGGCAATAAAAGATGTCAACTGCAATATTTATCTGAAACTGAAACCATCACATAACTATCAGCTCTCCTTGGCCATTGTTCAGAATATTGTTTTGAACTCAGAAGGTAATTTAGTCTTTTTAAGCAAGCCACTTTAGCATTTATATTTTCAGAGTGTAAAACAAAAAGTTAAAGAATGGATATTATGATTTGGCATACATCGGGTAGTTTCCCCATCCTTTTAGCAAATATATTGAAAATGGGTAGCAATTAATAGGAATCTTATTTTTACTCTCAGGTGTCTAATTAGACACATTTCACCAAATAGCCTTATAACAATTTTTTTAAATGTCCCTTATATGGCCTATTTTTTTACTTACTAGCCTTCTCTAATAATTCCATTGTAAATAACCACCACCAACACACTACACATCCCGAATTAACTAGTGTTAATTAATTAGCTACTTTGTAAATGCTAAGATGATATTTCTGACTTCCTTGGGGGTGGGGGAATTGTGGAGAAGCTATTAAAAAGAGAAGAGCTGTGCTGAATATGTAGAAATTTAGAAAGATTCAAACTTGTAAAGAACAGCAGAGGTGGAATTGATGGGTGAGAAATGAGGAAAACATTGGTACAATTAAGGAAAATATGAACTAAAACAATATTGGCTCCAGATTCAATATTTTGCTTCTATGTAAGAGATGGTAGAAAATCAATAGAAGAGTCTGGGATGTGAGTGTTATAAAATGTTGAAAGTAATTGAGACTGTGTGTGGGGGTGGGGGTGGAATCTGGACTTTTGAAGAAGCCCAAAGACTAAATCTGTGAGAAGAAAAATTTATGATACTTGAGGATGAATTGAAGACAACAACTTGGGCTGAGGAAGATAAAGGACTCTATTTGAACTGAATTGGCAAATGGGGAAAATACCAATTTTGTTAGTAGCAATGTTGTATGTGTATGTGTGTGTACACATATATGCATAAGCATATGTACACACATACATAATTATATATTATAAAATAATTAATTTGTTATATAAGAAAAGAGAGTCAAACACAGTCTGATATGTACTCTAGATTTGGGGAGTTTATTTCCAAATGTTCAGATGAAGTCAAAATAAGATCCCAGACCCTAAAATTCTATAGGAGAAGTCAGTCCATCCCAAATAAATATCTCTCAGAAATTAATTTAGACATAAAAGAAAACACTTCCAAAGTAAAAAAAAAGAGAGAGAGAAGTTATCTTAAGAAATATGTTCTCCCAAAATTTAGAATGTATGTCAAGCTATATTTGGTTTTCTTCTGTTGTATTACAAAATATAGCAGCTATTTCCACCACCATCCTGCCCCTCTCCAGCTTGCTTTCCATCAATTTCTCTTCACTAATTACTCACTCATGGAAAGAATATAATTGGGAAGAGAAATTCTTCTGTTGTCGTTTCTCTCACTTCTGAAGGTTAAAGTCACTATTAAGACAAGTGAAGAAGTATATGAACAGGAAACTCACAAACAAATTTAGATTTAAAAATATACAGAAAATGGAAGTAAAGGCAGGTAACATGTAAGAATCTAAGAATCCTATAAAATAGAATCATGAATTATTAATCTCAAAATCAGCTTACCTTGTTAAGGAAAACTAAGGGCAACTAAAATGTGTGTATGTGTCTGTGTTAAGCTATATTGGTAAAATAACAGGGATAAAAGGAAAGAGGGGTAAGTACTATTTTGGGGGGTTAGTAAGGCAAGAGAAAAACAGAAATAGACAACTCTTATTTGTTTCTGTTTTGTTTGTTTTGTTTTGTTTTGTTTTGTTTTGTTTTGTTTTGTTTTTGGTCTGCCAGGGAAGATGGCCTTTTAACTGGAAATGACAGAATAGAAATATCAAAAAAGAATTTCACACACAAGATATGGAAAGAGATTTCAAGAGAGTACTTAACTAACCTTGCTAATTTAAAATTGCCTGTATTAAACAATCATTGAATATGTTGACAGTATACTTGAAAGATTATATAGTACAGGAGTGGTACCAAAAGACTAGGTAGGGCAGATATTGTCACTGCTCTAAAAATTGGAAGATAATAGATTCTACAAAACAAATGGAAGTGAGTTTAACTTCAGTTCCAAGGAAAATTTTTAAAATGAATTATTAGAGACATAGATAGTGAACATCCAGAAATGGAAAAAGTGGTTTGGAAGTGGCATGACTTTATCACAAACAAATCACTTAAAACTAGTTTATTTTAACCATGCTCATTAAACTAGTACTTCAGAAGAATGGCAAAAATATTGTATAGTAAGATTTAATATGAAACTACAATCACAGGGGAAATCATTTAACTTTTTCAAGAGTTAAATAAATCTAAACAAAAAAATAAGAAAATTAAGGATTTAAAAGTAAATATAATAATGGTAAGATTGATAGAGCATAATACAATTAGAGAGATTCAAAAATTGTTTAATTTCTAAATATATAAAGTAGTCATTAATGGTTCACAGTCATTTTGGACTGTCCCCATTTATGTGTGCTTGTCTTTATGCTGTTTAAATTCTTTTTCTCAATTACTCAAAAGCACACATATATCTTTTGTTGCTTATTTATTTCAGTTATTTTTTTTGAGGCAATTGGGGTTAAGTGACTTGCTCAGGGTCACACAGCTAGTAAGTGTCTAGTGTCTGAGGTCAGATTTGAACTCAGGTCCTCCTGAATCCAAGGCCAGTGCTCTATCCACTGCACCACCTAACTGCTCCTATTTCAATTATTTCTAATTCTTCATTATTCCATTTAGGATTTTCCTGACAAAGATACTGGAGCAGTTTGCCATTTCTTTCTCCAGCTCATTTTACAGATGAGGAAATTGAGGCAAACAGGGTTGCTCAAGATCACATACCTAGTAAGTCTCTGAGACAATATTTGAAGTAATAAAAATGAATGTTATTGATTTAAGTCTGGTTTTCAACGCATTGTACTACCTAGAGCACTTATCAGGCTTTAAATGTATAAAAAACTGAGAGTGATTGCTACCATTTGGATGGTACATTAAGTATTCTTGAAGATCTTGAATAGTTAGACAATGTGGTTGAATCTAATACAATAAAAAACATATAGAGAAACTGAGGCCTAAATATATCAAGTGATATCCAAATCCTCATTTCTAGTTAAATTCAGTCCTAGAACTAGAGCCTATAATTATTTATTTATTTATTCCCTTACTTATACTGATTCATCTATCATCATTAAGAAGTAACAACATGACTGTCATTTTGAATATGGGATCAAAGAATGAAGTAAATTTCTTTAAGTTGTTTTCACTCTATATTTTAAAAATCCCTTCAACTGTTACTATCAATATCTTTTGACTTTTCAGCAGCCTTCAAAACATCTCTTTTTTCTGCAACATTATTGCACAGATTCACAGACACCTTCTTGTAAGCCACAACCCAATTTTCTATCATAAATTCCCTGAGTTTTTCATAGGATGTGAATGATGATCATTATTCACTAATTTCAAAATGTGTTAGTGCCTTGATGGTGACTCATAATCATCAACAATTCTTCTCCATTATCTGAAAACACTTTGAACATTAACATCAGGCTAAATTTTTCTTCAAATTTTATTTAATATATGACTTTGAAAAGTATTTTAGGTACCAGTGACATTAAAAATGGAACCTCTGAATTGTTAAATCCTCAATAGTTCTTGCATTATTCATCAATTACCTCACAAAATCTTTTCTATAATAATATTTCATGACTTGAGTAATACCCTAGTTCAAATACTATAAGAATAAAATAACATTCTCATGCATGAAGATGTTCAAATATAGGTTAGAATGAGTCATCTCTGAGATCTCTTCCAACTCTAATAGGTTATGAGTCTCCATTGTATTCCATCCTTAAAAATTTATGACAGAATTGACTTACCTATAAATAGTAGAAATGTTAGATATTTTATCTACCTATTCATTTTAAAGTTACTATTTATCATATTGTTATATAGCTAGAGCTAGAAGTGATCTCCAATGCACTCTAATATAACTCCTTAATGTTTTCAGGTAAGGAAATTGAGGCAGAGCTCAAATAGTTGGTAAATGGAGAATCTAGATTCAAATCCAGGTGATCTGAGTACTGATCTGGTGTCCTTTCCATTAAAACAGCTTCACTTAAGTTTGAGTTATTCCCCAAAACATTAATTATTAATTATTAAGTCTACCATGACATGAGTCATGGGAATAATTCTGAACTGTTCATGGTTATTCCAGTGAAGATAAATCTCTGATATTCTATCAATGTTCAAGGCTTTGAGTTTAGATCTAATAATAGACTGTCTAATATACAAAGTATGGAAGCAAAAATCTCCAGTGCATTGTATATTAGGGCAGTGGTATGAAATTAAATTAGAAATGAATACCTGTGGGCAATATCTTAACTTAGAAAACCACAAATTAATATGATCATGTGATTTTCTATTTTTATTTATTTTGCTAAATATTTCCCAATTATATTTTAATCTGGTTCTTGCTTCACTAAGGAATTTGGCATACAATTTGTAGCCCAGAGCAAGTTTGGCATCTCTACATGAGGGTTTGTTGTTGTTGTTGTCATTTGTTTGGTTGGTTGGCTTAGGTCTCAGTGCTACGCCAGAGAATTAATTATGGAAAAAGCTATTCAGCCTGGTGTAACAAGTTCCACTTCAATTAAATCTAATTCATCAAGAATGTATTTTAGGGGTGGCTAGGTGGCACAGTGGATAAGCACCGGCCCTGGATTCAGGAGTACCTGAGTTCAAATCTGGCCTCAGACACTTGACACTTACTAGCTGTGTGACCCTGGGCAAGTCACTTAATCCCCATTGTCCTGCCAAAAAAAAAAAAGAATTTATTTGAGCACCTACTGTGTGTCAGATACAATGCTAGGCAAGCTAGAAAACAAAGACAAAAAGAGAATTCTTGCTCTCAAGGAGCATCCTCTCTCTCTCTCTCTCTCTCTCTCTCTCTCTCAATATGTATGTAAAGCCTTAAACAAGTCTTACAAAGTTTTAACTTCATGTCCCTACCTACGTTGTCAATTTCAAATGTATAGCAGGTTGCCTTGGTATTTTGATTTCTTATCAGCAACAGATTTCCCTGTCAATTTCAGTTTCTTGAAAAAGGGGAACCCTACATAATCTTCAATTAAATTCATTGGGCTTTCATATTATATATGATCAGGTGGAGACAATATTGAGTAGTAGGGGCAGCAACACAGCCCAAGTTCTCCCAACATTCCACTCCAAACAACTTTAAAATAACACTTCAAATCAAATTCTGGAGTGTCAGAGCCAAGGAAAACTCAGGGCTAGATAGATTTTCCCACTCAATACAATTTAGGAGGCTTGCAGGAGCAGTTTTTGACACCACATTAGGGGAGGGCCCAGAGCACATGCTGCAGCAACATTATCAGTGGGCCTACAGCAGTTTGGGGAGCTCTTGGTGCAAAAAAGGCAAAAGGTCAGGTCACCAGTAAGAAAGAGATTACAGGGGACCTTGAGGTAATGCTATGAAAGGGAATGGGAGCTATTTGGCAATTCTATTGCCTATGCTAAGTTCTAGGTTGTAGTTTGGAATGATTGGAATGACGCCACCTGCTGGAGACTTACTGTAGAAAAGCTGCACCATGAAGTGAACGTCTCTGATGGTAAGACCATGCATCTTTTCTTTGGTGTCAGGAAGTGACGTTGGCTGGTGGGAGGAGGAAGGGGGAGCCGGGGGCTCTGTCTCACTCTCTTTCCTGGGGACTCTGGCGGAGAAGGGAGCTAAAAACGTGCTCTCCCTTTAATAGATAGGAATCTAGGCCTTTCTCTCTCTCTTTACCAAATTCTTATTCTCTTTAATAAATGCTTAAAAGTCTAACTCTTGCTAAAGCTTATAATTTATTGGCGACCACTCATTAGATCTTTTAGACAGACTAGCTAGAATTTTAGCCCTTAACAAGTTTCAAAACAGAGAGGAGCACTGGTATTTGTGGTTGTGGGAGAGCAGGGGACCTGGTCATGATTTGTTTTGAGGGCCATGAAGAATGTTAGTACTTGAAGTATAAGGGGAGTAGGACCCCCTGAGTAAAGAGCAGAGCACTGACCAATAAAGAAGTAACTGCACTTCTGCTCAGATAACATCACCTTGGAAGCAGTGGAAACTTGCAGACTCCCAGAACAAACTCAGAAAATAAGAACAGAAAAAAATCTGAAGCTTGGGACAGTGACACCCAGCCTAAGATGAATTGAGCCCAAATTTAACATAAAGTTCAAAGTGAAGAAATGATCTAGAATAATGAGCAAACTACAACAACAACAAAAAAGGAAACTTACCATAAAAAAGATGCTATTGTGGCTGGGGCACAAATTCAGAAGAAGATTATAAGAAAAAAGAGAAATTTTGAAAAGAAAATTAATAGCTTGGTAAAAGGAAGAACAAAAAACACTGAAGAACAGAACTGCTTAAAAAGCAGAATTGGCCAGATAAGAAAATTGGTACAAAAATTAATGAAGACAATTATGTCTTTTAAGTTAGAATTGGGCAAGTGATATCATGAAGTCTATCTTACCCTATAGAAATGGAAAAGGGAGGCATAAGAAAAGGGAAGGGGAGTGATAGAAGGGAGGGAAGATTGGGGTAAGTAATAGGTAGAAACAAAATACTTTTGTGGAAGGTCAAGATGAAAAGAGAGAGAAAGTACATATGATGGAAGGAAATACACAATAATCATTACTGTGAAAAATATTACATCAAGTTCATGTCTTAAAGATATCATTCCTCAAATATATAGTAAATGAAATCAAATTCATAAAAATAAAAGCCATTCTTCATTGATAAATGGTCAAAGGATATGCACAGGAAGTGTTCAGACAGAGTAATCAAAGCTATAATGTGTGTATGTATGTATGTGTGTCCGTGTCTGTGTGTATGTATGTAATATAATAATGTGAAGAAATGTATACCAGAAAACTATAACAGAATGTATAACAGAAAACTATAAATTTATCCTTTTCATATATACACAAACCTAAACAAAACAACAACAAAAGAACCTGAATATACTTTAAAAAAATTTAAATATGATCTATTTTTGGTGATTATTGAATGAGAATTCAAAGAAAAGAAACATATGTATGTATTATGTATGTATATATGTATATACATGTACATGTATATACATATACATATACATATACACATGCATATGTTTGTGTGAACAGTGCTTGGCACATTTAAAAAAATGATTAATCCTATCCTTAATCCACCTTCCTTCTAATTCCCCCATCTCCTTTCTGTTCTTTCTCTCTGATTTTGGTGTTAAGTGATATGTATCTCTATATCAAGTGCTGGCACATGGTTTTCTTTTTTGTTTGTTTTTTATATTCTTACCTACTTTGACCAGTTTAAATGTGAATGTTTCAAGTGTCAACCAATCCTCATCACTCCTACTTTTGTCTATAGATTTCTCCTGGAGTTCCCTGATTGTGTGAGATAATTTTCCATCATCCTTTCCCTTTCCCCTAGAGTATTCCTCTTACATTCTTTATTTTCCCCTTAAGATCATTAAGATATAAAAGAAGCATTCCATGGTCTTGTGTAATTAGACTTCCTCTGTCACTCTTGGATAAGATAAGATTTGGTGGAGGGGTGGAGCACATATGTATCATCTCCCAGGAATTTATTTATAAGTAGTTTATCCTTGTTGAGTCACTTATTATTCTTCATTTCTATTTACCTCTTTTTGTTTCTTAACTCCTATATTTGAATTTCAAAGCCTCTATACATTTCAGGGTTTTTTTATTAGGAATAATGGGGAGTCCTTTATTTCATTAAGTTCCACTTCTTTTTCCTAAGCATTATATTCAGTTTTGCTGGATTTGACCTACAATAATCCTGATAGTTTTCATTTTGTTGTTTCTTTCAGGAGGGGTCAAGTAGAATATGTCTAATTCTAACCCCCTGGTTCTGAGACATCTGAACTGTTTATGATTTCTTGAAATATATTAAACCTTTTGTTATTTTAGTCATGGTTTTCAAAAGGTCTAATGATTCTTATTATTATCCTACAGTTATGTGGTCAGTTATTTTTGTTATGAGGTACCTTACATTTTCTTCTATTTTTATAGTCTTTTAGCTTAGTTTTTAATAATTCTTGTTGTTTTATGGATCCATTGGTTTATATTCGGTCCATTCTAGTTTTCAAGGATTTGGTTGCTTTGTCGAGGTTTGGACCTCTTGTGAGTGCTCTTACTAATTCTTGTTTCCACAATTCTATTTTCCTTTTATTTTTTCTAGCACTCTCAGTTATTAAAATAAAACATTTTGAAATACAGAAAAAAGTTTTCCTTCATCTTTTCCAAAATAGAAGTTTGAGACTTTGCTCATAGGTATTTTAAAGTTATTCTCTCTTTGATTCTGAGACGTGAGTGGTACTGTCACCATAATAGAGCTTTATGGGGAGAATATTTTAATTTGTGTTCCCTTATTCTCCTTTACTACTTCTTTATTTCAGTCTATGTGATAGGGACAAGCTCTGACCACTTCTGGAGGGAAGGGCCTGGACTAATTGTTTTGTTACTTTCTTGAGTGTTGTGTTATTCATAGATTTCAGGGACGATTCAGGCTGGGAAACCTGCTAGGTTTTTGTGCTATAGGCCAAAGTTTGGTTGCTGTAGGCTTGGTCTGCCCACTACAATTCCCTGACCTGCGTTTCTATCTAAGCAAGAGTAGACTGCAACTAGCCACAGAAACTGTTAGTTAGCTGGGAATTTCTGCTTGTTCAGACTGAAAGACCTACAGGCTCAAATTTGGTCTAGTATTTTTTTTTTGTAGGTTTTATATTGAATTGGAAGCTGGAACTTCTAACACCTCTGCTCCTCTGGTCTGTCACACTCTTTCTAATTGCTTCTAAAATTCCCCTTCTCTTGATACAGCACTTATCAAAAATGACTGATTCTTACAATAGAACATCACCCATAGCCTTCCCTCCTTTTGTTAGTCCACCGTAAATCTGTGACATAGAAATGGATAGTGGGCAACAGAACTGATCACTGGAATCTGTTCCTATTACAGTGCTTCAGTATGGATATACAAACACTTCATGTCTTGTGTACAACTTCATGCTTCCTCTGTAGTTCTCTAAATGGTATATTTCTGGCCAAACACTGCTTCCAGTGTCCCCAAACCTTTCTATCTGTCTCCCCATACAGACCTGGTATGAAAAAATGACTCACAATGGATTTTTCTTAAACCAATCCATCCAAATTTGTGTTGGTACATTTTCTAAATCTATTTGGAGGTTTTTTGTTTTGTTTTGTTTTTGTTTTATGGGGGAGGCGGGGGGGGGGAATAAGTCACTGTACTTTTTCTGGCTTGTCCATCTTTTTGACTATCAACAAAATAAAAGATTATTTAATTTTTTTTTAAAGTGAGGCAATTGGGGTTAAGTGACCTACCCAAGGTCACACAGCTAGTAAGTGTGTGTTAAGTGTCTGAGGCTGGATCTGAACTCAGGCACTCCTGACTTCAGGGCCGGTGCTCTATCCACCTAGCTGCCCCCCAAATAAAAGATTATTAACAAAATTAAAAACAAAATGCTTGCATCAATGATAGTCTTCAAATTATACTATAATTTGATAATTATCAAAACAATGACATGAGATAATTATATAGATAGATATAGCTATAGACATAGAAATAGATGATATAGACATATAGATACCCATACACATATATATTATCCAATCAATTGTATATCATATATATAAACATTTTAGTACAAAACATATATATATATGGAACAATTATATGAAACATGCATTTATTTATTTAGGGATCACAGGTATATATGTATATAAATATATGATTTTGTATGAGACACACATATATACATACAAGTATTTGTGTATGTATTCATGTGTATCAGTAAGGGAATGACATTGTTATACTTATACTTTAGGAAAATCACTTGGCAGATATGTGAAGGATGTGATTTGAGGCAAGGAGAGTAATCTAGAAGCTATTGAGCAGTAGCCCATCTAGGCAAGAGCTGATGAAGACCAGAAATAAGGTGGTGGCAATATGAAAAGAAAGAAAGGGATGTAGATAAGTGCTATTTGGAAGGGAAGAGAGAAAGTGAATGAACATTTATGTACCACCTACTATGTGCCAGTGTTTTAAGTGCTTTAGGGTAGAAATAAAAAAATAAATAAAGACTTGGCCACTGATTGCATACTCAGGGCTAACAGCAAAGCTGTGAACCAAGAACAATAGAAGGATGGTGGTGCTCTGGACACAAATAAGGATGTTTATAAGATTGGGGAGTTGAGATAGAATGCAGAGTTCAATTTTAATGAACTGTCATATTTGAAATGATTATAGGATTTCTAGTAAGGAGTTGGTGATGGGTGGCTATAACATAAGAAAAAAACTGAAGCTGTACAAATAGAGTAGGGAGTCATCTCCATATAAGAGTAAAAACCTCTCCAATAGATGCAAAATTGAAGGATATGAATAAAAAGTTCTTGAAAAAGTGGAAACTATTCATTTTAATATGAATTATTGTTCAAAATCACATGAGAAAATCATATCAAAACAACTTTTGTGACTCACCTCACAGACAATAAATAAGCCAGGATGACAAAAGATTTTTTAAAAAAACAATTTTGGAAGAGCTATAGAATAATAGACATTCTAACACCTTATTGGTAGAGATGTAAACTGGGTCAATAATTAAGAAAACAAATTGGATTTAGGCTAAAGTTTTATCTAAAATGTCCATACCTTTCTGTCCATAGATCTAACTGCCGGACTTAGTGTTTAAAGAAAGATGCAAATTGTCACAATGGTTACACACACACACAAATTAGAAACAAGTTTGTTGTGGTCACAAACAATTGGAGTTCACATTGATTGACCTTTGGGGAATGGTCAAACAAAATGTGAAATATTAATGTAATAGAATATTAACATACCTTAATAGAGATGAATATGAAGAATTCAGAGCAACATAATTACTTATATGAAGTTATGTATAGTGATATATGTAGAACAACAAAACACAATGATTGCAGTGGTACAAGTAAAAGCAATGACAACAAAGTGAGTGAAAAGAATTAAAGTTTGACCTTCCCTTGCCAAAAAAAAAATGGGAAGGAAGAAAATGAGAAAATGCACATAACTTTCTTCCTTTCAAAAGTGAGAGAATTATAGGTGGGCAAATTTCATATTGTGTCCATTCTGTTGAGATGCTGGTTAGTTTAACTGAACAGTATTTTCCCCACCTATTTTAATCTTTGTTACAAAGGATAGCTGACTTAGAAGGAGAGGTTAGAAGCAAAGATTTTGAAATAAAGGCTATATATAAACAAATCATTTTTAAAATCCAGGTCATATGACTTGACAAAATATTTTAAAATAATTGTCATCTCCAATTTTTAGTGTCCTGCAATTGTTTGCTATATTCCATCTGATCCAATGAATTCAGATTTTCATTCATTTATCTGGTCCATTAATCTCATAAGCTGTTTCTGTCATTTTTTTCAATAAGTGATAGTTTATTTCTGATAATTTTCTGAACTGTCTAAAAGCTGATTTGGGTGCAGACCACTGTATATCAAACTGTTTTCCACAAATGAGCTTCAGCATTTTTCCCCCAAACTACAACCTCATTTGGTTCAAAAGGAATTTGTTCTGGTTGCCTCACTTGCTGTGTGTTATGTTGCTTTCATTCTTCATTAGCCAAACTTCAATACAATGTCATCTGAGTCTTACCAAGAACAGGTCTGCTACTCAAAGGCATTTCTTAGAATCCTTCTACTCTAACCAGTCTCTTTACTTGCAGAAAGTGGATATTTCCTGCTGATCCACTTGATTACTGTCATATAGACAAAGGAAGGCTATAAGAGAATGGTATTGCCTCTTACCAGCCCCCAGAGGCTGACTGGATTCTGTGGACATACCGGGAACTGACAAGTAGTTTTATGTTAGCTAGAGATTAGGAAATAAATGTAAGGGAGAAGAAGTCAAGAAGAAAAAGAAAGGTAGTTATTACCTCTGGGTGAATATCACCAATTCAATTCACACTTCTAAGAATTCTGTCTCCTTTTAAGTAAAGAAGCTACCTGTCTTTTCAGAACTGTCACCACTGCCAGGCTCTCTAGAGACTATCCTCTTGATTTGAATGCTTTACCCTAAAGAAGGTTATGGCTTTCAACATTCCTTTTTTCATACAATATATACCACTGTTTACTGCCCAACAGTCAAATATGATTTGATCATTATAATAAGTGAACCTTTACACATGTTATGGTAGTTTTCATTTTTTGTCAGTCAAGAAAAGAATAAAAATGTGAGGAAAATATATAATAGGCCAAAAAACAAAAATAAAAAATCAGAAAAATAAATAAGTAAAAAGCATTTAGAAATATTTGTTCCCTTGGAGTCATGGGTTACTTCTTCAGAAACTGAAAAAAGGATAGTAATAAAGCAAACACTCTAGAAAGTGTGTTGACCATTGACCTTTTGTCTGACAAAGTACAAAGTTTCCAATATTTAAAGACCAAATATCCAAAATAAGATTTTCTTTTCAAAAAGTAGAACATCAATGCTGGACAAATTTGATAATTACAAAATTTAAAGTGGTTTCCCTTTTGTAATGGTCTAGGAACAATATATACATACTTATTTATATTCTGATGTCTGATGATGTAATGGAGATGACTTTGAGGTTTGGTAGGGTGTTCCAATGATGTACAGTCCCTGGTAGGCTTTACTATTTTAACAAAAAATATGGGGTGTGGTGACAGCTACAGACTTTGTCTACCTTCCATGGACTGGCCCAGAACATTTCAGAGAGAGGGTCATCACTTGTGTGCTGCTCACTTTGTGATGAAATTTTTAGTCATGGAAACCCACAATACAAAGAAATAGACAAAATAAGATCCCAGCAAAACAAAAACAAAAACATTTTTGGAATATTATTTGGTTTTTAGATAATCTCTAACTATTAAGTAACATGTTAGTACTTTAAATATGATCTCTTTTTTCACTCACAATTAGATGTATTACTTGAGGAACTGAATTTTATCAAACTAGACAGTCTCAGTATAAATTAAATAAAAAGAGAAAAAGTCCTCGAGAGATTAATAAAGAAGTGGGTAGAGCTGGTTTTGTGATGCAAGAGAGACCACTTCATAGGATGTCTGGGCATAACATATGTATAAGCTTGTTGGAAGTATTAACATAAAGCCAATATGAAATATTGTCATTTATGCATTAATAGCTCTTGAAATATATGGAGATATAGGAAAATTCTAAGGAGGTCTTAATAAATCTGCACAGAGTCATCATAGATATATAGATATGTAGATATTTCTTTTTTATCTCTTTAGAATTTTATTTTCCAAATTACATGTAAAAACAAATTTTGACATGAATTTTTTAAAACTTTCTGTTCCAACTTCTCTTCCTTCCTCCCTTCCCACTCCCCAACTCCAAGAAGTCAAGGAAATCAATATAAGTTATACATGAGTAGTCATGGAAAACATCTCCACATTAGCCAGGTTGTGAGAGAAAAGAGACAAAAACAAAACTTCTGATTAAGGAACTATCAAAAAAAATATGCTGGGGGAAGCTAGGTGGCACAGTGGATAAAGCACTGGCCCTGGATTCAGGAGGACCTGAGTTCAAATCTGGTCTCAGATACTTGACACTTACTGGCTGTGTGACCCTAGGCAAGTCACTTAACCCTCATTGCCCCACCAAAAAAAAAAATGCTTCAATCTGTTTTCAGATACCATCAGTTCTTTCTCTGTAGATGGATGGCAATTTTCATAAGTCCTTCAGAGTTATATTGGATCATTGCATTGCTGAAAATAACTATGTCCTTTCCAGTAGATCATCTTACACTATTGCTGTTATTTTGTATATAGTACATTTCACTCTGCTTCAGTTCATGTAGGTCTTTCCAGGTTTTTCTGACAGCATCCTGTTGATCATAACTTTTATATAGTACATTAAACTTGACAAAGGATTTTCTTCACAATAGCCCAGCAAAGCAGGTACCATACTTTTTGCCATTATAATAAATCATCATAACTATTTCCCTCCATCCTATTCCCTTCCCATAATACTTAATCTATTTTCTATTTTCTTTTTCTATTCCTCCTCAAAAGTGTTTTGCTTCTGACTGCCCTCTTTCCCCACTCTGCACTCCCTTCTTTCACCCTTCCCTCCTTATCCTCTTTGCCTCCTACTTTCCTGCAGGGTTAAATAGATTACTCCTCCCAGTTGGGTGTGTGTTATTCCCCCCTTGAGCCAACTCTGATGAGATTACAGCCTTTGAACTAATTCTGTGTCCTAAATTTTCTTCCTCCCTCCCTCCTCAACCCTCCCTATGAAATCAAGCAATTCAATATGTCATACATGAGCAGTTATGCAGAACATCTTCACCTTCCTTGAAAGTGTTTTCCTTTTTACTGCTCCCTCCCCCAATCTTCCATTCCTTTCTTCTCTCCTCTCCCTTATCTCCTTCCCCTCCAACTTTCCCTCAGGGCAAAATATATTACTATACCAACTTGAGTATGTTTGTTACTCCCTCTTGGAGCCAATTCTGATCATAGTAAGGTTCACTCACTCCCCCACTCCTTCCCTGAATATTTTCTGAGAAAATAATCAGAATAACAATAATAGCAAGAACATCACAAAAATGAAATTGATTATGTTTTTAAAGATAGGAAACTCCTAAATCAGCTACCTGTGTAAAGTCAGACCACCTACTTGTCAGAATAAAGATCAAAATTACTGCAAACTTGTAAAAAGAATAAACATTTGAAAAACGGGTGTGCTATTAAATAATTCTAAACTGGCCTACTTAAAGAAGTTATAGATTTTTTTAAAATAGGGTAATTAAGAGAAAGGCATATGAACATTGATTACAAAATTTTCATAGAGAACTTATATATATATATAACTTTTAATAAAACAGAAACTTTAAAAAGCTTAATGATCAACTTATGCAGAAGTAGCCCTAACAACTTTACTTCCTTACATGATACCCTCCTTCTACAATACAGAAACACTGGTCTTATTACTGTTTTTCAAATTTAATATTTCAGATTTTATGCATTTCTGCTGATAATCCCCCATGCCTTGAATGCTATACTACCTTGTCTCCATCTCCAGGGTTCCCTGTCATCTTTCATATCAGCTAAAATCCTACATTATATAGGAAACAGTTCCTTATGTGCCCCCCCCAACACCACCCACCCATTAATACTTTCTCTCTGATATTACTTTCAAATTTTCCTACATATTTTCTGAGTGTGTATGCATGTGTTTGTTGTCTCATCATTAGAGGTGTGCTTCTTGATGGAAGGGCAAAGACTGTTTTTGTCTTCCTTTGTATCCCCAGAGTTCAACACAGCATCTGGCATATAGTATAAGTTTAATAAATTCATGTTGATTTCACTTGACTAATCAGCAAACACATCTAGCTTGCCAAGAAAGGTGATATGGCAGCAAGAGCAACAGAGGTTTAAAATATAAACTTGTTTGTCAAATCTTATGAAGCAAGATGGTAGAAGATTATGCCCAGTGTGGTCTCATCAGAGGACAATGTATGTGTATAGGAAAGAGGAAAAAAAGTACAAATTATTATTTTTAAGTTTCCTAAGGGAATAAAACTAAATTATGTTAAACAATGTGCATTTAGGGGTGAAAATAAAAGGATAGTAATTCAGCAAGACATAGAAAAGATTGTCAAGGGTTTTTATTAAAAATGACAACAAGGGGCAGCTAGATGGCGCAGTGGATAAGGCACCAGCCTTGGATTCAGGAGGACCTGAGTTCAAATCTGACCTCAGACACTTAACACTTACTAGCTGTGTGACCCTGAGCAAGTCACTTAACCCCAACTGCCTCACCAAAAAAAAAAAATGACAACAAAAAGAAACATTTTTAAATGCCTTCCATTCCAGTCCTGAAGGTAATATATAGAAAGTGGAAAAGGTAGTGAAGAAAGGAAATATGAGGAAAGCATATGTACTGGAGTAAGTATATACAGAGGAAATCCAAGTTGGAGGTGACACAATTTTGAGGGTGTTAACGGTCTGATACTCCAAGTGCATGAAGGGGAGAAGCATACCCAATATGATGATAAAAAATTAAAACCTTACTGCTATCTAAAAAGATGATTAAGAGAAAAGTAAATAATAACCATATATATGCCTATTTTATCATTTATGTAAAATAATTATCTGACTAACACATGAAAATAGGACATGCTTGTCAGGGTATTTGAATGGAATAGGCGGAATTTTTCTATTATTATTCTTCACTAGAACAGAGTTGAATAAAAGCTACAGAGTATAAAAGATTCCATTTTGTTTGTTAATTAAAATATACCTTTTTTATTTAGTTCAGTAAAACCCTACCCTAAAGCCACTTTTCCCAAAAGGTGCCACCCAGGAATGTATCAAAATTATATGAGGTTCAAAACATATCATAGTTTAATATATTTAAAGCTGGAAGGATGGTAAATGTCA
Source organism: Dromiciops gliroides (assembly GCF_019393635.1). Taxonomy (NCBI): domain Eukaryota; kingdom Metazoa; phylum Chordata; class Mammalia; order Microbiotheria; family Microbiotheriidae; genus Dromiciops; species Dromiciops gliroides. The sequence goes on from NC_057861.1 coordinate 213,989,445, forward strand.
CCTAAGTCCAAACCTGTTATTTATAGATAAGGAAACTGAGACTTAGAGAGGAACTATAGTTTTGATTGATGGGAAAAGATAGGAAAGGAGGGGATAAAGTCATGTAAGCAAGAGAAAGACCCACTGAAGGAATGAACTCCCTGAGAATTAGAACTTTCTGAAGCTTCTCTAGGAGAAAACCAAAATTATTGAATACAAGACTACATTTCCTAGACTTTTGGGGAAAGGACTGAATTTTCTTCTCTGCACTATTAAATTCCTGTCCAGATTCCCAGAATTCACCAAGAAAGTGTTCCTCTTGATGAAAAGACAGAAAACAAGTATTAAAAAGCATAAATGTTACTGGGGAAAAAAGCAAAACAAAACAAAAATGTCATAAGGAAACACACAAAAAGGACAATGAAACCTATAAACAAGATTTAGTGTCATTCTTTATAGAGGACCAGAAAGTCACCCTTCCCTACTTGTACACACACACACACACACACACACACACACACACACACACACATCTCCACATCACAATTATGCATTTATTCCCTCCTGTCCTTTAAGCTTTCCTGGATTTATTTTTTTTTCTTTTAGAATGTGGATTCTTTGATGGCCTGAAGTGTATTACATAGCATGGATTTGGTCAGGAAAATGTAATCATAAGCCACGTTCCTCAGGGAGAATAGGCCCAATTGAATGAAGGACACAAAAGTCTTACTCAGTCTGAGAAACTTTAAATTCTGATCAAAGGTTTGCCCCTTTGCAATAGAAAGCCATCATCTGAGAAATTATTCTTTGAAATAAGTGAGATAAAATTAATTGATGACTCTGATCAATAATTGCCTGCCAAAGGTGTTTGTCATTGTCATGGAGAAGATCTAATGTGGAGTTTAAATTAAGGAAGGATTACCGACAGCAGGTAAAGTGTCTCCAGAAGTCTTTTTGCAGATAACATTGTATTGATTGCATCAGCTCTTAGAAATTTAGAGTCTTCTAAATTATGGTAGCAAAGAAAGGGAAGTTCTATATTTCCCCTTTATTGATATTAGTAATGCCATTTTAGATTAAATCTTCATGTCAATGTAAATTAGCAATCACCTCTAACTCCTCTGTCTCACCTTACATTAACCTATGTCTTGAGTAAGGTCTACTAAAAGATAAATACAGCCAACAACAGACTAGCAAATTAAAAAGCATATGTTCCCTCCCCTGGAAAAAAAAAAAAAGATCACCAAGGGCAATGACTGATTAGTTGTGACCCCAGCATGACTACAGGTTTTTGTTATGCTATAACATTTGTGAGAAAGGGTTCATATGTATAAAGATGCTTGTCCCATAAACTACCTTTCTTGTTGGACAAATAACCTTGGCTTATAACTCTGGGTGGAAAAAACGTCTTTTAATGACTTGTAACCTAAATTTAGCTTTGGATGTTTTTCCCCAACATATTTGATAGGACTATGAACCAACACACAGAAAAATTAAGAGAAACTGCTCCCCTTCCAGGTGTCAGATTTAGATAATAGAGATAACATATCAATCTCTTTTGGGGGCTGGAAAAGGTTTCTGCCTATAGACTTGATACCTTTTTGAGGCTTAGCATCAGTGTATTTTTCAGATGAGTAGAAATTTTTATTGCAGCTAATCTTTCTATTCTGAATCAGGCTGACTGAATTCTTGTTCTTTTTTCTTTTTTTGTATGCCAACAAAAGTATGGGGTAAGATGGAATAGGTTATATTAATTGTTAGAGGAGCGTTGATCTGTTTAAATATATCTTGGGCCTCAGACAGCATGTTCACATATATAAGTGTGAATGTATTATAGGTTTTCCAGTAAAAATAAACTTAACCCCTCTAACCTCCTTAAAGGTTTCTGTGTCTTCACACTGTGACTAAGAAAGAAGTAGATCTATTTAAGTATGTTCCGGGAAGGGAACTCCAATACTCCTCTGCTTTATTAATTTTTGAAGATTTAACTTGTATGAATGAAAAGTGTCTAAACAGGGGCCAGCTAGATGGCACAGTGGATAAAGCACTGGCCCTGGATTCAGGAGTACCTGAGTTCAGGTCTGGCCTCAGACACTTAACACTTACTAGCTGTGTGACCCTGGGCAAGTCACTTAGGCCCCATTGCCCCGCAAAAAAAAAAAAAAAAAAAAAAAAGTGTCTAAACATCTACCATGAGTTCAATAAGTAAAAGAAAAGTTTGTAATATTCTAATTATACATACATATGTATATATAAATGTATACATATATGCCTATATGTATATACATAAACACACATATATGTTTATATGTGTATGTATATATGGCTGGTTGGTTTGTTGGTTGGTTTGTTGATTCTATAAAGTAATCCCCCAAATATTTTGTCAACATCACATACATTTTCTTTTTTTTTCTTTTAAGTAGAGTTGATGATCAAATGCTTATAAGTTGAAAAATAAAATAAAAAACAGTATTAAAATAACAAGTAAATATTCTAATGAATGAATTTTGTGTAGAATTTAATAGGCATTTACATAAAATCTTACACTTGGGTTTAAAATATCAACTGCACATACAGGGTAACTTGACAACAGCTTATGCCAGAAATATTGGTGGTGGGAGGTGAGTGTGGTTAAAAGTCTGAGAATTCACCATATATTAATGGCATGATATGCCAGTCAAAAAGTCGTTTGCCATCTTGAATAGAGGCACAGTTTCCAGGTCGTCTTGCTATGCTCTGCCCTGCTCATAATATGTCTGCAGTATTTTATCAATTTTTAGATATCACCTTTTAGGAGTTACAATGAAAAGTCATGATTAGGGGTGTTGTGAATGTGTTATATGAGGAGAAATTGAAAAAAAATGGAGCTGTTTATATTGTAAATGAGAATTCTTAGGGTGAATACTGGTTTTATGTTCCAGTATGTGAAAATTTATCTGGAAGAGAGATTCAATTTGATCTGCACTTCTTCCCCAATTGGCAACAGGAAGCAATGTATATTTAAGAGGCAGATTTTGCATCAATATAAGTATAGTTTCTTTTCTTTATTTAAATTTATTTATTTAGAAGTTTCCCCAAGTTACATGTAAAAACATTTTTTTTCACATTGACTTTTTTTTTTCTTTTTTCTTTTTTCTTTTTTTTTTTTTAGTGAGGCAATTGGGGTTAAGTGGCTTGCCCAGGGTCACACAGCTAGTAAGTGTTAAGTGTCTGAGGCCGGATTTGAACTCAGGTATTCCTGATTCCAGGGCCGGTGCTCTATCCACTGCGCCCCCTAGCTGCCCCTCACATTGACTTTTAAAACTTTGTGTTCCGGATTTTCTTCCTCCTCACCCTTCCCTAAGAAATCAAGCAATTCAATATAAGTTATACATGTGCAGTCATGCAAAACATCTTCACATTAGTCAGGTTGTGAAAGAAAGCAGACAAAATAACTTTAGAAAGAGGAACTAACAAATAAAATTGTACTTCAATCGGTATTCGGATACCATCAGTTCTTTCTCTGTTGATGGTTTACATTTTTTATATGTCCTTCTGATAGCATCTTGCTCATCATATCTTTCACAATTCCTATTGCTAACTGTATTACCCACCATCCTATTCCCTCCCCTTGGTATTTACTCCATTTTATATCTTCTTTCACCCTATCCCTTCTCAAAAGTGTTTTGTTTTTTACTGCCCCCCCAATCTGCCCTCCCCTCCTTCACCTCTACCCCCATATCCTCTTCCCCCCCACATTCCCTCAGGGCAATATATATTACTATACACACTTGAATGTGCATGTTATTCCCTCTTTGAGCCAATTTTGATGAGAATAAGGCTCACTGGTTCCTCTGCTGCTTCCTCATCTTCCCCTCTACTCCATAAAGCTTTTTCTTAATTTCTTTTATGTGAGCTATTTTACCACATTCCACCTCTCCCTATCCCTTTCTTCCAGTGTATTTCTCTTACCCCTTAACTTTATTTTATCATTGGTCAGCTATGTGACACAGTGGACAAAGCACCAGCCTTGGACTGAGGAGGCACCAAGCCCAAATCTGGCCCCAGACATAAGCCACCTCACCCTGCCTACACAAAACAAGGATAAGCAAAAAATAAATGCTTCACAGATATCATCCCTTCATATTCAATTCACAGCTGTGACCTCTAAGTGTATTCCTTTCAGCCACCCTAATACTGACAAAGTTCTTATGAGCTAGAAGTATTATCTTCCCATGTAGGAATGTAAACAATTTAACCTTTTTAATATCCCTAATGATTTCTTTTTCCTGTTTACCTTTTTATGCTTCTCTAGGATCTTGAATTTGAAAGTCAAATTTTCTATTCAGTTCAGGTCTTTTCCTCATGAATGCCTGAAAGTCCTCTTTTTCATTGAAGTCCCATTTTTTCCCCTGTAAGATAAGTTTTGCTGGGTAGGGGATTTTTGGTTGTAATCCCAGTTCCTTTGCCCTCTGGAATATCATATTCCATGCACTCCAGTCCTTTAATGTAGAAGCTACTAGATCTTGTGTTATCCCGACTGTGGCTTCACAGTATTTGAATTCCTTTTTTACTAACTGCTTTCAATATTTTCTCTTTGACCTGGGACTTCTGAAATTTGGCTATAATATTCCTGGAAGTTTTCCTTTGGGGATCTCTTTCTGGAGGTTATTGGTGGATTCTTTCAATTTCTATTTTACCTTCTGCTTCTAGAATATCAGGGCAAATTTCCCTGATAATTTCTTGGAACATTATGTCTAAACTCTTATTTTGTTCATGGTTTTCAGGTGGTCTAATGATTTCCAAATTATCTCTCCTGGATCTATTTTTCAGGTCAGCTGTTTTTCCAAGGAGATATTTCACATTACCTTCTAGTTTTTTTATTCATTTGGATTTGCTTTATTGTGTCTTGATTTCTCATAAAGTCATTAGCTTCTATTTGCTCAATCCTAATTGCTAAACCATGGTTTTCTTCAGATAGTTTTTGCACCTCCTTTTTCATTTGGCCAATTTGGCTTTTCCAGCTCTTGAATTTTTTTTATTTCATGACCCTCCTTCATCACTCTCATTTCTCTTTCCATTTTTCCTCTGCCTCTCTTACTTTTCCCTCTACCTCTCTTGCTTTATCTTCAAAGTCTTTTTTGAGTGCTTCCATGACCTGAGACCAATTCATATTTTTCTTGGAAGCTTTGGATATATGAGCTTTAACTTTGTTATCTTCTTCTGATGGTGTATTTTTATCTACCTTGCCACCAACGAAACTTTCAATGGTTTGCTTCTTTCTCTGCCTGCTCAACTTGCCAGGCTATTTCTTGGCTTTTAACTCCTTAACATGGAGCCCTGCTTCCAGGATGCCCTGTCCCAAGCTACAGGGCATCCCAGGTGGTACAGTTTAGGTTCATTTTCAGTCAGCCTGGCCTGTAAGTAACCAGTGGCCTGCTTTCTCTTTAACCCAGAAGCAGAAATCTGATTGAAATCTAATTCTCTATGGTCAAAAGCTTTGTGTGCCTGTGCCCCTCCCCCATTGGGTCTCTGACACTTAAGTCTGCTTCCTGGGAAAGGTGCTCCACCTCTGTTCCCACAGAGATCTCCATTATTTCCCTCCATGCAACCACTGGACCCCCTCACCTATCCATGAGCTGAGTTTAAGAAGAAACTGCTGACACTGAAGATTCCAAGACTCTGGAGGCACAGCCTGTCTGTGCTGTATATGTGCCTGCATGCTCCTCTCTCACTCCCCACAGAAGATAATCCCTGATAACTATGTAAGCCATCTTTGGCTGGAAAAATAGTTTCACTCTGTTCTTTTGTGACTTTTGCTACTTCAGCAATTGTCTTATGACATTTTTCTTTTGGAGGTATGTGGATGGATTTGTCTGAAGCTTGGAGAGTCACAGCCTTTCCTCCCCAACCTTGGCTCCACCCCCTAAATCCATAAGTATAGTTTCCCTTCAAGGTTCATTTCTCTAAAAGAGCATTAAATTCACAAGTTGGATGTCAGAAGGCAATAACTACTTCTCTCAGAGTCCTAATAGTAAACTGAGAGAGTAGGGATTCTAGAACTCTTGTTTATGTGCTACCATCTTGGGTTCTCCCCAACCAATAGTACTGCATTAACTGGATTTACTGAAAAGATACAACAAGAAGAGTGGTTACTAAGAAAAGGAAAATAAAATCTCCCACACACGAAAGCATACTCTATCCCTGTACACAGCTCACAAACAGAGAATGGACTAATTTTAAAGTACAGAGCTTGTGAGGAATATGTGTAGAGAACATGTGGAGCCAATGGTTACTCCATTGGTTACTCCCTCTCAGTATTTTTCTCTCTTCCTAGACTCCTCATGAAGTTCCCCTTAGCAGAAATTTTCTGTTGGATTTGAAATGGCAATGACATTTTAGAGTTCATAGCTGGCTGTCCCTGAAGCCACTTCCATCCTCAGGTGACAACCTTTCCATATTAGTCTACAGATGTTTTTTGTGTCATTTGCTACTGCTACTACTCAGGGTACACATTATGATTGAGTTTTGTTATTGGCAGGATGTCTGGGTGATCTTCTAACCTTCTGAAGTTTGTAATTTTGTGATCTTGTCAGTTCTATCTTTTTATACCTTGTGGCTAAGATCAGGAAAGTATACCCACAAAAGAAACAGGCATTGCATGCTTAGTCATTTGGCAGGGGGAACGCAGTCTACTATAGTTATTCTACCAGAGTTGTGCTGGAAGCAGTCTGATCTGCTTTCAAATTTTTTATTAAATTTTCATTGTGAATATTTACACTTTAGAATTTGGCAATCTTTAAATCAGGACTTGGTTTATTTATTTATTTATTTATTTATGATTGTTTAGGCTTAGGAAAGTGATGGAGAAAAATTGAGAATTCAAATCAAAATTTAAAAGAATACTGTGCATATATTTGTAGTTTCTTTTCCTAACAGCCTAGTTGTTATGCATTTACCAGCACAGCCAGATATTTCTCTAAATGTATTGCTTGAACTCAACAGGAGTACAATAAAAGGCTCATGTAATGCTGTCATCACCATAGTGGGGGCTTGGTGTTAATAAGCTAATAAGGATAATAAAATATTATTAATAATAACTAGCATTGATAGTGAGTGTTAAAGTTTGTAAAGCACTTTGTATTAATTGTCTCATTTGAATTTCACAAACGCCCTGTACCATACCCAGTGGCTCCCAGGAGTTCTGTCCCATTTGTCATCAGGAAGAAAAATAGTGTGAGAGATCATCAGGTTCTCATTTTGTATACAAACTCAGTTCTTCATTAATGTCTTTTAAGTCAAAATTTCATAGGGGAGGTACTTCAAGTAGTGTGGCTTAGACTGGTTACCTGTTGATGATGCAGTCCACAGCCTCTGAGGACACTTCTTCTCAGGGATGGCCAAGTTAAGCTAGGTCTAACAGGGCAGGCCAAGTGTGGCTAAAATCTAATCATTGTTAAGTGGGTATTTAGTAGTTTCTCATTCACACACAATTGAAACACTACTAAGTCAATCAAGTTGGACCCCTGGGGTCTACAAATAGGTGGAAGATATTTAATGCCTCTCTGGCAACTAGATTGATGGAATATCTGAGGAAACAAAGGTTCAAGTTTCTGAACATACCAATTTATTAAGCAGTGCATACCAATTGCCAACAAATCAGGACCAAGCCTCCTCAGCTTGTCAATGGATCCCAAATATAGGAGGAAACAGATTTTTTTTGCACTGTAATCTATTTTCTAATCATAGGAAAGATCATGGACTTTCTTAGTCAGGGAGGGCAAGCAAACAGGTGCAATTCCTTGAAACCAGAAAAGATGTCCCATTCCCCACGACCACTAAGTCAAAAGAATATGAAAAGATTAACTAATTGACCCAGTACTAAGCCAGTTTTCAGATAATACATATAGGTTGATCAAGATGTATAATTGTGAGAAAACTCCTTGTATCAATCTTCAGATATGCCTAGGTTTCTGGTCACCATAAAACATGTCCTTAGTTAAAGGACTCACACCAACAGGAAGGGGTGGTACAGCTTCCCATCCACCCAGGGATATGTTCAAACAATGCAATAATGTATTCTCACAATACCTATAATTGAATCAAGTTTTCTCACAAGATAGAAATTAGACTAAATTTATAATTGAATAGAAAGGGAATTGGGCTTGATTTAGACCTGAGTCACAAGACGAAGTCAGTATAGTTCACTCAATTTCTACAATTCATTTAAACACTCATGGCTAGAAACTAGTTCCTCCAAATTCCATGTGTTGGACTGGGCCAAGCAGAGAATACCTGTTTATCCTTTAATAACCCACCATGAAGGACAACTCTAAATATGCCCTAAAGATTAGTCCTCATTTGTCCAATCCTTCTACTGGTCCATTTTTCTGAATTAAAATTCCTAAAAACTAGAATTCTCTAAAAGAAGATTATACTGCCTAAGCAGCCTGGTGTCTCCTTGTCTTAAGAGGTCTTTAACAAAATCCTGGATAATTGCTTTTCATGTATTTCTTCAGGTGGGACTTCTGTTGATGAATAGATGAAAATGGAAGGGGAAAGAGAAAATAAGCATTTATATATCACCTACTCTCTGCCATCTCATTTGATCTTGACAACAATTCTAAGAAGAAGGTGTTATTATTATCACCATTTTACAATTGAGGGAATTGGGGCATATAAATGACTTATCTAGGGTCACATAGCTAGTAAATGTCTAAGTGTGATTTTAACTTGCCTTCCTGATTCTAGGCCCAGAACCCTGTCATCTGTGCTACCTAACTGCCTCAATAGATTTGTCTAGATCACTTAAGAAGTCCTTTCTAAATCAGAGTCTTTAGTATTCCTAACAGATTTTCTCACCTTTATTTCTCTCCACTATAAATCCATCTTTTATATAACTACAAGACTTGTTTTCTTTTTACATAGCTAGTCATGCTATTCCTGTTTAAAAATATTCAATGATGATACATTAGTGCATTTTTGTCTTAGTGGTAGAGCAAAAGGGGAGCCAAGAGATGAATGATCTAATTTTTAACTTTTAATACTGATAGTAGGAAAATGATCAAATCACTTAAACTTTCTCAGCCTTCACTATTTCTTCTATAAAATGAAGATAATAATATACAACATTCTGATATGCTACACATAATGTGTTATATAAATGACAGGTATATATTAACATCAATATTATCATGAAAACGTTAAATTATTATATGCCATGTTCAAGTAACTTCACAACTAGTACTAATAACTTTCCAGGCTAAATTTATACTATCCCTTGAATTGAACTCTAAATATATGAAAAGGGTAGATTACTTACCATCCATGACCATGCCCTGGAATTTCCTGCCTTTTATCCTTTGTTTATACATCCTCTGTTTTGTGTCTTCCTTCTCTCTCTTTACCTGATGAATTACTATCTAGCCACTTAAAACTCAACAAAAACATTTCATCAATTCAGGTCTAATACCCCTTGTGGTACCCCACCTACTTTTTCTCAGATTAAACTCAATGAGGATAAAGATTATAGCTTATTTAAACATTATATTTCCCCTAGTACCTTTGTCTATGTTCAATTTGTAATACATACCTAAGAAATGTTTTATTATTTTAGTTGAAATAGTAATGAAAAGTAAAAATTTGAAAAATTGTAATGACAATCAATTGTAATAACAATCAACCATCTTAACTGTGAAATAGAGTCAGGGAAACAATACAGATTTTTAAGTTATCTACTCTTCAGAAGGGGTGGGGGCAAGATTTCTAATTCTGAAATAACCAGTTTTATGCTTACCACTGATCAAATTTACTGGATAATGCTAAGTTTGAAACTACCCTTTAGCCATGTTTAATCAATTTAGTTTACAATGGCATGCAGAAATATATAGAATATAGAAAAGTCAAAGAGCTTGACAAATAAAGAATAGTAAGAATACTTGAATTTGAAATAAAAGCAAAATGAGATCATGAGATCTTTGCAATATTTGGAAGAAGACTAAAAATAATCTATCAGTTCAATGATAGATAATAGTATATCTCTGAGAACTTGCTTGATAAGTTTTGATAGAATAATGCTTGTCCTAATTACTCAGTGAGAACTTTTATTCATAGCTATTTGGACCAATGCCAACTTATCCTATAGCACCATAATCCAATGAATACTTTTCTTCCCCCTTCTAAAGGTATGACATGGTCAGGAAATTATAAAAGCATTGAATTTTAGAATTGGAAGGGACTTTGGAGGTCATCTTTCATAGTATTGCTGTTCCTTCTATTTAATTCCAAAATAAATTCTGTGAAGAATAGATTCTAGAAAGCCACTGGCAAAGGAGAATCCCTATTGAATTTAAATATTCACCCGAAGGAAAATCCTTAGCACTAGAATTAGGCACTTGATTTAGCCAAACCAGGATAAAAACCTAATTCTAGTATTTCACTTTCCACAAGAAATATATTAACACTTTCCATCCATGGGCACAATTAGGAACTCATCTGGGAATGTATGGGTTTGGGGCATCAGTAATAATTTAAGAATTTAGGGAAGTACATCTCCTGCTTCAGAAGAAAGTACTAATAAATACAATAAACCATTAGTGACACTGAATCAGCATATATGGGATCACACAAGAATATATTTAGAGAGGGAGGTTCCTTAGGAATCATCAATTCTACCCCCATCATTTTAGAAAGGAACCCACTGAGATGCAGAGAAGTTAAGTGACTTGCCTATGGTCACTAGGAAGTTGTTAAGGTCAGAATCTGAATCCATGTCCCTTGGACTTCACATCCAATGTTTCCTTCTATGATATTACCTACATATTACCTCCAGTGCCTCATTGCTCCCTGAGTCTTTAGAGAAAAACAAAATACTTACCAATGCTACTGAAAATACACCCTGAATTATTTTATTGTTATTGCTTAGTAGTTTCAGTCATGTCTAACAGTTTGTGATCCATTTGGGGATTTCTTGGTAAAGATACTAAAGAGATTTGTCACTTACTTTTCCAGTTCATTTTACAGATGAGGAATTGAGGCCAACAGGGTTAAGTGATTCGCCCAAGGTTGCAAAGCTAGTAAGTGTCTGAGGCTGGCTTTGAACACAGAAGAATGAGTCTTCCTGACTCCAGGCCCAACATTCTATTCACTGTGCCACTTAGCTGCCTCTTGTATTTTTTTCTTGGACTTTAAGGAAGTAACAAATAAAAGTAAAAGGAGATTAATATTCACATAGTACTAACACCCAAACAATCATTGGACAGCATAAAACTGCATGTAGAAAAATTCATGGTGAAACATAACTATCTGTACTAAGATTTTAATGACATAATAAAGGATGCAGAGGAAAATCTATGTCTTTCATTGTGGATGGACTTAACTAGGGACTTAGTGCTTTTAAAGTAACTCTGTACTTATTGATTGGGCAGGATCTTCTGGGGACTGCCAATTCTCAAGGGATATGATAGGTCACAGATAATATTCCTATGGAGCAGACGTTAGAAGCAGGAGAAATAGAAAGATCTGTGAAACTTGAAAAGTCATTCCTACCCTGAAAAATTACAGAGAATAGTGAATATTCTCAGTTCTTTCCCTGGTAATCTACCCTGCATTGGCTATACTATCATGTTTTTTTCTCTATCTCAGTCCCCTGGTGAACCAATACCATTCTACACTATCTTCTACCCACTTGTCCTATTGTTAATTATATCTTGCCAGTCTCTAATCCTGGATAACTCCTGTCATCTACCTCCTTTGCTCCTATTCACATGCTACTTAATGGAACTGGAGGAAACTGTGCAGCCTGGGTCATCTAATCTCAACTGGGCCATCACTACAGTAAGTCAAAAATTCTACTTTCCCTTAATTGATTTGCTATGTCATCCTCCAATAAGTAGGTACAGAGTAGGTACAGCAACTCTTCCAAACTTTCTCATCTCTCCTCAAGCCTCCCACAACATTCCCCTTCTCCATCAATCTCAAATCCTCAACTGAGGATTTCTTTGTCATACATCATCCAAAACAAACTGAAACCATTCAGCAATAGCTCTCTTTTCTCCTTTCCTCCTCATGTCACATCAATCAGACATCTCATTCTATTACTTTCTCCTTTATTCTAATTTCCAATAAAGGTACTGTCCTTCTCCTTGCCAAGCTTGAGATGATTTTTGGTTTTGGGTTTTTACAAATTGTCTCTCCATTTTAAGGTAAACTCTTTGAGGGCAAGAACTGTTATGGACCTTTCATTGTATCCTCAACACTTTGTATACCATTACCTGGCATGTAGGACTTAATACATGCTTGTTAATTTACTGAAAATGTTAGTACTTAGAAGAGAGAGGGAGGCTAACTCAAAAGTTTTAGTGTCTTTTCACAAAGTGAACAGCTGGTGTTGCTTCCATTGGATGGTTCCTTCCAGAGTAAATTAATGAAAAATCTAGGGATAAATGCCAGCAGAAGAGAAAACTTTTTACTTACTATATTTTCACTGAAGACCCTTTACCTATTATGCCTTATGTTTATGTGATCTTCTAGATTTTCCTCTAGGTCTGGAATGTATTTATTCATCACCTCTATCTCTTAGCATCCCTACCTCCCTTCAATGTTCAACTTGATACTCCTCCTATACAAGGCCTTTCTTGATCCTCCCAGGTGTTAATGCTCCTACCTAAATTACTTACTTGTATTTTGTTTCTCGTGATAAAACAGGAAAAGCTCCTTGAAAGAAACAAAATGTTTTAGTCTTGTCTTTGTGTCTCACCAATCAGGCAGAGTTTCAGGCATGTACTCAGTTCTGAATAAATCCTTCTAGGTTGCTTGATTAATTGGAAGGTATGATATTCATTTGGAAATTCAGACATGGAATATTCCTTTTATTCAATTAATTCTGATCATTCCCTCCCTAAGTTTCTCTCTTTGTAGGAATAGAATTTGTGTTTCATCCCATTGGTATGGAATCATATTCAACACTAGAACAGACTATCTTGTATTATTTGGGATCCAGAGAAGACAGATTCTTCTAGAAAAGGTTGAATTAGTGTATATTCAAACTTTGTCTGAAAGAAATGGGAAAATTTCAGACAATATCCAGAGCCAAATTGATAATAATTAATGTGTGTTGATGGAACCCAGTCAAAAATTCTCCTAGCAGAACACATGGCTAAGGGTATATTTCCAAAGCTTTCCTTGTTTCTACTCAAGAAGAGTAACAACTGATAAAGTGGTCAAGCCCTCCATATAACAAGGACTGTCAATGATAAGGACTAAAAAACACACTGTGATTTCTTCCTTGTGGAATGTATGTGTTTATAGACTATAAGGCATCCTAGCTCATAGGATCTTCCTTAGAGAAATACCATTACTTCCAATTTACACAAGTTCTCTCACTCTGAGAATGAGCAGAAAGAGGTGAGAACAATTTGTGCTGCTTGCCACACATCACCAGACCCTTCTGAAGATCCAGAACATAAGTAGCATGCATTTGAATGGTAGCTTTGTGAAGTGAAAACTGTATTACATATGGGCTATATTTGTCAAGAAGCTTGGATTTTAATCCCACTTCTGACCATTTCTAGCTGTGTGACAATGGCTTATCAACAAAATTCTTGACCTAGTTTTCTTTAGTTATAAAATAAAGTTGATAATACGCACATATGGTGCCCAGAGTTATAACATAATAGGATACAGATGAATCTGTGATTTCCTTAGCAGAAAATACTTCTTCTTATAATTCAGAGTATAATCCATTCATATTTTAATATATAATTCCTAGGGAATTTCTTCCGAGGTATGTAAAGTTTAAATGACATATAAAGTAATAGTCACTTAGCTGTCAGAGATGGCATTTGAACACAAATCTTTCAATACCATGTCCAGCATTTTATCCATTATGCTGACCTACTTTTCCAACCCATTATGATTATGACATAAGGGATGTTCAGACGGGCCTGGTGAGGTTTTGGAAGTAGCAATATATTCCTCAGCTAGCTTGAATCATTTTCAGTGCTAGAGTTTTATAAATCTTAAGAGAAGTAATATGTTATAAGGAAAAGTATATTGAATCTGGAGAGTGGAATTCAATAAAAGGATCTGGGTTTAAATCATGGCTGTGCTACTTACTACTTAAGTGACTCTGGACAAGTCATTTCTTCTGTCTCAGCACTATTTTTCTAATTTGTAAAATAAGAGCTTTAAACCAGATAGCTTCTAATGTCTGATCTAGCACTAAATATACACTTTTCTTATATTTTATCAAATCAAATAGAAATAAGAGCTTCTTTAATTTTCTCCATTGTCTTCCAATTGGATTCTTTTTTCTATTTATTTAGAATTTTTTGCCAAATTACATGTAAAAAACAATTTTAACATTGATTTTTAAAACTTTGTGTTCCATATTCTCTTTCTCCCTCCCTCCCCATCACCCCCTTAAGAATGCAAGCAATTAAATATGTTATATATGTGTAGTCATGCAAAACATTTCCACATTAGTCATGGTTTTGAAAGAAAATATGCAAAAATTACTTAAGAAAAGGAAACTAAAAAGAATTATGCTTCAATCTGTATTCAGACACCATCAATCCTTTCTCTGGAGATGGACTGCATTTTTCATAAGTCCTTCAGAGTTGTCTTGGATCATTGTATTGCTGAGAATAGCCAACTCATTCACAGATGCTTATCTTATAGTATTGCTGTTACTTTGTATACAGGACATTTCACTTTGCATCAGTTCATGTAAGTCTTTGCAGGTTTTTCTGATAGCATCCTGCTCATCATTTCTTATAGCCCAATAATGTTCCATCAAAATCTCATCCCACAATTTGTTCAATCATTCCCAAATTGATGGGCATCTCCTCAATTTTGAATTCAACTTTTTTTTTTATCTCTTTTTGGAAACCGACCTAGTAGTGGTATTACTAGGTCAAAGAGTATCCATGGTTTTATAGCACTATAGCCATAGTTCCAAATTGCTCTACAAAATGTTTGAATCAGTTTAGAACTTCACCAAGAGTGCATTAATGTATTCTTTTCCCCATATCCCATAGAACATTTGTCATTTTCCTCTGCTATCCTATTATACAATCTAATAGGTATGAGATAGTACCCCAGAATTGTTTTAACCTGCATCTCTCCAACCAATAGTGAGTTAGAGATACTTTTTTTCATATTGCTATAGGTAGCTTTGATTATTTCACTTGAAAACTTCATATCTTTTGATTTTCTATCAGTTGGGAAATGGCTCTTATTTTAATAAATTTGACTCAGTTCTCCATGTGTTTGAAAAAAGAGTCCTATCAGACAAACTTGCTTCAATTTTTTTTCAGTTACTATTACTAACTGTATTTTCCTCCATCCTATTCCCTCTCCATGATATTTACTCTATTTTCTATGTTCTTTCACCCTGTCTCTCCTCAAAAGCGTTTTGCTTCTGACTGCCCCCTCCCCCAATCTGCCCTCTTTTCCATCACTGCCCCCAGCCTTATCCCCTTCCCCTCCTACTTTCCTGCAGGGTAAGATAAATAACTATACCCAATTGAGTATGAATATTATTTCATCTTTGAGCCAATTCAATCACTCCTCCACACCTCCCCCATTTTTCCCTCCATTCCTTAAGCTTTTTTTGCTTCTTTAAGGTGAGATACTTTAACCTATTCCACCTCTCCCTTTCCCTTTCCTCTCACTTTTTAATTTTATTTTTAAAAGATATCTTCCTTTCATATTCATCTTATACCTGTGTCTCTGTCTAAATATGCTATATCCAGCTATCCTAATAATGAGAAAGTTCTTATGTGTTACAAACATCATCTTCCCATGTAGGAATGTAAACCGTTTACCCTTTTAATATCCCTTATGATTTCTTTTTCCTGTTTATCTTTTTATGCTTCTCTAGGGTCTTGTATTTGAAAGTCAAATTTTCTATTCAGCTCAGTTCTTTTCATTAAGAAAGCCAGAAAATTCTTTCTTTCATTGAATTCCTATTTTTCCCCTGAAGGATTATACAAGTTTTGCTAGGTAGGTGATTCTTGCTTGTAATCCCAGTTCCTTTGCCCTATGAAATATCATATGGCAAACCCTCCTGTCCTTTAATGTAGAAGCTGCTAGATATGGTGTTATCCTGATTGTGGCTCCACAATGCTTGAATTGTTTCTTTCTGGCTGCTTGCAACATTTTTTCCTTAAACTGAGAGCTCTGGAATTTGGCTATAATATTCCTGGAAGTTTTCATTTTGGTATCTCTTTCAGGAGGTGATTGGTTGATTCTTTCCATGTCTATTTTGCCTTCTGCTTCTAGAATATCAGGCCAAATTTCCCTGACGATTTCTTCGAAGATTATGTCTAGGCTCTTGTTTTGATTATGGCTTTTAGGTAGTCCAATAATTTTCTCTTTTTTGGGTGGGGGGAGCAATGGGGGTTAAGTAACTTGCCCACAGTCACACAGCTTGTAAGTTTCAAGTGTCTGAGGCTGCATTTGAACTCAGGTGAAACTGAATCCAGGGCTGGTGATTTATCCACTGTGCCACCTAGCTGCCTCTAGTCAAGTAATTTTCAAATGATCCCTCCTGGATCTATTTTCCAAGTCAATTATTTTTCCAATGAGAAATTTCACATTGCCTTCTATTTTTTTCATTCTTTTGGCTTTGCCTTATTGTTTCTTGATTTCTCATAAAGTCATTAGCTTTCATTTATTCAATTCTAATTTTTAAGGAATTATTTTCTTCAAAGAGCATTTGTACTTCCTTTTCTATTTGACCAATTTGGCTTATCAAGGCATTGTTTTCTTCATTAGCTTTTTGTACCTCTTTTCCCATTTAGCCCAGTCTGGGTTTTGTTGTTGTTTTTGGTGGTGGTGTTTTTGTTTATTTGTTTTTTGTTTTCTGTGGGCCAATGGGGGTTAAGTGACTTGTCCAGGGTCACACAGCTAGTAAGTGTCAAGTGTCTGAGGCCAGATTTAAACTTAGGTCCTCCTGAATCCAGGGCTGGTGCTTTATCCACTGTGCCTCCTAGCTGCCCCCCAGTCTGTTTTTTAAGGTGTTATTTTCTTCAGTATTTTTTGTGTGCCCTTTACCAAGCTGTTGACATTTTTAATGATTTTCTTGTTATCACTTTCATTTCTCTTTCCATTTTTTCCCTCTACCTCTCTTCCTTTTTTGTTCAAAGTCTTTTTTGAGTACTTCTATGGCCTGAGAAAAATTCATATTTTTCTCACAAGCTTTAGATATAGGATCTTTGACTTTGTGAACTTCTGAAGGTGTGTTTTGATCTTCCTGGTCAACATAGAAACCTTCTAGGGTCTGCATTTTTTCCTGTTTGCTCATTTTCCTAGCCTATTCCTTGACTTTTAACTCTCTTTTAAAGTGGGACAGTGATTCCAGGGTGGGGGGCACACTGTCCCAAACTTCAGGGGGTTCGAGCAGCTGTTCTCTGAGATACTTCTAGGAATTTGTAAATCCTTAGTTCTTCCAAGGTGTTAGGATTTAAGGAGAGATATGTTCACCACTATCCTGGCCTGTGCTTTGATCTGCAAGCAACCCTTTTCTGCCCTGAACTATGAACAGAATCCCTCTCCACTATGGCTGAAAGCTCTTGTGTGCTTGTGCTCCCCCCAAACCTAGGACCACCACCCAAGACTGTGACCCGAATCCAAATATGGCCAAAACAATAGAGTCCTATCTCAGTTCTAACAAAGAGATCCCTGTAATCTCCTTCTAGACAGTTGTTTGACTCCCTTACAATCTGTGGACTGAATTATAGAAGCAGTTGCTGCCAATGCACATTTAAAAGCTCCCAAGGCCTGTTCCTGCTTTGTTGTGACTGGGTCTGCACTGAGGCTGAGTCTGCACTTGTGCAGCCTGTGCTGGGCCATGCTTCACTCACCATGGTACAATTGACCTTTCCTTCCTACCTTCTAAGTTGTCTTTGACTCGAAAATTATTTCACCCTGCCCTTTTGAGGGTTATGCTGCTCCAGGAATTGTCTTATGGCATTATTTGAAGGTATTTGGAAGGGTCTTGGGGAGAGCTCAGGCAAGTCACTGCCTTTTTTCTGCCATCTTGGCTACAAACTTCCCCCCCAATTAGATTCTTTTGAATGAAATAGGGTCAGCAAACTAAGATCAGAGGGCCATATGTGACCTGCCACCTGTTGATCTTTGTGACCTATAAGCCAACAATGTATTTTACATTAATAAAGATGATATACAAATGTAAAACAGAACAAAACATTCTTACCCCATGGGCCATACAAAAGGAGGGATCAGGCCATATTTGACCTACAGGCTGCAGTTTTCCAAACTATGGTTTCAAAGTAAATCAATGCTCAACAACCTGTGGCCAGTGACTCTAACAGCTCCATAAGAGTTCTCTTGAATTTAGCTATCTTACCATCAGTACTGCACACAAGTATTTGGCAAGATAATCTTCTCCCTCCTAGGGCAATCACTTGCCTAATTTCCTTATTTATGTGTGCTTTACAAACCTCAAATGAGAGAATTGTGTGCAATATACTCCAAAAATAATCACAATACACAAAACATAACAAATATGTAAAGGGCAACCATATAAGGAAACAGAGACCTTGGAATACAAGTTAAGTCATCTATTGAAAAAAAACCAATCAACTGAAGTCCTTGATATTGAAATGTTTTAAGACATAAAGAGACATTACTTTTAAATGTGATACTTTATATTCCATTTGCAAAAAAAAGAAAGATATATTGAGGGAGTGAGGGAATGCAGTGAGTAAGGAAAACATGAAGAAAGAAGGAATGAAACAAATTGTAGGTTATATTTATACTATATGGAAATAAGTTTTGTAAGCAAATATGGGGAAAGAGCTCATTTTATATAGAGAACTTTACTTTGAAATATTTTAACATCATGGAAATAATTAATGTTCTAATAAATAATATATCTGAAAGTTTATTAAAATAATCCCATCAGGAGTACTATTTGACAATAATTAATTAGCAAATGTTGAAACAATCTAAAGGTAACATTTCAGAGTTTTCACTGCCATTATCTGGGTTAATTTAAATCTGTGAGATTTTATTATATTTATTATTTAATCAATATTGCCAAATAACATGTTAAAATATTCACAAAGTAGGGGCAGCTAGGTGGCACAGTGGATAGAGCACTGGCCCTGGATTCAGGAGGACTTGAGTTCAAATCCAGGCTCAGATACTTGACACTTATTAGCTGTATGACCCTGGGTAAGTAAGTCATTTAAACCCCAATTGCCTCACCAAAAAATAGGTAAATAAATAAAATTCACAAAGTAATATTGATATTGAAAGGTTTTAAGATAGACATAAAGAGACATTACTTTTAAATGTGATACTTTATACTCCATTTGCAAAATAAAATATTTAAAAGTAAAACTGTTTTGTAAAAGCTGTTAATGGCAATAATGGTTATTTTTTTTCTGGAGGTCCTTTCAAGCTAAAAGCTTAATCTCTTCTCTTCACTGAACTTGATTGGTCACTGCTTTATTGGTTCTACCTTTTTCCCTATAAAAGAAGAGTCTAATATTTTTAGTGAGGTTCTTAAACTTTTTGTGTCCTGGACAATTTAATAGTTAGGTAAAGCCTATGGACCTCATCTAAGAATGGTTTTTCAAAGGAAGAATAAAATATGTAAAATTGCAAAAGAAACTAATGACACAAGATTTTGATACTATAAAAATATTACGATAAAGATTTATTTTTGTCCCATATAAATTCATCAAATCATTAAAATTTGACCATGATCTCCTTGGGGATCCATAAACCCCAAATTAAGAACATTTGAATTAGATTCTTACGAGTAGTGATAAAATTATATCATTCTTCCTCTGGAACTTTTATTTTCATACACACATAGAAACACACACACATTTCTTGGATTCAACATGTTGGAGCATGCTCAAATTATATTGTGAAAGCAGATTGTTAAATTGTCAGTTTGAGCATTTACACTTTGTAAATTCACAAATTCTATAAATCAGAGCCGATTTATCATTTTGTTGATTATATAGACTTAAGAAAGTGATTATAGAAAGGTTACGAATGCACATAAGGGGCAGCTAGGTGGCACAGTGGATAGAGCACCAGCCCTGGATTCAGGAGGACCTGAGTTCAAATCTGGGCTCAGACACTTGACACTTACTAGCTGTGTGATCCTGGGCAAGTCACTTAACCCTCATTGCCCCGCAAAAAAAAAAAAAATGCACATGAAACGTAAATCCATCATTTTTTTTCTGAATAGTTGTTTATTAAACACTTACCAGAACACCCCTGTTTGTTGTTTTCTATTATTGATTCAACTTTGTTCCTCCAGTGTTCCACATACAATAGACTTCAAATGAACAATTGCTCTTCTGAAATCTCTATGTAAACTTCTAGTAAACTGACTGTAACATATTGCTAGCGAGGACTCCAGAGCAATGAAAAATATGTGAAAAGTGAGTGAAAAACAAAAATATGTGATTATAAAAGTTGGCATAGTCATGGGTTAAGAATCAGCAATATAAGTTGAATAATACAAATGTTACACTGTAAGCCATGAAATATTAAATCATTTAGAGTACAACCTCTAGTGCCTCAATAGATCTGATGGGTGAATTTATTGCTATCCCCACAGTTGTAGGAAGAATACACTAAAGGTCTGATATAATACCTTCAGTAGAAGGAAATCCATTCAGAACCTTCAAATGTCACAACTGATCTTTGAAGAACACTCCTCAGGCTTGTCTTCTACAAATAGCCAGATTCAAAATATTTTCTTTTTGATGGAGCAAAATATGCTGAATTGATGACCTAGGATTATAGTATTCCATTTTTCTAATTTTATATGCCTGAAGTCTAAGCCCTGAGAGGGCTAAGGTAATGTAACTTATCAGTGGTGGCAGTGGAATTTAAACTTGAATCCTCCCCCAACAAATCACCTTTTCACTCATTTCTTACATTACAGTAATATTCTACCCCATTCATAAATAACAATTTGTTTGACCATTCCCTACTTGATGGACATCTCCTTAATTTCTAGGTTTTTAGGACTGCAAAAGAGATCGGGGTTTTTGTACATTTAAAACTTTAGATACTTTTCCCTTTTTTATTTCATTGTGATAGAGGACTAATGTAATGGTGGGTCAAAGCTAATATTTTTTAATCAACAAAATTTTGACTTCTCTCTCTCTCTTGTCCCTACCTAAGAAAGGAATAACAAAAGTCCTATTACACAAATATGATCAAGCAAAACAAATACCACATTGACCATATTAAATATATGTACATATATGTATTTATGGGGTAGATAGATAGATAGATAGATAGATAGATAGATAGATGCAATCTGGGATCATCATATCTCTATCTGGAGGCCAGTATCATTTCTTATCATGAATACTATCTTTTTAGCCAGGTTTTTAGGATACACTCTTCTTGGTTAGACTCCAATATACCTAGAACTAAACCATCCTTAATCTAGCCCACTAGACTTTTGATTTCATTGAACTAATGAGCTTCTCTATTATCTCTGTAGCTTTTGGCCTTAGAGTTTTCAAATTCACAGAAAAGTTAAGTGATATACCCAGTGTCACAGATCAAATACATGTCAGAGGCAAAACAAAAGACTCTGTAGAGGGCAGCTGGGTGGCACAGTGGTCAGAGCACCAGCCCTGGAGTCAGGAAGATGTGAGTTCCAATCTGGCCTCAGACACTTGACACTTAATAGTTGTGTGACCCTGGGCATGCCACTTAACCCCAATTACCTCACCAAAAAAAAGACTGCAGGGTGAAAAGGGAGAAGCCATTGGAGAAGATTCAGAAAAGTATGCATATGTTTCCATTGATAATAGAAAAGAGGCAGGCACATACTCCACATATGAAGGTTTATGGCTTGTGGAGAAGAAAAATATCTGAAAAAGATGGATTCAGCTTGAGGTTTACCAAGAATGATTCACATATCATTTTCATCTGAAAAGCTAGCACATCTGATATTTTTGAAAATGATTAGAAAATTAGAAAAGAAATCAGGAAGAATTTGTAAAGCTTTGACCTTCAAAACTCTGGAAATAAAGAATTCTTTACAACTAGTAAAAATCTGTATTTCTTAAATTACATCTAAAGAACTTTGAAATTTTAGATTATCACCCTCCAAATCCAGATGTGGCCTATTCCCGCCCAAAAGCTATGAAGTACAAAGTTAGCTCAAATGATGGTTAGTTACTGCCATATACAGAAGTTTCTAAAGATGCCATGCCACTGTATTTTGAATTTCCTTTTGAATGTGGCTGTTTTACATGACATCTGCCTCACTGGAGCTTGATCAGTGCTCTGTAAAGTAAGCAATTTCACCTGTCAGCTTTCCTTCTAGAGTCAATGACAAGGAATTCATCAAAAGTGGAGGCTCCTTATGCTTTGTTCATTTTTCATGTCACACTTAGCCCACCATCAGTACTCTAAATGTTTTGTTTTCTCTACAATTCAGTGAAAGAAATGAAAGCTTTTTTTTTCAGTTGCCATTGTCAGGCAATGTGGTGTTCAGAATGGGAATGTGAAATTCAAAGGTTTGGAATGTGTTGGAGAAAAGGAAAGACAAGGTTCTTGACAAGAATCCATTATCCTCTAGAGACAATGGACTTCTGTTCAAATCCATCAGAGTTCTAAATATACACACATATGCATATGTACATTGTACAACTTATATTGCACAATTTATATAGATATATAAATTATATAAGATTTATAATTCCCTTTAAAACAAAATGGAGTTTAAATATTAGGTATTATTATCCTCATTTTACATATGAGAAAACTGAAGTTCATTGAGGTCAAGTAGAATATCCAAGTTCATGGTGCATAAAGTCCTACTACAATTGTGACATTTTCCCACTAATACTCAGGGCAATACCTGGCTTGTAGTGGGTATTTGAAACATGAAGGACAACCTGTTAAATAAATAAATAAATCAAAGCTATGATTCTTCAAGTATACACATATACACACACATATATATACTTATACATATATGCACATATATGCATTTGTACACACATATGCATATGTGTATGTGTACATGCACATATACCCATATTCATATCCATATAGAATATAGATGTTCTCATCTTGGACCATTTCTACTTGGACATTCTTTATACCTGGTCTGGTTTCCATTCACCAAGGAAGGGATCAACTACACTCAATATTATTGCAAAAGAAAAAAAAGAAAAGAAAAATGAACCACCACTGGGCTGTTTATTATGTGCTATATCACAAAAATTAGGATAAGCATACTATAATCATCAATGCTACTCCTCCTGCCCCCATGCCTGTATTAACTGAGGAGCAAGGGACAGCCACACCTAGATAGTTCTTTGATTTCACTAATGTTAAAGTAGATAATCAGTTTGTATATCCTGGAATTCAAATGACAGAGACTGAGAATTATTTCTTGAGCAGAAGGAAAGTCAATATGCATCAGAGATAGCACTTGAAGCCTTTTTAACTCCAAGACCAGTGCTTTAACTGGTATGTACCAATGCCTCTGAAATCCTGAATCATCAGAGTATAAACTATAGGGAGTATAGCTGAAAGGCTTTAAACTTGTTGGAACAGTAGAGGGATTCCTACCCCAAGCATGTGAAGATTTCTGGCAGAATGGGTAGAAGAGAACAATTTGTTTCAACAACCATCAAGGTGGATGAAGCAAACACTCTGGAGTACTTAGAGCTTGGTAAGAAATAGAAGATGCTAAGGACATTCACTGAATCCCAGGTTGTTGCCAGTTACACTGGCTTTTGTCTTGTCATTGGACTTCACTGACTGTGGAAAAGAATGAGGCTGATAATGTGTGCAATTCCACCTCACTTAAATACAATTCATAGGCAAATCTATACATCACTTATTCACCATCTAATTGATCTTTGAAAATGAAGAATAGGTTCCAGAGGTGGAGCCAATATGGTAAAATAAAGCCAAGAAGCTGCCCGAGCTCTCCCAAATTTCCCTCAGAAACATTAAATTAAGCCCTTAAACAGATACTAGAATTGTAAAACCAGCAACAACAACAACAAAATGGGGAAAAATAATCTTCTGACTTAAGATAACCTAGAAAATCTTCAGAAAAGGTCTGTTTCATCTGGGTAAAAGGAGAGCACAGCTCAGTGCATAGAGTGTCTGGGTGAGCCAACAAAAGGCTCTTAGTCACAGTACAGAACAGCAGCTGAGGATTTGAGTTCCTAGCTCAGCAAGCTAGTAGCGCAGGACAGTTGTGAAACCTCCAGTACAAACACTACTGATGCTTCAGAGCAGAAAACTGGTGATTCAGTACTAGGACCCAGCAAAAAGAAGCTCCAAATAATTCACACTGTACCCCAGGAGTAGAATTCAACATTAAAAGGCAAAAAGGACTAAAATAAAAATAAAAATCTGAATAAAAAAAAAAGAGCCCTCACCATTGATAGTGACTATGGTGACAGGGAAGATCAAATCATAAACTCAGAGGAAGCAACAATTATAAAACTCCTTTATGTGAAACCTTAAAGGGGAAGAAAAATTGGTCTCAAGACCAAAAATTCCTCATGGAAGAGCTCAAAAAGGATTTTATAAACCAAATAAGAAAGGTAGAAGAAAAACTGGGAAAATAAATGAGAGTCATACAAGAGAAAGTCAATAGATTTGAAGAAGAAAATATGTCTTAAAAATACAATTGGAGGGAGCCAAGATGGCGGAGAGGAAGCAGCAAGCTGCCTGAGCTCTCCTTCTGTTCCCTCAAAACGAACATTAAATCAAGCCTCTGGACAGATTCTGAAACTACAGAACCTGCAAAGAGACAGAGAGACACACTCCTCAACCAGAGATAATTTAGAAGACTTCACGAAAAGGTCGGTCTGACTCGGGCAAAAGGGAGGCCCAGTGCAGGGCAGCAACCCAGCGCTGAGGGGGTCAGGGCAAGTCAGCAGGAGCTGTGGGCCACAGCCGAACAACTGAGGCCCCTGGAACCTGGTTCAAAAATCTGGTGGCCAAGAAGGACAGTGGAAAAACCTACCTGCACCAGCCGAGAGGGCCACAAACGGGTCAGGCGGGATCAGATGCCGGGGTCTGGTGCCTGGCTGGCCAAGCACAATCAGACAAGAAGTGCAGGGTGGGGGATCTCCACACACCATAAAGGCCTCAGAGTAAAAACCTGGTCACACAGAACCTATACCCCTGCACAAGAAGCCCAAAACAGGGACCCTGGTGCCCCCAGAGCAGACCTCAACTTAAAGAATAAATAAATAAGCTGCAATAATGAGTAAGAAGCAAAAAAGAGCCCTCTCCATTGAGAGCTTCTGTATCAATAGGGAAGAAGCCAACAAAAACTCAGATGAGGACAATAACCTCAAATTGCCTACATCTGAAGCCTCACGAGGGAAGGTGAATTGGTCCCAAGAACAAAAAGCCTTCCTGGAAGAGCTCAAAAAGGATTTTAAAAATCAATTGCAAGAGGTAGAAGAAAAAATGGGGAGCGAAATGAAAGCAAAACAAGAAAACTATGAAAAAAGAATCAGCAGCTTGGAAAAGGAAGCAGATAATTTCACTGAAGAAAACAAAGCCTTAAAAAATTCATTTGGCCAAATGGAAAAAAAGGTGCATAATCTCACTGAAGAAAACAATACCTCAAAAAATTCACTTGGACAAATGGAAAAAAAAAGATGCATAATCTCACTGAAGAAAACAATGCCTTAAAAATTAAAGTGGGACAGTTGGAAAATAAGGAATCCATCAGACACCGGGAATCAGTCAAGCAGAATAAAAAAAATGAAAAATAGAAGAAAATGTGAAATACCTCATTGGAAAAAAAAATGATCTGGAAAACAGATCGAGGAGAGACAATTTGAGAATCATTGGACTGCCTGAAAGCCATGACCAGAAAAAAAATCTAGACACCATATTCCAGGAAATTATTAAGGAGAACTGCCCTGATATCATAGAATCAGAGGATAAAATCATCATTGCCAGAATCCACCGATCACCTCCTGAAAGAGACCCCAAAAGGAAAACTCCAAGGAATATTGTAGCCAAATTCCAGAATTATCAGGTGAAGGAGAAAATACTCCAAGCAGCCAGAAAGAAGCAATTTAAATATCATGGAGCCACAGTCAGGATTGCTCAGGACCTGGCAGCTTGAACATGAAAGGACCGCAAGGCTTGGAAGATGATATTCCGGAAGGCAAAGGAGCTTGGATTGCAGCTAAGAATCTATTACCCAGCAAAAATGTGCATTTTCTTTCAGGGGAAAAGATGGACATTTAATGACATTGGGGACTTTCAATCTTTCCTGGTGAAAAGACCAGAAATGAATAGAAAATTTGATCTCAACATACAAGACTCAAGAGAAGTTTAAAAAGGTAAACAGAGGGGGGAAAAAAAAGGTTACCCTATTAGGTTAAACTGTTTATATCCCTACACAGGAAGAGAATACTCATAACTCTTAAGAACTGTAAATGTATTTGGGCAGAGAGAAGGACTTTACATAGAGGGTATAAATATAAATTGTCTTTGATGTGATGATACAAAAGAATTAAGGGGTTAAAAATGGAGTCTATGGGGAGGAAAGGAAAGGGGAGGTGGAATGGGATGAATTATATCATATGAAGAGGTGGAATAAAACCTATTATAACAGAGGGAAAGAAAGGAGGGGGGAATATGGTTTCAACCCTATTCTCATTAAATTTGACTCAAAGAGGGAATAACATATACGTTCATTGGGATAAAGAAACTTAACTCATTCTTTAGGGAAACAAAAAGGGAAGGGAAAGGGGGGACTGATAGAAGGGAGGACAAAAGCAAGAGAGAAAAGGGTAAAGAAAAGAGAGGGGGGTGATAAAAAGGGAGGGCAGATTGGGGGAGGCAGGGGTAAGAAGTAAAACGTTGGTGAGGAGGAATAGGGTGAAAGAAGGGGGGAAAAGTACAAAGGGGGTAAATAGAATGGAGGGGAATAGACAGTCAGTAATAATAGCTGTGAATGTGAATGGGATGAACTCTGCTATAAAACGGAAGTGAATTGCAGGGTGGATTAAAAACCAGACCATACAATATGCTGTTTACAAGAAACACATTTGAAGCAGAGAGATACACACAGAGTAAAGGTAAAAGGCTGGAGCAGAATATATTATGCCTCAGCTAAAGTAAAAAAAGCAGGGGTAGCAATCCTTATCTCAGACAAAGTGCAGGCAAAAATAGATCTCATTAAAAGAGATAAGGAAGGAAATTACATCTTACTTAAAGGTACTATAGATAATGAAGTAATATCAATATTAAATATGTATGCGCCAAGTGGTATAGCATCCAAGTTCTTAGAAGAGAAGTTAAATGAGTTACAAGAGGAATTAGACAGTAATACTATACTAGTGGGGGATCTGAATCTCCCCCTATCAGAATTAGATAAATCTAGCCAAAAAATAAATAAGAAAGAAGTGAAAAAGATGAATAGATTACTTGAAAAGTTAGACATGATAGATGTCTGGAGAAAATTGAATGGGGATAGAAAGGAATATACCTTTTCCTCAGCAGTACATGGCACATTTTCAAAAATTGACCATGTATTAGGGCACAAAAACATCATAGTCAAATGTAGAAAGGCAGAAATAGTAAATGCATCCTTCTCAGATCATGATGCAATAAAAATTACATGTAAGAAAGAGCCAGGGAAAAGTAGAATGAAAATCATTTGGAAACTAAATAATTTCATTCTAAAGAGTGAATGGGCCAAACAAGAAATCATAGAAACAATCAAAAACTTTATCCCAGAGAATGACAATAATGAGACAACATACCAAAATCTATGGGATGTAGCCAAAGCAGTGCTTAGGGGAAAATTTATAGCTCTAAATGCTTACGTGAATAAAAAAGAGAAAGAGGAGATTAATGAATTGGGCATGCAACTTAAAAAGCTAGAAAAAGAACAAATTAGAAATCCACAATTAGACACTAAATTAGAGATCCTGAAAATTAAAGGAGAAATTAATAAGATTGAAAGCAAAAGAACTATAGAATTAATCAATAAAACTAAGAGCTGGTTTTATGAAAAAACCAATAAAATAGATAAAATATTGGTTAATTTGATTAAAAAAAAGAAAGAAGAAAACCAAATTACTAGTATCAAAAATGAAAAGGGTGTTGTTACCATCAATGAAATGGAAATTAAATCAATAATTAGGAATTATTTTGCGCAACTGTATGCCAATAAATTTGACGATCTAAATGAAATGGATGAATATTTACAAAAATACAAACTTCCCAGGTTAACTGAAGAAGAAATAAAATCCTTAAATAAACCCATATTAGAAAAAGAAATTGAACAAGCCATTAATGAACTCCCTAAGAAAAAATCCCCAGGGCCAGATGGGTTTACGGGTGAATTTTACCAAACATTTAAAGAACAATTAATTCCAATATTATACAAATTATTTGGAAAAATAGGTGAAGAAGGAGTTCTACCAAATTCGTTTTATGACAAAAATATGGTGGTGATACCAAAACCAGGCAGAGCAAAAACAGAGAAAGAAAATTATAGACCAATTTCCCTAATGAATATTGATGCTAAAATCTTAAATAAGATATTAGCAAGGAGATTACAGCAAGTGATCACCAGGATAATACACTATGACCAGGTGGGATTTATACCAGGAATGCAGGGCTGGTTCAACATTAGAAAAACTATTAACATAATCAACCATATCAATAAGAAAACCAACCAAAATCATATGATTATCTCAATAGATGCAGAGAAAGCTTTTGACAAAATACAACACCCATTCCTAATAAAAACACTAGAGAGTTTAGGAATAGGGGGAGCTTTCCTTAGAATAATAAACAGTATCTACCTAAAGCCATCAGCAAGTATTATATGCAATGGAGATAAATTAGAGGCCTTCCCAATAAGATCAGGGGTGAAACAGGGATGTCCATTATCACCCCTATTATTTAATATTGTTCTAGAAATGTTAGCTTTAGCAATCAGAGAAGAGAAAGGAATTAAAGGAATTAGAATAGGCAAGGAGGAAACAAAATTATCACTCTTTGCAGATGATATGATGGTATACTTAAGGAATCCTCGAGAATCAACTCAAAAATTACTTGAAACAATGAACAACTTTAGCAAAGTAGCACGATATAAAATAAATCCACATAAATCATCAGCATTTCTATACATGACCAACAAAGTCCAGCAGCAAGAGATAGAAAGAGAAATTCCATTTAAAGTAACAGTAGATAATATAAAATACTTGGGAGTCTACTTGCCAAGACAAACCCAGGAACTCTATGAACACAACTACCAAACACTCTTCACACAAATCAAATCAGATCTAAATAATTGGAAAGATATCAATTGCTCATGGATAGGCAGAGCTAATATAGTAAAAATGACAATACTGCCTAAATTAATTTACTTATTCAATGCCATACCAATCAGACTACCTAAAAATTATTTTATACAGCTAGAAAAAATAATAACAAAATTCATCTGGAAAAACAAAAAATCAAGAATATCCAGGGAAATAATGAAAAAAAATTCACAGGAAGGTGGGTTAGCGGTACCAAACCTGGAGCTTTACTATAAAGCGGCAGTCATCAAAACTATCTGGTACTGGCTAAAAAATAGAGTGGTAGATCAATGGAATAGGCTAGGTTCAGGAAATGCAGTAGTAAATGACACTAGTAATGTAGTGTTTGATAAACCCAAAGACTCCAGCTTCTGGGATAGGAACTCAGTATTTGACAAAAACTGCTGGGAAAACTGGAAGATAGTATGGCAGAAATTAGGCATAGACCAACATCTTACACCTTATACTAAAATAAGGTCAAAATGGATACATGATTTAGACATAAGAGGTGATACCATAGGTAAATTAGGAGAGAAAGGAATAGTCTACCTATCAGATCTTTCGAAAGGAGAACAGTTTTTGACCAAACAAGAGATAGAGTATATTATAAAATGCAAATTGGATGATTTTGATTATATTAAATTAAAAAATTTTTGTACAAACAGAAGCAATGCATCCAAAATTGGAAGGGAGTCAGAAAGCTGGGAAACAATTTTTGAGGCCAGTGCTTCTGATAAAGGCCTCATCTCTAAAATATATAGGGAATTAAATCAAATTTATAAGAATCCAAGTCATTCCCCAATTGAGAAATGGTCAAAGGATATGAACAGGCAGTTTTCTGATGAAGAAACCAAAGCTATCTATTCCCATATGAAAAAATGCTCTAAATCTCTAATGATTAGAGAGATGCAAATTAAAACAACTCTGAGGTACCACCTGACACCTATCATATTGGCTAAAATGACAAAAAAGGAAGATAATAAATGTTGGAGAAGCTGTGGGAAAATTGGAACACTAATTCATTGTTGGTGGAGCTGTGAACTGATCCAACCATTATGGAGAGCAATTTGGAATTATGCCCAAAGGGCGATAAAGCTGTGCATACCCTTTGACCCAGCAATTCCACTTTTAGGTCTTTTCCCCAAAGAAATCATGGAAAGCGGAAAGGGACCCACATGTACAAAAATATTTATAGCTGCTCTTTACGTGGTAGCAAGGAATTGGAAGTTGAGGGGGTGCCCATCAATTGGGTAATGGCTGGACAAGTTGTGGTATATGAATACAATGGAATACTATTGTGCTGTAAGAAATGATGAGCAGGAGGAGTTCAGAGAAATCTGGAGGGTCTTACGTGAGCTGATGATGAGTGAGATGAGCAGAACCAGAAGAACATTGTACACAGTATCATCAACATTGAGTGTTGACCTACTGTGAGGGACTATATTCTTCTCACCAATGCAATGGTACAGAAGAGTTCCAGGGAACTCATGATAGAAGAGGATCTCCAAATCCAAGGGAAAAAAAAAAAAAACTGTGGAGTAGAGATGCTGATTGAACCATACTATTTCTTTTGTTTTGGGTGCTGTTGTTTTTTTTTTCTATTTTGAGGTTTTGCATTACTGCCCTGATTTTTTCTCTTATAACAGGATTAATGCAGAAATAGGATTAATGTTATTATGGATATATGTATGTGTATGTATAGATATATAGATATATAGATATAGATAGATAGATAGATAGATAGATAGATAGATAGATAGATAGATAGATAGATAGATAGATAGATAGATAGATATAACCTATATCAGATCACCTGCTGTCTAGGGGAGGGGGGAGGGAGGGAAGGGAGGGAGAAAAATCTGAAATTGTAAAGCTTGTATAAACAAAAGTTGAGAACTATCTTTACATGTAATGGAAAAAATAAAATAGTTTATATATAAAAAAATACAGTTGGAGAAGTGGAAAAGGAGGTTCAAAAGCTGATTGGGGAAAATAATTCCTTAAGAATCAGAATTGAGAGAGGTAGAGCCAAGATGGAGAAGCCAGGATGTTGCCTGAGCTCTCCCGAGTTTCCCTCAAAAACAACATTAAATCAAGCCTCTGAATGGACTCTAAAACAACAGAACCTACAAAAAGACAGAGAAAGACTATCTTCTAACTTGAAATAATTTAGAAGACTTAGGAAAGGTTGGTCTCACTTGGGCAAAAGGGGAGCACAGTGCAGCTCAGCACAGCAAAGTGTGGAGAGAGCCCGGGAAAGTCAGCAGGAGACTCTTGGCCACAGCACAGCAACTGAGGCCCCTTGGTCCTGGCTCAGCAGGCTGGTGGTACAGTAGGCCAGTTGTGAGGCCTGCCAGCACCAGCTGAGAGAGAAAACTGTCATCCTGACAACCACCCACAGGACAGGCACATCTTGGCCAAGCTATCCCAGTGCAGGGAACAAGTGACAGACGCCCCAGAGCTGAAAACCAGTGACCCTGCCCCTACTCCTCAGTACAAGAACCTTGCAACAGTGGCCCCTGTGCCCCAGGAATATACCTTAACTTTAATGTTAAAATGATATAAAACACAATATGAGTAAGAAATAGAAAATGGCACTTACCATTGAGAGCTTCTGTGTTGACAGGGAAGACCAAAACACAAATTCAGTTGAGGACAATACACTCAAAATGCCTACATGTGGAACCTCAAGGTGGAAAATGAATTGGTCTCAAGACCTAAAATCCTTCTTGGAAGAGCTCAAAAAGGATTTTAATAATCAAATGAGAGAGTTCAAAGAGAAAATGGGGGGGAAATGACAGAAATAAAAGTTACACAAGAAAATTATGAAAAAAAAAAAAAGAATCAGCAGCTTGGAAAAGGAAGCAGAAAAATTGACTGAAGAAAACAATTTCTTAAAAAATACATTTGGCCAAATGGGGAAGGAGTTGCAAAAGTTTACTGAAGAAAACAATGCCTTAAAAATTAGAATTGGGCAGATGGAAGTTAATGACTCCATGAGACACTAGAAATCAGTCAAACAGAATCAAAAGAATGATAGAATAGAAGAAAATGTGAAATAAGGGGATGAGAGAGAAGGGGAGGTGGAATGGGGTTAATTACATGATATGAAGAAGCACAAAAAAACTATTACAATAGAGGAAAAGAAGGTGGGGTGAACATTGTTTCAACGTTGCTCTCATCAGATTTGGTTCAAAGAGGGAATACCATTTGGATAAAGAAACTTAACTTATTCTTTAAGGAAGTAAAAATGTAAGGGGAAAAGGGTAGTACTGACAGAAGGGAGGGCAGAAATATGAGAGCAAAGGGGAAAGAAAAGGAAGGGCTGCTGATAAAAGGGAGGGCAGATTGATGGAGGAAGTGGTCCCGAAGCAAAACACTGGTGATGAAGAATAGGGGAAAAGAAGAAAAAAAGAGTACAAACAGGAGAAAATGGGGTACACAATTAGAATCATAACCGTGAATGGGAATGGGATGAACTCTGGCATAAAATGAAAGCAAATAGCAGAGTGGATTAAAAACCAGAATCCTACAATGTGCTGTAAACTAGAAACACATTTGAAGCAGAGAGACACACACAGAATAAAGGTAAAAGGCTAGAGCAGAATCAATTATTCTTCAGTTAAAGTTTAAAAAAAAAATAAAATAGGCCAAGATGGCAGAGGAAAGGCAGTAAGCTCTCGAACTCATGACATGGTTGCTCCAAAAAACATCCAAATAACGCCATAGGAAAATGCCCGGAGCAGCAAAACTCAGAGCAGAATGTGCTAAAATCATCTTCTAATGAAGAATGGCTTGGAAGGTCAGAAGGAGGGAACTGCTGTGCTGATACAGGAGTCAAGCCCAACCCCACAGTCACCCTGACACAGATCCAGTCCCAGGAAGGCCTCAACAGAGAAGGAGACCCCCAGAAGCTCTGAATCAGATGAAGCACCAATGTCATCTGTAACTAAGCTCACAGTCTGCTGAGAGGGCTGAGCCCTGGGCAGGGGGGAGACTACAGGGGTCTATGCTGGTGCTGAGGAAGAACTTGGATTTTTCACCCCTGCTGAGAACCAGGAGGAAGGCTTGAGTAATAGTGGCCCAGGTCGGGGAGGGGTACAGGCTCATCAGAGCTAACAACCACAATACACACAGCTGGTTGATTAGCAAGTTGGTCTGGGGTCATCTACAGACCAGGGAACAGGCCAAACAAGTGAAGAACCTAATCCTCCTTAAATCATAGCACCTGGGACTTCTGAAGCTTGGGATATTGCAGCCTGGAAACAGTGCCCCACTTTAAGGAGCTAAAAATCAAGTAAAAGAAAGGCAAGATGAGAAGAAAGAGAAATGTGAGGACCATAGAAAGTTTCTTCAGTAACAAGGAAGACCTAGGGGCACCCTCAGAGGAAGATGTCAACATCAGGGCTCCTATATCAAAAGCTTCCAAGAAAAATATGAATTGGCCTCAGGCCATAGAGGTGTTCAAAAAGGACTTTGAAAATAAAGTTAGAGAGGTAGAGGAAAAAATAGAAATAGAAATGAGAGTGATACAAGAGAGACATGAGAAAAAAGTCAACAGTTTGAAAAGTCAAATTGGCCAAATGGAAAAGGAGGTAAAAAAAGCTCTCTGATGAAAATAATTGCCTAAGAATGAGGATTGAACAAATAGAAGCCAGTGACTTTATGAGAACCAAGACACAGTAAAGCAAATCCAAATTAATAAAAAAAAAATAGAGGGCAATGTGAAATATCTGCTGGGAAAAAATGCTGACCTGGAAAATAGGTCCAGGAGAGATCATTTGAAAATTATTGGTCTACCTTAAAATGATGATCAAGGAAGGAGTTTAGACATCATCTTCCAAGATATTCTCAGGGAAAATTGCCCTGAAATTCTAGAAGAAGCCGAAATAGAAATTGAAAGAATCCACTGATCAACTCCAGAAAGAGATCCCAAAAGGAAAACTCCTAGGAATATTATAGCCAAATTCCAGCAGTTTCAGGTCAAGGAGAAAATATTGCAAGCTGCCATAAAGAAAGAATTCAAGTACTGTGGAACCCCAGTCAGGATAGCACAATATCTAGCAGCTTCTACATTAAAGGACCGTTGGGCATGGAATATGATATTGCAGAGGCCAAAGTAAATGGGATTACAACCAAGAATCACCTACCCAGCAAAACTCACCATAATCTTTAAGCGGAAAAAATGGGACTTTAATGAAAAAGAAGACTTTCAGATATTTGTGATGAAAAGACCTGAACTGAATGGCAAATGTGACTTTCAAATACAAGACCTAGAGAACCATAAAAAATTGGAGCTGGGGGACATACATGGGGTCGTACAGTGGGCAACTGTCGTGTGTTTGAGGCTGGGTTTTGGCTGGGATCCCCCTGGGACCCCAGGTGATGCTTTGTATACTCTGTCACTTAGCTAGGTGATAACATCTTTAGAGTTAAATTGAGGGGTGAAGGGAATGCACTGGGGAAGGGGAAAGGATAGAGTTGAAATCCTACATGAAAGAAACAGGAAAAGGCTTATGGAGCAGGGGAAGAGGTGGGAGAGAAGCAGGGCAGTAAATGAACTTTACACTTATTAGAAAAGGCTCAAAGATCTTAAACTCATCAGAGCTGCCTCAAGGAGGGCCTAACACATACACCCAACTGGGTGGAGTAATCTATTTAAACTGGGCAGTAAATGAGCCTAACACTCTTCAGAATTGGCTCAAAGACCTCAATCTCATTAGAATTGGCTCAAGGAGGGAATAATGTGCACACTCAATTGAGTGGAGTAATCTCTCTAACCCTGCAGGAAAATAGGAAGGGAAGAGGATAAAGATAGAGGGGCAAAAGAAGGAAGGGCAGAGTGGGGGAGGGGACAGACAGAAGCAAATCCCTTTTGATAGGATGAAAGAAGATGGATAATAGAATAAATATCATGGGGGAGGGAATAGGATGGAAGGGAAACAGTTAACAATAGTAATCATGAAAAAGAGAAAAGAGGGGAAAATTGAACAAAAAATATTTATAGAAACTCTTGGTGGAGGCTAAGAATTGAGAATCAAGGGAATGTCTATCAATTGAGGAATGATGGAAAAAGCTGTGCTATATGATTGTAGCGGAATGGTCTTGTGCTACAGGAAATGACAAACAGGATTCTCCCTGAATAACCTGTAAAGACTAATGAACATCAATGTACAGTGAAGTGAGCAGAGCTGGGAGGACATTGTACATAGTGACAGCAGTATTGTTCAATGAGCAATTGTGAATGACTTAACTACTCTCAGCAATGCAATGATCCAAGACAATCCCAAGGAACTAATGAGGAAGCTTACTATGTACCCCCATAGAAAGAACTGATAAAAAGAACACTTGTGGATTGTACGTATATATAACCTGGTTGCGATCTTGTGGAGGGGGGAGGAAAAGGAGGGAGGGAGGGAGGGAGAAACATTTGGAACTCTAAATCTTATGAAAATGAATGTTGAAAACTACCCTTACATGTAACTGGAAAAAATAAAATAAATGCTTGTTGCTAAAAAAAAATAAATAAATAAAAAATAAAATATCAGGAGTAGCACTCCTGACCTTGAACAAAGCAAAAGCAAAAACAGATCTAATTAAAAGAGTCAAGGAAGGAAACATCTTGCTAAAACACACAATATAAAATTAAGAAATATCAATACTAAATATATATGCACCAAATGCATCCAAATCCTTAGAGAAGTTATGGGAAGAAGTTAAGTGAGTTTAAGTTTAAGTGAGTTACAGGAAGAAATAGCAAAACTATACTGGTGGGGGACTTCAAACTAGAAAATTTAACCACAAAATAAATAAGAAAGAATTTAATAGTGGGAATATAATTTTAGAAAATTAAGATATGATAAAACTCCAGAGAAGATTGAATGGAGAGAAAAAGAACTACACCTTTTTTTTTTCCAGTGGTGCATGGTCTGTACTCAAATGTTGACATTGTATTAGGGCATAAAAACTTCACAATCAAATTCAAAAAAGGCAGAAATAGTAAGTGTATCATTTTCAGATCATGATACAATAAAAATTATATGTAAAAGCAGCCATGGAAAAACAAATGAAAAAATAATTGGAAATTCAATAACCTAATTCTAAAGAATGAGTGTGTCAAGCTTCAAATAACAGAAATAATAATTTCATCATAGAGAATGACAATAATGAGAAACATAACAAAATTTATGTGATGCATCCAAAGCAATAATTAGAAGAAATTATATATCTCTAAATGCTTACATAAAATAGAGAATGAACAGATCCAGAAATTAGGCTTCCAATTTTTAAAAAAATCTAGAAAAATAATAAATTAAAAATCCCCAATTTAATACTGATTTAGAAATTCTAAAAATCAAAGTAGAGATTAATAAAATTGAACGTAAGAAAAAATTTTGAACTAATAAAAAAC
The DNA here is from genome assembly GCF_019393635.1 of Dromiciops gliroides. Taxonomy (NCBI): domain Eukaryota; kingdom Metazoa; phylum Chordata; class Mammalia; order Microbiotheria; family Microbiotheriidae; genus Dromiciops; species Dromiciops gliroides. Next base: position 214,026,153 of record NC_057861.1, read on the forward strand.
TAAAAGTTGGTTTTATGAACAAATAATAATAAAAAGATAAACCTTTGGTTAATTTGATTTTAAAAAGAAAGAAAAAAAAAACAAATTACTGTATCAAATAATGAAAAGGGGAAATTCCCCACCAATGAGGAAATTAAAGCAATGATTAGGAGCTATTTTGCCCAACTCTATCAATAAATCTGATAATCTAAGTGAACTGGATGGATATTTACAAAAATATAAATTGCCTAGATTAACAGAAGAGGAAGTAAAATGTTGAAATAATACAATTTTAGAGAAAGAAATTTAGCAAGCCATCAATTAACTCACTAAAAAATATATTATTCAATCTGCTACTATTTTGCATTATATTGCATTGTTTGATCCACTAATTTTTTTTTCAGGGTTGGAGTAAAACTTATTATGCTTCAGCTGATGCAAAAAAGGCAAGAGTAGCAAACATGATCTCAGACAAAGTTATGGCTAAAATAAACTTAATAAAAAGACATAAATAGCATAACTACACTTTGATAATGAAAATTAAATGATATAAATACTAAATATATGTACCAAATACTATAACATCTAAATTTTTAAATATAGGTGGAAATAGATAATAGTACTTTACTAGTGGGGGGAACTTTAATTGTCCCCTGTTAGAACTAGATAACTCTAACCAAAAATAAATAAGAAAGAGATCAAGGAAGTGAATAAAATTTTAGATAAGAAGAGAGAGTCAAAGTGGAGAAAAGGCTGCAATTTGCCTGAGCTCTCTTCAAAGCCCCTCTAAACTCATTAAATAATGCCAAAAAAAACAATAGCTGGAGTAGCAGAACCCACAAAAGGATAGGAAGAAATAATTTTCCAGGCAAAGATGACTTAGAAGGTCAGCAGGAAAGCTCTGTAACACAGGAGGGAAAATTTAAATTTGCAGTAATAAAATTTGGGTTTATATTTTCCTCTTTGAGTCTTTTACATTGTTCTTTTGGGTCAACTAATACAGTTTTTTCTATCTTCCTTTCTTAACAAGGTACTTTGTATCTTTAGTTATTTCAGTTTAATCTGTTATGTTAGTCTTATTCATACCAGTTCTCTTTCTCTTATATTTAATATGCACTTCCTGTTGCCTTTCCCCATAATTTTGGAATATTGTTAAACTCATTATCTCCTTTTCTATTTCTTACTTTTACTATGTATTTAATTTTACTTCTTTTTTCTCATTTAATTTGAGTAAAATTCTCTCCCTTTTTCCTCCCCTTCAATTTATTCTTTGGTTAATTGTCATTATACTTTATTCCTTATTTACTTTCTGCATTACTTAAAAAATAAAAAAACTTTTAAGATACTAGTTTTGGATGGCCTCTTCTAAGTGGTTTCTATATTATTTCCTTGTAGATCTTTCTTCATTGCTCCCCACTTCCTGTAGGACTCCACTCCTAGAAATACCAATTATTACAGCCAATCAAGTACATGTTATAACAGAGTAAGAATTTTCCTATGTCCCTGATTATACAGTTCTTTATTCATCTTTGTCTTCCATATTGTTCCCCCCAAACACACACACACACACATGCACACATATTTGACATGATATCTCTTCTTTGGATCTGTTTATTCCCATCCTCCCCACCCAAATTCATCCCCAGAACTCTTTCCCCCTTGTCCTGAAACAGCTTCTGTAATCTTATATGTAAATTACTAATCAATTTATGTTTCTGGATAGTCTATATCAATCAAGCACTAGCTCTTTTCCTGAGGGATTGCATGGTATATCTATGCTCGTTCACTGCCTAAATATGTCCACTCACAGGCATGAATTTTGGCATCACCCAATTTCTCACTCCCACTAAGCCTTGGAGATTTCATCATTATGTTTTGCTGCTACAAATGCTTTTGCTGACATTGTCATTTTCAAGTCTATCACTGTCATCTATTTCCCACTCCTATCCCTGATAATACTACCACCACTTTCTGGTTATTATTGTTCTTTTGAAATAAAGACATGTAGGAAAGCATATAGAGGGTATGCTAAATGAAGTTATTGAGTTAGATCCACTGCCCTAATTATAATGTACACAAAACTGATCACTTCTCACTTGACTATCTTAATGGAAGTTCCTCAGCACTGTCTGCTAGCTAAATTAGAACTAAAATGCATTTATATTTTCCCCAAGCAATGTGCAACCATGAGGTCAGAATCTACTGTTTAGTCTTTTTAGTTTGGGGAAAAACACTCACACTCCTTTCCATTCTGAATCCTATCACCTCAGTCAATAACTATAAGTGAGCCATGGAAATTATCATAAATACAAAATGAGACTCAAAAATACTAGAAACACTAAATATGGAGAAGCAAAATTGGTGATGCTGGCTACCAACACTGCTACAGTAGCAAAGGCACATATTTGTTGCATTTGTTATTTATTTATTTTTTTTTTAGTGAGGCAATTGGGGTTAAGTGACTTGCCCAAGGTCACAGAGCTAGTAAGTGTTAAGTATCTGAGGCCGGATTTGAACTCAGGTACTCCTGACTCCAGGGCCAGTGCTCTATCCACTGCGCCACCTAGCTGCCTCTGTTGCATTTGTTATTATGCAATTTATATTATGGGTATTGTATGTAGAGAATAATCAGCAATGCATGTTAGATATCCTTTTAAAGGCATAGTTATGAGCATGTTTACATTTACATTTGTAAATGTTGACTTTTTACTTTCATCCACAGTAATTGTGGTGTGCAAAGACAGATGCTAGAAAACTAAACAGATCCTCACGACCCACACATCTAAGGATTTAGAAGCAAATTTAAATGAAAGATTAATAAGAAAATGCACAGCATGGATACTTTTAACATTACATGCTTTTTTACAATTTCTTTTGGCATCTCTTAAGTGACTCAATACATCAACTGTTTATCAACAACATTGTGTGTTGATCAACTGTGATAGAGTTGACTCTTCTCAGCAATACAATGGTTCAAGATAGTTCCAAAGGACTCATGATAGAAAATGCTCTTCAAATCTAGAAAAAAAGAACTGTGGAATCTAGATGCAGGTTGAACCACACTATTTCTACTTTTTTTGTTTTTCTTTTTTGAGATTTTTCCCTTTTGCTCTGATTCTTCTTTCACAGCATGACTAATGTACAAATGTGTTTAATGTGATTGTACATATATAACCTATAGCAGATTACTTGATGTCTTGGGGAGAGGGGAGGGAGCAGAGGGAGGGAAAAAAATTTGAAACTAGAAATCTTAGGAAAAGAAATGTTGCTTTCATAATTATATATTTACATGTAACTAGAAATAATAAAATACTTTTATGATATATGATTTTTTAAAAAGACATCAACTGTTTTGTCTCCCAAACAAGATGGTTTGACTTGGACTTATATATCCTAATGCCAGGGTCTTGTCTAAACTGACATTAAACACATCCTCATGATATAGAACCAGGCATCATAATTTAATACATAGCCAATCTCCAATTTATTTCTATTTAAAAAAAATTATTAACCTATGGAAAGATGTTATACATACATAACCCTGTTCATCTCAGGGTAGAAAATGGCTTAAATAACCAGAATTTTTCAAAGTAAAAGTTTAAAAATCAAGAAAAGAGAAGGAAATCCTTAAGAACTTACTGTTGAATATAAGAAAAACGTCAGCTTCAAAATAAGTTTAATTTAATATGTATTTTTATATATAGTTTCCATTTTCTATTAGTCTTGCTTGCTTCTAATGGATACAATGTTCATTGAATGTAATTTCAGTGTAAATTGCATTAAATTTCTAGAGCAATAATCACCATAGTGACAAGATTCTTGGGGGGAAACAAAAGAATCAACATAGATTTACTGCTGGAAGGTACCTAAGAAATTATCTAATTTACCCCCCTTAATTTATATGTAACAAAAATGAGACCTACAAAAAAGTTTGTGCAGTTTATTATTAGCCTTTGCCCTCCGCATTGTCTCTCTCCTGCATTTGACATGACATCTCTTTTCTGGGTCCATGCTTTCACACTCTTCTGGGTGTTAATTGCCAACCCCCATCCTCATCTCCAATCCCAGAACTCTGATTCCCCTTCTTTTAAGGCAGCTCAGGAGACTTCACTAGTATTCACTGGTATAGTAGCAAGTAGCAGAGTGTTTCTACAATTTTTAAACAGACCATAATTCCAGAAAAGGAAAAGTGCTCATTCTAAGGGAAAAAAAAGACCACCATAGTAGAATCATTAATAACTATTTAATTTAATTGCTATTATGAGATTTTTGGAAATTCAGTGAACTTCTAAGTTTTATTACCACTATTATGCTGTTGGTTTTCTCCCTAGGAAATATTATTTATGATATTGTAAATATAAATTTATAACATATTATTAGATCTTTGCAAAGAAAAATAATTTTTATTATTTTTAAATAATCTAATTTCCCTACTTATTTTATTGGATAGAAAACAATGGTAGAATTATAAATGTTAAAAGTAAAATTAAAAGATATATTTGTGAATGATCTATGAACAACAAAACATTCCAAAATGAATAGGGGGAAAAAAGGCAATCATTCTGCAATAGATTTAAATTCACTTGAAAATAAAAGCATATATCTATTGTAATATGAAAAAATGTTCTAAATCACAATTTTTTTTTTTGCGGGGCAACTGGGGTTAAGTGACTTGCCCAAGGTCACACAGCTAGTAAGTGTCAAGTATCTGAGGCCAGATTTGAACTCAGGTCCTCCTGACTCCAGGGCCGGTGCTCTATCCACTGCTCCACCTAGCTGCCCTGCTAAATCTCTATTGATTAAAGAAATGCAAATTAAAACAACTCTGAGGTACTAACTCACACCTAGAAGACTGGCAAAAAAGGAAGCTGTGGAAAAATTGGAACAATAATGCATTGTTGGTGGATTTGTGAACTGAACCAACCATTCTGGAGAGTCATTTGGAACTATGCCCAAAGGGTTATGGGACTGTGCATATGTTTTGACCCAGTAATATCACTACTCAATCTGTATCCCAAAGTGATCATAAAAAAAGGGAAGGGACTCACATGTATAAAAATATTTATAGCGGCTCTCTTTGTGGTTGAGGGGATGCCCATAAATTGGGGAATGGATAAACAAGTTGTAGTATATAAATGTAATGTAATATTTTGTGCTGTTAGAAATGATGAGTAGGCAGATTTCAGAAAAACCTGGAAAGTCTTAAGTGGACTGATGCTGAGTGAAGTTAACAGAACCATAAGATCATTGTACACAATAACAGCAACACTGTGGGATGATCAACTGTGATAGACTTAGCTCTTCTCAATGATCCAAGAAAATTCCAAAGAACTCATGATGGAAAATGTTTTCCACATTGAGATAAAGGAACTGTGTATTCTGAATGCTGATTGAACTATTCTGTATCTAATTTTTGTTTTTTATTTTCTTTTTTGAGGTTTTCCCTTGTGTTCTAATTCTTCTTTCACAAAATGCCTAATGGATAAATATGTTTAATGTGATTGTACATATATAATGTATGTCAGATTGCTTTCTGTCTTGGGGTGGGGGAAGGGAGGCAGGGAGAAAAATTTGGAACTAAAAATCTTATGAAAATAAATGTTGAAAATTATCTTTATATGTAACTGGAAAATAATAAAATACTTTTATGATTTAAAAAAATTAAAAGGGAGGGGCAGCTAGATGGCGCAGTGGATAGAGCACTGGCCCTGGATTCAGGAGGTCCTGAGTTTGGATCCAGCCTCAGACACAACACTTACTGGCTGTGCGACCCTGGGCAAGTCACTTGACCCCAATTGCCTCACTAAAAAAAAATAAAAAATAAAAATAAATAAAAATAAAAAGGGAAAAAAAGAAAAGCATAGCCAAATCCAAGAAGAGAGTTTTTCACTGGTAGTGATACAAAAATCTTAATATAGGCAAACATGATGCAATTTTTTCCCCGAAAACAACCAGGAATCCAGGTGTTGTTGCAGAATAAAAGAGAGTGAGAGGGGAAGGAAAGGAAGTACATAGGGAAGAAAAAAGGGAGGGAGGGTGGAAAGGGGGAAGGGAGAGGAGAAGGAAGGGAGGGAGGGAAGGAGGAAAAGAGGAAAACCTGTAAAATTAGTTTGACTGTATCTTGATCTTATTCACTGGATAATTGCTCCACTTCATATTTTCCTAGGGCTGTGTAAACCTTCCTTAAATGTCTCCAGTGTTTTTATCATGCATACAGAACAACTTTATACAATTAAGGGGAAAGCCTTTCCCTTGCTTTCATAATTACATATTTACATGCAAATTTTTTTTCTGAATGGCAGTAATATTTTCTGTTCAATAGATAACATATTTTTACTGTGTGGTTGCAAAAGAGCATTTAGAAAGAAATGATTTTAAGCCTGGGATAACAACTATCAGAAGAAAATAGCACTTGAATATCATTCTTACTACATTAGATGAGTCAACCAATCTCCCAATTGTTGAGTTGAGTCAATGTTGTGTTTTGAACACACATCAACATAGAAATATACCAAGCCTTGAGGAGGATTAGATCCAGCTGAATTTGAAATGAGATGCATTTACCAAATTTACCTCTTTTTATTTTGATTTTTAGTTTGTTCATTTTAGAAGGGGCAGGTGTCAAGCTACTTTTACAACATGCCTTCTTTATCTACCTACAATAGGGAGGTGATATACTTCAAAAACATAGCAAAAGATAAAACAAATTAACTTAGCAACAACAAAATGCAACATATATAACTGAAATAACAGCAGAAAAGAGAAAATAGGAAATGATACTCAGATGGGTTTAAAGTCTTCCTTCAAGTTTTCTTTTGTATAAAAGCCATCCTTTAAGATTATTTGCAGTCAAAGCTTTCCTATTGTTTACAATGTGAGCTCAAATTTAGAGAAGAAATTTACCAAGAATCATGCTTTCATTAATGTTATATTTTAAAGTATTCACTTGGCATTTTAATCTGGAAATACTAAAACACTTCCCTATTTCACTGCATGTTTAAAATTTTCTACTTGAGGTCATTGCCTAGGTTTTCTGCAAAAAGATAATTGAAACTTTAAATCAAACAATTTCAGAGAAGAAATTTTCTGTAATGGTTGGCAGCACTTAATTCAAAACGATTTCTCCTTTGATAATGAAGGTAATAGATTAATCTAAAATATTATCAAGGGAGCAATTTAGTTTCCCAACTTCTTTTGTATTGTTATACTTCTTAATAACTGACAAGTATCTTTTTTCATGGATAAATTAACCTTGGTAAAATAGTAATATTTAGAAAGATTAAAGGTGTAGAATGTAAATTAAATGTGGGTGAAATGTGTCCAGTAAAAATATCTCTAGGAATACAGTGAAATCCAAAATCCCAAAGATGCAGGGGTTTTGGGGGGTGTAATCCCCACCAGTTTATATTGCCCTATAAGAAGAAAACAGCCAGTAGTATCAGTCATATTATTCACAGACAATTCTGAGAGGGATACAAACCACTGGAATACCTCAAACTTTAGATTCCTTTTTAATTTGGTCACATATGTATTATAGAATTTAATAGATGGGACTTTTGTGGTCATCTACCTCACCTTCCACATTTTACAAATCAGAGAACTGAATTCCAAATATATGTGTGTTTAGATACATTGTAAGATATAATGGGCTTTTTGGCAACACCCAAAGGCCCAAACCAGAGGAGATTAATCTAGACTGATTGAATTAAGTGAGACTGACTTACTCTGCTGATTAACTCATTTAAAGTTGCCTTGATTAAAACCACACCTGCCTGAGTCCCAAGAGGGAGTGTTCTCAGAGGCTGTGGACTATGACATCAACACAAGACCACCCTCAAGTCCAGTGAAACAATAGATTTGCATGATGCTAACCAATCAGCTTGAAGCAGTGTATAAGGACCACCTCCCCTCTAGATCTATAAAAAGCTTCCACATGCAATTTGCTCTAGCAGTTTGTGGCTGAAGCAGGCATAGTGGTAGAGGACTTGAGGAAGAAGAACAAGATCATGCTGGATCTCTACTCTAGATAGTCCTTTTCTTAACTTTCTGAACTCCACATGTTCTCTTTTTAATAATACCTGGTATGCTTTAATAAATGGTTAATGCCCAAAGACTGGTGCTAAGGCTTCTAATTTAAGGCAACCACACACATTTAGTTTTAAATGTGATATACATACACACGTACATACACACACACACATATATATGCATACACACACACATATTTTCCAAGATCATATAACAGATGGTATAGCCAGGTTTTCAGTTTCCTTATGAGAAAAATAAAGTATTTGAGATACAGGGCCTCTGTGATGTCTTGAGGACTAGATTTATGATATTATTATCCTCAAAATCCAGGGACAATCCTTTGTTTTCACTATATCACAGTACCTATAAAATGTATCGACACTTGAAGTTTTTGTTAGAAGACATTTTCTCTTGATTTCCAATATTCAAATGCTACCTTATCTTGAATGGCTTCTTTGAATACCATTCCATTATAATAAAGTATGTGGACTTTCTCAATAACTACCAGCATTGCTTAAGAGATTATTTTGATGATGATGGTAATATATAACATCAATAATATAATTAATATGTCCTCAATAATGATTATGATAATAATAATATAAGGCATACAAATAATTTTACATAGCTTAATTCATTATATCCTCACAATACCCATATAAGATATATACTATTATTATCCTCACTTTACAGATGAGGAAACTGAGAAGAGCCAAGAAAAATTAACTGACTTGATGAGGGTTATATAGCCAATAAATATCTGATGCAAGATTCAAACTAAAGTCTTTGTGAGTCAATATTTTGGACTCTATCCACTGTATAACTTAGATGTATACCATGTGGCAAACATGGCTGGAGATGGCAGAGGAAAGGCAGTGACTTGCCTGAGCTCTCCCTAAGACCCTTGCAAATACCTTCAAATAATGTAAAAGACAATTCCTGAAGCAATATAACCCACAAAAGGACAGGGTGAAATAATTTTCCAGCCAAAGACAACATAGAAAGTCAGAAGGAAAGGTCTGTTGTATTGGGTTAGAGTGGAGATCATTCCAGCACAGGCTGCTCCAGCACTGATTCTAGCCCTAGAAAATGAGGAGCAGGCCTCAAGAGCCTCTGAAGAAAAAACAACTGCTTCTGAAAATTTTAGCCCACAGAAGGTAAGGGGGTCAAACAACTGGCCAGAAGGAGATTACAGGGATCTCTTTGCTATCACTGAGAAGGTCTCTGTTGTTTTGCCCATATTCAGATCCAGGTCACAGTCTTCCCTGGAGGTCCCAGGCAAGGGAGGACCCCCAAAACACCAGAGTTTATAGCCAGAGTGGAGCAGAATGCTGTTCATAGTTCTAGGACAGAAAAGCAGGGCTGTGATTGTTTGCAGACCAGAGTATAGTACATGACAAATAGTAGTAGACATACCTCTCCTTAAATCATAACACCTTGGAAGAACTAAGGACTTACAAATTCCTAGAATTATCTCTGAAAACAGCTGCACAAACCCCCTGAAACTTGGGATAGTGTGCCCTCCACCATGGAAACAGAACCCCACTTTAACAAAGAGTTAAAAATAAAGTAATATGGGGGCAGCTAGATGGCGCAGTGGATAGAGCACCGGCCCTGGAGTCAGGAGTACCTGAGTTCAAATCTGGCCTCAGACACTTAACACTTACTAGCTGTGTGACCCTGGGCAAGTCACTTAACCCCAATTGCCTCACTTAAAAAAAAATAAAAAAATTAAAAAAATAAAGTAATATGGTGGGAAAATGAGCAAACAAAAAAATGCTGACCCTAGAAAGTTTTTATGGTGACAAGGAAGGTCATAATACACCTTTAGAAGAAAATAGCAAAGTCAAAGCTCCTACATCCAAAGCTTCCAGGAAAAACATGAATTGGTCTAAGATTAGAGAAGCACTGAAAAATGATTTTGAAAATAAAGTGAGAAAGGTAGAGGAAAACATTAAAACAGCAATGAAGGACAGCTAGGTGATGCAGTGGATAAAGTACCAGCCCTGGATTCAGGAGGATCTGAGTTCAAAACAGGCCTCAGACACTTGACACTTGCTAGCTGTGTGACACTGGGCAAGTCACTTAACCGTCATTGCACAGCTAAAAATAAATAAATAAATAAAAATTAATTTCAAAAAAAGAGAGAGAGAAAGAGAAATGAGAGTGATGCAAGAAAATCACGAAAAAAGTCAACAGCCTAGTAAAGGAGACAAAAAAAATACTGAAGGAAATAACACCTTAAAAGCCAAACTAGGTTAAATGGTAAAAGAGGTGCAAAAAGCCAATGGAAAAAGAATGCCTTGAAAAGCCAAATTGGTCAAATGGAAAAGGAGGTACAAAAACTCTCTAAAGAAAATAACTCCTTAAAAATTAGTATTGAGCAAATGAAAGCTAATAACCTTATAAGAAATAAACAGTAAAGGAAAACCAAAAGAATGAAAGAATAGAAGACAATGTTAAATATCTCAATGTAAAAACAACTGACTTGGAAAATAGATCCAGGAGAGTTAATTTGAAAATTATTGAACTACCTGAAAACCATGATCAAAAAAAAAAGAAAAAGAAAAGAGCCTAGGGGCAGCTAGGTTGCACAGTGCATAAAGCACTGGCTCTAGATTCAGGAGGATCTGAGTTCAAATCCTTCCTCAGATACTTGACAGTTACTAACTGTGTGACCCTGGACAAGTCACTTAACCCCTCTTGCCCAACCAAAAAAAAAAAAAGAGCCTAGACATCATCTTTCAAGAAATTGTCAGGGAAAATTGGCCTGATATTCTAGATCCAGAAGACATACTAGAAATTGAAAGAATCCACCAATCTCTTCCTGAAAGTGATCCCAAAATGAAAACTCCCAGGAATATTATAGCCAAATTCCTGAACTACAAAGTCAAGGGAGAAATATTGCAAGCAGCCAGAAAGAAATAATTCAAGTTTTGTGGAGTCATAGTCAGGATAATACAATTTTAGAAACTTCCACATTAAAGGATCAGAGGGCTTGGCATATAATATTCTGGAGGCAAAGGAATTGGGATTAAAACTAAGAATTACCTACCCAGGAAAACTTAGTATAGTCCTTCAGGGGGGAAAATGGCCATTCAATGAAAGAGATAAAAACCCAAAATTTAAATGACCTATGTGTACAAAAATATTTATGGCAGCTCTTTTCTGGTGCAAAGAATTAGAAATTGATGGGATGCCCCTCAATTGGGGAATGGCTGTACAAATTGCTGGATGTGATTATGATAGAATACTATTGTGCTATAAGAAATGATAAGCAGGATGCTCTCAGAAAAACCCATAAAGAGTAATGTGAGCTGATACAAAGTTAAATTTACTGTACACAAAGTAACAGCAATATTGTACTATGACCAGCTGTGAATGACTTTGCTGTTCTCAGAAATACAATGATCCGAGATGATTCTGAAGGACTTATGATGAAAAATGTGATCCATCTCCAGAGAAAGAACTGATGGCATCTGAATACAGATTGAAGCATAATTTTTTTTTAAGTTTACTTGAGGGGGTTTTGATGAATGAGCGGAATTTTAATAGGCAGTAATGAAAAGAAAGGTCCAAGAAAGGCATGTGGGAAAGCATGGCAGATATGTAGAGTTTGGGGCTTTAGCAAGAGTTAGTTTTGCTGAAACATAATATGTAATGGAGAATAAAGTGAGTTAAGACCAGTTAAGTAGTGTTATAAAATAATGGAACATGAGATCTTCTAGTCTGATCATATTGTACAGATGTGGAAAATGAAACCCAGAAAGGTTAAGTGATTTATTCGAGTGAATGAGTAGTAGATACAACAGAGACAATTTGCCCTAGTTTAAAAGGCCTTACCTACCATATTAAAGAAATTTCCCTTTATGAATTGGGCAAAAGAGAATCATTGGAGAGTTGAAGAGAAAAGGAGTGACATAAACCAATGAGCTGAGCAGTTTGTTTTGTTTTTTTTGTTTTTTTTTTTTGCAGTAGTAGCATCTGGAGTGAATTTAGAAATGGTAGAGATTACTGGGAAAGTTACTGCTCTGGTCCAGATTTGGTAAGCAGGGCCTGTAAAGAGATCTGGCAGTGAGAACATAGATTAGGAAGCAAAAATTGGAAATATTATAGAAAAAAAATAAAGCATTGACTGGATAAGACAAACTGGTTTGGTAAGGAAAGTGAGAGAGAAGTAAAATGCCATGAGAAGCTGGAGACTTTAAGCATAGTTAATTTATGATTTCCCAATTTTGATAGCACAAACTTTCCAAAAATAAAATTATGGCACTTTCGTCCTTTCCGGGAACCAAGATGTCTAAGCAAGGACGTGGTGGGTCTTCTGGAGCCAAGTTCCTAATTTCATTGGGTCTCCCAGTGGGAACTGTGATCAATTGCACTGATAATACAGGTGCCAAGAACCTGTACATCACCTCTGTGAAGGGAATTAAGGGAAGATTGAACAGGCTTCCTACAGCTGGTATGGGTGACATGGTAATAGCCACAGTCAAAAAGGGGAAACCAGAGCTCTGGAAGAAGGTTCATACCACAGTTGTAATAAGGCAACAGAAGTCATACTGGAGAAAAGATGGTGTGTTCCTATACTTTGAAGACAATGCAGGGGTCATAGTAAACAATAAAGGCAAGATGAAAGGTTCAGCCATCATGCGGCCTTTTGCCAAGGAGTATGCTAACTTGTGGCGCAGGATTGCATCTAATGCCGGCAGCATTGCTTGAGCCTCCTAAAGCCCACTTGTAAAATCACCTCATGAAAATGTCAACCTATCTTCTTTCTTGCTTGCTTTGTGTCTTTCCTTTTCCTTGCTTTTTTTCAAAACCATTGAAATCTGAAAAAAAAATTATGCTATCAAAAAATTATTTATCTCAAATATGTTCCTTGGTATGATGCGACATCAGTCCCTCATTGAAAGTAGTGTGTGTGAGGAGTTGCTAGGTGGTGCAGTGGGTAAGGCACCAGCCCTGGAGTCTCAAGGACCTGAGTTCAAATCTGATCTCAGGACACTTGACACATACTAGCTGTGTGACCCTAGGCAAGTCATTTAACCCTCCTTGCCTTGAAAATAAAGAGTAGTGTGTGCTTAATAATTGGGAGATATGCAAAGTATAGATAAAATATAGTCTCTGGCCTCAGTAAAATTACAATGTATGATTATTTTTTCTTTCTTCTTTGCAGGATTACATGAAACTATATTTTAATGACAGTACTATTTTTGAAATACATTGAGCATAATGTATGTTTCATCATTGCCTTTGGCAATAGGAAAATCTTTTGAAATTTTCAATTAAAAATCTTTACAGGGTAAGAACATGGAAATGTTTTTTTTATTTTAAAATAGCAAATATAATAATTCCAAATAAATATCAAACTCAGAATTATATTTGTATATGAGGCTTTCAAATAAACAATAAAAACCATTCAACAAATACCTAATTCAGTAGCATTTTGATATTTTGAAATTGTTACCATTATTGTAATGAACCCGATCCAAAGTTTTGGATGGGATACTGAAATTCAAGTAATTAAATCTTTTCCAATTTAACCATATATTCAAGAATGATACCAAAATTGTTTGTATGGATAAACAAATAAGGGGGGCAGCTAGATGGTGCAGTGGATAAAGCACCGGCCCTGAATTCAAGGGGTCCTGAGTTCAAATCTGGCCTCACACACTGGACATTTACTAGTTGTGTGATCCTAGGCAAGTCACTTTACCCTCATTGCCCTGCTAAAACAAAACAAAACAAATAAATTAATTAATTCTTGTTAAAAATTAATTAATTAATTAATTAATAAAAAAAACAAATTAAGGATTTATTAATGCCAAATCCCAGAATTTATGCAAGGATTTTATTTTTCTATCCTTAACATTATTATATATGTAGATGACACACACATATATGTATATACATATATACACAGAGAGAACTATGTAGATATTGGGTACTTATTCTGTGCATTACATTTGTGGATTATCATGGAGTTTCCAATAAGTGTCTTGAAATTCTAAAGTAAAATAAGAAATGATCCCTCATCCAATCTATTAATTTTACAAATGTAATAACTTAGTTTCAGAGAGGTGGTGGAAAGAAAATTCATTTCTTTTGACTAGCAGACCAGTGGGCAACTAGCTGGTACAGTGGATAGAGGGCTAAGGCTGAATCTGGACTCAAACACTACATATGTAACCGGGGCAAGTCAATTAACCCTATTTACCTCTATTTCCTTATCTGTAAAATGAGCTGGAGGAAATGGCAAATCACTCCAGTATCTTAAAAAAAAAGTGAAATAGAAAACAACCAAATGGGGTCACAAAGAGTTGTAGATGACAGAACAACAAGAAGACCAATTAGTCTTCTTTTACTACATAGTGCATAACAGACATTCCAGATTCTCAAGGATCTTACTATTTAAATTCTAGAAAAAAGACACCGTCTAGATAAAACTATATGGATACATATAACTGTGATGAGTATATATAAAGTGGTCATAAGTGGACAGGAGTGCATTGAGTTAGCACTATACTTAATTCATAGACTCTTATAATTAGATTGAGAGCAGGGAGGGACTTTGAAGACATTTGAAGATATTCTATCCCAATTTTATTGTTTTTCCAATGAGAAAACTGATCACTAGAGAAGATGAATAACTTGCAGAAGACCATTTATGTAAACAGGAGCAGAGTCAATTTTTGAACACAGATCCCTATACTCCAAATCTAATCCTTTCTCTCACCTTGCCACTCCCATCAAATGTTTTAATCATTATTGAAACTGACAGTTTCAAGTTATTTTAATCAAAAATTAGGGTAGACAATTAGGGGCAGGTTTTTATTGGCATGTATAAACATCCAAAAAACCCCAAAACAGCCTGAAGTGATACAAAAACAGAAACAAAGAGGAACCATTCTTAACTAGAGAAGAGAATACAATTTGGAAAATATAGGTATAATTGGTTGACTCTAAGACAAATCTGATATACAATATAATGTTTTATTAACCATTATTAAAATATTTACATTTTCTCAACATTCACATCATAGAGATGATGATTATTATGATTTTATGTTAATATAGTGCTTTAAGGTAACTTGCAGAATTAATTTAATTTGTTTCCAATAATATAAAGAACAATCTCAATAATTTATTTACCAAGTAGAACATAGTATAGAAAAAAGTGAGTGTGTGTGTGTACATACAAACATACACATATATGTATAGACAGATATTTTGTATGTGAATATATATGCATGTATAAGAAAATGAAATAACTGGAGTATATAGAATACTCTGAAATATTAGTATAGATTCATAGAGATCTATCTGCCTTGTAGTAAGTGCTTAATAACTATGTTGAATTGATTGGACAAAATGTTAATTGCATATTTAAAATATAATACAACATTGGTTTTGGATTTTTGGTAATGTTCTACCAAATCAGAAAGGTTTAAACAGTAAGACCTTTAACAGAGCCCAGTACAAATAAAGAATGACAGCTTGCTTTGAAAGTAGACTAATTGGTTTAGATGATCTAATATTCACCAATTAAATGTATAAAGGTTATCATGTAGGGTAAATCTAGTTATCTTCCCTGAGATATACTTTTCTATAGTCATGGCCATGAATGTATTATACCGGCATACAATCATATGTATTCTAAAATTTTCTTAATATTTCCTAAAGATGGTTCTTTACCAGTTATTTATATAATTATATTTATTAAAATGTCAATACCCTGTTTTGACAAAAATGATTCTAAATTTCTCTGCATGATAAATGTTATTTTTAAGTAGTGTGATGTTTAAAATCTATATTGTGTGATCGCCTTAAATTAAAAAGCTTCAGTACCAGTCTCTGGGCATTAAATATTTATTAAAAGCATACAGGTATTCACATGGAGTTCAGAAAATTAAGAAAAAGAAAGCCTACCTAGTCTAGAGTTCCAGCCTGGTCTTGTTCCTCCTCAAGTCTTCCACCACCAGCCTGCTTCAACCACAAACTCACTAGCAAACTGATTGTGGAAGCTTTTTATAGGTCTGGAACAGAGGCGGTCCTTACACACTGCTTCAAGATGATTGGTTGGCATCCTCCAAATCCATTGGTTAACTGAACTTGAAGGTGTTCTCAAGTTTAGTTCAAAATCTAGCTTCTAAGAACAATACCTTCTTAAGGGCTAACCAGGTGTGATAACAATTTAGTTAACTTTGAATTAGACTAATCAGCAGTCAATCACTCTCACTTGATACAATCAGTTTAGATTAATCTGCAGGTGGGTCTTTGAGTATCTGCTAAATCCCATTATTTTATCGCAGTAGTGCACATACAGGCAATAAGGAAAGCAAATATTAACCATTAAACTTCCTTTATCAAAGTTAAGCATTTTTTTAAAACCTCCTAAAATAATTCTATTTCATGGAATCATAGATTCTCTGACTCAAAAAGGAACCTAGAGACCATGCCATTCAACTCTTCACATGAAGCAAGAATCCTCTATAACTCATGCCAAAAAAAGACAGATAATTAAAATTCATGAGAGGAACTCCTAATTATGAAGAAACCACTACTGTATAAGGCAATTCTTTCTACATTGGGCCTTATTTAATTGTTACCTATTTTTACCCTTTATTGAGCTAAAAGGTGTTTCTCTGCAACTTTGCTTTATTCATTTTATTCTCGCCTTCTGAGAACTAGAAAAGCCTATTCACTTTGCCCTATGACAGTATTTGGAGATTATTCTGATTCTTTACCCATTTTTCATTTCCATCCCATCCCAGCTCCTTATCTTTTTCTAGGATAATTATTCCCTAATAATTTTAAATTTCTCATTTTTTATTTATTTGGTAAATTCATATTATTTCCCATAAAATTTTATTCAGGTATTCTCAGATTCCCAGATATAATCATTTATTTTATACACTTAGAATTATATAGACATGGGGATAATAAAAAGAAATAGAGACAGTTACACATGACTTTTGAATCCAATCCTAAATATTCAAATGAATGAGTATTTATTGCCTTTATTGTGTTTATTAAGAACATTTATTGTGTTTAATCATTGTGTTATGCATTAGGAATATAAAGGGAATAAAACACAACTAAGGTAAAAATTGTCCATAACTTCAAAAAACTTACTAGAATTGACTGTTCCTGTTAGAAAACAGAAATAGTACCACAGTAGTAAGCAGCTCATTATATTTGTAACCAAATGTGTTCCATTTAATAATGTTCCAAAACTTTTTTTTTATGGAGTTAAATAGGAGTATGGATTTTACTATCTGGGAGTTTCCTATTTTAACAAAAGCAATCTCCATGCCTATCCATATAATGAAATAGCTCTGGTATGATCTTCAAGTGAAGTACTTTCAGAAGAAACACAGCCTTTCTTGTCCCCAGAACTCCATCATCAAGATTGAAATTACTATTACAACTACTTACAATAACTATTAATTACAATCATAATGATATTCAGATACTCAAATGAATTTGTGACCTCAATGATCTGGATGTTCTTTCTAATGACACAGATTGTATGCTATTCCTTGCTACTCATCCAAAGTGCCTTTGGTCCATATCTTGATACAAGATTACAACAAGTCTAACCAATGTTCTTGAAGACTTGCTCACTTTACACTAATGTTGATATGACAGAAATGAAGCAGACATTCTATTCATTAGGTATCTCACTTCTCCTACCTGACCATCCATTCTTTCAAATGGCATCCTTTAATCCAGTGTTTCACAATCTCTCTCTCTCTCTCTCTCTCTCTCTCTCTCTCTCTCTCTCTCTCTCTCTCTCTCTCTCTTTCTCTGGAGGTCAATGAGGGTTAAGTGACTTGCCCAGGGTCACACAACTAGTAAGTGTCAAGTGTCTGAGGCTGGATTTGAACTCAGGTCTTCCTGAATCCAGGGCCAGTGCTTTATCCACTGCACCATCTAGCTGCTCCTTCATAATCTCTTGAGTTATGTTATGTAGGGTATCCTATACATACCAAGAACATGACTCCATTGCCTCCTGAGTGATATTCATTTTTAATTCTTTGGAAACTAGTGTGGTATGACTCATAGCCATATAATAGAATTATATATTAGTAATAATATTAGTATATTGGCATTAAAGACAGACTGTTGTTTCAGGTAGACATTTGGAATAATTAAAGGAGATTTTAATTTTATAAAAGGCAATTCAGTCCTCTATCCTCCTACTGTTTAACTGTGAACCCAAATTCTTGTCCATTTTCATAGTCTATAAATGATATAAATATACTGATGGATGAGCTCTAGTTTCATGTAATAATATGGTAAAAAAAGACATGATTTTTCCAGTTAGTCATAGTCAAGACACATTTATTGAGTTACTATGTGCCCACTAAGGCAAGAATATAAAGAAAGGCAAAAACATGGTCTCTGCCTTAGCATACCTCCTACATGAAAATAGCTATGCCCACACAAAATATATTCAATGAGAGTAGAAAATAATATTGGGAAAGCACTAGAAATTGGAGAAAAGGGAAGTAGGAAAATTCTCTCACAGAAGGTGAGATTGGAGCTCAGTCTTTAAGGAAAGCAGGGAAGCTAGGCCATGGCAGTAAATAAGACATGGGGGGAGGGGGGGAGGGGAACAAGGGCAAAGCCACGGGGTTGGGAGATAAAGTGTTTCATGTAAGGAACAGCACATACGGGGAGGCTAGGTGGCACAGTGGATAAAGCACTGTCCCTGGATTCAGGAGTACCTGAGTTCAAATCTGGCCTCAGACACTTGACACTTACTAGCTGTGTGACCCTGGGCAAGTGACTTAACCCCCATTGCCCCGAAAAGAAAAAAACAAAAAGGAACAGCACATAGGCCAATGTAACATCATATATTAAATCAGTGGGAACAAATTATAAGAAGGCTGAAAAAATAAGAAGGTGCCTGGTTGTGAAGGACTTTATATGACAAACAGAGGTATTAATGGTCAATTCTAGAGGTAATAGGGAGCCACTGGAGTTTATTGAGTAAAGGGTTAAGAATAGTCAGATTTATGCAGTCAGCTAGATGGTACACTGAATAAAGGCACAGTCAAGGAGTTAGGAAGGTCTAAGTTCAAAACCATGATCAGAAACTTCCTAGTTGTGTGACCTTGGGCAAGTCATTTCACTTCAATTTCTTTAACTGTATTCATGTGTAAAATGGCACATCATGTGTAAAATGGTACCTAACTCCCAAGGTTGTTGTGTTGATCAAATGAAATAATATTTGTAAAGTTCTTGGCCCAGTGCCTGACACATAATAAGCACTACAGAATCTATTATGATAATTATGATTATTGTGCTTTAGGAAAATCACTGGAAGCTTAAGTTGAAGACAGGTGGACAACAATTAGTACACTAATGCAATAGTCCAAGTGAGAGTTATAAAGTATCTCTACTAGAATAAGTACAAAGTATATAAGAAAAAATGTGATTATAGAAATGACAATATCTTTTAAAGGAATGAATATATGTGCTAAGTGAGTTTGAGGAGTCAAGACTCATAACTGGGCTGCCATTTTTAGAGACTGGGAAAAAGAGGATGCTGATTATTAAAATAATAAATCATATTTCTAGAGTGATTTTAGGTTTACAAAATGCTTCATATGTATTATCTCATTAAATTTTCACAATAGTCAAGTAAAGTAAATGCTATTATTTTTCCCATTTGATACATGAGAAAACTGAGACTGGAAGAAGTTAAGTGATGTGACTATGATCACACATGCAAAAAAGTTGTATTTTTCAGAGGTTCTTTCAAAACACCTTGCTATTCAATTATTAATGTTTTAGCAAGGGGAAAAATGGGAATCTTGGCAATGTGGGGCATTGTGACCCCCCCCTTATTTTCTCATATTTCCCTTTTGATTTTTGTTTGACTTTTAGTACCTGAGCTTGGTTACACACAGTTAACTTTAGACAGAAGAATGGCAAGATGACACTTTATCTGAAGATATAACACTTTTAAAAAATGTGTGGGGGAAAATGAAATTATAAGCTTGAATGGGTTGTTTGTTGTTGAAGGCCATGCAGCAAATGAAGATTCAGGAATTGGAGTTGCTCAGAAATATATCTCTGCTCCGCAAAGCACTAAAGCTGTATAAAATATGTTTCTTCCTTCAGAATGAATGGGAAAAAGATGCTTACCTTTAAAATACCATTCACACTCACCAATGATACTTTCTATGTAGCCTCTATGTGATGTCCAAAAATTGAAGTGTACACATGTCCATTCACTTTCCATTCTTAACTTACTTATTCTAGATACTCCTTTAAGACAGACATCCCCATAGTATAACAATTTGTAATTCCTTGGTTAGCAGTGATACACTAGTATACACACACACACACACACACACACACACACACACACACACATATATATATATACTAAGAACAATTTCCTTCCAAGTCTGTCATAATAAAGATGTGAAATGATGAGCATTCAGTTATGGAAGGGAAAGGCAGGAAGGGGAGCCATAGAGTGTGGTGAAGTGTCATCATAGTACCTGGGTTCAAATCCCACCTCTGGCACTTACTATCTATTTAACTTTGGGCAAATTATTTAATCTTCATGTTTCTCAGTTTCTTCACTGCAAAATGAAAGACTGGTTGTCCCTTGAATCCTTCTAGCCCTGTTCTATTTCAAGATTTAGAGTACTTTGCAAACCTAAAGATCTATATGCATGTTTTCTATTTGTTTGTTGTCAGTGCTGTTAGGTAGCATTAAGTAGTGGAAAGAGATTTTTATTTGAAGTCAGGAAGACCTGGATTCATTTCTTGCTTCTTACACATTTTGGCTATATTATTTGAGGTTAGTAATTTAAATTCTTACTGCTCTTAACAATTTTTGAAGAATCCACATTACAAAAAAATAGGCTGATCTCTGGTAGAAGAACCTTTCTCACTCAAGAATTCCCTGCACCAAAGAAATCACACATCTAGCCCTATTCCTATTATTGTTCTCCTCCTTCCCACACTCATCATCATCATTTTTTTTTTGGTGGAGAAATGAGGATTAAGTGACTTGTCCAGGGTCAGACAACTAGTAAGTGTCAGTGTCTGAGGCCGGACTTGAACTCAGATACTCCTGAATCCAGGGTGGGTGCTTTATTTACTACACCACCTAGCTGCCCCCAATCATCATCATTTCTTACCCATTCAAAGTAATAATCTCTCAATGGGACAAGAATGAAAATACTAGTCCCAAGCACACCTATCTCAAAAGTGGCTATTGGCTTAGAAAGAATTTACATGGAAAACAGTAATGAATGCCCTTTGGTGGAACCATATAGGACTCCATTCCTTACTCATTTCTAGGAGAAGGTCATAAATGATACAAATTAATAGTAAATACAGATGATAAAAAATTAAAACAAATATTAAGCTGTTCCATTTTTTTTTGCATTTGGAATTTAACCATTACATGTTTGCAGAGGTACATACAAACAAACACATGGAAAAATGTTACATCTCTCTGCACTATGACAGTTCTGGGCCCGAGTCTGGGAAACTAAAGCCTATCTTTGCATGTTCTGTGCATAATGTTTTCATGCCTACTGTCAATTTATATATCCTCCAATCACACTCTTCCAATTCAATGTGAAAGTTACTTCCATAAATCTAGAGTGCCAAATCATAGCTGAAAAATTGACCAGTAAACTTATTCATGTGGTGCTATCTCCTTTTTTTTCTTTTTTTGCAGGGCAATGAGGGTTAAGTGACTTGCCCAAGGTCACATACCTAGTAACTGTCAAGTGTCTGAGTCCAGATTTGAACTCAGGCCCTCTTGAATCCAGGGCTGGTGTTTTATCCACTGCACCACATAGATATTCCTGCTATCTCCTAATAGAAACAGTTGAATTTGCTGGGATATGACTTTTAGAAAAGAAAAGTAAAGTAAGTTTCTTCATGGAAAAAATGCATCATTTCAGCTTAGAAGCCAAGCTTGTGACTCACTCTGGTAATTACAAAATTCCTCATAGTTAGACCATTTTTCAAATTTTCCATCTACTAAGCATCACTTTGAGATGATTTGGTCATGTCAGTGAAAAAATAATTCTGAAAGCATACATTTACAAAACAGCATGAATTGAGTCATCACTTATCTTAAAAAACAAAATATTCTCAAAATGCATGATGTTTTTCTGTGATAGCAATGGATCAATTGAGCTTCTGGATTCAGTACTTTTGGAAAATGCATAGATGAGTGTCAACATTCCTCCCTAACACTAAGGAAACAGTGTGTGCCCTTCCTGAAATTCATATGAATCATACCAGCCTAAAATGACCACCTAACTATTCAATGGGGACCAAGGCAACTTAATAATATATTTCCAAAATAAACATTTGAATTCATGCAAAATGTCATAATAGAGTCTTTCTTACATTTCTCTGTGCTATTGGATTGACATTACAATATAATCTTAGATAACTTATCTTTCAAGTTCATTGAGAGTATTTATATCCAACTTTATATAGAGCAAAAAGTCAGAAAACCTGGCCGTAAGTTCTTCCATTTGCAAATTTCATGATGGTAGGCAAGTTAATTACTCACTGTTGATTCTGAGTTTCCTTGCTTACAGATGAGAGATATAATGACTGGCCTATAGGAAAGAGTTTGGAAGAATATAAAGAAATATACAAAAAAAAAAAGGTATAAATACAGAATCAGAGAAGTGATCTTATAACTGACAAACAAGAAGGAATCACCTCTCAATTATCCCCTGTAGAAAGGATGTTTGGTTTGGGTTCAGAGGACATGAGTTCAAATCACAACTATTTGATAAATTTGACAATTCCAATAGTATTTTTTTGGCTGCAAATACAATGTGAGTCAGTAACGGCAACCAATAAAAGCAAATAAACTATCCAGGTGCATTAAGAATGGCACAAATTCAAGAAATATGGAACTGACAGTTACACTGTATTCTACCCTGGTCAGACACTCCCTGGAGTATTTTTCCCACTACAGGGAAAACATCCCTGAATAGGGATTTTTTGTTGTTTATTTGTTTTCGTTTTTATTTGTTCCTTTGTTTGTTTTCATGCAATCAGGTTAATGAAACCTGTAGGAGGATTTGGTGAAGAAATTGCAGGTTTAGCCTAGAGAAAAGATTAGTGGAACAAACTAAGATTAAATTTGTTGAATTTGGCCCCAGGATCCTGATAAGGATTAAATAGCTGGAAGCTGTGAAAAGAAAAAAATTGACTTGATGTTAAGAAAAAAATAATAAAACAATTCCTACCAAATAAAATCATGCAAAAGGGTAATAGGCTAATGGGCTGGCTCTAGAGGTGGCATATTCCCTGCTACATACACACACACACACATACTTTTGGAACACTTCAAGCATAGACTAGATGACCAGTTATTGGAATGTTGTAGTAGAGATTCATTTCAATTATGCATTGGACAAGATGGCTACTGAGGGTTGTATGAGCCAAATTTAGTATTGGGAGAGTTAATTGGGCAGTTCTCTGTAATATTTGAGTTCAGAAAACAACGGGAGACCTCTAGGTCCAGAGTTTCCTCTCTTCCAAACTGCCTTTTCTTTAGTTATTTCTTTTAGATTAATAAGAAAGGAGATTAACAGCCTCTTTTCCACAAACAAATCAGGTTTTATTAATGGTAACACAATTTATAACACAAGTGAAATTAATAGAGCAAGGGACAGTGAGAAAGGGGATAAAGAAGGGGAAAAAATATGGCCAACTTCCCACATGGTTAGAATCCAAATCTCCAGGGTAAAAAAGGCCCCCAGGCACCTCAGCCAAGCCCTACCTCCCAAGCCACTCATAACAGCCCAGCTCAAATAAAAGCTGACTCAAACCCTAAACCTGCCTCCAGCCCAGCCGGCCCAAAGAACCAACCTCGCTTCAACAACACAAACTCACCACCACCTGGGATCTGCAGTTCCAAGCAGAATCAGCTGTGCAGTGTCTCCTGGCGCAGTCCAAAGGTCAACCACCACTAGCTCTGCTCACTCTCTCTCTCTCTCTCTCTCTCTCTCTCTCTCTCTCTCTCTCTCTCTCTCCCTCTCTCTCTCCTGCATGAAAAAGCCCCCTCAATTCTGACTCCTCCCAGAAGCCTCCTGTAAAACAGGAAACAAGGCCATACACACACACACACACACACACACACACACACACACACATCCAAGTCAATTGGCTGGCAACTTTGATCAACAGGACCCACAAGCAAACATCACTTCCTGACACTGAAGCAGCATGGCTTTTCAAGATTGCATCTTTTCAGTCTGACCATAATGAAGCAAAGATGGGGTCATGGAAACCCTAGATCACAATTAATTCCTTACAGGGTTTTATCAATATTTAGCAATATTGTAATTTTGTAATGTCTCATTGTACTTGGGTATCATTTTCCTCACATGAAAATGAAATGGCCCCTTCCATTTCTAAATGTACAATCCTAATATTTTATGATAAAGTCATTCAATCTATGCTTGAGGACCTCCAATAAAAAGGATCATAGAACCTCTAGAATCAGCACACTTTTTAAACATATTACATCAAGTACTTTGTTCTTATAAATTCAGGATATGTTTCTTCAAGCAATTTGATAGATTTTTGACATACATTTTTATACAGCCTCTACTTATAACCCCAAGACCTCAACATAGACAGGTTGATTTTTCTTTTAAAGTCCTTGACAGTTCTCCATTACTAAAATGTATTTGTTTAGCTTGCATTTCATATCAAAAGTCAGAGAACATCATAGCACAAACCAGTAACATTTTGACCAAACCTAAACTGATAATATTCTCATTGTTGGTACTGAAGATCCATATCAAGCCATATCATACCTCTAATTATGGGTGTGTATACCAATGGAAAGTATCAACATGCATTTTTCTCTTTCTATTTTCTAGGGCTCATATAGAAAATACACACATATATGTACATGTATATATGAATATGTATGCATGTATGTATATGTGTGTACTTATGCATAAAATATTATATTAATAAACCAACTATGTTCATTTGAAGAATGAAGGAAACAAGCATCTATTGAAGGCCTACATTATGCTAAGTGTTTTAGAAATATTATCTCCTTTGATCCTCACAACCCTGTGAGGTAAGTGCTAGTATGATCTCCATTTTACAGTTGAGGAAATGAAGACAGGCAAAGGTTAATGATTTCTCCAGAATCATAAAACTAACTACCATCTGAGGCCAGATTTGAACAAGTGTCTTCACAAATTCAGGCCTATTTTTCCACACTTGAGTGATATAACAGAGATAGCAAGCATAATATTTTTAAAATACAAAATGATTGTCTATAGAGATTATAATATTTTACTTTTCTCCCTTCTAAATGTTTTCATCTTTTACTAAGGCGTTTATAGAGAAGAATAGACATTATTTACTAATTATAAGATAATCTTCCCCTAACAAATATAATAAATGCATTTTAATTCTGGTTATAATTTGTCATACATACACATACACACCCAAAACATTTCTAATTATTTACCACATTCCAAAACTATGTGGAAAACAGAATGGATCAATGGATCGATAGATCAATATTAAATAAATAGATCCTGAGAGTTAGAACTAAGGAATAGTTTTCATTGCTGAGAACCATAATGAAATAAAAACAGAGGTACTGTCAAAACAAATCAACTGCTCATACTTCTTTATAAAAATATTTTAAAATGTAATAAAAAAGATTAGTTCTTTGCTGTTACTCTACTTTAAAGATTTCTACCTGGTGGCAAACATAAGGAGATACCAATATCTAAAGTATGAAAACATTTCCACCTGAAAATGGATGTTATTAATATTTATTCTGATATAAAAACTAAAAGAATGAATCTTCTTTCTAGGGAATTCATGTTAAATCATTGTCTATACCGAAACTATTTATAAGCAATGGACTCTAAAGATAATCTTAGCTTTCTTTTTCACTAATGGAGAAGATAGATTTTGAAACTCCAATTAAACACCATAAGGAGCAGCTAGGTGGCGCAGTGGAGAGAGCACCAGCGCTGGATTCAGGAGGACCTGAGTTCAAATACTGCCTCAGACACTTAACACTAGCTGTGTGACCCTGGGCAAGTCACTTAACCCCAATTGCCTCACCAAAAAAAAACCAAAAAACTAACAATTAAACACCATAAGTTTCAAATAAACTTCAACCTATTTTATATACATATATATTTATATTTACGTGAAATATATATATATATCTATACATATATAATAATAATAAACTCCTAGAAAACAAAAGAAAACTCTGGTGAAGAATGATCAATGAGTGTGTCCTTTCAAATGATAACTCTAATGAGGGAAAATATAGTTGAGAGTGGAAAAAAAAACCATTCTGACAAAATATTTGTAGCACATCATTTAAAATATTATACTATTCATATATAACCTATATCAAATTGCTTGCTGTCTTGATGAAGGGGAGAGGAAAGGGAGGGAGAAAAATTTGGAACTCAATATCTTTTTTTTTTTAGGGCAATGAGGGTTAAGTGACTTGCCTAGGGTGACACAGCTATTAAGTGTCAAGTGTCTGAGGCCAGATTTGAACTCAGGTCCTCCTAAATCCAGCTGGTGCTTTATCCACTGTGGCACCTAGTTGACCACTGGAACTCAAAATCTTATAAAAACAAATGTTGAAAACTGTCTTTACATGTAACAGGAAAATAATAAAATATTTTTATGATTAAAAATAAAATAATGTACTATTGAAATACATTCATCATGAAAATATTGACTCCTAATTGAGATTCTGATTCCCTTTTCAAGGTGATTAAGGACAGAAATATCAGTGCCTAACTTAATATTCATAATATAATACTATAATATCAATATTTGGAAACCTACTTTAATAAGCATCTGTATTAAGCAGTTGTTTTTATTCTGCTATAATTTCCCATTGTAATCATGGTAAGGTGGAACAGATATATACCAAATAAAACTAAAGGAGACTCAATCAGCTACAATGCTTTGGGAATATCTGAACTATCTACAAAAGGGAAATTATAAACTACACAATTATTAAACATAAGAAGTGTCTGCCTTATTCTATTCATGATTTGGTTATTTGTACTTTGTTATGGTAGTAAACAGAGTAAATCCTGTTGATCTATGAATGAACATATGTTTTGTCACTATCAAATCTGTTCTCCACCAGTTGCCAGGCCAAAATTTAGATAGTTCTACTGAACACATGTGGATGCTAAGGTTTCCATGGTGATACTATCCACATGACAGTTTTCAGGATTTTGCTTGCTTTTCAGGTGACATTTAAGTAATTCCAAAGGTATTAATACACCAAGCAGACATGAAGTATGGGATTATAAAGAAGTTTTGGTGTGTAAATAGATAAAACCCAAATAGAGAAGGCATTTTTCCTTCCACTATTTGCTAGTTTGTTACAATGTCCCCAAACATACCCAAGATGGCAGTTATGATTGATTAGTTCACTGTCCTGGGATACTACTTTTCTTGACTTTAATTCTAAAATGAATAAAACACTACTCCCAGCAAGTACAGCACATAGAAACCAAAACACCCTGCACTGAGGACAGACTTAATTGAACCTTAATTTCTTCCAACTAATTTTATGGCTACAAATATATTTTTAGGGGTGGCTAGGTGGCGCAGTGGATAGAGCACCGGCCCTGGAGTCAGGAGGACCTGATTTCAAATCTAGCCTCAGACACTTAACACTTACTAGCTGTGTGACCCTGGGCAAGTCACTTAAGCCCAATTGCCTCACTAAAAAAAAACAAATATATATTTTTAAAGTTTGGAATTAGATAACTTACTTGAATATTTTTGTAAAAAATATATTACCTAAACTTGCCCCCTTAGTATGTCATCAGATGTTGTTAGTAGGCTAGATCAATATGCCTCTTATAAAGTTATTGATGATATTCTCTAATTTATCATCAGAGAATTAATACTCCAAGGGACTATGCATAAGGAAACTGATTAGGGAAATAGGACATCAAGATTCTAGTACCACATTTATCACTAACTAGCTAGTTGAACTTGGGAAGCAAATTCATTTTTCTTGGCCACAGTTTCTTATTCATCAGTAATATCAATGGATTGAATCAAATGATCTTGAAGATGTAGCATTTTATTTGTCTATAATTCATTTCTCCTTGCCTTTCTATCTAGAAAATATATCTATAAACAAAGATTCATGCTACCTAATGAAAATGAAATGATTAATAAGATGTCCAGATATGATAATCCATTTGTATAAAAAAATTCTTTTTTTCTGAATGTGTGTGTGTACTTTCATGTGAGAATAACAAAGAATCGTGACCATGACCACTACCTCCAACAGAGTGTGATGGGAAATCAATCAGGATTAGTTGCTCAATATTTAATAGATTTAGAATTACCTTTATCATTTCACATCAACATTTAAAATTAGGCCAGGATGAAGTAGAAAGATTTTGAGTTTGTGCTCATTTTTATGTGAATGATCTCAATTGTTGTCAGGCTACCTGAATATGCCAAATTATAAAATGGAAAGGAAAATCTCTCTGGATCAAAAGAAATCTTTTTTTATAAATTCTGGTAACTTTCATACTTACAGTTCTTATAATCAAAACATAATCACCTAGAATCAACAAGAGAAATGGAAGAAAGTAATGCAACCAAATAAGAATTTGAATTTAAAGCAGAATTTTAAAAGCAGCAGAGTAATATGGACTATAAACTTGAAGTCCTGCTTGATAGATATATAAAAATTATTGATTAGGTCTATTTCTAATGCATTTTCCATAGGGGTAGTGGAGAATCAAAACACAAAGCAAAAAAGGTGTCCTCAATTATGGAATAAACAAAAATGTGCTAGTGAATTATGCAGATAATTGTTTCCAAAATCTATATTAATTACTCTATCTTCAAAATATTGAAAATATTATTCATATAATATGTGTATTTTGGAAATATTTAATATATAAACAACCTGTGTAATTTAATTTAATTCTTTTTTGTGTGAGGCAATGAGAGTTAAGTGACTTGCCCAGGGTCACACAGCTAGTGAGTGTCAAGTGTCTGGGTCTGGATTTTAACTCAGGTCCTCCTGAATCCAGGGCTGGTGTTTTATCCACTGTGCCACCTAGCTGCTTTTAATTTAATTATTGATAACATCGAATTATTCTTATATACAAAGTACAATAATGAGGCATGTAGAAAAATATGCAGAATTTTAAAAATAAGTGTGCATATATGAACATATACATATATGTATGTATATGTGTGTATGTATTTATGTACACATGTATGTGTATATTTATGCATATTATATATACATATATACATTCATTATGTGTTCTTTTTATTCTTTTTTCTATTTTAACATAATATATCACTAACCTATATTCTATATTTTCACCTTCCCTAAAAATCCTTCTTCATAACAAGTATATATTGTGATATTTAAAATCTAAATGTGACTAAAAATCTAATGTGTGGTCGCCTTAAATTAGAAACTCATAGCACCAGTCTTTGGGGCATTAAGTATTTATTAAAGTATAATAGGTGAGAACAGGTAAAGAGAACACGTGGAGTTCAGAAGGAAAGACCCTAGCTCCCTGCACCTGCTGCTCCTACTGAGACCTCCAAAGGAAAGAAGGATCCCCCATTCCCCCCAGCAGAAGCTCTCTGTGGGACCACAAGAGGGACAGTCCCCACACACAGCTCCAAGAAAATTGGGGGGTAGCATTGATTGACATGACTTACAGGTGGTTCTATGAATAGATGTAATGGTTCCATGAATAGATTTAACTTCCAGATGCTAGTCACATGCTATCTTCTCATGGGAGCATTGAGGTTTGTCAATACTCATTTCTCTTATTTCTCTGTTCTTTTATGGTAACCCCCATAATTATCTCAGATGTCATGATAAATACAATGCTGGATTTGGCCTTGATATCTGCTACCAGTTATATTGCTTCATGTAAGGAAACAATGTTTCTTCATGAAGCACGCCGAGGGTGGGGGTTTGGGGGAGGGTGTGTGAGAATCAGACTGCATCCCCCTTACTGAGAAAGACATTGTGAGAATCAGGGCAAAGCACCCCTGATTCTCACAATAAAATCTAGCAAAAGAAATTCACACAAAACCCAAATCTGAGAATGTTTATTTCAGTTTGCATCACTTGTCTATCACCTCTTTGGCATGAGGTGGGAGATTTGTTTCTTTTCCTTTCTTTTGAGTATTTTATTTCTTCTTCTGTTAAACTGCATAATTTATATTTTTATAGATATTCAGAAATTTCATTTAGATAGTCAAATTTATTGGCATATAATTGGACAAAATATTTCCTAATAATTATCTTAATTTCCTCTTCATTGGTGGTGAATTCACCCCTTTCCTTTCTTATACTAGTAAGTTAATTTTCTTCTTTCCTTTTTTTGATCAAATTAACCAATTGTTTATTGATTGTTTTTGTTTTTTCCCCATATAACCAGCTTTAAGTTTTATTTATCAGTTCAATGGTTTTATTACTTTCAACTTTATTAATCTCTCCTTTGATTTTCAGGATTTCCAACTTGATGTTTAGTTGGGGATTTTCAATTTGTTCATTTTCTAGTTTTATTAGTTGTATGCCCAATTCATTAATCTGTTTTTTTCTCCATTTTATTGATATAAGCAGTTAGGGATATTAATTTCCCCCTAAGTACCACTTTGGATACATCTCCATTCTTTTCGAATCACTATGCTTCTTATTTGATCAGTGCTTTGTGGTCTTTATAGATTTATTTTATTTTTTACATTATTGTTGCTGTCATGTAGACTGTTCTAGTTCTACTCATTTCACTCTGAATGATTTTTTTTTAATTTTTTTTTTTTGCAGGGCAATGAGGGTTAAGTGACTTGCCCAGGGTCACACATCTAGTAAGTGTCAAGTGTCTGAGGCCAGATTTGAACTCAGGTACTCCTGAATCCAGGGCCGGTGCTTTACCACTGCGCCATCTAGCTGCCCCACTCTGAATGATTTTGAATGAATCTTCTTATGTTTCTCTGAATCCATCATATGAATTCTTTATTATGGTACAATATACACTCAAACATAGTAAATAATTCCTAGATGATTTACATAAAATAGCATTTTCTCTTAGAAGATGAAGTACTTCTAATCTGATTTCTTAGTGAACAATGGTACTTTTGTTTAGACTTTCAGTGTAAGATGTTTAGATTATGGGCAATGTTATTTTTCTCCATGTTATTTTTCATGACTTATAAGAGAGCAAAAGCCCAGTTCTAAACTAGTGGTTTACCTCATTCTAAGTGTATAGATCACTGGACTGAAAGTCAGGAAGACAGTTTCAGATTCATTTTAAGAAACTTAGTAATATGGTTATGGGAAAGTCACTTCATCAATCAGTCAGAAATATTTATTAAACACCCACTTGAGGCCAGGCTAAACCCTGAGAATTAAAAAAGAAAAAAAGACCTCACCATGTAATGTATGAGACAATAATCAAATAAATGCTTACCAGCAAGCTACAGAATAAATAGGAAAATATATACAAACAATACACAGGCTTACTAGGAAATAATTAGAATAGGGAAGACATTAGATTTAAGAAGTCTTGGGAAAGGTTTCTGGTAGAAGATGGTATTTTAGTTGAGTTTTAAAGGAAGCCAGAGAAACAAACAGACAGAAATAAAGAGGGGAAAGCCAGAGAAAATGAAGTATATTGTTCACTGAATGGCTGAATGGCAAGTGTCATTGGATTGAAAAGTATGTGGAAGGTAGTAATATGTAAGAAAACTGTAATGGTAGGAAGGTGCTAGGTTTATGAAGACATTGAATTCCAGTAGATTTTCTATTTGATCTTTGAGACAATTAAAAGTCACTGGAGTTTATTGAGTAGAAGGCTGGCATGGTCAGACCTGTGCTTTAGGAAAATCACTGTGGTGCCTGAATGGAGGATAGATTGGAAAGAAGAAAAACTTGAGGCAGACTGTCCCACCAGCAGGTTATTGTAATTATATACAGGCATGAGGTGATAATAGCTTGCACCAGAATATTGTTAGTATCAGAGGAGAAGAGGGGGCACCGTATCTCAGAAATGAGACAAAGGTGCGATAGATTGAAGGTGTGGGGTAAGAAATAGTGAGAGACTGAGAATGACTAGGGGATCAAAACAATAAAGTTACTCTCTACAGTAATAGGGAAATTGTATTTGGGTGGGAAGAGAGTATGGAAAAAGAGGTGTTCAGTTTTGGATATGTTTTGGGGATGTCTACTGGACATCCAGTTCAAGATTTCTGAAAGCCAGTTGGAGATAAAAGATTAGATGTCAGCTTATAAATTGGGGAAGGATCAGCAGACTTGAGATTTGATAGCATAGAGATGGTAATTAAATAAATCCATGGGAGCTGATAAGATCACCAAATGAATTAATATGAAAGGAAAAGTTAAGATGACCCAGGAAAGAGCTATGTTATTTTGAGCTTTGTAGAATCATGGATTTAGAACTAGAATGGACTTCAAAGGCCATCTAATCCAAACCTTATATTTTACAGATGAAGAAAGTGAGGCATGGAAATATAAGGCAACTTGTCCAAATTCATACCTGTTGAAAATATTAAAACCAGAAATTGAACCTAGGTCCTTTTATTCAAACAAACAAATAAAAACCCTAACACTTTCCATATATTTCCATTCTGCTTCAATTTGATCACTTGTAAAATAGGGGTGATAAGTGAACTTAATTAAGAGAATTATTTTGTGCACCAAAATAGATAGAAATTTTCAACCATTATGTATTATATAGATATGGTTTTTAGTAGTAGTACTATAATGATTAATATTAAGGTAGAAGTAGCAGCAACAGAAGCAGTAGTAATAGTGGTGGTGGTAATGGTAGAAGTAGTAGCAGCAGTGGAAGTAGCAGTAGCAGGTAGCAGTAGTAGTAGTTGTTGTTTTGTTGATGTTATTTTGATTGCTTTGCAAGGAAGAGTATTTTATTTTAATTATTTTAAAAAAAATTTTTAAAGTATGTTAAAAAATACAAAATACAAAAGTATGTTAAAGTATATTTAGGCTCTGTAAAAGAAAATCTAGTTATGGCAGATACATTATATTTCTCTATTATTATTTATTCTGTATTACTTTTATATTTGTTTCATGTCCTTCTGGTCCCATTCCAAAGTCAAAGAAGGCCTGACTCATCTAGAGTTTAGAAAACATAGACATTAAAAAGCCATTATCCTTGATTAGAACACATTGGCAAAAAGAATAATTAAAATAATTTGATAACATGTGGTAAAAAGCTAAGGTACTGCTCATTCAGAGAAAAACCTGAGATCAATCGTTGAAGCATTAATCATCAGACCTTTGAGAATGCATCCTTGCATGAGAAACACAGACAAAATAACATTCATGGGATATATTTTTGTGTCATATGGGATAATATGTAGAGTTGAAAGTGTTACTGTAGAAATTACGGAAATAAAATATCAGTCTCTGGCTTAGAACAAAGCAAGAGTTACATAATTATGATTTCCAATATTATATATAATTTTACACTATGATCTGAAATAATTAAGAGCTGAAAATGTAAAGGGGAATTGATTCTAAAGGGTCTTAAAACCATTTTAATCCCATTTTATTTTAATGGAAAGGTAATTAAGTGTTATTAAAACAACAGATAGGACAGATATAAGAATTAGTAAGCAACTGCATAGCTGTTAATTAGGTCTTTTGCATCATTATCTTTTAAGCCACTGAAGTATCACTAAGAACTCAATTATCATCTTGAAAATTTGAAAAGGTTAAAGGACCACTAGAAGTATCTAATGTGTACCAATGGAGTAGTTATTCACATGTGAGAACCAATGGCACCAAAGGGAAAATGATAGCTTCACTAATATACATTTTTTTTTTCTATTTTTGAAATGGGGGAAGGCAAGAGCAACAGCCTAGTGTTCTTATACCATGACAATGTTGTCAGTCTACATACCAACTAATTTCCAAACATTTTCTTGTGGACAGAGCCAGGGCATGTCCACAGTCCACCTCTGCTTCCTGGGGCTAATTTATTCACTATTACTCATCCCATTTATTTTGTCTCATCCCATTCCATTACTCCCTTTCTTATACTACAGAATTTTAGAATGTTCTTGTGAGGAAGTTCCATGACTTTCTAAGTCTTGAAAATAAAACCCCAGGATTGCTTTCCCATTGAGTAATTTTTTAAAAATGGAATCGGCAGTGGGAAACAGAGATATGTGAAAATTAATAAAGGGCAAAAAGTGCCAAAAGAGCTAGAGTAATGGGGGAGAAATTGGAAAATTGAAAAGAAAGGGGAAAAAGTTAGACACTGAGTCTTTGTATTCTCTTGACAACATATGGCTAAGTGTAATACATCTAAGTCTTTATTTAAGATCCTTGTCTTAGTCCATGGATAAGTTTCAGGAGTTCTGTGAAATTTGATGAAAAAAATATCTTTATTGAAATATGAAATGTCCTTTCTAATCTCAGAATTTTATTCATTTGCAAACATTATTCTTAGTTGTATAGGTCTCACCATATACTAAATGGATCCATGGTATTAAAAAAAAATTTAACTGATTAGAGAAACTCTAATTTTAAACACTAGTGAAACACAGGCATTACTCCACTGCTAACTGGACTGAAGCTTTTTGACTTAATCTGTTGGTGCTAGTTTACCCTTATTTAGACACCCC
The DNA here is from genome assembly GCF_019393635.1 of Dromiciops gliroides. Classification (NCBI taxonomy): domain Eukaryota; kingdom Metazoa; phylum Chordata; class Mammalia; order Microbiotheria; family Microbiotheriidae; genus Dromiciops; species Dromiciops gliroides. The sequence goes on from NC_057861.1 coordinate 214,060,878, forward strand.
TCCCATCCTACAAGCTCACCATTTTGGTTCCAGACTAAGATAGGACACTCTAGCTCTATTGGAACTCGGAAATCTAGATCTTTAGTGATTCACAAGTCTCAGTCTCCTCCAGGAGCAAGAGATGCTGCTTCATCATCATGCCTAGCTCTTTACCTACTTCTAAACTTTCTTTTTTGGTAGTATCCCATTCAATTTCATCATTCATATGAAACTACTGATTCTAAAGTTACCAATGAGCTCCAAAAATGAATGGCATTTTCTCAATCCTCATTTTTCCTTTTTTCTCTAGATTTTTGGTACTGTTGATCACCCTCATCTCCTTGATATTCTCTTCTCTTTATGTTCTCATGACACTGTTCTCTCTCTGTTCTCTTTGTAACTGCCTTAATAACCATTCCTTCTTAGTTTTCTTTGCAGGATCTTCCTCCAGGTTATACTCACTAATCAGTAAGTCCCTCAAATATTTGTCCTGGATCTTCTTTGTTCATTCTATATTTTTTCACTTAGTGATGTCATTGGTTCCTATGGGTTCAAATATTATCTTAATTCAAGTGATTCTCAGATCAAGTTATCTAATTCTAACATCATTCCAGACCTCAAGTCTTATATCACCAATTGCCTATAATACATCTAAAATAAATGTATCATTGGAATAAAAAGTAACATGTCCAAAAGAGACCCAAAATCTTTCCCTGAAACTCTTCCATATTTCCAACTTCCATTCAGAAAAGAACTGTAGTATATGAATATAATGAAATATTACTGTTCATTAAGAAATATGAATTTGATAAAGTGTGACAAAAAGATTTCTACAAACATATGCAGAATGTAATAAGCAGAACCAATAGAACAACATGAAAAATGACTGAAATTATTTTAAAAAGTGAGCCAATGAACAAAAAGCAAATGAAAAATCAGTTTGTCTAGAAAACAGAATTTAAAAGTGCATACATTTCTATTTATATCTATAGCCATATCTATAACTATAATCTGTTTATAACTATAATCTATCTATACATTATTATCTATCTATATACATCTCTAGAAATTATGAAATTCAGCAAATTAGTCATTTTTAAAGCACCTGAATTTTGTAAAATTAACGATTGATGAACAGGACTGTCTTGAATTGAGAAAAACCTGATTTTATTTATTGACTGTGATCTATGATACACACTAGATGTATAAATGAGCTTTCTCTTCATTTATGCCTTTTCAAATTCCTGATTTTTCAGTCTAGCATGCTTAGTTTTTCTTTTTTTTTATTTTGGAAGATGACTGGAGTAGATGGAAAGTGGACTGGGGGAGAGAGAGAGAGAGAAACACAGAAAGAGAGAGAGAGACAAAGACAGAGAGAGAGAGAGAGAACCAACCACAAGAGCATTACAATATTTCATGTAGAGTCCTCTCTAGAATGGTGGATGTGTGGTTAAAGAGAAGATTTATAAGATAGATGCTAGGAAGATAGAAATAAGACTTGGTAATAGAATAGATATATGGAAAGACTGTGAGTGAGTCATTGAGGATGATACAACAATGATGAACCTGTGTGACTAGGAGGATGATTTACCTTAGACAGTAAGAGGGAAGTTGGAAGTGAGGAAGTTTTGTTTGGAAAAACACAATGTGTTCTCTCTTAGATGTTGAATTTGGGATTTATAAGGGACAACCAGTTTATGAGGAAAGACAGGAGTTTAAGAGAAAAGTTAGGTTTGGATATATAGATTTGGGAATCTCCTGCACAGAGATATGTTCTTTTCAAAACAGGAGAAAATTATCTTTTTGTTTTAAAATCATTTTTATTCCATTTGAGAAATGCCAGGAGCAACCAAGATATCACCTCCTCTTAATTCCAGGTACTAGAATTGCACTATAACCTAGTTCATTCTTTGTGGATGTGCACAGTAGATTCATTATTGATTTTTCATGACAGTGTAAGGATAACATCATTACCTTATAGGTGAGACTATTAAATGGTGTATACACTATATGGAATTATTTATACCAAAGGATCCATAGCTTCATAGTGGCAGTAAACTGTGCCCTCCCAATTACTAGGAAATTATAACCTCAACATAGCCCTAACATTTAAGGTAGACAAAGATCACCTGGCATCTGAAAAGAGAAAAGACATTGGGAGTCTCGATAAGGTATGATCATTCCATTATATGTACTTTACCTTCATCTCTCTGATATCTTATAGGAGGTTTAACTTAGGGTACTGTATTTGGAAGGATAATTGTAATTGGGGTCAAAATATGTAAGCATCTAACGTCTATGCCATATACTTTACTTTATTAAATCATGCTTCTAACATTTGCTGCAGGCCATATTCAGAATTGCACTGAATAATCAATTCTACCTGTAACATATTTACTAATTGGTAAAATATGTCTCTGTCAATTGAGTTCATTCTAAATAGTTTTCATTCCATTAACTAAAAATATGGAACTGCTTCTCTCCAAAAAAAGTCACAGATTTTACTTAGCTTTTCATTTGAAGTGCAAAGTTCCCCACTTCCAGAATGTTCAGGGAAAAGAAAAGATCATCACAAGCAGCATCAAATTTTCCTCCCTGCTTAATAATGTTTTCAAACTTATTTTATCAGGCAACTATTTTTCAAGCAAGAAAGATACATTGGTATATTGATATATTGAGCATTGTCTCAATAAGACTTGCCATGGAATAGTAAGTTATACATTTCATTAAACCCTATACATTATGTTATGATATGATTCCTTTTAGTATTAGAGGTATTTTGTCCATGTGTGTCATTTGTCTAAAAATCCGATATAATGCAAATTAAATGAACAGTCATTTCACACATTATCAGAACTAGCTGTTCTCTGTTCAGGCTGGGGTATAAAATGAACCACTGCTGCCAAGTCAGAGAAAGTCACTTGTCTGTTGGGTCACATTCTATTTTTGGTGACAGAAATTCAACTCTTAATGGTTGGAAGCTGCCCCTAAGTTCAACAACTAGAATGAGGGAGAAAGCTATTAAGCCAGGAGGTCAGACATATTGCAAATTAGACATTACTAAAATCAGGTCAAATGCTGGAAGTCTGAGGTAAGAACAAGGCTAGGAATGCATAAGACTGAGACAAAAGTGCTAGCGAAGTGGCTCACATAAGCCTGTCCCTAGTCCCTGGTGCTCTCTAACCCAATGGTTAAGACCTAGAGTGCACATAATATTTACCTTTTCTCTTTAATCCTATTTCAGTTTTATTTCAAATATTCTTAATGAAAACATACACAAGAGCAACTACTTGAGAAAGAGGAGTAAAAAGCAAATGAGTCAAAGCAAGCAATTATGGTAGAAAGTCATAGATGACAATTCAGAATCATAGACTTGATTTAAAGAAATTCAGAGGCCATCAGTTCTACCTGTAATTAAATAACACTTTTTCTCCAACATATTGCAAACAAACCCAGCAAACATTACTCAGTTGTTTTCAGGTGTTTTAAGGTGGTCTTTTTTCTATGCTTTGTAATACAAAAGCATAAAGCAGTAGAGCTAGAGAGGCCTTTTTGATTTAAGTGAAGTTAAAGGAAGTGAACTTTTAAATTGGTCAAAGTAAGATTCAAACCAAAAACTCCAAATTTATTCTGATCTAAACTATCCATCAACAATCACTGATTTATTAAGCATTTACAAGAACCACAAATATGCCAGGGTCTGTGATAGGAAACAGAGATATTAAGTCAAAAATGAAAGATTCTTTCCATAAAAGGAGCTTGTGTTTTATCGGACTGTGTCCAAGGAAACTAAGTGCTCAAATTCGCCTCTCCAAATATTGTATGTCCATAACCCTTAAAGACTTCAGCCTGTAAGAAGAAAGACCTTGGGGGCAGCTAGGTGGCGCAGTGCATAGAGCACTGGCCCTGGACTCAGGAGTACCTGAGTTCAAATCCGGCCTCAGACACTTAACACTTACTAGCTGTGTGACCCTGGGCAAGTCACTTAACCCCAATTGCCTCACTAAAAAAAAAAAAAAAAAGAAGAAGAAGAGAGACCTTGGAATAACCACTTGTCTACAGAAGTCTTGCCAATGAACAATTTTGTTTCCAATTTGGAATTAAATAAATATGATTAACCTCATCTTTTTTCCTGAGTCAAGGATAAGAATCAAATATTTTAATGAGGAATCTTATCAGGTCAACTAAATAGATGTGTTATTAAGTTGAATACTTCCTTTACAAACACCACAGAAGCAGTCCTGACTTGTAATTGGCTGGCCAATGACAAAGCCGAGACAAAGGGATTATGTGATGACATATAAATGCTTCTAAACTATGCAAAGTAAAAATCTCTAGCTTTATAAAGCAATGCCTTTGGTAGCAAAAACCTACATCTAAACCTGATCTCATTTCTGTGAAATGAACTAAAGGATGGAAAAATAGGTACCAAGAGAGAAAGTTTATGGGAAGGAATAGAATACAGAGTGACAAAGTTTTCCACCTTTGCTTAACACCTGATCAAGGTCAAGGTCAGATTGGCAACACATTGACAAAAAACCCTAGAACATTAAGAAAAGATAAAATTCTGCTTCACATAATTTAGATTTCTTCTGTTAGTCCTCTGTCTTTTAGAAGTTTTACATAAAAAGAGAGTATCTAAGTGGAATGCATTTAAATTGGGAATTTCCAGCTTATGGTAACATAAAATACCATTTGCCATTTGAAGTTAGTAAAATTAATTTAAAAAAATATAAAATATGGTTAAGAATGAAATACAAATGTCATAATTTTAAACTTTAAAGCTACATTTTTGTGGTGGAACAGAACCAATATAGCAGAGAAAATGCAAGGACTTATCTGAGCTCTTCCAAATCCTCCTCCAAACAATTTTTAAATAATGCCTCAAAACAAGTCCCAGAATGTTACCATAGTCAGTATAAAACTCAGTTTAGCAGCTTCCACATTAAAGGATTAGAGGGCTTGGAATATGATATTCTGGAGGGGAAAAGAGATCAGATTACAACCAAGAATCACCTACCTAGCAAAATTGAATATAATCCTTTTGGGGGGAAATGGACATTCAGTGAGATACAGGAATCTCAAGCATTTGTGATGAAAACACCAAAGGTTAATACAAAATTTGACTTATAAAAACAATACTTGAGAAACATAAAATAATAAACAGGAAAGGGAAATCATAAAGAATTTTATAAAGTTAAACTATTTATATTCATACATGGGAAAATGATACCTATAACTCCTAAGAACTTTTTTCATTCTTAGAGCAGTTAAAAGGAGTATACATAGACAGAGAGTATAAATTTAAGGTGAATACAATGGAAGAATTATCTAAACTATGAAAAACATTTAAATCAAGTTTCTCAATTTGAAAAATGTATACATTTATAAAATTCACAAATTCATAAAACCATAAAATTTATACTTTATAGTTATAAAATTTATAAATTTATAAAAATAGGAATTAATCCTCAATTAATAAATGATCAAAGGATGAGATCCTTTTTGTACAAGGTAATCAAAACTATATACAATCTATAAAAATGTCTTAAATCACAATTGATGGATAAATCAAAATTTATACAAATTAAAACAACTCTGAGGTACCACCCCAAACCTATCAGATTTGCTAATATGAAAAAAAGGAAAATGACAAATGTTCTAGGGAATGTGCAAAAATTGAGACATTGAGATGTGCTGTTCATGGGGTTGTATACTGATTCAACTATTGTGTAGAGCAATGAAATAGCCCAAAGGGCTATAAAACCTTGCAAACCCTTTGACCCAGAAATACCACTATTAGTTCTATATCCCAAAGAGATTAAAAAAAAAAATAAAAGGAAAAGGACATATGTGTGTATACATATATATATATATATATATATATATACACACATATATATGTATGTATATGTATATATATGTGTGTGTGTGTGTATATATACATATGTGTATATATACATATGTATGTATGTATATGAAATATTTAGAGCAGCTCTTTTAGTGGTGATAAAAAATTGGAAATTTAGGCGATGACCATCAATTAGGGAATGGGTAAACCAAGTATGTTGTATTATTTTCTTAAGGTCTTTGAGCCTATTCTGATGAGTGTAAGGTGCATTTACCACCCTGCTCCTCACCTATCTCTACTACCACTCCATAAGCCCTTTCCTGTTTCTTTAATGTGGGATTTCTCCCCCTTCCCCTCCCCCAACTCATTCTTCTCACCCCTCAATTTTACCCTAAAGATGTCATCAAGGGGCAACTATGTGACACAGTGAACAAAGCACCCACCCTGGACCCAGGAGGACCCAAGCCAAAATCTGGCCTCAGACACAAGACACTCACCCACTTGACCCCAGGCATGTCACCCAACTCCAATCACCCTACAAAAAAAAAGATAAAAATAAATAAATACTTTATAGATATAATTCCTTCATAATCAATTCCCACCTGTGCCCTTTGTCTAAATTTATTTTTATCATCTGCTTTAATATTGAGAAAGTTCTTATGAGTTAGACGTATCATATTCCCATGTAGGAATGTAAGCAGTTTAACCTTTTAACATCCCTCTTAATTTCTTTTTCCTGTTTACCTTTTTAGGCTTCTCTAGGGTCTTGTATTTGAAAGACGAATTTTCTATTCAGTTCAGGTCTTTTCAGCACAAATACCTGAAAGTCCTCTTTTTCATTGAAGTCCCATTATTTTCCCCTGAAAGATTCCCATCAGTTTTGCTGGATAGGTGATTCTTGGTTGTAATCAAAATTCCTTTGCCCTCTGGAATATCATATTCCATGCCCTCTGAGTTGTTTAATGTAGAAGCTGCTAGATCTTGTGCTATCCTGACTGTGGCTCCACAGTACTTGGATTCTTTCTTTTAGGCTGCTTGCAAAATTTTCTCCTTGACCTGGGAGCTCTGGAATTTGGCTATAATATTCCTGGGAGTTTCCATTTGGGGATCGCTTTCAGGAGGTCATCAGTGGATTCTTTCAATTTCTATTTTACCTTCTGCTTCTAGAATATCAGGGCAATTTTCCCTGACAATTTCCTGGAAGATGGTGTCTAAGCTCTTTCCTTGATCATGGTTTTCAGGTAGTCCAATAATTTTCAAATTATCTCTCCTGGATCTATTTCCAGGTCAGCTTTTTTTCCAAAGAGATATTTCATTTTGCATTTGGATTTGTTTTATTGTGTCTTGATTTCTCATAAAGTCATTAGCTTCTATTTGCTCAATCCTAATTTTTAAGCAATGATTTTCTTCAGATAGCTTTTGTATCTCCTTTTCCAGTTGGCCAATTTGGCTTTTCAAGCTATTGATTTTTTTTCATGACCCTCCTGCATCATTCTCATTTCTCTTTCCATTTTTTCCTTTACCTTTATTACTTTGTCTTCAAAGGTTTATTTGAGCTCCTCTATGGCCTTAGACAAATTCATATTTTTCTTGGAAGCTTTGGATGTAGGAGCCCTGACATTGCTATCCCCTTCTGAGGGTACAGCTCAATCTTCCTTGTCAATAAAAAAACTTTCTATGGTCCTCACCTTTCTCTGTTTGCTCATCTTGCTTATCTTTTACTTGACTTTTAACTCCTTAAAGTCAGGCACTGTTTCCAGGCTGCCCTGTTCCAAGCTTCAAGGGATCCCAGATGGTATGATTTAAGGGCAGGTTATTTACTCACCTGGCCTGTTCCATAGTCTGTAGATAACCCCAGGCCAACTTGCTAATTAACCAGAGAGCAAAACTTTCTGTTCTGTGGTTGTTAGCCCTGACTAGCCTGCACCCATCCCAAACTTGGGCCACTGCCACTCAAGCCTACTTCCTGGTCCCCAGCTGTGGTGAAAGACTGAAGTTCCACCTCAGCACCAGAAAAGACCCCTGTAATCTCCCCCAGGCCAACCAATAGTCCCTCTCACCAGACTATGAGCCTAGTTCCAGATGACACTGGTGCTGCAGCTAACAGAGAGGCTCTCGAGGTCTCTTTCCCTGGCTCAGCCTTCCTGGGACTGGATCTGTGTCAGTGTGACTATGATGTTGGGCTCCACTCCTCCCTCAGCACAGCAGCCCTCTCCTGCTGATCTTCTAAACGATCTTTGGCTAGAAAATGATTTTAGCCTGTTCTTTTGTGGGTTTTGTTGTTCTAGGAATTGGAGGTTTTTTGGAATAATTGTGTCGTGAGTTCCAAGAGCTTACTCCCTTTCCTCTGCCACCTTGGCTCTGCCCCCAAGACCTTCTGTGTTGTATTATTTTGATGAAATGCAGTTGTGCTATAAGAAGTGATGAGCAGGACACTCTCAAAAAACCTTGAAAGTCTTATATGAATTATTGCAAAATGAAATGAGCAGGACCAGGAGAACATTGTTCACAATAACAGGAGTATTTTTAAATGATTGACTTTGAATGACTTAGCTATTCTCAGCAATACAATGATTCAAGACAGTTCTGAAAGACTTTATGATGAAAAATTCTATCCCTATTCAGAGAAAGAAGTGATGGAGTTTAAATGCAGATCAAAACATATTTTTTCTTTATTTTTCTTGTGTTTTTATTTCTTAGTATGTTTTTACCCCTGTGATGTTTAAAATCTAAATTTTGGTCACCTTAAATTAGAAGTTTTAGCACCAGTCCTTGGGCATTAAACATTTATTAAAGCATAGAGGTATTTACAAGGAGTTCAGAAGAAAAAAAAAGTCCTACCTAGCCTAGAGTTCCAGCCTGGTTGGGTTCTTCCTCAAGTCTTCCTCCATGAGCCTGCTTTAATCAGGAACTCTCTCCAGCAAACTGATTGTGGAAGCTTTTTATAGGCCTGGAACAGAGGTGGTCCTTACGTACTGCTTCAAGCTGATTGGTTGGCATCATCCAAATCCATTGGTTCTGAAGGTGTTCTCAAGGAGTGATTACAATCCAGTTAACTTGAAGTAGGCTAATCAGCAGCTAATCACTCTCACTTGATTCAATCAGTCTAGATTAATCTCCAGGTGGGTCTTTGAGTATCTGCTAAATCTCATTATTTCATCGCACCCCCTACAACATGACTAATATGGAAATCCATTGTACAGGACTATACTTGCATTACTTGTATCAAGTTCCTTGCCTTCTCAATGGGGATTCAGTGTAGTAGAGAGGGGGAAGAAGAAATTTGACACTCAAAATTTTAAATAGACAAATGTTAATAATTTTATGTGTAATTGAGGTAAACAAAATATCAAATAAACAGTATAATTTCTTGAAATTATTGTTAATTTTTAAGAAAATGTATTTCTGGGAAAAATTGAAATTAATCTGGTTCACATAATATAAATTTAATTTTTAATTTTAATTTTATGTGTCCATTCCTAATTTTTTTGTTATAATCTTTCTGAGATTTAGGGATATCATTTCCAAATGTACATAAATTGATTACATAGGGTAAGGAGATTTTGTGATAGGGTAATATATGGATTGTTAGGTTATTTGTTTGTTCTTTTTTTTTAGAGAGGCAATTGGGGTTAAGTGACTTGCCCAGGGTCACACAGCTAGTAAGTGTTAAGTGTCAGAGGCCGGATTTGAACTCAGGTACTCCTGACTCCAGGGCCAGTGTTCTATCCACTGTGCCACCTAGCCACCCTGATTGTTAGGTTATTAAAGATAATTGTGAAAGCTCAACAAAAATTATTTTCTTGATGAAACATTCAATCTCATTTAGTAAATTCCTCCCCCCCCAAAAAAAATCTGTGGAATAAAGTAATCTAATTGATTATATTTGGGGATTAACTGAAATTCTATATGTAGAATATAAAGTTTTGAGCAACTTGAATGTAAAAAAAATAGAATAAGAGAAATATGAACTGGAATGTGTTTATCTGTTGCAGAGTAAATTAAGTACAGGATTAGCAAGAAAGAAAACCTTGCTTCAAATCCTAGGCAGTCAGGTGGCATATTGAATTGAGTACTGGGGCTGCAACACCTACCTTGCAATGTTGTTGTGAGGATCAAATGAGATATTATTTGTAAATAGTACTTAGCACAAAACCTGGAACATAGTAAGCTCTTAATAATGCTAGATATTATCACCTACTTCACAGGGTGAAGCTCACATAATATAATGTATAGAGACCATTTATGTGTGTGTGTGTGTGTGTGTGTGAACTATAATAGGGTATTACTGCTATTACTATTAATCATTATTCTATTAAATAGTTAATTTAAAAGAGATTCAATGATGTTATTTTCATCTTCATTTATATTTCTTATATAAAAGGTTATTTAATAAATATATAAAATTGCTTTTTTGTAGTTGCATAAAATTACTGTAATAATAAAAATTAATGAAAGCTAATTTTTGTTTAGTGCTTAGGTGAGATACTGTGTTAATTATTGTCTCATTTGATCCTCCCAACAACACTTCAAGGGAAGTGCTACTATAACCCCCTTTTACAGATGAGGAAACCAAGAAAATAGTTTGAATGACTTGTCCAGGAGTACACAACTAGTAAGTGTCAAAGCCATATTTGAAGTAAGACCTTCCTGACTCAAGGTCTGGCACTCTATTCAGTGTGCCACATAGATGCTCAATGTAAGATCAACTTCTTTAGCATAATTTAAAGTATCTTTGAGAGAATTTCAATATAAAGGAGGATGAAATATTGCTCCACAGAGCTTTGATTTTCTTGGCTATGTCTCTGTATTTTTTTATTAACCCACATATATTGGAGCTTTTGTCTATTTCATATGACAACATATATTTTTAAAGATTTAGAAAATGTGGTCCAATGTCATATCTTAGATCAAAGCAATTCCATAGTTCATTGGCAAAAACAAAAACAAAAACAGAGATGATGATGATGATGATGATGATGATGATGATTTCCCCAATTCTCCCTCCCTTAATTCTACTGCATTTCTTCTATTGATCATCTTCAATTTATCTTGTAAATAGTGTGTTGTCATAGAATTCTTTGCATGTTGTATCTCCCTTGAGACTAAAATCCTTGAGAGCATGGATTATCTCTTACCTTTCTTTATATATCCAGTGTTTAAACAGGCCATCTGTCAATAAACCTCTATTAAGCTTAGCACAATGACTGGCAAATAGGAGCTCCTTAATGAAAGTTTATTTATTAATAATAATAATAATAATTTTAGAAATGTACATTGACAAAAATCCATCTCTTTAATGCTTTTTTTTTTTTTAGTGAGGCAATTGGGGTTAAGTGACTTGTCCAGGGTCACACAGCTAGTAAGTGTTAAGTGTCCGAGGCCGGATTTGAACTCAGGTCCTCCTGATTCCAGTGCCGGTGCTCTATCCACTGCGCCACCTAGCCGCCCCTCTTTAATGCTTTTTCAACATCTTTTCAATATTCTTCTAGTGATATGAGGCTACAAATAATGGATGACCATTTGTCTATGAAGAACAAAATTATGAGTCACTCAAAATACAGACTCATTAGTAGATTAAAATATGATTTGTAATTATTGTTCATAAAAGGGAACAAAATATATTTTTAATGAAAAGTATTATTGGAAAAGGAGATGGATGGAATGACCATGTAGCAGTAACAAAGGACAGATTTTCTATCTGAGTGCTACATTAGGACTAATGAAATGTTATAATGTCTGTAGTAATGTCTTCAGTCTGTGGAGAACTTTGGTAGGAGTACAGCTGAGAATTGTAGAGGAAGAGAAAACATGGAAGGGTTCTAATTTATACTATTAAAGGTAGCAAGTACATAGATAAGATCATGGATTCCTTGAAGTTTCAAAATGAAATATAACAAACACTAAAATAGTACTAAACATAAATTCATCCTTCATTGATGACTCATAGTACAAATCAAAACCTTCTAAGGATTTACTTAGGATCTTAATTAAAAGGAGTAATCAAAAGACAATTGTCTGAATAAATGTCATTACTTACTTTATCTGTTAACACATGGGAATTTATTGAAGCAAGGACTGATAGGCACCAAGAAGAAAAAAATATATATTCATAGGTTTATGATATATACACTAATAATACATGTTATATGCCTTAGACAACTGCAAATCAAAATGCTACATGAAGTTCAAGGTTCAAGGTATAATTATGATAAGATTTACATCTTGGGGAGAAAGGGAAGGCTTCTTAGAAAGGGTTTTATTTTATTTCATTATCATAGACTGGGTGGGAATTCAACAGGTAGAAGTGGGAAGAGAGGATATTCTAGGAATAAAGAACAGCATGAGCCAAACCACAGGGTTCTGAGTGTATAGGACAAATTATAGTCTGTTTTGAATGGATTATTGTGTACTAGAAAGAAAATAATATAACCTTGGGTTTGAAATAATACTATACAGATAAATAATACTTAGATAACTTTGTGATCACATGAATATGGTTATTTCTGCTAATGATTTAATCATAATCCATCAATGATTATACACCCTATACAATTAATAAATCTGTTCTTCTTTGGATTTGGCACACGGGAAACCCAACGTGCTAGGGCTTTACTTGCTCTCTCTTGAACAGGAAGACACTAATAAAGTGTATAAGTGGCCCAGTAGTTATTCTTTACACTTACCATGTGACTAATCAATCTCCTTTTTATACATACTCTAATTATAATTTAGGACATCTTTACTTTGGGTCTTCATACATTAGCTCCCTCTTACCTTCTCATACTCAGTAAAATATGTTGGCACACAAGCTATCTTTATTTTCACATTGGTCTTTTCAAAATGTTTATCATAAACCTTATATTATGAGGTAGACAAATGTCCCAGTAAATTAAGTTTCTTGTTGCCTTGGCTCAAATTCTAAAAATGACTTTGGCAATTCCTTTATTTCATTCTTCAACTGTGAGCTATCATTCCATTTAGATGCAACTTTCTTTTGTCTTCTGGTTTCCTTTATAGAAAGAAAGTTGATTGAAATCATTCAATTCATTGGATTAGGACCTTACAATTAGAATATCAATAGCTAAAATAGGGATCATAGAAATTCTAAGGACTGTGTGATGTTTAGTACCCATTGCCCCTTTCCCAAACTTTGCTAGCAGCACTATAGCAGTAGAAAGTAGCCAGATGGGAACCAGGCAGATTGTAAAATTTCTCTTACTTTCATTTATTTCCTCTCCTTGTTATGGGACTCTGTTCTTAGCTAGTATAGTCTTTAGTAAGTAGAAATGTCTGTTCCTGTGACTATGTTTGAAGACAGGTTAGCCCTATAGAGAATTTCAAAGCTTGTGCTCTGCTGACATAGGTTTCATGATGTCAAGGTAGCCTCTATGCTATAATGAGGTATTGTGAGTAATCATAATAGTAATATTTAGATAGACCATTAAGTTTTGCAAGGTATTTGACATACATGTGTAATAATAACAATAATTAATTATATTAATTGTTATATGTTATTAACATATTATATGATGATGATGCCAGTACTATGACAATTAGTACAAAATAGAGGGAAATTAGAGAGAAGAGAGAAAGATTTGAAAGGAAGATTTCTTTGATACACTTGTGGTAATGAGGATTTGTATTTTTTATATCAGTAGGAATAGAGGGTAGAGGATGAATGGAAGAATTATTGTCATTTATCAATAAACAAATTAAAAAGCCCTACTATTTTATAGTCATTTTGCTAGATGCTAGGGATACAAAGCCAAAAAGAAGGCATTCCCATCCCTCAAAGAGCTTGCATTCTTTCAGAGAAGACAGCACATACAAATAGAGGCATACATACAAAATAGAAACAAGGTGAGGAAATTCCCTCTATCAGTGCATATGAGAGACAGGACTTAAAACTATTTCTTTTTAACTCTGTGCTCAGTGCTTTTCTCTGAGATAGAAGTAAGAGAAAAGCACTGAGCACAGAGTTAAAAAGAAATAGTTTTAAGTCCTGTCTCTCATATGCACTGAATGGGAAAGTAACTTAACCTGTTAATACCAAAGGCAACACCATAAAACTATAAATTGTAGAGTTAGGACCAATTTACATTGATAGAGGGAATTTCCTCACTAACATTTGCTAACATCACTGAAATAAAATCTAGACTCAGGGAAAAAATAAAATAAGGAATTGTTGCTGAAATAGAATAGATGTGACTTTGGAACCAAGTGGATATGGGAAGCATATGAGACATCAAAAATTAAAATTGTCCCCAAGGATTCAGAAGCAATGGATTTGTTTACATTTAAAAATTGTGATGTCACCTAATCATGTTAAAACCTGCTTGAAATTTACCGATTGTCAAAATTTTAAAATATTGATTGAAGGAAATTTCATTATGATAATGTTTTTGATTTTGTGTCATCATTTGAGATAACTGAAAAATCTTTTAGTCACCCAGATCTCATAATACAAAGTTCTGAGGAAGTTAAGAAAGGTGTCAAGTTATATGTCCTAGGATTCAAAGAAATCTCAACTTTTGCAGCTAGTTTGTGGTAATTGGCTTTCCTGACCCACCTAAAGTGGTCGCTGTGAGATACCCACAGCTACAAAGACAAACTGACTGACTGACTAAGGCAGTTTAACCTAGCCATATTTGTCACTGAAAAGCAAATTGTCAATCTTTGCCTAAATGACTACAACCTACTATGCAAAGAAAACAATGAACCTGGAGCAGCTAGGTGGTACAGTTGATAAAGCATTGGCCCTGGATTCAGAAGGACCTGAGTTCAAATCTGGCCACAGACACTTGACACTTACTAGCTATGTGACCCTGGGCAAGTCAGTTAATCCTCATTGCCACACCCTCCCCTCCCAAAAAAAAAAAAAACACCACAATGAACCTTTTAAGTTACTTGTGATTCTACTGGAAGCACACATAAGATGATGTCTTTCAAATGATTCAGAGGTAATATTTGAACACATTTTCAACATTAACTATTAGGGGCTATATGAAAACTTTAAGGAGTTTTTTGTGGAAACATTTCTACTCATCATTCATTCCTCTGCTAATGTAAATAGAATGACATAGAGAATCATAAATCTTATAAAAATACAATTTCATTTTTATTAAAATGGACACTTCAAATGAGCAAAGATTATATATCATATAACAATCATGATTCATGAAACTATCTTGATGAACATCTCTATGTAGATTATTTTAAATAACTTCTGAGTGAGGCTTCTGGTTCCAAGATGGCAGAAAGAAGGAACCCTGTGGAGTCCCAAATTTCCCCTCCAAACCAATGTAAAACTGCCTCTGAATCATTCCAAAAGCAGGGAAGCAACCTACCAGCCTGTAAGGAAAGGGCTGTATTACCTGGGTGGGAGGGAGATGAGGTCCAAGAGTAGCAACAACAGTTTCTGGGCTCATAGCAGGGAGCCTGAACCAGGTTTCTGAGTCTGGGGCAAATAACCAGTGAGGCTCTTCCCTCCTACAAACCAGCAAGTAGGCAATCTGGACAGCATGGGGGGGGGGCCTTCACCAGGTACCCCACAGCTATAGCAGACCACCAGGGAATCCTTGACCCCACAGATGACCAGCAGTGAAGCCCCACCCAGGACTGGTCAAAGGCAAGTTCCTGACCCTGGGACCTAGTAGCAGTGAGAATCTTTCCAGGACAAACCAGAAGCAGAGGGTTCCGCCCCCCCCCTCCCCGGCCAGATCTGCAACAAAATTACTCTGCAAGGGCCTGTTAACAGAGTGATCCTGTTACCATGGTAACCCAGGAGCAAGGCCCCCTCACCTGTCCAGATTATTCCTTCAGGGCCTGCTAACAGAGAGGCCCTGCTAACAGAACAACCCAACACCAGGACACCACCCCCATAGAAGGCCAGCCCACATCCAGGGGAGGACAGAAGGGAGAATTAACCCCCCAATACCAGTCAGAAGGGAAGTTAAATCTACAGAGAAAGCAAGCAGCTAAGCCCTGAAGCCAAGTGAAAGCCACCAGTAAGACCCAGAGCTTCAGCATAAAAACTTGGGATACTGCATAATAACTGTCCAACAGCAAAAACAACAAAAAATTATTATTAACATCTTCTAGGTGGCATAAAAGGTGGTTTTGTAAGTAGTCATTTACAACTGATATATAATCCAATAACACTGAAAACAAAAAGACATCAAATCACAAAAATGGCGCAAAAAAGAGTAAAAAAAAAAACAAAACGACGCAAACAAACAAAAAACTTCACTATTGACAGTTACTACAGTGATAGGGAAAATCAAAGCATAAACAGAAAGGAGGACAATAGTAACAAAATGGCTAAAAAAATGTAAATGGTGTCAGGCCCCACAAGAATTCCTGGAAGAGTTTTAAAAGTACTTTAAAAGGCAAATTAGAGAAGCAGAGGGAAAATTGGGGGGGGGGGAAATGAAAGTAATGCAAGATAACCATGAAAAAGAAATACAAAAATTTACTGAGGGAAATAACTCCCTAAAAAACAAATTTAGCCAAATGGAAAAGGAAATACAAAAGGTCACTGAAGAAAAGAATTCTTTGAAAATTAGAATTGAACAAATGAAAACTAAAGACTTTATGAGATATCAAGATATAATAAAACAAAATAAAAAAAGTTTAAAAAATAAAAAAAAATGTGAAATTTCTCATGGGAAAAACAAATAATCTAGAAAATAGATTCAGAAGAGATAACATAAGAATTATTGGACTACCTGAAAACTATGTTAAAAAAATAACTTGTAAAATATCTTTCAAGACATTATCAAAGAAAACTACTCTGATATATTAGAATCTGGGGACAAAATAGAAATTGAAAGAATACACCAATAACCATCTGAAAGAGATCCCAAAATGAAAACTCTAGCAATATTTATAGCCAAATTTCAAAGCTCACAGATCAAGGAGAAATTATTGAAAGCAGGCAAAAGGAAACAATTCAAATTGCCAGAATTACACAGGATTTGCCAGTTTCCACATTAAAAAATTGTAGGGCTTGGAATATAATATAATGAAAGGCATGTGAGATTAAAATTGGATATTAGATCATAAATCTACCCTACTTAACCTTTCCCTTAATTTATCTCTGAGACTAGTAAATGGAAGAAGCTTCTGGTTTTCTAGATACAGCTTTTATTGTATGGTAGTCACAAGGTGATGTTGATTAGAAGGATAGGAAAGTAGAAATACAATACAAATCGTCTTAAGTCTAGGCTTAGTCTATATTCTGTATAAAACTCACCAAAAAACAAAGGTCACCTTTGGGGAGAGAGACCGAGTCAAGCGTGTGCTGTTAACTGAGAGCCGGGCCGAGTCAAACTCCAGTCCACATCTGTCTGTGCCGCGCAGCCAGGAGACCTGCAGAGCAGGAAAAAAAGGCCCCACTTCCGTTCTCTCCTTGCCTTTTAAGCTTGCACCCCGGAAGTCGAGTGCTCAGCAGGCAATCTGGCGTGAGTCGCAGGCAGACTGGTGTGTGTAGCTCATGCTGTTGGTCTCCTCCCCAAAAGGGTGGTCCTAAAAAAAAACTGGCGTCTCTCCATTATCTAACCGACTGTTAAAACTTTTTACCACAGGCAAAGGAGTTATGTTTACAACCAAGAATCACCTACCCAACAAAACTGAATATACTCTTTCAGGGGAAAATGAATATTTAATGACATAGATGACTTTCAAGACTATCTGATTAAAAGACCAGGGTTGAATAAAGAAATTGACCTCCAAATATGACTCAAAAGAAACAAAAAAAGGTAAAAAAGAAACAAGAAAGAAAAACTGTAAGGAATTCAATAAGGTTAAACTGTTTATATTTCTGCATAAGATAATATTTGTAAGTCTTAAAAACTTTATCATAAGAGCAATAAGAAGGAGCATATGTAGAAAGAAGATGTGATCATAAAGTGACATTGAAGAAATGATAATATTTGTAAGACAACTTTATTATAAGAATAATTAGGAGCATATGTAGACATAGGGTGTGGTTATAAGGTGACCTTGATGGGATGACACCCTAAAAAACCAAAATAAAGGGGTAAAACAAGTTCATGGAAGAATGAGGAAGGGGGAAATTGAATGGGGTAAATTGTCCCCCCCCCCAAAAAAAAAGGGGGCATGGAAGAACTATCAAAATGGAGGAGGAGACTTAAGGGTGGCAAGCAAAGATTTAACCTTACTCTCATCAAAGTTGACTTAAAGAGGGAATAACAAACATTCTGTTGGATATAGAAATCTATCTTAACCCATAAGGAAGTTTTAAAAGTGTTGGGAATAATAGAAAGAGGAGGGGACTGATGGAAGGGAGGGGATATTGGGGAAGTCAGCATTCATAAGTAAAACACTTGTGAGGAGAGAAATGGTGCGGGGTAAGAGTGGTGGGGGATGAACAGGTGAAAAATAGCAGGGAAGTAAACAGTTAGTCCTCCTAAATATAAATGTGAATGAAATGAACTCACCCATTAAACTGCAGTGGATAGCAGAATGAATTAAAAACCAAATTCCTGCGATGTATTGTTTTACAAGAAATACATTTGAAGCAGAGTGGTTCACACGTTTTAAGAACACGTAAGGAGCTGGAACAGAATCTATTATGCTTGAGCTAAAACAAAGAAAGCAGGAGTAGCAATCATGATTTCAGATAAAGCAAAAGGAAACATAGAACTAGTTAAAAGAGAGAAATAAGGAAACTATATCTTGCTGAAAGTTACCATAGACAATGAAGTCATATCAGTACTTAACATATATGCACCAAATGGTATAGCATCTAAATTGTTGAAGAAGTTGAATGAGTTACAGGAGGAAATAGATAATAAAACTATGTTAGTGGGGGACCTTAACCTTCCCATTCCAGTACTGGATAAATCTAACCCAAAAAGTAAATAAATAAACAAGAAAGAAGGAAATGATGAAAAGTATTAAAAAGTTAAATATGATAGATCTCTGGGGAAAATTGAATGGGAATGCTTCTTCTTAGCAGTACATGGGACCTACATAGAAATTGATCATTTAAGGGCATAAAAACCTTACAACCAGATACAGAAAAGCATAAATAGTAAACACATCCTTTTCAGATCATAATGCAATAAAAATTATATTCAGTAATGAACAATTGAAAGAGATTAAAAATAAATTGGAAATTAAATAATCTGATCATAAAAACAAGTGGGTCAAATAACAAATCATAGAAAAATTGATGATTTCATTAAAGAAAATGACAGTGATGAGGCAATATATCAAAATTTATGGAATACAGCCAAAAGTTGTACTCAGGGGAAAATTTATGCCCCTAACTGTTTACATCAATAAAACAAAAAAAAAAAAAGCAGATTATTGAGTTGGGCATGCAACTAAAAAAATATAAAATTAAAAAATTAAATATCCACAATTAAACACCAAATTGGAAATCCTGAAAGTCAAAGGAGAGATTAATAAAATTGAAAAGAAGAAGAACAATGAATTAATAAGTAAAACTAGAAACTGGTTGTATGAAAAAAAACAATAAAATACATAAACCATTGGTTAATTTGATCAAAAAAAAAAAGGAAAGAAGAAAACTGTGGTAAAATATGAAAGTTTTTAACAGTCGGCTAGGATAACTGAAAGACGCCAGTTTTTCAAGGACCACCCTTTTGGGGAGGAGATGAACAGTCCGCCTGCTGCGCATGTCAGACTGCCTGCCGGGTACAGTCCGCCTGCTGCGCATGTCAGACTGCCTGCCGGGTACAGTCCGCCTGCTGCGCATGTCAGACTGCCTGCCGGGTTTTTTGACTTCCGGGGTGGAGAGAAGGGGAGTAGCCTTTTTTACCGGCTTGGCGGGACTCCGGGCGGCGCGGCACAGACGGTCTGACTCACTCCAAAGGTGGCCTAAATCGGTTTGGTGAGTTTTTATAAGGAATATAGACTAAGCCTAGATTTAAGACGATTTGTACTGTATTTCTGTTTTACTAGTATCAAAAATGAAAGGGGTAAACTTACCACCAATGAAGTGGAAATTAAGACAATTCTTATGAACTACTTTGCCCAATTATATGCCAATAAATTTGGCAATCTAAATGAAATGGATGAATATCTACAAAAAATTAATTACTGAGATTAACAGAAGAAAAAATAAAATACTTAACCCAATTTTACAAAAAGAAATTGAACAAGCCTTCAATGAACTTCCTAAGAAAAAAATCCACGGAAACAGATGGATCCACAAGTTAATTCTACCAAACATTTGAAGAACAATTAATGCCAATAATATACAAATTATTTGAGTAAATAAGTGAGGGAATCCTACTAATTCCTTTTATGAAACAAATATGGTGCTGATATGCAAACCAGGAAGAGCCACGACAGAGAAAGAAAAATATAGCCAAAATTACCTAATAAATATCAAGGCAAAAAATTTAATTAAAATATTAAGATTACAGCAATACATCATAAAGTTCATACACTATGACCAAGTGGGATTTATTCAAAGAATGCAGGGCTGGTTCCATATTAGGAATATTGTCAACATAATTGACCTTATCAATAACAAAACCAACAGAAATCCTATGATTATCTCAATAGACTCATAAAAGACCTTTGACAAAATACAGCACCCATTCCTATTAAAAATACTAGAAAGTATAGGAAAAAAGGAGCTTACCTGAAAATGATAAATAATATTTATCTAAAACCACCAGCAAGAATTATCTATAATGGGGATAAGCTAAAAGTCTTCCCAATACCATCAGGGGTGAAGCAAGGATACCCATTATCATCTCTATCATTTAATATTGTGCTAGAATTGCTGACCATAGAAAAAAGAGAAGAAAAAGAAATTACAGGAATTAGAATAGCTAATGAGGAAACAAAATGATCACTCTTTGTAGATGATATGATATACTCAGAAAATCCTAGAGAATCAACTAAAAAGCTACTTGAAATTATTAACAACTTTAGCAAAGTTGCAGGATACAAAATAAGTCCACATAAATCGTGAACATTTCTCTATATTACCAACAAAGTCCAGGAACAACAGATAGAAAGAAAAATTCTACTTAAAATAACTGTGGCTGATTTAAAATACTTGGGACTCTACCTCTCAAGACAAACACAGCAACTATATGACCAGAACTACAAAATACTTTCCACAGAAATAAAGTCAGATCTAAAAAAATTGGAAAAAAATATTAATTACTCATTGGTAGACAGAGCCAATATAAGAAAAATGACGGTCCCAAGTTAACTTATTTATTTAACATTGTACCAGTCAAATTATCAAAAATATTTTAGAGACATAGAACAAATAATAACAAAGTTCACCAGGAAAAATTAAAGCTCAAGGACATCATGGGAACCAGTGAAAAAAACATAAAAGGTGGTTGTCTAGCAGTACCATATCTCAAACTGTGTTATAAATTGGTGATTAACAAACAATCTGGTCCTGGTGAAGAAATAGAGAGGTGGATCAGTGGAATAGAATAGGCACAAATTTCACTATAGTAAATGACTATAGTAACCTAGTATATGATAAACCCAAAGATCCAAGCTTTTGGAACTAAAAATCATAATTTGACAAAAATTGCTGGGAAAATTGGAAAACAGTATGGAAAAAACTAGGTATAGACCAACATATCACACTGTATAGTAAAATACGATCAAAATGAGTGTATGATTTACACATAAAAGATGATAAGATAAGCTAATCAAGAGAGTTTGGAATAGTTTATTTGTAAGATTTATGGGCAGAGAAACAATTAAGGACCAAAGAAGATATAGAGAGTAAAACAACATTTAAGATAGAACATTTTGATAAAGTTCTTGCACAAACAAAACCGTTACCACGATTACAAGGGGGACAACTAGGTGGCACAGTGGATAGAGCACCAGCCCTGGATTCAAGGAGGACCTAAATTCAAATCCAGCCTCAGACACTTGACATTTATTAGCTGTGTGACCTTGGGCAAGTCACTTAACCCTCATTGCCCCACCAAAACAAAACAAAAACACAAGGGAAGCAGAAAGCAGGTAAAGAATTTTTAAAATAAATATCTCTCTGATAAAGGTAGCATTTCTGAATTACTTAAAGAACTGAGTCAAATTTTTAAAAATACAAGTCATTCATCAATGGATAAGGATAAGAACAGGCAGTTTTCAGACAAAGAAATCAAAGCTATCTACAATCATATGAAAAAGGGCTCTACATCACTATTGATTAGAGAAATGCAAATTAAAACACCAAGATATCACCTCACACATATCAGAGTAGCAAATATAGCAAAATTGGAAACAATTGGATGTTGGAGGGATGTGGGAAATCTGGGATGCTAATCCACTGTTGGTGGAGTTGTGAAAAGGTCTACCCATTCTGGAGATTAATTTGGAACTATGCCCAAAGCTCTATAGAACTTTGCCTACACTTTGATGGAGCAACACCACTGCTAGTTTTATGTCCCAGAGACATCCCCAAAAAGAGAAAAAAGATCTAATTGCACAAAAATATTTATAGCAGCTCTTTTTGTGTTGAATAAGAATTGGAAATCAAAGGAATTCCCATCAGTTGGGGAACATCTAAACAGGCTGTGGTACATGATGATGATGTAATATTGTTGTGCTATTAAAAAAAAAATGACAAGCAGTATGATTTCAGAAAAGCCTGGAAAGACTTCTATGAACTGATGTATAGGAATATTTTGGACAGAGACAGCAATGCTGTTTGATGAAGAACTATGAATGACTTAACTATTCTCAGCAATACAATGATGCAAGACATTTCCAGAGGACTATTGATGAAACACCTCCAAAGGAAGAACTGATGTTGATTGAACACATACTGAAGCATGCTATTTTCACTTTCTATATTTTTTCTTTTATTCACTTATTTTTAACAAAATGACTAATATGGTAATGTCTTATATAAACATATATGTTTAATCCATATTTGATTGCTTACCACCTCAAGAAGAGGGAAGCGGGTGAGGGAGGGAACTAGGGATAAAAATTGGAACTCAAAACTACAAATAAAAATATTTATTATTTAAAAAAACTAAAAGAAATAAAATGCAAAAAATAAAAAGAAATCAATCAAACAAATAAATAGATTCTGAGTGAGGTACATGGCATGCATTAATAGTTTTATGCATTTTATATTTTTATTTACAAAAATAAGGGGAAATTTTTGCAAATGACTTGGTTAAGTGAATAAGAATCAATGTTCAGTTGGGTTTCTGACCTACATTTCTTGTATTCTTGGCTCCCATGTCTAGCCTATAGAATTTTTTTTTAAAGTCATGGGAAAGGGACAGTAACACACTGATGCTAAAGTGTGCAGGTTAATTTATAATGGATAATAAACCTAAAAGATAAGACCACTAAGGTCAAGAAGAATTTGGCTTAGATTGTACTTGAAAGACAAGAGGAATCTCTGCTAACATAATAGCCACTTGCAGGCACATTCCCCAGACAACTCCCTAGAAAGAGATAGACAAGGGCAAGACTTCTGTTCAGCACATTTAAAATCCTTAAAACATAAATTGGTGATGCTTGAACATTCCTTATAGAACAGGAATGAAAAGAAACCAGAATGAGACAAATTGTGAAAAAGGTAGAATGTAATATTATTGCTGATTTTTTAAAGGAAATTTCACTTTTTGCTTATGCAATGTACCCTTATTTATCTTAGGTTCATATATCAAAGTAACTATGTGAAAAGTTGTGTGTTTTTCATAAGCTTCCATTTCCAAAAGACATCTACTAATAAGACAATACTTCTGGCAATATATTCAGAGGTATTTGTTATCTTGGATAATTCTATGTTTATATGCACTAAAATATGGTAAAAAAAAACATTACTATATAAATCTGTATAAAAATATAGGGGTGACCAATTAATCTCTATGACAATTTATAGGCTATAAAGGAAGGTGAGTTGGTCAGGAACTGGTATCAATAGGCAAGATTTGGAGGAAATGGTAACCTCTACTAGAGCCATCTTCCAGTGACTCATAATGGCAAGCAGGTAATCATGGGCTCATGAAGATTATGCCAGTTGAGAGTGAGTCTCTGTACTCATTTTCCATTTTTACAAATGAGGGCATGGGACAAGATGATATATAATGTCATTTTCAACCTAGTTCTATGTTACTATATTTTATCCTCTAAAATCTTCAATTGTCTTCTCTTATTCCAAGTTACACTCTTTGGTTCCTCCTTAATCATCCTGTATTCTCTGTAATACAAATTTATTTCTTTCTGCCTTTCAGGTAGAAGTTTCTATATATTTTTTTTTGCATTAATAGGTGTTACTTCTGGCCTTATAGCCTCCACAGAAACATCAAACTTGTTTCTACCTAGCCTCATGTTCTTTTTTTATTTGAATTCAGTATAATCTTAAGAGCCAAGCTCAAGTTCATACTACCTAGCTTTGTTTGATATACTTCTCTGAGGCATATCACTTAGAGTTTGTTGGATGTCACTTAGAGTTTGTCCCATACATTTTTTTTCTCCCATACAATTTGATACTTGATTATAAATCCCCCCAAAATTGTCTCTGTGCACAATGTTCTCTTGGTTCTGCTCACTTCATATTACATCATTTCATACATGTCTTTCCAGGCCTTTCTGAAGTCATCATGCTTGTCATTTCTTATAGCACAATAATATTCCATCACCTTCATATACCACAATTGCTTTAGCCATTTCCTAATTGATGGGCATTCCTTTGATGTAAATTTGTATTCACCACAAAAAAGAGCTGCTATATATATTTGTGCAAATAGGTGTTTTTCTATTAGCAAAATGATTAAAAACATTAGATGTTCCTAGAGAAGTCACTCTTCAAAGCAGTTTTGATTGATTTATTTGTCTGAATTTCTACTCAATCCAGGATTTTCTGCTATTTGTGCCATTTCTGTTTTTTTTTTTAATTTCCTGGAATCGAAATAATTTGACTTTTTTTTGCGTGTGTGGTTTTTTTTTTTTGTTTGTTTGTTTTTTTAGTGAGGCAATTGGGATTAAGTGACTTGCCCAGGGTCACACAGCTAGTAAGTGTGTGTTAAGTGTCTGAGGCCGGATTTGAACTCAGGTACTCCTGACTCCAGGGCCGGTGCTCTATCCACTGCTCCATCTAGCTGCCCCTGAAATGATTTGACTTTAATAGGAGATTAACAAATATTTGTTCATTTTATTTTAAGTATTGTTCTTCTCACTAGATTTACTCAACTAGATGTCTTTAACTTTGTGCAATATTTTCTCAGTGTTTACAGTTTTAAACTTAAACCTTATAACTGCATGAAGATTTTGCATGTATTGTGCATAAGTCTTTGAAAACATATTGACATTCTACTCAATGGTCTAGTTAATGGAATGAAAATTTGTGGTTGGTAAGGTGCTAAAAATATATAATTGAAAGACCAAATAACATTCCTTTTGTGCATAAGAAAGAGAATTCATCCCACATAAGATAGATCTATCTTATTCACTGTAAGCTAAAGGCAAGGTGTCATGCCAGTGGTTACTTGGATAAAAAGATAAATAAGACAGGTTTTTCCTTCAAAAAATGTTTAATCCAGGAGCATAAGATATAAATAAATAACAATAATAAAATATAGAAGGAGACAATTGACTTGACAGGTACAAAGTGCTGTGTGAGTTTAGTGGACTGCAAGGTTATTTCTCATTGGAGAGGTAAACAAATTGAATAAAAAGCATTAGTTAAGTGCTTACTATGTCAGGAACTGTGCTGAGCAAAAACAAAGACAGAATGAAATAATCCCTGCCCACAGAAAGCTTACTTTCTAGAGACAATCTGCATACCTATATGTATATAAATGATATGGACAAAATGCATACAATAATTAATAATAATCTGGGGAAAGAATTAGGAAACCACTCCATCTCTGCCAAGAAAACCCAAAATGGGGTCACAAAGAGTTGGACAGAACTGAAAATTGAGTGAAACAACAACACACATATTGTTTTTTCCCTATTAGAATGCAAGTTACTTAGAGGCAGAGACTGTTTTTTCTTGGTTGTACTTTATACCTAACACTTAGCACAATGACTGGCATAGAATAAGTGATTAATAAATGTGTTTGGTTATTTTTTTACTGTGAGACAGGGTGAGCAAAGGAGAAAGTTGTGATCAGAAAGATAAAGGAAGACCTTGAGAGTCTAGTTTAACTCAAATCAACAAGGAAGTTTCTCAATAAAAAGTGGGCTCTCTCTTTTAGAACTTTTATGAACTTAACAGGGTCAAAATATTAAAATATAGCTTTTGTATCTGCCTCCAACAAACATATCAAAGAAATATGTTTAATCTTCCCTACAAATTAATAAACAGATCAGCAAAATAACATCTTATATTTCCTATAACGAACCAGATCAGAGAACATGATATATCTGCCTTTCTCCTACAAACAGAACAGAGAAATGTTTAATTTCTCCTACAAATAAGAGACAGACAGAAAAAATCATACCTGTCCTCCTACAAAAACAGAGACAGACAGAAAAAACAAAATATCAATTTAATATTTTAATTTTCCCAAGAAGAAAGTTAACAAAACACATGATCATGTGGAGACTTCCCTCCTAATAGAGAAGTTCAGAGGACTCCCAATTTCTGAGGGTATATAAGGTTTTAGTCCACTGATTACAGGGTATTTTCAGTTCCAATAGTATGATACAGAAATCAGCCCAGAAGCAAAAAGTATTTTAACAATTTCAGTTATAACAAGTATGGAGGAAATACAGAAGCATCATGATAAGACTATGGGATTCCAAAAAAAGGGTTTGGCAAGCATGAAGAAACTCAGATGTTACCATAAGATAGGGACTTACTATCCCGAGGGAAAAGTCACTAGGTAGGGTCTTTTATCTGCTAGCTATCTTGGTTAAGTTTGGAGTTCAGTTGAAGGACATTTTAATCCTATTAATCCAGGGTTTCATAAAACTCCCCTGGGATAATAAGGTACCTCCATCAAATCCAGGTGATCCATGCATTCATATTAACAAGAACAACAGAGAATTCCAAGCAAACATTTTCTTTTCCTCCTTTCTTTCTTTAAGGAATTCATAGTCAGATACATTCCACAGGACAGCAATCAAGAACATTTTTTTCTTTTTCACATTTTCCTCTATTTTTGAAAGGATGTTTAGTGTCATTAACATGCAGAAGAGTAACAATGATCAAGAATGAGAAGGAAAATCTTACTTTGGGGAAGAGTGAATTTTGTATGGGAGTAGAATAGCAGGCTTGGGCTTCTTTGGGCCAAACAGCTTCATTTTACAAATGATGAAATTGAAATTTAGAGAGGGAGCAAGATTGCTCCTCTTTTCGTTAAAAAGCTAAATGCAGGGGCAGCTAGATGGCGCAGTGGATAAAGCACAGGCCCTGGATTCAGGAGTACCTGAGTTCAAATCCGGCCTCAGACACTTAATACTTACTAGCCATGTAATCCTGGGCAAGTCACTTAACCCCAATTGCCTCACCAAAAAAAAAAAAAAAAAACCAAACTAAATGTTGCGAATTTGTTGCTGCTGAATATACTGAGGTATTAGAAGGTAGTGACCAGAACTGAAAATGGAATCTGTTAGTATTGGGCAGAATTGTGGCTGGGGAAGTACTTTGTCTATCTTCCAGGTTCCTGGGACAGACACTGAGGATAGCAGGACTCCAGGGATAGGGAGAAATGGTCAAGTTCCCCTTGTCCATGGAGTTTCATTAATGCTAACAGTGGTGGCTCAAAGATTATCTCATCTGAGAAGAGGAGAAAACCCAAGGATCAGAAGCAGGCTGAGAAAGCTATTCTTTTCCTCCCTGAGATTGGCCTGCAAAGTTTGGTAAGGGACGTACTATCTCTAAAAGATGGAAAAAAGATTTCATGCCTGTATATAGCACCTGTTTCCTTCACCAAAGTATTGGTCTTTGGTATTTTAAAGAGGCATGTTCTTCCCCTGCATCTGTGTATGATGTTTTAGGTCATATTTGTACAGAAGGAAAAGAACTGAACTTGGCGTCAGAAGCCCAAGGTTTGAATCTTAACTCTGTTACTTACTATCTTTGTGACCTAGGGAAAGTCATTTAATTTCTCTCTGTCCCAGTCCCCCAATCTCATAGATAAGGTCATTGAATTAGATGACCTCTAAGCACTCTTTTTTGCTCTAAATCTATGATATTGTGATTCTGAGATGGTGGTAAACCAAGTTGGTTTTGTGTAGAATGCCTGCAGGTAAGGTTATGATGGAAAAAGTGAGATAAGGGGAAAGTAAAGCAAAAGGGTAATGGAGAGGGAGAGGGAGAGGGAAGGAAGGGGGAGGGAAGGGGAGGGAAGGAGAGGAAAGGCAGGAGAAAGAAAGGTGGGACAGGGCAAGGGAAGGAAAAGCAAGGAAATGAAAATTCCTTTTAGTGTTTTGTTTCTGAAGGTAACAGTGGATAGAACTGCTAAAATATGGCCTTCAGATGATATTAAAAATCAACAAAGAACTTTCTGAATGATTGCTACTTATGTGCAGTAAGTCGTTTTCCCTCCAAACCAAATAAGTTATTAACTTTAGAATGAACAGGGGAATTGGTCCTCATTATGAAGCAATAGCTTGCAACATTTATTATTTAAAAATAAAACCACTTTCTAGTCTATCAGGTATTTATATTTCAAGGTTGCTGGTTTAAAAAAAACAGAGCTTTTTAAAGAATTTTGAAACTTTAAAGTAATGAAAAGGCAATGTGTAATGTTTTTTCTCTGGTAAGTCACCACAACAACCATGTTTAAAATTGAGGGAGAAATGTGTATATACATATCTATATGCATGTTATACAGATGGATACAAATAAATTAAGATTTCCAATTTAAACACGTACTTTTTCTTCTTTGGACCTCTGAAAAAGGTAATTTTATGATGTTGTTCCCAAGAGCTTTCTGACTTTGTCCTTATCTTACCATGGCATATAGTTTAAATATCACTGCATACCTCCTTTTCTATAAGCAAAATTAGAAAGAAACTGAAATTTATATGCAATTGAAGAAACATTGATTAAATGTATTTTGTGTGTGTTATGATTCACACATAATAGGCTAGGTACAGAGGGATAGACAAATTGAGATAATGAATGTGTAATCCTTGTCTTTATGGAAAATATTGGATATATAACCCATTACACATAACAATAAAAATAACATGATAAAGGATTATGAGAAACAAAGTGCTTCATGGATTCTAGTCATTATCAATCTGGTGATCAGTTTAGCCAGTTTTACACAAATTTATCTCTTATCAAAAGCACCCTCTGTGTATTTGCTTCTTTGACCCCACCCCCCTCCAACATACTTCTTCCTGTTCTCCCAATTACTCATGCTTGAATTTTTAATTGTTCTTATTAAAAATCTGTCTTTAAATCTTTCATAGTATTAAATCATAGATGTGTTATGGGGAGAATAGGGTCGAGTTTGGGATAAGGGGTAGGGTTTGGGGTTCTTAGGAATTCCTCTTTATAGAATTACACCCTCTTGCACACAAAACCAATTAAAATAAAATGTTTATTTAGGGGCTAGGGAAGGGAAACCAAGAGAGAAATTCTTGGACTTCTCATGGGGAGAAGGCATAGCACAGAAGTATGGCTCTGAGATATCCATCTTGTTAAGCAGGAGACAGGCAGGTACTTTTATAGAGGACTGATGGGGGTGATCATCTGACTATGGAAAGTTTTCTTATTGAGGGAGGACCATCCCCCACTGGTAGTGGCTAAGGGAGTTGGGGGGGGGGGCTGCAGATCACTTAAGCCATCTCTCTCCTCCTCCCACCACAAAGGCAGCAGCCACACTTAATCTTATCTCCCCGGGGGTGGGGGAGACTGGAATGAAGGGTGGTGGTCCAGGAGCTAGCTCAGTTGGGATCCAGTGCCACTTATCTCTTTAGGTATGTCTGTCCTTTGGTTTAGTTTTTCAAGGAGAAGGTTCTTTGATGTACCCCAGAAAACTTCTGGGGTGGTAGGCCCATAACAGATGGATGATGATTCTCTAAAGTATTAGCATATCCAAGGGTACTGGCACTGCAACAGGGTACTAAAAGACAGTGGTAAAGAGAAAAGATTCCAATGGCAGAAAATAAGACATCTAGTGGGTATGTGGGAATTGGTAAAGCACTCATTTTTCCTTCCCATTTATGAAATCACAGTACACAGGCTGTAATTTACTCTGATAGTACATAAATCTGATACTAACAAAAGTATGGTATGAAATCTCTAAAGAGATCATATGTCCCAAGTGATAATACTAATATGGAAACAGGTGGTAATAAAAAAATCAAGTGGTATTTAAAAAAAACACATTTCTCAAAAAGCAAATTGTTAACCTTTAAAGTCAGTTTCACATTTGTATTCATTCATTCATCCATTCATTCATTCATTCATTCATCTATTCTGTCTTACTCATAATGGTCTTCCCAGAATAAAGATCAGTAATTTTGGTGAGTGCTTTAGGAAATGTCCTGTCAGAAACACCAACAAAACCAATTTGCTTAAAGCAGGTGGCCTTGTTTAGACAATAGAATTCCACTGACAGGCAACAATTCAAATGCATTCATTTGGAATGGGTAATAATGGGGATGAAATTAAGAAGAGATAATTGTTTGGGATAAGCATGAAGTAGGTTTGTATAGAATACTCTATTTGGAAGCCACAGATAAGTAAGACTACACCTTGACAATACTTGATGCTTGCAGGAGTGGTGGTAACAAGAAGTATAATGTAATTCAAAACCATCTGATACAGGAAATCTTGAATTTTAATGCATGATTAACATTATGTTACATTATATTATTATATTAACATGGCACTAAATAAAAATCAACCACTGCAACCATCATCCAGGGAGTCAATCTTTGTGGAAATAAAACCTGGCAAGTGATTTTCCAGCTGATATAGTGTTACCTCTTCAGTAATCACAACTACTGAAAAGCAGGGGAGAAAGGAATGAATACTGTTTTAACAATGGAAATATGTTAAAGATGTTGCATTATGATTGGCTTTGACATTGCACCACTACTACTATATCCTTCTTTGTGACATGCTGCTGAAATTTCTTTTCTTTTTTTTCAGGGCAATGAGGGTTAAGTGATTTGCACAGGGTCACACAGCTAGCAAGCATCTAGTGTCTGAGGGCAGATTTGAACTCACGTCCTACTGAATCTAGGGCCAGTGCTTTATCCACTGTGCCACCTAGCTGCTCTCTGAAATTTCAAATATGTGTCGTTTCTCCTGGTAAAACATCAGCTCTTTGAGAGCAGGGGCTCTCTTTCTTTTCTATTTGTATCCCTAGCACTTACGATAGTGCTTTGCATATTAATAAGTGCTTAATCACTTGTTATTTATGCATCAATCTATTCATTATATTTAACTATGTTTTCTCCCCCCTTAAGGGAGGATAAGGTTCTATACATGATACTTCTATCTTCTTCAATTGACAAGTAGTTGTTAGGCAGAAAAATATGCATATGGCTTCTCTTTGAATACTGTCTATGCATCACATAAGGCTATGTCCACATATAAAACTTTTCAAACCATGCTCTCTTGAATTGCCTTTGTATTGCTAGTATTCAAATAAAGAGGAATAAAACATTTATCATAGACATATGTGTATTGGTGATCCAAATACTAAGCATAGATTTGGAAAATCATACTCTATCCCATTTTCCTTCTTGCCTTAAAATGAGTTTAATAACACAGATTCATGATCACCTGGTTCAAATTTGCATTCACTCTGCCATTTGTACACATACACACACACACGTATGTGTATGCATGTGTATAACATACCTATATACATGTGTATGCCTATATAAATACATGTGTATGCACATACATACATATATGTCTACCAAACAACTTCTGATATGTGGTTTCAGCTGATAGTAGCCTTTTAATGTAACAAGAAAATAATTTGACACAATGATTGTTTCCTTTCTTCTCTCCATTCTCATTAGTTATGCCCTAGGTTCAAGGGCTAACTATAAGGGCTAAAGGGGTATCAGGCTCCCCTATTCATCTCTCAACATTTAACAGCAAATATTTTCCAAAAAGAACTTAAAAGGCAGTCAGGATATATGTTCTGTCAACCCAGGGAAAAGTATACTAACTTGTGCTGAAAAGTTGGCTTAATTAAATAGACTTACATCTAGAGATGTGTATGGGCTGTTCTTTCTTTCTTTTTTTGTTGAAGTAAGGATAACTTCAGAATAACAATATATTGAGAATTACTAAAATTAATCCTGGCACATCTCAGATGCTTATGACAATGGTTTGGGATTAGAAAGATGCAGTTTTGGTTAATAAAACATTCTAGCTGCAATTCATGCCTATGTGTAGCTTTGGCTGACCCATGCTTTATTTAGCACAAATAGCTGTTGTCATTACTGTTCTTTCTCAGTGGGAGAATAGGCATGCTAATAAATACACAAACAACTGCCACAGAAACACAAGCTCTGTACAACTATTCTGCCAGAAGTCATTTGAAGTAGAACATTCTATATTCAAAAGTAATGGAAAGAAGAATAAAATAGTACAATGTCCTAAAAAAAATTAGATATTCAATTTAAAATAATCTTTCAGAGGATTAATCAATGACACTGAAGAGACTATTTCATTTTCTCTTACAAAGTTATTACTCAATTTAAATATGGGAGAATTTATATTATATATATATGTTTATATAAATATATTTGCAGATAAATACACATATAACATTTGTTATTTGAAAAGATTGTTTAAAAACTTAATCATTGATTTTCTTTCTTAAAACTGAACTTAGGGTTTTCATTTCATTTCTCCAAATTAAATTTGGGGACAGTTTGATAGGGGCAAAATCATCTTAGGGAATAACATTCATTACCAATTATACTGTTTTCAAGGCTTAAAGAATGCTTATAATTTAATACCTGAGATCATACTGGAGTCCTTAGGGGAACAAGAAATGTTACATACTTTAAGACTCTAATGCAAATTTTTCAATCTTCTTTTCTCATCATTTAGTCTCTAATCATGTGCTTTTTTATTAATTGAAGAAAACCACATATGACAGCCAAAAATTATCTCTTCCTCTTCCTCTCCTTTCCCCCTCTTCCCCCCTTACCTCCTCTACTCTCACTCTCTCTGTCTCTCTCTCTCTCTCTCTCCATCACCACCCTCCACCACCACTCCCACCCTTCCAACATAAGAAGAGAAGGGGGAGGAGTTCAGGGAGTTGATTTGTTAATTTAATTAAATGAATGAGAATATAATATGCAGCTGTCATATGTAGTTAAATTTGGCCCTGGGGAACAAGAGACATATAGTCATTGTTCGGGGATATCTATCTATCGCTATAGATACATATGAAGATATTTCTGTAGGATCAAAGAATTAGAGCCAAAAAGGAATTTGAAGACCATATAGTTCATGTTCCTAAATTTTCCAATAAGGAAAGTGATTTTACCAAGGTCATATGAATGATAAATAGCCTAATCAGGATTCAAAGGCTGATTCTTTTATTGCAAATTCAGCATTGTTTCTATCTTATGTCAGTGCTTCCCTTATTTGAACTTAACTATTTGTTTGAAAATTGTCCATTTTGACCAACTTCACATTATATAGGTCTTTATAATTTTACATATTCCTAAATCCAATTTTAGGAATATTCAATTTATTAAAATATTTTACTCCAATATTCTTTATACCAAATGACAAATTTGGTTAGCCATTTATTCTCTAATTCACTTGGATTATTCATTTTCATATTTATGTTAAAATTATTTTTCTTAGTAGATGAGTTTTATCAAAGTCTATCTATTCAGTATTTTTAAAAGTAACAGTAGTAATAATAAATGAACTTTATGTCACAGCTTAAGGTCTACGAAGGACTTGTTATAGAAAACCATATTCAAAGCTTGCAACAATCCTGGGAGTTAGGCATTATAGATATCATTATGTTAATTTTAGAGATGAAGACATGGAGGTTAAATGAGCTGCCCTTGAACATTCAGCTGTGGATATCAGAGATGAGATTTAAAGCCAGGTCTTCTCTCCCTAAACCCCAATTTTTCTTCCTTCCTCATTCTAAAACAAAAATATAAAGTATTCTGTTCCTCTCCACACAGGTAAAGATGGTCTCATCCATAAGATTAAGGAATGGCTCCATCTTCTATGAAAAAAAAGTGGTGAATAATGGATAAAGGTTGGAAGAGAGTTGGAATACTTACTCCAACAGAAATGGAAAAAAAATTTCTTAGATTGAAAATGAAGGAGAAACTATAAAAAGAAAATTTGTTCAGCACAGGTCTGTCCAAAGACACAGTCAGAAGCCATAGTGAACTAGTTTAGGAGTCTAACCTGAAAACCCCAGATTGTGAACACAAAACAAGGAAGACTTCCGGTGTGGAGGAAATAGGGGAGCCTAGGAAACCTAAATCCTATAGCAGAATTATTAGGAGCAGAGAGTAAAGACCATTACACCAAAACACTAGAGCTATATGATTCTGAAACTAGATGAAGGGCCAGAAGCTTAAAGGGAAAGAAGGGGAGAAAAAAGGCAAGGAGAGGAGGAGAACAGGAGGGATTGAAGGAAACTCAAGGGGAGAGGAGGGACAGAAAAGAAAGAAAAGATGGAAGGGAAAGGAACATAAGGCAAGTCAAAACAAGGGAACAAGAGATATCCAACAATGAGGATAATATTGCAGGTTTTGTCTTACCCCCAATCTCACTAAAACAGAGGTTCTTAACATAAAGTCTCTGAATCTATTTCCTATTTTTGTTACTATTTCATTATAAATTATTTACTTGGGAATTAAACTTATTTTATTTTATGCATTTAGATTTTTCCCCCTGAGGAGACTCTAGGCTTCACCAAACTATCAGAGGATTCCATGATGCAAAAGCAATAAGGTCCCCAAACCTAACTTCATTCAAAGGTGACAGGAAAGACATCTGGAAGTTACTGTTACATCAGCTTTCCATCTTCCTTCCTGCAGACTGAGAACTGAATGCTGGGTACAGCTTCTAGGGTCATTTGATTTCTCTTTTGATGTCTGTGCTGAGGAATCATGAATTTCTCCAACAAAAGCAGGGTCAAAAGAAATTAAGAAGAATTAGAAAATTTGAGCATTTTCTCCATCCTTCCCTAAGGGTAGAATGAAGAAATGATCAAACAAAAGAAACTCCCAAATTAAATGAAGAAAAACTATGGGTTTAACATGTGGGGGAAGGGGGTCAGGGCCATGGGAAACCAACCAAATAAGTATAACACAGTTTTGGTATGTACCCAGACTACCTAAAATTGCATCATCCATCTTTCAGGAGACAGAAGAACTGCAGCATCCTTGGATATTTCATACCAGGTGTGGTTTTTGTTGCATTTGTATCTAAGAATTGAAAGGACACCATCTTTTTTCAGCTTGTAAGAGCATCTGGGAAAGTGACAGAGCCACAGCTAGTGCTGACTCAGGCTTTTGGATAAACTGACAATTCTCGGTACTCAACTCATGGAGAAAAGGTTCTTCTTTCAATATAGTAGAAGAATGCATGTCAATGCGAACTTCAAACCTAGAGTCTCCAGCAAGCAATTTCCTACTGCCTTCCATATGGATACCATATTCAATAGTCAAGGAATTCACTATACCTCCCTGTTACAGGAAAAATTATTAAAAATCTAAATTCCCTAAGAAGAGACTATTCATTAAAAATAGAGCACCAGAAAAGAAAATGGATTGTCTCTAAGAATTCTTAAAATGGGATAGAAAGCTTCATGAGGAAAAAGAGAAGAAAAGGTAGAGATAAGGAAACAAATTAAAGCCAAAGAAAACTTGGAAAAAGAATAAAAATTTTACAATATTTTTTCATGTG
This sequence comes from Dromiciops gliroides, assembly GCF_019393635.1. Lineage (NCBI taxonomy): Eukaryota > Metazoa > Chordata > Mammalia > Microbiotheria > Microbiotheriidae > Dromiciops > Dromiciops gliroides. The sequence continues at coordinate 214,096,553 of NC_057861.1, forward strand.
AAAACTTCAACTAGCAAAAAATAAAGTGGAAGGAACATATCTTTTTTTAAAAAAAACACTCCAACAATAAATGTTAAAGAAAAATCAAAAGACAAAAATAGAAAAATATATGATATTTAATATTTTAAAATCTACAAAGACAGGATAATTTCACAATCACTGGAAAGAACAACCTGGAAATCAGAATTTAACAGAATATTTGAGTATCTATGGCATCTTGAAAAAGGTTGATAAAACATAAGAACAACGACAACAAAAAACAATGGGCTTAGTTCCCAAAGGACCATTGAAAAAATACTGACATTTGAAGCTCTCTTGGTGACTGTCTAGCCCAATTTATGCCTAAATTAGAATCTACTCTACAAAATCTTCCATAGCTTTTGAACCACCTTTTGAACCTTTGCTTTTAAAATGGCCTTCTAGGGGGCAGCTAGGTGATACAGTGGATAAAGCACTGGCCCTGGATTCAGGAGGACCTGAGTTCAAATTTGACCTCAGACTCTTGACACTTACTAGCTCTATGACCCTGGACTAGTCACTTAACCCTTATTGCCTCAAAAAAAAAAAAAAAATATATATATATATATATATATATATATATATATATACACCTTCTAGTGGGCAATGGAGAGCACACAGCTCCAGAAGCAGTCCCTTCTGTTTTTGATTAACTCTAATTATGAGGATGCTCTCTGCTTTATATTAAAGTTGTATTTACATCTTTGCAACTTCTACCCTTGTTTCCTCCCCTTTGGGTCTATGTAGAATGAACCCAGTCCTTCCTTCATATAAATATTTCACACATTGGAAGATGGTTGTCACATCCCTAAACATCCTCTATTTTCCATAATAAACATTCCCAAATGCTTAGACTAGTCCTTATATGATACTGTCTCCACTTCTCTGATTGACATCGTTATAATGACTTATTTGTCAATGTTCTTTCAAAATTGTGCATCAAGAACTGAATAAGAGAGCAGCTAGGTGACACAGTGGATAAAGCACCAGCCCTGGATTCAGGAGCACCTAAGTTCAAATCCTTCCTCAGACACTTGACACTTACTAGCTGTATGACCCTGAGCAAGTCACTTTACCCTCATTGCCCCACCAAAAACAAACAAAAAACCTGAATAAAATATTTTAGATGAGGTTCCCCAAAGCCAGTAAACAATGGCACTAGTACCACCCTTGTCTGGAAGAATTTGCTTCTTTATCAAGTACACCTCATTAGTTTCTTTGGTTCCTATATGACACTGTTGACTAATCATACTGTTGATTAGTCCAGACCTTGCATTCAGGTATTTGTTTTTCAGACACACTGAAATTTAGCTATACCTCCATCCTATATATATGAAATTGAGTTTTTAATTGAACAATAAAACTTTTCATTTAACGACATTATTTCATTTTAATTTAAACAACACTGAAGAAGAGTTAAAACAGGAAGAAAAAAATAAAATAAACATGTTAGTTACCAAAAAACAGTGTACCCATAGGCAGTCTTTCCAGGGATTTGTTTAGGTATTTTGCATTGTCAATTAAGTTGGAGTTAAAGTCAGGTACTTAGACAAAAGTTAGTACACTCATCAACTGGCCAAAATATTCACTCTAAGTTCATTTTATCATTCAGAGAACACTGAATTTGTATATTCCTGACACTGATTTAATAAAAGAAGCTTCAAAACAGAAAACTCACTAGCTGTCATGTAGGAAATGTACTATGGCCATATAGATCTGAACTTTGGTTAGGTGAGTGTCACAATTCATTCACTGTATGACACTCCCCAAATCTTCTGTCTCAGCTAGTGGCAGTGAATTGCTTAAGCATGTTTCATTTTGCATTTACAAGACTTATAAAGTTCACATCTCAGCCAATATAGTGTCAAAGTTTAAAGACCAAATAAACGCATGGCTTACTTCCTAACACTTTTTCCTCTCTCAATTTTCACTTACGGCAAAAGAATTGTTGTGCTATAAGAACAATGCACACATCTAACTCACAAATCTGCAGGGTTTTATATAGTGTTTTAACCTGCTACTGAGGGGGTCTCATGAATGCTTAATCTTACATTCTTTCTTGTAGAGCATTAGGAATGAACACTTTTCTCTCCCGCATTTCTGTTAAACCTCAGCTTCTTTAGTACAAATCCAGCAATTGGAAAATGACAAAAAAGAAAGTCAATCTACACAAATTAATGTCCAGACAACAGCATTTAGATACCTTCCAAATGATTCAGAAAATTTCACCATAGTGCCAACTGGAAGAGGTTGTGTACATTTTCTACAGCTTGCCTGGAAAGACTGTCAAAGCTGCCAAAGAGTAAGCTCAAATACATTATACAGGATCGGCAGGAAGAGCAGAGAAAATGGGTATCATTCTAGTGGCTACTGGTGTATAAGATTCTGCAGAATCTAGAAGTGGTCACAAAATGTCAGGGAAAACCAAACCAGCCTAGTAAGATAATCCCTTTTTCTCATTGCCTGTGTATCAGAGTGAAAATTGCAGGGCAGATTTTGAAAGGTTGGCACTACACCTCCTGTGAAGTTCTGTATACTCACTTTGACATGTACAAAGAATTTCTGACAAGAGAAATTCAGTTGCAGTTATTCAGCTATCCATTGTCCCCTTCTACTAAAAGTTAGAGTACCTACATTTTATTGCTTCTAAGATCAGTGAAAAACTTAAAAAATTAAGTTATTTTATTTGAAGTTGAATAATTATACATTTATATTGCATTGTAAAGATTTAAAAGGTGTTTTTATGAATTAGCGTATTCTTTATGAGAACCATGTTAGATAGTTCCCTCTTTTATAGTGAAGTAAGCTGAACCTCAGAGAAGATAAATGATTTTTCTGTCTATAATGAAAGGAAGGATTTGACTTCAGGTTTTCCTGATTGCTGAGAAGGCAAAAAACAGAAATGACACGCAGAGAAAACAAAAGGACTAGAGAAAGGGATGCCAAAAAATCTTCATGTTTTGATGTGTATCCTGTGTTGTAAAAACATTGGGGTTAATATCTCTTCCCTACAACTAACATCAACACATAACTTTTGTATATCTCTTAATAACACTGCTACTCTATTATTTACTAAAGTTCAAATCTCTGTAGTCATTTATCAGAATTACATAAATCTCTTTTGGATTTCAAAAGCTAATCCACATCTCAATAGTAAATCCATCTATAACATACTAGTTAATGATCATCCGACTCCTAACTGGTACCCACTACTAATAGTACCTAAAGCTGGAGCTAATTCTACTATGTGACAGAGTAAAGTCAACAATAATTTATTAAGTGCCTACTATGTTTCAGGAATTATATTATACTGTGTTGTAAAGGATTTGGTATCAGAAGACCAAATGGAGTTCAAATCCCATCTTTGCCACTTACTAGCAGTAAGGCCTTAGCTAAGTCATTTCTCTGGGATTAAGTTTCCTCATCTTAAAATGTCACACATATAGCCTGAGGGCTGTTTGTGTTCCATAGAAATCCTGAATGGAGTCCAAATTAAAGTATAATTTGGAATATTTAACAAAATAAATTTTAAAATACAGTAAACCATAGGTAAAATTACATTTCAAAGCTAAATCAATATATGAGTCCCAAGGATCCTGAAGTACTATTTAGTGGCCTCCATTTCTGTCTGACTTTAATACCATGGCCTACTTGCTTTCTAAGCTTTCTTGTAGCTTTAAATCAATGATCCCATGATAATTATTAGGAGAAAAAAGTCTTTCTTTTAAAAGATTGCAGATGACAGAAAAAAGGCAGACTCACCTATGTTCTTCTCCAAACAACTTTAAAATAATGTCTCAAAAAAAAAAATCTGGAGTAGTAGAACTTACAAAAGGACAGGGTAAAACAGTTTTCCAGCCCAAGACAACTTAGAAGATGGCAGGTCTCTTGCAGTGGGATGAAAGGAGAACACAGTCCAGTGCAGACTGATCCCCAGTAAACTAGCAGTAGTTTGGGGGGGAAACTGAATCAATGCCAGTAGTAGCAGCTTCCATATCTCTTAGTCCACAGACAGTAAAGAAGTCAGATAGCTATTCAAAAGGAGAGTACAGGGGTCCATTTGCTGGCACCAGAAGTATGACTCTATTGCATTGCCCACATTTGGATCTGGATCACAGTACTGGGTGTCAGTCCTAGGGTAAAGAACAGCACTAGCACACAAAAGGTTGTGGCCGGAGGAAAGCTGTAACACTGGACATAGAGGTAGGGCAGAAAAAAAGTACTTGTGATTATTCACAGACCAGAGTACAGAACAGGATAGTAATAAACACGCCTCTTTTAAAATCATACAACCTTGGAATAAATGAAAATATACCATTGCCTAGAATTATTTCTGAAAACATCAGCACAAAGAACCTGAAGCTTGAGACAGTGCCCACTCTAATTCCACTTTAACATAGAGTTAAAAGTCAAGAAATATGCAAAAAAATGATCAAACAGCAGAAAAAGATCGTGACTATAGAAGGTTATTATGGTGACAATGATGATCAAAATCCAAACTCAGAAGGAGAAAACATCAAAACTACATCTAAAGCCCCCAAGGGGAAAAAAAAGACTGGTCTCAAGCCATGAAAGAGCTCAAAGAGGATTTTTAAAATCAACTATGAGAAGTAGAGGAACAATTGGGAAGAGAAATGAGAGTGATATAAGAATCATGAAGAGTCAACGTCTTTGTGAAGGAGGTACAAAAAAATTAGTGACTATAAAAAGACCTTAAAATAGGCCAAATAGATAAAAGAGGAACAAAAATCCAATGAAGAAAACAATTGAAAAGCAGTATTGGTCAAATAAAAAAAAGATATATAAAACCTTCACTAATATCAACTCCTTAAAAAGCAGAATAAGACAAAAGAAAGAAGAGCTTCAAAAGTGAATGGAAGAAAATAATCCCTTAAAAATTACAATTGGCAAATGGAAACTAAAACTACACAAGATGTAAAGAAACAATAAAACAAAATCAAAAGTGTGAAAAAATAGAAGACAATGTGGCATATATCCAAGTGACCTAGAAAATAGAACGAGGAGAGATCAGTTAAGAATTGTAGGACTATCAGAAATACATGATTTTTTAAAAAGAGCCTAGACATCATCTTTCAAGAAACTATCAAGGAAAATTTCCTTGATATTCTAGAACCAGAGGGGAAAATAGTAATTGGAAGAATCCACCTATGACCTCCTGAAAGAGATCCCAAAAGAAAATTTGAAGAAGATTTTTTTTGCCAAATTCCAAAGATCCATGGTCAAGAAGAAAGTATTGCAAGTAACTGGGAAGAAACAATCTAAATATTGGAGCCATGGTCACTATAAGATGAGATTTATTAGCTTCTATATTAATATAGAGGGCTTGAAATATATTTTGCAGGGAGAAAGAGCTAGCATTGCAACCAAGAATCACCTATCCAGCAAAACTGAGTGGACCAGTAACTCTTTCCTCTGCTTCTGATAAATAAGAAGCAGTAGAAGACACCCCTGCTTCTGAGTCATCTGATCCTACTATGTCCTTAAATGATAGTATGAAAGACTCTTTTCCTGAACTAAACATTACTCAATCTTCAAACACCATTGCTACTTAATACAATGTTGGTATGTATGATTTGTGGCAGGGGAGTTTATAGGATGATTTCTATATAGCAAATGTAAAATTAACTCAGTCAGGACTACTTGTTATTGGCAATGATTGTCCCATGGCTGCTAAATGTTATGAGAATCCAGTATTGTTGCAGATTTAAGAAATGTTTTCAGGCTGACTTGCAGTTAAGACCTTCTGCAATAAAGAATTATCAAGCTAATGGTCCATCATGTATAAAAGATTTTAAGCCATCATTTTATGGAAATATCACTCATCCTCACTGAGTTTCTAATTCTGTAACTATTTACTAATATGGATTATTCTAGTAGTAGTTATCAAGTTTGAGTTTTGCTGTACTTTTTGATTTTGTAATTGTGTTTTATAAGTTGTACTGATTCACATTATTTTGAATGTACCTTTGTGCCTCAGTAGAGGATTGCCCCCTTTGGAAAGTTTCACTGGCCATAGAGGACTTCACACTATGCATTGAATTGTATACATATTTTAGATTTTAATTAAACAAGAGACAAATTTTAGTATTTATCTTTGGATCAAAGGAGGGATTATGTGAGTGAGATTTTCCCCAATCCTTAGAGATTGTGACTCAATGTGCTCTGAGTTTTCTTTAGTGGCCTAACTGAATGCAGTAAGTAGGAAAGAAATTGTGTAACATGTTCCTATTGTGAATTTGTCTCTTGGCCATCTCCTTTCATTGTGGTTAAATGTCCAACCAAGGTACTAAAAATAGTATCTTCTAAGCTGAAGGGAACAATCAACATTCAATATGATATGCATTAGAGTTCTGCAAAAAGCTCTGAGAAGAACCCTAAATTGGCTGGCTGCCAGGTATTTATTTGTCCCTGTTTTATCAATGAAGACCATTTTTCTGACTTGGGCATGGTGACAATATTAAAATGTTTAGTTCCTGTACTATTTGGATCATATTCTATACCATTTGCTATATGTTCTAAAGTTGCAATGAGAGGGACTTACCAGGGTATAAATGCCACTAAAGCCCTAGGTTCAGGGTCTTAGGATCCTAGACAAGAGACCAGCTTTATTTTGAGACAGGATCCCTCTCTCAATAAACCTATCTATCTACAGCTTGGATATTTCACTGTTTCTTTTCTTCACTGTACTTAGAAATTTTGTCAACACTATGACACAAATATAGACTCTGTACCTAAGCTGAGGAGAGCAAAAACAGAGAAAGAAAAGTATAAACCAATTTCCCTAATGAATAGTGATGTCAAAACATAAATTAAATTCAGTAATAGCAGAGATTACTATATCACAAAAATCATACACTATGACCTGGTTGGATTTATACACATACTCATGTTTGGTTAAATAATAGGGAAACTATAAACATAATTTAACCTCTAAACAAACAAACAAAAATGATTATTTCAATTGATACAGGAAAAGCTTTTGATAAAATAACTAACCTATTCCTATTATAAACATGAGAAAGGATAGGCATTAATGGAGCTTTAAAAAAAAAGAAGTAGCATCTATCTAAAAGCAAAAGCAAGCATTCTCTGTAATGGGGATAAACCAAAAGACTTTCAATATGATTAGAGGTGAAGTAACAATGTCTGTTATCATCATTATTATTCAGTATTGTACTAAAAATATTAGCTATTACAATAAGAAAAAATAGTGAATAGACATAGATGATGAGGAAATAAAGCTCATTTTTGAAGCTGATATGATGGTTTACTTAGAAAACCCTAGAAAGTCAACTAAAAACTAGTCAAAATGATTAACAACTTATTAAAAGTTGTAGGATATAAAATACATAAAATCATTAGTATGTATATATATTACCAAAAAAGTGAGTAGGAGGAGATAGAGAAATTTTACTTAAAAAATTATAGATACAGGGCAGCTAGGTGGTGCAATGGATAGAGCGCCAGCCCTGGATTCAGGAGGACCTGAGTTCAAATCCAGCCTCAGACACTTAACACTTACTAGCTGTGTGACCCTGGGCAAGTCACTTAACCCCAATTGCCTCACCAAAAAAAAAATTATAGAAACTATAAAATACTTGAGAATCTATCTGCCCAAACAAACAAGAATTATATGCACTCTTCAACCCAAATGAGATTTAAGTAATTGGTGATATATTAATTGCTCATTTGTTGACCAAGATAAAACAATAAAAAGGAAAAATCACCTACATTAATTTATTTAACATCATACTAATCAATCTACCAAAGAATTACTTTATAGATCTGGAAAATAGAGTAACAAAATTCATCTATAAGAACAAAAGGTCAAGAATATCAAGGGAATCAGTAGGGAAAAGAAAAAAATAACAAACATGAAGAAAGGATGGCTAACAGTACCAGACCTAAAACTACATTACAGCTATAATTATCTAAACAATTTGGTACTGGATAAGAAACATAGTGATTGAACAATGGATCAGATTAAGTATAAAATATACAGAAGCAAATGGACACAGTAACTTAATGCATGATAAACCCACCAATTCTCATAATTGGGACAGGAACTCAAGATTTGACAAAAATTACTGGAGAAACTTAAAAGTAGTCTGTCAGCAATTAGACATACACCAATATTTCATACTGAAGGTAAAAATGGATACATGATTAGATACAAAGGATGCTATTACAAGCAAACTACTGGAGCATAGTAGAAATTATTTGTCAGAAATACAGACAGATAAGGGAAAAGTCCTCGACCAATGAGATAGAAAGGTTCCCAGGAGGCAAAGTGGTAGTTTTGATTACATAAAATTAAAGATAAAAGTTTTTTAAACAAACTAAATCAATGCAGCCAAAATAATTAAACAAAAATAGGAAATTGGAGAAAATGTTTGTTGCAAGTATCTCTTACAAAGGTGACACTACATAAATATATTGGGAACTCAGACAAATTTATAAGAATGAGTAATTCCCTAATAAACAAATGGTCAAGGGATATAAATAGACAATTACCAAGGAAGAAATCAAGATATCAATAGTCATATGAAAAGATGTCTAAATTATTATTAATAATAATTACTATTAATATAATTAATAAATAATAAATATTAAGACAACTCTGAGATACCATGATACACATCAGATTGACTAAGATGACAGAAAAGGAAAATGACAAATGATGAAGATACTGGATATTGGGAAGTAGATATACCAGTGTATTATGAATGGAGCCATAAACTAATCTAACCTTTCTAGAGAATAATTTGGAACTATGTCCCCAAAGCTATAAAACCATTCCTACTTTTTGACCCAGAAATACCACCACTATTGTCTGTAGCGCCCCCCACCAAAAAGAGTAAGTATCTCTGTCTCTCTCTGTCTCTGACTCTCTCCCTCTGTCCTTCTCTCCCTCCCTCCCTTCTTTCCTTGATTGCTTGCTTGCTTGCTTGCTTCTAGAACATGGCTAAGGCAGAAATATATTTTGTATGACTTCATGTGTATAATAGGTATTGTATTTCTTGCCTTCTCAGTGCACAGGAAGAAAATTTGGAACTGAAAATAAAATTAAATTAAATTAAATAATGCAATAAACAAAAAATATTTTCAGGCACTTTCTCTCCCTTGACCATACCAAGGAAACTTACTTCCCATCTTCCTTTCAATTTCCAATAGAATTAATTTACTATCACCACCACCAAATACCTTAACCTTGAACATTATAATACAAACATGATAGCTGATAGCTTCTAATGTCAGAACAACTTTAAGTTATTCTACCTGAATCCTGGCATATTGTAAATAAATTCCTCTATTTCCTTCTCTGGGTATAGGCAAGCATCCAGTCTGTTTAGCTTGCCGTGTTCATTAAGCACACAATTGTATTGTATTTTGAAATGTCATCTAAATATTTAGAATTGTAGAGCAACTGTCAGTGGGAAAAGCAAACATTTGTGCCCTGGAAGAGGTCACTGCTATTGCCAGGAATATATCATTTGACAGATTTGATATGTGAGGTATAAAATCCAGTCCAAAACAATTGAATAGGAGGTCAGGAACATTTTCCTAAGTCAGAATCCCAAGACATCATCACACTGTCGCATAAGAATCCATAGATTTTTTTTTCATGTAAATATATAGGAAAAAGACAGCATATCAACTTTGGTCTAAATAAGGTTTTTCTTATGAAAATACTTCTTTTTTTTCCTTTCTGAATTTTGCTTATTAGGCTTTATGACTATTATAAAATACAAATAATACAGGAAAAACATTGGACAGAGCAGGAATGAATAAAGAGTTTATAGTAATTAAGTTGAGCATCTAAGAAAATAGAAAACTCTAGACCAGAAAATAAGAGATAAACTAGATAGATAACATCTGCAGTGAAGAGAGCTTAAGTAGAAAGAAAGGCACTGAATATCATGGTAAAAGCCATCTAATACAAAGATGCACTATATAACCTCCCATATTGAAACAGAAGTAGGCCCAAGAGGAAAGGGCTGGTTCTCGGGCTCCAAATAAATTGAGAAAAGGCAACATATCTTGTGAATTTGAGAATAGGGGAAAGGGAAAGAAAGGCAACTTTTCTCATTATTTATAAACAAGAAAATATTTTCCCACAATAAATAATGAGATTTTAAAGGGTATTCATTTTCTAACATTGAATCTTTTACTGGTAATTAATGAGTCTTCTAAAGCAAACTGTAATGGAGTATGCTACCATTTCTCCTTTTAACTTAGCATCATTTATGTGGGCTTTTTTTGCAGTGTTAAGCAAATCAAAATTATTTCTAAGACTGCAGTGACTACTCAGAGAGTGTACTTTTTTAATGTTTAAATCAGTGGCATTTAATCTTAACATGGATATATTTGGTCATAACTTCTATTTATTGATTTATTTTTTCTATTTAAATTTCCACCTAAAACAAACAAAACCCAACTCTATTTGCCTTAAGCTGGTCAGAGGAATTAAAATGTTACTTAATACATTTAGTTGAGAGGAGTGCATGGGGTAAAATCTGCCAATTTTTGCCATTAAAAATGTATATACGGGGGCAGCTAGGTGGCACAGTGGATAAAGGACTGACTCTGGATTCAGGAGGACATGAGTTCAAATGCGGCCTCAGACACTTGACACTTACTAGCTATGTGACCTTGGGCAAGACACTTAACCCTCACTGCCCTGCAAAACCAAACAAAAACCAAACAAAACAAAAAACCAAAAAAAAGTGTATATACACTAATCGGTTTTTAAATTATTTGTCAGAAACTATATTTTTATAATGATTATTTTAAGAGAATTTGGTTTTGTTTAAATTCTTGAATATGTAGTTGTATTTGTGTGTGAATTTGCACAATCTATAATACATAATGTTGATTTCTTGGTTTCCCTTGATCTCTTCAAATAAATTCCACTTTTTACAATAAGCCTTTCTCAGTTTCTCTGTGAGTGCCTTCATCTCTCAGATTGCTTTCTAGCTTACTCTGTGTGTATCTTCTATGCATTTAATTATTTACGAATTATGTCACCAATTAGAATGTGCTCTCCTACAGGACAGGAGGATAGGGACTGGGTTTGGTTTTTTTAAACCTTTCTTTGTATTTCCAGAACTCAATAAGCACAGTATAAAGACAGAGGCAGAGAGTAAACAGGCAGGGGTGAAATGACCAGAATTTCCCAATGCATACACATACACACAAACATGGATAGACACATGTGCACTTACACATATAGTATACACATTATATAGTTATGTATCTGTAATATGGAAAATAACAAATTTTACCAGTATAGATATCACATTAGTTGTGTGATATTGGGGAAATGATACAAAGCATCTAAAACTCTTTTACTCATATGTAAAATGGAGTGTACTATTTGTCCCAAAGGACTGTGGTAAGGAAAGTATTTTTCAAACTATATGGTTCTATAAAAAATAAATATATGCAATGAGATATGGCAAAAAGGCCACTTAACCAGGAATCAAAAGAGATTTTATTTCCTGTACTTACTCTTACCCTTTATAGCTTTATGATCCTGTGTGACTTTAGTTCTCTAAATTTGAGTTTCTTCTTTTAAATTAGGATAGTGTTACTGAGAGAAATTATTATTTTTCTCATATCAATAACTAATTTTTAAATTAGGATTGAGATTGTCTCTCTATTTTCTCGTTCAGAAACCAGGTCCTATAGGTTATTCAGACAGTTTCTGAAGGACATTGTTGATAGATGAGATTGCCCAAATTCTCTGGGTACATGCTTCTTTATCTGGGGTGGGACCCCCCCTAACTAGAAGACCTTACAAACAGAATCCAGTCTATGAGAGTTCTTGATCTTAGAAAATAAGTTTGAAACCACTGACCTTGATTTATTGATTATTTGATAGCCAGAATTAATAAATTGATTATCAATTACTCAGAAACCTTGTTTCTCAGACTTTTCATCACACTACTTACTATCCCTACTTCCTATGACTATAATGAAGAAAGTGCTTTGTTAACCTTAAAATATGTAATAGTAATATCAGAGAAATATATGTATATATTGTATACATACACACAAACACACACAATCTATCTTACACTTCCACACTAATATGTAATCTACTCTGTGGCCTCCTTGCTTTTCCTTGAAGGAAATACTCCTTCACCTGACTCTAGTCATTTCACTGACTAGCCCTCATACCTGTAATTCTTTCCTCAACTCTACCTCCTATTTTCCTGGTTCCCTTCAAATCCTAGCAAAAATTCTACCTTCAACAGGAAGTCTTAGCTAATGCTTCTTAATTCTAGTGCCTACCCTCTGTTGACTATCTCTAATTTATCCTGAATATAGCTTATCTTAACATAGTTGCTTTCATGATGTCTCCCCCATTAGACTATGAGGTGCTTGGGTACAGGGAGTGTATTTTGCCTTTCCTTATATCCCCAAGGCTTAGCATTGTGTCTTCTTGGCACAACATAGGAATTGAATAAATGTTGTTGACTAATTAATTGAGAGCTGGGATCTAGAGGATATTTGGTCTAAATGTTCCAATTTACAGACAAGGAAAAAGAGGCCCCAAAATATGAAGGGACTTGCTCAAGGTAACATAGGAAATAATTGCCAGGTCTGGGCTTTGAATTCCCTATTTCAAGACTCCAAATTCACCTTTCTTTGCATTATCACCCTGATGCTTCAAAGAAATAGGAAATAATTATGAAATGTAAATATATACTTCAATTCTTCCAATGTCTACATAGAACAATCTAAAGTCATTAGCATGACCTTCAATAGTCTCCATAAATTTGGCACCAACCTAAATTCCTAGTTTTATCTCATGCTACTCTCCCACAAAAACCTGTATTTTTATTGAAATCTTTTTTTTTTTTTTTTTGTGGGCCAATGAGGGTTAAGTGACTTGCCCAGGGTCACACAGGTAGTAAATGTTAAGTGTCTGAGGCCAAATTTGAACTCAGGTCTTCCTGAATCCAGGGCTGGTACTTTATCTACTGTGTCACCTAGCAGTCCAGAAATCCTATTTTTATTTTTTATTTTTGCAGGGCAATGAGGGATAAGTGACTTGCCCAGGGTCACACAGCAGTTAAATGTCAAGTGTCTGAAGCTGGATTTGAACTCGGGTACTCCTGAATCCAAGGCCAGCACTTTATCCACTGTGCCACCTAGCTGCCCAGAAATCCTATTTTTAAACAATTATTTTTAATTCTTACTGATGGTTTAATGATGGCCATTTCCTGCCACCTCTAGTGATCCCTCCCTTGTAACTAAGAAAACCTAATCTATTATTCAAAAACCAGTTCAAACCCCTTGCATTTTATCAAGACTTTGTCTGAAATGCAAATGATGCTTAATTCCTCTAAAGTCTCCTAGAGCTAGTCAGTAATATTCACTTAGTTATTTGTATTATTTTTTTAATGGATCCCTGTCATTCTATCTCTTCACACATCTATCTTAAGTGTCCAGAGGGCAGGACCTCATCCTGTACTTATTTGTATCCTTTATACCACCTTGTGAAGAGTTTTGATCATGGTAGATGCTTAATAAATCTTCATTGATTAGTCAGCCTCTAGAGTTGCTGTCTAATCCCTAATGTTCTGTTTCCTCAGGTAAATATATGATCTGCATATTATGAAACAACCAAAGAGAAAGCCAATCCTGACAGAAAAAAACAAAACTCAAAAGCTAAGGAATAACAAGAATGCATCTATTCTTTGACATCTTGTCAAAATAGAATCTTAGTCCACTAATTTTTTAAATTAGGAAACTCAAATCAAAGCCAGAACCAAATATTTTCAGAGTGATTACTCTTATGTTGGAGAGTAAAGGCAATAAATATATGCATAAGATTATGGAACGATTTGTTACTGAACTTATCGATCCATGTTATCAAAGAGATGGAAGCATGCCTATGCTCTGCTATTTTAAATATTCAACGAAAAACAACAGAGTGTACCTACCTCTTGATTAGTCAGAATTTGACTTCATATTAGTTGTGTGACTGTGAGCAGGCCACTTAACTACCCAATGCCCCCAAATAGCACTCAAAGACAAAGTGTTGGCTGTAGAGCTAGAAAGATCCTGATTCAAACCCCACTAACTGCAGGATCCTAACTTAAATCATGTAACATCTGTAAGTATCTGTTACTGATGTTTCTTTATCTATAAAATGGAGATTGTGATAACATATATAACTAGTGCTTCATTGTGAAGCTCAAATGAGCCAGTATACGTAAAGGGTTGTGCATACCATAAAGTACTACATAAATGTCAGCTATTAAAATTTTTGCTAACTGCATGTTATTTTTGTGCTCATTTAACTCTCTATTTATAGGCAGCTGGGGGTGTAATGGATAAAATACTGCACTTCTAGTCAGGAAGACCAGAATATGAATGTTGCCTCCAACACTACATAACTATATGATGCTAGGGAAGTCACTTAATTTCTCTGTGTCTCAGTTTCTCCATCTGCAAAATGAATAACAATGATAATGGCATCTATATCCAGGAGTTTCTAGGACAAAAAATAACATTTTTAATGTTCTATAAAGTGCTTATATACAAATACTAGCTATCATCATCATCATAATTAATGATGAAGAGGAGGAGGAGGAAGAAAAGGAGGACGATTATTGAAAGGTCAGGGGGATTAAAGCAGTGGAAGATCTTGGTATGGGGAAAAGGCAACTAGAACACTTTATGATTACCAAAAGTCCTAACTCCCATTCATCTCCAGCTTCATCTTCTCTTTGTGATCAAAGCCTCTTTTTTTAACCTGTGCAATGGAATGATAACGATATTTGCACAATGTTCGTCACAGCATTGTGAGGAAATTATTTTGTAAACTGTACCATGCAATAAAGCTAGAAATTAAAGATTTTCATGTGGGTTAGTGTGGAAAGAATACTTCATTTTCAAATCCTACACTAAACTAGCTATGTCATTCTCACATTGCGAGAGGCGATGAAAAGGTTGAAATATGAAAAATACGATGTGGAAAAGGGCACAAAGAGAGTAAAAAGAGGGAAAGGAAAAAGAAGAGATCCAGAGAAGTTTACCCCTTCCCAGAATCACAGTGTCTCTAAAATTAAAGCTTTGGAAGGAAAAAAAAAAACTGAAGCAACTCTCCCATTCTCTCCTTTGTAGATTTTTTCTTTCCAAATTAGTTCCTTTGACATTCATGTGTTGTGGGACAAGAATGAGAAGATACTTCCAATATGCTCTTAGGCCAAGACTATATAAACATGGCAAATCTCAAGCAAAACTTAAAAGTGTGACAGTGGCAGATTGAGATTGAAATTGGGTCATTGGATATCAAAAAGTTCATAGCATTTAGAGTTGCAGGTCATCTAATCCAATTCTACATTTTACAGCTGAAGAAACTAAACTTTGAGATATTAAGAAACTTGCACTAAGTCAAAAAATAAATAAGTACAGTCAATTCTTGATTTATGGATGTTCACAATATTGTAAATTCAACTTTAAGTAAAGAATTCTGAAAGAAATCAGCATTCAAAAAAATACCCTCTTAATTTACTATACAATATTACACTCTCTCTGCTCCTGCCCCTCAGCTAGGTGCTCTGAGGCCTCCCACCCCCACCCCCACCCACAAAAAAAAACAAATCTCAAAAAACCCTCCAAGTGAAAACAGAAGAACTGACCCATGCAGAGCCTGCTACTGGATTGAGGACTTGGCTTGAGACCTCCGGTGAGAGAAAAGACCTTTGCCTGGTTCTGCCCACCCTCCTAAATGTCCAGGCCCTGCATGTCATTCCCTAAGTCCTTATGTGCCTTCCCTTTCCCCCTTTTTCCTCTAATTTGACCAGGTCCCTATGTAGCACAGCACCAGATTTAGAAAAAAAAATAGCTTTTCATAGAGATCTGCTGAAAGGTCCTCTTACTAAAAGCTAAAACTGTCTGGGATTCTTTGGCTCCTCTGGTTTCAAATGCAATGTTCTTTCCTTGCTACTTCCATTTGACAAGGAAAATTGGTCATTTATTTCACATATTAGTAAAGTTAAACAGTGGCAAAATACATTGAATGCATTTTATTCCCTATTTTAAGTAGAATTTAGTTAACATAAAACTTTCAGATCTTAGGATAATTAGAACAAAACCTGATCTCTTGCTCATGTCATATAGCCAATTACCTAAGCCTTCCATTTGACATTCTGTGTGTATTGATGCAACCTAAGGCTTCTACTCCTGTAAACCAAATAATATAAATATTCTAAAGTTTTCCAATGTTCTCTTGAAATCTTATAAGCTTTAATACTTTCTGTATTCATATTTTGTATGAGGTAAAAGTAAAGAAATACCTCTATTACAGAATATTTACTGATAAGAAAACCAAAAACTAGATCCCAGGAAAATGGGTGACAACTCAAGTTAAAACACCTCATTAGTGGTAGAATTAGAAAAAGATCCCAAGGCTTCGAGTTCAAAATCCATATTTTTTTCCTGTACAATGGGATATCTGAAATGAGTATATTTCTTACCTTGTTAGGCTGTAATATATATTTTCGAATGGTTGTAGCCTCTGGATCTATACTTTAATCAGTGTGAGGAAATCTTAGCATGGAAATTTGTTCCACTGAGGCAACTGACCCATCATGTCCACTCATTTATAGAGAGTAGAATAGAGTATTAAGAGGTTCAATCATTTGTCTATAGTCACACAGCCTCTCAATCAATTAGTGAATCCATAAGTCAATAAACATTTTTTACTATGTCCCAGGCACTATTCTAAGTGCTGAGGATACGAAAGGAAGCAAAAGACATTCTCTGACCATAAGAAGCTTAAAATCTAAAGCAAGAGACAACATACAAACATATATGCAATGCAAGTTATATATAAGACAAATGGACATAATTCATAGAAGTAAGGCACTAGAATTATGAGGTATTGGGGAAAGCTTCCTGTAAAAGATAGATTTAGGATTATATATCATAGTTCAAGTGTTGGGGACATCAGTTTCCTGCCTAGTGTCACTATGCCACACTCTTATTTAGTCACATTAAATTCTGTTTTATTACTCATCTGAATTTTCTTACTTTAGTTTCAGGTAGAACATGCATTTCATTAAACTCAGAAAGAAAAAAAGAAAGCAAGAATGAATGAATGAATGAATGAATGAATGAATGAAAAGAAAAGAAAAGAAAAGAAAAGAAAAGAAAAGAAAAGAAAAGAAAAGAAAAGAAAAGAAAAGAAAGGAAAGGAAAGGAAAGGAAAGGAAAGGAAAGGAAAGGAAAGGAAAGGAAAGGAAAGGAAAGGAAAGGAAAGGAAAGGAAAGGAAAGGAAAGGAAAGGAAAGGAAAGGAAAGGAAAGGAAAGGAAAGGAAAGGAAAGGAAAGGAAAGGAAAGGAAAGGAAAGGAAAGGAAAGGAAAGGAAAAGAAAAGAAAAGGAAAGGAAAGGAAAGGAAAGGAAAGGAAAGGAAAGGAAAGGAAAGGAAAGGAAAGGAAAGGAAAAGAAAAGAAAAGAAAAGAAAAGAAAAGAAAAGAAAAGAAAAGAAAAGAAAAGAAAAGAAAAGAAAAGAAATATCTCAGCCCTATTCACAATATCCAAAAAGCCATGGAAGTCTATTTCACCCATATGCATCACTCTCCTTTATTTTTCCATCCATGCTTCTTTCTTGTTGAAATGAGATGCTGAATATTATCACCCTCACAAAACCATATCCTTCACAATGCTATTTATTTGCAAATGCACTTGGAAACACGTTCTCTTCCAGATATTTCTAGTACATATAGAACAAAGGAGTGTTCCCCACCTGTCCCCTCTCTGCATAAATCAGGAAGCACAAACTCATTTTCAATTACAAAGTGCAAAGCATAGTGTGTTTTTTTAATGAGGCATGAAGACACATTAGCCCACTGCAAATTTTAGCTTATAAAAACAACCTTTCCTTAAACAAACAGCACTAGATTTGAATGAATGAATTGGTCTTCATGTTATTACTTACCACTTAATATATTCCTTCTGTGCTTTTATGATAAAGCTCATTTTTTAACATCAATAGCCCAATTATGCAGCTCTTGATACTGGATTCTAAGATTGTAAAGTAATAAATAATGAATGGAGAATATCTGCCCACAACTGACCAATGAATTTGCCTTCTTTGCAACATTGCATTGCATTGGTAATGAACTAGAATATTGTTGGCTCTGTTAGATGAGAAAGGTTTTTACAGACAGTGTGCCAGTCATCTAAGAGCATGATTGAAAATAACTGTTGGATTGGCATATTAATGATCACAGGAGACTGATGTAAATGTCATGAACTATTGGGAAAGAATAAACTGAGCATTAATACTACTACTCATCTGTTCCCAGTGTGCACAGATAAAAATTTTATCACAACAAACAGCATGGTAGTTTGCATGAATTATTAAATCATATGCATACAAGAGGGTTAGTAATTAAACAGGAAGACTTACTGAGGATTATCACAACTGACAATGACTAGAGCCTGCAAAGTCCAGCTATAAGTCAAGAGACTAATGTGGATGATTGCTTTTAATTTGTATGACAATTTGTGAGTTATTAATTTAAAACACTTTCAGATGTTGCCAGTGGGGAGTAAAATGTGAGATTAGTCTTTCAATATGTATATGTCAGACATGCACAATAAATGGTGAACATATAGGATTATTTATAAGCACTAATTTTATCTGCCAGTTCAAATGACTTTATTATAATCAACCATTAACTCAAGAATTTGAATTTTCTATAAAATTAGTCCTTATGTTCATTATTGCACAGTCACCTAATATCCCTCCTGTTACATGGGTTTTACATCGAAAAACTTGCTTTACTGTGACTGTGCTTCCTTGTGGTGTTTTGTTTTGTTTTGTTGTTGTTGTTTTTGCTAATAACCAATTGAGCCATAAGGTTCTGAATTTAGTTTTTAAGGACTGTGATATTTAGATTATTACATAAGGAATTATTTCCAACAAATATTGATCACATA
Organism: Dromiciops gliroides; assembly: GCF_019393635.1. NCBI lineage: Eukaryota > Metazoa > Chordata > Mammalia > Microbiotheria > Microbiotheriidae > Dromiciops > Dromiciops gliroides. The sequence continues at coordinate 214,115,559 of NC_057861.1, forward strand.
TAATAAGGTATTATTGTGGTTGCTGATAAAATATCATCTGCCTAAATCCCCTTTAAAATTAAACAGAAAACCCCAGATGAGGTATGTGAATATTAATGCAAATATATTATTAAATATTTATTACCAACATGAAAATTCTGACAAGTAGCGTTATACAAAATCGATTATCTTTTGTGACCCTTGTTCCTAGACTGCGTGTATATTTAGTTTTAGTAAATAATGCAAATTATGATTACATATTATAACTAACTTGAGAATCCAAATGTATATATGTATTCTGTTTAAGTATATAGGTATACTCTCTCTCTCTCTCTCTCTCTCTATATATATATATATACATATATATGTATGTATATGTATATGTATTACATACAGAAGCAGAGGAAGAGAAACAGAGAGATAAATAGTACAGAAAGATACAGTGTGATTTAGTACATAGAAAACAGGTGTCAAAGCTAGAAAGCTCTGAGTTTAAATCCCACCTCTCCCACATCTTATCTATGTGACTCTACGTGAGTCATCTAATTTCTTGGTACTCAAGGTAACTGTGACTGTAACATTGACAAGAAGGTGCCAACATGCATGAGAAGAGGAAGTTTCCTCACCCAGGACCTTAGTATACTAATAAAATGACAAGTCTAATACCTAATCCTACACATGGAAAATAATGTTTGTGTTGATCTCAAGCAGTTGTAATATTTTATCGCTATAAGCAATGTCATATAGAGTAGGTAATATTAATCTTACTGATAGATTTTTATTGCTTTACAAAATACTATAACTCATATTTAGGATACTTTTATCATCACTTCTATGAAAAATTGATATTAAGGATATAATTGTTCGTGTTATAGTTCCAATGCTTGTATAAACAGCTGTATGTGTAGATGTTTTCTCTCTCTCTCTTGGAAATTATAATCTAAAATAAACACCATAATCTAGGGATATATGTAATAAGATGTACCAATGATGGGGATGAGGGGAGTCAATTTGTGAAGGAGTAAATTGCTTTTATCTAAGTGCCTTCATTGTATACAGAATCAAAATCCATTATTATGGGAGGGTGTAGAACTTCTTTCTTTACCAACCATATTTTTTAAAATAGAACTATTTCTTTCCAGAATGGTTATATTTAGTCTTAAATCATTTAATCAGATGTCTTAAACTAGACCCACAGAAACTGCATCATAATGGAGTAGAAAGAAATCCTACTAAATCTAACATCAGAATCAGGAAGATCTGGGATCAGTTCTCACCTCTGAAAAATAATGGTTGTGTTATCCTGGACAAGTCAAATCATTTTCCCTATCAATGAAATCTTAAGTCTGATCCTACACAAATACATACACATACATTTGTATATATGTGTAATATATTCACATATGTGTAATGAGAAATGAGGTATTAAATGAGAGTGATAATCTGACATACTGATGTCAATTTCTGTTTCTGAATTAAATTAGGATTGATTTGTTAACAGGAGATGGGGAGGTTGTATTTAGGATGCTCTTTTTAATATAATTAAATGAAAGTTCTAAAGGCAAAGACTTTAATGAAAAATATGTATTAACTAATGCAAATAGTTGTATTATTTTCTCAACATGAGGATCATTCTGGTATGTTATACTTCTCATGATAAATTAATATAATGCCTGCTTATATTGGTTAATTAATTTTCCAACGTTGCACTTGCCTTGTAGATCTAGTGTAAGGGTCACAAAGCCAATTTAGTTTATAAAAATAGTGGGTGGCAATCTATAATTTTAAATTAATTTGTGAACACATAATTGCTGACTTTAAAAAGTGCTATTACCATGGCAAAGACTGCAGAAATAAGTGTTGCTACAGAGGCATACAAATGCTATTTTGTCATCTACATGCCATCCAGAATACACAGCATTGGATGTGTAATTATCTTACTATACTTCTCAATGAAGTAAATGCCTCCAAGTGGCAGCTGGGTGGTGCAGCAGATAGAGAACTGGTCCTGAAGTTGGGAGGATCTGAGTTAAATCTCATCTCAGACACTAGCTGTGTGACCCTTGGCAAGTCACTTGACCCTAGTTGTCTTAAACATTGAGGGCCATCTCTAGTCATACTGATGTACATCTTTCCACTGGACCCAGATGGCTCTGGAGGAGAGAGTAGAGTTGTTGACCTTGCACACCACTCCCTCACTTAAATCCATTTCACTGCAAGTCATGACTTAACCCTAATGTCATGATCCTCTTCAGGAATGAAGGGCAAATAACAATAAATGCCTCCAAAGATAAAAATTCTGAGGCATGTACAAGCTTATAGTTTGATTTTGTTTGTTTCTATTACAAAGAACTACAAAACTCAAGTAGGAAAATTAAAGCAATATTGATGAGAAATAAATTGAAACTGTGTTCTTATTCATCATGTAGGAAGGCAATTTGTATTCACATATACAGTCTATGACATTATACAAAGATAGCTATTATGATGAAGTAGCAAGATTCCATAGATTTCTTCAAATTTACATTTTAAGATGTAAACCTTAGTGCCTTTATTTTATGTACATCTACTTTGTCTGCACACCTCACCTGCAATACATCAAAAAACTCCTGATAAGTGTCCTTGAACTCCTCTAAATGGGGCCCACAGGGATCTAAAATGGTACCTTCCACATTAAAATGTAAATGAGCATCCTTGAACTGTAAACCAAGATCATTTTACACAGGTGTTTAAATATAACAAGGCCTTAAAATCAATCCTTCAGGGATAGCTCATGTAGCATACTTGCTGAGTTGCATCTCAGGCAAAATGCTTTCTATATACATTGCTTTATAAGTCCTGTGTAATAGTTGCTAAACTATCTAGAAACCATTCTGCTAAATCATATAAGAGGACCTGTTATAAGGGACCTAAATGAGCATCCATTTCAGGACAAAAAATGTACTGAGCAGAGCTCATTTAGTCATTTCTATTTGTTCAATATATAAATATCCATAATTTATCCAATGCCTAGTGCACCAATGTTTATTGAGCTCTCTTAGGGGCAGCAAAGGACAACAGACAGCAGGGCAGATGGGACATGTTTCCTATACCTAAAAGTTTACATTTACAGAGAGACAAATAATAAAACTGCATGTGTGGTTAAAGACATTTTTCTTTTCTTTACTGCTGTTGTTTTGTTAGTTTAACCACTTTTCCAGACGATTTACCTCTGGTTCATCTGAAATATGGTTACTCTTTATAAACTATCACATCATTTAGCACTGCAACTTTAAATAACCCGACACTTAACAACATTGTTGTGAGTGTATATATACAATACATTACAGAGGATGCATCTATAAATCTTTTCTCTCTATATGTAACATAAATAATATACATATTATATAAATAATACATATGTCAAGGATAATGATGATGATAATGGATGATGATGATTAAAGTTCATATTTATATGATAGTATCTAATGAAATCTTGACTTTCAAAGCCACTATTACAGTCCTACAATGGATTTGTAATTATACTGATATAGGCATTCTCTCCATTGGTGCCAAAGGTATTAGCTAAATTTTTAAATGACCAATTGTTCCCATTAGAATAATTACATTGATCCTAAAGGTACTAAGTGAAGTAAAAAAAATGTCCAGTTATTCCCATTAGAATAACCTCAGTCTGTGATTTTGTTGAATTATTTGCCAAGATTAAATGTTCCATGAATATTTATGGAATTTTACATTTTGTTGTGATTATACCCCCAAACAGCATAAAGCACAGTATTATATTTATAGACTTATCTCACATGCCATGCTCATATCCAATGACTTTAAGCTGATACTTTGCTAAAAATATTTTCATCATCCATTCTAGATTCCCTCAATTTTCTATCTCTACATCTCTATTTCTCTCAGTAGAAACTTCACCCATTTTCCCTCTTGTACCTCTTATCTTAATAACATTGAAATTATTTTGTCTGTCATTCAACATCATCAATCGTCTTCCCTTTTTAATCTTGTTGCATATTACTCCCCTATGCTCCAACCAAACTTCTGCTCCTTGTACACTCCTGTGTTCTCCCACCATATAAATTTGATCTTGTCTGGGATGCTATCCCTCCTCTGAATCCATTCAATTCCTCCCCATCCTTTAAAATAGACTGCAAATGCCACTCCCACCATAAAACCAGCCCTAGTTCTTCGACTAGTAAAAACCTTTTCCTGGTGGGGCAGAGTAGAAAGAGCTAGAGGACTTAGGTTCAAATCCCAACTCTTTTACTTAATACCTGCCTGGCCTCAAGTAAAGCACTTAACCTCTGTAGGTATCAGATTACTTATCTGTAAAATAAGTAGAGCTTGGACTAGACGAATGAATGTTTAAAGAAAAACAATTTATTAAGTGCTTACTTTGAACAAAGGATCCTATTATGTGCTAGTGATGCAAATAGCAAAAGACACCCCCCTGTTCCCAAAAACTCATATTTGAAACACATATAAGTGTTCTGAGCTGCAATTAGGAGGCAGTGGTCCTATGGTTCTTAGGGTACAACAGTAACACAGATCATGATGCCTCTTCTTTAATTTCCACTGCTAAAGTTATTTTTAATTCTGCTATTGAACCACTTGACTATATCGAAGCCTTTGGTAGTCTGTAATAGCTGTGACTGCTAAGGAGGCAGAGTCGTGCAACCCATGGAAGAAATACTAGGTCACATCACCATAGGAACTGATCTCTAAAATGATGGCTGCAGGGACTGGGATTAGTAGTAGGGTTGGTGGTATGGGTTTTGGACCAGGGAGATTTGCTCCTCTCAGGGCTTTTAGCTCTTAGGCTACATCCCTGTTGATTATACTTGTTGTTGCTGTTGATAGTGGTGGTGAAGAGAGTGAGCCCTTTCTTCATGGTAATTTCTCACTTCAATGGGTTTGGGGATTGAGCTGGAAGCAGGGATGGTGGTCTTAGCAGGGGTGATGTTGTTCAGTAATTCAGTCATGTCTGACTCTTTGTGATCCCATAGACCAACTGTCCTTAGAATTTTCTTGGCAAAGATACTGGAGTGATTTGTCATTTCTTTCTCCATTTTAGGCAGGGATTAAGTGTGTTTCTCAGGATCACACATGTAGCAAGTGTCTGAGGTCAAATTTGAAGTCTGGCCTTTCTGATTCCAGGCCCAGTGCTCAATACACTTTACCACCTAGCTGTCCCCTTAATGAGATTAGAGAGGAATGATGACTATTTCCAAGGTTCTTGGGTTCAGAATCCTGGGCAATCTTCTTTGGGAAATGAGGGGAGGTAGTGGTGGAGATGATGGTGGTTTCACTTGACTAGACTATCATATGGTATCTCCTTTAGATGCCCGGTTAAAGGGGTTTTAAGGTCCATTTCAATTCTAAATCTATGAACTTATGAAACCTCAGACCTTACATATTACTTCATCTTCATGGGATAAGAAAAAGCAATGATAAGACCCATTTGGAACAAATTAAATTTTTTAAAGTCTTGCAGTCGGGGGCAGCTAGGTGGGACAGTAGATAGAGCACTGGCCCTGGATTCAGGAGTACCTGAGTTCAAAACTGGCCTCAGACACTTTACACTTACTAACTGTGTAACCCTGGGCAAGTCACTTAACACTCATTGCCCCGCCCCCCCAAAAAGACTTGCTTCTATTTGGGGGAGGAGTCTATACCTAGTGGACACTCCATCAATAACAAATCAATTCCATGGCAATGAGAGCACTTTGCCCAATTGTGCAGAAGACAACCTTTCCATATCTTTTCAATCTTTTTGATGATTATCCACATCCTCCAATAAATCCTCCATAGATAATCCTGGATTAAAGACCTTGAATTTTTTGCTGTTGTTAGGTCTTTCAACATTCCACAGACCATGGTTACTAATGGACCATCCATCTGTTATTGCTCTTGCTTTTCTTTCCAGCCCATTTCTCTATCTAATGATGAATTTACAAGACAAATGAAAGAGAGGGAGAGAGAGGGAGGGAGGGAGAGAAAGGACAGGAACACGGAGAGGGAGAGGAGACTAGAATACATTCAGCACTGGAAGATCCATACTTTAGTATAATCAGTGATCTTTCCTAAAAAGGAAAATGTATAAAGCTCTCTAATAGTTGTCAACATTGGAACATTGCTGGACCCAGAGGAATGAATATTGTCTCTCCCACTAAGGGACCCCATCTCTGGTTTCATACATGGAGACCTATGTTCTCTTCTGATAAAGTCTGGCTTCACAAAAGGGGTAAGGCCCTTTCTTATTATCTCTGGTTCTTTACGTCCCTGTCAGAGTTCAGACATGTCTCAGGTCTCTCTAAAAACTGAGTAGAAATATTCTCAAGGTACAATGTATGTCCTATATAGGAAGGACAAATTTTTTTTTTTCAGAGAAAGTAAATGATTATAACATAAAAGGCTCATCAGCTTGCATTAACCAAGATATAAAGCATGACATTACCATTTCCAGGTGATTGATAATGAAAATATTCAAACAAGGAACACTTAGTGGGACTGCTGAATAGATATGTCATCTTAGCCCTTCACTATCCTAATAATTTCCTCAAGGTCCAAGGCTTCTAGACAGCAAGGCCAAGATTTAGAATCATCCCTTTGTGGTTGTCTTCTATTTGGAAGGTATATTTGCACAATCTTCCACCTACTTCTATCTCTGACTAAAGGATTCAGGAATGCCAGACCTCTCAAACTTGGTGATTTCCTCGCTATATATTGTGATTGCTGTTTAGTCACTTATGCTCAGGGGAACAAATAAGCAGAAAAGGGAATGAGGGGGCAAATTTCAGGCTTGCCTAGGTAGCACATATGTACAGTGTCATGTGTAAGCATCTGTCATGATTGCTGGGGATGGTGATGAATTCTGGAGAGTAGAGGAAAACAGTGAGAGCTTGTATTATCTCATCCTTTAAAACCCATAAATAGAGTGGTTCTTCATACCTTGGTGGCTAGTCCTTTTCAAAAAAAGCCCAGCTTCTGCCACTGAAGTACTTTAGCATTGCCACATCATTCCAAATGTTAAAACCCTTCATCATTTAATCCCCTCATATGCTAATTAGGGTTATGGAAATTCAGATATAGTGGGCTGATTTCCACCACTGCATAGGTGCAGGAAATAGAAAGATAGACATTATTCAAGTACTACTCTTAAGGATCTTAAAATACCAGGAAATGGGGGAAGAAGCAAGAAGAGAAAATACAAAAATAACTATATCACCATGTAGAGTAAAATGAGGACAAAAAGTTTTGGGCAAAGTACTATAAGAAACTTGAGGAAAGAGTTATCACTTTTACCTTATGGAGTGGGAGGCCACATAAAAGAGCAAGTTTCTGAGTTGGTCACTGAAAGAAAGAAGTGATTGGAATTGATGGAGATGGAAGGGAAGGTAATAGATCCCAGGTATATAGGACTGAGATGACATTGAGACCAGAAGATAAAAGTATGATAAAACAGTTGGAAGGTGGTTAAATTTGGCTGGAATGTAGATAATAGTAAGAGAAGTAGCAAAATTAAAGGACAGACATATGGGTTGGAAAACACCTCTGAAAGGCCTTAAGTAACAGATTAAAGGATTTATATTATATAATTTAGGCAAGTAAGAGTCATTGAAGACCTTGGAGTAGAAATGGAACAATATAATTATTCTAAGTTTTGAAAGAATTAACTTACAAATCCATAAAAACCATAATCTTGATAGATGGAATGCAAAATATATTTCATTCAAAAATAATGGGTTTGTGGTATACCTGTGATGTCATCCTTCCCTGTGTGGTAAAAATAATGGAATTTAGCAGACTGATTGGGATGGGCCACACCTGACCTGTCCTGAGTGACTTTTGCTGCTGATGTCAGAAGGAGAAACCACTCTCCACAGGCAGTTTGAAGGACCTCCCCTTTTAGGGGAGGGAGAATAAATGCTCACTGAGTGGAGTTCAGTCTCTTTCCAGAGTCACTTTCCTTCTGGTGGTGTGAACTGCAGGAATGGGCAGAAAGAGGTTCTTTTTTAACAGTTTTGTCCTGCTGGCCCTGACTGCAAAGCTGTTTTGCATTGAAGCTATGGACCTCAGGTGGTGAGTTAACATATGAGCCCTGCTCTTTGGAATTAGCTGAACTGGAAATGAGTTTGGGGATTGTATAGACTTAGATTAGAGTTAGGGGAATTATCCGTATTTCTTTTTCCCTATTCCCTTGTCTTTGATTTTATTAATTTCACCTTTGCTGTTTATTTTATTTCCCATTAATAAAACCTGATTCGTTTGTGGAAAAGAGTCTGTTAGGTTCCTTTCTTATTGGCCTGGGAGAAATATCTAAAAAGGCAGTTCAGAGGGAAGGGAGCTTTGGACCTAGAGGTCCCTCATTATTTCCAGGACCCCAATATTATGGTAAGCCACTCAATTAACTGTCACTATATTAAATTTGGCCCCTGGGGCAGCTAGGTGGTACAGTGGATAGAGCACCAGCCCTGGAATCAGGAGGACCTGAATTCAAATCTGGCCTCAGACACTTAACACTTACTAGCTGTGTGAGTGTGACCCTGGGCAAGTCACTTAACCCCAATTGCCTCACCAAAAAAAAAAAAAAAAAATTGGCCCCCACACCTGTCAAGCCCTATCAAAGGCAAAGGCCATTCAACTCCTTTTCAGCTCATTCACCAATTCCAATATGTCCTCACAGAGTTAGAGAACAATCACTATCATGTCATTATACTCAAATTATTTCAAGATCCTAGGGGCAGTCCTTTTGTAAAACATACATTTCCCTTACTCACTACTCTAACTCCTGAGTACTTGCTAGTGGGTCTCAATAAAAAAAAGAAAAGACAATTATATTATCATCAAAACTTATCATGATAATTTACAAAAGAATAAGACAAAAGCAATTAAAAATAAAATAACATCCACTCAAGATAAACAAATGCTGTGATTACTACTATATCAGTCTTCACATAAACCTGGATCATACTTTTTCACCAATGAACTCTGTATTTGTAGGGCATAGTGAGCACATACTTTCATAAACTTGGCATGGAGATAAATGAATGTGGAAAATCCTTTTGTTTGGGATACCTCACACTTACGGACATCAGTCTTTGATGTTATTAGTATATTCAGGAACCCCCCACATAAAGGCCGTTTGCTGATAATTGTTCCTCTTCTGATCTTCTGTCTCCTCCTGGCAAATCCTTGTAGCATAAACAAGCTCTTTTAACTCACAAATATGCACTTCAAAAATATTATACTAATTAGATGCTGTTATAAACAATTGTATACTAACTATATATTGTATTGCATTTGTATATATTGTTTTAACACTTTTTACCCAGAAAACTGTAAATCTCAGTTAGCTGTCTTTTTCAGGGCAATGGAGAAAAGCCCCAAAAAGCTGTTCACTCACCTTTGTCTCATTCTTACTCATTCTTCACAGTTTAATTACCTGTCAGCCAGGAAATCCAACAGCAAATCAGCTACAAAGCCTCTATTCCATTTTCTCCATTTTTCCTCTCTAACCACAAGGATCACAGAGAACAAAGAGCATCTCTGAAAAGCTTCACCTTTCTCAGACTATAGATGGTGCTAAAGGGAAATTCAGTTGTCTTCTAATGAGAATCACCTTTCTCCAGCCAATTAGGGAAGAAGCATTCTTGGCAGATGGCTTATTCTCCTATTGTTGATTTCTTCACACAACCCCCTCAGTACTGAATTTTCCACCTCCCATGGAGTTCACTCCTATCACTCCTTGATCATTCCATTCAAGTTCTTCATGCTTTCTGCTGGTGTGAGTCACCTTTCCCTTATAAGGTTAAAAAAACAAAACAAAACAAAAAAACCTCATGAACTCTCCTTTTCTTATAGTTTTAAAACCACAGTCCTTATTTAAGCAGGGCACCTTGGTGGCACAGTGGATAAGACACTGGCCCTGAAGTTGGGAGAACCTGAGTTCAAATCTCACCTCAGATACTTACCCGCTGTGTGGCCCTGTGCAAGTCACTTGACCACAATTGCTGGGTTAAACATCCAGGGCCATCTCCACTTGTCCTGATCTATATCTTGCCACTGAAAACCAGATGGCTCTGTAAGAGAGAGTGAGGTTGGTGACCTTTGACAGCCCTCCTTCACTTAAATCCAATTCACTTCAAGTCATGACATCATCCCAATGTCATGGTCCTCTTTGAGAATAAAGGGGAAAAAAACCAACCACCTTATTTAATCATAAGATAGTATTAAAACTTTGCGAGTTTTGACCTCTTTAACCTGAAAAGCAGTTTCATACAAATGAATTGATGGACCACAAAGCCCTGTCCTATAGCTATTTTTCCATCCTCAAACTGGTCCTCTAAATAGTTCATCTCTGAAAAACTTTTTATCAATAAAGCACATGTAAATTTTAGTTTTTAGTATGTAAAATTTCATTTCCTGCCTAAACTATTAATATACTTCACATCTTTAGGAGGATGTAACTATACATCCTTTAAAAGGTGATTTAATCCTTTTTATACATGGAAGAGTTTCTTTGCTGTCACTTTGGGCAATCAAATTGCTCACCTTCTGTCTGAAAATGGTTTCTTAACATATGGATTTTGTGTGAAATAGAAGTTATGTTTCTGTCCCTTTGGGGTACCAAAATGTTTATCCATGAAAGGGGTATTAATTTATATTATTCCTAGTTGATTTATTTTTCTCTTTTACCCAAAAATGTCTTTTTCCTACTCTTTCAGCAAACTACTCATTTCTTAGAGGGACAGCCTCTTACAAATATGTATTACTAATTTTCAAATGTACATAGAAGCTTGTTATAAAGAATAAAACATAAATTTACTTAAAACATACTGGTTCATAGCTGTTTTTGTCATTATGCATTTCTCATTCAAAAATGTTTATTAAGTATAAACTATACTCTAGGCCCTAGGAATAAAAAGAGAGAAAACAAGGTAGTCTGAGCTCTCAAGGAGTTTATATTCTACTGTCATGTGCATGTATGTAATGGAGAATATACAACATGCACACATATAAAGATAATACTAAAAGCAGTTAGACCGTAGATATAGCCACAGCTTGGAGTTAGGAGGACCTGAGTTAAAAATTGACCTCAGACATTTAGTGACAGTATGACCCTGAGCAAATCACTTAACCTCTGTTTGTCTCATTTTCTTCATCTGTAAAATAAGGGTAATAATATCATCTACCTCCCAAGGTTGTTATGACTATCAAATGAAAACAATTTTAAAGGCTTTACCACATAATAAGTACTATGTAAAAGTTAAATATTACTGTTATAATGAAAGATAAAGACATTAGCTATTAATAAAACAGTATCTTTAAGAAGAAAAATAACAATATCCATTACTGTTGGAATAGTAATGATGATTCCATAGAGGAGGTAACTCTTGAGCAAAGCCTAGAATGAAGAAAAAGGTCATGAAAGAAAAATCAGATCAATTCCTCAAATCTAATCATACCTGATCAGGCTGATCATAGAAGGACACAAGTGATCCACTGTAGAGAGTATTCAAGAAATGCAAGTAAGCCAAATACATTGCACCCTGACTTCCCATTTTGCCCTTTCCCTCCTCTTTTCATTTGACCTTCCTAATGTATTTATTCTAATGTGCAGCATAGTTTATTTTTATTTCTTGATTTGTCTTATCTCTCATCTTACTATACTCTCAACTCCCACACTCATGCCACTTCCCCACATCACTAATACTCCTTTCTACTTCTGTGGTTCATAATCTGTTTGAAACTGAAACCAAGCCCTTACCATACCTCCCTTTCCTGGATCATGATAAAGATGCACAAATTCAAAAGCTAGGAGATATTTAATAAAAAACAAATAGGAAGGGAAATAGCAAATAATTAAAGCATGTCTCTCTACCCATACACAACATCTCTCACATCTCCAGAGAAAAGGTAACATTGTCTTTTATTCTGCCTACTTAACTTTTCCATAGTAGACCAAGAATTTAATCACTTCAAACTTATGGCAACAAAGAGATTACCTACTATCAATTCTGTATATACTTTGCATGTAACTAATAATTTTCATTTAGGAAAATAACTTTCATGTTTTCTGTCTTTCCTATTAGGTTGTAAATGCCTTGAGGGAAGAGAATGATTTGAATGTTTTTAGATCTTCTTTTATCCCCACCATATAGCAAAATGCATAAAACATCATAAGCAATGAAAAAAAAAATCCTTGTTAAATTACTTAATGACTGAGGAAAGCTATCAATCTGTAAATTTATTTATTTTAATGTCACACTAGGTTGAGTTGGTACCTCATGGCCAACTGATACTTGCTGAATCCCTCTCCTCTCTCTTTGCTCTATGTGGCTGACATTTTTCTTTCCAGTGAAAATCACAGTGTTCTATTTTCATTGAGCTACTACCTTTTCATCTCACACCATCTATATATACTTCCATCTCATGAGGAAGTTACTGTGACTTTCAAGTGTATGACTAGCTGGTTTTCCTTTGTTGCTGTTGCCTCACTCCTCTCCTGACCTTTCTTGCCTGCTCTCTTTCCATGACTATTTTCTTCCAACTAGACTGTAGCCTAATGTTTTCAGGTGCAAGGCACCCTGGGAGTTACAGACCTTTCTATAATTAAAAAAAGCTCTGTCCAACACCAAGTACAGTATCTAGAACATAGTAGGAACTCAATAAATGTTTATAGATTGATCAATAGTTGAAGACTAAATGAAACAAATTATATCATCCCATGTTACATTATGTTCTTTGAAGGAGGGGATAAATTTGTAAAACAATTAGAACCTATATAGTGCTTTTTATGAGTTGAAATAAATGGAATTCTGATGTATGTGTCCTTTACATTTTGTACAGTCATGCACCCATTGGCTCTGCCCCAAAGACCTCAACCTCATAGCAGGCTATGCCCCTTCAATATCCATTCAGCCTGGGGTGCAGATAGGCCGACTTATCCCATCAACTGTTGCATTAATGTGCTGGAAGCAAAGAAATCCTTATCTCCAAAACTAAGGGTTGACATAGACAATGTGAATAATTTATTCCAGCCCACTTCCTGATTTGCAAGGAGCAGAGAAAAGTTCAACAATGTTGGTTAAGCTTAGTTGAAGAACATTGGTCTTGTTGCAGAATCATTCTTTTAAGGGTAATATCTATCTATAATCATGCAAAAAGGTCTGTGCAAAGATTCAAAGACCAAATCCTTTGCAGCATCTTAAAAATGACATTTATGGAGTTTATGATGCATTGGCTTTACCTTGAATTTTACATTAAATATCTTTGCTAGGGACACCAGCTAAAAATGAAAATGCATCTGCATTATGAAACTTTAACCTTCTGTGACATTTTAAGATTGTATTTTTGGCTGTCTGTGTGACATGTTGTAGCTTTTATTTCAAAGGGCATTTCCCTTCTGTTTGTGAAAAGTATTATTCCTATGTGAGCTAAGACTAGCAGGAGAAAACTACTACATATAAGGTACAACTCTAGAGCAATGAAAGAGATTTTTTTACAACAATACAACAGAACCAATATGTCTAAATGAGTGTGGTTTCCTTTGAAGTAGTGCCCTTGGGAGACATATCCCAGTGTTTCTCTTCAAAATATCTGTGATAGTACTATTTTGGAATTGTCTTCAAAACTTTATGAGATACACTAAAAAATATCATTTTATCTCCACACCTCATTTTTAATAAAAAATGGTTATATCTAACTTGGCTTCATATTGCATTTGCACATTTTTCCTTAAACGAATTTTGCTTATTTCCAAAAGTTAAAGAGACTTGCAAAAGACAAAGCTATGCCACTATTGAATGTATTACTGGGAATATCAATGAAGGGACATACACTTGAAAGGCACACTAACAGATGTCTCCTCAACCTAAGGTCTCTCCTAATCATCACAAGTCATGACTCTACTATTATCCATGGCAGGTTATTGATGTATCTCTATTTGGAAAATACTATGAGCTAGGATTATGTCATACCATTTTTTTAAATATATTTTTTATTTTCAACTGATCCTCAGTAGAAACAAAAAGGTACTTAATGTATTCAAAGTTACAGGAATGTTTCTCTCTCTTCCCTACCCCCTCGTTTTGGTCTAGAAGCGTCAGCAGGCATCTTAGGCTTTAGACAAGGCCGCCTTGACAGCCTGAACAATGGCGTCCTTGTCGATGCCAAACATCTTCAGCAGCTCTGCTGGCTTCCCGCTTCTGGGGACATTGGCAACTGCCAAGCGGCTGACAGTGATGCCAGGTTCACCCACTACGGCAGAAGCCACAGCCTCTCCTATGCCACCTTCATAGTAATGGTCTTCCACAGTCAGGATGCGACCATGGGTTGCACGGGCACTGTCAAGAATGAGCTTCTTATCCAAGGGCTTGATGGTAAAGGGATCAAGCACTCGGATATTGATCTTTTCTTTCTTCAGCTGCTCAGCAGCTGCCAAAGATTCATGGAGGGTCACCCCAGCTCCAATCACAGTCACCTGGTCATCCTTGCTCTTCAGGACCACCTTAGCCTGGCCAACCTGGAAGTTTTCATTGTTGTTATAAATGATGGTGTTTTCTGGGCGGCTGGTCCTTATGAAACAGATGCCCTTCGTGTTGGCAGCTAACTCTACTGCTTTCTCAGTAGCCACAGCATCATTTGGGTAAAAGACTGTTCCATTGGGAATGCTCCGGAACATGGCAAGATCTTCCAGGGCCATCTGAGAAGGCCCATCTTCACCAATGGACACTCCACAATGCGAGCCGCACAGGTTGATGTTGCTCTCAGAGATGGCCGCCATCCGGATCTGGTCGAAGGCCCTGGTGAAGAAGGCAGCAAAGGTGCTGCAGAAAGGCACGGTCCGGTCCCGTGTGGCACAGCCCACAGCAATGCTTACCATGTTCTGTTCTGCAATGAAACACTCAATGAAGCAATTGGGATGTTCCTTCTTGAAGAGTTCTGAAAAGGTCGAATTCTTGGTGTCCCCATCCAGGACAATCACACGGTCACTGGCATGCCCCAGTTTGGCCAGGGCCATGCCATAGGCTTTGCGGGTGGCCATCTTGTCTCCAAGTTTGTAATTTGGGGGAGAGGGCATCCGGATGTTGGTGATGTTCACCGCTGGGGCATCCTCTTTGGGGAGGGTGGCTAGAATCTTCTTCTTGCTTTGGATTTGGCCATAGATTTCCTCAATGACCTGTTCCGCCATGTTTTTAGGGAAGGGCTTCCCATGCCAAGATTCCTTATCTTCCACACCTGAGATTCCTCTGCCCTTATATGTCTTTGCAATGACAGCCAGTGGCTTGTGCTTGCCCTGGTCGAAGGCCTTGCAGAGTTCCTCCACACTGTGTCCATCCACCACGATTGCATTCCACCCAAAGGCTTCACATCGCTTCTGGTACACTTCCACTTGGTGCTGCAGCGGGGCAGGGTCGCTCTGGCCCAGCCGGTTAATGTCGAGAATGGCAACCAGGTTGTCCAACTTGTAGTATCCTGCGAAGGCCATGGCCTCCCACACGGAGCCTTCTGATATCTCCCCATCGCCCAGCAAACAATAAACACGGTAGCTGGCTTTGTCGAAGTATTTGCCTGTGTAGGCCATTCCACAAGCTGCTCCGAGCCCCTGGCCCAGGGAGCCAGTAGCCACATCTGTGAAGGCTTGTTTAGGGACCGGGTGGCCATCTAGAATGGAGCTGATCTTCCGCAAGTTCAACAGCTCAGCCTCTGGCAGGAAGCCAGCCTCATCCTAGACTGCATAGAGGATGGGAGCTGCATGACCCTTGGAGAGCACAAAGCGGTCATTGCTGGGGTCCCTGGGGTCCTGGGGCTTGTACTTCATGGTGTGGAAGAAGAGGACCGCCATGATCTCTGCCGCACTGCAGCATGATGTGGGGTGGCCCGAGCCGGCCGTAGTGGTGGCTTGGATGGAGTTGATGCGCAGCCGGTTGGCGGTGTCCTTCAGCGCCTGCAGTTTCTGTTGGTCCGGCTTATGGTAATCCTCCATGGTAAAGGGGGTTGGCATGGATCCCGAGCTTGTGGCAGAGGTGACCGCAACGTGAGCAAAGGGGAGCCCGGAGAGGAAGAAGGAGGAAGAGCATGTCATACCATTTTAATTGTGAATTTGGGAACATTATAGTGTATGTGATTCTTCATATTTGGTTTTCTTTTACTGCATGGCAAGACAATCTCTACTATTTGATATTCTAATCTCTGTGATTCAGGGGGAAAAATACACAGATGTCTGCATGGTCAAGACATTTTCCTCCTCCTTATTTTAACCCTTGTCCCAAACCAACTTTGTCATACTCTTCTACTGAGACCTTTGTACCCATCCTTCAAATCCCTTTCATTATTTTTGTTTTGTTTTGGAGACATTTGGCGGTCAATGACTTGCCCAGAGTCACATAGTTAGTGTCAAAGGCCAAATTTGAACTCAGCTTCTCCTGACTCCAGACCCAGTGCTCTATCCACCATGTCACATGCTTGATCTTCTCCTTTCCATTATTAACAAACTGTCCTTTATCCTTGATTTCTTTCTCTCAGATTCCTTTCTTCCAAATCTTTTCTTGGCATTTAAAGCTGTTCAGCCTAAGCTTCCAACCTTATTTTACATTACTCCTCTTCACATTTCAGTGTGATGCAACAAACATTTGTAAAGTGACTACTATGTACCAAGCATTTTGCTAAGCTACAGGCATTTCTTTTAAAAAAAAGAGGGTAAAAAAAAAAGACCTCAAAGAGCTCACAGTCTAATGGGGGAAACTACAAACAAATATGTACAAACAAGCCAGATAAGACTATAAACAGGAAATAATTTCAGGAGTGTGGGGACCAATTTTTAATTGGGGAGTGTTAGCTAAGCGGCTTGCCGCAATATTGGGGCACGGAAGGGGACCGGCAGTCTCCCTCAAAACAGAACAAGATTTATTTTAACAAGAATGAACTTTAAAAACACACACACACACACACAAACAGGATCAGTAGGATCAAGGGAAAGGAAATAAAATGGAAAAAGGGAAATTATACAACCTGAAAAAATACCACCAACCAGGAATCAGATGAGAATACACAGTCCCACTCCTGTCGCCTTCCAGCTTCCAGCTAGAATAATGACTTCTCCCCTTTCCCCAAAACCCCACACAGCCCTCAACCAATTGTCTGGCCGCTCTGGCAGTCACATGACTGGCCTCACTAGGCTTCCAATCATTATTATTTAGCCAGGCCCATGTAGGCATTAGCAAGTGGTGATGACATGAGGGGCCAGCACCATGGCAATGGCTACAATCAGTGGGTGGAGCACCATGCAGTTTGTGGAGCCCCAGGCCAATGCACACCAAGGTTTTTCTTTCAAATTCTAGCCAAAAGATGGTGTCATAAAAAAACTCAAATAACAATTAATTCCTTACAGGAGGAAATATACAAATTAGGAAAGGTTATAAAAGATTTCTTGAGACTAGGTGATTTTAGTTGGGAGTTCAAGGAAGTCAGAAAAAACAGTATGTAGAGGTGAGGAAGGTATACATTCTAGGCACAGGGTTCAATCAGAGAAAATGCCTGGAATTAAGGGATGAAGTGTCTTGTTCATTGAATAACAAGAAGGATAGGGGCATCTGGGTGGTGCAGTGGTTAGAGTACCATCCCTGGATTCAGGAGGACCTGAGTTCAGGTCCAGCCTTGGACATTTGACACTTACTAGCTGTATGAGCCTGGCAAAGTCACTTAACCTTCATTGCCCTGAAAAAAAAAAGAAGAATACTGTCTGGGAGTAAAAGAATATGTGGTGCGTATATGGTGAAAGAAGCCTTGAAAGGAAGGGGTTTGGGGATACTAGGTTATGAAGGGCTTTGAATGCTAAAAAAGGATTTTGTATTCAACCATAAGATGATAGGGAGCAGTGGGGTTTATTTAGTAGTATTACATAGTCAGACCTGCACTTCAGGAAAATCACTTTGGCACCTGAACAAAGGGTGAATCAAAGTGGAAAGAGAGTTGAGATAGGAAGACCCATCAGCAGTCTACTGCAATACTCCAAGCACGAGGTAAGGGAGTTTACAGTGATTGGTAGCTGTGTCAGAGGAGAAAATATATTGAAAAAGGAGGAGAGATATTGAAAAGTTGAAAATGACAGGCCTCAACAAGAAATTAGATATGGGGAATGAAAGATAGTAGAGGCAATGATGATACCTAGGTTGCAGGCCTGAAGTGTAGGGAAGATGGTTTGTCCTTGGCAATAACAGGGAAGTTTGGAGTGGGAGAATGTTCAGGGGAAAAAATGAGTTCAGTTTTGGACATGTTGTTTTTAAGATGTCTACTAGATATCCAGTTCAAGATTTCTGAAAGGCAGTTGGAGATGAGAGAATGGAGGTCAGCAGAGAGTTTAGGGCAGGATAGGTAGATTTAAGAAACATCAGCAGAGATGAT
Source organism: Dromiciops gliroides (assembly GCF_019393635.1). Taxonomy (NCBI): domain Eukaryota; kingdom Metazoa; phylum Chordata; class Mammalia; order Microbiotheria; family Microbiotheriidae; genus Dromiciops; species Dromiciops gliroides. The sequence continues at coordinate 214,133,952 of NC_057861.1, forward strand.
GCCATAGATATTTCCAAACAAACCAGCCCTACTTACTGTTTTCTAAACTCAATCTCCTATATCCTACTTCTATGCCTTTGCAGAGTGTGCCCTTTCCTAATCCTTGAATATAACTTCAGTCTCAGGTGAGATGCCACCTCCTACTGGACACTTTTCATGATCCTATCAATTGTTAGTGTTTTCTCCCTCCTCAAATGATGTTTTATCAAATTAACTTCTAATTACTGATCTATTTGCATGTTGCATCCCCCAGCACAGTGTAAGCACCTTTATGTAATTATTTAATAGGATATTCAAAGAGTTAACAATTTTAGTATGAGAGTCAAGAATTAAAGCCAAGTCTGAAGTGGAAAGACTGAATGGCAAGGATTGCATACATTTTTGTTGGTGTTGTGACTCTTACAGTTTTCATATAGGTGGTGTATGATAAACTCTTGTTGAATTTAATTGAATCTTCTACTACTCATATAAATTAGATTTTCTCAAGAAGTAATTCAGTACTTGTGGCTTTTACAATTCTGGCCTCTCCTTCCATAAATATAAACTGTGTCAGGAGAAAGAATTGGGACATTCATTACTCAACAATGTCACTGCCGGATCCTCCATCTGTTACTATCTCTTCCTTTGAAATTCATATAACTTGACTCTCACTCTTTTTAGATCCTCACTATTTCCATTAATTTCTCAATGAGTAAAATGAATTATATACCTGACATATTCTTTCCACCTCAAACTCGACCCTAGTCCTTGACTTGAATATCTAAATTTTGTTGTTGTTGTTGTTGTTGTTGTTGTTGTTGTTGTTGTGGCAATTGGGGTTAAGTGACTTGCCCAGGGTCACACAGCTAGTAAGTGTTAAGTGTCTGGGCCTGGATTTGAACTCAGGTTCTCCTGAATCCAGGACTGGTGCTCTATCCACTGTGCCACCTAGCTGCCCCGAATATCTATGTTTATTCTAGTACCATGTAACGATTGGAATGACGCCACCTGCTGGATACTTACTGTAGAAGACTTCTGCCCATGAAGCAAAGGTCTTTGAGGGCAAGACCAGGCTTCAGGAAGTGACGCGGACTAGTGGGAGGAGGAAGGAAGAGACTGGCGCTCGGTCTCACTCTCTTTCCTCTGGACTCTGGCGGAGAAGGGAGCTAAAAATGTGCTCTCCCTTTAATAGATAGGAATCTAGGCCTTTTTCTCTCTCTTTACCAAATTCTTATTCTCCTTAATAAATGCTTAAAAGTCTAACTCTTGCTAAAGCTTATAATTTATTGGCGACCACTCATTAGATATTTTAGACAGTTTAGCTAGAATTTTAGCCTTAACAGATGGCTGACCACGAAGAGGAAAGCTAAACCTCAGTCTTCTTCTGATCTTCTGGTTGGGTAAGAAATTTCCCCTCCCTCTCCCTTTAACTGCTAAGTACTGGTGTACTGGCTGTGTTTTCCTTTGAATTTTTTCGAATGGACCTTTTAAACTCCCTAATTACCCTATTTTTGATTTTAGTCTGTTTAACCAGACAAATGGGAGATAAGATCATGTTAATGCTTTGTTTTTGTGGATTTTCTATTTTTCTTTTTATTTTTGTTAAAAAAGCCAGCAACTTACTCACACAAGGAAATATCTCTCCCTCTCCCAACCATGCTTTTTCAGAGAAACCTGAAGAGATTCCCGCAGCTTTTCCCAGTTCTAACAGTAATTGTTGCTTTAATTTTGCATGCCTGGAGGCAATGACCCACCCTCTGGAAGCTTTTAATCCCCTAGCACCTGGAGGCAAAGTGGGGGAAGAGGAATCCAGGCCTGAGTTCAAAATCAAGTCTGATTCAAATTGTGCTGGTCCCTCCCCTCCTCTCCAGACCCCACCCTCTACTCCTCCTATGGCCAAGCCCATTGCTTCCCCTGCCTGGGAAGTCCAGAGAACTGATGCGCATGCTCAACTTTCTCTAACTACATTTGCAGCTTCAGGCTCAGCCCTTCCCCAGCCTGGCTGTGCTTCTGAGACAACCTTAGAAAACCCTTTAAATTCCAGATATGCTCGTTTTGTTGATAATTTTGCTAACCTGCTTTTGTCTTTCATTAGTAATCTTATGAAGCATTTGTATGGTGAAAAGACTGACAGACAATATAGAGGGGTTAAAGAAGAAAAACTTAAGCTGAATAAGAATGACAATCATCAACATAGTTCAAGACAATGCTTCTTTTGGCATGGAAGGATATATATTGTACAGAAATGTAGAAGTAAGCAGCAAGGTATTGATATGAGTATTGGGGATTTTAGATATCGGAATCAAAAGTGTTCTGAATTCACTCAGAGTAATTGTATCAGTTCAGAGGTTACATAGGATTTCTATGCTATTACATCTACATTTTGAAATTAATGGTAATGGGTTTATTTTCATAGAGATTTTCATGCTTTTGAGATTGTGACTTATACTTAGTTTCTAAAACAAGGAGAATATTTGTAAAGCTTTTTATAGTCATATGATCAAGTTTATATTTTATAATACTCTTATTAATATTAAGTTCATATTCATTTAGATTTCCCTAGTTTGAATTTCATTGTCTTTTATTGTTCCGTGTGTATTTTTTTCTATTTATTCATCTCTCTAATTTTGAAACATTGCAAGATCGTTTTGATTTCATAATACAATGTTAATTCTAGGAGTATTGTGCTCCCATATTCTGAGTTGTTTGTTTTTGTTATTTTTTCTCAACTGATTATTTGATCAAACTCTTTAAAGCATTTCCCTAGCAAATTGTTTGCCATGGCAAGTGTAAATTGATTCTAGAAGTATTATTTTTGATAAGCATATTCCAAAAAAAAAAAAAAAAGAGGGGAACATTTGTAAAAGTTGTCTTTGAGATTGTGTTGTGCTTTAACTTGTATTTAAATATGTTCAGATTTTTCAAAAAAGTAATTGTATGCTAAGTAAAAAAAAAGGTATTATTTGAAATTGTTGCATAATTATATATTATATTCTGAGTCAAGATGTATTCACATTTTTTGCAATCATTTATTATCCTCAATTTTTAAATCCATATGAGACTTGGATTATGGGAACTTATCATTTAAGACATTAATTGCCTTTATTCTGAGTTATCAGATGCCAGTTGGCCAAGATGCCATCCAATCACAAGAGGAATACATGCAAGAGCAGACACTGAACTGTCACATGAGGGGAGACATGCATGAAGTCAAGGTATGGCCAAGGGAACGGCTTTTGACAAATGTTGAGGTTGGATTCTCTTGGTTTAATATTTTATTTTATTTTTCCCCACAATATTGTACAGATGGCTGGAAGTATTGATCCCACCCATCTCACTTCTACACCTGGCTTCTATGCTCCCTCCTATATGCCTGATGCCATGGACCATCTCAATCCCATGCATCTGATTAAGTCTGACTCAGTTTCCTCCAATATGTTCGGTGGCATGGACGTATATTCCATCCACCTATTTTAAGCCTGGCATACTGTATGGGCAGTACATATTGCTCAAGTGTGGGAATGCTCATATCCCATCATTTCTCTGTTCTTTTATGGTAACCCCCATAATTATCTCAGGTGTCATGATAAATAACAGTGTTGAATTTGGCCTTGACATCTGTTACTAATTATATTAGATTTTAAAATTTCTCATAATGGCATGAGGATAATTAGGCAGATGATGCAAAAAGTGATGAAACAGATAAAAATTATTTTTAATAATTAATATTGCAGCAATTGTCTTCTCAATTACCCTCCATAAGGGGGGGGGACTACAGTAATATTATAATTTTAAAGAATGTTTCAATTTTTGTTTTATTATATGTTTCATGTGTAACAACTAAGATTCTGTATTCCCTTAGACATGTTTTTGAGAACTTTCATTGTTTGATTTTATTATTGACAAAGCTATTTTAAAGTTGTGTTAAGCTCAATTTTGTAGGAAATTTCCTGGCTGATTACCAGCATCCATACCTCAACCCCTGAAAAGACTTCCATTCCACGACTACACCTAGAGGACATCTGAGAAAAGACTTTCAGAGACTTTAAATGAACAGTTTTGATTTGTTTTTTTTTTTTCTCTTTCTGTTATAATATACAACATCTGTAACATGTATTCTCTGCAGAGGCCCTCCCTTTGCAAGACCAATGTCAAAGCGTCGGTTCATGAGGACAAAAAAAAAAAAAATCGCCCCTCTGGACAAAACTTTCCTCTCTTCCTTTTCTATATTGTTGTTCACATATTATTAGTTAGCAATAGTTATTATATTGTTTTTACTGTTCCGTCAAGGAAACATTTTGTTTCTTGAGGAACAACAGGGGGGACTGTAACGATTGGAATGACGCCACCTGCTGGATACTTACTGTAGAAGAGTTCTGCCCATGAAGCAAAGGTCTTTGAGGGCAAGACCAGGCTTCAGGAAGTGACGCGGACTAGTGGGAGGAGGAAGGAAGAGACTGGTGCTCGGTCTCACTCTCTTTCCTCTGGACTCTGGCGGAGAAGGGAGCTAAAAATGTGCTCTCCCTTTAATAGATAGGAATCTAGGCCTTTTTCTCTCTCTTTACCAAATTCTTATTCTCCTTAATAAATGCTTAAAAGTCTAACTCTTGCTAAAGCTTATAATTTATTGGCGACCACTCATTAGATATTTTAGACAGTTTAGCTAGAATTTTAGCCTTAACAACCACAAATTATTATCCTCTTCACCTCCACTCTTACTCAGTTACCTAAAAGGAGATAACTGTAGTAGCAGCCTAGTAGGCCTGGGACTGGTTAGGGAGACTCTGACCCTGAGGGGGACACTCTGACCATGGAGAAATAATACAGTTGATCAGCTTGCTGGGGTTAGTTAGAGATTACTCTTTCCTTGGAAAGACAAAGTAGTTAATTAACCAGGTAGTGGTTAGTCAAATAGATAATAAAGCAGACATGTCATGGACACCCAGAAAGCTGGGTACCTTGAAATTTATAGCATGAGCTTAGTTGGGAGCCAGTCATGTTTACTATGTGATTAGGACCAGGTAATAACAATAATCTCAAGTTAGGAATGTGGGATTTTTATTATTCATGTATCCCACTCTCCATTTTCCAAACTGCTGTAACTTTTCAGTCCTAAGTCCGCCCCCCCCCCCCATAAAACTATCACCTTCTCCTTTGTTGGGGGAGTTGAAGTTTAGACTTGTTTTCCCAGTCATACTGTTATATGCTGACTGATTGAGGAACATGCCATGAATCTGTTCCTCCCCAAGAATTGAAGTTTAGACTTCTTCTCCCAGCCACACCTCTGTGTGCTGAATAATAAAAAACTTTTACATTTAAGTAAACATTTAAGTTGACTGAATCATGTCTGTGCGAGTAATTCTATGAAAGAGTAATATTTTCAGACCCATTTAAGTGGTGAAAGTAGCATCATGAGTCTCATCATTACCCCCAAAGTATTATAATTCTAAAATATTGAAATCTGGCATTTCTCTTCTATGATCATGATTTCCTGCCTGTGTCTGGGTTGAAAGTGGAAAATATTTACATCGGATTGTCGGGAAAATTTTTAAGTCTGACGGAAGAACAAAAACAACAAAGTTTCCAGGCTGAAGCAAACAGGTTTATTGAGAGAGGGTTAGTCCCCCAACAAAGCCAATAGGTTTATTGAGAGAGTTTTATTCTCCCAATAAATCCGGTCATCCAGGCATTGGACCTGAAAGACCCAGAATTACAAAATCCATGGGTTTATATACCCTTCCAAAATTTATACTTGTACAGTATTATACCATTAGTTGTGCTTCTAAAATTAAAACATATTCTTAGAAAATATGAGGAACTACCTAAATGACCATAAATGTCAGCATTATGATGACAATAGGCTGGGTCATTGTTAGGCCACTGGTCAGCAGCATGAACTCTTTATAGAAAAGTATGTCACTCGTGATTATTAAAATAGAGCATTGCTGACTACTAGATCTTGTGATATTACCTAATGCTTGACATTGGAAAATTAGGAAATATGAGAAAAGACTTAACCTTTTGACCTTATGTAATCTATATTAAATAGAATAAATCACAATTTTTTAGTTAATATATTGATTATTATCTTAATCAAATCACTTATAATTATGGTAAATCTCTTATAACTAAGGGATGGGGAAAATCTCACTCACAGGATATAGTCATTAGAACTATTAGAATTGTGCTGGTGTACAAACACCATACCTATTGACCTTGGTTTCATTCATCTCCTTTAGTGTTCAAGAAACTAATGTGAATCTATGGGCCAGGGAAAAAAAGTAAAAGTGCAGCAGCACAATTATGCTAGTACTGTCTGCTTTGCAGTTTTTTCACTGGGTTGGGTATGGTTAGTGGCATGTCCCTCCCCTTTCCCCCATTCCAAGAGGTAGTTGGAAAATTTTATGCCCTCCCTAGATTTCCCCAAATTTCTGGGTTTGTTTTGTTATTTTTGGGTACAGAATACCTCATATAGGACCTGTGAGTAATGATGACATGCTATAACCTAGGATCATGTATCTGGTTCTCACAGGTTAATATATCCCAAACTATCCCTCAGTCAGACAAAGACATGGGGAAAGATGAAAACAACAGAATATGACAAAATCACTGTGTAAGCAAGCTGCTTTTCTTATAATTTAGTGTTTTTATTTGTTCTGAGAACAACACAAAAAAAATACACTTGCCTGTTTAATACTTTCTTTGCTCTAGGTCAAGTGGCTCAATACAATAAACTTAACACACTCTTGTTTGTCCATTTCTGTTATTCTCTAGAGTGAAAAAAAAATCTAGTGGAGAGTCTATCAAGTGCAGTAACACTTCAGCATTTCACTGTTTTTAGAAAAGGAAGTAAATAAGCTAAAGATAACATTTATGGAAGTCTGTGAAACCTTTGAAATTTTTTTTTTTGAAAATCAAGAAAAAAGTATTTATGACCCTTAAATTACAATTGTTTAAAGCCATTTTAAGAACATTTAATTGTCAGAGAGACAGTTGGGGGCAACATTCCTGCACCCAACACAGATACAATTCATGAATTTTAAAGGAATTGAATATGTTAATTATCTAATCATAATTATACTTTATAATTGTGAGCTCTACTTTAGAACTAAATTGTTTAGCTTAGTCATCAACAACCTACAACATATGTGACAAAGTTAAACAAGACAGTAATAACAAGGCCAAGAAAAATGTCATTAGGGTAAGTTTTATCTTCCTTTGATCCTTTTCTCAGTTGCTGGAATATTCTGTCAGTCATATCCCAGGTCACTGTCCCCATTAAGGAAACAAAAGGAAAAAAGTAGTTTGCCCCAGAGAGTTGACTGGGAATGATAAATGTTTGGAATATCTTGAGCAGCTTAGCATTTTGTCACGTTTCCCCCACTCTGGACAATGTTCCTTACATTATTTCTTATTTTTTTATTTCCTTACTTCAATGATTTACCTTGAATCAATCCACTGTGACTGTCTTTAAATTCCATAGTGTTCTCTAGACTATCTTTTGCCTTTATTGAAATGCCTTCCTTTTCTTCTTACAGATCACCCTATCCAAACCCCACCCCCCTCCAGTAAAGTGATCTCAAAATCCATTTATTACTGAACACTTCTGTACCATTCCTAACATCTGCTGTCCCTTATATGCCATGTGCTACATTATCCACTGGATAGAATTTTTTAATTGAGTGTGTGTGTGTGTGTGTGTGTGTGTGTGTGTGTGTGTGTGAGAGAGAGAGAGAGAGAGAGAGAGAGAGAGAGAGAGAGAGAGGAGTTCTTCCTATCATTTCTTACCTATTCTTGTACCACCACCCCCCCCATAAACCTGAAAGAACAGGGGTCAAAACTTGGCACCCTGCTTTTGAGAGGCAGCTGACGCCTGGGTTTGATACGGTTAGGTCGATTAGGTCAAAGAGTTTGATTTTTAAAAGATTCTTGAATGTTTCAAGAAGCAGAAAAAGTTCTGCCTGATTAACTATTCAAGACTTTCATTCATTAAGTTCATGATCTAGTCTTCTGTGTTACCACTTCTTCTAGGTAATCTGAAACAAACACAATTTATTGGTCCAGAAAAGAAATCATGATTGTGTTTTCACAGAACAATATAAATAGGCTCAATGTATAGCTTAAATAGTTTTGAAGCTACCTTATTACAGACCAATCTGTCTCTTAATACAACATATGTCTAAAAGGTTTTCTTTAAAAGTCCATGAGCTGAAATGATCTTCTGTCTTTTATCAGCTTGCCTATTTAATTCCTGTCACCTCTTTCTTGATTGAGACATTGCATTATCTTGGGAACAATTGGCTTCTGTCAGTTACCCATTATCAGTGTCTGGGAATTGAAATGAAATAAACCATGTACCAAAAGCCAAAATGAACCCTGTTAAGTTACTGAAAACAATAACAACTTCAATTATCATTTTTTATTTTTTTACCTAAACCAGTTTATAAACTATACTTGAACACACACAAATGTACCTCCCACATAAAACTAGTTTGAGATAACACATACATGTATATATACATATTTTATAGAAAATGTACTTACTAAAATTATATACATTGTATACATGGCATCATATGTATTTCAACTACATGCAATATGCAAGAGCTATGCATATATACATATACACAAATATATACATTCATATATGACTATCTTTATTTTTGTGTGTATATCTGTTGATCTATGATCTAAACTTTTCTCTCTATAAATATAAACTTTTGAACCAGAACAACAATAGATCTTCTCCAAACTAAACTAAGGTTTAATTTATACCCAATGAATTGCTTATCAGCATGCATGCTTTATAAGACATTTATATCAGTGCCTTCATTGGTGACACAGGCATCTTGGCCCAGCAAAAGAGCACTTTTGGCTCTGGACCTCATTCGACATGCCACTTGTGCCACTTATTACCTTAGCAAACTTGGACAAGGCATTAATCATTCCTGAGATTCTTTCTACTTATGCATAAAATGAGGCATTTGGGCTAGTTAGCCTCTGATGTCCATTCTAGCTCTTAGATCTATGATCAAGAAATAATTGCTTTAAATCTTCCCAAACTTCATTTAACTGAACTCTGCTAAATATAATCCAACCCCAACTCTCCCCCAAGCAGAGGATAGTAAGAAGTCATAAACAAAAGGAACTTCACCCCTTAACTTCAGCACTTGCTGCTATGAAAGTATTTCTAATAATAATTATAAAGAGCCTGGGGATAGATCAAGTGGTATTAATTAAATAACCTCCAAATTGCAACCACCTATGAAGGTAACCTTAGCTATAAATGACAATAAAGCATTTTTTTTAACAAAAATCCTTAATAAACCAGTGGAAACAGAGAATGAGTATACATTCACAATAAACACACTTTTAACAGTGCTATTGTGGGGGCAGCTAGGTGGCACAGTGGATAGAGCACCAGCCCTGGAGTCAGGAGGACCTGAGTTCAAGTCCGGCCTCAGACACTTGACAACTTACTAGCTGTATGATCCTGGGCAAATCGCTTAACCCCAATTGCCTCATCAAAAAAAAAAAAAAAAAGTGCTATTGTGCTAGAATAGGGAATTGAATTGAATTAATATTGCCTTCATTTTGATAGTCTGATATTTTTAGTGTAATCCTAGCAGAAGAGTTCCAAAGGAAAGAACTCATAACTGCATTTTTAAATCAGAGGATTACATATCTGGATTTGTGCAAGGATCTTAGAGGTCAACCTTTTCATTTAAATGAAGAAAAAAATGAGTGCAAAGGAGTTTGAGTATTAAGGGACTGAGATAGAATTTGAAAATAGACACTCATTCTCCAAAAGAGGATGAGGAAAAAAGGGAATAAGCATTTATTGTCTATTATATGCTACACACTGTGTTAAGAGCTTCACAAATATTGGCTCATTTGATTCTTACAACATTATGAGATAGATGCTATCTTGATGCCCATCTCATAGTTAAGGAAACTGAGGGTGATGTGGCCATGATCACACAGCTTTAAGTGTTTGAGGTCAGATCTTGACTCAGATTTTCCAGACATCAGGCCCAGTGCTGTATCCATTGGGCAACTGAGCTCCTTCGAAAAAGGAAAAGTAAATGTTCTCTTCATTACGCCATCATGTTCTACCTTCCAACTTCTTTTTTTTTTTTTTTTTTGGCGGGGCAACAGGCATTAAGTGACTTGCCCAGGGTCACACAGCTAATAAGTGTCAAGTGTCTGAGGTCAGATTTGAACTCAAGTCCTCCTGAATCCAGGGCCAGTGCTTTTTCCACTGTGCCATCTAGCTGCCCCCCCAACTTCAATATGCATCATCACTCACATAGTCACTCCAGCTTAATCCCCACGGTCATCTTTGACTGTTCTTTTCCTTCATCCTGCCCCCTTCATAAAAACCAGTTAGGGGCAGTTAGGTCATAGGGGCAGCTAGGTGGCACAGTGGATAAAGTGCTGGCCCTGGATTCAGGAGGACTTGAGTTCAAATCCGGCCTCAGACTCTTGACACTTACTAGCTGTGTGGCCCCGGGCAAGTCACTTAACCCCAATTGCCTCATGCCCAAAAAAACGCCCCAAAACAAAAACTTCAACAAAAACCAGTTAACAAGTATTGTATATTCTAACCTCTATAACATTACTCAAATCTTGTCTCTTCACTCTTCTGAGAAGGAAATGACAATTCTGTTTATGTGGACAAACCTACCTATTAGGTTATTTGAAGAATGATACACTGATAAAGAGTCTTCTGGTACTTCTTTGAACATTTTCTTTACATTGTTCTATTAACTCTGCTTTTCCCAAGCAGAAACAATTTGTAGGGTTGTTGTTGGGAACTCAGTGAAACCCCGAAGAAACCTAAAGATCTCAACCCCAAGGCCAAGGGAAAACAATTCTGTCTCCCACCTCAGGTGTGAAGTGTGGCAGGATACGACCCCAGTATGCTGAAGCAATACTAAGGTCTATAAGAGGATATGCAGGATATGGATGGATGCTGCATATCCTACTGATGCCCCATTATCAAAGATCCCTTCTTAGTTATCTGGCGCTAGTTTTTGTGTTTCCCTTTTCTTTGTAACTCCCTTCGCTTTCTTTGTTTTGTAAAGATACCAAAGACCAAGTGTTCTTTTACACTAACTGGACAGTTCTCCATAGTGAGCTATTCCTGGGCCATGCTTTTCTCTCTCCTAATAAATCTCTTTTTCTTTTACAAGATTTGCAATGAGCCTCCAATTCTGTGGGTGAGCTAGCTCCCCCTCCCCCACCTAGGTTGCAAGTCCCCCCCAAACAGGGTGGCAGATGATTATGAAATAAATATTAACTGCAAGGTAGTGAACTGATTACAAAGATACAGAGATAAAATAACAATAACAAAAAGAACAATAAAAATTATTGGTTTCAAGGTGTTTACATTCTATTAAGATGTAAAGGGGGAAAATGGGATACTGGTTTAGGATAGGGGTTGGGGTTCTTAGAAATTCCTCTTTAAAGAATTACACCCTCTTGCACACAAAAGTAGTTAGAATAAGGTGGTAGTTTATTTAGGTGCAAGGGAAGGGAAGGGAAGGGGGTGGGGGGAGGGAAAACATGAAAGAAATCCTTGGACTTCTCATGGGGAGATAGGCACAAAGCACGTGTCTCAGAGGTACCAATCTCCTCGACCAGGAGATTGGCCAGTACTTTTGTAGGACTGATGGGGGGAGGGGTGACCATTTGACTGTGGAAAGTTCCTTTAGTGAGGGAGGACCATCCCCCACTGGTGGTAGCTGGGGGAATTGGGTAAGGAGTGGAGGACCATCCCCCACTGGTAGTGACTGGAGGAATTGGGTGAGGGGTGGCTATGGATCTTTCTTCAGGACACAAAGGCCACAGCCACACCCAAATTTATCTCCTCCAGTGTAAGGGAGTCCAGAATGAAGGGTGGGAATCTGAAGCTAGCTCAGTCCAATTTGGTTCCGCTTATCTCTCTAGGTGTTATCTGTCCTCTGGTTTAGTTTCTCAAGGAGAAGTTTCCTTGATGTGCCCCAGAGAGCTTCTGGGGTGCTCTGCACCCCATGACAAAGATATATCATTATCATCATTAACATTTATATAGCACATTAATATCTGCAAAGCATTTTGCTTATCTGATGCCAATTTGATCCTCAGGAAATCCTGAAAGGTAGGTAATTTTTATATTTTTAATTTTATTTATGAAGTACCAATGAGGTAGGTACTTTTCTTACCTCATTTTTAAAGATTAAAAAAACTGAGGTTGAGGGGTTAAGTGATTCTAAGAAGATAACATAGCTAGTAAGTTTTTGAGATAGCTTTCAAAGTCAGTTCTTCCTGACTCCAAGTCTAGCACTCTCTCTGCTATGCCACATAGTTGCCTATCACACAGATAAAGAAATATAATATAATTTGAGCATGGGAAAAGGGCTAACAGTTAGGTGTAAGCTTCCTGGATGAAGTTGCACCTGATTTGATTGTGCATTTCAGGTTGTTATAGGGTAAATTGGTTGGGGTGTTGGGGTTCTTAGGTATTCCTCTTTAAAGAATTACACCCTCTTGCACACAAATCCAATTTGAATAAAATAATTTTTTTTATTTTGGCACTAGAGAAAGGAAACCAAGAGAGAAATCCTTGGACTTCTCATGGGGAGAAGGCATGGCACGGAGACTTGGCTCTCTGAGATACCTATCTCCTCAAGTAGGAAAAAGGCAAATACTTTTATAGAGGACCGATGGTGGAGGGACCGATGGGGTGATCATCTTTTTATGGGGAAAATGGGGTAGGGGGTTTGGGTAGGGGTTAGGGGTTTCAGGATCTTAGGAATTCCTCTTTAAAGAATTACACCCTCTTGCACGCAAAAGCAATTAGAACAAGATAGTCTTTTATTTAGGGGCAAGGGAAGGGAAGGGAAACCATGAAAGAAATCCTTGGACTTCTCATGGGGAGAAAGGCATGGCACAGAGGGTGGTTCTGAGATACCAATCTCCTCAAGCAGGAGACAGGCAGGTACTTTTATAGAGGACTGATGGGGGTAACCATCTGACTGTGGAAAGTTCCCTTAGTGAGGGAGGACCATCCCCCACTGGTGGTGGCTGGGGGAATTGGGTGAGGGGTGGCTTCTGATCTCTCAAGCCATCTCTCTCCTCAGGACACAAAGGCAGCAGCCACACACAAATTTATCTCCCCAGGGTTGAGGGAGACTAGAATGAAGGGTGGAGGTCCCAAAGCTAGCTCTGTCCTATCTAGTTCCACTTATCTCTTTAGGTGTGTCTGTCCTTTGGATTAGTTTCTCATGGAGAAGGTTCTTTGATGTACCCCAGAGAACTTCTGGGGTGCTATGGGCCTATAACAATCTGACTGTGGAAAATTCCCTTATGGGGGGTGATCACCGGAGGGTAGGATGTCCCCCACTGGTGGTGGGCAGGGAGAAGTTGGGCAAGAGGTGGTTGTGATTGAGCTGTCTGTCTCCCTGGTGCCACTTAGGCAGCAGCCAGGCCTAGGCTTATTCCCCGAGGAGAGACTGGAATGAAAGGTGGTGGTCCTGAAGTTAACTCAGTACAGATCAGGTGCCACTTATCTCTTTAGATGTGTCTGTCCTTTGATTTATCTTCTCAAGGAGAAGTTTCCTTGATTTCCCCAGAAAACTTCTGAAGTACCACAGGCCCATAACAAGGTAAATAGGATTATTAATGAGAATGTACAGGAGATTATAACCTCCTCCCCTTCCCAAACAACCACCCACTATAATAAAAAAAAGAAACGAGGAAAACAAAGAAAAAAACCAGGAAAACTAACACATCTGTTAAAATTGATTTTGTATTCAGTGTCCCAAACAAATAATCCCCTACCTCTCAAAGAAAGAAAAAGGGTAAATAAGGTCCTACATTTTATCTTTGGGAGAGTTGAAAGCAGTTGACCTTGCCTGATCCCAGGCTGTGAATTGCCTGAGGGTGATTGAAAGCAGTTTAAACAGAAGTTTCAAGAGCTGTTAAAAAAGAAAAGAGGGGGAAAAAAGGAGCCCATCCACCCACCTTCTCACCAGATATTACCACTCCAGAGCCTCCTTCTCTAAGGACTTCAATTGTTATGCAAAACAACTTATGCTACAGCATCTTGAGGCTGTGCCTCCCATGAGACTCCCTGTTTAACTGTATTTAACCATGCCCTCCTCTTCCCATCTTGGTCACTCCCTGCACTCTGATGCTTCCTAGTGGTCCCAGATTGCAGTTTCCTTGCCTCAGTTTAAAGGCTTTAGTTTTGGCTATTTTGATAGTCTTCTTTATTTCAGGTTGACAGAACTAAGTTTGGTCATTATCATTTTCTAACATTAACTTTTCATTGTTGTTGTATTCACTTACATTGTTGAAGGTTTTTTGCAAATGGTTTTCCCAGTCTTGCTAACTTCATTTTGTAAAGGTTAATTTATCTTTCCAGGTTTCTTTACTATCATCATTTCTTTTGGCTTAGTAATATTCTATTACACTTATGTACCACAACTTGTTTAGCTTTTCCACAGTTCATGATCTAGTTTGTTTCTAGTCCTTTGCTGTTATAAAAACAACAACAATATCATATAAACATTTTGGTATACACCAGACTTTTCCTTCTTATCACTGACTTTCTCAGGGCATGTGTCTATCAAGGACTTCTCTAGTTTAAAGCATATGAAAATTATTATCACTTTCTGAGAATAATTCCAAATAGCATTTCAGATTGTTAGCCCAATTCATAGCTCCTCCAATAATTCATGAGTATACACATTTGTTTGTTTCCAATTAGAGCTAAATCTTAAGGAGTACCTTGCTAATACTGACTTAGAAAAATGGACTAGTATATAGTCACAGGCTAGTATGAATCCACTGCTAAAAGGCTTTAAGTGCTTACAGTGTGCTATTTACTATACTAAGAATTGGCACTGGGGGGGGGGGGGAATGGGAGCAGGGGTTTACAAATAAAAACAACAACAACAACAATAAAAATAGACACTTTCAGAGATCAAGGAGCTTTCTTTTCTTTTTTTTTTTTTTGCTGGGCAATTGGGGTTAAGTGACTTGCCCAGGGTCACTCAGCTAGTAAGTGTCAAGTGTCTGAAGCTGGATTTGAACTCAGGTCATCCTGATTCCAAGGCCAGTGCTTTATCCACTGTGCCACCTAGCTGCCCCAAGGAGCTTTCTTTCTAATGAGGGAAGAAAGTAAACAAAAGGTCCCTAATATGAGTTGTGGTGGGAGAGGTACTTGTGTAAGGGCATGGTTACATCTATAAAGTCAAAAGCAAAGACGAGAGGAAAAAATAAGACATTTGGAAGGCCTGACTCCTCCCCAAAATGGAGGACAGGAGGCAGAAGTCTACATTGGGGAGGTATGTTGTAGAATAAGAAGACCAAAGGTTAAGATGGATTTTGTAGGATAACAGAAGACATGAGCTTTCAGTGTCACAAACAATTAATACCATGTTAATAACCAATTATTAATTTGTGACCCATCCTTTTTCCCTCCTATTTTTGTCAAGTCCTCACTCCTGAAAAGGACAAGCAGTCTCTCTGAAGGTTGTGACCAAGTACTGTAATCACTTCTAGCCCATAAGGCATCTGATGGGTCAATAGTTTGAGCTGGGCCCTACCCAAATGGGACCCTGACTTCTGTTTATTAATGAAACCCAGGTTGAATCAGATGCTCCCCCAGGGAGCATGAGCTTTGTCTTTGCTCCTTTTATTAAAGTTTGGGGTGACCAGGTATACAAAAGGGAGAGAGCAAGCCAGTGAAAATCTGATTGATATGGCTTATGTTTTTAAAACTAAGATTGCTAGCAATTTGCATTCCTTAGGAGTCAGAAAGGGACCACATCTGAAAAACAGCTCACTGTCTTCCTTCCTGCCAAAGTTAAGGAGGAGCAGAGGACTCTTAGCCAACCTCCTCATTAAAATGTTCACCAATCAGGATTGCCAGGAGAGATCCCAATGCCGTACATTCAGGCCAATCAGAAGGAAGATCTAGGTATAAATGACCCTCCCAGCTCTCTGGGTCTTTGATGCTTACGGAGGCATGACATTCACCTGTCCTTTATTAATAGGTGACATGCCCCTATTAAAAATGGCATTGTACTTGGAAAAAATAGCCTCATTTTTTTTACTGGTTAAATTTCCCTTCTAACTTGCATTCTGTATCCCTGCGGAGCCTCCATTTTCAAAGGAAGAGTCCATAACTGCTGCACCAGATCTCCGGGCTTTGCACCATATTCACATTACTGTCTAATGAGGTAAGGAAAAACGTGGCCAGTTCTGAGGGTAGTGCTGATATTTATATCCTTAAGTGGCTGGTGTCTACCACTCTTTTTGGGAACTATGAATCTAGAGTCCGGCCACTACAATTCAAATAAACAGCTTAGGCTGGATCTAATTGAAGCTTCTATTATCTACTCCATTTCTGAAATACAGAGTTGATGAGATCTAAAGCAATCCAATACATGACCCAAGACCAAAAGATACCATGAACCTTCTCTCCAACCCTCCTCAACCCCCACCCAGGTAGGTTTGTACACACATATACTGATACATTCTCTCTCTCTCTCTCTCTCTCTCTCTCTCTCTCTCTCTCTCTCTCTCAGACACACACACACATATGCGCACACCCCGCCCCCCCAATACATGCTAATCTAACTCACTACTCACTTTGGCAACTCATAACAATGCTGCCATGGCAAGGTAATAGCATCTCAGAAAATTTACCCTGTTTAATCTAAGGCACTTTTTTGTGCCTTCTTCTATCTCTAGGACCAACAGTACTCCATTCCATGATTATAAAGTAATAGCCACTTCATTGTTTTGTCTTTATTCCTCCCCTCTCCAATTCACCCTGAATACAACTACTCTAATCTTCATTAAAAGAGCAGTTTGATCAAGTCACTATTTCATTCAAAGTTTCTTACAATCTATAGAATATGACTCCAAACTCCTTAGTCTGATGTTCAAGGTAGTCCTAGGGCAAGGCCTTATCAAACTAGTTCTGGCAGTTAAAATTGGGAACAAAATGAAAGAATCATAGATCATCTAACATGTAATTATTAGTAAACTGACAAAATAGCATAGAAAGGATATTTAGTAGTACTTCAAGAGTAAGAGGTAGATACAGGCCTCCTCATTTACATATAGAAATATATCTGATCAAAAATGTGTATGGACATCCAAATATTGGCATATCCATCAGGTCTGGTTGGAATAGACTCCTTATAGTCAGCCTTAGGTTTTGTTTTTGTTTTGTTAATGTACTAGTTCACTGGGAAACCGAATCTGCTATGTGAACACGAATCCCTTTGTCCAATCAAGTCTTTGTGATAGATTCAATGTCTTTTAAGGAAAAACTAACTGAGCCTACATAACACAAACTCTAATAATATTTTTTTAGGTTTTTTTTTTCTATAAATAAGGCTTTTGGGGCAGCTAGGTGGTGCAGCGGCTAGAGCACTGGCCCTGGAGTCAGGAGTGCCTGAGTTCAAATCCGGCCTCAGACACTTGACACTTAGTAGCTGTGTGACCCTGGGTAAGTCACTTAACCTAAATTGCCTCACTAAAAAAAAAAAAAAAAAGAAGGCTTTTCATAATATCATTTGAAGTTAATTTGATTTCAAGCCTCATCTTAGGACTTGGAATCATAAAAAAACATGTTTAAATCCTGCCACTATTATGAGCTTTATGGTCACATTGACTTCTTAGAGCCTCTATTTTCTCATCTGTGAACTGTGGATGACAGTATTATCCATATCATTGGGTTGTTATAAGAAAAAAAGGAATTTGTCAAAAATGTAAAGTCCCATCAAAATATGAATTGTATTAAACCCCCTACTCTGATATTCTATCGTGATGTAGAAGTGACCTTTGGTTTTAATGGTTATTTCAATGGAACATAAGCTCATTCAGTTATCATATTAGAATGATTTCAGATACTATCTGAATAGTTCATAACTATTTCCTCAAGAATAAGTTTACTATTGAGAAGTTCATTAATATCTCATGATACCTGACCATAGCTGAGAAACATGTCATGTTATAATAAATTCTTTGGCCACAGCAACCCTTGAATCAATGAAAAAGATCATTACTCCCATGCAATCCTTCTTTTGCTTTTGTTTTAATATTGGTAGACTACCAGAAATCTGGGAAGAGGTTGCTAAAAACACAGATTTCAGTCAATCTATAATCATTATATTAAATATAGATGTTCGAAATAAAATATCCTTATCCAGTAACCAAACAATGAACATAATACTTAAAGAAATGAATCATATCAGTCTTGATGTAAATGAAAACACATTAAGAAAGACCACAACTAGGGGCAGCTAGATGGTGTAGTGGATAGAGCACCTGCCCTGGAGTCAGGAGGACCTGAGTTCAAATCTGGCCTCAGACACTTAGCACTTACTAGCTGTGTGACCCTGAGCAAGTCACTTAACCCCAATTGCCTCACCCCCCCCCCAAAAAAAAAAGACTACAGAGTCTCCTTGTAGAATCAAAAAAAAAAGAAAAGAAAAGAGGGAGTTTATTGAATTGTTTTTATTATATAGCCAAAGGCAACAAAAAAGCATAAACTTATGGGAAACTTAGTTGTTTTATATCGCAGGGCTCAAGAGAAACAATTGCATCAAGAAAACAATGGAGATATTTTTAGCTTTTCTGTTAATAGGCATTGCAAAGGACAAGGGGATAGTGCAATTCTACAAAGAACTTGCTAAAACTCTAGAAATTAAATTAACAAATGCTATTAATAGCTCATTACCTGGTATGAAGCTGAAGATAAGGAAGAATGCCAAGAAATATTTTGGAAAACTTGGTTCAAGAATAACAGGCCAAAACCTTATGAATTATACTGGAGCCTCATGCCTATAGAAGGTAAATGTTTTCTTTAACAGCCTAATGGGGAGAAGCTCAATATAGTCAGTGCTAAATGAGAACAAAAACCCTGAATTTTTTCTTATGTTCAAACAGAAAATGTTTGTCTATTAGTGTGTCATTGCTAAATCAGCTGTCTTTGTAGAATCAGTCCATAAATTGTTAGAATAAATACCACAATCAATACTAAATTAGAAGAAAGAATAGAAATGAGAAGAAAAGAATGTAATTGAGGCAATTCTAACCTGGTTTACTAAAATAAGTTGTGAGTGTAAAAAACTGGAAAATGGAGAAAAGAACAGAAACCTATCTTGGTTATCCCCATTTCTTAAAGAAGTTTAACTGAGGGGCAGCTAGGTGACGCAATAGATAGAGCACCGGCCCTGGATTCAGGAGGACCTGAGTTCAAATCCGGCCTCGGACACTTAACTAGCTGTGTGACCCTGGGCAAGTCACTTAACTGCAATTGCTTCAAAAATAAAATAAAATAAAAAAACATTAAAAAAAGAAAAGAAGTTTAACTGATATCAATCAGATGCTAAGTAAAGCCTGGAAACAATTTTAGCCACTAAATGTTTGATCACCTCCAGAAGAGAGAAACTTGCTCTGGAAAGTATAAATCCAGGTTAGAATATAAAACTATTTGTATAATTTTTGAGGAGATAGATAAAATATTAATTTCAATATTATTTCCTAACATATCAAGAAACAGAGGAGGTGGAGGGAGGAAAGTTTGTAGAACCTTGATGTGAAAGATTTAACTGAGCCAGATCTTCAAAATCACATTTAAGATTAACAAATAGACAAAAAAAAAGAAAGGATCTTTATTTTAAAATTTCTATGACAAAATCTAATAGTGAAGCAACTTCATTTGTACTGTAGCATCTCTAATCTTAAGCATGAGACTTAACTGTTGGGCAGTCTATGTCTTCCACTGGTATTCAAAATATCAAAAGGAAATAATTTAGGTATCTTTAGAGAAGAATTCTGATATTTTGGGTATTACTATAGAGGATATTGTAAGCAGAATTTTTATTATAAAGGACATGAAGCAGCTAAATGGCTCAATGCTGGGCATAGAATCATGAAAGCCTCAAATATTCACTAGCTGTGTGACCCTGTACAAATCCACTGGAGAAGGAAATGGAAAACCACTCCAGCATCTTTGCCAAGAGAACCCCATGGGACAGTAAAGTGCATGGGGTTATGAAGAGTCAGACCCATCTGAAGAGTTGGACATGACTGAACAGCAATAACAATAGAGGACATGGATAAGAGTCACAGAATGAAAAGGTAGGAGAAGAATTGAGATCTGTCCTGCTGGAGGGAGTAACTAGATTGATCAGAGAAATCAGTCAGTCAGTTAATAAGCATTTAAGTACCTATTGTGTGCCAGACATTATTCTCTTTTTTTCTTTTTCTTTAAAAAAAAAAAAAATATATATATATATATATTTTGCTTTTTGCAGGGCAATGGGGGTTAAGTGATTTGCCCAGGGTCACACAGCTAGTAAGTGCCAAGTGTCTGAGGTTGGATTTGAACTCAGGTCCTCCTGAATCCAGAGCTGGTGCTTTATCCACTGCACCACCTAGCTGCCCCTACCAGACATTATTCTAAGCCCTACAGAATACAAAGAAAATGAGAGAGAGAGAGAGAGAGAGAGAGAGAGAGAGAAGAAGAAGAAGAAGAAGGAGGAGGAGGAGGAAGAGGAGGAGCAGGAGGAGGTGGTGGTGGTGGAGGAGGAGGAGGTGGTGGAGATGGAGGAGGTGGGGGGGGGAGGGGGAGGGGGAGGAGGGGGAGAAGGAAGGAAGAGAAAAAAACAAAGAAAGAAACAGAGAAAAGAAAAAAAGACGGCCCTGCTCTCCAGGAGCTCATCTCTTAATCTAATGGAGGAAAGAACATGCAAGCAATGACATATAAACAGGATATACACAGGATAAAGTGGAAATAATTAACAGAGAGAAGACACTAAGAGATTGGGAAAGGCATCCTATAGAAGGTGGAATTTTAACTTGGACTGGGAGGAATCCAGAGAATCCAGGAGGTGAAACTAAGGATGTATAGCATTTCAGACATGTAGGACAGAGAGATAAAGTGTCTTGACTGTAGAATAGCAAGAGGCCTATGTCAGTGGATCAAAGATTATATCGGGAGGAAGCAAGATATACAAAGACTAGAAAATGGGGGTAGGGGGCCATTTTATAAAAGGCTTTGAACACCAAACAGAGGATTATCTATTTCATCCAGGAGATGAAAGGGAGCCATTGGAATTAATAGTTTTTTTGGGCTGGGGTTGACTGGGGGGAGGCGGTGACATAATCAGACCTATACTTTAGGAAAATCACTTTGGCAGCTGAATGGGAAATGGATTGAAGAGAGTAAGAGACTTGTGTTAATCAAACTTACCAGCAGGTTATTGCAATAACCCAGGACTTAGAAGATGAAAGCTTTCACTGGGTGGTAGCAGTCCTATGAGAGAAAATGGCTTATTCAAGAAAATTTTCATCAATGAGATCCTACATCTATCAACATATTAAAGGTTGAAGGTTGGTGGGAATTCAAAAAGTAAATGAAGACAAAGATCACCAGCTTTTTTCACTTTTTTCCACCGGCCTCTGTAATCTTCATGACTAACCTGTGCCTTGAAGGCATTTGCATAAAACCATCATTCTTAGTGAAAATTCATTATTTAATTCTCTGTGTCTTGTGTTCAGACACATATACATATACACACATGTAAACATACACATAATGTATATACATATTTGTGTGTCTATATATATTTGTCCGTATATTTTCTGTTTTCTATTGGCTTCGATATTTTCTTTCTCTTTTCTATGTGTGTTCAAGGTAGAACTGATATTTCATGTAAAGGGAGTCAAATTTTGGACCTTCGATATACTGCTTGGATCATTTATTCTCTGTGAAAGGATAACAACAAGGAGCTCAGCTTGAACCTAGAAATTATTTCTCCTAGACTAATCCTTGGTTAATCAATCTATACCAATTAAGAGGGCCCCATGCAAATGGGCTTTGAAGTAATGTGGTAACATATGGTTCACAGTTGGCATCAGGAGAGTAAAAAGGAGTTAAAAGGAATTTTCTTACTCCAAGTCAAATATGACTTTAGACTGCAAAGATGTGAGTAGCATCACTAGTAGAATATCATTTCAAAAGAAAGGATGCACAATAACACACACTAAACTTATATTTTCCTTCCTCTATGTTTTTATTTATGCCAATCTCTTTTCTTGAAATGCTCTTCCCAATTCTATATATCTTTAATGAGCTCAATTCAATTTTTTCATTCTCCAAAAATAATTCCTAAATAAATTTGATAATAATGGTTCTATACATGTATATATATGTATATGTGTGTGTGTAAAATATGTATATGTATATGTTTTAAACATAAGCCCCCAAAAGTTAGTTTACATTTAAATGTTAAAATATTTTGCTAGTTCTAAGAAGCTACTTAAAAACCAGTCTAAAAAGTAAAAGCATCTTTGAAAATATCTATTTTTCACACAGAGAGACTAGTCTATATACATAAAGGGTCTTATTCAGATTTGAGATTCCTAAAATATCTCATTTTATGTACCTCATAACATGATACATATATTTTGTGCCATGAAATTTATTAATTTATCTTTCAATAATCCATGCTTCTTTTCACTAATAGAAAGGAAGACTTTAAAATAGAGTCTGCTTCTGAGAATAGCATAGTTTTGACACTAATATTTTCTATTTAATATGAGTACAGAGTTCTAAAGAAAATATTTGCAACTGTAGAATGCTCACAGTCTGTCCTTGAAGTTATTATGGAATAGTAGCTATTCATGAGCTTATAAAATTAGTTTATGCTAAAAGGTAAAGTTAATCAGTCAAAAAAATTTTGGAGTATCTACTGAGTGATCCCATGCCCACAAATTGAAATTAAAAAGGCACATTTATCCTAAAGTAAATTGGTAGTACACTGTTGTCATTCAATCTCTCTGGGACTCAGTTTCTTCATCTATAAAATAAGAGGGTCGAATTAGATAGTCTCAAAAATAATTTTTACTTTTAGGTCCACAATCTTCTTTTACTATGATGGCCCAAGGTCTCTCTAACCAGCATTTTCCAAATGTGAAAACTTTTATTCATATTCTGGCTCCAACAGCAGTTCTGTGGCCCTGAGCAAATCACTTGATTTTCCTCATCTGTAAAATGGGGATGAAAATATTTAAACTATTGCTTTGTAATATTGTTGAATGTAAAGATATCTGGGCCCCAATCTCCCTCTGATAATAATTGCATGTCCATGGACAAATCAATTAACCTCTCTGAACTCCAGGTTCCTCATTCAAAATGGGGATGATAATGCTATCCAAATAGTAACTACTTCACAAATCTGTAAAAATAAGTTTATAATATTTCATATTTATGTAGTTCCTTGATTTCAACAATACATTTTACATACATTATCATGTATGATCTTCATAATAACCCTGAGGTAGCACCACTTTAATTAATCAGTCAATAAACATTTTATTAATCTCCTACTTAGTTCCAATCATACTGCTAAGTGCTAGAGTTACAAATACAATAAAAAAAAGACAGTCCCTAAAAGGGGGAAGGAAACACACAAAAAGAAGCTGAAAAGGATAGGGGTGGGAGAGAAAATACTGGGAACTTGAGCATGCTAGAAAAATCAAAAGGAGTATAATTGAGTGGAGAAAAAGATAATTATAGTCAATCTCCTCACATGGAGGTTTTGGAGTTCATCACTCCACCTTCCAGTCAGAATGACTGAAGGTATTGATGATATGTAGGTACAAAGATTGATTAAATCTTATTTTTGTTTGTTTGTTTGTTTTTGTAGGGCAATGAGGGTTAAGTGACTTGCCTAGGGTCACACAGCTAGTAAGAGTCAAGTGTCTGAGGCCAGATTTGAACTCAGGTCCTCCTGAATCCAGAGCCAGTGTTTTATCCATTGAGCCACCTAGCTGCCCCAAAGATTGATTAAATCTTGGAAAATGATTAGTTTCCTAGAAGTATAATGAATTCCACTTTACAGGTGGGAAAATGAATATGAGATGAAAGAATTTACCCACTGGTTTCAGATGCAGGCTCTGAAATGAGGATTTTGATTCCAAGTCCAATGTTTAATCTATCATATCATATTAACTCTTATAATATTTAAACCTTAAAGGACTTTATTAATGTATTATCATTATTATTAATTATTATTATTAGAAAGCAAACACTCAGTAAATTGTATTATTAACTATTATATTACTACTCTTCTAACTTTATAAAAAAGAAAACTTGCCAAATACATTGACTGATACCATCAGTTTTACCTACTTTCTCAAGACCAGGAAAGTTTTGAGAAAATGATCTATTCTTTCTTTCCAGTATTTTAGTTCCCATTGTTTGTCTATTAACAGAAAGTATAATATCTTCTACTTGCTTCTTTACCCATAAGTTTCTGTTAATCTGAATTTTGTCTCAAGTCTAAGACACCATCGGTCAGTTAGAGATAAATATACCAGTCCTCAACCTAAATCCTAGAAACTTTCCTAACTGAGGACTCAGAGTGATTGTGATTGTATTTCTAACTGTAAAATAAAAATATTAACTTAACTATAACTAATCTGGAAAATTACATAACTGTACTGATGTGAGAAATTATATCTTTAGAAAAATTATAATTTGTCTGTAAATCCCTTTGAGGTCATCATTCAAATGTAAGAAATATTTTTACTAACTGTGCCTAATCTGACTGGGGGACCTAATCTTATTGGAGGACTAATCTGGGGTCTTCTGACTGGATGGCTATCTGACTGCTATTAATTTAATATGGGCCATTTAAAAATTTCTCCACAGTGCTCCCAAATTGATAAACAAAAGATTAAGAAGCTTCTTAATTAAATAATCAAAGCAAAATTTATTTATAAAAATCAGTGTAAATGATAAGGGTTAAGAAATGCAAATTATACAACCTGTCTGTTTTTAATATAATAAGGGCCATTGTCACCTCTTGCCTTAGGGTATGCTCTAGCTTTCTCCAACTTTCACTCTTTTTCTACTTCACTCCAGCTTCCCTGTGCTTTCACTGGCCAGCTGCTTTCTTCTAACTCCAAGCACCTTGCTTCACTCTTTAACTTCTCTCTCACTACTGTAGCCTCAGTCTCCTTAGTGAACCCCCTTTCTGTATTGTTGTGATAAACTCCCCAGCGCTTCTTCTCTTACCACTCCTTGCTCTGTCCACCTCCCTCAGTGTCTCTAGCTTCTTTTCTCACTGACCTTTTCTCTTAGTCTTCCAGCGTTCCTCCCCACCTCTTTCTGTCCTGCCTCTTTCCTTGCTCTTAGCCGTTTTTCCGTCCCTTTCTTGCTTTCTTAGTGTCCTTGTAGCAGCCCCCTTTCTGTCCATTCCTCCCTTACTGTCTTCTTAATCTTCTGGCCTCCCCTCCTTCACTGTCTCGCTAGCTCCCCCTCTGTCTCTGTCAGCCCCCTTTTTATTAACCTGCTCTCCCAGGTGAAACCTGGGCTCACTGCCCCCAGGGCCAGCCAAGCCCTGTGCTTTTAGAGCCCACAGGTAGGGCTGGGCAAAGCAAACCCCAGTGTCCCTGAGGGTTTTCGTGGGTCTTTCTGCTCTGGGAACATGGTGAACAGGGCCACACCATGCCACACCCATGGCTCGGGGGTTTTGTCAATGCAGTTTAGCCTGGCTCAGAGGCCTCCCTGCAGCTGACATGGAGGGGAAGGGGCCCTAGCCCCTCTTACACAGAAAAAACCCTGAAGGCCTAAGGCTTTTTAATCTCAGTCCAAAAGCAGGGTCCCCAGATCAAAATAAATTTCCACATAACTTTTTTTAAAATATAAAATCCATAACACAGAAGAAGGAAGGAATCTTGATATTGTCTCCAGAGTTAAAAAGATAATTATTTTAATATGGTATTACACTTGAAAGGCCACCATAGGCCAGTTGTAGAAATATAAAGCTCTTCCAGATGAGGTCAGTCATCTAGAAGTCTAAGATATACCAGGGAAGGTTGTGCATTGCTTCTCACTGACAGCTTTTCAGATGATACTATATGTTCACTCATCAAGGATTTTGAAGAATAGATTATTACTCAGATACATTTTAGACCAGATGAATACAGAGGTTCCTTATATCTATATAAAATTGTTATTCTTTGATTATATTTAAGGAATGCAATCTTACAATTATTAATATGAATCTATTCAATCAAAGTGGCTAATTGATAGGATGTATCTTAATATATAGTAGTTACAAAGCCTACATGGCAAAATCTGAGAAAACTTGTAATACATATTTTTAAAAAATATATTCATGAAAATTAAACTAGCTTATACAGTGAAGAAGAGAAGCCTCACCAATTTATGTTTTTTGTGGATCTTCTAGTTGTATAATTCCTAAGAGTTAACAAACATATCATTCCATTATTTTTCATTTATAGATGAAAGGATTGTGCCATAGGGAAGCTAACTGATGCATATGAGATTCTAGAGAACATCAGCATTAGATACACAATTTAGAACCCAAACTACTGAGCATGGTCTCTGAGCCATGCTACTGCCCCAATGTGTTCAATATCATGCTTAGAATTCCTTCACTGAAATCTTCTTATGAGTAATGAAATGAATCCTACAATAACATAGTACTATGGACCAGATGATGACAAGTCACCTTGCTTCTAAAATGTATTTATTATGAAACACATAAGTCTCATCAAGGGGCTGCAGCCATGAATTTCACTGCAAAGTAATTATCACACAATACAGGATTATAAAAAGCAATGTAGTTCTAAGAGTGGTTAA
The DNA here is from genome assembly GCF_019393635.1 of Dromiciops gliroides. Lineage (NCBI taxonomy): Eukaryota > Metazoa > Chordata > Mammalia > Microbiotheria > Microbiotheriidae > Dromiciops > Dromiciops gliroides. Next base: position 214,160,620 of record NC_057861.1, read on the forward strand.
TAATAATGTGCCCAAGCTCATGCCCCAATGAGGGTAAAACTCTGTTTCATTGAGAACCACATTGCTTCATTTCATTAAAAGAGCTGAACTGATAGTTATAGCAAGAGGAAAAAAGTTACAAGCCAAATGGCCAATTGGTGTATAATGGAAACAGCTGGTAAACTGTATTAGAGAATATATCTCATGTCCATCTTTGCATAAATACTGGCATTGGTAGGAATGTCGTGCAAAAAACAGCCTTCCAGCTGTCTACTATCAGTAGAATAAAACCAAAACTAAAGGAAAAAAAGTGAGCATAAAGGATATTATAAAAGTTCATTTTAGGAATAGGGGGGAGGGGAAGATAAAGAGAGAAGAAATAAAAAACACTTTGAATGAAAGAAGATGAAAGAGGACTCAAAATGACAATGAATTAGAAGAAGAGAAGGACTCAAAGAAAAGACATAAAGTGTTGTTAAGGTAAGGTAAATAACATAAAGTGGTAACAAAGGTAAAGTGAATAATGATAGAAGGAAAAAGAAATTTCTGTGGGTCTCAAGTTGTTAATGGGTGAGAAGTAGAGAAACAACTTCATAGTTGAAGACATCGACAAGCAGTCTGCCATAGTACTTTCCAAGTGAGTTAAACATAAGCAAACGCAAAGAAAAAAGAAACAGAAAAAACCCCCTGAAACTAAAACAAAACCTTCAGAAACTAAATTTCAGAAAATATGGAGAACAGAAAGAATTTTGCAATGACTTTCACAGAATATTCCATATTTAATTTCTACAACACTCATGTGACAGATACATGTATAGTTTCAATCAGTTCTCTTTTAGAGGACAAGGTAAAGGCTCTCAAGGAAGGTTTCTTTAAGAGATAAAAGGAGAATAGAAGGGCAGTGAGAGAAAAATTTTGGATAATCTTCAGATAAAAAAGTTTTTGATCCTCTAAGGGATAATAAACTAGAACAATAGGCTATAACAGATGAGTATTCATACATTATGAGCAGGGAAAATAAGAATAGCAGGGGTTGTTGATTCCCAGGTAAGGAATAATGAAGGAAATATTTGTCAATAACCAAAAGAGATATGCTTTCTTCTTATAGCAATGATCCAAGAAATGACAGGTGGGAAACTTGAAAATTTGTCAAAACTAATATTGTGATTTGATTGTATACAAAGGAATAAAACTCCTTTTTAAATGCTAGATTACTGAAATGCTATATTAGAGTTGAAAAAAATGGAATTTATCAGTACACATAGTAATTTTATCACTGCTTCCTAAAAGATGCAATCCACTCAAAGAGAAAATATATTTGGGAAGTATACAACTCATTCAGAAGACAGTATCTCAAAATGAGACTTAGATTTTTGGACTATGACTTGATATTTAGGAATGACAGCCTTCTGACCAGAGATTTAGTACACCCAACAATAGCTGCTAAGAATATATTTACTTGGATTGTTGCAAATCTAATTAAGGGGAAAAAAAGCACTTTGAACTAGATGGATAGTAGAGACAATTATTTATGTATATCGACTATTTGTTACCATAGAGAATAACTATGCAGAGTGAATAAGATAAGTTAAAGATACCCACAAAGTCACAAGAGATAAAATCCAAGAAATGAGAAAATAATAAAACATATTTTCAGATGGTCATAAACAAATGCATAAGGTATGGCTAACAAAAACGATGAACTAGAGAGAAAAAATAAAGGCAGTGAATTGGATATTATATATAACAATGAGACAGAATGGAATCTAACTTATGACTTAAGACTCTGGGAGGAGCAAAAGTAACATGATAGATAAAGACCCACGTAAAGTATTACTCATCAATATTAAAAGGATACTCACGTTTGAGAGAGTCTAAGAACCAGAATGGAAAGGCATAAAGGAGAGAACATTTGGATTAATATTACTGGAGGCAGAAATGACGAAATATTGCCTTCAGACTATATTACAACACACATGGAGAAAAACTGAAAATAGAGAAACAATTCAGGAGACAGATTACAAGTTTGACAAAGAGAAATAATATAATGGTAAAGTACTCTTTCTTTAAAGAAGAGAAAAACTGGTTTCTGGTGTAGAAAAATAGGAGAAACTCAGGGGAAAGTGACCACTCCATCTTAGGATTCATTATAAGGTTAAAATAAAGCAAGAAATATTCTGATTTGCACCCAAGATTTAAGAGAGCTGATTTCAAAGAGTTCAAATATAAGATAGATAAACTAATATGGCCTAAAATTCTAAAAGATGTGTTAGTCCATCAGAGATAGAGAACACATAAATTAAATTTTAAAGACACAAAGAGGAACATTTTTGATGAGATGATAAAGGAAATTTTAGATAAAGAGCCAAATATGAATGCATGGAGAATATCAGGAACCAACTAAAATGTAAAAAACAGAGAACTAAAAATGATAAAAGAAAGAACAGGTAATGAAGTATATCCTTTATGGAGTCCTTATGACACATGACTCCCACTCACTCTGACAAATCTGGTTCCCCATAGCAAGACTGACTATCTCCTTTTGAAGTTATAGAAGTAAACAAAAAGTTCTTAGGGTATTTTCCTAATGCTATCTCTGAAATAAACACCAAAGTTCATATTTTAGATGATGTCTCTAGTCAGCAGAACTTTATCATGACCTCACATCAGGTAAACTTCCCCAAAAACCCCAACACCCACATTTCAGCTTCTTTGTTTGTGTTCTTTTCCCACATTAGATTTTGGTGTATCCCTAACCCTTAACACTATAACCTGTACATAGTAGGTGCTTAATAATTTTTATGGATTATTGACTACTCAAACCTCCATTCTACTCTATCTTCCACAATACCTATCTCCAGTTATATTTAGTATTTTCTTTGTATAATTGATCCTGAGCCTTGTAAATAGAGGTCTTTAACCAATTAACATCATTTAGTTTTTTTTACTAAAAAGAATATCTACTGAGAAGATACAGTGAGAACAGAAGTACAAAAACAAACTCCCTAATTTATGTCATAGTTCACTATGTTACTATGGTCCATAGGGAGAGTGGACTCAAACTTAAATTCGTCTTCCTGACTTCAATGTTTCTGTCAGTAGCAACAAGAGTCACCTAATCTCTTTCAAAACCTGGCAATCTTTAATTCAATTTTCTCATATCCAATCAGTTACCAAATATTCTCAGTTCTATACCTATCATTCATCACATCTCTTTCTTCTCCCTTATTTTCATTATCATATTTCTAAATTAGGTTTTTGTTGCTGTTGTTGTTGTTGGTGGTGGTGGTGGTTTTATAAGGTTTGTTTTTTGGGTTTTTTTGGGTTTTTTAAAAATCTCTCTCTCCTTTTTCTAATCCAGAGCTGGAGCTATAAGACTTTAAACCCTTCTTCAAGTTAAAACACATACTAACAAATGACTGTTTCTTTAAATATGAACAGTTTGCTTAACCCCTTTGTAAGCAAATCCCCCAATTTTGGAGAATATAGTGGAATATTTTATCTTATACATTCTCTGCTGATATGCTTATGAGTCAAATATTTAATTGACAGCCCTTTTATTACCAGGAGTTGACTCAAACAATGAATTGGCATTGTCTTTCTTTTTTTTTTTTCTTTTAGTGAGGCAATTGGGATTAAGTGACTTGCCCAGGGTCACACAGCTAGTAAGTGTTAAGTGTCTGAGGCCGGATTTGAACTCAGGTACTCCTGACTCGAGGGCCGGTGCTCTATCCACTGTGCCACCTCGCTGCCCCTTGGCATTGTCTTAATGAGGATATTTCACAAGTATCACATGAACCATCAAGAAATGGGTAAAACAAAATGTTTAAAAGAAATAAATGGGTGTTGATACAGCTTCCAAGAGAACTATAAGAACAAGCTCCAGAGAGTCCTATGTGGTCAGTGGCCTATGTGAAGACCATGCATGCATACAAAAATGAAGCATTTAGAGATTATACAAAGTGCTAGGGATACAAGTAGAAAAGTAAGACAGTCCATAAATGTAAGTATTTGCATTTGAGCATAGAGATCAAATAATAATTGTAAAATGCTTAGCACAGTGGAAGCTCATAATAAACTCAAAAGATATTATTATTGTTGTTGTGGTGGTGGTGACCATGGTGGTGGTGGTTGTGGTTGTGGTTGTGGTTGTCATTGTTAAGATTTCCACTAAAAGTCAGATTGAAAAACTCCATTGTCATTATAGTGACATAGATCCAGCCCCAGGCTGCACCAGAAAAAGAGACTTCTGGAACCTCTCAATCAGCTGCAGCTGTGGCTAACTCAGGTCAATCTGGTGAGAGGGTCCAGCACTTGTTCAGGGAAAATTATAAGGGTCTCTACTGGCCCTGAGGTGGAAGTCTGACATTTTTGCCTGGGCTCGTATACAGGACACAGTCTTGAGTGATAGGCCCAAGTAGGGGAGGGGCACAGCCACGCTGTGTTTGCAACCAAAATGAATCAGATTTGTTTCAAGGTTAAAGAACAAGTAGCCTGTGTTTACTTATAGACCAAAACACAGGACAGGTGAGCTGAGAATATGCCTCTCCTTAAATCTTACCACCTGGGACCCCCTGAAACTTGGGATAGTGTGTCCTGGATGCAGTGCCCCACTTTAAGAAGGAGTTGTACCACCTTGCACCCCCTGAAGCTCAGGACAATGCATCTAGGAAGACATGCCCTACTTTAAGACAGAATCAAAAGTCAAGAAATAGGCTGGCAAGATGAACAGGCAGAAAAAGGTTCTGACCATAGAAAGTTTCTTTGGTGACAAGGAAGATTGATGTCAACCTCAGAAGAGGATAGCAACATCAGGGTTTCTACATGCAAAGCTTCCAGGAAAAATATAAATTGGTCTCAAGCCATAGAAGTGCTCAAAAAGGACTTTGAAGATAAAGTAAGAGAAGTAGAGATAAAAATGAGAGTTATGCAGGAAAGTCATTAAAAAAAGTCAACAGTTTGAAAAGGCAAATGGAAAAGCTCTTTGAAGAAAATAATTGCCTAAGAATTAGGATTGAACAAATGATAGTGACTTTATGAGAAACCAAGACAAAATAAAGAAAACCCAAATAAATTTTTAAAAAATAGAGGGCAATGTGAAATATCTTCTTGGGAAAAAAAACTGACCTGGAAAATAGATCTAGGAGAGATAATTTGAAAATTATTCGACTACCTGAAAACCATGATCAAAAAAGTAAAACACTTGCAAGGAGGGAAACGGTGAGAGGTTAGAGTTGGAAAGATAAACAAGTGAAAAATAGTAGGGAAGGAAATAAACAGCTATAATAACTATAATTGTCAATGGGATGAATCACTTATTAAATGGAAGCAAATAGCAGAATGTATTAAAAACTGAAATCCTACAATATGTCGTTTACGAGAAACAGATTTAAAGTGGAGAGAAAAAGGTAAGGGGCTGGAATGGAATCTATTATGTTTCAGCTGAAGTAAAGAAATCAGGGCTGACAATCATGATTTCAGACAAAGCAAAAGCAAAAATTAAAAGAGATAAAAAAGGAAACTACATCTTGTTGAAAGGTACCATAGACAATGAGGTCATATCAATATTTAGCATCTAATTTTTTTTTTTTTTTTGCAGGGCAATGGGGGTTAAGTGACTTGCCTAAGGTCACACAGCTGGTTAGTGTCAAGTGTCTGAGGCCGGATTTGAACTCAGGTCCTCCTGAATCCAGGGCCGGTGCTTTATCCACTGGGCCACCTAGCCGCCCCCTAGCATCTAAATTTTTGAAGCACATTCTGAATGAGTTACAGGAGGAAATATATAATAAAACTATAGAATTGGGGGACTTTAACCTTTCCCTCTCAGAACTGGATAAAAGAAACCAAAAAAAAATAAACAAAAAGGAAGTTAAGGAAGTGAATAAAATTTTGGAAAAGTTAAATATGATAGATCTCTGGAGAAAATTGAATCGGAATATAAAGGAATATACCTTCTTCTAAGTAGTACATGGGACCTACACAAAAATTGACCATGTATTAGGGCATAAAAAACTTTACAACCAGATGCAGAAAAGCAGAAATAGTAAACACATCCTTTTCAGATCATAACGCAATAAAAATTACACTTTGTAATGGACAATTGAAAGAGATATTAAAATCAATTAGAAATTAAATAATCTGGTTCTAAAAAACAAGAGGGTCAAAGAACAAATCATAGAAACAATCAATGATTTCATTAAAGAAAATAACAATGATGAGACAACATATCAAATATTTATGATAGGCAGCTGAAGCAGCACTTAGAGGAAATAAAATAAATAAAACTAAAAGCTGGTTTTATGAAAAAAATTAAATAGATAAACCATTTGTTAATTTGATGAAAAAAAGAAAAGAAGAAAACCAAATTATTAGTATCAAAAATGAAAGGGTTGATCTCACCTCCAATGAAGTGGAAATTAAGACAATTCTTAGGAACTATTTTGCCCAGTTATATGCCAATAAATTTGACAATCTGAATGAAATGAATGAATATCTACAAAAGTGTAAATTATTCACATGAACAGAAGAAATAAAATACTTAAACCACCCAATTTTAGAAAAAGAAATTGAACAAGCCATCAATGAATTTCCTAAGAAAAAGTTCCCAGAACTCAATGAATTCACAAGTAAATTCCACCAAACATTTAAAGAACAATTAATCCCAATACTAGATAAAGTATTTGAGAAAATAATTGAAGAAGGAGTCCTACAGAATTCATTTTATGGGACAAATATGGTGCTGGTACCCAAACCAGAAAGAGCCAAAACAGAGAAAGAAAATTATAGACCAATCTCCCTAATTAATATAGATGCCTAAATAAACAAATGAACAAATAAATGAATGAATAAAAATTAATGAATGAACGAATAAGCAAACAAATAAATAAAATGCTAGCAAGAAGATTACAGCAATGCATCACAAAGATCTTACACTATGACCAGGTGGAATTTATACCAGGAATACAGGACATATTAGGAATTCTGTATAATTGACTGAATCAATAACAAAACCATCAAAAAATTTTAAGATTATCTCAATAGGTGCAGAAAAAGCCTTTGACCAAATATGGCAATCATTCCTATTAAAAACACTAGAGAGCATAAATAAAAGGAGCTTCCCTTAAAATGATAAGTAATATTTATTTAAAACCATCAGCAACCATTATCTGTAATGGGGATAATCTCGAAGCCTTCCCAATACAATCAGCTGTAGCAATAAGAGAAGAAAAAGAAATTAAAGGAATTAGAATAAGCCATGAGAAAACAAAACTATCATCTTTTGTAGATGATAGGATGTTATACTTAGAAAATCCTAGAGAATAATCTAAAAAACTATTTGAAATTATTAACAATTTTATCAAAGTGGCAGGATACAAAATAATCCCACATAAATCATTAACATTTGTATATATTACCAACAAAGTGCAGCAACAACAGATAGAAAAAACAATTCCATTTAAATAACTGCTGACAAAATAAAATACTTGGGAGTCTACCTGCAAAAATAAATCCATGAACGATATGACCAGAACTACAAAACACTTTTCACGCAAAGAAAGTCAGATGTAAACAACTGGAAAAATATTAATTGGTCATTGGTAAGCCAAGCCAATATAATAAAGATGACAATCCTACCTAAGTTAATTTATTTATTTAGTGCTATACCAATCAAACTATCAAAAATATTTTATAGAGGTAGAAAAATAATAACAAAATTCATCTAGAAGAACAAAAGCACAAGGATATGTGAACACCAGCATGGAATATTTTATCTGTAAGATTTCTGGACAGAGGAAGAATTTAGGACCAAAGAAGATAAAGAGGGCAATAAAAATGTAAAATAGATAATTTTGATTATATAAAATTTTAAAAGCTTTTGCACAAACAAAACTAATATAATCAAGATTATAAGGGAAGCAGAAAATTGGGAAAGAATTATTGAAACAAGTATCTCAGATAAAGGACTCATTTCCCAAATATATAGACAACTGAGTCAAATTTATAAGAATCCAAGTCATTCCCCAATTGAGAAATGGTCAAAGCATATGAACAGGCAGTTTTCTGATGAAGAAATCAAGGCTATCTTTTGCCATATGAAAAAATGCTCTAAATAACTATTGATTAGAGAGATGCAAATTAAAACAACTCTGAGGTACCACTTGACACCTACCAGATTGGCTAATATGACAAGAAAGGAAAATAATAAATGTTGGAGAAGCTGTGGGAAAATTGGCACACTAATGCATTATTGGTGGAGCTGTGAACTGATCCAACCTTTCTAGAGAGCAATTCAGAATTATGCCCAAAGGGCTATAAAGCTGTGCATACCCTTTGACCCAGCCTTACCAGTTTTGGGTCTTTTTCCCAAGAGATCATAAAAAAGGGAAAGGGACCCACATGTACAAAAATATTCGTAACTGCTCTTTATGTGGGTGACAAGGAATTGGAAGGTGAGGGGATGCCCATCAATTGGGGAATGGCTGAACAAGTAATGGAATTCTATTGTGCTGTAAGAAAAAATGAGCAGGAGGAGTTCAGAGAAACCTGGAAGGACTTGCATGAACTGATGATGAGTGCGATGAGCAGAACTAGAAGAACATTATACACAGTATCACAGTTGATCAACACATAATGTTGATCAACTGTGATAGACTAGATTCTTCTCACCAATCCAACAGTACAAGAAAGTTCCAGAGGACTCATGATGGAAAAGGCTTTCCAAATCCAGGGGAAAAAAAAGGAACTGTAGAATATGGATGCTGAGTGTACCATACTATTTTTTTTTTTGGTTTTGGTGCTGTTTTTCTTTTTTGAGGTTTTTCAATTTGACTCTGATTCTTCCCTTATAACATGACTAATGCAGAAATATGTTTAATGCTATTATACATATATAACCTATATCAGATTACCTGCTGTCTAGGGGAGGGGGCAGGGAGAAAATTTGAAATTGGAAATCTTATCTAAAGAAATGTGAAAACTTATATATATATATATATGTATATATATATATATATATATATATAAATCAAAGTTTAGTCAAATGAAAAATATGTTCTAGATCACTGTTGATCAGAGAAATATAAATTAAAACAACTTGGAGGTATCACCTTAAGTCTATCAGAGTGGCAAATATAAAAAAGAAGGAAAATATTATATATTGAAGGGGATGTGGGAAAACTAGGATCCTAATCCACTGTTGGTAGAATTGTGAATGGATCCAACCTTTTTGGAGAACAATTTGGAACTATACCCAAAGGGTTTTAGAATTGTTCATATCCTTTGATCCAGCAATATTACTGCTAGGTTTGTTTCCCAAACACATCACAAAAAAAAAAAAGAGGAAAAAAAGACGCATTTGTGCAAAAATAGTTATAGCATCTCTTTCTGAATTGACTAAGTATTGGAAATCAAACGAATTCCCATCAATTGGGAAATGGCTAAACAAGCTGTGGTCTATGATGTTGATGGAATATTATTGTGCTATAATAAATGACAAACAGAATGATTTCAGAAAGGCCTGGAAAGACTTGTATGAATTGATGTATAGTGAACTGAGAAGATCCAGGAGAATGCTGGGCACAGTGACAGCAATATTGTTTGATGAAGAACTGTGAATGACTTAACTATCCTCAGCAATACAATGATCCAAGACAATCTTAAAGGACTAATGATGAAGCGCACTATACACCTCCAAAGAAAGAACTGATATTGAACACAGACTGAAGCATGCTTTTTTTTCACTTTCTTTCATTTTTTTCTCTTATTTAAGTTTTCTTATAAAAAATAACTAATATGACAATGTTTACATAGTTGTACTTAAAAACCTATATCTGATTGCTTACCTCCTCAGTAAGAGGGGAGGGCAGGGAGGAAAGGATGGATAAAATTTGAAACTCAAAATTTTTTTTAAATTATTATTAAAAAATAAAAATAAGTGTTATTAACAATGAACAAATCATAGTCGATTCTGTTGTTGAACCATTTGACAGTTACGAGAACTTTGTTAACAATAAGTTTCTTTTCTCGATTTTCCCTTGTTGTGGCAATAGAACCTTAATATGCAGATGTCTCTAATACATGCTTTTGAGATTTGTAGGTGACATTGCTTTCAATATCAATAAACTAAGAGTTGATGAACAAATGCATGATGACTTATTACAAGTTTGATCTTCCTGTGAAAAATAATTCTTAATAATCAATATCTTGGGGGACCCAGAGATCTCCCCTTCTTTGTTAGCCTTTTCTCCCTTCACTCAAGGTCTAAATTCTGCTTGAAAGTAAGATTTATCTAGATTAAACCAGACCCAAGCTCACAATAGGACTCTTTGGTAGAGACAGAGCCTGTTGTCTAGATAGCCCAAGAATAGGCCAATACTAATGAGATTAAAACCCACCCAGATGGGAAAGAATATTTCCCTGATCAGCTTGAGTAGGAGGGTCTTACATTCTTTCCCTGATGTCACCTGGACTTAATTTTAATATAATCCACCTCCAATCATGTTAACCAATTCGATTTTAATGATATTAACCATTAGATTTGATTGTCATATGATGGACCTCATACAGTGAGAAGGGTAAATGAATGGAGACCTGAGTTCCATGAGGGGTCTTTAGTCTGAAAGAGATGGCCATAAGCTTCCTTTTATTAATAACCCCTCAGCCTTATTAATAAAATGATTAAATTACCTAGAACTATGTCCTCTCATGTTTTTAATTGCCACATTCTATAGCAAGGATAACAGTGATTTTCACAAAATAGGAAATAAATAACTATTGAATTGATTTTATTTCAAATTATTTTATTCAATTGAGCCATCAATGTATGCAAATTGAGAGTGAAGCAACTGGTTAAAAAATTCCTTAAAGTATTAATGCATATTATCTGGATTATGTGACTGTTTGTGTATTGTGGGAGGGGGGCAAACTATCAAGTGATGTAGTTTGAATTTTCCTGAACAATTGACTTAATTCTCCCACATTACCCTTGCACATATATGTAACAGGACCATCAATCTAACTGACAAAAGGTCCTTGTGACATTCAGGAAAAAGAGAGAGAAAAGGAATGCAGGTTTACAGCTTACACCCATACATATGCATTTGTTCAAACTACCTGCTCTAAATCAAATTCTAATCTTGCTGAAGATGTGATCTTCACTTTCATTTTACTAAGGTACTTCTTAAACATTTCCCCTCTAGACAGGAAAGGCCAACTGAATCAAAAGGGGTTTCTTCAATTCATCTCTGCCTATCTACATTATGAGAGATCCCAAGGTGAATGAAATGAGGCTCATTTGAAACAGAATTAGAGGTCCCCCTTTTTTTAGTATAGGTATGCCCTGAGGAATCCTTATAGAGGTACTTAAGTAGGTTGGTATTAATGAAATAATAATCATTCATCCCTGCTTTTATACTAGAGTTAGATTAAGAACATGGTAGCAAGGAAGGAGGGAAGGAGAGTGAGAGGGAAGGAGAAAGTCAGGGTATAAAAGAAGGAAAATGAGAGAAGGAAGATGGGAGGGAAGGAAGGAAGGAAGAAAAGGAGGGAATGAAGAAGAAAGTGAACAAAGGGGGGAGGAAGGAAGGGAGAAATGAGGAAAGAAAAGAGGGAAGAGAAAGAGTAAAATTGTGAAAATAGGAAAGAAAGATAAGATGAAAAGAAAAAGGAAAAAAAAGCCCCTGTTGGTATCTGGGGAAGCACAATCATTAAATTTTCTTCTTTTTATTAATTTTTATATTTTTATGGCTTATAATAACCATTGTGACCTCTGCATAGGGTATTTCCTGGCACTAAGCATATGGCTATTCTTTGTCTATGCCAGCTGGACACTATCTGCCAGGAAATATCTGACCCCTGGATCATTATTACTTAAATAATCATTTGCCTGTTTTCAGCCTTCCGGTGTATCTCCTATCTTTACAATTGCTCAAAGATTTTTTGACAACCTTTCAGCTACTTTGGTCAGTAATGTCTTTCATGATGCTGGGAGGGAATTCTTCCGGGCCAACTGACTGAAACTAATTTAGAATAACTAGATTCTCTCTTGCCATGTCAGAAACTACCTTGTCTTTAATTTCCTTACAATCACATTGCTGTTGCAGGTTTTAGTGTGCAGCTGTTTCTCCTTGATAGAGAACATGGAAGCAAAATAAGAAAGGAGAGTTTGACTCTCTCTAGCATTCTAGAAGGAATATTAGGGGCTGCTAGGTGGTTCAGTGAATAAAATACTGGCCCTGAATTTGGCGAGGACCTGAGTTCAAACCTGAGTTGGACCTGATTGTCTGACCTCAGACACTTACTAGCTATGTAACCCTGGGCAAGTTACTTAACCCCAATTGCCTTAAACATCTAGGGCCATCTCCACCCATACTTAAGTATATTTTCCTACTTGTCCCAGTTGACTTCAGAGGAGAGAGTGGGGTTGGTGAGCTTGTACAACCTTCCCTCACTTAACTCCAATTCACTGCAAATCCTGACATCACCTCCTGATGATCACCTCCTTTGAGAATGAAGGACAAATAACAACAACAACAACAATAACAACGAGTATTACATTTTAAGTGCTATGTATTTAGTAGGTATAAAATTCACCCTGAGTTATAGATTTCTCTCCTGCCCCCACTCAAAAGATTCTGGTGATCCCTTTCCTCTTAATCTTTTTTTTGGAGTGTCTTTATTTTTATGCATCTCTGTGTCCAGTGTGCAACTCTGAAGGTAAAATGTTCATTTCCAGTTTATCCTTTGTACCTCTAATAGATAACTTGAGACTATATTCCCTTGTGGAGAAGGGGTGGACCAGAGCTGGTCACAATTGAATGCATACAATGTAGTAATGCAATCTAACCACAGAAGACCATTTCAATCAGGTGTCTTAAAAAAGAAAGAGAGAGAGAGAGAGATGGAGGGATGAAGGAAGGAAGGAAGGGAGAATAATGAAAGAAACTTCTGCTCTCATATATTATGGTAGATAGAACACTGTGTTTAAAATCTTGGCTTCGCAGCTATCTGTGTGATTTAGGTATTGTCTGATTTTCACTGTTTTCATTGCCTAGGATTCTTTTAGCCTACACTAATTTATTTTCAGGAAATTAGTACTAATCATTGAAATGTATGCAATATTTTAAGGTTCAGCAAGCCATGCTCTTATTAGACATAATGTTCTAGAATGTTCAGCTATGGAGTCAAAAACTGCATTTGAATTTGGGTTCTGAAACCAGTAGAGGTTCAGTTTCTTCATCTAAAAATGGTGAGAATAAAATATACAGTACATACATCATAGAACAATAGTGAGGAATAAGTTTAATAAATTTTAAAATGCTAGGTAGATGTGAACTATTATTCATAGACCAAGTTAATTGAGGCATGTAACTAGTTGTTACACCTATGGCTATTTTAAGGAATTTTAATTGAAGGAAGTTGATCACAGACATTTTTGTTTCAAAGATGAGGTTTTGATTAACCATTATTTCTAATTTGAACTAATAAAAAATGCCTCAGTTATTTGGATCATTCAGATGAAATTAGATGGTGTGGTAAAATAATGGAATTTGGCAGACACCCAGTGATCAACTTGATTGACTTAGTAGTGTTTTAATTGGGTGTGAATGAGGAAATACTAAGTACCCACTTAAAGGTGATTAGATTTCAGCCACACCTGGCCTGCCCTGTCAGCCACCTAGTTTAAATTTAGCCAACCCTGAGGAGAGTGTGTTCTCAGAGGCTCTGGACTGTGACATCAACAGGAGACTGCTCTCAGGCAATCAACTTGAAGAACCTCCCAGGGAGGAGGACAGGAAGTAGGAAGCAGAGGCTGGTGGAGGGGAGCTCTCTCTTTTGGTTTGAGACATCTGCTTGGTGGCAGGACTTCACATGGGCTGTTAGGAAAGCTAATATTTCTGTGCTATAAGGAATGTGTTCTCAATCTTTCTCTTCACTATCTTATATCTTTTAATAAACCCTTAAAAGCCTAAACTCTTGGTGAATTTATCAGTGAGTTTAGCCAGTTTCCCCCCCAAAACTGGGGGGGACAGATTAGAACCCACATTTAGATTTTTAAACAACACAATGGGAAGGAGGACTGATATCTGAGTAAATGAGTCAACATTCAACTTTATTTGGCATTTGTGTCTACATAGCAGAATGTAAGCCCTTGATGATTTAATGAACTTCTCAATCAATACAATTTCAGGATTTGTACATTGATGTAAGGTCAAGAAAACACCTCTCCCTTTCAGATATGGGCATACCAATTGACAATTGCGAAAGATTACAAATCAATTATTAAGTTTTTGAACTTGGGTTCCCTCAAAGATGGTTGGCTTATTGATGCCACAGGTGGATGACTTTTGTCAGAAGAGTTACCCTTTGTGGTACCTATATAGGCAAAAAACAAACTGCTTCAAGCTTTTTTGGACATCCTTTGCACTTTTTTTGTCCAGAAGAAAGACCAGCTTACAGCAGAGGGAGCCTGTAATCTGAGAATTGTTGAAGGAGTCTGTGCATAAATATAGTTTCTTCCTTTCAGTATGTGGGAGTTATATGGGATCGAGCTTCCTGAGCACAATCTCCCTACTATAGACATAATAATGGCCTTTCCCTGACAAAACAAAACAAACAAACAAAAAAATACCCAGCAGTAGCAAGGGCAATCATAGTATTATAGAATTACTACAAAAGCACAACTTAGAAACAGAGGACAGAAACTTGCTCATTCACCTGGAGAGTGGATGTCATAAACTAGATTTCTGAACCTCAGGGTTGAAGAACCCTAGATAAAAGTTCTCTCTAAACTAGGACTTCTTAAACTTTTCCCACTCACAGCCCCTTTTTCCCCCCTGCCCATATTTTACATGACCCCAGGCATACAGGTATATAAAATAAGTATACATAACATTTTACTGTGACCAAATTTTTTGTGACTCCAACATTCAGTTATGTGACCCTATATGGGTTCATAACTCACAGTTTAAGCAGCTTTGCTCTAAACTATGTTGGAGATGTTTCCCCCAAAAAAGTCTATGTGATCCCAGACAGTTTGAGGGACCTGAGCCATGGTATCCAAAGGGAAAAATTGTTATTTAACAATGTAATATGTTTCTAGTTTTCTTCATGGTCAATGAATTCAACATAATAGCAATCATTGACAATCAATTTAGAGTATTTTTCTTAGTGATTTTATCAAATCCTGTGCATTCAGTTATCTCTATGTTGATGATTCTAAGGTCTACTTATCCAGCCCTAACCTCTCTCCTGACCTCCAATCTCACATGTCAATCTGTCTAATGGACACCTCAGATTGGATGTTAGTAAAAAAGTAACTCATTATTTTCCTCCAAACTCTCCCCTCTTACATGATTTCTTTTCTATTATTTGCATCTGACACTCTATCTCCCTTTTTGAACATCTTCATTAGCTAACCCTTATGCCTGGAATTCTTACTTGTCTTATATCCATCTCTTGACTTCCAGGGCATCTATCATTCTCAGCTGAATGCCTCCTTCTATAAGAGGCCTTTCTCAGTCCTTTCCTAAATCTCACTGCTTCCTGTCTGCTAATTATTTCCAATATGTCTGCTCTCTATTTTTTATATAGTGGGTACTCATATTATCTCTCCCTATTAGACTGAATTCCTTGAGACCAGGAGCTTTATTCCATTTACATTCATTTATGCATT
Source organism: Dromiciops gliroides (assembly GCF_019393635.1). Lineage (NCBI taxonomy): Eukaryota > Metazoa > Chordata > Mammalia > Microbiotheria > Microbiotheriidae > Dromiciops > Dromiciops gliroides. The sequence continues at coordinate 214,176,272 of NC_057861.1, forward strand.
TTATTCCATTTATTCCATTTACTTATTCATTTATTTCTTTATTTGTTTGATTGTTGTTTGTTCATTAATTTATTCATTTATTTTTTGAAAATATTTATATCCCTGTGTTTAGCATCAACTGAGCATATTTCATAAATGCTTTTTAACTGACTGAATACCTGACAGGCAAGAACTAATAAAATAAAATACAGTATATCATGTATCATATGTCCTAGGATGGCAAGAAGTATGCTTTATTTGAACTTTGTATCTTTTTTAGAACAAAGGCCATTATTCTGCATAAAAGAAGTTTGCAATAAATATTGGATTTGGTGTTTCTTGTGAGAGATAGTTACAGTGCAGAGGAAAATGTGTTGGACTTGGATTAGGCAAGACAGGTTTAAATTTTACCTTTAATATTTACTAGCTGCATAGAGAGCTGACCTTAGAGTCAGGAAGATATGGTTGCAAGTCCTTCCTCTGACACATATTTGGTCTTTGTGATCCTAAGCAAGTCTTTTAACCTCTCTGTGAGCCTAATCAGCAGGTGAGTTGATTATAATTCATATGGAGAGACAATTTATTTCCCTAGAATTCCTTGTACCAATGGAATCACTGTTCTGGAAGAAAGGAGAGGAGAGGAGAGGAGGGAAGGGGAGGGGAAGGAGGGGAGGGAGGGGGAGAGAAGAGAAGAGAAGAAGAGAAGAGAAGAGAAGAGAAGAGAAGAGAAGAGAAGAGAAGAGAAGAGAAGAGAAGAGAAGAGAAGAGAAGAGAAGAGAAGAGAAGAGAAGAGAAGAGAAGAGAAGAGAAGGAAAGAAAAATGGAAAAAAGGAAAAGAAAAGAGGGGAGAAGAATGGAAACAATAATAGCTAATAACTAGCATTTATTTAGTGCTTTAAATTTGCAAAGCACGTACAAATATCTAATTTTATCATCATAATAACAATAAGAAGCAGATGCTATTATGTCCATTTCATGGATGAGGAAACTGAGGGAGATAGAGCTTAAATCATTTGCTCAGGATTATGCAGCTAGTAATTTTTTGATGTTATATTTGAATTCATGTCTTCCTAAATTCAGGCCCACTGTGTTCTACTTACTTTGTCACCAAACTGGTTAAATAAAAAGATAAAAATATTACAACTAAGACAGTAAAATTCTTTTGTGCCTCTCTTTCCTCAACCTGAAAATGGAGCTAATAATACCTCTACTAACTACTCCCATAGTGGTATTCCCACAGAGGCAAAAGTGGAATAATATACATAAAGTCCAGTGTAAAGTCAGCTTCTTTTAGAGAGGCCAACATGGTACAGAGAAGAGATTCTGGTCTTGGGGTCAGAGGCTGAATCCATATCCCACTCTAGCCATATGTTAACCTGTGCAACCTAGATAATTCTTTTTAAAATTCAGTTTTCTCTTTAGTAAGTTAGAGATAATACTTGAAGTAATAACAGCATTTATATGGCATTTTCAGCATTGTAAAGTCGTTTATAAATAGTATCTCATTTTATCCTTATAATGTTTCTGGGAGGAGGCAGGTATTGTTATTATCCACATTTTACAGGTGACAAACCTGAAACAGAGTTTAAGTGACTTTCTTTGGTTCAAGAGGTTTCCCTGGTTCACAAAGCTAAGTGCATGAAGCCAGAGTTGAACTCAGAACTTCAGACCTCCAGGTCCAACACTCTATCGTAGCTGTCTATTGCTTCATAGTAAAAGTGTATGCTTTAATGGCTAGAGCTCTGATCATGAGAAAACTCCTTTACCCACAAAATCTCAATTTCTACATCTGTAAAATAGGGATCAAATTCCTGTTGTACCTACCTTCCAGGTTTTAAAGTGGGGAAATTGCTGTAAAAACCTTAATGTGCTATACAAATATGATTTGTTATCATTAAACTGCATGTGTATACCCAAGAATACTGATTCAGTACCTCCATTCTACCCCAAAACAAAGATATAATCAGAATGTAGTGACAAAGTATGAGAGCAAACCACTGTTGATACCGCTTTTACTTAAAGGTAAATCTGAGTGACAAAGTAAACAACTTATCGCCCATAAAAGGGTAAAAATTCTCAAAGCATAAAAATGTTGCAGAGACTGAAAGAAAATGAAATCTTTTATTTTAAGAGCAGCTGCAAATAACTGCTTAACATCATGAATCTAAAATGCTGCCAGTGTCATTTTTCCATTACAAAGTACAGTTTTTGCTGTTTGGGGCTTTTTGAATCCCCTGTATAGTAATTCAAAATTGCCCTTATGCTGGATCTGTTCCTTAACAATGTCCCCATGTCAGTTCCAAATAGCAATTCATAAGACTATATTATTCTACATGTGGTTCCACTGATATAGATGATGCTTTAGTTCTGTTCACAAGGGAGTTCTAAGGGAATGAAAAAAAAAAAAAGACTGAGTATCAAGTTCAAAGAAGGTAAAGCCTGAGTAAATAGGGCTCTAGACACACCACTGTGTTCTCCTTAGAAAATCAATTTACTATGATTTTCATATTATCATGTTTTAATGGAACCACAAAAACTGTTTTTCTTCAGATAATGTGCTTGCTGAGCACCCATATGACACACTAGGAAGACACCTTCGCTTGAAGTCAGGAAGAGCCAAGTGCAAATCCATGTTGCATATCTATTGCATGACCACTGGCCAATGTTTTAACTTTTTGGTGCCTTAGGCCACTGTCTAAAACTTCCTACATAGATAAAATCACAGGAGGTGAGGAAGGAAGGAAGGAAGGAAGGAAGGAAGGAAGGAAGGAAGGAAGGAAGGAAGGAAGGAAGGAAGGAAGGAAGGAAGGAAGGAAGGAAGGAAGGAAGGAAGGAAAAGAAATGAACAATTTCTAGCTTCATTCTTTCAATAAACACCATGAATAACTAAACTCAATTTGTGAACAGAACACTGAGATGTAAATTTCAGACTATCATTCAGATATTGAGTTTGAGTTTAGGGATTACAATTCGTGCATTGCTTAACAGTGTGCCACATGGACATGAATACTAGTGCTTATTAAATGATTTTTCTAACAGTTATAGTGATAATGTAATCATAATCATGATATGAATTTATGCATTGTCCTTTCTTCTTATTTATTAAAAAAGAATGCAATAGCATCTCCTTTTTTTTTGCAAGGCAATGAGGGTTAAGTGACTTGCCTAGGATCACACAGCTAGTAAGTGTCAATTGTCTGAGGTCGGATTTGAACTCAGGTCCTCCTGAATCAAGGGCTGGTGCTTTATCCACTATGCCACCTAGCTGCCCTGCATCTCCTTTAAAGAAACAGCAAACTCTGGGATCAACACCTGTCATATGGACCCCATGACTTTTCTGGAAGATTTGAAGCATTTGGAATCAAATGATATAAATTGTGTCTCTGGAGTCACTTCTTCATAGTTTCCCAATCCTTCCAAAATGTAATTCTTCTGATTAAAATCTTCAGGGGCTACCAATGCCTCTAGGATAAAATACAAACTGCTTAATCTGGCATTTAAAATATTCCATAATCTGGTTTCAACCTATATTTCCTGAATTATTTTATAGTTCTCCCTTTCATGCACTATATTTTAGCCACAGGGCTCCTACCTATTCCTTCTCCTGTTTCTGGGCCTTTACAAAGTCTGTTCCCCTTGTAGGGTGCTCCCCATCTCACATGGTATCTCAACTCATACAGCTACTTAGTATAGGCCTTTGTCAGCTCTTATCTAAATTATCAGAGTAATCTTCAATTCTCTATCTATTCCATTCCATTTGCCATTACAGATGCTAAAGTGATTTGTCTTTATGACTGATCTGACCATAACATTTCTCTATACAGGCCTTAAGGCCTGATTCAAAACTTTTTTTTTTTTTTGAGATTCACTGAACAATGCTTTACCTCCTGAACCCTTCAGTATAGTCAAACTGTCTTTCTGTTCTGTTCTTCCTTCTCTATGGGTTTTTGTACTGGCTACCTTCTATGACTATAATGAACTTCCCCATTACTTTTGCCTCATCAAATCTGTCTATTCCTTTAAATCAAGTGCCCCCTTCTACAGCTTTCCTTGATCCTTCCAAATGGGAGTGTTCTCTAACCCCAAATGACTTATATTAATTTGTGCTTATTATTTTTATATTTATTCTGCATATATCACATATATGTATACAGATACACATACATATACAGACAAACATATAAATACATGAATATGTACATGTATGTGTGTGTTAAATGGAAGTTCCTTTAAAAGATAGTTGTTTTTATTTATATTGGTAGACCCAGTACTAGGCACAGTATTTGTGATGTAGTAGAAACTATACACACACACACACACACATATTTTTGGTTGTTGTTGTTGTTGTTAATTGATTTATTGATGGATTGCCCAGATTCCATTCTCACTTCTACCTGACCTGCATTCTCTGGGTTCCTTCAAGGCTATACTCAAAAGGACACCAGCCAACCTGGATTCCCTCATTCCCTCAACTGTTAATGCTCACTTCTTCCTTAACTTCTCTTACAGTATTTATTTATATATTCCTTTCTGTTTTCTCCTGCTAGGATATAAGCTTCTAAAAGGCATGTGCTGTTTCATTTATATTGATGTATCCCTAGCACCTACTACAGTTTCTTGCAATAAATCCCATATTCATTAAGCATTTATTATGTGATAGGCATTATGGTAAATAGTAGGTATATTCATATAAAAGAACAAAGTAATCCTTATTTTCCATGAGTACATTCTATGTTACTTAGAAAATGTTTGGCAAATTTTACTTCTGGAATGGTTTCTAGCAAATGACATATTTAAATACTGTCAAATATTGCTTGGAAAATTATAATAGTATATACATGTATGTTTTCTGCTTTTGTGCAAGGGGTAGAGTTTATAAACATAGTGGGTTTTTTTACCTTCTCTTTAGAATGCTTACATTCTTGTAAAGGTGGGAAAGACTTTTGATCACCTTAGGTGAGGTCCATCAGAGACATGAGGCCTTACTATATACCATCTGATTTGACAAATGTAACAATTGGAATGATGCCACCTGCTGGAGACTTACTGTAGAAAAGCTCCGCCATGAAGTGAAGGTCTTTGAGGGAAAGACCAGGAGTCTTTTCTTTGGTGTCAGGAAGTGACGTTTGCTTATGGAAGGAAGAAGGGGGGAGCCTGGCACTCTGACTGGGGCTTTTTCCTGAGGACTCCAGTGGAGAAGGGAGCTAGAAGTGCATTCTCCCTTTAATAGATAGATGAATGTAGGCCTTTCTCTCTCTTTTTTTTTTAACAAATTCTTATTCTCCTTAATAAATGCTTAAAAGCCTAACTCTTGCTAAGGCTTGTAATTTGTTGGCGACCACTCATTAGATTTTTTGGACAGACTAGCTAGAATTTTAATGAATGAAAAACAACATGTTATTGATAGCAAGGACCAGTGGCATTAAAAATATACATTTTAAAAGAGTAATAGTAATGTATGCCTTGTTGTGCCTTCTCCTACTGTCTACATTTTCTACCCCAGGCACCAGCCTTCTTTCTCTGCTTTTAGCCCTAGCTCTTCTAGGGAGGCCAAGGTCATGGAGGTTTTGTGTTAGAAGGCAGAGACTCATTTAAAGTGGAACTAAAGCACAGCATAGAGACATAATTAAAGGGAGATTGTAAAACAAGACAAATACACGTACTATAGATTTCTAGTGCCAAGGTCAGAGTTGGACCAGCAAGCAGCAAAATTGATTCAATGATGAACTAGTGAACTATTGATCTAAGACTCCCCACATTCCTTCTGCCTGAGGTCTCAGAATGTGGGGTAAGAAAGACTCTACAGGTGGAACCTAAGTTGATTTTATTGTTAAGAATAGAGGGGTATCATTGCAAAAAGTCAATTATGTCATCACACACCCCCATTCACTTCAGAGTGAACTTTAATGAAAGGATATTATTTTAACACTAATACTTCCAATTTTCTCTATATATGGTTAATTTAAAAATACATTTAAAGAACTCATTGTAAAATATGCCTTTCCAGCAGAAGAAAATACTATTCACTATTGTTATTAAGGTGATTAATGAAAGTATAATAATGTTTTGCTTAATATTCTTTATTTCTCTTATTAACTGATAACTTAAGAACTGAGAGAATTTTCTTGAGAGAAAGAAAAAAAATTATATATATATATATATATATATATGTATATATATATATATATATATATATAGCTTTCTACCATTACATTTAGGACTTTTGTGAAGAAAAGCTAGTATCTCTTTTATGTTTCCTGTGGGGAAATTCAATGTCATTTTGTTAGCTTTAAACAAAAGGTATAAAAGTTTCCATTTAAACATGTGACAGAAGCAAAATCTTCTGATGCCATCATCAGAGAAGTCTGAATAACACTAATACACTCAAGATAGTGTTAAATCACACAATGATAAAAGACTGAATGACTCATAGTCCAGGAGGTATGTTAAGCTTTGTAAAATGTAAGCTAGAAATGTCTCATTCTATAACAGCAATTGAATTTACAAACACAATTAAGGGGAATTACTATGTTCATGCATCAAATGGACTTGAAGTCTTTACTGTAAACTCCCATTAGTGACAGCAGCAAAAAATAATCATGGGTTTTACTTGTCTTCCTGGATTTTCTAGTGCTAGGGTATGTGGGTAGCTGTGAACATGAGTGAGTTTAAGTGAAAATTTTGACTAAATAATTATAGATGCTATAACTCAATATTATCCTATGAACATTTTTTTTAAAAAATAGAATTGATACTGCATTGGCTAAATAAGAATGAATGTAGTCAAATTATTATTAATACTTTAGCTTTATCATTCCATTGTTTTTCTCTCCTCTCTTTTTCTCTCTTTTTCTCTTTTGCTTTTTCTCTTTTTCTCTTCCTCTTCTTTCTCTTCTTCTGTTTCTCTGAACTAGGGGCAGCTAAAAGGCAAAACTGGATATAGGAATTAGGAAGATTGCCTACCTGTGGCACAACATATAGAACATTTTGAAAATAGTATTTTGATAAATACACATATGTCTCAGAAACAAAATATCCTACATTAATATGAATAATATTAATAAGGACAGATATTTCTTTCCACTGACCTCACCTGCTTTACAATGAAATTTCATACTCTCTGGTGGACTAGAACAAACCTTAAATATAAAAACAATTTCCTTGATCTAGCTGATCCTCTAGGGACTACATTATCTCCCTGATATTTCAAATCTTTCTTTTGTGAGTTGATAATTTCAGTAATTAAAACCTATTACCCAATCACAAAGGTATCCAATTCTTTATGTTGGCTTATGAGACTCCTTATCAGTCTTCTTGCACTCCCCCAATCTCTTCCTCTTACCTTACTTGGAAAAGCACTTTGGAATGTGGCCTCGATTTTTTTTTTTTCATATTGTTTCTCAGGTTTTACCCATATTTTTTCTACCTTCAACTGATCTTCTCATTGAAAACCTACCTTCTGACTTGCATTACGTGATGCAAAGTGAAATGTACCATATACAAAATAATAGCAATACTGTGAGATGATCTGTTGTGAATGCCTTGGTTATTTTCAGCAAGGCAATGATCTAAGACAACTCTGAAAGTCTTATGAAAAATGTAATACATCTACAGAGCGAGAACTGCTGGTATCTGAATACATATTGAAGCATTTTTTTGTTAGTTCCTTTATCTAGAATTTTGTTTTTGTCTGTTTTCTTTCACAACCTGGCTAATGTGGAAATGTTTTGCATGACTGCTCATGTATAGCTTATACTGAATTGCTTGAGTTCTTGGGGGCGGGGTGTGGAGGGAGAGAAGAAGAGAATTTGGAACACAAAGTTTAAAAAAAAATTGATGTCAAAATTTATATTTTACATGTAATTTGGAAAAATAAAATTCTCAATATAAAAAAAAGAAAAAAGAAAACTGTGAGATTTAAAATTGGATATTAGATCATAAATCTCCCCTACTGAACCTTTCCCTTAATTTATCTCCCAGACTAGTAAATGGAAGAAGCTTTTGGTTTTCTAGATAGACCTTTTATTGTTATGGTAGTCACAAGGTGATGTTGATTAGAAGGATAGGAAAGTAGAAACACAATACAAATCGTCTTAAGTCTAAGCTTAGTCTATATTCCTTATAAAAACTCACCAAAACCGAAGGCCACCTTTGGAGAGGGAGAGACAGTCTGTTCAGCGCAGTCAGGAGACCAGCAGAGCAGGAAAAAAGCCCCACTTCTGTTCTCTCCTTGTCTTTTAAGCTCGCACCCCGGAAGTCGAGTGCATAGCAGGCAGTCTGACGTGCGCAGCAGGCGGACTGACGTGCGTAGCTCATGCCATTGGTCTCCTCCCCAAAAGGGTGGTCCTTCAAAAACTGGAGTCTTTCAGTTATCCTGACTGTTAAAAAACTTTCATATTTTTTACCACAAAACCTACCTTCAGAATAATATTCTTATGTGTGTGTCCTTAGAAAGTGTTCCCAGTATTGCTCATATATTTAGATTAATCAACTTTTTTTTGTTGGGGGGGGTGGTTGGTTTGTTTGATTTTTGCAGGTCAATAAGGGTTAAGTGACTTGCTCAGGGTCAGACAGCTCATAAATGTCAAGTGTCTGAGGTCGAATTTGAACTCAGGTCCTCCTGAATCCAGGGTCAGTGTTTTATTCACTGCACCACCTAGCTGCCCTAGATTCATCGATTTTTGAAAGAGGTTGAGAATAGCTTACTTCTGAATTTCTGAATTCTTCAGTATATGGAAATCCTTCTCTTTGTGGTCATCTCCATGCCATTCTTCCTGTTCTTCTGTCATTGCCCTAGTCTCCACTCCCCTCCCAATTATTGGTCACTGGTAAGAGAGCTTTTGCCTTATCTTTAATATAACCATCTCTACTCTATGCTATCTGTACTCCCATAGACATCTCCACTCTTACCCCCCCAGCTTCAACTCTGTCACACATACACTACTAGCCTTTAATAGGTGAGCATTTGCCTTTTACCCTGAACCAGGACTTTATGCTACTTCCTGTAGATGCTGCTTGTTCACTTACTTAAATCTCCCTTCACTCAGCTCTCCTTAGTGTTGCCTTCTGTCATAAAAATTTAGAGTTTGGCTGAGAAATTGGATCACCTCTACCTGGTGCCTAGAGACCTTTAACTAAGGACCTAGGTTTTGTTGACCACAAACCCAATCAGATGAGAAGATTAATGAAAGGGATTTTCTCACAATTATACATCTCAAGCAACTTACATGTCTTATCTGAAAACTGGTCCCAAGCTGATCAGTCAGTTACTATTTCCTTGTTCCTTTGACTGAATACAGACAATTTAGGGGTTGGGAGAGTTTCACACCTCTCTTCCTGAATTCAGGGAATTGCACTTGTTCACTCTCCCCCTCTCAACTTGGAAAGCTCCTAATTTTTTTCTTACACTTAGAATTTATATGACCTCATCTTCTATCCTGGTTTATGTCCTGTTAATTATTTTCTTTTAATGAATAATATTTAATACATGCATTTGGGGTCAAATGCCAAGCTAAGGAGGATTGGTCTTGATTTATTATGTGATTGTTATATATGCCTTAATAAATCAATATGCTCAGAAGCTTGAATCTTTGTTTCCTCAGTTATTTCAGATTTCACCCATCACAAATGTACCAGGCACTATGCAAAGCCCTTTACAAATATTATCTCATTCAATCCTCACAGCAACCTTAGCATTTAGGTGCTATCATTATCTCTTTTTGTAAATGAGGAAATTGAGGAAAACAGAGGTTTGGTGACTTGCCCAAACTTAACATAACTAGTGAATAGATGGAGTGGGATTTTTTTTTTTAAGGCAGGGCAATGAGGGTTAAGCGACTTGCCCAAGGTCACACAGCTATTAAGTGCCAAGTGTCTGAGGCCGGATTTGAATTCAGGTCCTCCTGAATCCAGGGCCAATACTTTATACACTGTGTCACCTAGCTGCCCCCTGGAGTGGGATTTTTAACTCAGGTTCTTAAATTTAGGCCCATTACTCTGAGCACTATCCTTGCCCGCTATGTAGTGAGAAAATAATGGAGTTTGGGTATTCCCAGAGGCCCCCCACTTGAGGGCCTAACCCAGAGAGCCTTCCCTGAACTTTTAAGAACTAAGACCTGCCCAGAGTCAGTCAAGTTGAACTTTGGACTGTGAATACAGACAATAGAAGTTTCCTCACTCAAACCCACATTTATCTGAAGGCTTTTCCCCTCAGAGGGCTCTGTACTGTGACATCAACATGCACTGTGCCAAACCACCCTCAAATCCAGTAAACCAATAGATTTGAATGATGCTAGCCAATTAACTTTGAGCAATGTATAAGGGCAGGCTCTGCTTGGGCCAGCAGGAAGCTTACACAGTCACTCACGCTATCTCTGGGTCCGGGAACTTAGACACACAGCCCACTATGGTTCCTCACAATCTCTCCTTTCTGAGCCATGTTCTCTCTATCTCTTTACTAATATTTAATATGCTTTAATAAATGCGTATTGCCCCAAACTGGTTGCAGTAGCCTCTAATTTCTAAGTAACAAATATACGATAAACCCCAGGTAATTTTCCCTAAACTTGGGACAGTAATAGAGCAATCCCATATAATTTTAATTTCCAAAATATATATTCTAGAAGCTTTCTTACACTTTCAGGATCAAATGTAAACCCTCTGACTTTCAAAGCCCTTTTATACACTGTCTACTCCCTTTTTAATCTTCTTATACCTTATATTCCCAATGTACACTGTGATCCAAAGACACTAGCCTTGGTGCTTTTTCATCAAACAAGACAATCCATTTCCCAACTTTCACTAGTGATAACTATGCCTTGACTTCTTTTCCTTTTCAATTCTGCCTCCTAGCTTCCCTGGATTTCATGGTTTACTTCATTCCGACATAAAATCCCATCTTCTACAGGAAGCCTTTCCCAATTCTTCTTAATTTTAGTGCCTTCTCTCATTTTATTATTTCCAGTTTGTCTTATATATAGCTTGTTTGTATGTAGTTTTTGGCTCAAAGGACCACTTGCATAAGATTCTCTTCATTGGGAGGGAGGAATTAGTTGCTTAATCATCTCCTTCTGTGAGGGGTAGAGTTTGTGAGTACTTGAAATTTAAAAAAAAAAAAATCTTGCCTGCCTTTTAGCTTCAAGAAAGAAAATACACAGTTCCCATCTTTTTTCAAATCCCTGAATGGAGAGAAAGATTCTGGGAAGAAGGCAACATACAGAAAAGCTGGTAATCTCTATAATATTGCTATCTGTATAGTTTACCTCATCAGAGGCTTTGGGGAATTTCCCCTCAGGTGAGATCTTAGGTTGGTTTGTTTGTTTGTTTTTTGGTTGAGCTGAGTTAGCTTGTAGCCAGTGGGGAAGCTCATTCATTCTGTATTGTCTAGTTCTTTTGTTTACTATCTTTGATTTCTCTTTGCTATCTATTTAGATAAATGGGTTTATTTACTGTTTGATGTGTCTATTCATTGTGGAACTGGCCTCTGTTGGGAAGAGAGTCAAGTCTTTGATTTATGGTTTGGAGTTTTACTTTCTCATTAACGGATAGCAATCAGTAGTGTAGCTAAAACCTAAAAAATAACTTCCCCTGGACAAACAATATTTAAGAGAGCAGATCAATATAATTCAAATCTGATACTCTTTCAGAGGAGAGTAGAGAGCCCAACCTTTGGTATTAAACTACTACTTCCCTTCTTGACAGCAATCAAAGTTTCATTTGGAAAAAGGCTAGGGGGAGGAAATTTTAGAAATGTTTATTCTTATTTCACTGTGAATCACATCTAGACAGACTCATGTGGACATATATAACCTACCTGGGCAAAAAAAATGCTCAACAAAAAACAACTACCCCTATACACATTTCTACACGTGCATAGTTGTTAGCATATTTTCTCCCCCATTAGATTTTTACCGGACTTCATATTATTAACAGATAGCGCAGTGGTTGTTGCTTAATAAATGTTTATTGACAGAATAACTACTGTTAATAGATTTGTGCTAATTAGTTTATGCATTCTCATTTGCTTCCCATAGTTACCATGTATTTTGGTTTTTGCGGCTTTTTTGTGTTTTGTTTTGTTTTGTTTTTTGGGTGGGCAATGGGAGTTAAGTGACTTGCCCAGGGTCACACAGCTAGTGTCAAGTGTCTGAGGCCAGATTTGAACTCAGGTACTTCTGAATCCACTTTGCTGCTTTATCCACTGCACCACCTAGTTGCCCCCATAGTTACTATTTAAAAGAACTATAAATATCTTATTGGTTTATAATCAGATAACTTAACTTACTATTTGAACCACTGCCCTTGTCTTCATTATTGCCATTGTTGAGATAATTATAGTATTGGGGCAGCTAGGTAACACAGTGGATAAAGCACTGGTCCTGGATTCAGGAGGACCTGAGTTCAAATCCAGCCTCAGACATTTGATACTAGCTGTGTGACCCTGGGCAAGTCGTTTAACCCTCATTGCCCCACTAAAAAAGGAAAAAGAAAAAAGAATTATAGTATTACTAGAAAAGGAGAAATTTCCAAAGGTGAGCTACTTGACAATAATCTTCCATTTATACCTATATTCAATATACAAGAAAGGCTAGAAAAATATTTTTCTGGTAAATTTCATATATAGAAAAAAATTAAAATAAAAATTTCATATATAGAATCTAGATCAAGCCTATATATATTATTCAAGTTGATAGGCACATAATACATTTGACAATATTACAAGATCTACCACAAAGATATTCTTACTATTTCACCAAATTTTGATCATTCGAGTTTCTTATTCCTACTTTGGAGAATATTTCTTTAAGAAGATATATTGCAAGAACACTTAAGCATTACAAAATAAATGTGTATTCATATGTATAATAGCTAGATCATTTTGCAAATATATGTATATATACACAATTATACATTAATAGACATGTATATTTAAATATATGTACATATACATATCTGTATATATCATATTATATATAAACATGTATATATTCTTAGTATTTATAATTAAGTCGTTTTAAAGCATATCTAAAATTTAGACAATATTTAACCAATATTATTTTTAATCCTTTTTGTCTCTACCCATCAAGTATTCTATACAACCTAATCAATTTTAATTTATTTTTGTAAATTCAAAGCATAGAAGAACATTTTATTATAGAAACTATTTATATAGGACAGTTAAACTTTTACAAAAATAGTGTTTTATATTGTAATATAGATATCTTATGGTATCAGTTACCATAATAATTGGGTTAATTTTCAAAAGTATTATCAATTTTATTACTCTTGGCAGGGATAAAAGAATTTTTGTTATTCAATTCAAGCATGTACTTGGGATATAATTTGAGGTCCCTGATATGCCAATGAGTTCATTGATTTTACTCTGAACTCTATTTATGCATTCTATGCTGAGAAGGTAGATTTTCAAAAATTAAAAACAAACAGAAAGCAGATAGAATAGAACTTTTCATTGGCTAGCATTGTTGTTGTGCATCCTTTATTCCTCAACGAGGATTAATGATACCAGGGGTGTGATTTCTTGACTTGCCAGAGAATGAGGTAAAAGTTAGACAGAGATGCACAAAATTATCAGGCTCACTCTGTCTTCTAGAAACTGAAATCCAATTGCAAAACAAAGGTCAAAAGGACTGGCAATGACCCACAATGCACTGGATGGACTTGATCTTTCTAAAGTATGGTCTTTCTCATATCTCTGTTATTCCAAGGACCCCTATTCAATGAATAAGAGCTAGGTAAGAGTTAATACAAAAAAAAATGGGTCAATTTACCATTACAGAGATATCAATCTGGGAGAAGAAAGAGCCTCAAAATTTCAGGCCAGAGCAGAAAAAAATTGCTATTTATACTCATTCTAATCCATCAAAAACTAAGGGTGAGCCTCAGAGGCTTGAGTTGGTACTATTATTGGCCATTAATGAAAGTCAGTATGATTTGGGTTTATAGACATAGTTAAGTAGCTCAATTTAAAACATGACGAGCTTAAAAAATTCTGTCTTTTTTGGACAAGAAATCAAAAATGAAAATTGCAGGACAAAAAGTAAATTGTCCCAGCTTTTAGAAAAAAAAAGAGGAAAAACAGGAAGAAGAAGGAAGAGTTAGAAGGAATAAAAAGAAAAAAAGAAAAGAAAAGAAAGGGAAAGGGAGAGGAAGGGAGGGGAGAGGAAGGGAGGGAAGGGAAGGGGAGGGGAAGAAAGAAAAGAAAATAGTAGCTTTCCCCAACTTCTGCTCAAATTAGCAGGTTGGATCTGCAGAGAACAATTATTACTACTCTCAGATAACATGGTAAAGACTGTTAATACAAAACATTCTCCTAAGAACCTAAGTCACACCTTTCTACAAATATACACATCATCCATGGGTGGAATAAATTTAAACTTAGACTGTAATAGAAGTGATGCACAAGTGTAAGAAATATGTGTGACAAGGTTTAATTTACAACACCTGCTATGGAAGTCCTTCTCTCTGTGTAGAGACTTTATGCAGAACCCTTCTTGTTCATCCTTCATTCTGTAAGAGGATCAATGATATCACAAGCGTAATGTTTTTACTTACATAAAAATTACATATATGGCACTAGGAGAAAGGAAATGTAAAATACTTTATTGGTAGAATAAGCATATGTTTGATTGTTAAATGCACTTTTTTGAAAGTAAAATCTCATTATTTCTACATTTATTCTTTTTGTTGTAATATATTGCAACAATAGAAACACAGATTAAAAACCCAGGCTTTAACTACAAAAATAATTTCTGTTCTAATTTTTGTCTTCTGTTCTTGGAATTAAGGGAAAAGAGTAATGTAGAGGAAAGGACAGTAGATAGGGTCTCCAGTGTCTGGTGCTATAATCTATCCTTAAATAGCTCTATGATCTTTGGTAAGTTATTTAATTTAGCTATTTTTACAAGAAGCCTTCCCCAGTCTCCTTTAATATTAATGACTTCCCTTTGAAATTATATCCAGTTTATCTTGTATGCCTCTTGTTTGCACATAGTTGTTTACATATTGTCCATGGTATCTCCCCTTTAGACTGTGTGCTCTGTGAGAGCAAAGTTGTTATTTCTTTTTTTGTTGTTGTTATTGCCTTTTTTGTATCTTATTAGTTCAGTGCCTGGGACATAGTAGATCATGAATAAATACTTTTTTATTTGCCTTGACTTTGTGTTTCAGGGTCTCATTTTCTTCATCTGCATATGAAAGCATTGTAGAAGAAAATTGCATTTACTTTTTGTTTTCAAAATTTACCTCCATGACCATTGATACATTTTATGTGTGTGTGTGTATGTGTGTATGTATGTATGTGTGTTTCCTCTGACACCGCAAATTAGTTGACTGGAAAATTACAATCCTATTCTGGTATAATTGGATTAGTATTTTTACTATTTAAGCTATTAATTCAAATGTAAATATTATACTTGCTTACAAATTACTTAAATCGGAGTCTATGAAGACTATGGAAATTTAGTGCAACATGATGGATGGTTATACATTACCAGTAATAAATGGCCTTTTCTCTAAGTCAGAGGCAAGTAAAGTGCTTAAGTAATTATACATTGCTGAATTGATTGTCCTTCAGAGAAAAGAGGTGATATGTGACAAGAAAGGAGATGGAGACTGTCTAGAAATAAACAATTTGTAAAGGAAAGGGTTAAACACAATCCTCTGAGTTTTGGGCCTGAAGGACATTAGGTGGAAAAAACAGAGACTTTCCTGATTGACAATATTTTCTGCTTCAGTGTATAATTTGAC
Organism: Dromiciops gliroides; assembly: GCF_019393635.1. Classification (NCBI taxonomy): domain Eukaryota; kingdom Metazoa; phylum Chordata; class Mammalia; order Microbiotheria; family Microbiotheriidae; genus Dromiciops; species Dromiciops gliroides. The sequence goes on from NC_057861.1 coordinate 214,192,016, forward strand.
CATGGTCAAATTATAATACATGCTTGTTCTGTCATTCACTCATGTTTGAATCTCCATGAATGGAGATTAATGAATGGACCATACTGACTCAAGGGGTTTATTGGCAAAGATACTGAAATGGTTTGATATTTTCTTCTCCAATAGATTAAGGCAAACAGAGGTTAAATGATTTGCCAAGGGTCATACAGCTAGTAATTATCTGAGGTCAAATTTGAACTCAAGTCTTCCTGACTCCAGGCCCAGCACTTTATCTGCTGAACCATCTAACTGCCTCCCTGATTTTAAGATTTGCTGAACATGTTAACTGTCAACTAATAAATCCTCTAAATGTAAAACAGCCTCTTCTAATTTCAGTAGTATGCTTATCAATGTTGAACAAATGGTTCTCCAAATACATACACACATACATATGCACACACACACACACATATATACATACATATACACACATATGTATAATATCTATGTGAGAAAATAATTATCAATAATTGATTTCTTGAGTGGGGAGGCAGAGCTTAACATTCCTTTCCCTACCAAGAGTTAAGTGACCTGATGTCATCCCTAGAGTTCATTATAATATAGATCACCTTCAAATCACATCAACCAATTAGATTTAAATAATACAAACCAATTATATTCATTTGATGTATAGTGACCCAATTAGATGTGATTGATGTATAATGTTCCACCTGTATAAAAAAAATAATAAAAATCTTTGGAAAATTCCACTCAGTGGCTTCTGGGGCATCTTCTGGGCCTCTCTTGACCCTTTGAGACCACATGGTCTTTGTCTTGCTCTGGTGCTCTCTATTGGGTCTCCTTAGGGCCACATCCTATCTTTCTGGGAGATCACATGGGTCTCTTGTGTTTTGTTTTTTTTCTGCTTGTGCTAACTGGCATGCTGAAGAGCTTTCCCTGCCTCCACTATCACATGGCCAGGGACCATGAGAAATTAGAGAGATACATGGTCAATTATTTACTGGTATAATATTGACAAATCAATAATATGCTTATTCAATACTGGTGTCTATAACAATTTTTCTTTTTTCTTATAGCAATTATTTTTAAACTGTAAGGGGCTAAAATATCTAACTAGTCTAAAATATCTAATGAGTGGTTGTCAATAAAGTATAAGCTTTAGCAAGAATTTAGACTTTTAAGCATTTATTAAGGAGAATAAGATTTTGGTAAAGAGAGAAAGGCCTAGATTCATCTATCAAAGGGAGAGTGCGTTTTTAGCTCCACACTCTGCCAGAGTCCTGACAAAAGAGAGCAAGAGAACTAGCCTTGCCCCCTCTTCCTACCACAAGCAAACATCACTTCCTGACACCAAAGAAAAGCCGCATGGCTTGCCCTCAGATGCCTTCTTCTCATGGCGGAGCTTTCCAACAGTAAGTCTCCAGCAGGTGGCATCATTCCAATCATTACAAAACACAACATCCATTACAAAATTCTAAGTTTTATCTGAATTGTTAACATCTTCCCTCACTTTCTTAGGTACAGACAATCAACAAAACAATAAATTTTCCTGATTTTCAGTGTTCACACTAAAATGTAACAATCAGCTCTTTTGAAGTGTTATGAATTGGCTTCAACACACCCTTGCATACATTCTATTGCCTAAGTAAATAAATGTCTAAACATTTAATAAAATCTTCCCTCCATCTCCTGTATTTTTAGATAAAAAAAGAGCAAAAAGTAGCTATTGAATAAGGAGATATTAAGAGGGGTAAATCATTCACATTTAGACTCAGGAAATTTCTGTGAATAAAGCCATTTCTATAAACATATAAGCATTTTAACTAGTCTTCTAGAACCACTTAAGGTCAGGTAACATAGGGAGCTAGGTAGTATGGTTAATAGGATACTGGACTTTAGTCACTAAGACCTATGATCAAATCCTACCTTAACTGGATAAATCAGTTAATCTCTCTCAGCATTAGTTTCTTGATCACTAAAATGAGGGTAATAATGGCATCTACCTGACAAGGCTGTTGTTTAGAATAAATGAGATAACACTTTTAAAGAGCTCTGTAAAACTTAAAGTGCTCTATACACTCTAGCTATTAATCTTTTTTTTTTTTTTTTTTTTTTTTTACGGGGCAATGGGGTTAAGTGACTTGCCCAGGGTCACACAGCTAGTAAGTGTCAAGTGTCTGAGGCCGGATTTGAACTCAGGAACTCCTGAATCCAGGGCCGGTGCTTTATCCACTGCGCCACCTAGCCGCCCCTCTAGCTATTAATCTTAATGATCAATTTAAATGGCAAATACTTGACTGGTCAGTGGCACATCTGGTTGTATCAGGAGGACATATACTGGTAAACTAATTTCACTTGTATGGTCACATTTTTGATGATGCAGTTTTATTTTTCCAAATAGAAACATCCAAAAGCAAGAGATAGATGTGTTTATCTAAAAGTTGCTCAGATTTCATTCTTTCCCTCCTGGACACAAACTATCCTATCTTTACAGTCAGGAAGTCAGACTTGTCAGATCATGGTTCCTACCCCCATTCACCTTTCCCTAGCAAGTTCATTGGAGAATTGCAAGCAGAGCCTAATTACTACAGGTGATTTTCTTTTCATATGTCTTAAGGCTTTTGCCCCCATATCCACACTGTGTGAAGTAATTTGAGATTCACTCAGTTTTTTAGTAACATTTAATAACAATGCCTGTTCAATAATGGGTCAAAGAATAAGTGAAATTGGTCAATTTTTATCATTTTAGGTACCTATGATGCTCTTATAGCCTACATTCAAGAACTTTAATGTTTGTATGCTTAATTATAATGGCTTGTGAATGCATAAATGTGAAAATTCAGCATATAAGTACAGCTCATAGCCCTATTTTATGTAGGTGGTTGATTTGTTTGACTCCAAGTGTAATAGGATTTATGAGCCCATCTAAAGAAAATTTTTTCTACTGTCATCAATCTGACCTCACCTAAAATATCCAGAATAAGATTAATTTTTATATCATCTTAAGTAAGGATTTCCACAGCTTCCCTTGTGAACACATTCAAATATTCAATAAACCTCACTAAGAATACTCTTCACTAAAATTGTCACTTTGCACTTGTTTCCATTATGGTTATTTCACCACAAACACAACATTTGTTTTCTTCTTTTGAAAAAAAAATTGATTTGGTGATGATAATAGGGTCATTAGATTATTGGTTCTTTGTTTCTATTTTCTGGCAATGTGTTATTTATTTTTTAAAGTTAATTTGATTCTGTTACGTTCCTTAGCTAATATTTTCATTTTCATTGACTCCCCAAACACCAGAAACTGGAAGAGACTTCAGACATCATCTTGTCAAAATTCTACCTGAACATGAATCCTATCATCAATAGATCCAAGAAATCATATCACCTCTCCTGGAATATTGCAAGTCATGAGGAATACCTAAATAACTAGTTTAATTTCTAAACCATTAACATATATATATATATGTATATATATATATATATATATACACACACACATATATACATACACACACATATATACACACACACATATATATATATACATATATATGTATGTATAAATGGTTTAGAAATTGAGTATGTACATATACATGCATATGTATATAATCTGTGTGTGTATAATTTTCATGAATTTGAATGGCTAGTTTACTGAAGAGAGATGAAACCTATTCAATTTTGTTTCCAGAGAAGAGAAGTAATGGATAGAAGTCCCAAAGAGGAAAAATTAATCTATGGTGTACATGAAGGGTGATAATGTGAAACAAAGCTAAACAAGTAGATACATTGAGATAAGGACTGGATTTGTGATTTCTTTGAATTTTAGCCAAATTTTGAAGGGCTTAAATGCAAAGCAAAGAGCTTACTTTTCTATCTTAGATTCATCTGCATGTTTCAAGATTAAGATTGTAATATATTCTAGGAGTAAATGCATAACTTATTAAGGTAGACCACAGGCAAACATAATTTAGCACACAAGCTACTCTGAGGTTCTTGACAGTTTAGGAAATTAAAAAATGAAAGGAAAAAAAGTCATGTCTTACACTACATATTTCCCTCATTATAATCAGCTAATTATATCTTGTCAACCTGGACCCTCATATAGACACAGAAGGACTTCCCCTGCTGAAGAGACTGACTTCTCAATAATAAGGAATAAAAACCAAATAGGCACAGTCAAGTTGCTGAGCAAAGTAAGCAGATTAGATTTTACAGTAAACACCCCTATTTCCTCTTTCCTTTCCCCTGTCTTTCTTGTTTCAATGTGTTTTTATCATCAAAATTTCTAAGAACAGTGTTAGAATTAGCAATTTGCAACATCATGTGAATTAAAATTTAAATGCTCCCTACCACAGGCATTATAAGCTGTATTGATAAATATAGAATAAAAGTTTCCCCTTTCTTAGTGGTATTTCTAGAAAGTAGAAAGGTAACCTGTGAGATTTGGGGTCTTTTTTAGCATCTCTTAAACCACTGTAAGGCTGATCCTATACATGATATTAGAGCCACCTTATGGCCAGTAAAGCTAGTCTACAGATTGGTTGCTTAGCCACAAGCTTACAGAGGCTAGGACAAGCAGGAGCAGAAGAGAAGGGACTGGATATTAGCTGGCTCAAGTCCAAGGATGAAAAGTAGAAAGCCACTTTTCAGTACTTGGAATATCTTTGTTAGCTTCAGCTTTCATGTAAAAAAAAATACATAGCCACATTTTTTCACTTATTTAGAAACACAATTAAATAGTACAAAAATATAGAATGAAGGACATTATTTGTTTAGATTTGTTTGTAGGATTCACCAAACAATAATGAGAGTGAAATATACAGAAGCACATAAAAACATTAAGCCAACATTGAGATAAATGAAAATAAAAATAAGTAAATAGATAGATAGATGGATGAATAAGTAATTAGGGAGAAAAATAAATAAATAAGTAGATGATAGATAGATAGATAGATAGATAGATAGATAGATAGATAGATAGATGATAGAGAGAGAAATAAATGAAACTAAGTGAAAAGATTTAATATAAAAATATATTACCAAGATTATGGAGGAGCCATTCTCCAACTGGAGATTAAACTGGGAATATGAAAGATAATTTTAATATATACCAATGACATTAAGGTGAAGATGAACAACAAAAGAATTCTTACATCCGTACATAACAACTTGAACAGACAGTATGGATAGACTAAACCTCAGATTCAACAGAAGAGGCTAAAGGTTCTTTGGTAGCTGCACAATGAAATTTAGTTTACTGCATATGAAGACCCATGTTCAGAAGGATATTAGGATTCATACTGTGCTCAGAACACAAGCTTGTCCCTCATAATTTTTAGACTGATACATGTGGTCTTAATAAAATACTTATGTAAATACAGGTATAATCCATACTATTCTCAACCCTGGAATTCCATGATAAAAAGAGAGTCTGGAATCAACTTGAATCAAGCTGTTTTCCCCTTGCTTAGTGTATATTAGTCTCACATCATTACAATTTTCATCATCATGCTCATACTATTATTAAGGAACCATCAAGTGAAGGAAATTATGCAAAGCACTGGTGAAATAATGAGATAAGACATATCTAGGTTTAAATTCCAGCTGTGTTACCTCAAGCCTGCTTGACATTATTAAGTCACTTAGATTATTTGGGGCCCGTTTTCAATTTCCTCATCTAGAAGCTGAGGGTTGTGGTCCAGAGGTAACTATGAAACCTATTACTATTACCAACACCACCACCATTATTTCAAAGTTATATATACACACACAGTTTCATTTGACTCTCAAAAATCTGTAAGGTGGGTTCAATTATTATCCTCATTTTACAGATGAGAAATCTGAGCCTGATAGAGGTTAAGTGACTTTCCCGAAGTAATATGGACAATAAGTAGGATATGAATTCAGGTTGCCTGACTCCAAATCTAACACTCTATCATTCCATCTAGCTCTCTCTAGATAAAGTGATCACAGTGCTTTATTTTGAGTCAGGAGACCTAGGTTAGAGCTCTGTTTATCCTAACTACTAGTTATGTAAAATCAATATAATACCTCATAGGGTTGTTATCAGGATCAAATTGTATAATATATGTAGAACATTTTGCAAAACTTAAAACACTATAAAAATGCTAGCTATTGTTATTCAATTATCTTTAGGTTTCTTTTTTGTTTTTGTTTTTGTTTTTGGTGGGGCAATGAGGTTTAAGTGACTTGCCCAGGGTCACACAGCTAGTAAGTGTCAAGTGTCTGAGGCCAGATTTGAACTCAGGTACTCCTGAATCCAGGGCCAGTGCTTTATCCACTGAACTGCCCCTTTATCCACCTAGCTGCCCCTTTAGGTTTCTTTCTAATTCTAATTCCCATGATCTTATACCGTAAGTCCTGAAGACACTTTTAGTATACTTGGCCAGAGAACACACACACACACACACACACACACACACACACACACACACACGCAAATGATAACAATATAAACGAGTCTGTACACTAAGTATCAGATGAGTAGCCAAGACTTCTTCCACTGAAGTTCAGCAGATGGGGTTAACACCAATAGTTAGAATGGAGAAAGAAATGACTTCTGAAGATAGTAAATCTTTAATTACGGATTATAGAAAGGATGAAGTTTAGAAAAGGTGAGCAGAAGCAAAGACAGTGAGAATGGAGTAAACAGAATTTCAGAGGCTTAATACATATGTTCCACATATGAAAGAGAAGTAGACATTTGGCTATATCCAAGGACTTGTGTGGAGAAGATAAATAAGAGATAATAAAAATAGCAAGGTAGGTTGGAAATAGATTGTATAGGACGTTTGTTAGGTTGTTTTAACTTTGCTCCACAGACAATGAGGAACATAGTTTCTCTATGAGCAAGTAGAAAGTATGTATAAAAATGGTTTAATCAATGAAATAAATATGCAAAGTACTCTATAAACTTTGAAGTGACATTAATATCAGGCATTAGGAAGATAAATAGGACAGTAATGTTTGTGATAGGGAGAAATTAAAGACATATTAAGAGATTATTACATTAGTCTGACCACGAGGCACTGAGGGTCTTGGTGATAACAGAAAAAAAAATGGAAAGAAGAAGCTTATCTAGATCCCTTTAGTCACCATACCTAAGAAATTAGTGTACTTCCATTTTGTACATATTTGTTTACCTAGAAATGTAAACTTCTTGAGATCAAGGACTTTCATTTTTGTCTTTATATCTTTAACTCCTAGTACAGTGCCTGCTATATAGCAGATACTGATTCAATGTTTATTCAGTGGACAAATGAAATTTTATGATGGCAGTAATGTATTTTTAACACAATTATGTGAGTATTCTACCACCCTATGTAGATACCAAATCATTCATATGTTGTCATCTTTTGCTATTTTTGTCCATGTCTAACTTCAAATATTGCCCACCCAAAATGCATGGGGATTTCCTCTAATATTTTTTATATGTTGTGTGGATATCAATGTAAATTTGTCTTCAGTCTTACCTGACTTTCATCATATGGATAGGTCACTTTTGTCTCAGACCATATGTTTCTGTAATGAGTTATTTTGTCCTATTTCTCCAGTATATTTTGTTGTTTTTTGAGTTGTAGCATCTTACTTGTTCCCATCGTGCCTTTGTTCATTGCCCTTTGAATGAACCAAAATTTTATTTCAGAAATGTCCAATAAGACCAATTTTATGAGCTATTTAACTTACTTCTCCAATAAGAAATGATGGCATATAGCTTATGTTTTCTTGTTTGTTCATTCTTTTAAAGTGGCAATGTCAAATTAATATGACATTTTATTTAATAGAGTCCTTACTCCCTAATCAAAGGAATAAAGATCTCACGTTTGGAGTACATACAAGTAAATTAAAGAGTCTAAATTCATAAGAGATATTAAGAAGAAATTCATGTAATAAAAGACAATAAACTGAAGATCAGAAACTTGTGGATATATTTAATACTTTTGTTAATTTAGACAAGTCACAACTTCCAAGTCCAATATTTCCTCAACTTAAAATAAGGGTAGTAGACAAGATGGCTTCTGAGGTACTTTATAACTTTAAATCTTATCACTTGATTATACATTCTTTCTGGGTTACAATTGCCTCAAATGTAAAATAAGACATTTGAATAAAACACTACTCATTTTCCCCAACCATTAATCCACCATCCATCCATCCATCCATCTATACATACATTTTAAAAAATAATAGGCATTTTTATTTATACTTTTGAGTTCCAGTTTTTGTCCCTCCTTCCCTCCTTCCCTTCCCCCTTCCCAGAGGTGGTAAGCAAACAGATATGGGCTATACATGTGAAATTATGTAAAGCATTACCATATTGGTCATTTTGTACAAGAAAATATGAATAAGAGAAGAAAATTAAAGAAAGTGAAAAATAGCATGCTTCAGGCTGTGTTCCATGAATATAATTTCTTTCTGTGGAGGTGGATAGTAGGTTTCATCAATAGTCCTTTGGAATTGTCTTGGATCATTGTATTGTTGAGAATATTTAAGTCATTTACGATTCTTCATCAAAAAATATTGCTGTCTCTGTCCAAAATATTACCTTGGTTCTGCTCACTTCACTATACATAAATTCATATAAGACTTTCTAGGTATTTCTGCTTGTCATTTCTTATAGCACAATAATATTCCATCAAGGTCATGTACCACAGCTTGTTTAGACATTCCCCAATTGATTGGGATCCCTTTGATTTCCAATTTTTAGCCACCACAAAAAGAGCTGCTATGACTATTTTTTTACAAGTGAAGAACCTGATCCTCCTTAAATCATACCACCTGGGACCTTCTGAAGCTTGGGAATGTGCAGCCTGGAAACAGTGCCCCACTTTAAGGAGCTAAAAATCAAGTAGAAGAAGGCAAGGTGAGCAGACAAAGAAATATGAGGACCATAGAAAGTTTCTTTTGTGACAAGAAAGACCAAGGTGAACCCTCAGAGGAAGATGTCAATGTCAGGGCCCCTATATCTAAAGCTTCCAAGCAAAATATGAATTGGTCTCAGGCCATAGAAGCACTAAAAAAGGACTTTGAAGATAAAGTTAGAGTGGTGGAGGAAAAAATGGAAAGAGAAATGAGAGGTGATACAAGGGAGACATGAGAAAAAAGTCAACATCTTGAAAAGCCAAATTGGCCAAATGGAAAAGGAGGTACAAAAGTTCTCTGATGAAAATAATTGCCTAAGAATTAGGATTGAACAAATGGAAGCTGGTGATTTTAGGAGAAACTAACACACAATAAAGCAAATCCAAATGAATAAAAAATAGAGACCAATGTGAAATCTTTTCTTGGAAAAACTGCTGACCTGGAAAATAGGTCTAGGAGAGATAATCTGAAAATTATTGCTCTACCTAAAAACCATGATCAAGGAAAGAACTTAGAAATCATCTTCTAAGAAATTGTCAGGGAAAATTGTCCTGATATTCTAGAAGTATAAGGTAAAATAGAAATTGAAAGAATCCACGGATCACCTCCTGAAAGAGATCCCAAAAGGAAAACTCCTAGGAATATTATAGCCAAATTCCAGAGCTCTCATGTCAAGGAGAAAATATTGCAAGCTGCTAAAAAGAAAGAATTCAAGTACTGTGGAGCCCCAGTCAGGATAGCACAAGATCTAGCAGTTTCTACATTAAAGGATCAGAGGTCATGGAGTATGATATTCCAGAGGGCAAAGGAATTAGGATTACAACCAGGAATCATGTATCCAGCAAAACTCAGCATAATCTTTCAGTTAAAAAGGGACTTCAATGAAAAAGAAGACTTTCAGGTATTTCTGATGAAAAGACCGGAACTGAATGGCAAATTTGACTTTCAAATACAAGACCCTAGAGACCCATAACAAATTGGAGTTGGGGGACATACCTGGGGTCGTGTAGTGGATGACTGTCTTGTGTCTGAGGCCAGGTCTTCGTTGGGGTCCCCTTGGATCCAGGGTGGATGCTTTGTCCACTGTGTCACTTAGCTGCCACATGATGACATCTTTAGGGTTAAATTGAGGGGTGAGGGGAATGCACTGGGGGAGGGGGGAGGGGGAAGGGCAGAGGTAGCATGGGGTGAAGTCCTATATGAGGGAAACTGGAAAGAGCTTATGGAGTAGGGGAGGAGCAGGGCAGTAAATGAATTTTATACTCATCAGAAAAGGCTTAAAGACCTTAAACTGATCAGAGTTGCCTCAAGGAGGGATTAACACATATACCCAACTGGGTGGAGTAATCTATTTAATCTGGGCAGTAAATGAGCCAAACACATCAGAATTGGCACAAAGACCTCAATCTCATCAGAATTGGCTCAAGGAGGAAATAGCATACACACTCAGTTGGGTAGAGTAATCTATCTAACCCTGCAGGAAAATAGGAGAGGGAAGGGATAAAGAGAGAGGGGCAAAAGAAGGGAGGGCAGACTGGGGGAGGGGACAGAGAAGCAAATCCCTTTTGAAGAGGGATAGGGTGAAAGAAGATAGATAATAGAGTAAATATCATTGGGAAGGGAATAGGATGGAGGGAAACAATTAACAATAGTAATCATGAAAAACAGAAAAGGGGGAAAATTATACAAAAATATTTACAGCAACTTTTTGTGGTGGCTAAGAATTGGGAATCAAGGGAATGTCCATAAATTGAAGAATAACTAAAGAAGCTATGCTATATGATTATAGTGGAATGGTATTGTGCTATAGGAAATGACAAACAGGATAATACCAGAAAAACCTGGAAAGGCTCATATGAACTGATGTATAGTGAAGTGAGAAGAATTGGGAAGACAATGTGCATAGTGACAGTATTGTTAGATGAGCAAGTATGAATGACTTAAATATTCTCAGCAATACAATGATCCAAGGCAATCCCAAGGGACTAATGACAAAGCATACTATCTGCCCCCATAGAAAGAACTGATAAAAAGAGCACTTGTGGATTTTACATATATAACCTATATCAGATTAGTTGATGTCTTGTAGACGGGGAAGGAAAGGGAGGGAGGGAGAAAGATTTGGAACTTTAAATCTTATTAAAATTAATGTTGAAAACTACCCTTACATGTAACTGGAAAAAATAAAATAAATGTTTGTTGTAATCCTCAGAAAAAACAAACAAAAACGAAACAAAAAAAGCTTCTGCATAAACCTTTTCTATTGCTAAGTGCAGTCCCTCCCTAAATTTATCTTATTAAATATAGTCTTTGTGACCTAGATAAGTCACTTAACCTTTCTGATCCTAATCTCTAAAAATTAAAGGTTAGAATTATCTTTAAGATCTGTTCCAGATCAATATCTATGATCTCATGGATATAGAACCAAGGTTAAGCAGTCTTGTTTTGTGGATACATGGGGACCATAAAAATTCAAGAGAACTCAATGAAAGCATTCAGTATATTTGAGGATTTATTCCCCTCACCTCCCCTATCTTTTCAAAGAGACCAAAGTCAAAATTCATACAGAATTGAAAATCATGGAAGGGCTATCATCTGCATTATTGAAGGGAGAACCTACATCTGTTAGACAAATTGATTCATTTTAAATAAAAATAATAACAATAATAGTAGCTAATATTAATATAGCATTTACTGTGTATCAAGTACTGTATTAATTTCTTTTGCAATTACTATCTCACTGGATTCTCCCAAAAACCTCAGGAAGTAAGTGCCATTTTACAAATTTTATTGCCACTTTACAAATGAGGAAACAGAGGCAAATGGTGGATAAGTGACTGATCCAGGATCTTATCTTATAGCTAGTATATCTCTGAGGTCAAATTTGAATTCAGGTTTTCTTGACTCCAGGTCTGGTGCTTTATCCACATTGCCACCTAGCTGCCTCCCATTGTCTAAATCATTTCATTAAACAACTGGAATAAAGTTAGATGAATTCAGGTGCACTACCCTCCTGCTGCCTCTTGTAATTTGTCCAGTACAGTTTAATTCATCAAACATTTATATAAAGTGCCTACTGTATGCCAGGAATGATCTTGGGTGTTCAAAAATGAAGGAAACCAACATTCTATTTCTTGTTTAATAAAATATCCAATGGTAATTTTTAGTATTATAACATAAGGAAATAATTGTAATTAGTATTATAGCATGTAGCAACTAGTTGTGCTTCTTATGATAATCCCATTTAACACTTGAAAAGTAATGATATTTACAATTATTTTATATTGTGAGCTCTTTAGCTCATGTTTATCCAAAGTTTTAAAAAATTCAAGTTTCAGCTTTAGTGTATTGTTTCCAGTGACCTTAACTTCTTGGCTTGTCCCTTTGATGTCAAGTTAGTTGAATAAACATCATTTCTACCACCTACTGATTCACCCTGAAGTCTCTGCTGGAATTAGCAGCTCTAAGATTATCTTCTCAGTCACAGGGAGTAACTGAGAATCTTTAAAATAAACATTAGCATAAGTGAGGGAGCTCAATCCATCTGGATATCTTTGAAATGCCTGGAGGTCGCTTAGTTCAAATAGACTGACTTTTATTTGTAAGAATAAAGATAGTGGTTAGTGTCCAAACATGTTACCTGAAAATAGGTGCAAAGGGTTACATCATTTTTTCCCCTCATCACCATTCTATTTTAGAGCCATTCCTGAACAACAATAGTATAGAACCAGAATATAAAATAATAAAATAAGGATTAGGATAAATAGCTTCCTTGCTAGATCTTATCCTGCCCTTTTATAAAATACTTTGCTGACCCAACTTATGTCAAACAATTTTATTGCAATATATCCTACATATAGTAGCCAAGGAATTGATAATAATAAATAGCATTTACATAGCACTTTAAGATTTGCAAAGCACTTTACAAATATTATCTCATTTATCCTCACAACATCCTGCAAGGTAGATGCTAATGTTGTTGTTGCTCCTTTGTTTTCAAAGAGAACCAATGATATCACAAGGGTGGTGTCCTGACTTGTCCTTGAATTTGGAATTAAATAAGGCAGAGTTGCATAAAGCCATTAGTCTCACTCTTTCTTTCAGAGTCATTGATGCCCAGTGGCATGACAAAAGTTAAGATGACTGGTGATAGCTAGGATGCAGTGGAAGACCTTGGCATCTTCAATGTCTGACTAAACTAAAAGTGCTTTGCAGGGCCTCCTTTAGCCACTTTCATGGCTGTTGGGACAAACTTTTCTCATATACCCATTCTACCAGAGGAAATATTCACACACTTGGGGAAGACATCCCCCTAACTCATTGATGGCCTGCCAGTTACCTTTAACCTGATTTTGGTCATCTTCAGAGAAGTTTTACAAGGATGTGGCCATTAAACATGCTACAGCTTCTAGGACCCAGAGGTCCCTGGGTGAAAGGTGTACACAAAAGGTAGAGGAATAGTCCTGAAAAGAATTCTTCAAACACTCACACCAGAGGTCCTACCCCTCCCTAAATAATCTGTATATTCCATTTCATAGTTATATAAACTGAGGCAGACAGATTAAGGGACTAGTTCAAGATCACATAGCTAGTAAGTGTCTAGGGATGGATTTGAACTCAGGTAATCTTGATCCCATATCCTATATTAAGTCCACTGTGCCACCTAGTTGCTTATGTTAAGATGACACCTTCAGCTTTCCTAGTCAGGTGCTACATGGTGAGTTAAGTAGATGTCAAAAGCAGTGACTAAGTAAATTCTTGCAACTCGATTAGGAATTTATTTAAATATATACTAATTATTGAAATAATGCATTTCCCATGTGACATAAAATAATTGTTAAGTGGAAAATTTTAATATTTCATAGAATTTAGGATGAAATTAAAAACCCTTCATTATCCTACCACGATTGTCTGCATCTCTGAATGCATGCAATCACATTTACTTACCTACTTATTCTTATTCATCAGGACCTAGTGTAAGCAAAATTGTAAATCAAGCAGAATTTGGTCTTTGTTCTAGTCTTGGTATGCCCAATTTACCATTTGTACATATTTTCCCTGACTTTTAGATGCCTAATGCTCAAATCCACTCTCTTCACCCAACCCAGGCTTCTTTAAAAATTAGAAGGTCATTTTAGGCAATGTTTTGATAATTCACACAAAAGTACAAATGACTGAATGTGCCTGCTATTTGTTGTCTGCTCCTCCCAACCTACTTTCCCATTAGGGTGGGAAAAGAAAAAAAATCACAATAAATATGCAGAGTCAAATAAAACTATTTCTCATATTAGCCATGTCCAAAAGTGTGTCCAGTTCTGCATATCTAGTTCATTACTGCTCATTTAGGAGTTGGGTAGCATCTATTTATTAGTTTTCTGGAATCATGGATGATCAGGGTATTAATAAAAATTCTTGTCTTTTTAAATTGTCTTTATAAAGTTTTTGCTTAAATTGTTCTTTCCATTCATTTCATCATTCATTGGTTCATACAAGTCTTCCATGGTTTCCCTGAAACCATCCATTTTTCTGTTTCTGATAGCTTAATATGATTCCATTATATTCATATACCATTGTTTGTTCAGCCATTCCCCAACTGATAAGGAACTCAACAATTTCTAATTCTTTGAGCCCTATAAAAAAGAGTTGCTAGAAAGCTTTTTGTACATATGGATTCTTTTTTTTTCCTTTTTTTTTTATTTCTTTTGTGGTATAGGCCTAGTTGTGCTGAGTTAAAGTATATGTAGAGTTTAGTAATTTTTTGGACATAGTTCCAAATTGCTGTTCAGAAGTTATCAACCAATTCACAGTTCCACTGATATTCTCCAAGAAACATTTTATGACTAATTCTAGTTCAGTCTAGTGAAGCCCAATCATTCTAATAACCATTTGTTCATTTTCCATACTGTATATTTATTAATTTAAGGTAGAGCAGGAAAATATTTACAGTTATTTGTAATTTCTTTAAATTAGTCACCCTTCCTGATACAAAGGGGCACATTAACTCTTGTGAAATACTACTTCCAAACTTAAACAGTTAACCTTATTTGTTCAATTATATCAGTCAAGAAATAAAGTTGTTATTAGTTCTCTTGGATGATTTTCAAATTGTATTCATCTTTTTAATAACTAAAAAGTAAATACTATATGGTAAGAAATCCTGGATAAAAAACACAATCCTATTATCTTTTGCCTTTTATCACTGTTATTTGCCCCAGAGCTATAAGCTAATATGAAATGGTGAACTTTCAAGGGAACAGAATATTTTATCTTCCTGATAGTTGCTATTACCTGTGATTGGAGGCAAAAGAAGAAGCCCAAACTATTTGTCGTATTATTAAGAGGGAGTAGCTTCACTTTTATTTAAAAATTCAATACTTTCTTCATTTGAGGAAAGGATCCTCTAAATGCAGCCAAGCTTTCAGATAGGCAGGGTGGGGGAGAGAGACCAGCCTTGCAAGGACAATAGTGCTTTCAGCAATGGAACTGAACCTCCATTATAGCCTGGCAGTGCAACGGTTCATTTATCAAGAATGTATTATGGGAGGCAGTTTTAAAATATCTAAATGATAGATATTCTCTCCCTGTTGTGTTTAGAATAAATGACTTACTGTAATAGTGGAAATTACAGTCCTTGCTTCAAAAACTTCTGGGAAAATGAGCCATCACAATCCCTTAAAACCATTTGTCTATTTCTTATGGCTTTTTCCTTACAAAATTCTTTTATTAAATGTCTAAGTAGTTTTCAAATGTTAGAAATCATATTTTTCAAACATATTAAAGGTGCAAAAGTGAGAAAAGATACACTTCCATTAATGCAGACACCATCACATATGTTATCAACTTGGCTGTACAGCAAGCCCAGTAAGAAACCTCCATTTATTTTTGAAATTTGTCTCTATTAATTTCTAGCAAAAATATGGAATATTACCTATAGCAAATTTACTATCTATAGGGCAATTATGAAAAAGTAAACCAAGTTTTAGTTATTACCAGAATTAATTAATCATCTAATCACCATATGAATATATACAAAGTTTCTTCTTATCCCTTTTACAGAGTAATGGAATTGTAATACATTAGACATTAAAACACAGTTCAATTTTAATGTCATGGTGGTGTCTTTTTTTAATGGGTAATTATTAACTCCTTGTCAACTATCATCTAGTAATTCCCCAAGACAAGAAAATAACAAAAATGTCTTTGTATCTACAGAGCATTTTACTTTTTAAAATTCCTAAGAGCTTAAGACATGACTCTTTTTTAAATTTAATACTATAATTAAAGATTAGAATTATCCATCACTAAACAAATACTTGAGTATCCTCTGGAGTTTACAAAGAGATATAATATATAGTCTCTTTCCTTGAAGAGATTGCAACAATGCTGAATAGTGAAGAGCAATACTCTCAAAAGTTAGGTGTCTTTATCAGGTAAATAATAACACAAATATTGTGTTAATGCCATATGACCTCTTGTCTAATCTATTTCATGGGCAAAAATAGTATTGGTTACAAAATAAGATTTATCAAACATTTCAAAATGTCTTATGGAGATAAAACATATGTGAAATTTAAGGCTTATGTAGGACTTAAATTGGCAGAAATTAAATTAAGGATCAAATGTCAAGTGATCCTTATATTTGACAAAAGATTCAGAAAATTATGGCCTGATCAAGGTGACATAGAAAATCAGTGTCCCAGTGAATGAGATCATATACTATAACTAATGATTCCAAGACACTGAACTATCCTGATTTGACTCCTACCTAAATGATTGACACTTCTATTTCTTTTTCCCATTCCCAACCCCTAATCACGAGGGAGAGTATTTATCAATCCACTGCCTTTTTCTCTTTCTTTGTATTCTCTTTCTTAATCTTAACAGAATCCATGGCTTTAATTATCACTTTTGACTCCCATATAGAAATATCTAGCCCTAACCCAGAATGATGCTATACACAGTATAGGCACTTAATATGGGTTTGTTTAATTGAAATGAAAAGTTCACATTATCCATAGAAAACAGTACTTCCTATTCTAATCACTCATGTATAATGTTCCAGAATATCTTTGTTAAAATTAATCAGTTGTTTACCCTTTCTGACTAAAACTGACCTAGTCCTAATATGAAATTTCTCTGCCTAGGTTTTGTAAAATATCCCTGTATCTTAAAGAATAAAGACAGGTTTTAAAAACATAAATAACTTTTAAAGGGACAATACATATTTTCTGCTCTTATACTTACCTAAAACCAAATATAATATATAAACGCTTTATTTTTTACAATGTAAACAAAATGAAATTTACCAAAATTGAATTTCATTATAGAATTTATACTAGAAAGAGGTCCAGAAGGAGGAAACAAGATGTTTTCAAAGCTGTCTGTGAATTCTTCTATTTTAAAAACAAAATATTGAATTTTAAAAACCATTCACACACACACACACACACACACACACACACCAGCGGTTGATTGAGTTCTCAACAATCTTCAAAAACACATCAAAGTCAATCTGACAAGCAACTTCGAAAACCTGTTCATTTCACTGCAAACCAGTTCTGGGAGAAAGTCCTGTTAAAAGCCTTATTGAGGAAAATGACAGTAGGTACAGAGAACATGAAGAAATTGACCTGAAAACAATTTCTTGAAAAAATATCACCAGAAAAAAGTAATACAAACTTTATCTAGAAATTGAAACATTACAGAAGCCCAGGATGAATCTGGTAAATGGGGGAAATGAGAGAGAAAGAAGATTAAAATAGAGATAGTAAAGAGGAAAGTGGTAATAATTCCCTATTGATTGATATAAATTATCTTGGCTTTTTACCAATAAAATAGCAAAAGAAAAATATATCATATGTTAACATAATGTATTTGGTGAATGGGCAAAACATCTTATTTGGGATTAAGTATCATAGGAAGTAGAAGTCTGGGCATCTAATATTACTAGCTCCTATGATCATAAAAAGAATGAAAATATTTGGCATTCTGTGTATTGAGATAATGGTAGATGGTGATGAATCACAGAGGGCTGAACAAGTGGTCAAAGGTTCGGAGGGAGATGTGTGTTATCCAAAAGAACAAAGGATGAGGCAACACTCAAAGAGCACATTCAGAAGTATGGATTAGTGTGTGTTTTTTTAAAGTTAATTTTCCTCAGAATAAATTCTAGAGTGTCCTAGAAGTAAAAAGGAGAAAGAAAGAATATAGGGGGAAATGAATTCATGAATTTAGGGTCAATTACATTTAAAATTACTGAGTTAAGAAGCAGAAAGCTAAAATGAGAGAGGAAAGAGAAAAAGAAAAAAACGCAATTTGGGTGAGGGTGTATGAGAAGGGGGGAAAGGCAAGAAAAAGAAAAAGGAAGTATGGGAATAAAACTAGCAAATTTGGATTGGTAGAGTAAATGTATGGATGGAGCATTAAGAAGAGACTTGAAATAAGATCAGTGTAAATAAAAGAAGTTATATCTATGTAAATGCTAACTTTAAAGGAGTAAATTATATATGCATATATGGAAAGGAATAAATGAACTTGATAATTGTAGCCCAAAATATCAAATTGTTTTAAATAAAATTAAATCAAATTGTTTTAAAAAAAAGGACATTGGATGAGTCCAGTGTGATAGCAGATGATTATAATTCTCACTATTTGGGAGGCTGAGGTTGGAAAATTTCTTGACCTTGAAAATTATGAACTTCAATGGGTTCTGCAATTGGTTAGTCACTCTTAAGTTCCACATTAATATAGTGAGCCACATTTGAGACTAGAAGAAAAATGGAGCAAGTCAAAGCTCAAATGCCAGTTTCAGTGGGATAGAATTATATGTGATCCCTGTTCTAATGGCCTAGAATGAAATAGGGAAATCTTGTCAAAAAAAAAAAGACTAAAAACAAAATTCAACCATTTAGTGTATATAAGAAGTATATTTTATATTTGTATGAATTTATCATGTGTTAAAACATAGAGGGATCACAAAAATGCAAGGAAAACAAGAAATCATACATATCCTTACAGAATATATCACAATTTTTAAAAATTGCATTTTAGGGTAGCTAGGTGGATAAAGCACCAGCACTGATTCAGGAGGACCTGAGTCCAGATCCAACCTCACACACTTGACACTTACTAGCTGTGTGACCCTGGGCAAGTCATTTAACCCTCATTGTCCTGCCCAAAAACAAAGAAAGAAAAAGAAAATAACTGCAGACAATATAAAATACTTGGGAGTCTACCTGCCACAACAAAGCCAGGAACGACATTAATACAATTACAAAAATTTTGCAGTTTTACATATACATTATTTTTATTACTTTAAGTTCCAAATGTTCCACCTCCCTTCATAGTTTTCCCTGCTCATTGAGAAGGTAAGCAATTTGATACCCATTATACATGTGAAGTCATGCAAAATGTATTTCCATATTAGTCATGATGCAAAATTAAGCTAAAGAAGTAAAGAAAATTCACTTCAATATGCACTCAGAGCTGATTTTTTCTATCTCTAGAGGTAGATAGCATATTTCATGATAGGACTTTTGAAACTGACACTGATTATTGCAGTAATCAAAGTAACTAATTCTTTCAGCTGATTATCAGAATGATATTGCTTATACTGTGTACAATGTTCTCCTGGGTTTGTTTATTTCACTTTGCATTAGTTCATATTAGTCTTCCCAAGTTTTTTATGAGACTACCCCCTCCATTATTTCATATATCACAATAGCATCACAATCATATATCACACCTTATTCAGCCATTCCCCTATTGATAGATATCCTGTCAATTTCTAATTCTTTGCCACCATTCTTTTTCTATAATCTCTTTGAGTTATAGATTTATTGGCCTTGCTGAGTGAGTTTTATAGCCCTATGGGCATAGTTTAAAATTGTTCTTCAGAATGTTTGGAACATTTCACAAGTACATTAGTGTACCCAATTTTTCACACCCTCTCTATCATCTGCAATTTTCTTTTTTAGCGATATTAGTCAATCTGATAGGTATGAGATGGTACCTCAGAGTTGCTTTAATTTGCATTACTCTAATCAAAAGTGACTGGGAGCATTTTATCATAATTGATAGTTTGATGTCTTCTTCTGAAAACTGCCTATTAATATCACTTGATCACTTGTGAATTGGGGGAATGGCTCTTATTTTAATAAAATTGGCTCAGTTCCATATGTATTTGAGAAATTATGCATTAATTAGAGAAACTTGCTCTATTATCTCCCAGTTTTCTGCTTTCTTTCTAATTTTAGCTATATTTTTTTTGTTTGTTTAACTTCATGTAACATTATCGTGTTAGCTTCTCACGACAACCCCACCCCCACCCCCATCTCTTATTTGGTCATAAAATCTTCCCTTATCCTTAGATCTGAAGAGTATTTTTCCCATATCTCCATAATTTGCTTAAGCGTCATGTACCCATTTGGACCTTGTCTTGCCATATGGTATGAATGTTGGTCTATGCCTTGTTTCTGCCAGAACGCCTTCTAGTTTGCCCAGCAGTTTTTGTAGAAAATTGAGTTTTTGTACCCAAAGCTTGGATCTTTGGGTTTATCAAACAAGAGATTACTAAGATCACTTACTTCTGTATATTGTGTACTTAATGAGTTTCACTGATCAACAACTCTATTTAGTATCTATTTAGTATCATATTTTTTTTTCATGATTACTGCCCTGAAATATACTTTGAAATGTAATATTGTCATGATAATATTTTTTTATTTGATTCCGTTGATATTATTGACCTTTCATTCCCCCAGATGAATGTTGTTACTGTTTTTATGAAATCTATTATTGATTTATTTGTTTGTTTATTTATTTATTTGTTGATTTATTGCGGGGCAATAAGGTTTAAGTGACTTGCCCAGGGTCACACAGCTAATAAGTGTCAAGTGTCTGAGGCTGGATTTGAACTCAGGTCCTCCTGAATCCAAAGCTGGTGCTTTATCCACTGGACCACCTAGCTGTCCCAATTTTTTATTTTTTAATAATAAGCATTTTTATTTATAGTTTTGGGTTCCAATTTTTATTCCTCTTTCCATCCCTCTCCTCACCCCTTCCTCACGTGGCAAACAATTATATATTGGTTATACATGTAGAATTGTGTAAAACATCATCATAATTGTCATTTTGTACAAGAAAACTTGATTAACATTTTAAAAAACAATAGAAAGTGAAAAATAGCATGCTTCAGTCTTTTCCATCAATATCAGTTCGTTCTTTGGAGGTGGATAGGACGTTTCATCAATAGGCCTTTTGGATTGATTATCTAGGATTATTGTATTGTTGAGAATACTCAAGTTATTCACAGTTCTTCATCAAACAGTATTGCTGTCTCTGTGGACAATGCTCTCTTGTTTCTGTTCACTTCATTATCCATCACTTCATACATGTCTTTACAGGCCCTTCCTAAGTCATCCTGCTTGTCATTTCTTACAGCACAATAATATTCCATCACCATCATATACCACAGTTTGTTTAGCCATTTCCCAATTAATGGGCATTCCTTTGATTTCCAATTCTTAGTCACCACAAAAAGAGCTGTTATGAATATTTTTGTATAAATAGATCTTTTTATCTCTTGGAGGATGTCTTTGGGATATAAACCTAGAAGTGCTATTGTTGGATCAAAGGGTATGCACAGTTCTATAGCCCTGTGGGCATAGTTCCAAATGGCTCTCCAGAATGGTTGGTTCTTTTCACAACTCCACAAACAGTAGATTACTGTCCCAGCTTTTCCACAACACCTCCAACATCCATTATTAGGTTTTGTTATATTTGCCACGTTGATAGGTGTGAGATGATACCTCAGGGTTGTTTGAATTTGTATTTCTATGACCAATAATGATATAGAGCTCTTTTTCATATGATTATTGATAGCTTTGATTTCTTTGTCTGAAAACTGCCTGTTCATATCCTTTGTCCATTTATCCATTGGGGAATGACTTTTATTTTTATAAATTTGACTCAGTTCTTCATATATTTGAGAAATGAGAACTTTATCAGAGGTATTTGTTTCAAAAATTCTTTCCTAGTGTTCTACCTCCTTTGTAATCTTAGTTACATTAGTTTTGCTTGTGCAAAAGCTTTTTAATATTTTATAATCAAAATGTTTCACTTTACATTTAATTTTATTCTTTATATCTTCTTTGGCCGTAAATTCTTCCCCTGCCCACGGATCTGACAGATAAATGATTCCATAGTCCCTTAATTTTCTTATGGTATCATACTTTATGTGTAAAGCATATACCAATTTTGACCTAATTTCTGCCATGCTGTTTTCCAGTTTTCCCAGAAATTTTTGTCAAATAATTAGTTTTTCTACAAAACGGTTGGATCTTTGGGTTTATTATATACTAGATTACTATAGTCATTTACTATAGTGAATTTGTGCCTATTCTATTCCAATGATCCACCTCTCTATTTCTTTTCTTCCCCATTTATTTATTTATTTATTTAGAATTTTCACCAAGTTACATGTATAAACAATTTTTTTGCATTTTTGTTGTTGTTTTATTTTGTTTTGTGGGTCAATGGGGGTTAAGTGACTTTCCCAGGGTCACACAGCTAGTAAGTGTCAAATTTCTGAGTCCAGATTTGAACTCAGGTCCTCCTGAATCCAGGGCCGGTGCTCTATCCACTGCGCCACCTAGCTGCCCCCTTCAGATAGCATTCTGCTCATCATTTCCCATGGCACAATAGTGTTCCATCCCAATCTCATCCCACAATTTGTTCAAAATTTCCCCAATTGAAGGGCATCACCTCAATTTTCAAATTAACTTTTGTTTTGTTTTGATCTCTTTTAGGATACCAACCTAATAGTGGTATTGCTAAGTCGAAAAGTATGCATGGTTTTATAGCCCTTTGGCCATAGTTCCAAATTGCTCTACAGAATGTTTGAATCAGTTTACACCTTTACCAAGAGTGTATTAATGTCTCATTTTCACCATATCCCCCAATTTGCCATTTTCCTCTGCTGTGCTATTATCCAAAACAATAGGTATGAAGTCATACGCAGAATTGTTTTGATCTGAATCTCTACAATGAATAGTGAGTTAGAGCATTTTTTAATATGGTCATAGGTGGCTTTGATTATTTTATCTGAAAACTTCATGTCTTTTGATCATCTCTCAATTAGGGAATTACCCTTCCCCTCCCACTTTCCCACAGAGCAGGATAAATTACTATACCCAATTGACTGTGTATGTTATTCTGTCTTTGAGACAATTCTGATGAGTGTAAGGCTCACTCACTCCTCTGTACCTCCGCCATCTTCCCCTCCACTCCATATGCTCTTTCTTTCTTCTTTTAGGTGAGATATGTTACCCTATTACACCTCTCCCTTTCCCTTTCACCAAGTGCATTCCTCTCTCCCCTTAATTTTATTTTTTAAAAGATATCAACATGGGTCAGTTAGGTGGCATGGTGGGTAAAGCACCAGCCCTGGACCCAGGAGCACCTGAGCCCAATTCTGGCCTCAGACACCTGACACCCACCAGCTACATGACCCTGGGGAAGCCATCTAACCCTGACTGCCCCACAAAAAAACAACACAATAAAAAATGCTTTAAAGATATCCCTTCATATCCAACTCATACCTGTGACCTCTTTCTAAGTATACTCCATTCAGCTACACTAATAATAAGAAAGTTCTTATGATTTAGAAGTAAAATCATCCCATGTAGGAGTATACACAGTTTAGCCCTTTAATATTCCTCATGATTTCTTTTTCCTGTTTACCATTTCATGCTTCTTTAGGGTCTTGTATTTGAAAGTCAAATTTTCTATTCATTTCAAATCTTTTCATCATGAATGCCTGAAAGTCCTCTCATTTAATTCCCATTTCCCCCCTGAATATTTATAATCACTTTTGCTGGGTAGGTGATTCTTGGTTGTAATCCCATTTCCTTTGCCCTCTGGAATACCGTATTCCATGTCCTCCAATTATTTAATGTAGAAGCTGCTCGATCATGGGTTATCATAGTACTTTAATTGTTTCTCTCTGTCTTCTTGCAATATTTTCTCTTTTACCTGAGAGCTCTGGAATTCAGCTATAATATTCCTGGAAGTTTTCCTTTTGGGATCTCTTTCAGGAGATGGTCAGTGTATTCTTTCAATTTCTATTTTACCTTCTGCTTCTAGAATATAAGGGCAATTTTCCCTAAAAATTTCCTGGAGTATGGTGTCTAAGCTCATTTTTTCATCATAGTTTTCAGGTAGTCCAATTATTTTCAGATGATCTCTTCTGGATTTATTTTCTAATTTAGTTATTTTTTGAAGGAGATATTTTACATTGCCTTCTATTTTTTTCATTCTTTTGGTGTTTATTCTGTTTTGATTTCTCATAAAGTTATTAGCTTCCATTTGCTCAATGCTAATTTTTAAGCAATTATTTTCTACAGAGAGTTTTCGTACCTCCTTTTCCATTTGGCCAATTTGTCTTTTTAAACTGTTGATATTTTCTCTATGACTTTCTTGCATCTCTCTCATTTATCTTTCCATTTTTTTCCCATATCTCTCTTTATTTTCAAAGCCTTTTTGGAGTGCTTCTATGGCCTGAGATCAATTCGTATTTTTCTTGGAAGCTTTGGATGTAGGATCTTTGACTTTATTATTTTCTTCTGAGAGTGTATTTTGATCTTCCTTTTCACCAAAGAAGCTTTCTATGGTCAGCATTTTTTTTTCCTTTATGCTCATTTTCCTAGCCTGTTTCTTGTCTTTTAACCCCTTCTTGAAGTGGGGTATTGTTGATAGGGCACACTGTCCCAATCTTCAGGGGGTCCCAGGTATTACAATTTAAGGAGTGGCATGTTCTACAGTCCCCTGGCCTGTGTTCTGGTCTGTAAGTAACCACAGGCCTGCTTGCTCTTTATCTTGGGAACAAAATTCTAGTTTGCTGTGGTTTCGAGCTCTGGCATTCCTGTTCCCCTCCTACACCTGGGCTGCCATTCAAGACTACTTCCTGGCTCTGAGCATTTGCAACACAATAGAGTTCCACCTCAGCACGAGCAGAAAACCCTACAATCTTCTTCCACCTACCCGTTTGACCCCCTCATTGGTGCATGAACTGAGTTTGAGAAGTAGCTGCCAAGACAGCCAATTCCAAAATATCCTGGAGGCCTGTTTCTCTGAAGTGGCCTACGTGGGGCTGGATCTGTGCCGCTGTGGCCCAGGTCTGGGCTCCACTCTCACTCTGGTACAACAGACCTTTCCTGCTGACCTTCTAAGTGATCTTTGACTGGAGAATGATCTCACCCCATCCTTTTGTGGTTTCTGATGCTCTAGGAATTGTCTTATGGCATTATTTGAAGGAATTCAGAGGGATTGTAGAGAGCTACGGGAAGTTACTACTTTTCCACCTCCATCTTGGTGCTGTCTCTCTACCTCTGTTTCTTAGCTGGTACCAGATTGTTCTGATAATTACCACTTTATAATACAGTTTGAGATCTGGTACTGCTAGACCACCTTCTTTCATATTTTTTCATTGATTCTCATGATATCCTTGAAATTTTGTTTTTCCAGATGAATTTTGTTATTATTTTTTCTAGGTCTATAAAATTATTTTTGATAATTTGATTGGTATAGCACTAAATAAAAAAATTTAACTAAGGTAGGATTGTCATTTTAATTATATTGGCTCTGCCTACCCATGAGTAATTAATATTTTTCCAACTGTTTAGATCTGACTTTATTTCTGTGAAAAATATTTTGTAGTTCTCGTCATATAGTTGCTGTGTTTGTCTTGGGAGGTAAACTCCCTAGTATTTTATATTGGCCACAGTTCTTTTAATTGGAATTTCTCTTTCTGTCTCTTGTTGCTGGACTTTAATGGTAATATATACAAATGCTGATGATTTATGTGGGTTTATATTGTGTCCTGCAACTTTGCTAAAGTTGTTAATAATTTCAAGAAATTTTTTAGTTTTTCTAAATATAACATCATATCATCTACAAAGAATGACAGTTTTGTTTCCTCATTACCTATCCTCATTCCTTGAATTTCTTTTTCTTCTCTTATTGCTATAACTAACATTTCTAATGGGAATCCTTGCTTCACCCCTGATTGTACTGGGATGGCATTTAGGTTATCCCCATTGAAAATAATGCTTGCAGATGGTTTTAGATAAATAGTATTTATCATTTTAAGATAAACTCCTTTTATTCCTATGTTCTCTAGTGTTTTTTATAGGAATGGGTGCTGTATTTTGTCAGAGGCTTTTTCTGCATCAATTGAGATAATCATATGATTTCTGTTGCTTTTGTTATTGATATGGTCAAATATGCTGGCAGTTTTCCTAATACTGAACCAGTGCTGCATTTCTTGTATACATCTGTGATGAAATAATGGGATTTCGCAGATACTCAAAGACCCACCTGGAGATTAATCCAGCCTGATTGAATCAAGTGTGAGTGATTGACCACTGATTAGCCTACTTCAAGTTAACTGGATTGTAATCACACCTGGCTAGCCCTTAAGAAGGTATTGTTCTCAGAAGCTAGACTGTGAACTCAATTTGAGAACACCTTCAAAACCAATAGATTTGGATGATGCCAGCCAGTCAGCTTGAAGCAGTGTGTAAGGACTGCCTCTGTTCCAGACCTATAAAAAGCTTCCACAATTAGCTTGCTAGAGAGTTCCTGATTAAAGCAGGCTCATGGAGGAAGACTTGAGGAAGAACCCAACCAGGCGGGAACTCTATGTGAGATGGGCCTTTTCTTCACATTTTGAACTCCATGTTAATACCTGTATGCTTTAATAAATGTTTAATGCCCAAAGACTGGTGCTGAAGCTTCTAATTTAAGGCAATCACACAATATAGATTTTAAACATCACACATCCCACCTGATCATAGTGTATGATCCTTGTGATATATTTCTGTAATCTATTTGCTAGTATTTTATTTAACTTTTTCATTAATATTTATTAGATAGATTGGTCTATAATTTCCTTTCTCTGTTTTGGCTCTTTCTGGTTTGGGTATCAGCACCATATT
Organism: Dromiciops gliroides; assembly: GCF_019393635.1. Lineage (NCBI taxonomy): Eukaryota > Metazoa > Chordata > Mammalia > Microbiotheria > Microbiotheriidae > Dromiciops > Dromiciops gliroides. Next base: position 214,218,883 of record NC_057861.1, read on the forward strand.
TGTCTCATAAAAGGAATTTAGTAGGACTCCATATATTTTTTCAAATAATTTATATAGTATTGGGATTAATTGTTTTTTAAATGTTTGGTAGAATTCACTTGTGAATCTATCTGGTCCCAGGGACATTTTCCTAAGAAGGTCATTGATGGCTTGTTCAATTTCTTTTTCTAAAATTGGATTATTTAAATATTTTATTTCTTCTACTGCTAATCTAGGTAATTTATATTTTTGTAAATATTCATCTATTTCATTCAGACTGTCAAATTTATTGGCATATAATTGGGCAAAATAGTTCCTAATAATTGTCTTAATTTCCTCTTCATTGGGTGAGTTCACCCAATTCATTTCTAATACTAGTACTTTGGTTTTCTTCTTTACTTTTTTTGATCAAATTAAGCAATGGTTTATCTATTTTATTGTTTTTTTTTCCAATCACAAAACCAGCTTCTAGTTTTACTTATTAATTCAATGATTTTCTTACTTTCAAGTTTATTAATCTCTCCTTTGATTTTCAGGGATTTCAGTTTGGTGTTTAGTTGGGGATTTTTAATTTGTTCATTTTCTAGTTTTTTTTTTTCTTTAGTTGCACACCCAAATCTTTGATCTGCTTTTCCTCTATTTTATTGATATAAGCAGTTAGGGATATAAAATTTCCCCTAAGAACTTGCTTTGTCTGCATCTCATAAATTTGATATGTTATCTCATCATTGTCATTTTCTTTAATGAAATCATCAATTGTTTCTATGATTTGTTCTTTGAGCTACTTATTTTTTAGGATCAGATTATTTAATTTCCAGTTGGTTTTTAATATTACTCTTTTGATTGTCCATTATGGAGTGTAATTTTTATTGCATTAAGGTCTGAAAAGCAGGCAGCTAGGTGATGCAGTGGATAGAACACCAGCCCTGGAGTCAGGAGGACCTGAGTTCAAACCCGGCCTCAGACACTTAACACTTACTAGCTGTGTGACCCTGGGCAAGTCACTTAACCCCAATCGCCTCACTGAAAAAAAAAAAGATCTGAAAAGGATGTGTTTACTGTTTCTGCTTTGCTGCATCTGGTTGTAAGGTTTTTATGCCTTGATACATGGTCAATTTTTATGTAGGTCCCATGCACTGAAGAGAAGAAGGTATATTCCTTTCTATTCCCATTCAGTTTTCTCCAGAGATCTATCATATCTAACTCTTCAAGAATTTTATTAATTTCCTCAACTTCTTTCTTGTTTATTTTTGTTCAGATTTATCCAGTTCTGAGATGGGAAAGTTAAGCTCCCATTTCTGTTTATTGGGTGACTTAATCTCATTCACATTTATAATTTTGATGACTGTTTATTTCTCTCCATGTTAGTTGTTATTCCAGTGAGAAATTACACATTCTCTTCTATTTTTTTTTACTTTTTTGATTTTGTTTTATTGTATCTTAGTGTCTCATAGAGTCATTAGTTTCCATTTGTTTAATTTTAATTTTTATAGAATTATTTTCTTCAGTGACCTTTTGTACTTCCTTTTCCATTTGACTACATCTGGTTTTAGGGAATTATTTTCCTTCAGAAAATTTTTGTATTTCTTTTTCATGCTTCTCTTGTATTATTTTTATTTCTTTCCCCAATTTTTCTTCTACTTCTCTAATTTGATTTTTAAAGTTCTTTTTAAGGTCTTCCAGGAATTATTTTAGGGCTTGAGACCTATTTACATTTTTCTTTGAAGCTTCACCTATAGCCATTTTGTTTTGTTTATGCCTTGATTTCCCCTATCACCATAGTAACTGTCAGTAGTCAAGCTATTTTTCATTGTTCTTTTACTCATTTTTGTGCCTTGATATTTTATTCAAGTTGGGCTCTCTTCCTAAACTGTCCCAGGGTTTGTGCTAAGGCGCAGAGTTTTACTGGTGGTTTTCACTGGGCTTCAGATCTTAGCTACTTGCTTTTGCTGGGTTGCTAAAGTTAACAAAGTCTTTCTGGTGGCTGACTGTGGAGGAGTGATCTTACTGTTGTTCTGCCTCAGGGGTGGTACTTTGCTGCTGGCCTCTCTCTCAGCAGGCCCTGGAGTAGTAATTTTGTTTCAAATCTGCCCAAGTGTGTTGGAGGGGAAGGAGAGATTGGGGAGGGGGGGGGCGGTACTGCTGATCGGTTGCTATGGTAACCAGTTACTCTGCTAGCAGGCCCTGGAAGGGTAATTTTGTTGCAATCTGCTGAGTCCCTGGTGCTGCTTTGCCCTAGAAATAGCCTTTCTGCTGGTAAATCACAAGGGTGGGACCTTGCTGTTGACCAGTGTTGGGTGAAGTTACACTACTGGTAAGTAGTGGGGTCAAAGCCTCCCTGGTGGTCTGTGGTAGTTTTGGGGTACCTTATGAGGGTTCCTGTTACGCTGCCCAAACTACTCACCTGCTCAGGGAATTGCTGGTTTGCAGGTGGGTAGAGCATTACTGGTGGATTGCTCCATGCTCAGACCCCTGCTTCAGGTCACCTGCTGTGAGCCCAAAAGCTGCTGATGGTGCTGCTGCTCCTGGACTTCACTTCCCTTCCACCCAGGTAAGACAGACCTTTCCTGCTGGGCTGGTAGGCTGTTTCTCTGGTCCTGGGATGCTTCAGAGGCAGTTTTATGTTGGTTTGGAGGGGAAATCTGAGAGAGCTTCAGTGAGTTGCTTCCTCACTTGGCCATCTTGGCATAGGAAGTTGTTTTTATTAAATCTATAAAATAATTATTTAGTAGTTTGATTGGCATAGCAATAAGTAAATTAATTTAAGTAGTAATGCCATTTTCGCTATATTATCTCAGCTTATCTATCCATGAGAAATTAATATTTCTCCAGTAGTGTGTTTGTGTGTGTGTGTGTGCGCGCGCTCGCGTGTGTGAAAAGTATTTTGAATTTTTGTTCAAATAATTAGTGGGGTTGTCTTGGCAAGTAGACTCCCTAGTAATCTTTATTATTTTAAATAGAATTTATCTTTCTGTCTCTTCCTCCTGGGATTTGTTAGTAATATATAAAAGCTGAGAACTTATATGAGTTTATTTTGTATGCTCTAATTTTGCTAAAGTTGTTGATTGTTTCAGCTAGTTTTTCAGTTGATTCTCTAGGGTTCTTTTAGTATATAATTATGTCATCTTCAAAGAGTGATACTGTTATTTCCTCACTGCCTATTCTTGTTCTTTCAATTTCTTTTTCCTATCTTATTGTTATAGCTACCATCTCTAGTACAATAATAAATAATAGTGGTGATAATAAGCATAATTGATTCACCTATTGTCTTACTGGGGAAGCTTCTAGTTTATCTTCATTACAGGTAATGCTTGTTCTTGGTTTTAGATAGATAAATTTAGATAAATTATTTTTTCATTTTAAGAAAAGCTCCATTTGATTACTGTGCTTTCTAGTATTTGTAATAGGAATGGCTATTGTATTTTCTCAAAATCTTTTTTCTGCATCTATTGATAATATTATTTTTATTGTTTTAGTTTTGATATGCTTAATTATACTTATATTTTTCCTAATACTGAACTAGTTTTTCATTCCTGGTATAAATCTCACTTGATCATAGTGTATTTAATTTGTGATATATTGTTTTGGTTTCCACACTAGTAGTTTATTGATAATTTTTGCATTGATACTCATTAGAGAATCCATCTATAGATTTCTATCTCTGTTTTTATCCTCTCTGGATTAGGCATCAAAACTATATTTAATAAAAGGAATTTGGTAGAATTCCTTATTTACCTATTTTTCCAAATACTGTATATAGCATATGAATTAATTGTTCTTAATGTGTTTGGTAGAGTTTACTTGTAAATCCATTTGATCCTTGGAATATTTTCTTAGGGTTCTCATTTATGGTTTGTTAAATTTATTTTTCCAAGATAAGTTATTTAAGTATTTTATTTCTTCTGTTAATCTGGGTAATTTATTCTTTTGTAAATATTGATACATTTCACTTAGATTGACAATTTTATTGATAAATAATTGGGCAAATTAGCTTTTGATAATTTATTTAATTTCATCTTCATGGGTGCATTCACATCATGGTACATTCACACTTTCATTCTTATACTGGCATTTGGTTTTCTTTTTATCTCTTTTTAATTAATTAATATAACCAATGTTTTCTTTGTTTATTTTTCCTAAGATTGGCTTCTGGTTTTATTTGTTAATGCAATTTTTAAATTTTAAATTTTCTGAATCTTTTCTTTGATCTTCAGGTTTTATATTTTTATTTTTAACTAAGGATTTTTAATGTGTTCTTTTTCTAATTTCTTTTAGTTGGATTGCCAATTTGTTGATGTGCTCATAACACTCTCAGCTCTCCCTTCTTTTTTGAGATCATTGTAATATAATTGACTCACACACCTACCCTCTGTCTTTGTAGCCTCCTTCTGAATGCTCTAATAATGGTAAAGTTCTTTAGATGTAGCATCTTCCCATATAGATGTATGAAAAATGTAACCTTATTGATTCCCTTATAATTACTCATTTATTGTTTATTATTTATGCTTCTCTTGTATTTTGTATTTAAATGAAAATTTTTCTATTTAGTTATTTTTTTTTAAATCTGGAGTACTTGAAAGTCCTCTGTTTCATGAAATATCAAATTTTCTCCAAAAGGACTTTTATACTCAGTTTTGCTGGGTAGGTTACTCTTGGTCATAAGATTACTTCCTTTGATTTCTGGCATATCATATTCCATCCCCTCTGCTCCTTGTGATCTTGACTGTGTCTCCCTAATACTCAAATAGTTTCATTCTGGATGCTTGTAGTATTATTTCCATGAGAGCTCTGAATTTTGGCTATAAAATTTCTGGAAGTCTTCATTTTGTGTTGTCTTTTTAGGAGGTGATTTGTGGATTCATTTACTATTGATTTTACAGTCTAGTTCTAAATTGTCTTTATGGTTTTTTAATAATTTATTGACATGTGATACCTTAACTCTTTTTTTAAATCATGGCTTTCAGGTAACACAATGATTCTCAAATTATCTCTCCTCAATTTATTTTAGGTCAATTGTTTTTCTAATAAGATATTTCACCCTTTCTTCTATTTTTTCCAATTCTTTTGGATATGCCATATTGTTTCTTGATGCATCATGGAGCCATTAGCTTCTACTTGGTCAGTTTTAATTTCCACAAATTATTTTCTCCAGTGAGCTTTCTACTTCTTGTTTTCCCAAATCTCCTTTTAAGGTATTATTTTCTTGTCTATTTTTGTGCCTCATGCCAACCTGTCACTCTCCTTTTTAAAATTTTCTTGCATTGTACTAATTTCTTTTTCAATGTTTTTCTTTACCACTCTTATTTGATTTTTTGCTTGTTTTTTAATCTTTTTACAACTTTAAGGAATTATTAGTGAGGCTTTCTTGTTGTTTGTTTTTTCTTAGTTCTCAAAGAGGACTATGTCATTGGGAAGGTGATGTCATGACTTGCTGGTGAAATGTGACCCAAGGTCATAAAGCTAATAGGTGTCTGTAGCTGCATTTGAATTCAGGACTTCCTAGCTACAGCCTCAGTGTTCTATCCACTGGTGAAACCCAGCTGCCCTCTATCATCAATGATGAGAGTGCAAAACCCATTAAAAAATGCTTGCAGGCCTGTTCCATTTCACATGTCTTTGTTTTGCTCCTTTCAGTTTATGTACAAATATTCTTGAGAAATTCTGACAGCTATATGAATATGTAAGTGTATGTGTGGTTATATGTATATATCTATGTATATATGTATTTGGAAATATATGTGCATGTAAGCATATATATTTATAGATGTACATATGAGATACTTTCATATATCTAGTGTCAAGCTTAGTTGTAATTACACAAATTATTCATTTTTGTTGTCACTTTCCCTTTACACTATTGTAGTCATGTTACTATATTCCCAGTTTTGTTTACTTCACTTATCACCAATTCATATGACTCCCTACATTTTCCTGAATTCGTTATATCCATTGTTTCTTCAGAATAATATTCCATCACATCAATGTACAAAAATATTTATCCTTTCCACAATCAAAGAAATCTTTGCTACCACAGAAAAAAGGCCACACAAAAATGATGATTTATATTGGACTTTTTTTTTCCTATTAACTTCTCTGTGGCATTGTGTAATTTAAAATTCTAAATGTGGGTTCTAATCTGTCTCCCCAGTTTTGGGGGAAAAACTGACTAAAATCACTGATAAACAATGTTAGGGTTTTTTTTAAGGGTTTATTGAAAGATAGTAAAAGAAAGAGAAAGATTGAGAACAGATTTCCTATAACCTGGCAATCCTACCATTTCTGAATTCCTCTGCTACCATGCTGATCTCTCGAAGCCAAAGAGACAGGAGCCAGTCCCCAGCATCAGCTTCCTGCTTCATCTTCCCCTCCCAGAAATGGGAGTTTCTTCAAGCTGATTGGCTAGTATCATTCAAATTCATTATGTACCCTTAAGTACCAGCCAGATGTGCTTAACTAGAAGTCAGCCAGTAATCCATTCAGCAGCAGTTACCTTATCCAATGCAATCAGTTTAAATTAATCTCCAGGTGGGCTCCTGAGTATCTGCTAAATCTCATCTATCCCATTCCATTATCTTGACACAGCATAAACATAGCAATTGGATGTAAAGTATTGCAGAATTTTTAGTTACTTCATTACCATAATTCTAAATCATTATCCAGTATTCATGGAACAATTTAGGTTTACAGAAATATTTTAATAGCATTTTTTGTCTTTCCATAAGCTCTTTGATATCAACTATTCTTATCTATTATTTTCTTTGCCAATTTGCAGTATATGAGGATAAATTTCAGTGTTGTCTTGATTTGTATTTTTCTTCTTCTTATTGATCTGGAACAATCTTTCACATAGTTGTTAATAGTGTGCAATTCTTCCTTTGAAAATTATTTTCACCAGTTTCCAAAAGAATAGCAAACAATATGTGAGTAAAAGGCAATATTGTAAAAATCACTAATAGTAATCAAAATGCAAATGAAAACAACTTTCAAGTCAAATCTCATACATTTAAGACTAGTAACACTGACCAAAAAGTGGAAGCATTTTTTTTGTTGTTGTTTGGAGAGAGCTAAGGGAAAAGAGGTATGCTAATACATTATTGGTAAAGCCATAAATTGGTAAACCATTTAACTATCAGTTTGTAATTATGAAAAAGTAAATTTTCTATTCCTATCTCTAAGCAATCCTACTAAATGGACAAAAACCTGAAGGAAGCCAAAAAGGGGAAAAAAGATCCAATATACCAAGACATTTATTGTGTAACTCTGTGGTAACAAAGAGCTAGAAATAAAATGGGTGTCCATCCTTTGTAAAGTGGATAAAAAATTTCAGTATATGAATATTAATATTTGTTGTTGTTTGGTCCTTTTATTCCTCTATGATTCATGATCCCATTCGAAGTCTTTTTGAAATTTTTTCTTGGCAAAGATTCTGGAGTGGTTTACCATTTCCTTCTACAGCTCATTTTACAGATAAGGGAATTGAGACAGTTAAATGACTTGTCCAGTCATACAGCTAGTAAGTGCCTGAGGCCAAATTTGAACTAAGTAAGAGGAGTCCTGACTTTACAATAAAATGATTAATAGTAGGAGTTGAGAGAAGTGTGAAAAGATTAGTAAAAACTGAAATAGAATCAAAATACCTCCAATCCAAGGGAAAAAAATGTCACAACTACTACAATCTATGCAATGTTGTCAAATTCAAATAGAAAAAGGGGCCATTAAACTACATATAAAAATCCCTGAGAGTCACATATTGCCTTGGAAAACTACATATCTGGGGCAGCTAGGTGGCGCAGTGGATAAAGCACCAGCTCTGGATTCATGAGGACCTGAGTTCAAATCCAGCCTCAGACACTTGACACTTACTAGCTGTGTGACCATGCACAAGTCACTTAACCCCCATTGCCCCACAAAAAAAAAAAAAAAGAAAAGAAAACTACATATCAACATTAGCTTGTTTTTTATTGTTGTTTTTTATTTTACTTTTATATATTTTGGTAAATAGTTCTGGTTACATTTTAATTTGGTGGAAGTTTCTTTCAGAAGTGTTATTGTCTACATTTGGTCAACACGTGACAGGTTTGACATCTCTGTTTTATAGCTTTGAGGTCTAGCTTCAATAGTCATTGTTATCATGTCTAAAGAGATGAATCTTTAAGGATGGGTGGATCCTTGTTTTCTTTTTAGACTTTAAAAAAGGAGATAGGAAGATATTAAAGCTTAGCTAGAGCAACGATATGATTTTCAGGGCAACGTAACAGAGGAGATGGGAGAAGATGTTTCTAATGAAATATTTGAGCTATCATTAACTCCTAAAGAGTTTGTCATTCCTCAAAGAGCATTCAAGCAGGATTCCAGCTCAGATTCAAATTTGCATTTTTAAAATATCCCATAACTTTTATATAATAACTAATTTAAGTGACATAAAAAGTGCATTAAGCAGCTTAAAACAAATATCAATAGGATGGAGAGTTGTAAGAAACAGAATTTTCTTAAAGGGTCTTTCAGGAAACAATAGCCTCTTTCCTTCTCTCTATTATTCCTCAGACTGATATGGTACTAAAATAGAAAACTGCTCCCTGGCCTTTTATGATTACCTAGAAATCAAATTTCCATATGAGCATTTCAATGTGAATGTAAGGAAATTCCTGCCATGAGTTTATGAGGAGCTTTGATGATTAGACTATGATGTAATGTGGCTCTTGCCAGGTCAGGTGAAAAATTAAATATGGACACTTTTATCTCTAAAAATCTGCTGAGAGACCTGGCAGCATGGGGACTGCATTATAAAAGCATTATAGGGGCAGCTAGGTGGCGCAGTGGATAGAGCACTGGCCCTGGATTCAGGAGTACCTGAGTTCTAATCCGTCCTTAGACACTTGACACTTACTAGCTGTGTGACCCTGGGCAAGTCGCTTAACTCCCATTGCCCTGCAAAAAACAAAAACAAAAACAAAGCATTATAAAACACTGAAAAATGAAAATTCATCACTATACCCATTGTAAAATATATTATTTTTCCCAAGTAAAAGCAGTGCAATTCGATATTTAAAGGTCAAAGTAAATTAGCTTCAATGACTGAAATGCTTTTGGAATAGGAATTTCTGAGTTTTGTTTGTTTTTGTTTTTTGTTTTTTGTTCTTTTTTTTTGTGTGTGTGAGGCAATTGGGGTTAAGTGACTTGCCCAGGGTCACACAGCTAGTAAGTGTTAAGTGTCTGAGACCGGATTTGAACTCATGTCCTCCTGAATCCAGGGCCGGTGCTCTATCCACTGTGCCACCTAGCTGCCCCTGTTTTTGTTTTCTTAAAAAAAATATATGAGCATTAGATTTGACATCAGAAACCCTTGGTTCAATTTCCAGCTCTAGTGATTAAGAGTATGATTTTATGTGGATCAGATTAATGACATTCAAAGATCTTTATTTCTAGGTTGTTTATAAATTGATTTTCTTTTGATGACAGTAACTACTGCAGAGTATTTAACTTCCACAAGGTTTGTGATATGCATCAGTGAAATGGGTACCCACAATGAAGAAATTATTGATTCTTCTTGACATAAAATAGAAGTAATTATACTTGGGCTATATAAACTACAAATAATATATAAATGCAAGCTCCTGTTATGTTATTTTATAGGTAGTGTTTCATGGAGAAAATAACACAGGACTTAGAGTCAGAGGACTTAGCAGCATATAAATTTCATGAGAAATATGCTGTTTCTTTCTCTTTTTTTGCAGGGAAATGGGGGTTAAATGACTTGCCCAGGGTCCCACAGCTAGTAAGTGTCAAGTGTCTGAGGCTGGATTTGAAATCAGGTACTCCTGAATCCAGGGCCAGTGCTTTATCCACTGCGCCACCTAGCTGCCCTGAAATATGCTGTTTCTTAAAGCGTTTTCTTAATATCTTTGTATTGCCAACAGAGAACATTGTACCTAGCATATAATATGGGCTTAATAAATGTTTGCTATTAAAATTTTATGGTGGTCTTTGTTCTGATATTTGCTATCTGTGTGATTCAAGACATTTTAGGTAACATCTCTGGGCTTCAGTATCCGCATCTGTAAAAACTTGGCAAATAATAACTGCTACACTACATACTTTTCAATATCATTATAAAAAATTTTTGTTAAATTTAAAAATGCAAAAAAGGAAATAAGTCTTTAAGTATAGTGATGGTAACACTAATACACTCAGTTGTGTACAATAATTTATTGTATTTTGGAATCTTATAGGTTAACAAAATGATCTTGGACATACGTGTACTCATTTCCTAGGAAAATAAAAACAAGTAAAGGGTAGGGCAAAGGTACTGTTATTTAAACTGTTTCATTAAAGTATCAAATTTATAAAGGTTAAAATGGTCTATATTCATATTCTTTTGAATTAAAATAAAATACATGAAAAATTTTACCTATATTTGTTTTTAAAATAACCTGGCTGTCCCACAGTGAGCTCGCTCATTGAAATAAAAAAAATAATAATTCAATTGAAGAATTTTATGAAGCTTTAAACCTTCTTTCACATAATAAACACTGAGCTCTGGTATAGATTTTTGTAAAAGCCTTAAATAAATATTTGCTTCCATTTGCTTGACATCTTTAATGATTTTAAATCAAATTTCTTCCCAATATGAAGCTTCTTGTATTGATCATTCTGAATTATAAAAAGAAAATGGAACTACCTCTCTGAATTTTATAGAGGTCTATATCAGATTTACTTTTTCTCTTTTACATAAATGTCCTTCAGTACTTTGGGGATATTCATAATTTTATGGGAGTCAACATCCATGTAAATTTCATTAATGTATATATTCACCACACCCACCCCTATTATGGTCATACATAGGCATGGACATCATAGTGAAGGAATTTAAAGAATCTATGATACTGAGAAATAAGGGATATAAGTCATGGTGAGGTTTATTACCTTTTTGGTAATAAATTTGAGTCTTTAGTTTGCCTCCATCATTTTATTCAGTGGCATTTCTGTGACTTCATTGAGCAATTTCATAGAATTGGATATTCTATGAGAAATTTCCATCGAAAAGTTCAGTTGTTGGGGCAGCTAGATGGTGCAGTGGATAGAGCACCGGCCCTGGAGTCAGGAGTACTTGAGTTCAAATCCAGCCTCAGACACTTAATATTTACTAGCTGTGTGACCCTAGCCAAGTCACTTAACCCCAATTGCCTCACTAAAAAAAAAAAAAAAAAAAAAAAGAAAAGTCCAGTTGTTTTTCATGACCACATACACTTGAAATATCAAAGTCATATTTGTGGCAACTGGAAAAAGATCATGTCATGCTTTGTCCAGTAGTTAACTGTATGTAGGGCTGCATTTTCTATTAACTTTCTAAGTTATCTTATCAAAGGAATCTTTGTAATCAATTAAATTACATTCTGTGGATCTTGAATGCATTTTTCCCCTTATAAAGTATCTTTGTCAAGAAGTAGTCTATACCCTGTAGAATAAATGAAGTAGCAAGAATCCACTGTATGTTTTCTCTTTGGCTGTTCAAGAAAGTTCGCACGATATGCAGTCTTCTTAAGCATTGGGATGGTTAAAACAACAATGAATGAAAATTATGATACCATTCTCTTTCATCAATTGATGAGGCTTTTAAAAAAATTCTAGGTAAAATAAGTAAAATAAAATTGAGACATAACTGGTAAGAAGCTTAATGGAAATAAAAGAAATATGCTTGATTCATGGATATCTGATTTTATCAGATTTAACTAGTATGAGATGCTATACAAAGACAGAAGATGGAATGAAAATATAGAAAGGGGGATTAAAGTAAATAAAATTGACCTTTCCTAATTTATTGGCTCACTTGATATTTTCATGACTATGTTCCTCTCTACCTATATTTTCTTTCATTTAACTGAAAAAGAAACAGAAAAAAGTATATCACAATAAAATAGTATACTTGTGGATTTAGTCACAATAATTGTGAATAGGACATTTCCAATAATTTTGTAGGGATATTTTCCCACCTTAAAAAATTAAATGGTTTTCTCATTTTGAAACAAAATGAGATTCTAGCCCATGAAAAAATCAATACTACAAAATACAAATTTCAATGCATAACTGTATGTCTGATGAAGTATTTCAGGCTATGAAACCATTGTTTGAGCACCATTTTAACTATATATGAATATTTATTTTTCTTTAGGATAAATATCGACTTCATACGCAATTTGGTCAAGAGTTACTTGAAGACATATTTTCCATTTATTTGAATAGAAAACATACTTGATTGATTTTTAAATTTTTAAATTAATTTTTAATTTAAAAATTTTTTATAGGGCAATAAGGGTTAGTGACTTGTCCAGAGTCACACAGCTAGTAAGTGTCAAGTGTCAGGAGGACCTGAGTCCTCCTGAAACCAGGACCAGCGCTTTATCCAGTGTGCCACCTAGCTTCCCTTTTTCAAATGTTTCAGAAAATGTTTTCATTGATTTTTAAAATGTTTTCTTAATATTCACTTTTCAGTCATTGAAATGTAGTCTCCAACTTAAAAAAAAGAAGAATTTAAAGATGCATAGAGGACAAAATATTTCTCATTTCCCTTCTTCTTTTGGGAAAGTACTTTGAAAATAAACTAGTAATCAATCCATTGCTCTAACAATACATATCATACACAGAAATATCAAGTAAATATCGGTCCTGTGTTTTTATAAGATGCAAATTCAAGAGGTAGATTTAGTTAGTAATTTTATATATATCCATGATAGTACTATTTTAGAAGCTAATAAAGTAAAACTTTGTGTTGCTTCACATTAGCCATAAATCTGGTGACTGGGAAACCAAGTATCACTATTCAGAAAAAATGAATCATATATGCTACAAATAGTTATCAGTTTTCAAAGAACTGGCATATAATACAATTCAGTTAAAATGAAGTTATGCTTAAGTTAAATCATTTTTTCTTTATTTCTGAGTTACCATTATAAAAATTAATTAGCATTGATTAGTAGATGAGTAGGTTGTCAATCAATTAAAACTTCCGGTTGATGTGACATTGCAATCAGGAGGGTTATTATTTGATAACTCTTCTACTTTCTAAAAGATATTCACTTTAAAATAAGGAAATAATATCACTTAGAAAGATAATAATTTACTGAACCAAAATTCCCCTAGATTTGAAGGACACCTTTTCAAATGAACAAACAAAGCAACAGTGTAAAACTATTATATATGGTTCACTGGGAGTCTTCTAAATTATTGATTGAGATCATTATATGGTTATATCATATAGTCAGATATTTTGAGTCGACTAGATTGACCAGTTTTGATAGATTATACTGTTACATCACAGATGACTGCATTGTATAATTATTTTAGTAAAAAATAGGGATAAAATAAGTCAGGTTTTAAAAAAAAATGAATGCACTACTCTAGACCTCCAACATGCCATTTAGTTACAGGCTAAATTAAAAAAAAAGTTTTATGCCTCTTCAAAGACCTCACTCATCTACCTATAAATAACTTATACAATGGGGAAAAACAATTCAATGAGGATCTTCAATGCAAAAACTAATCTACCTGGTAATATAATTTGTTTCAATATGCAATAAAGTCTGCTAATTTGAGGTGTTCATTCTACTTTTTTTTAACTCATTGCTACAATAATTAATCCCACAGATCAATTAAATTCAATTACAGAAATATAAATAGGCTCATAGGAAGATTAGACAAAAATCAATTAAACTCAAGTCATAATAGGTCTCTAAGAGAAACTGAATTGTTAGGGGTTATCCTTATAACCTTTGTATCTGATTTCAAGAATGGCCATGCCCATATAAAAAAGTCTTGGACCTTCTCTCAGGGAAAAAAAAATATTAGATTGGATAGAACATGTTGACCCCAGTATTTTTTTTTTTTTTGGTGAGGCAATTGGGGTTAAGTGACTTGCCCAGGGTCACACAGCTAGTAAGTGTCAAGTGTCTGAAGCAGAATTTGAACTCAGGTCCTCCTGACTCCAGGGCCAGCACTCTATCCACTGTTCCACTTAGCTGTCCTCCCACTATTCTTACAATCTTATTCTTGTATATTCCTATAAAATAGAAACTTCTTGAGGGTAAGAAAAGTCACATTTTAAAAATTTGAATCTCTCATGCTTATTAGAGTGTATTGTACATAGTAAGTGTTTAATAGATTCTCTTGGATTTATTGGTCTATTGATATGTCTATATGGATGGCTGTTCATTTCAAACTTGTTATATTTTATAAAGAATATTCCTTATTAAAAACTGAATGTATCATATTAATCTTCAATACAAAATTTTTGTTCTCCTTCTAACTCCATTTTGTATATAATCACTTTGCTCCATGTCATCACTACAGGACTATAATCTAGGCATCATCTTTGATTCTCTCTTTTATTATCTGCTCATCCAATTGGTTGCCAGAACCTCTCTATTCTAATTTAGTGACATCTCTTAGCACAGTGCCTGGCACACAGTAGGTTATAACACATTTTCTTTGTTTTATTGACCTGTTCTCTACATTCTTCTATTCCCTTTGTCAATCTCTTGTTTTCATGTTTGTTTATTTGTTTTAACACATCTTTCTGCCTCCAGTATTTGCATTTCCCAACACATCATTTGAATAATACTTTGAGTAACTTTCTCATTCACCTTTCCTTCTCTTCCCATTTCACCCTCTTTCATTTGTTCCCCATTGTATTCTAAATTAAAAGAAAATTCTAATTCTTATACTCTAGTCTTCCTCAATAGGACTTTAAGCAAATTTTCCAGTTTTATTTTACATTATTTACCTTAATTTATTTAAGATCCCACTCAAAATAGACAAATTTATATATCCCACTTTTACAGTGCCTATATGTCTTTATGTGTATTTTCATCTTTGCCCCACCAAAGTCCATTCTTTTCTTCATGGACAAATCATGCGATCCACTTCAGCAAAGCCTTCTCTATCACTCTATGATTCCTCTATCTTTTTTTTTTCTGTTCAGAATTTTATTTTCCAAATTACATATAAAAACAAATTTTTACATCAAATTTTTAAAACTTTGTGTTCCAACTTCTCTTCCCCCCTTCTAACCCCCAAACTCCAAGATTACTCAAGCAATTCAATATAAGTCATGCATGAGTAGTCATTGAAAACCTCTCCACATTAGCTAGGTTGTGAGAGAAAACAAAAACAAAACTTCAGATTAAGGAACTGTCAAAAAAACCTTATGCTTCAATCTCTTTTCAGATAACATCAGTTCTTTCTCTGTAGATAGATTTCAATTTTCATAAGTCCTTCAGAGTGATATTGGATCATTGCATTGCTGAAAATAACCACGTCCTTCCAAGTAGATCATCTTACACTATTGCTGTTATTTTGTATACAGTACATTTCACTCTGCTTCAGTTCATGTAGGTCTTTCCAGGTTTTTCTGATAGCATCCTGTTCATCACAAATTTTATATAGTACCTTAAACTTGAGAAAGAATTTTCTTCATGATATATTTTGCCATTATAATCAATCATTAAAATGCTTTCCCTCCATCCTATTCCATTACCATGCTATTTACTTTATTTTCTATCTTCTTTTACCCTATTTCTCCTCAAAAGTGTTTTGCTTCTAATTGACCCCTCCCCTGCTCTGCCCTCCCTTCTTTCACCCTTCCCTTTTTATTCTCTTCCCCTCCTACTTTCCTGTAGGGTTAAATAGATTACTCCTCTGAATTGGGTGTGTTATTCCCTCCTTGAACCCATTCTGATGAGACTAAGGTGTTTGAGCTAATTCTGTGTTCTAAATTTTTCTTCCTCCCTCCCTCCTCAACCTTCCCTATGAAATCAAGCAATTCAAAATACATGTATAGTTATGCAGAATATCATCACTTTCTGTGAAAGTGTTTTGCTTTTTACTGCTCCCTCCCCAAATCTACCCTTTCTAACTTCCCCTCTTCTCCCTCTTCTTATCTCCTTCCCCTCCCACTTTGTCTCAGGGGAAAATATATTACTATACCCACTTGAGTGTGTATGTTATTCTCTCTTTGAGCCAATTCTGATGATAGTAAGGTTCACTCACTCCCCCACTCTTTCCCCATCTTCCCCTCCACTTCATAAGCGTTTTCTTGTTTCTTTTATGTGAGTTCCTTTTCCCCAGCCTACCTGTCCCTTTCCCTTTCTTCTGGTGCATTCCTCTTACCCCTTAGTTTTATTTTAAAAACGTCATCAAAGGGGCAGCTAAGTGGCACAGTGGATAAAGCACTGGTCCTGGATTCAGGAGGACCTGTGTTCAAATCCGACCTCAGACACTTGACAGTTACTAGCAGTATGACCCTGGGTAAGTCACTTAACTCCCATTGCTCTGCAAACAAAACAAAACAAAAATAAATAAATAAAAACAAAAAGAAACATCATCATGGGTCAGCTTTGTGACACGGTGGACAAAGCACCAGCCCATGACCCAGGAGGCCTCAAGCCCAAATACGGTCCCAGACATAAGACACCCCACCCTGCCTGCCCCACAAAAAAACAATGATAAAGAAAAAATAAATGATTTACAGATATCACCCCTTCATATTTCAGACCTGTGTGAACTAAGTGTATTCCTTATAGCTACCATAATACTGAGAAAATTCTTAAGAGTTAGAAGTATTATCTTCCCATGTAGGAATGTAAACAATTTAATCTTTTAATATCCCTCATGATTTCTTTTTCCTGTTTACATTTTTATGCTTCTCTAGGGTCTTGTCAGATTTTCTATTCAGTTCAGGCCTTTTCATCACAAATGCCTGAAAGTCTTTTTTTTTTTTTTCATTGAAGTCCTATTTTTTCCTCTAAAAGATTATACACAGTTTTGCTGGGTAGTTGATTTTTGGCTGTAGTCCCAGTTCCTTTGCCCTCCAGATTATCATATTCCATGCCCTCTGATCCTTTAATGTAGATGCTGCTAGATCTTGTTTTTTCCTTATTGTAGCTCCATAGTACTTGAATTCCCTTTTTCTAGCTGTTTGCAATATTTTCTCCTTCACCTGGGAGCTCTGGAATTTGGCTATAATATTCCTGGAAGTTTTCCTTTTGGGATCTCTTTTAGGAGGTAATTGGTGGATTCTTTCAATTTATATCTTACCTTCTGCTTCTAGAATATCAGGGAAATTTTCCTTGACAATTTCTTGGAAGATGCTGTCTAAACTCTTAGTTTGTCCATGGGCTTCAAATTATTTCTCCTGTATCTATTTTCCAGGTCAGCTGTTTTTCGAAGGAGATATTTCATATTGCCCTCTGTTTTTTCATTCTATTGGGTTTTCTTTACTGTGTCTTGGTTTCTCATAAAGTCACTAGCTTCCATTTGTTCAATCCTAATTCTTAGGCAATTATTTTCTTCTGAGAGCTTTTGTATCTCCTTTTCCATTTGGCATTTCAAGCTGTTGACTTTTTTCTTATGACTCTCCTGTATTGCTCTCATTTCTTTTTCTATTCTTTCCTCCACTTCTCTAAATCTTCCTTCTCTCTTTCCTACTTCCTCTTCAAAGTTTCTTTTGATAGCTTCCATGGCCTGAGACCAATTCATATTTTTCTTGGAAGCTTTGGATGCAGGAGCTTTAACTTTGTTATTATCTTTTTCTGAGGGCACACCTTGATCTTCCTTGTTGCTGAAGAAACTTTCTATAGTTCTCAACTTTCTTTGTTTGCTTATCTTGCCATCTTTTACTTACCCTTTAACTCCTTCTTACAGTGGGGCCCTAATTCCAAGCTACACTTTCCCAAGCTTCAGAGGGTCCCAGGTGTTTTGGTTTGAGGTAGGGCAGGTTTTTCTCCTGCCTGGTCTGTTCTCTGATCCAAAGATAACCTCAAGTCAACTTTCTAATTAACCAGCCAGCAAAACTTTGTGTACTCTGGTTCTTATTTCCAACAAGCCTGTGCCCCTCTCCCACCTGGGCCTCCCAATGCTTAAAATTTCTTCCTGGTTCCCTACTGTGGTGGGATAGCCAAACTCCTCCTCAGGTCCCACAGATACTCCTGTATCCCCCCCACCCCTCCAGCCAGTGTTCAGCCCTCTTACCTGACCATAAGCTTAGTTCTAGAAGACATGGGTACTATAGCTGATTTGGAGGCTCAGGGGTAAGTTTCTTTGGTGCAGCCTGCCTGGGGACTTTATCTGCATGATTGTGGGGTTGGACTCTACTCATAGCCCAGCATGGTCCCTTATAATCTGTCTTTGCCTGGAAAATAATCTCAGCCTGTTTTTTTGTGGATTTTGCTGCTCCAGGGGTTGGTTTATTGCTGTTCTGGGGGTGAATGTGTCAGGAGTTCTATGAGTTTAATGTCTTTTCTCTGACGTCTTGACTCCCCCTGATTTCCCTATCTTAAAATATGGAGAGATAAGGGATGAAATGTTATGTCTAGGGAACAACTTATAGGCTAGTTTGGCTGGAGAATACAATTTCAAAAATAGACTAATCTATAGATGGGAAACATAAGCTAGAGCCAAGTTAGGAAGGACTATAAGAGCAAAACAGGAATTTGTGTTTCATTTTCAAGTCGAGATGGCACTTCTGGAGCAGGTATATTATCATAGCCAGATTTTGCTTTAAGAATATCAATTTGAGGTGGCAGCTAGATGGAGCAATGGATAAAGCACCGGCCCTGGATTCAGGAAGACCTGAGTTTAAATCTGGCCTTAGACACATGACACACTAGCTGTATGACCCTGGGCAAGTCACTTAACTCTCATTATCCCACAAAAGAAAAAACAAAAGAATACCAATTTGAAGCCTTTCTGAAATCATCCTGCTTGTCATTTCTTATAGCACAATAATATTCCATCACCATCATATATCACAGCTTGTTTAGCTATTGTTTAGCCCAATTGATGGGCATTCCTTTGATTTCCGAATTTTAGCCACCACACAAAGTGCCACTATCAATATCTTTGTAAAAATAGATGTTTTTCTCTTTGGGATACAAACCTAACAGTGGTATTGCTGGATCAAAGGGTAAGCACAGTTCAGTAGCCCTTCAGGCATAGTTCCAAACTGCTCTTCAGAATGGTTGGATCTTTTTAGAACTCCACCGACAGTGGATTTTTGTCCCAGCTTTCTCATAGTGAAGTAAGAAGAACCAAGAGAACATTGTGCACAGAGATAAGAATATTATTTGATGAAGAACTGTGAATGACTTAAATATTCTCAACCATAAAATGATACAACACAATCCTAAAGGACTATTGAAGAAACACATTATCCACTCCCAAAGAAATAACTGATATTTGTAGAACTCAGACTGAAGTATGCTTTTTACCTTCTTTCATCTTTTTTTAAATTGAAGATTTCTTGTACAAAATTGCTAATATGGTAATGTTTTACATAATCATATATATAAATATAACACATATCTGATTGCTTACCACCTTAGGGAGAGGGAAGGGCAAGGAGGGAAGGAGGTATAAAAATTGGAACTCAAAACTATGAATAAAAATGTTTATTACTTTAAAAATAGTGCAATTTGATCACTGGGAATAGGAGATATTGAAATGAAGAAAAACTGAAATCAAGGAGACCAATTAAAAATTATTGTCATAGTTGAGGTGAGAAGTGATTAGAGCCTGAACTTAGGTTGGAGCTATATGAGTAAAAAGAATGGGAAGGATGCAGGATATATGGTGGAAGAAGAATGGCTTGCTTTTGAAAGTAACTGAATATGAGAGAAAGGGGGGAGTTGAAATTGATTCTGAAGTTGTGAATCTCTGAAAATGGCAAAATAGTAGTACCTCTAATAGAAATAGGAAAATTAGAAAGAGGGTTTGAGAAAGGAAAAAAAATAATGAGTTCTATTTCAAAATTATTGATTTTGAAATATATATGTGTGTGTGTGTGTGTGTGTACATACACACAAACATACACACACAGAATATTTTAACATTTCAAATAGTTGGGTGAACCCAGGAATGTGTGATAGTATTTGGTTCAAACCTAGGACCTAGGCTCAAACACTAACTGCTAAATGTTAGTTGTGTGTCTTCCTTATTGGTCTTCAATTTCCTCAACTAGAAAATAGTGGGTTGTAATACATTAACCTTAAGGTTCTTTCCAGCTCTTCATTTTTCATTCATATGTCCTTATCCTTTCTCGAGCTTAATTACTGGTCTGAGACAAGACACAAATCCCAGACACAAATCACTAATCCTTTTCACCCAAAAGAAGTCCTGCTTGATAAATACCCAAATTCATGACTTTCTAAGAGTCTTTTTTTACCTTTTAGAATTATTTATCTTAAAGGATCTAATTAGGATTAATTTAAAGAGTACTATATTCATTGTCCTCATTTATTTGGGCTATGAAAAAAAGATCATAAAGCTGGAGAAGGATAATTTGAAGGCAATAAAACAATACTATGATTTTTTTTTTTATTTGGTAACAACAAACATTTCATTCTGTCACTATAATTCAGAGTGTGGCCATATTCCCAATTCAAACCTGGATAAGAGAAGAGGCAAGTTGAGGTAAAAACATCATGATTTTAAACGCAAAAACCCTGTTGATTCAGAAACCAAAAGTAAAAAAAAAATTAAGGAAAGACATAGAGAATCTTTATTATTTGAATAGAATTTGTCATGAAGTCACCATAAAATACCTATCTTCATTTTTTTTACTTGCCTTGATCAATGTCTAGTATGACCTAAAAACATAGCTTAAGAACCAATGGGGGAGGGAAGTCTATTTAGAATAACAGTATTCATTTTGATCTTGTGACATGAATTATGACTATTTTGGAAATATTGCTTAAAAGGAGGGAGACCTAAGAAATGAAACAAGTAATTTCAGTATTGAGATGTTTTTTCAGATGTTTTAATTTTTTACAATATAATGTTTCTCTTAAAGGGGCTGGCTCATCTGCTTCTTACCCTTCTTTCCTACCTGCCCAGAAGAAGGTTGTAATGCAAGAACATTTAATATTTCATGGTATTCAATATTTCACTTGTATCAACCTCCAACTCCACAGAAATCATTTTCCTTATGAGTCTCATAAATGGTGTCATTTTTAAAGAGCACATTTCAAAAGGCCGATATGAGAATATACTGATATGACAAAATCTCTGTCTAGGACATTTAAACTTATACCTAAATCTCCATGAGACTGGTGGAGGTCAACGTTTATACAGCATTTATAATGAAAAGCTCAGGAAACATCTTTCTACTATTACATTTCATGCACGTCAGTACATTATCCACCATGAGGCTGACACCTTTATTATCTAAGCTATTTCAGTCCCTCAGACTGAAACCTAAACCAAAACAGAACAAACAAAAACAGAAATAAAAGCATAAGACTTTTTTCCCCAGCTGCTTTTAAAAGATAACATATTTTAATGCCTTTCTGGAAAGTGTATTGATAAGTAATCATTATTTCCTTAGTAATATTACTAATATCACATAACCATAAGATAATGGTCTAAAGAGTAAAGATAATTAGCTGCAGCTAAATATAAACAGCTGCCACTTGAATGATTTCTCTTGATGTCATTAAATGAGGAGGGAAATAGAGTGGCGTAATCATAGAATGTTAGTTTATTTCTTTAAAACCACCTGAGCAACCTTCACAATGTCAGAATATAATGATGATGATGAATGATAGCTAGTATTCACAAATACATACATGTATATACAGATATTTATTGTGTAAACCAGCTATCTTCTTCTTCTTCTTCTTCTTCTTCTTCTTCTTCTTCTTCTTCTTCTTCTTCTTCTTCTTCTTCTTCTT
This sequence comes from Dromiciops gliroides, assembly GCF_019393635.1. Classification (NCBI taxonomy): domain Eukaryota; kingdom Metazoa; phylum Chordata; class Mammalia; order Microbiotheria; family Microbiotheriidae; genus Dromiciops; species Dromiciops gliroides. The sequence continues at coordinate 214,240,581 of NC_057861.1, forward strand.
CTTCTTCTTCTTCTTCTTCTTCTTCATCATTGTAATGCCCTGGAATTTTGAAGGTTGCCCTGGTGGTTTTGAAGAAATACACAAATAGTCTATGATTATGCTATTCTATTTACCCCCTCATTAAATTGCATAAATAAATTTATGTGTGTATGTGTGTTTACACACATATATACAAACACATAAAATCTTCCATCTTCTATAGCAAGTCTCATCCAACCCCTCTTAATTTTATTCCCTTTCCTCTGTTAATTATTTCCCATTTAGCTTATAAAAAGCATATTTACATATATTTGTTTGCTTGTATCCATCATTAGATTATTAGCCCTTTGAGAGCAGGGACTGTTTTTTGCCTCTTATTTTTATCCACAGCACTTAGCATAGTACATGGACATAATAGGCACTAAATAAATGTTTAGTAACTAACTGACTAGTATTTTACAGTTTCCAAAGTACTTTATAAATATTAACCAATTCACTACTCACAACAATCAGGAGGTAGGTGGTATTACTGTCAGAATTTTGCAAAAGAGGAAATTGAGACAAGTAGTAATTAATTGACATGTCCAAGGACACATAACAAGCATGTTTGAGGAGTTGGATTTGGACTCAGGTCTTCCTGAATCCCAGGCCAGATCCCCATTCAATGCATCATCCATCTGTCACAATGTAGAGAATAAAAAGACTATGGAAGGAAACTAGCAATTGGTAGGCTATGCAGAATTCAAATCCACTTAGAAACAGTGGGCTCACCAATAATCTAGTCAGGCAATTAATAGACATCAGTGGATTATGTATGCTGTTGCTAGCACCGTGTTGGAGGAGTACAAAAGGAATAAAGCAACATGACTTTTGTTACAAACAAGCTGGGGAAAATGCTCAGTTTAAAAGTGTCCCCTCAATGGAGTAAGCATAAAAGAGTGATGTAGAACAAGCAAATGCTAAAGGAGTTCAGAGTAAAATCTAATCACAGATGTGATTACAAATACAGGGGTTAATCATGGATAGTTTCCTAGAAGAGTCTTGCTTTTATAATCAGATTTTAAAAGAAGTACATGCCTATATTGGTATGGAAAAGAAGATCCAGGATTGTGAGAGCAAGAGGAAATAAGTAGTCTGTCCTAGAATTAAGGTTATGGACTTTTTCCTCTTTTTCCTCAGATCCTGTGGCAGTCTGTCATATCTTCCAACGTGTCAAAAACCAAGGCCAGGGGGGCAGCTAGATGGCGCAGTGGATAGAGCACCGGCCCTGTAGTCAGGAGTACCTGAGTTCAAATCTGGCCTCAGACACTTGATACTTACTAGCTGTGTGACCCTGGGCAAGTCCCTTAACCCCAATTTCCTCACTAAAATACCAAAAAAACAAAAACAAAAATAAAAAAAAAAACCTAAGGCCAGGGATCTTGGCGGGAGGAAGAAGAAGGAGCTACTTAAAGAGTTAGATGATTTAAAGGTGGTACTTTCCCAGTAGAGAGTGGCTAAGGTCACTGGAGGAGCTGCATCCAAGTTATCTAAGATCTGAGTTGTCTGAAAATCTATTGCCAATTCCTGACTGTTATCAACCAGGCACAGAAAGAGAAACTCAAGAAATTCTATAAGATCAAGAAATACAAGCCGTTGGACCTTCAGCCCAAGAAGATCTGTGCCATGTACTGCAGGCTTAATGAGGATGAGGAAAGCCTGAAAACCAAAAAAACAGCAGAGGAAGGAACACTTGTACCCTTTTTGGAAATTTGCTGTTAAGGCATAATTTGTTGAAGTGCTAAATAAAAAGACAAATGGTTATAACCTGAAAAGAAAAAAGGAAGAACAAAGAAAGAAAGAAAAAAAAGAAATAAGGTTGTGGGGAGAAACTAGTAAGTTATTCAGGGGGCAATTAATTTTATTAGAAGAGAAGAACTGAGGTCCATAAGATTGGATTTAGAACACTCAATTTCTAATCTTTACTCTGGCATTTACAAGACCTCTGACTTGGATGCTGGCATTTTCCCTCTCAGTGCCTCAGTCTATTCATCTGTAAAAATAAGGCTTTGGACTAGATGATCTCCAAAGTCCTCTAACTTTCTATCATCTGGGAAATACATAGGATAAGATTTCAGGGGGCAGCTAGGTGATTCAGTGGATAGAACCCTGGTCTTGAAGTCAGGACAAACTGAATTCCAATCTGTCATCAGATGCCTACTAGCTGGGTGACTCTGAGCAAGTCACTTAACCCTGTTTGCCTATTCAACATCATCTTGTTTTTTTGTTATTTGGTTATTTAAAAATAGAATGCCAAAATAAATTTTAAAAAAATTTTGAAGGGGAATAATAAAAAGTCGCTGAAAAATTTTGAGCCCGAAAATAATATGATAAAAATATTAGTTTAAGAATATTTTAATGAGCTATCTACAGGATGGATTATGATAGTAGAGATTAGAGGGTGGATTGTAAACTAGAAAACTATTTCCATAATCCAAAAGGGATATAGGAAAAGCCTGAACTAGTGTGGAACCTGAAGTCCAGGAACAGGGGGATATAAGGAATGATTTGGTTAAGGAGCTAGCTATGGCAACAAGTTGGAATTAGCAAAAAAGTACAAAAACAAAGTATACAAATAAAGTCAAAGCCATGGTTATGAGAGATTAGAAAGATGGTTATGATATTGATCACAGAATAACTGGGTTTCAGAGTTAGAGGGAACCTCATAGACCACCTAGTACAACTTATACCTAAACAAGAATCCTTTCTTCAATATATATGATGAGTGGACCTTTTCTTGGAGCCCTCTAGTCAAAAAGAACTCAGTCTCTCCTGAGAAAACATATTGCTTGGAATAGCTTTAATTATTAAAATATGATTTATCATAGAGTATAGGAACCATTCTTAGAACCAAGAAGACCTGTACCATAATAAATAAAAATAGTAATGATAATAACATTTACATGACCCTTTTGTGCCAAGAATTTTGCTAAGCACTTTTACAATTGTCATCTCATTTGATGCTGACAACAACCTTGGGAGATAGGTGCTATTATTACCCCGCCTTTTGACACAAGGGCAAACAGACAAACAGGGGTTAAATACTTTGCTCAGGGTCATACAGCTATTAAGTATCTGAGGTCAAATATAAAGTCAGGTTTTCCTGATTCCAAGTCCAGGGTTCTATCTGTTGTGTCACCTGGATGTCCCTATAGAATGGAGAATAGAAAAGAGAATATTTTGCTTGTAATCAAGAATTCCTGAATGCAAATCTAGTTTCAAGCATTTACTAGCTGTGTAAAGCTGGACAATTTGCTTAAGAGGGAGGAAGAAAAAGAAGAGGAGGAGGGAAAGGAGAAAAATGAAAAAGAGGAGGAGGAAGAAGAGGAGAAGGTGGAGGAGGAAGAGAAAGAAGAAAAAGAAAGAGAAAGAAGGAAAAGAAGGAAGGAAGGAGAAAAAGAAAGAAAGGAAGAAAGGAAGAAAGAAAGAAAGAAAGAAAGAAAGAAAGAAAGAAAGAAAGAAAGAAAGAAAGAAAGAAAGAAAGAAAAGAAAGATCAAGTTTTGCAAAGTTCTTTACAAATATTATTTCCTTTTATCCTTCCAACAGAACAGAGAGGTAAGTGCTACTATTATTCTAATTTTATAAGAGACATGAGGCAGATAGAGATAAAGTGATATGCCCAGAATTCCACAATGAGTTATTATCTCAGGCAAGCTATTCCAGACTCCAGCTTCAATGCTGTATCCACTGTACCAACTAGCTGCCTCAGAGAAAATGACTCAATTTGGTTTTTTTGTTTGTTTGTTTGTTTGTTTGTTTGTTTTGTTTTTTGTTTTTTTAGTGAGGCAATTGGGGTTAAGTGACTTTCCCAGGGTCACACAGCTAGTAAGTGTTAAGTGTCTGAGGCCGGATTTGAACTCAGGTACTCCTGAATCCAGGGCCGGTGCTTTATCCACTGCGCCACCTAGCCGCTCCCTCAATTTGTTTTTAAGTTAAATCTATTAATAATCAATTAATAATATAATTGTTTTATAGGCCTACCAATTAAAAAAAATCTCATCTGTAAATAAAATAAAGAGATCATATTATGAATCACTTGACCAATCTATACAGAGAAATTTTCATTTTATTTTAAAGACCTTGATATTTCTGTATATGGGAGTATAAAAACAAACTTATTTGCCATGGCTAGATTACACACACACACACACACACACACGTATGTGTGCATACACACATATGCCAGATTATGTGTGTGTATATATACATATTATATGTGTGCATATATATTTTATATAACTATTGCTTTAATTCATTAATGGCTAACATTTTTAGCACCTACTATATATTAAAAATGATTATCTCATATCATTCTCACAGTAATACTTTGAGGTAGTTGCTATTATGACCCTCATTTTGCAGATGACACTGAGAAAGTGACTAAGGCAAGACCATATAGCTAATGAGTATCTGAGGCTGGATTTGAACTCAGGTCTTCTTGACTCAAGGCTTGTACTCTATCCACTGTGCCATCTAGCTGTTATTATGTTCAGCTAAGTGTTCTCTTACTGTCTCCCTGCTAATCAGTTGCAACTCCCTATTAGTAATTTTTGTTCTATCCTTTCAAGTCCAAAATCATCCTGTTTGGCAAATAGAACAAAAGAAAAATAAGAGTTGAAGAGTCCTGCCCCTTCTTCATCACCCATTATTATCACCCTTTATATCACATAATATGGAAATTAGGAAGGCATATCTAATAATATATCCTAAATGAAAAAGATTACTTTTGATGATAACTTGTACTACACTACTTTTTTTGCTCTTTTCATAGTCAACCTTCCTTTATTTTTTATTCCCTTCTACCACCCTCATAATAAACCCAATCCACTAGTTGGATTATTCTGACTCTTTTTTGGGTCTAACCCTGACCAATCACATTATATTACAGGTGAAATTACCATTTTCATTTTATAAGAACAACCATATCCAGAACAAATTTTCTTTCTCTTCTGGCCAAGTTTCAATATGTTTTCACTTACATTGCAAAATTGTGAATTCTGTTAGTAAGTTAAAGTAGTAGCAACAAGAACAACAACAATAATGGTACACTTTACATTCAGCTTTTAAAATTTCTATACAAATATTTTCTCATTTATTAATAACAGTGCTCTCAAGTACTGAAAACAGTCTGCTTATTGTAGAGATGAGAAAATAGAGTCAAAGATTTAAGATAACTCACTCAAGGTTACTACAACAACTAAGTGACACGGCATTCAAATGCAAGCTATTCTGACTCCAGATCTAGGACTACTATATACAGTGCCCTTCTATCTAGTACTGGATGATTCACTTAGCTTTTGTAAGCCTCAGTTTCATCACATGTAAAATGTTTACGTTGGATTAACTAGCTAATCTCTAAATTCCCTTTGAGCTTTAAATCTATGATCCAGAAAATAAAGTATAGCACAAAGTGAAAGAACGGTTGAGCATATACTTCACACAGGATGAACATGAAGCCCTTGAAATAGTTTACCTAGTTTTATATTGCCTCTGAAACAGTTACTACAGTGAATGGTAATATTCAATAACAAACTTAAGACTGATCATAGGTAAGATACTGATGTGAAAATGGAGAATGAAATGTTTATAGAAGCAATAAAATACTTTATACCAATAATTAAAGTATGAAAGTGGCATGTAAAAATTGGTGCACAAACATATTTAGTTATTAGTTTCTCTGTATAATTGGATGGGTATCAGTGGGTATTGGTGATAGAATGCTCTGGGGAAATAATATCTGAAAACAAGAAGGTATTGCATTATTTTTTACACTCTGATAAATATTTAACCTCAATTCCCAATATATAATCCAAAAGTAATCAGTGTCATATGTGTTGTAGACATCAGAGGCCAACATATGAAATTATTTTGCATAGGTTATATGATTAGCATAAGACTATAATACCTTCTGTACATTCATTACTGAAAATTATTTTGTACTATTGAACTACTTATCTGTGTACAAGTAACTTTGCTGATTCAACAGTCTGATTGTATACTATCTTTACCATCATCACCATCACTAGTTAACATGTATATATTACTTTAATGTTTGCATAGTACTCAGCATGCATATTTATGTATACATGCATATACACACAGACACATACATGCACATGTACATGTGCATTTGCCACTGTAGTCTCAAGGTTGTTTTTTTCCCCTGCTGTCTAGGCTATATGTAGCACATACACAGATACATACATGCATACATACATGCATACATACATACATACATACATACATACATATATGCATTCTCAGTGTGCATATATGCTATACACCTGTATATATGTTTAGCCTCTATGTATTTATCTATATATACACATATATGTCAGTATACACATACAAAGAGAGGCTCTATATAGGCTATATATGTATGTATATACATATATTCATATGCATATATAGCAAATACATAGGATAAACCATATTATGTATATTTATATTTGCACTGTGTATATATGTGTATATATATGCACATGATAGATAGATAGATAGATAGATAGATAGATAGATAGATAGATAGATAGATAGATAGATAGATAGATAGATAGATAGATGTGTGTTATATACTCTTTAGAGATATATATCTTTTGCGGTTTAGGATAAGTATCTATGTATGTATGTATGTAGCCTAGACAGAAGGGGAAAAAATCATTGAAACTACAATGGCAAACATCTAAAAAACAAAAAGAAACAATAACTGCTTGGAAATAAATAAGTGAAGGACAATATGGAAAAAGAAAAGGAAAAAAGCAATAATGCTAAAAACAAATATGTGGGTGTCCTTGTCATACAACCAAGAAGTCAGAAGCCTAGATATTTCCTCCTATCCTTATAAACTGAATAAACCTTTGCAAAATAGGAATTATACAAGAAAGAAAAGCAGTTTCAGTTGTCTCCACCATTTAGGATACAAAAAATCAAATGGGGTAACACTTCAATGAATCATCATCAGAGAAGGCTAATCCCTATCCCCTAAAGAGCTCACTCAGTTCCTCTCCCATTGCCCACCACACTATGCTGGTTATAGCATATAGATGGATTTGCAACAGAACTCAACTCTAATCCTATATCCCCCTAATTAATGTAAAAACACAAAACTCAGAAACTTGTTCAGGTTGGTACAGCAGTGCAAAAGTTCTCTGTCCTCCAATAGATCTCCCCCAGACAATAGAGGTTCAGAGAAAACTAGACAAGGTCATATGTATGCATATATTTGCATGCATGCATGTGTGTGTTTGTGTGTATGATACTTCACTAAGCCTGAGGAAAAGAGCCTACCATCGTCCCAAAATCCATTCTATCTCACCATGAATTCATTTGGTACTAAGGCTGTGAAAAGCTGAATTGCCCAGTGTAGGGGTATGATTTGAGTTCCAGGTCCCAGGGGAAAAGATTTATTTGTTGGTTTCCATTTTTTTAAAAGACGTGTGTTCCGTTCATTAATCACCTTTTCTATTTTGTTCATATATGGCATACAGATATGAGTTTTAAACTGGAATATGCTTTAGCAACATACTGGAAAGTTTAATATTTGGTTTCATTATTAACATTTTCTTTCACATAATTATTATTTGTTTGTATGATTTGTTATTTGACTCACTCATTATTTAAATTTTTAATGTTGTCTCTACATAATTCGGTCTTTTTTGGTGGTCCCTAAATTGATTCCTATTACATTGCTTTAATGTCAACAAAGTGTTCACTATTTTTTTCTATTTGCATTTGTTTATAATGTATCTATGTGCTAATGCATGATCAAATTTTCTACAAGTTCTATGCAGAGCTAGATGTTTCTACAAGTTCTATGCAGATGCTTTTCATGGATTTATGGGAGAATTCTATTACATTTTTAAAGAAATAATTATTGGGGCAGCTAGGTGGCGCAGTGGATAAAGCACCGGCCCTGGATTCAGGAGTACCTGAGTTCAAATCCGGCCTCAGACACTTGACACTAGCTGTGTGACCCTGGGCAAGTCACTTAACCCTCTCTGCCCTGCAAAAACCAAACAAACAAACAAACAAAAAAGAAATAATTATTGCTCATATTATACAAATTATTCTCAGAAAATTGTAAGCCATCCTATAGATTCCTTCTATGATACAGTTATGGACCTCATACATAAATAAATGGAAAATAAAAACCAGAAGGGCTATAGAAAATATCATTAATGAATCTAATTTCAAAAACTTAAAATAAAATTGTAACAAATATAGTAATTCTTCTAATAAATTAATCATTATGACCCCATCTGATGTATACCAGACTTTCAAGGATGATTCAACAGTAGGTACACAATCAATATAATTAAGCATATTAAAATTAAAAAGATGTAAAACCATATGATTATTTTAATATATGAATAAAATATTTTGGCAAAGTACATAATTTATTTATGCTAAAATGAGTACAAAGTCATAGAGGTACATTTTATAATATCATAAAAATTTGTATATAAAACTGAAAGTAATCAAGTGCAGTGGTGATACACAATGATCGAACCATAGTAGCTACTTAATAAATAGTTATTAATTGACTGGCACGAGAACCTTTTATTCTAGAAAAGGTAAAAAGATAAGAGAAAGAAATTTAAAATGTAAACAGGTAAAAAATCTATTCATATCTGATGACAGTATGATTGTTTCTAAAATTTTAGTGAACCAGTAAAGAAAGTAATTGAAGAAATTAATAGCTTCAAGAAAGTTGTAGCTACAATATAACCTCTGAAAAATCAATAGAATTTATAGACAAAATATGAAAATTCAAAAGGCAATACTGAAAAGAAAAAATCATATTAAATAATTATTTAATATCTAAAACTTCTGAGAATTATCATACCAAATTACAAAAATAGTTGCATTAATAATTCATTAATAAATAACAAACTTAAATAGCTGGAAGAATGTTGATTTTTCATGGCCAGGTTATATCAATATAATTTTTAAACATTTCCATATGGGCCATGTTATGAAAACAAAACAAAACAAAACAAACAAAACTTGGTAGTATAATGAATAGAATTCTAGACCCATGGTCAGGAAGACTCATATTCCTGAGTTCAAATATGGACAATTATTAGTTGTGTGATCCTGTAAAATGAGCTGGAAAAGGAAATAGAAAAGCTCTCAAGTATCTTTACCAAGAAAACCACAACTAGAGTCACAGAGTCAGACATGAATAAAGTGATTGAACAAAAGGTTTCTGTCAAACTGATTTCCAATTTCCTCAGCAATTTTTGACAAATAGTGAATTCTTGTTAGAAAATATTGGCTTTTGGCTTTGTCAAGCAAGAGATTACTATAGTCATTTACTACTGTGTATAATATGGTTAATCTATTCCACTGATACAACACCCTGTTCCTTAGCCAGGAGCAGATTCTTTTAATTACCACTTTGTAGTAGTTAGTATTACAGTTTGAGATCTGATACAGCTAGGCTATCTTCCTTTACATTTTTTATTGATTACTTTGATATTCTTGACCTCTTGCTCTTCTACATGAGTTTTCTTATTATTTTTCAGTTAGGTAAAATCTTTCTGATAATTTGATTGATATGGCATTGAATAAGTAAATTAATTTAGATATAATTGTCATTTTTATTATAGTTGTTTGACCTAGTCAAGAGCAATTAATGTTTCTCCAGTTGTTTAAATCTGCTTTTGTATGAAAAGTGTTTTGTAATGATGTTCATATAGTTCCTGAGTATGTGTAGGCAGTTAAACTCTGAAGTATTTTGTATTTAATATACAGAAATGCTGATTATTTGTTTGGGTTTGTTTATATCTTGCGATTTGTTGAAATTGTTAATTATTTCAACTAGTTTTTTTTGTGTGTGTTTTTTTTTAGCTGATTCTCTAGGATCCTTTATGTGTACTATCATATCATTTGAAAAGAGTTGTAATTTACACTATTCACTATCTATTCTTGTTCTGTCAATTTCTTCTTGTTGTATTACTGGTATAGTTAGCATTTCTGGCACAATATTGAATAACACTGGTGATAATGGTCACCCTAGCTTCATCCATAATCTTATTGACAAGTCTTTTATCTTATCCCCATTACAGATAATGCTTGCTGATGCTTTTAGAGAGATATGACTTATTATTTTAAGGAAAGTTCCATCTATTCCTATACTTTCTACTGTTTTAATAGGAATGAGTGTTGTATTTTGTCAAAAGCTTCTTATGTATCTATTGAAATAATCATATTACTTTTGTGGTTTTGTGATTGATCATCAAGATATTTTTTTTTAAATCACAGTACTACAAAAGTTAAACATTTAACCTGTGTCAATTATATTATGAAAATGATACTTATAGGCATCAATAAAACAAGTTTTATTTGGAAAAAAAATTAAAATGGAGTGTGACTGGATTTTATGAACAGAAGTAGGGATCACAAAGCAGCAATAATAAGACCTGTAAGGTATTGTTTGAAAAATAAAGAAGTAGTTTAATGGAAGACACAAAACAAAGGTGAATAAGAAACAATAGAATACATTCTTCCTGTGATAAACTAGAAAGCATAAAATAGGAATGCTTTCCCTCTTTGATTAAAAGAAAGAATTATGGGGAATATGGAAAGTGATATGAAAGAAATTAATTTAGGGCCAGCACCATATAAACCATACTACACACAAATTCTAACATGATATTAATATTAAATATCATACCATAAAAATAACTAGAAGCATATCATATAACTCTTCATGCAAAGGGAAAGATGTTTTCTTAATTAAACAAGAGTTAGATTCAATTACAAAAGATGAAACTGAGAAGCTTTTGCACAATTTATTTTTAGGTTATATATGTATAATCATGTTAAAAATATTTTCACATTAGTCATTTTGTGAAAGAATAATCAGAACAAAATGAAAAAAACACAAGAAAGAAAACAACAACAACAAATAAAGTGAAAATAGTAGGCTTCACTCTGCATTCAGACTCCATATTTCTTTTTCTGTATGTGGAGAGCATTTCCAATCATGAGTATTTTGGAATTGTTGTGGATCACTGTATTACTGAGAAAAGCTATCATAGTTGATCATCACATAATGTTGCTGTCACTGCTGCTCATATAAAATTAATGCATCTTGGATAAGAAGAGAAACCATCAAATGATAAAAAATTAAATTAAATATGAAATTTCTCTGACAAAAGTTGAGTTTCCCCAGTAAATTCATGACTAATGAAATAGATAGATGTTGATGATGCAAAGTTGTTCCCCAACAGATAAGCATTCAAAGGATACAGAATTCTCAAAAGAAAAATTTTAATTATAAACAGCCATATGAAAGAATGTCTAAAATTATTAGTTCTGTAAGTTATCCCAGATAACCCAAGAAAAAATGATGACTAAGCAGAATTGTCTAAGTTGGGAAATTAGGAAAAACTGTCATTATAATATTTCACTAGTACATATTGACTTTAACAAGCATGCACATATTATGTATATAAGAAATATACATATATATGTTTACATATTTAAATATGCACAGAATGCAAATATGTATGTACATAAAAACACAGATTAAATACTATAATAGTATCAATACACTTGTAAGTAGGGGGAAATATGGCCAGTCTATATGGGCCTTCTGCTTAGTTAACTAAATTCTCAATATTAATTATTTGGACAGCAGCACATCCTTATATTGAATCCCATAAAAATTATTCACCAAAATTTCCCTGCCCTGATAGTGAGATTATTTCTCTGAAAAATCAGTGAGTTTATTATTGTTCTCTAAAAATTAAAATGTTCAGCTTTTATTAGAAGCTAATGCTATCAAGATATGAGATACAAAATGACGAATATGGTGTTTTGCATAATTATACATGCAAAACCCATTATCTGATTGCTTTATGCCTCAGGGAGGGAGTAGGAAAGGGATGGAAGGAGGGATAAAAATTGTAACTTAAAACTATAAATAAATATGTTTATGAGAGTAAAAAATTTAAAAAGATATAAGGGATGTACCTATAGGATGATTAAATGATTAAAAAAAAACTACTCTAATGGCAGACAATATAAAATATTTGGGAGTCTAGTTGCCAAGACAAACCCAGGAACTCTATGAACATAATGACAAAACACTTTTCACACAAATCAAATCAGATCTAAATAATTGGAAAGATATCAATTGCTCATGGATAGGCCAAGCTAATATAATAAAAATGACAATTCTACCTAATTTAATTTACCTATTCAGTGCCATACCAATCAGACTACCTAAAATTTATTTTATAGAGCTAGAAAAAATGATAATAAAATTCATCTGGAAAAACAAAAGGTCAAGAATATCAAGGGAACTCATGAAGGAAAAAATGCACAGGAAGGTGGGTTAGCTGTATCAAATCTGAAGCTCTACAAACTATTTGGTACTGGCTAAGAAATAGAGTGGAGGATCAATGGAATAGTCTAGGCAAAGGAGACACAGTAGTAAATGACTTTAGTAATGTACTGTTTGATAAACCCAAAGACTCTAGCTTCTGGGATAGGAAGTCATTATTTGACAAAAACTGTTGGGAAAACTGGAAGATAGTATGGCAGAAATTAGCCATAGACCAATATCTGACACCTTATACTAAAATAAGATTAAAATGGGTACATAATTTAGACATAAAAGGTGATACCATAGGTAAATTAGGAGAGGAAGGAATAGTCTACCTTTCAGATCCTTGGGAAGGAGAACAGTTTATGATCAAACAAGAGATAGAGAATATTATGAAATGTAAAATGGATGATTTTGATTACATTAAATTTAAAAAGTTTTTGTACAAACAGAAGCAATGCATCCAAAATTAGAAGAAATGAGGAAAGCTGGGAAAAAATTTTTATGGCCAGTACTTCTGATAAAGGCCTCATTTCTAAAATATGTAGGAAACTGGGGCTAAAATTCTAGCTAGTTTGTCTAAATTATCTAATGAGTGGTTGCCAATAAATTATAAGCTTTATCAAGACTTAGACGTTTAAGCATTTATTAAAGAGAATAAGAATTTGGTAAAGAGAGAGAGAAAGGCCTAGATTTATATATCTACTAAAGGGAGAGTGCATTTCTAGCTCCCTTCTCCACCTGAGTCCTGAGGAAAGAGATCAAGAGAGCCAGCCTCACCCCTTCTTCCTCCCACAAGCAAATGTCCCTTCCTGACGCCAAAGAAAAGCTGCATGGCCTTGCCGTCAGAGAACTTCTCCTCATGGTGGAGCTTTCCTACAGTAGGTCTCCAGCAGGTGGTGTCATTCCAATCATTACAGTCCCCTCTTTGTTTCAAGAAACAAGGGGTGTTTCCTTGATGAAACAGTCAAAAATGACAGAATATAATACCCTATGCTAGCAAACAATATGGTAATATCAATATAAAAAGGGGAGAGAGGAAAGTTTTGTCCAGAGGGGCAGTCCCTCATGAACACAACACTTTGACACTGGCCTGCAGAGGGAGGGCCTCTGCAGAGAGTACATGTTACAGATGGTGTATATAATAACAGAAGGAAAAAAGAAAAACAACAAAACAAAACTTTTCATTTAAAGTCTCTGAAAGTCTTTTCTCAGATGTCCTTTGTGTGTAGACATGTAACGGAAGTCTTTTCAGGGGTTGATGTGTAGATGCTGGTAATCAGCCAGGAAAATTTCCTACAAAATTGAGCTTAACACAACTTTAAAATAGCTTTGTCAATAATCAAATCAAACAATGAAAGTCCTTAAAAATATGTCAAAGGGAATTCAGAATCTTAGTTGTTACACATGAAGCATATAATAAAACAAAAATTGAAATATTCTTTAAAATTAATATTACTATAGTCCCCCCTTGTGGAGGGTAAATTGAGAGCACAATTGCTGTGATATTAATTTTAAAAAATAATTTTCATCTTTGTTTCATCACTTTTTGCATCATTTGCCTAATTATCCTCATGCCATTATGAGAAGTTAAAAAATCTAATATAATTGGTAATAGGTGTCAAGGCCAAATCCAATTATTAATCATGACACCTGAGATAATTATGGGGGTTACCGTAAAAGAACAGAGAAATGATGGGATATGAGCATTCCCACACTTGAGCAATATATATTGCTCATGCAGTATGCCAGGCTTAAAATAGGTGGATGAGATATACGTCCATGCCACCAAACATACTGGAGGAAACTGAGTCAGACTTAATCAGATGAATAGGATTGCAAATGGCATCAGGCATATAGGAGGGGGCATAGAAGTCAGGTGTAGAATGAGATGGATGGGATGAAAACTTCTAGCTTCTAGTACAATATTGTGGGAAAAATTAAACCAAGAGAAACCAACCTCAACATTTGTCAAAAGCCTTTCCCTTGGCCATACCTTGACTTCATGCGTGTCTCCCCTCATGTGACAGTTCAATGTCTGCTCTTTCATTTATTCTTCTTGTGATTGGATGGCATCTTGGACAACTGACATCTGATAACTCAGAATGAAGGCAATTAATGTCTTATATGATAAGTTCCCATAATCCAAATCTCATATGGATTTAAAAATTGAGGATAATAAATGATTGCAAAAAATGGGAATGTACCTTGACTCAGAATACAATATACAATTATGCAATAATTTCAAATAATACCTTTTTTTTTACTAAGTGTACAATTACTTTTGTGAAAAGTCGGAACATTTTTAAATACAAGTTAAAACACAACACAATCTTAAAAAAACTTTTTTTGAAAAAAGAAAACTTTTACAAATGTTCCCCTCTTTTTTTGAATATGCTTATCAAAAATCATACTTCTAGTATTAATTTATACTTGCCATGGCAACGAATTTGCCAGGGAAATGCTTTATAGAGTTCAATCAAATAATTGTTTGAGAGAAAAAAAATAACAAACACAAACAACTCAGAATATGGGAACACAATACTCCCAGAATTAACATTGTATTATGAAATCAAAATCATCTTGCATTGTTTCAGAATTAGATAGATGAATGAATAGAAGAAAATACACATGGAAGACAATGAAATTCAAACTAGGGAATTCTAAATGAATATGAACTTAATTTAAATAAGAGTATTACAAAATATAAACTTGATCACATGACTATAAAAGCTTTTACAAATATTCTCTCTCCTTTAAAAAAAACCTAAGAAATAAAACACAACTGCAAAAGCATGAAAATCTCTATGAAAATAAACCCATACTGTTCATTTCAAAATGTAGATGTAATAGCATAGAAATCCTATGTAACCTCTGAACTGACATTATTTTTTTGATTCTTTTGATTCTGATAACTAAAATCCCCAATACTCATATTAATACCTTGCTGCTTAATTCTACATTTCTGTAAAATATGTCTTCTTGAAATATAATGATGATTGCCATGTTTATTCAGCTTAAGTTTAGAATTTAGTGAAAAGAAAGAGAAAGGCCTAGATTCATCTATCTATTAAAGGGAGAGCACATTTCTAGCTCCCTTCTCCACCCGATTCCTGAGGAAAGAGATCAAGAGCCAGCTTTACCCCTCTTCCTCCCACAAGCAAACATCCTTTCCCGACGCCAAAGAAAAGCTGTATGACCTTGCCCTCAAAGGCCTTCTCCTCATGGTTGAGCTTTCCTACAGTAAGTCTCCAGCAAGTGGCGTCATTCCAATCATTACAGAATTAAATCAAATTTATAAGAATCCAAATCATTCCCCAATTGAGAAATGGTCAAAGGATATGAACAGGCAGTTTTCTGATGAAGAAATCAAAGCTATCTATTGCCATATGAAAAAATGCTCTAAATCACTATTGATTAGAGAGATGCAAATCAAAACAACCCTGAGGTACCACCTGACACCTATCAGATTGGCTAATATGACAAAAAAGGCAAATAATAAATGTTGGAGAAGCTGTGGAAAAATTGGAACACTAATGCATTGCTGGTGGAGTTGTGAATTGATCCAACCATTCTGGAGAACAATTGGGAAATTATGCCCAAAAGGGCTATAAAGCTGTGCATACCCTTTCACCCAGCCATGCCACTTTTGGGTCTTTTTCCCAAAGAGATCATAAAAATGGGAAAAAGGACTCACATGTACAAAAATATTTATTGCTTCTTTTTTGTGGTGGCAAGGAATTAGAAATTGAGGGGTTGTCCATCAATTGGGGAATGGCTGAACAAGTTGTGGTATATGAATGTAATGGAATTCTATTGTGCTGTAAGAAACGATTTGCAGAAGGAGTTGAGAGAAACCTGGAAGGACTTGCATGAACTGATAATAAGTGAGATGAGCAGAACCAGAATAACATTGTACAAAGTATCATCAACCTTATGTGTTGATCAACTGTGATAGACTTGATTCTTGTCAGCGATACAATGGTACAAGACAGTTCCAAAGACTCATGATGGAAAAGGCTCTCCGAATCCCGAAAAAAAAAAGAAATGTGGAATATGGATGCAGATTGAACCATACTATTTCTTTTTTGATGTTTTTCCTTTTTTGCTCTGATTCTTCTCTTATAACATGACTAATGCAGAAATATGTTTAATGTTATTGTACATTTATAACCTATATCAGATTACTTGCTATCTTGGGGAGGTGGGGAGGGAGTGGAGGGAGGGAAAAAATTTGAAACAAGAAATCTTATAAAAACAAATGTTGAAAACTATCTCTATATGTAACTGGAAAATAATAAAATGCTTTTATAATTAAAAAACTACACCAAGAACATACAACTGTTCAACTAATATATTTTATTTATCAATGTTTTCATTAATCTATTAATTCTTTTTGTGTATGTTTACCTATTCATTTATTTATTCATTTGTTTGTTTCTTTGTTTTATACTCAAACCTATAATGAGGTACCATGATACACTAGATATAGTGTCAGTAGATATAGGGTAATTATAACCAGTTTTAAATTTTGCATCTTCAAAACTGCTTATGGCTTATAAAGATATATCTTAGTATTATCTGTGTTTTAACTTAGTCAAGTTGTGGCTTCAATTTCTTATCTGTAAACTTAGGGGGTTAAACTAGATGGCCTCTAAGTTCCTTTCTGGCTCTTAATCTGTGCTCCTATTTTTTCTTTTTTCTTTTTTTTCAGGGAGGGAGGCAATGAGAGTTAAGTGACTTGCCAGCCTCTCACAGTTAGTAAGTGTAAAGTGTCTGAAGCCTGATTTGAACTCAGATACTCCTGAATCCAGAGCTGGTGCTTTATCCACTGTGCCACCTAGCTGCCCTTCCTATTATTTCTTTAATGGAGTAAATTAATAGTTTAGAAATTCCTACCAGTAAAGATCACCAACTTGTTATATTCTTAATGTGCCACTAGTTTACATGATAAAAAGTAAATGGATAGGGGGCAGCTAGATGGTACAGTGGTAAAGCACCAGCCCTGGAGTCAGGAGTACCTGAGTTCAAATCCAGCCTCAGACACTTGACACTTACTAGCTGTGTGACCCTGGGCAAATCACTTAACCCTCATTGCCCTGCAAAAACACAAACACACACACACAGAAAAAAAATTAAATGGATAAATAGGTGGATAAATAGATATCACTATGTATTCGTAATTTAGGTTAATGAACTCACTTTTTAATTTCTTGAACTTTTGCTTCATGCTAACAATCTAATAGTTATTAGCTTTAAATTTTTTGAAGTATTGCATGCTTTATCCCCTTTGATCTTCACAATAGCCTTCAGAAGTATAATTATTCCCTTTTGCAGATAAGAAAATGAAGTTTCAGGGAGATTAAATTCCTTACCAGTGGTTACACGACAATAAGCATTGGATATGAAATTTGAAGCAAGACTTCTCTTGCCTACCAGTCTAGCACTCTTAATCCAAAAGGGGACTATCTTTCCAAGCATTTCTTAGACAAAATAAATAATGTCTAGACCAAACCAAACTAAACAAAAAGTCACTGTACCCAAAGAGTATAAATTGCACCATTTTTTAATAATCAAATACTCTTCCCTATAATTTCATCTCCTATTAGCTCAGCAGATGTATAGTTGTTCCTTTGTGTTATTGATAGGAAAATTCTTTTGCTAAATCTCTATTGCAAAAGGATTGGTTCAATCTACTTTTAAATTTTCTCTATCTCTTTTTGGTGAGATGATATTCAATTCTGTCCCCACACAGCTTATGAGTATTAACGAAATAAGAAGAATAATCTCCAAATGAAGAACTGAGATAACTCTATTAGGCTTTAAAAAGAATTGCATGTCTGACAAAACGTGATGTATCCCTTAATCTTAAACCAGTAAATCCTTAATGTGCTTAGGTATGAGAATAGTTCATATGAAACCTTTTTTTTTTTTTTTTTGCAACAATTTTCAGTTACTCATCAGCAGGAAGAGAAGGATGAAGGAAAATGAAATTTTTGCCTCCTCAATAAATAAAACTAATTTTTTCTGGGCTGCTTATAGCTTATAAAGATATATCACATTATGACTGAAGTTCAAAGCATATAGAAATGGGAATATGGAAAGAAATATTATCATCTATTAGCACATTGCTTTAGAAAACCTGAAGGAATTCTTCCAGCCATGCTAAATGGTGTTAGGTTCAGCAACTTATCAAAGTCTTCTTAAAACCACACAGATACTATGAAGATTAACCCACAGCATTATCACTCAGGATTTAAAATAGTGTGAGAGAATAATTTTCAGAAATTAAAAAAACATATCTTTCAAATACCATAATCCTTGGTTTCTTCTCTTTCTTAAAAGTGGTTTCTGTCATGTCCTTCTGGCTAGGAAGGTATCCACACCTCTCGCAAGGACAGCAGTCGATTTAGTTGGGGAGGAAGTGAACACCAATAGCTCCCTATGTTAAAGCTTCCAAGCCAAATAATCTAATAATCAAACAGGCCATTACAACCACTGTTTAATAATAACTATTTGAAAAGCTCATCAGAAAACAGATAATGCCTCTATGTGCCTGTCGGCCTGCTTTATATATGCCCTGGTAGAACAGCATATGGTTTCTTTGATGGAAAGTAATGGAAAATGACAGGCTGTTTGAAGATGCTCTAGTCACAATTTCATGAATAATGCATAAGGGTAACAGGTATAATCAGTGCAGTTTAATAGTCTGCAGCCTCTGGAGAGACAACAGCAGCATACAGAAGAATTACACCTCCTTTTAGGGTACCTTACACTAGTATTCTTTGAAAAATATTTTTTCTCTCTGATATTATTTAGGATTGATGGCATCCCCTATATAATGTCAACCCAGGCACAAAAAATAACATGATGGAAATTGTTTAACTATTAGTAGCAAGTTTCATTCTTCTCACTTCTTGATATTTATGGCAGACATAAAGCTGTAATCCATACTGAACCTAATTTCAAATTCTAGAAATAGGAAACAAAAATGGAGATACCTTCAATGCTCTTGGTTTTCACTGGGAAAGATTAGAATAGCTTAAATTGAGTTCTTAGTCTGAAGAGATTTCCTACCTATTAGGGATTATATTTCATTTCAATTTCTGTTGATAAATCTTTCAAAGACTCAAATATAAAATTTCTAATTCTATACTTATGCTTATTCTCCCCTAGATTTGTTGCTGAAAATATCATTAAGGAATTTAATGGAAAACTATGTGCCATCTACTTCACTTAATGGAATAATCATAGAAACATTTTTTTTGTTTAATACACAGATTTGGTTGTTGACATTAACCTTGGCTTCCATTTCATGATATGAGAGAAAGTGAGAGAGAGAGAGAGAGAGAGAGAGAGAGAGAGAGAGAGAGAGAGAGAGAGAGAGAAAGAGAGAGAAACTGTGTAAGCCTCAAAATATTTATACCACTGAAAAAAATAATAGTGGATTTTAGTTACTAAAAAGAAATTCCCCAATATATACTTAGTTTGAATCCTATAGAGTAGTTTTTTAAATTACATATTAAGCACCTACTATATATATAGTCCTTTATTGGATACTATAAAAATAAAACTTTTTATAATAATAAATGTATTATGATACATTGTTCCTGCCTTCAAGAAGCTTACAGTGGAAGCTTAAAGATAAATAAGAAATTGACATAGGAAGTTCCTTTTTTTAATAATACATGATAAAGGGGCAGCTAGGTGGCGCAGTGGATAAAGCACCGGCCCTGAATTCAGGAGTTCCTGAGTTCAAATCCGGCCTCAGACACTTGACACTTACTAGCTGTGTGACCCTGGGCAAGTCACTTAACCCCCATTGCCCCACAAAAAAAAATAAAAATAAAAAAATAACAACAACAACAACAAAATAATACATGATAAATATATTGGAGAGTGAAATCAGCCAGAATTAACAGTAAATGGCTTTTTAAGATATCAGAAATGTAAATACTTGAAGGCAGAACACTTTAATAGATTCTTGATTGCTTTGGTGGAAATTCTTTCTCAACTGAGGTGGATGCAACCCATTCATATCTTTTCCTGTTTTTTTTTTTTCTATTTGTGTCCCTATTTTTCTACAAAGATGAGCATACTTTAGGCAAACATTTCCACAGTTCTTAAAATAATACACAGATAGGAAAGAAGTAATCAAATTTTCCATCTATTACTCTTTCAATATATGACCAACTTTCTCCTTTTTCTAGTCATATATTGAGTGATCTGGTTCCAACTTACCTCTACATTTTTATTACATCTTACTCCCCCATTACACATTCAATATAGTTGCCAAAATGGCCTATTCCTATTCCCCATACATTCCAGTTCTTATATCCTTGCCTTTTCTTCATTATCTCCAGAAGGCTTTTCATTCCTCAACTTTACATTTTGGAAGTCCAAGTTCCCTTCAAAACTCAAATTAAGCATAGGAATGTATGAGACCTTTACTGATTATTCCTTAACTTGTATCCACCTCACTCCTGGCAAAACAAAATTCTTATTTTTTCAGTATGTCTTTGCATATATTGATTTTTTAAAATTGCTATATTTCCTTAGTAGAATGTTAATCTTCCAAGGGCACTGACCTCCAGGTACCCTTCAAATTATATTACTCTGAGATTATGGCTATAGGACCATAAAGTTAGAGCTAGAAAGGATATTAAGTGTCTATCTCCCTCATTTTCTTTTTTCTTTCTTTCTTTCTTTTTTTTAGTGAGTCAATTGGGGTTAAGTGACTTGCCCAGGGTCACACAGTTAGTAAGTGTTAAGTGTCTGAGGCTGGATTTGAACTCAGGTACTCCTGATTCCAGTGCTCCACTGCACCACCTAGCTGCCCCTAACACCCTCATTTTCAAATGATGAAACAGAAGTCCATAGAGGTGAAGCAACTTCACCCAGATCACAACGATAGGAAGCGGCAAAGTTGGCATTCAACCTGAGATTTTCTGACTCCAAAATGAGCACATTTTTGTACCATAGCATATCATCAATGAAATCTGGTATTTAAAAATAAGATTTTGTAGTACAGGACAATTTGTGAGTATTAAAAATATGGTATAATTTCCCACAGATAAGTCAATAATTTACTATTTAAATCATGGCTCAAGTCCTTGTCCTAGTATAAAAACCCATTCAAGACCCATCAAAGATTTATGCTATTATAAACTAATTCTACTGCCTGCCATATAATTGAATGTTATAACATGAATATACATTCTTCAACATAGTTTTTCAGTGTTTGTCAAAGCAGATCTCTTTTGCATAATTATGGAGCTCCTTGAGGAGGTCTTTTAATGTTCTGTGATCAATACAGTCTAGACAATGTTTTCTAAAGACTGGGGTATCTCTACAACCTTTCTGTGAAGAGAAAATTGTCCTATTTTTTTTAAAACACTGAGCAAGAATACAGTGAAAAGGTTTTAGGGAAAATATTTTGATTTATATCCTTCATGAGAGTATTCTCTAAAAATGACAATATCTAAAAAGTAAGATAGAGAGTTTTAGGCTGTCTTCATATTAGGAAAATATAGTTTGAGAACAGTAACATGTCATGACATGACATGTCTTATTAACTCACCACATCCCTACTAGATGTATTTTACTTAATCAAGTTATATAAGATAGAAGACTAGCTTTGGAGGAAGTTATGCACCAAATTCATGTTAAGTTACACACAGCCAACTCAAAGATCTATGAGAAAAGATGCCTAGAAATGGGGGAAAATAATTTCATAGGATGATGACAATGGCCTGGTATATTTTGAATATAATTATATTAAGGCCTTCTCCCCAATGGCTATGAAGAGTTTGACCCAATCTGTGGCTTCTTTGCTAATGGCATTACCACTACCCCTTCTGAAGGACTGAGCCTTTCTCCCAGAATAAGAGGATCCACTACTAGGATGAAGAATTTCGTCTTATGGTATTTAGCACTTTTTTGGATATACTCTGAAGGTTGTGATTGATATGTCTTTTCAACGACAAGTGAGTTAAATATGCACTTTACCAGTCAAGTTCCTGTTTAGTCAATAATTCAAAACAATTATTAATATTTTACCATGTACCAGACCCTATGCTAAGGACTGGAATACAGATAAAAGTTAACAAAAACAATCTGACAACTAAAATATAATTCTCCAGGACAGAGGCTATATGCCAATGCTTAGGATGCTGTATCCATGCCTCAAGACAGTCAGGAATTTTCCTCCATATTGCTCCTAAAACCTTTGTATTCAAGAAAAGTAGGGGCAGCTAGGTGGTGCAGTGGATAGAGCAGTGACCCTGAAGTCAGGAGGACCTAAGTTCAAATCCAGCCTCAGACACTTGACATTTACTAGCTGTGTGACCCTGGGCAAGTCACTTAACCCAAATTGCCTTCCCCCTTCCCCCCCCCCAAAAGGAATTTTTGAACTCTTTCTCCAATCCAATAAACTAGCTGGGAAGTGTTCTCTGAGCTCCATGTTCCATAATTTTGACTCAAGCCTTTCAAAAGCAATTCCTCCATATCTAAAATACACTCCCTTCTCACTTCTGATTCATAGACTCTTTAGCTTTAATGAACAGCTCAGTTGCTACCTCCTGTGTCAGTCCTTTGTCAATTCCATTAGTTATTAGTGACCTATCCTATTTGAAATTTCATTGTATGAAATTTGTATGTATATATATATGTATATATATATATATATATATATATATATATATATATATATATATATATATATATACATGTGTGTGTGTATGTATGTGTTTTCAAATGTTCTAGTAGAGTGAAGTTCCTTGAAGATACCCTTGTATCTTTAGGATCTACCATAGTGATATGAATGTAGTAGGAGCTTAAATATGTTCTTTTTTTTTGGGTGAGGCAATTGGGGTTAAGTGACTTGCCCAGGGTCACACAGCTAGTGAGTGTTAAGTGTCTGAGGCTGGATTTGGACTCAGGTCCTCCTGAATCCTGGGCTGGTGCTTTATGTACTACACCACCTAGCTGTCCCAATATGTCCATTTTTAATTGAATCATTGCATTTGCGATCAATCAATAAATATTTATTAAACACTTTCTATGTTCATATCACTGTTCTGAGCACTGGGAATATAAAAAAGACAAAATGCAATCACTGTCCTCAAGGACTTCACAATTTAATGGGGGGAATACAACATGCAAACAAATATATACAAAGCAAACTATATACAAAAAATAATAAATAATTACCAGAGGAACAAACACTGAAATTAAGAGAGGAAGAGGAAGAGGAAGGTTTCCAGTGAAAGAATGGTTTTTGTTTGTGATTTAAAGGAAGCTAGGGACATCAGTAGGCAGAGAAGAGAAGGGAGAAAAATTTAGGCATGGGGGACATCCAAAGAAAATAACCAAAGTGAAGTCCCAGAGTGTCTTGAGTGTGTAACAGTCAGAAGACCAATGCCATTGAATTCAAGAGTACATGTTAAAAGAGAGGTCTATATGAAGACTGAAGAATAGTGTTGCTCTCTACAATAATAAAGAAAGTAGAAGGGGATAATGGTTTCGAGTGAATGATAATTAGATGCATTTTTGACATGTTGAGTTTATATGCCTAATGGGTACCCAGTTCAAGGTCAATGGAGATACAAGATTTGAAATCAGCAGAGACCTTGGGGAAGAATACACAAATTTGAGAATAATAAGTATAAACATGATAATGAAATTGATGGGAGCTGAGGAGTTCACCAAATGAAGTAGTATAACAGGAGAAAAAAAGAGAAAACCCAGAAAGAACTCTGTAAGATAACTATGGACAAAGGATATGATCAGGAGGAGACCAGGCATAGGAGACAGAGAAGGAAAGATGAAATGTGATAGAGGAGAACCAGGAGAGTCTAACAATCTGAAAACTTAGAGAGAAAAAGTATAAAGGAGGTCAGAGTGATCAAGAGTATCCAAGTCTGCTGAGAGGTCAAAAATAATGGGAGTAGAAAAAAAAGCCATTGGATTTGGCAACTAAGAGGTCATTAGTAACTTTGAAGAGAGCAGTTTTGGTGGAATGATAATAATGGAAAGTGGATTAAGGAGTTAAGAAAGAAGAGAGAAAATGGAGTCACCTATTATTATATATGGCCTTTTTGAGGGTTGGAAAGATAAACAATGATAGATAGGATAGAAGGATCAAGTGAGATTTTTTGGGGGTGAAGTTCTTTTTTGTTTTAGGATTGAGGACACAAAGGCATGTTTGTAGGCATTAGGGAATTAACCAGCGGACAAGGAGAGATTCAAAATAAGTTAATAAGTCAAGAAAACAGGGGAACTATCTGTTGAAAAAGATGGGATGGAATGGGATCACTTGCACAAGTGGGGGGTTGGTGTTCATAAGGTGTAAGGCCATTTCATCATTGGAGACAGAAGTTAAGGAAAAGAATGTATCTGAGTGATAGATAAGGGGTAGGGAAGAGGAGGGAAATCACAGTGAATGGACTCCATTTTATCTGTAAAAATGAAGCAAGGTTCTCAGAAGAGAGGGGAAGGGAACCAATGAAGATCTGAGAACCAATGAAAAGGTTTTGAAGAGTCACTGAGGAAAATGGAACAATGAGTTGATAAGGTAGGGAGAATAGGATTGCCTAGCAGCAGTGACTACCCAATCAAGATGCATAACATAAATGCGTACTGGACCCAATCAGAAAGCTTTCCTGATTTTGTCCATCTTTCTTCCCTTAGCATGATTATAGGAGTGAAGGTGGCAAATGGTTGGAGTTGTTTGAGACTGAGGTTTGGCTAGGAGTAATTGGTAATATGATCTGGGTTATAATGATTCAAGAAAGGAAAACAGTGAAAAGTTCAATTGGTTCAACAAGGGGTCAGGATGGGGAAAAGAGGAAAATATGGTGAATAAAAAAAGTAACCTGGGAGAGAATTCAGGGATCAAGGGATTATAGGTTAAGATGAGGACAAGAAGTATGTTTATGTGTTGGAAAGAGAAATGAAAAGCTCATAGATCATAGTTAAATAAAGTTCAGAATTCTCAAATATAGAGGTGGTACATTTCAAGGTAATAGCACTATTTAAGGATATTTTCACCTTTCTAAATACCAGAGGTAGGGTGAAAGAGTAGTTCATGGTTAATAAGTAGGTTGAAGAAATGTGTGTTACAGTGAGGGAGAACCAAATTTTGAGCCAAGTACCGAACTCATTAAGGAAGAAAAGGAAATATCCTAGGTGTATTTAAAGAATAATTATAAGATTTTAATCAGATGATAGATATAAACAGCACAAACTTCAAAGGAAGAGGGGTTACTAAATGTTGAATGCAGAGAGAGTCAGAGAAGCTGGAAATGATCATGTAAAGCAAGAAGTATTCCAATTCCTTTACCTCAAATGGCAAGACACAGAGAATAATTGAAAGTGTAGCCAGTACTGGGTATCGTGGTTAGGGAAGCTGTTTCATCAAGGGGATGCGGGTTTCAGTAATAGATAAAAGATGGAAGCAGTAGGAAAGAAAAACATTTAAGATGAGAGAAAGTTTGTTTCCTATGGAACAACTATTTGAGAGGGAATAGTGGAAGGTCTGGGTAGTGTTTAGTCAAAGCTTTGAGGGGGATGTGAATGAGAAATAAAATGTTGGGTGGTGGGGAATTCGGTTTGAATGATGAATTTTCATAAGTATAGAATTGTGGGGATATGAAGAGTATGACCAGATGAGACAATGTTCATCACTGAGTGGAGGGTGATACACCTCTTCCCAGCAGAAACTAGAGATTGGGTTGAAGGGGAGTGCAAGATGAGATTGGGAGGCATGTATTTGGGTGGTCAGATGGAAGGCCATCCTTCACAAGTCCTCTTCACTCTAAAGGCAGTGCTGGAATTAGATAGAAAAGGGGTATAGCTAAACATAAAATTTGAACCTGAGGAGACTAACAATAAATTGACAGCATTCAGTGGTAAGGTATCTGTTCAGTGGGAAATCCTGTAAGGCATATGAAAGAAACTTGTTTTGGCCACTTGCATCCTTATTTTAGGAAACATGGAGTGTTAAAGAATAAGGAAGTTACAAGGAGCTGGTACACAACAATGGTAAGACATTGGCAAGACAATGGTTAGACGGTGGTAAGCATAAAATAGGGAAGATTTGTAACACTATCATGTGGAATACATTACCTGAGTAGACTTGAAGGAGTTCCACTGTATTTTTGTGTTTTTCAGAAGTGAGATTCCTAATTATAACAAAAGTATTGATAGAATTCCCAAGAAACCAGATGAATCAGTGAAATGAATTGTTTTTTCCCCTTTTCTGGAGCAATGAAAATAATCTTTAATTATCCTATAAACGTTTTTTTATTCAAGTGTATTAGTCTCAGCTTCATCATCAAATTTTGTCATTCATCCATGAACCTGAGCTGTAGGGGATCTCGGTGATTTCAAATTCTTATTACTTCTCCATAAATTATTTGAAAACACCTGTAGTCCCTTTGCACAATTTCAATAGTTGCTGCAGGTGACTGCTTCTATATTGAAATAACTTCAAATTTAATAGAGCTTTATCCAATATTATTGTAATGAGAGAGAGGGAGACAGAGACAAAGAGAGAGAGAGAGATACAGACAGACTGACCGAGGAACAGAAATAGAGAATGCATAAGCACAAAATTATGAAAATCATGTGAAATTTCTAAGATTCTAATATTGTTTTGTAGAAATAGATATTACTAATGTCAATCCATTTCAGCTGCTTTTGCAACTTTGAGACTTTTATTGAGGAGGCAGACGGGCTAATGACAGAAAATAAAACATTAGATATTTTTTTTTTATTAATGGTACATTTTAACTCAAATAGAGGAAGTATGAGGCCTAATGGGAAATGCTGATGAGTGCAAGAAAGGAGGGGGAAAATGGGTCTTAAAATAGAAAGCAAAAAGAAATTTAGTCTTTGAAATCCATATATGTTTATTTCTACTATTTTAGGAATGGGTGTCACTTGAATATTTGGAAATATGTATTACAACTTTAGCAACCACATAAATAACAGAGGACATAGCTTTTCTATAAGTAGAAATTGACATGATATAATTGTCTTCAAATGGAAGTTAACCTATAAATATCTTTCACTAGCATGGCACAGGAAGAGGAATTTGATGACCCTAGTTTTATCAAGATGCATTAAGATTGATTTCCTACATCAATATATCCTATGTATCTTGTATCATTGTTATACATACCAGGTGAATCTCCCTAGTATTTTTTACTTTCTTTTAAAAATATATTAGTTGATTTTAATATATCATCATATTTTACACAATGTCACTCCCCTTCTGTCTTCTAGAGAGTCATCCCATAGAACAAATTATGTTGTTAATGTCAAAAAAGAAAAGAAAGAGAAAAAAATTGTCATAATTGATAAATCCATGAAGAGTCTGAAAATATGTTCAATATATCACCAGTGTTTATCTCAACCAAACAAATGATGTTATTAAGATGTCTTCTTTGGATCCATGTTTATTCTATTTTAATTTTGCTATATTTATTTTTTAAATTTGTGTGTGTTTTGGTTTACATTGCTTTAGTCATTGGGCATATTATTTTCTTGTTGCTGTTTCCTTCAGTCTGTGTCAGTTCATATAGACCTTTTTATCCATCTCTGTATTTCTTGTACTCAATATTTCTTACAGTGCAATAATATTCTATAAATTAGATGTGCTACCATTTGTTTAGCCATTTAACAATTTATGGGTATCTGTTTTATTTTCAGTTCTTTGCTATTTCAAAAATATAAATATGAATATATTCAAGAATATAACATAAGTAAAAATGTGCTTTCAAATGTCGTGCATATATGTGAGCATCCATGTATATTTGAATAAGTATGTGTATGTTTTAAATATACATATTTGTATCTAGGTATGTGTATATAATAATTGAATATCTAATGTTTAATGTATCTCTAATAAGTTGTATGTTACAATGTTCTATGTATTTTGAACACCAAACCCTTAGAGAAATGTGATACAAATATTTCCCCCTAATTCCCCTTATCAAAGGTGCAATAATTTTGTTTGTGTAGAAGCTTTTCAAATTTCCACAAAGTTATGTATTTTATGATTTGTTGTGGCTTCTACAATCCACTTGACTAAGAATTAATATCATATTTATAGTTTTGAAAAATATATGATATTTCTCTACTAATTATTTATAGCATGATTTTTTTAGTATTAAGGTCATGTATTCATTTATAATATATATGGTGATATTTGGATAAAGTATTGGTCTTAACAGGGGTCAGCAAACTTTGGCCCTAAGACCAAACCCTTATCACCTTGCCTATTTTTAGAGTCTAAGAGCTAATTTTCTTATATATTTTTAAGTACAATAAATTTTATTTGAAAATGTAAAACTATTTTTTATCTCTTGGGCTCTACAAAAACAGACAGCAGGTTGAATTTGACCTGCAGGCTATAATTTGCCAATACCTGGTCTAAGCCTATTGTTGCCAGATTGCTTTTCAGTTTTCCCAAAAGCTAAGAATCATTTTATAATTTCAAACAAAGGTCTGTTCCATGCCAAGCCATCTCCTACTCAGTTAATGAGGTGGGTTTTTTAAGTTCTTATTTTTAATGTAGGTGACCATGTCATTGGTCGCCTCTCTCCTTACCTCACTCCATGAATCAATAAACTCCAGTGCTTCATTGTTACCTGAGTTTCAAATATAAAATTATCTGTTTGGCATTTAAAGTCTTTTACAACCTGATTGTTTCCTTCCTTTCTAATCTTCTTACACATTTACTTCTCTCTATGTGTTCTAATATCCTTATATACTGGTTTACATTATGTTGCATGCATAAGGCAGTTCATATCATGTATTCTTACCCATTGCATAGAATGTTTTATCCCTCCTCACTTCCACTGTTTGACTTCTTTAGCTTGCTTTAGGACTCATCTCAAATCTCACTTTCTGAAGGCAGCCTTTCATAGGCCATTCACCAGCTACTGACTTTCAAATTTGAAATTATCTTTCATCTATTTTATATTTATATTGTATTTTCTGAATTATTTAAATGTTGCATACCTCTGTAGCATATAAACATCTTAAGGGTAGTGTTTACTCCTTTCTCCTGCTTCAGGAATCTTCATGGCCATTAAGACAAACTGTTTTTATCTGCCCATTCTTTTTATCCTCAGCACTTAGCACTGTCCATAACAGCAATAACAGGTTAATAAGTGTTTAAGTTATTAACTTAATTTTTTAAATAATTAATTCATAAACTGTTGACAAAGAGGCATTTCCCAATAAGGAATGAAGAATTTCAAATGAGCAATTCTATGAAAGAATGATCTAAATCAATAATAATAAAAAGAAAATTATAAATGAACTCAACTCTAGGGTTTTATCTATCAGCTTATAAATTGCTAAAGACAAAAAAAAGGGACATAATAAACTTTGTAATAATTGCAGAAAGCCAGACAAACTAATACCCTTTTGCTAGACATACAAATTAATCTAGCTATTCTATAAAACCATTTGATATTATGAAGTAAAACTTGCTAAATTTTCCATACTTATGGACCCCAAAATTCTACAATAGAGGCATTCTCCAACAAGGTCAAAGATAGAAAGATACAGGAAAATTTCACTCACACACACACGGGGAATTGACTATTAAAAGACTACCACTTCAGGCTTGAGGGCTTGCCAAACCCTTTTTGGGGCTCTCCATCCACCTTTGATGTCTAACCAGTTATTCAACTCTCACTTCTGGCTCCAAGAAACTGTAAAATGCACAATGGTAAAACCCTGGTAAACTATCTCAGTAGAGGGGCTAAATCAGGTTGAAGGTAAATGACTGGCCTCAAACGGAATGGTGAGTTGGGGGAATGTGTATCCCAATGCTGTGAAGACTTCCCTTCATCAGAATGGGCAGATGAAAACAGTTTGTTCCAGCGGCCATGAAGGTGACTGAAGCAGGCACTATGGCGTACTTAGAGCTTTGTCAGACTTCTAAGATGTCAAGGTCATCCACTGCACTCCAAGCCATCACCAGTCATTCTAACTTTTGTCTTGCCATTGGACTTCAGTGACTTTGGAAGGTAACATGAGACTCATGATTCTATGTAACACTGCCTCACTGAAATCCAAATTTAGGCACAAGACAAGATCACCCTTTAATGTCATTGGTCCTCTTCCAAAATGAAGGATAAGCAACAATAACAATGACTGGTTTTATGCTTGTATATATACACAAATATGTATACATTAATAATAGTGCTTTTATGGTAGCAAAAATGTAGAAAAATATTTTCCATCTATTGCGAAATAATGTAACAAATTATTTCATACTAATGTTATACAATATTGTTATACCTTAAGAATTATGTATATGATGCATTTAGAGAAACAGCAAAGGCTGTTGTGAACAGAGTGAACAAAGTTCACAACAGTGTTGTGAACAAAGTGAAGTAAAAAGATACATATAGACATTTATTGTAATAATGTAAATCAAATAAAAATGAATAAAAATGTGAAAAAGTGATTTTAATAGTGACCTATTCTAGCCCCAATGAAGAGATGATGATGATGCATCTCCCTTTTATCATAAAGCTATGAAGAATGCAAATGCAAAGTGATGTACATGGTATCAGGCTCAGTCAAAACAAACAAAAATATTGGTTATGTTTTAATTTTAAAGGGGAGATCCCTTGGGAAGGGGCAGGTAGAGGTATATCTAGACAAGAGTAGATAATACTATGTTTTATATTTTTAAAATAATAATTTTTATTATTAAATTATTATTAATAAAGTATTATTGTCAAATAAAAATTTTAAAATAATAAAAAATTATTAGTTTTAAAAATTAACTTCATAAGTAGAAGATTAGGGAAGTGTGGTACTAAATATCAGTTCATATTAAAACAACAACAACACAAATGTGCATGCCCTTAAGGTAAATATGTTAAAAGTTTCACATTAGATTCAGAAAAGCCAATGTTAACCTAAGCAACATTATAAGAAACATGTTTATTAAAGTCAATGTGACAGAATACAGGCCTGGACCAAGCTGAACTCTCCCAACATGATGTGGAATGTATTTAATCAAATTGATGTGGGGGTGGGTTTAATTGGTCAGATTGATTGTGAAGCATCCCAAAGAATTACAAGACTTAGTGAATCAGTTTCCCAAGTTTTACTGAAAGACTGCTGACCAAAGAGAGATTACCATGGAGACAGGTTTCTATTAAATAGGGGGATGAAGAATATTTATATTTTTAGTCAGAAAAAGTTGGTTATCTCCTCATTATCTTAGTTGCCTCCTTGTGGGAGGTTCATGGGAGGTTTTATCCTAATTTGGACTTCCTGGGGTCCTAAGACAACCTCAAAGGCAGGTACCTTTTTCCTTGCAGGTGTGTTTTTGGAGTTTACATATCATAAGGTGAACCTAAGTACACATTTGACCTTTTCTGTACATGTTAATAAAGACATGTTAAACCTATCAGACTCAGAAGGTCTCACTGTTGATGGTATCTCTTTATTTAAGATCTGGTTAATAGGTGTCCTGTCATCTAGGAATATTAATGGATTTTAATGGTCAATAGTCACTGGTTACTATCTCTATTAATGGTAATGGTTGGTAGGGACTGAAACCTCTTGGTTATATGACTGTTGATAAAAGAACACAAACCTTAGTTTCTCTGTTAACTGTTTTAGGTACTATTAATAAGAACTGAAGCCTCAGTTTATTGCTTAACCCCCCTTTTTAAAAAAAATAAAGTATTTTATTATTTTCTACTTACATATAAGGATAGTTTTCAACATTTGTTTTCATAAAATTTTTAGTTCCAAATTTTTCTCCCACCCTTCCTCCCCTCCTCCCCAAGATGGAAAGCAATCTGATACACACACACACAATCACATTGAACATATTTCTGCCTTAGTCATCTTGTGAAAGAAGAATCAGAACATAAGGGAAAAACCTCAAAAAAGAAGAAAAAACATCCCCCCAAAAGAAACAGTATGGTTCAATCTGGATTCATAATCCACAGTTTTTTTGTCTGGATGTTGAGAACATTTTCTATCATGAATTCTTTGAAACTGTTCTGGATTGTTGCATTGCTGAGAAGAGCCAAGTCTATCACCATTGTTCATCATACAATGTTGCTATTACTGTGTACAATGTTCTCCTGATTGTGCTCCTCTCAGTCATCATCAGTTCATGTAGGTCCTTCCAGGTTTCTCTGAACTCCTCCTGCTCATCATTTTTTAATTTTTTTGGTGAGGAAGTTGGGGTTAAGTGACTTGCCAAGGGTCACACAGCTAGTAATTGTCAAGTGTCTGAGGCTGGATTTGAACTCAGGTCCTCCTTAATCCAGGGCCAGTGCTCCATCTAGCTGCCCCAACCTGCTCATCATTTCTTAAAGCAAAATAGTATTCCATTACATTCATGTATCACAACTTGTTTAGCCATTCCCCAATTGATGGGCATTCCCTTGATTTCCAATTCTTTGCCAACACAAAGAAAACTGCTATAAATATTTTTGAACATGTGGGTACTTTTCCTTCTTTTATGATCTCTTTGGGATACCTACCCAGCAGTGGTACCACTGGGTCAAAGGGTATAAATAGTCCCATAGCTCTTTGGGCATAGTTCCAAATTGTTCTCCAGAATGGTTGGATCAGTTCACAGCTCCACCAACAATGCATTAGTGATCCAATTTTTCCACAGCTTCTCTAACATTTATTATTTTCCTTTTTTTATATTAGCCAATCCCATAGGTTTCAGGTAGTACCTCAGAGACATTTCAATTTGCACTTCTCTAATCAATAGTGATTTAGAGCATTTTTTCATATGGCAATAGAAAGCTTTGATTTCTTCATCTGAAAACTACCTGTTCACATCCTTTGCCCATTTCTCAATTGGAGAATGACTTGGATTCTTATAAATTTAATTTAGTTACTTATAAATTGTAGAAATGAGGCCTTTATCAGAAATACTGGCTGTCAAAAATTTTTCCAAGTTTTCTTCCTCCCTTATAATTTTGGCTGCATTACTTCTGTTTGTACAAAAACTTTTTTAACTCAATGCAATCAAAGTCTTCCATCTTGCATTTCATAATATTCTCTATCTCTTGTTTGGACATAAATTGTTTTCTTCTCCTTTGATTTGAGAGGTAAACTATTCCTTCCTCTACTAATTTATCTATGGTATGACCCTCTATGTCTAAATCTTGAACCCATGTTGACCTTATTTTTGTATATAGTATAAGAGGTTGGTCTATGCCTAGTTTCTGCCATACTATCTTCCAGTTTTCCCAGCAATTTTTGTCAAATACTGAATTTCTATCTCAGAAGCTGGAGTCTTTGGGTTTATCAAACAGTAGATTACTATAATCATTTACTAATGTGTCTCCTGTACCTAACCTATTCCATTGATTCACCACTCTATTCTTAGCCAGTACCCAAGGCACTGCTTTGGCTGCATCTTATAGGTTTTAGAATGTTGTCTCATTATTATCTTGGATGTAAGGTATTTTTGTTTCTATATTTGTTTTTGATCCACTCATTCTTTAGAATGAGATTATCTAGTTTTCAATTAATTTCCAGTCTACCTTTCCATGGCTCTTTATTACATGTAATTTTTATTGAATCATGATCTAAGAATGATGCAGTTACTATTTCTGTCTTTCTACATTTGACTATGAGGTTTTTGTGCCCTAATACGTGGTCAGTTTTTGAATGTGTTCCATGTACCACTGAGAAAAGGGTATATTCCTTTCTATCCCCATTCAATTTTCTCCAGATATCTATCATGTGTAACTTTTCTAATATTCTATTCACATCTTTAACTTCTTTCTTATTTATTTTGTGGTTAGACTTATCTAATTCTGAGAGGGGATGGTTCAGGTCCCCGACTAGTATAGTTTTGCTGTATATTTCCTCTTGTAACTCATTTAACTTCTCCCCTAAGAATTTGGATGCTATACCACTTGATGCATACATGTTTAGTATTGATATTACTTCATTATCTATTGTGCCTTTTAGCAAGATGTTGTTTCTTTCCTTATCTCTTTTAATACTATCTATTTTATGCCTTTGCTTTGTCTGAAATAAGGATTGCTACCCTTGCTTTTTTTTTACTTCAGTTGAAGCATAATATATTCTGCTCCAACCTTTTATCTTTACTTAGTGTGTATCTCTCTATTTCAAATGTGTTTCTTATAAATAACATTTTGTAGGATTCTGATTTTTAATCCACTCTGCCATTTGTTTCCATTTTATAGGAGAGTTCATCCCATTCACATTCACTGTTAAGATTATTAACTGTTTATTTCCCTCCACTTTCTCTTTTCCCTTTGTTTATATTCTTTTTCCCCTTCTTTCACCCAATTTCCTCCTGACCAGTGTTTTGTTCTGACCACTGACCTCCCTCAATTTTCCCTCCCTTTTTTCAGCCACAACTTCTTTTTTCTTGCCTCTTTTCCCCAATTCTGCTCCCCTTCTATCAATACCACCCTTTACCCCCTTCCCCCTTTTGTTTCCTTAAAGAGTAAGCTAAGTTTCGTTATAAAATGGGAGTGTATTTTATTCCCTCTTTGAACCAAATCTGATAAGAGTTAGGTTGAAACAAAGCTCACCCCTCTGTTGTTTCCCTCTATTGCAATGGGTTCTTTTTGTGCATTTTCATATGATATAATTAACCCCATTCCACCTCCGCCTTCATCTCTTCCCCCTAGTCTTCTTTTAGTGTAGTAGAAACTATACATAGACCAATAACTTACACCATATACCAAAATAAGGTCAAAATGGGTGCATGATTTAGGCATAAAGGGGGATACCATAGATAAATTAGTAGAGGAAGGAATAGTTTACCTCTCAGATCTATGGAGAGGAGAAAAATTTATTTCCAAACAAGAGCTAGAGAATATTATGAAATGCAACATAGATGATTTTGATTACATAAAATTAAAAAGGTTTTGTACAAACAGAAGCAATGCAGCCAAAATTAGAAGGGAAGCAGAAAGCTGGAAAAGAATTTTTACAGCCAGTCTAAAATATATAGTGAAGTAAATCAAATTTATAAGAATTCAAGTAATTCCCCAATTGAGAAATGGTCAAAGGTTAGCAACAGGTAGTTTTAGGATGAAGAAATCAAAGCTATCTGTTGCTATATGAAAAAATGCTCTAAATCACTATTGATTAGAGAAATGCAAATTAAAGCAATTTTGAGGTACCACCTCACACATATCAGACTGGCTAATATGAAAAAAAGGAAAATAATAAATGTTGGAGAAGCTGTGGAAAAATTAGAAAACTAATGTATTGTTGGTGGAGTTGTGAATTTTCCCAACCATTCTGGAGAGCAATTTGTAACTTTGCCCAAAGGGCTATGAGACTGTGCACACCCTTTGACTCCATAACATTACTACTAGGTTTGCATCCCAAAGAGATCATAGAAAAGGGAAAAGGGGAGCAGCTAAGTGGTGCAGTGGGTAAAGCAACTGGTCTGGATTCAGGAGGACCTGAGTTCAAATCTGGCCTTAGCACCTAACACTTACCTAGGGCAAGTCACTTAACCCTCATGCTCTTCTAAAAAAAATTTTTTAAAAAAGTAAAAGGACACACATGTACAAAAAATTTTTCTACGAGGTTTTTTCTTTGTGATGGCAAAAGAAT
Source organism: Dromiciops gliroides (assembly GCF_019393635.1). NCBI lineage: Eukaryota > Metazoa > Chordata > Mammalia > Microbiotheria > Microbiotheriidae > Dromiciops > Dromiciops gliroides. The sequence goes on from NC_057861.1 coordinate 214,276,562, forward strand.
TGGAAATAAAGGGAATGACCATCAATTGGGAATGGTCTGAACAAGTTGTGGTATATAAATGGTAATGGAACACTATTGTCCTATAATAAATGATGAGCAGACAGATTTCAGAAAAACCTGGCAAGGACTTAAGTGGACTGATGCTGAGTGAAGTGAGGAGAACCAGGGAGAACATTCTACACAGTAATAGCAACATTGTGTGATGATCATCTGTGATAAACTTGGCTCTTGTCAAGCAATGCAATAATCCAAGGCACCTCCAAAGAACTCATGATTGACAATGTTCTCCACATCCAGAAAAATGAACTCTGGATCTTAATTCAGATTGAACCATACTGTTCCTACTGCTTTGGCTGTTTTTTTCTTTTTTGAGGTTTTTTCCCTTGTTTTCTGATCTCTTTCACAATATGACTAATGCATAAATATGTTTAATGTGATTGCACATATATAACCTATATCAGATTGCTTTCTGTCTTGGGGAGGGGAGAGGGAAGAGAGGGAGGGAGAAAAATTTGGAAATAAAAATCTTATGAAAACAAATGTTGAAAACTATCTTTACATGTAACTAGAAAATAATAAAATACTTTTATGATAAAAAAGAAAAAGAAGCCCAAGTCATATGTCAAGTAATTATCTAATATTCTAAAACCAGAGGGAAAAATAAATTAAAGAATCCATCAATCACCTTTAGAAAGAGATCCCCAAATGAACATTCACACAATATTTGGCAGCTTCCATGTTAAAGGATTAGAGGGCTTGGAATATGGTATTCTTGGAGAAAAAAGAAATAGGATTGCAAACAGGAATCACCTACCCTGGAAAAATGAGTATAATACTTCAAAGAAAAAAATGGATATTTAATGACATAGAGGACTTTCAAGTATTCCTGATGAAAAGAGCAGAGCTGAATAGAAAATTTGACACTCAAATACAAGACTCCTGACAAACATGAAAAGGCAAACATGAAAGAGTAATCATAAGGGGCTCAATAAAGTTAAACTGTTTACATTCCTATGTTTGAAAAAGATACATGTAACTTCTAAGAACTTTCTTATTATTAGATCAATTAGAAGGAGTGTACATAGGCTAAGGGAGAGGTTTTGAGTCAGTTATGATAGGATGATCTCAAAAGAAAATGTAGTGGTTAGAATGATAAGAGAGAAGGGGCATTGGAGGGGTAGATAGGAAACTTTTCTTACATTAAATAGGAATGTAAGGAAGAGTTTTTATAACGGAGGGTTAATGGAGAGGTGGGCAATGCATGAATCTCACTCATCAGAATTCATTGAAAGTGAGGAAAAAATATATGTGTGTATGCATGTATGTGTTTGTGTGTATATATACATACATTCAGTTGTATATAGAAAAGCATCTTACCAAATAAGGAAATAGAATGGGATAATATTAAGCTACTTGCAGGAGGGGAGATGATAAAAGGGAGTACAGATTAAGGGGGGCAGCAGTTAGAAGCAAAACAGACTTTTGAGGAAGAACAGGATTAAAAAGAGAGAATAATCAGGGCAACTATATTTTGACTTTAAAAAATACCATAGATAATGAAGTGAGATAAAAAAAATGTTATTGTTCTCTGAAAGTGGCCTAATTTCTCAAATATATAGGAAATGAAGTCAAATTTATAAAAAATAAAAGTCATTCCCTAATTGATAAATGGTCAAAGGATATATACAATTTTCAGAAGAAGAAATAAAGGCTACTAATAGTCATAAAAATCTCTAAATCACTATCATTAAAGGCATATAAATTAAAACAAGTCTGATACACCACTTCACACATATCAGAAATGTCAAATCCTAGGTGCAGAGAAGGAGGTGATGAGGGGAAAATAGGTATATTAATGAATTGTTACTGGAGTAGTGAACTGTTCCCAACCATTCTCAAAAAACAGTTTGGAACCATGCCCAAAGAGCTATACAATTGTGCATACCATTTGAATCAGCAATATCATTATGAGATCTATGTTCCAAAGAGGTCAAACCAAAAGGAAAAGGACCTATATTTACAAAAATATTTGCGTAAAAGCTCTTTTGTTTTGGAAAAAAATGGAAAATGAAGGGATATTCACCATTTCAGGAATGGCTAAATAAGTTGTGGCATACAATTGTGATATATTAAGAAATAATGAGGGGGGCATTTTCAGAAAAAACAAACATTATAAGATCCATATGAACTGAGAAAATGTTAAGTGAGAACTGAGAAAACCTTGTGCACAGTGACACCAGTATTATAATGATGATCAACTAGGAAAGACTTCACTACTCTGATCAGTACAATGATCCAAAACAATCTCCAAGTACTCCTCATGAGAAAATGCTATCTACTTCCAGAAAGAGCACTGATGAACTCTTAATACAAACTGAAATATAATTTTGTCACTTTCTTTTTTCTTTTTTTTAATATGGCCAATATGGAAAATATTTCACAAGGATAGTGAGAGGGAGAGAGGGTATATAGAATTCAAAATTTTAAAAAGATAATAATATTTTAAAATAATAAATTAAGAAAAAAAGAAACAGATGAAACTTTTAAAAGCATTTAGAATTAGGGGAGTAATACTTGCATTACTCTGCCAAGTAACTGACATCTGAAGAAGTATGTTTATTACCGGGACACATATATTAGTAAGAAAATTTACAATCAGGAAAACACCCAAAGAAGATTGGCTAGAATGGTGAATAGCAACAAAACCATACACCAAAATCAAGGAAACAATAATGCTTTTATCCCAAAGAATAGTGTAGATATTAGGGCTACTATGTAGAAAAATGATTTAATTTATTGTACTTTGCTCCAGAAGGAACAATCAGAAGCAATAATTGGACATTGTAAATCGGAGTTCAGATAAACGTACAGAGAAGTTTTCTGCCAATTAGAACTATACAAATCCAGAATAGGTACTGGGTTATTCCTCTATAGGATTCTTCTAACACAACCTTGATAATCACTTGTTGAGGATGGTGGAAAAGAGACTTACTAGTAGTTGTTGTTATTTGTCCTTAATTCTCAAAAAGGATCATGGCATTGGGAGGTGATGTCATAATTTGTAGTCAATTGTATTTAAGTGCAAAATCATTAGCCTCAATATCTCCTCTACAGCTATCTGAAGTGGCAAAATATACATCAGGATGACTGGAGATGGCCCTGGATGTTTAAGGCAATCAGGGTTAAGTGACTTACCAGGGTCATACATCTAGTAAGTGTCAAGTGTCAGAGGCTAGATTTGAACTCACATCTTCCTCACTCTATTCACTGTGACACCTAGCTGCCCCAAATGAAGGCTGTAGTCAGGTGTGTGTATATTAGGTGGCTATTGAGGTTCCTTGAAACCTCAAAATTGGTGATTATATTATCCCTTTCCTAATATTAAATTTCTAAGTACATGAAATCAGTTTTAGAATTTGTCTAGTGTATTTCTTCATATATTTATTCTCCCACTAATACCAATAATTCAGTTGTTACTGAATTTTGTCAGTTCTTTCTAAAGAGTGAAGTTGTGACTAACCCAAATAATAGATGATCCATTACCTTACATAGATAGGTGGATGGGTTCTTGATGCCTTGTTTGATTCAGGAGTATGTGTATGTGTAAGAGTGGGGAGAGTCTAACTAAAATATTCATGTTTAAATAATATTTTCTGTATAGCCTCTTTGAATTTTATATATGCCATTATATAAAAAATGAGTTGCTGATTCTCTCCCCTCTCATCAATTTCTTTTTTTAAAATTTACCTTGATAAACTCAATACTTAGTAATGTATTTTGTATTTGGGTAGTTCTATTTGAAATTAAAAGGAGGGATTTCTTATTTAATAGTTCCATTTGGGGTCCACTTTCCAATAATAAAAAATTCTACATTTTGGGAATTAAAATGCAATATCTAAAAACCTAAAATAACTCTCCAAAACCTAAAAATGGAAACCAGAAAATGTAGACCTACTAGAAACCTAAGGAAAACTAATTTTCTAATCAAGTGACAGAAGAGGGACTGAAATTGTGAGATACTCAAGAACACCAAATCCATAATTTGGGAAAGGAACATTCTCTATCAGAAATAGAAAGCATTTTTGCTACTGAAAAATGAGACAGAAAACCACTATAAAACTTGCAGAGGATAGAAGAGATGTCACAGCTCAGTTCACACTATGTGGCACCCTGTCAGAAAATCTGAAATCCAAGTTACAGAAAATGAGGACAGGCATAAAAATTGTTCCCAGAACTAAATATTGAAACTACAATATTAATTCTGAGAACATTTGCATTCTGTGTCATACCAATAGCAATGCTATAATAGAATGTATGGTTCTTCATTCAGTACATATATATTTAATGCAACTAAAGTTTAGGTGGTTACAGAAGTGGCTGATAGGTCATCCCTAAGTAGCCCTTTTGTTCATTTGTTTATATATAAAACCTAACAGAATTACCCAATACACTCCATTCTCACTTTAACTATAGTAATCCAGGTACCAATCACCTCACAACTGCATTATTATTTTGTTTTTTATTTTTGTTTATTTATTTTTTTGTGGGGCAGTGAGGGTTAAGTGGCTTGGCTAGGGTCACACAGCTAGTAAGTGTGAAGTGTCTGAGGCCAAACTTGAACTCATGTCCTTCTGAATCCAGAGCTAGTGCTTTATCCACTGCATCACCCAGCTGCCCCCTCACAACTGGATTATTGACAAAAACCTCTTAAACTGTTTTTTCCTTGTTCAATCTACCCTGCCCTACCAGGCAATAGGCCAAGTTATTCATATATCCCTGTTCAAGAAACTATAATTTCCCTTTGGCCATTAGATAAATATTCTTCTGCTTTTTAAGCCGTCACATAATCTGCATTTTGTCTAATTCAATAATTTCCAATAAATGTTTATTAGCCATTTATTATGTGCCAGACACTGTGCTAAGTGCGAGGTATACAATTAATAAAATAGAAAAACAGCCTTTGCCCTGAAGGAGCTAATAGTCTAATTGTGAGGAGACAAGAAACAATAGAGACAGGAAAGCTGAGGTAGAAGGGAGAGACCAGAGGCATCTTGTTCTGTGAAGTTGAAACCAGATAGAGGAGCAGATGCAGATTGAAGTGAGCCAAAGTCCATTTTCTACCCTCCATAAAAAGCGTCATTGGGAGGAATTGATACTTCACCCCATAGTCCTCCAATAAGAGAGGAGAGGATAGGGGCAGCTAGGTGGTGCAGTGGATAAAGCACTGGCCTTGGATTCAGGAGGACCTGAGTTCAAATCCAGCCTCAGACACTTGACACTAGCTGTGTGACCCTGGGCAAGTCACTTAACCCTCATTGCCCCACAAAACAAAACAAAAAAACAAAACAAAACAAAAAGAGAGGAGAGGAAGCAGAGGGAGGTGGTGTCATTCAAGGCTGAATTTATCAGTATGATAATAAGATTAGAAATTATTACTTTAATCTGTGGCAAAACCATACAGAGTAACAGATGCAGACTGTAGAAGACCAACCCCATCTATTTATGTAACCTTCATTACTTCCCAAGCACCAACCTCGACCAGGTGCAGATAATTTCTTTTCACAAGAATTTTCCAAGCTGTTTGCTTATATGCACTTGCTCAGTTTCATATATAGACTGAAAAGCCTTATTCTATCTTTGTTGATTATCATTATTATTCCCATATAACAAAGTATTTTTCTTTAACAATACTTTCCTGATTATTCCAGACCATTAATTATTTTCCTTTTTTATATCTTTAAATAGCATGTACCCTACGATTTAGTATTTGATAGTATGGGGTTATGACTAGATTGACTATGCTATACATGAGTTGATTATCTTTTGCCTTTCCACTAATTTCCAGTTTGGTTTACCATGATTTCTGTATTTTATGGATTTAATTTAAAATAAAAATATTGGCCATTTTGTGTCTACCATAGTAGCCTATAAATGTTTGAGGACAGGAATAATTCATTCATTCATGTGTTATATGAAAGGAGAGAAGGTTGGCACTCCCCTTGATAAGGATGTAAGAGGTTCTAGTGGCCTTTACAACAAATATACAGTTAAGTCATTGCCACCTACTCTGTGGCATTCATTCATTCATTCATTCATTCATTCATTCATTCATTCATTCATTCATTTGTTCATTTAAGTTTACATTTCAAATACCTTTACCATAGTAGGCACATGATGAATTCTTTTTGTTAAATTCTATTAAATGTATTAATTTCTATAATTGTCTTCTGTGTGTATGTTGTCTCTAATAGTCTTATGTTAAGTCTCTTCATGAAACTTGAAAATCCTTTCAGAGTAAGGGTATATCAGTTTTTCTCCATTCCTCTACATCCCAGAGTAAAATGTTGAGTCCATAAAAAGGGCTTAGTGATTTCTTCTTGATTCATTAAGTAATTACCAGTTTTCCTATACTTCACAAAAATATCAATTAGTGACTTCTCATTTTAAAAGATGAAAATGGAAAGAGTTAGGGGGAATGCAGGAAAGCAGATTGGTTAAAACACTTTTGTTGTACTTATGAATTAATCTAACCAATGTGAAAACCATTTGGTATCAGACAATGAAAGTCACTAAATTGTTCAGAACTATTGACCCAAAAACCCTACTATGGTGATTGCACTACAAGTATAATCCATTTATTAATAGACTAATGGATAAATCTTTGGCCATAAAATATTTTTAATTGCATGACAAAATATTTTTAATTTTTTAAATAAAAAGGGAGATGAAAGGAAATTATTTTCTCTTGCCAAAAAAAAGGAAAAAGGTGATGTAGAAAGAGCTAGAATGTGGCACTTGTGTATTCTAGGACAGTTGTGAAAGATTATGATTTTCCCTTCCTATTTCTTTCTACTTCCCAGTGAAAGACAAATATTATTTGACAATTTATTTTCTATTTGTATTGTTGTTGTTCAGTAGTTCTGCTCTGTCTAACTCCTTGTGACCTCATTTGGGGTTTTCTTGGCAAAGAGAATGGAGTGGTTTGTCATTTCATTCCACAGCTTATTTTATAGATAAGGAAACCAAGGCAAACATGGTTAAATGACTTGCCCAGGTCACACAACCAGTAACTGTTTAAAGCCAGATGTGAACTCAGGTTTTCCTGCTTCTAGGGCCAGTGATTGCTTCACTGCTCCACCTAGTTTCCCCAATCTCTATTCTATATAATGGGTTTGTAATATTGTTGATCTTAGACACTGGAGTTTTCTGAGAACCTCACACAACAAATACTTATGCGACATTGAGAATCATTCTGGAATTAAAAATATGTATTGACAAAAAAGTAATGCTGAAAAGTGTCCCTCATTGAACTCACCTTGACATTATGTACTGAGTACCTGCTTTCTGCTTGAATTGTTTGATACTGATAATGGTCTAGGCTCTTTATTCTTTATAGAATTCATGGAGTAATCCAGCTTGATCTTCCTTATGCATTGGTAAGAATGTCCCCTCACACTCTAATAAAAAAGAAAAAACAACTTTAGTGACTCTTTGGCTAGGCATCCAAGACCATTCACAATCTGGTACTACCTTATCTTATTTTTCCAATTTTATTTCATTATTTTTCCATCTCCACACATTCTACATTCCAGCCAAACTGGACTAGTATGTGTCTCCTGAAAATTCCCTGAGCACTCTTGATTATCCTAGTTAATACTCTTTATGCCTGGATTGTTCTCCCTGTAAACCCTTTGAAATGCTTCAAGATAATTAAAACCTAACTCATGCTACCTCCTTAATGAAATATTCTTTGCCCCTTTTAACTGCGAATGATGTTCACAGTCAGGTGTTTTGCTTTGTTTTTTATCTCTATTGTACATCCTATGTATCATGTTTCATTCTAGTTAATCTGTAGTGGTGGTGTTTTCTTCTCCTACTATACTATACTTACTCTGCATAATCAGGTACTTCCTGGCTATCATTGTTGGATATACTGATAGATCCCAGTTAGTATAAAAGGATAAATCTGGTGAAGTGTCCATCTATATTTTAATTAACACTATTTACAGTTATGTAAAATATGATAATTGTTTCTAAACCAATAGAAATATGTTATACAAATTTTAATAACATGACCACTTCATGGGATTCAATGTTTACAGTAACATCTAAGATAAGAGGAAAAATGTATACCACCAGAAATTGAAGTCATACTTCTAAATAGATGTTACTGATTATTTAATAACTACAATGTTATAAATAATTCTATTTTCTACTACTTTGCTAGTATGTGGTATTAGAATTATTAGTAACAAATTCAGAGCAAGTTGGTAAACAATTATTTTAATTCCTAATTACATACCTTTCAATATAACTCTTTATGTGTATATAAAGTGTCACTGCTTACCAGGGAGGGTTTGAAGTACTAATGAATATTGACATGATGGTTAAGTACTTAAATAGGGCTTAAGGAATACAAAGATTAAGAGGAAGTAAACATTTTGGTGGGAGTAGTCCAATCATCCACCTCTATTGTAAGAGTAGTTGTCTACTCAGAAGCTTCAAAAGCAAGGATTTAATAAGGACTAGCTTCATTTTGAGGAGGAAGAGGGCAAGATTCTGGCATCTCACTCAAGTTAAATAGGTCATACAAGCAACAATTTTCTACATAGAAAGGGCAAAGTTTATTATCTTAATTATACGAATATGGAAAATGAAATTCAGAGAGGTTGAAATGTGTCTAACATCACACAATGTATACTCTTATTTTTCTTAACGTATTGCATTTTTGTTTATAAAACCTAAGCTAGGCAGCATAAAAGAGAGGGAAAAGTTGGGGGCAGCTAGGTGGTATGGTGCAGTGGATAAAGCACAGACCCTGGATTCAGGAGGACCTGAGTTCAAATCTGACCTCAGACACTTGACACTTACTAGCTGTGTGACCCTCTGCAAGTCACTTAACCCTCATTGCCCCACAAAAAAAGAAAGAAAAAGAAAAAAGAAAAAATAAGATTGGAGAAATCATAGTTCAGACCTGTGTAACCCTAAGTAATTCATTTTTTAAAATAAAGGGGGAGGAGCTTATTTTCCTCATATGGAAAATGATGGAAGTGACCTATATGCCCTTCAAAGGTCCTTCTAGTTATTATGATGCTGATGATGCTGATGACAATGAGGGTGATGGTGGTAAGGATGACGATGATTGATGATGGTAGGTGGCATTTATGTCTTGTCTACAACATATCAGTAGCATTGCTAAGTACATTACAGATATTATCCCGCTTGTTCCTTACAACAACTCTGGGATGTGGGTGTTATTATTATCCCTATTTAAAGATGGAAATATTCCTTGTGAGAAAATACAACACAGTCTTATTAAAAACAGAAGAAAACATGAGAATCAATGGAGGTTTTCTTAAAATAAGTAGTATCTATCTAACACAATAGCAAGCATTATGCGTAATGAAAAAACTAGAAGCCTTCTCAATACAATCAGGGGTGAAAGAAGAATGCCCATTTTTACAATTGTTCCTCAATATCATAGTAGAAATACCAGGTACAGCAAAAAGAAACTAAAAAGAAATTTAAGAAATGAGAATAGGCAATAAGTAAACAAAATTTTCACTCTTTATAAGTGATATGATGGTGTACTTTGTAAGGAATTAATTGTGATTTGGGGTTTCCATAACCCTAACTTTGCTTCATTATGGTCAGACTGAAAAAAAAATATAAGCTTGAAAAGCCTAAGAGAAGATGGGTGTGTACATAAAGAGATAATTGAACAAACAAGAGGAACTCTGACCACAGGGAATCTTTATTGAAACTAAGTAACTGAGCCTTCCCTAATAGCTTACCCACACCCATATGGGTCTGGCCAGATTATAATGGGGACTGAGCCCGTTGGAGACTCAGTATGACTAAGAACCACCCCTTCCTGTGGGGGAGACAGTTAGAGACAGTTGGAGGCAGTTAAAGAGAGAGGGGAGTGTTCTGAGAGAAACGAGGATGGAAGGTAGGGACAGTTAGAGAAGCTGCTAGTTTTTTGACCTTCAGACAAAATCAGAAGAGACTGTAACCTAATTCTCCTTAGAGTTACAGATTTCGGGTGGTGGTGAGTTTGTGTTTTTGAGGCAAAACTAGCTCTTTGGAGCTGGCTAGGCTGTAGGCAGGTCCAGAGTGCCTGGGCCCTTTTTATCCTAGAGATTTATACATTATTACTATTCTATTAACCTCACTTGTGTTTTTAATTTGTTCCCATTAATAAAACTGTTTTGTTTTTGAAAGAGGCTGTTAATTTCTTTTGTTACCCCAATATTAAGGCGAGCCACCTAATTAACTCTTCCCATACTAAATTTGGCCCTTACAACTTAGAGTACCCTACGGTATCAACTAAAAAACTAGTTAAAACAATTTAAAATGTTAGCAAAATTGCAAGATATAAAATAAATCCACATAAATAATCAGCATTTTTTCTACTACCAACAAAACCCAGCTGAAAGAAAAAAATGGAATTTCATTTACTTTGACTGCAGATGAAATAAAATAGTTGGGCATCTATCTGCCAAGAAAAAGCCAGGTAATAAAAGAACAAAACACTATTTAGAGAAATAAAGATGGATGTAAACAAATGGAGAAATTTAAATTGCTCATGAGTAGGCTGAGAAAATAAGATAAAATGATAATTCTACCAAATGATTATTTTATAGAGTTAGAAAAAAATAATAAAATTAATCTGGAAGTAAAGAGTTCAAGAATATCAAGGGAAGGGTAGCTAGGTGCCACAGTAGATAATGCACAAGTCCTGGATTCAAGAGGACCTGAGTTCAAATTTGACCTCAAACCCTTGACACTTCCTAGCAGTGTGACCCTGGACAAGTGACTTAAGCCTCATTGCCCACCCCCCAAAAAAATACAAAGGAAGGTGGCCTAAGAGTACCAGATTTCAAACTATATTACAAAGCAATAATCATACAAATAATCCACTACTAGCTAAGTAGAGAAGCAGATTAGTGGACTAGATTAGGTTCAAAACAAACAGTAATAAATAATCTTAGAAATCGAGTACTTTATAAACCTAAAGATCCAAGCTTTATGAGCAAGAACTCACCATTTGATAAAAATTGTTAGGAAAACTAAAAAGTGGTTTGGTAGAAATTAGATATAGACCAATATCTCATATTGCACACCAAAATAAGCTTAAAATGGATAATTAATTCAGAAATAAAGTGATATCACAAGTATATTTAGGGGAGAGTGAAAAAAAATGTACCTGTCAGATCTATAGATAAGGGAAGAGTTTATGACTAAACAAAAGACAGAGAGGATCACGGCAAGTAATGGATAATTTTGATTACATGAACTTTTTAAAAATTCACAAAAAAAGCTAATGTAGACAAAATTAGGATGAAAACAGCAAACTGGGGAAACAATTTTGCAGCATGATTCTCTGTTAAAGGACTAATTTCTCAAATTTACAGGGAATCGGAGGCAGTTTTCAGAAGAAATCAAATATATCAATAGTCATATGAAAAATGCTCTAAACCACTACTGATTAGAGGAATTTTAAATTAAAACATCTCAGAGATCCTACCTCACACTTATCAGATTGGCTAACATAACAGAAAAATAAAATGACAAACACTGCAAAGGATGTACAAAAATTGCAACCCTAATATAGAGTTGTGAAATAGTCCACTCATTCTTGAGAACATATTAGAACTATGCCCAAAGGGTTATAAAATTGTCCATGTCCTTTGACCCAGCAATACCATTACTTAACCTGTATGCCAAAGAGATCAAAGAAAAGGGAAATGTATATACATGTGCAAACATATTTATAGTGCCTCTTTTTTTGTTGTAGCAAGGAATTGGAAGTTAAGGGGATGCCCATCAGTTAAGCAATGACTAAACAAGTTGTGGTATATGATTCTGATAGAATGTTATTGTGCTATAAAAAGTGACTACTAGGATGTTTTCAGAAAAACCTGGGGAGTCTTATATGAACTGATGCAAAGTGAAGTGAGCAGAAACAGAACACCATACACAGTAAGAGCAATAGGATGACTAGCTGGGAAATTTTAAACTATTTTGATCCAGACAATTATTCAAGACAACTCCAAAGGATCTATGATGAAAAATGTTATCTATCCCCAGATAGAAAGAACTGATGAACTCTGAGTATACATTGAAACATACTTAGAAAAAAAAAACATACTTAGTTTATTTGATTTTTTTTATTTGTGTGTTTTCTTTTGCAACATGACTAATATGAAAATATGTTTCGAATGACTTCATATATATAATTGCTTGCTTCTCAAGAAATAAAGGAGGGTCATAAAGGAGGAAGAGAATTTAGAAATTAAAATTTTTTAAATGAATATTAAATAAATTTAATAAAAAATTAAAGTTAAATTTTATACCTATTACCCTCAGATCCCTTGCCCAGTACATTTCTTTGCCAGAGGAACTCCTCCAAAAAGCCTAATTAATATACTATCTCATCCATAAAGACATTCCTCATTTCCCCAATGAGAAAAGATTTTTCTTTCCTTAAAACTGTTAAAGTACTGAGTATAGCTTATGTGTTTCCATATTTGTTTTAAAATTATATTATTTGAGTGTATAAGAACTTCTGCTTTATTATAAATTACTTCAGTGCCTACTGCATGGGTTATAAAACATAGTTTCCTTTGAGGAACCTTGAACATAGGAAGTAATCATTAATGTTTACTGGAATGGATTTTACTAAAACAGTAGGAAGAGTTTCCCCAGTTTCAATATCCACTTTTTATACAATAACACATATCTGAAACTGGATATTTGCCTGGAAAATTGCTAATAGTGATCTGTCTTTGCTGTTGGTATATATCTATGTACTACATGACTCCTAACTTTGTACCAATCTTTATACTTATTTTTATGCCTTGACTCCAATAAATCAATCAATATTTATTAAATGTCTATTATGTAATAGGCACTGTGCTAAGCACTAGATATACAAAAAGAGGCAAAAAAATAGTCTCTGCCATAAAGGCAATCACAATCTAATGAAGGAGAAAACAAACAAATATATACAAACAAGCCATATACAAGATGAATCGTGAATAACAGAAGAAAGACACTCAAATTAAAAGGGTTTAGCAAAGGATTTCTATAGAATATGGGATTTTATATGGAACTTAAGGGAAGCCAGGGGAGCCAGTAAGCAGAAATCTAAAGGGAGAGCATTCCAGGTATGTGAACAGCAAGAGAAAATGCCTAAAGTTAAATGATGGAGTCTTGATAATGGAATAGCAAAGAGTCAAGTGTCAATGCATCAAACTGTATGGGAGTTTAAAATGTGAGAAGACGGGAAAGGTAGGAAAAGAAAATAAGTTATGGAATATTTTGAAGGCCAAGCAAAGGATTTTGTTTTTGTATTTGATCTGGGAGATGATACAGAGCTACTGGAGTTTATTATATGGTGGGGTGAGGAGGTGACGTGGTCAAAGCTACACATTATAAAAATGACTTTAGTGGCTTAATTCAAAATGCATTACAGTTGGGGGATACTTGAGGCAGGAAGATGTACCACAAGGCTATTGCAATAGTCCAGACATGAAAGGACCTTCAACAGAGTAATGGCAGTGATCAAGGAGAAAAATGAGTACATTCTAGAGTTGTCAAGAAGCTGAAATTGACAGACCTCAGCAACATGTTTGATATGTATAGAGGTGATAAATACTGAGGAGTCAATGATAACTCCCAGGTTGTGAGGCTGAGGAACTGAGAGAATTTTTTTACCCTCTACAGTGACAGGGAATTTAGTGGGGAGAATATAGGGAGAAAGATGATGAGTTCCATTTTGGAAATATTGAGTTTAATAAGTTCACTGGATGTTTAGTTTGAGATATCTGGAAGGAAGTTGAAGATGTGAAATTAGAAGTCTACAGGGGCAGCTAGATAGCACAGTGGATAAAGCACTGGCCCTGGATTCAGGAGGACCTGAGTTCAAATCTGGCCTCAGACACTTGACACTTACTAGCTGTGTGACCCTGGGCAAGTCACTTAACCCTCATTGCCATGCAAAAACAAAAACAAAACAGAAAACAAACAGAAAACAAAAAAAGAAGTCTGCAGAGTTCTAATATAAATAGGTAGAACAGGTAAATTGAGAAATTTCAGATAAAAATGGTAATTAAATTCATTAGAACTGATGAGATCAGTAATCAAAGTAATACAGTGGGAAAAGATAAGAAGATAAGAAGGCTCAAGAAAAAAAAACCCTGAGACACTTACAGTTAAAGGGCATGATCTGAATAGGTATCCATTAAAGGAGACAGAGGAATAGCCAAATAGGTAAGAGGAAAACCAGGGGAGAGTGCCATGCTGAAAATTTAGAGAAGATAGTATAAATGAGGTGAGGGTGATCAACATAGTAAAAGGCAGTAGAGGGGTCAAGTACAATGAAGAGTACAAAGAGATCATCTGTAACAATGGAGAAAGCAGTTTCTGTAAGGTCAGAAGCCAGATTTTAAGGGAATAAGAAGAGAGTAAGAGGAAAGTGGCACCTGTTGTCGAGGGCCTTTTTAAAAAGTAATAAACATTTTGGGGCAGCTAGGTGGCACAGTGGATAAAACACCGGCTCTAGATTCGGGAGCACCTGAGTTCAAATCCGACCTCAGACACTTGACACTTACTAGCTGTGTGACCCTAGGCATGTCATTTAACCCTCATTGCCTGGCAAAAGAAGAAGAAGAAGAAGAAGGAGAAGAAGAAGAAGACAAAGAAAAAGAAAAAAAATTAATAAACATTTTTATTTACAGTTTTGATTTCTAAGTTTTAAACCTCCTTCCCTCTCTCCCCTCACCCTGCCTCCCTGAGGTGGTAAACAATCAGATATGGGTTATACAGGTACAATTATATAAAATATTACCATATTAGTCATTTTTTTACAAGAAAACTTGAATAAAAGAAAAAATGAAAGTAATTGAAAAGTAGTATGCTTCAGTCTGTGTCTCACCAATATCAGTTCTTTGAAGGCGGATAGTATGTTTCATCAATAGTCCTTTGGGATTGTCTTGTATCATTGTATTGTTGAGAATAGTTAAGTCATTCACAATTGTTCATCAAAAAATAGTGCTGTGTCTGTACACAATGTTCTCCTGGTCCTGCTCACTTCACTATACATAAATGTGAAGGAGTTTAGGCACAAAGGATAGAAGAGATATAAAATTATAGCAGGGATAAATGTGAGAATTTTTTTTTCAAGATGAGAGACAAGTAGGCATATCTGTTTGCAGTATAGAATGAGGCAGTAGTCAGAAAGATATTGAAAATAAGTGATACAATGTTGGACATATCTTGAAAGAGACCAGAGGGAATTGGATCCATTGAGCAGGTAGAGATGTTAGACTTGCTAAAGAGTAAGATTACCTCATCATGTAAGAGAGAAATTAAGAAGGAAATAGTGACAGTAAGATTTAAGAGTAATATGAGATGGGGAAGAGAGTAGAAGGAGCTCATAGAGAATGACCTCCATTTTTTCTGTGAATTATGAATCATCTATAAGGGGAGGGGGACAGAATGATTCCAAAAATTGGAAGAGCAATAAAAGGTTTGTAAAAGCCCCCTGTGGAGGTTGTAATAGTGAGTTGATGAGTAAGGAGTAAGCTAGGCAGGGAATGCCTAGCTAAAGTTGCATAAAATAAATTTTTAGTGAACTTAGAACAATTGCATGATTTTCTCCATCTTTGTTTAATGTATAGAAAAGCAAAAACAATGATTGATAGGAGTTATCCAAAACTGAAGCTTGACAGAGAATAATGAAAGAAATTATAATGGGTGTTGGGATTCAAAAGAGGAAAACAATGAAGAGTTGAATTAATTCACCACGGGGAAAAAAGGGTCGGGGGCAGAGAGTAGCTAATGCAGAGAGGATGGCCTGGGAAAGCACTGAAGGTTCAAATAATTGGAGTGCTCAGTGTGAGAGAAAAATAGGAAAGGTGAAAAGCCAGTATGTTGTGGTCAGGTAAAGGGATTTTAGCATTCTTCACTATGGGGGTGCCATGTTTGAGAGTATAGTCAGCCATTTTACACAAAGGATAGAGCACTGGGCTTTGAATCAGGAAAACTCGTATTCTTTTCTTTTTTTTCTGAGGCAATTGGAGTAAAGTGACTTGCCCAGGGTCACACAGCTAGTAAGTGTCAAGTGTCTGAGGCCGGATTTGAACTCAGGTCCTCCTGACTCCAGGGCCGGTGCTCTATCCACTGTGCCACATAGCTGCCCCAAACTCATATTCTTGAGTTCAATTCCAGTCTCAGACACTTAGTGGCTCTGTGACTACTGGCTTTTGCAAAAACCTTACTTCTAACTTATATCCTAGAGTCCTGAAGTTGGATACACTTCTGAATCATTTGCCTGAAT
The DNA here is from genome assembly GCF_019393635.1 of Dromiciops gliroides. Taxonomy (NCBI): domain Eukaryota; kingdom Metazoa; phylum Chordata; class Mammalia; order Microbiotheria; family Microbiotheriidae; genus Dromiciops; species Dromiciops gliroides. The sequence goes on from NC_057861.1 coordinate 214,292,907, forward strand.
GGCTACAGGTGTGAATTCAGCATTTGCAAAATGTTTCCTATTATGCCAACACACTCTAGGTTGAGAATTACCATTTGCTCTCTCCTGAGCTGGAGGTAAAGAAACAATAGTAACATTCAGTCCCAAGGGAATTTGAGCATATCTTATACAAATTTTGTACATACCACTACTTCTTTCCAAAATTAAGACAATTTGCCTCAATAATCTAACTATGCTTTTTTCTGTTCAGCTTTATTGAGGCTTTGAGCAGGTTAAATACAGCTTTTTCCCCTTTTTGTTTGAAATTCTTGTCTTAGTCATCTTAAGACACTTGGTATTCTTCTCAGATTGATTTTATTCATACATGGCTTCAGTTTATATCTTTTCCCTTGACTCTGTGTTCCCTTTTTTCCCCTGTATCCTCCTTCCAACTGCCAGATGTTGAGACCAGTTTATACTAGCACCTTTTAGGGGTATCATATTTCTCTGATCTTCACTATAGTTGTTCCTCAATTTTCTCCCTTCAAGCACTTTTATATATGTTGCCAGTCTTAGTGAAGAAATCAAAAATAGGGAATATTTCAGTATAAACATTGAATGTATAGATGAAAATAAGTGTAGTAGACCAGGTTTACATTTAGATTTTCAGGTAGTAGTATGTAAGGTTTTTTTTTTCTTTAATCCATTTGTATGACTAAGACAAAATAATTGCTATTTACATTCTGTTGGACAAAACCAAAGAAGTATTAATATTTATAATTCTATTTACAGAATAAGTTTAGGGTTTTTCAGTATTCAAGTCTACAAAGAATATGGTGCAATTATGAGAAACAAATCTATGTAATTATTGCATAAAAGTCTATAATCTTAAACAATGGCATCAAAATGATCAGAAGAAAGTCATATATTCAAACTATAAATATTCATATGATTTTTAAAATTTCTTGGCATATGGATCTATTTTTTTCCCTTTTAAAAATTTAAAAATCAGACATTTAACAAATATGTATTGGTTTAATACACTGTTGCCCTTGTTCAGTTGTTTCAGTCATGTCTACTCTATATGACCCCGTTTCAGGGGTTTCCTGGGCAAAGGTACTAGAGTGGTTTGTCATTTCCTTCTCCAACTTATTTTACAGATGAGGAAACTGAGGCAAACAGAGTTAAGTGGCTTGCCCAAGGTCACACAGCTAGTGTCTGAGGACAGATTCGAACTCAGGTCTTCCCAATTGTAAGCCCAGAGTTCGATCAACTAAACCACCTGGCTGCCCTAAATACTTGTGCCTCTGCTGGGCCATTGCCAATCTTGACTTTTTTTCATGATACTGGACTCTGATGATCCTGGAGGAGAGAGTGAGGCTGACAACTTAGCTCTGCCTCACTTAAATCCAATTCACAGGTAAGTCAAGACATCAGCCTCCTGATGTCACTGATCCTCTTTGAGAACAAAGGATGACCAATGATTTGTGAATATAGCAGCTGCCCTCTGGAGACCCAACCTTCCAGTTCAAGTTAGACAATGCTACCATTCTTCCTCCTTCCTTTTCTTCTTGTTCCTCTTCCTCTTCCTCCTCCTCCTTTTCCTTCTCTTCCATCACATGTGCTCCCTCTGTTCATGTGGAGAATCATACCCTTACATGCAGATGCTTTATCCAAAGGAATATAAATTTTGATTGCTTCTATTTTATAAGATTTCTTGGAGTGCAGGGGCTGGATTTTTTTTTTAATTCTGTTTAGGGGTTAAGTAGGTGGTGCAGTGGATAAAACACTGGCCCTGGATTCAGGAGGACCTGAGTTCAAATCCGGCCTCAGACACTTGGCACTTACTAGCTGTGTGACCCTCATTGCCCTGCAAAAACAACAACAATAACAACAAAACAAAAAACAAAAACAAAAACAAAACAAGAGTGTGAGAATCAGAGTGCCACCCCCCCCACACACAGAAAGACATTGTGAGAACCAGGGCAACGCCCCCCATGAGGTGAAAGCATGTGACTAGTGTCAGGAAGTTACATCTCTTCATAGAACAGCCTGTAAGTCATGTCAATCAATTCTACCAGCCAATTAGCTTGGAGCTGTGTGTGGGGACCGCCCCTCTTGAGGTCCCACAGGGAGCTTCCTCTTGGGAAGACAGAGGATCTGCCTCTTGCAGTTGCTGGGACTGCTGGTGGGGGGCAGAAAAACTTGGGAGAAGAAGGCCAGGCTCTGAATTCATCTCTTCTGTAGGGTAGCTAGGCTTTTTCTTTCTGTACTCCACTTGTTTTTCCTTTCTCTCTTTTGCTAACTTCTAATATACTTTAATAAATGCTTAATGCCTAAAGACTGGTGCTAGAAGCTTCTAATTTAAGGTGATCACAGATTAGATTTTAGTTATAGCAATTAGATTTTAAACATAACAAAAATATTCTATTAATTTTATCATTTTTTTCAAAAATCCGGTACACCTCTTTGTCTTTTACAGTTTTCATGAATGATTTCTTGAAATACAGCTCTGAAAAGACCAGTATTGAAAAAGACCATGTGATTCAAATGGAGCTACTTTAAACCCAGATCATTCTAGCTTTCTTTGAATGACCAATAATAGGTCCTAATCCAAGCTTAGCTTGCTCAATTGTTTGGGTTTTGGGGGCTCATAGTGTGTGTAAATAGCAACTGTTTTCTGTTTTGGCCAGAAACTCTGAGGGTCTTCCCCTACCTAATTGATTCTTTTGTGATGGCAAACTAGGTCATTTTTTTATGGTCTCAATTCTTAGCTAGCCATTAATCACTTAATGGACTTTGTCTCAGACAATCTGAGACCTAGGAAACACCTGAGTTTAAAAAGGCCAAGGTCACCCATTGCATCCTGGGCCATCATCAGTTGTCTTGACTTTTGTCTTGCTACTGAACTCTGATGATTCTGGAGGAGAGAGTGAGACTGATGAATTTGTGCAGCTCTGCCTCAATTAATTCCAATTGATAAGCAAGTCAAGACATCACGCATATGACTTCATTGGTTTTCTTCAAGAATGAGGACTTACAATAATACTTCCAATTCAATTAAACTCTGTTGCACAACTTAGGTAATAATGAAACCTTCTGTCTTTTAATTTCCTGAATATATTATATGTATTCAGACATGAAAATTACAATGATGAAAAATTACAATTATGGCAAAAATTTTGGTGTTCATTTTGTAATTTTAGTAATATTTGACAAGGTTATGAATGTTTTCCCATGAATATTCATATAGCATCTCCAGGACTTTCTGGGAAGACTGAATATACACATACATCTATATCTATATCGATATCTATATATCTATATCAATATTGAATTGAAGCCCTACTGCTGACATATACTGTCAGAATTTCAGAAAATCACTTGAAGTCAGAGGAACCTAGGCCAGAGGTATCAAAATAAGCTCAAAATACTCCAGAGTGCTGACATAACAAGATTAATATTTAACAAAATAAAAATACAATAAAACATAGATAACATTATATTTTAAACCTAAGTCAGTATGCAGCCTACAGGGAGCCTTATGTATGGATTAGTGGCCCTATTTCTATTTGAGTTTGACAACACTGCCCTAGGCAGCTTTCTAAGGCTGTGGTAAGTTATAATAGTATTATAGATCTGAGTAGATAGAGGGCATTTTGACACTGAGGAATCCCTAAAATAATGAAAACACTGGTCTGATTCCCTATGTCCCTCAAAAGAGACAAGTGTCAAATATTTGTGTTTCATAGAATATTTGCAATTAAAAATAAAATGAAATTCTTTTAAATATTAGATTGTCATGTCTCACTTTTATTAGTAAAACTTGAATGGTTTTATCATTTGCTGATTATGTCAACTCAACAAAAATTTATTAGACCTTCCTGATACTTGCAAGCATGGTATTTTTATTCATTCATTCATTTATTTATTCACTTGTTGGTTTTTTTTTGCCTTATCCTTGATATAATTGTTGAAAGGTATCCCCAGTGAGGAAACTTTCTCCCAGGGAAGACCTATACCTGTTCTGTAAACTACTGTCTTACAGAATTGTTTAGGGCACTGGGAGGTTAAGTAAAAAGGTCCGGGTCATACAGCCCACATGATAGCAAGGCAGGCTTCTATTTATGACTCTTAGACCTCTTCTATATTCATTATATCATTCTGCCTCTCACGTGTTTGACTTAGAGGAATCGCTTTCCTGAACCATAAATTCTACTTTTGTTCTCTTCTCAATAGCAACCTATCCCCATAGGGATAGAATACAGAACTTTGAGTAAAAAGACGGGGTGTCATGTTCTAACTCTGATTCTGTTGCTTTTGATAGACTGTGTGACCTTGCTATGTATATTTTCCCATCTGTAAAATGAGGATCAGAATATTTGTACTAGGGGCAGCTAGGTGGCACAGTGGATAGAGCACCATCTCTGGGTCAGGAGGACCCTGAGTTCAAATCCAGCCTCAGACACTTGATACTTACTAGCTGTGTGACCCTGGGCAAGTCACTTAACCCCAATTGCCTCACCAAAAAAAAAAAAAAGAATATTTGTACTATCTACCTTATTAGGTTACTAAGAGGACTGAATGAGGTAACATATATGAAAGAAGCCTTACCTTACTGAAAATTATTATTGCTACAATAGAATAATAAAATTACCTGCAACATGAACAGTATTTCATAAATACTCTTAAAAATTTGATTTTGAAAAATAAAATCCTTTGATTTACATATAATGATTCTAACGACTGACAATATGCTGCATTTCTTTTGCCCAAGGAACTCAATTATTTTCTCTTTATGCTGAATGTCACACACCAATTGGACAGTACCAAATTTTTCTTGCAGTACCCTGGATACTCATTAAATTATATTTTAGAAATGGAAAGGGCATACACAGATATGTGAAAACATGCAGGCACACCCAGAAAATGGGAAACAGTCTGAGGAAAAATCCTGAGAAGAATGGCTCCTGTCAAAGCTGGCATTTACCAGCATCCTAGTTAATAAAGCCTCAATGGCAATTTTATGGCAGCAACTAAATGGATTTGAAGGCATCTGGTGCTCTACCAAAGTAAAAATAAAAAATGGCTCCTAGCTTTTGAATACCAGCCCTTCGCCTTCATTTTTTCCCTCTTCACCATTCTATAGGTACAAATAAATTTAGTGATGCTTTGACAATTCATGGATTATAGATTTAGAGCATAAAGTTTTCAGAGGTCAACTAGTTCAACACCATTCTACAAATGAGGAAACCAGGCCCCCAAAGTTTAAATGACTTGCCCAAAGTCACACAGCCAATTAAATAGCAGATCAGGGATTCTAACTTAGGCCAGGTCTACAGCCCCATTCTGTTATACCACACTTGTAAAAAAGAGATAATGGAAGTTTCACGGAATCACAAAATTTGAGAATTGGAAGGTACCTCAGCAACAGTCTATACCAGTGCTTATCTGAAACAAAGTCAACACATGCTGGCTCATGAGAATTATTGTTACATTTTCAGATGTATTTATATGCTAGAAATCAGGAAGCACACAGATTCTTGACTTAACTGCTGTTTTGTTGATCATCTAGACTTCAGAAAGTGATAGAGAAAAGCATTAATCCAAATCAACCTTTAAAATGTATCATGGGTGGCTGTTTTTTTTGAGGGGTGCGAGAGTCAGTTGCTAACGTTTACCAGTTCTACCAATGCCTGAAGGGAACTCCTGCTATAACATACGAGCAATGATTTCTTTTGCCTTTCTCTATCAGACTTTTCATAATGTCATCTACAAGGAATACTCTCTTGGACTATGGCTATACAGGCAGCATGAAATCTGAACAAACAAATTTACAATTAAATGGGAAAGAAAGCTCTTGACTCAATCTCTCAAATTAATTAATTGTGTTGATTTAAATTCTTTGATATTTTCTAAATTGTTTATTTACATGTTGCCTATTTAGTCACTGCCTTCACATCCAATAGCTATGACCTCCCCTCACCATTAATCCAGAGAAATTAAAAAAAAAAATCAGTGCTAAAATGTAGATTTGAATTAGTCAGTCCTCTTTTATGCCATGCCTAGGCCTCCTTCTATATATTTATTAACTCCCGCACTGCTGAAAGCCCCTTTTTCCTCTTCTTACTAAATTAATCATATCAATGATTTTGGGTTCCTCTTTCCTCCTCAAAAATCTTCCATCATTGACATTTTCCTTATTCATGTCTTCTATATTTTAACCTCTTTAACAAATTAGTCCAAACAATTTTGCATTTAGTTATATACTACCTTTATTGAGTCTTCATACATGCTTCCTCAATCGTTTTGCAAGATGCTCCAGGGTAAGTATCAGACAATAACAAGAATGACACTAGTGAATCAGGCATCCAGGGTTCACAGAACTGAACTGTGAAGAAAAGTATGTAAATTACAAACTTACTTTCCTAGCATGCCATATCATTAAGATTAATGGCTATAATTTTATGATGCTTTTGACATCACACGGTTTTGACAATACTTATGCTTTATACTTCTCTTATATTTTACAAAGACTACTGGGTAATTTAGGGCAAGTGAACAATAATTTGGCAAGTGAACAATATATATATTTTTTTTGGTGAAGCAGCTGGGGTTAAGTGACTTGCCCAGGGTCACACAGCTAGTAAGTGTCAAGTGTCTGAGGTTGGATTTGAACTCAGGTCCTCCTAAATCCAAGGCTGGTGCTCTATCCAATGTGCCACCTAGCTGCCCCAACAATATTATTTTTATTGGTTATTGATTATATTTGTCATATGGCCAAAAGAGGGCAAAATATTTGTAGTATCTATAACTATAAATCAATATATAAAATATAACTAAACAACCCCTTGCCTGTCCATTAGAATCAGGTCATTGACTAGCTTATTTTATTAGTTCTTGATTCCCCTTTTGACATCAATAAGTTGGTATAATGATTGACACATTCTGATTTGGGGTGGGAAGGTAAGTAGAACCTCTTATTCCCTCATAAACACTTCATCTAACAAACACCGAAAAGTTTTCAGTCAAAAATGAGTAAAATATAAGCTAAACCATGGTCTTGACTTTGTCCTTTCAAGGAAGGTCTGAGGATTTTGACTCAAAATTTTCCTTTGATACATCTATCTACTTTTCAGATCTTAATTCTAAATATAGTCATTTATCTTGAAACCTGTCTAACCTTAATGGGGAAACAATAAGAAAACATGCTTACAGGTGGTCAGAACTAAAGCTATACATTTTGATGGAATGTCAGTAAAAATAAAACATGAGCTTTTCCTACAGTCTTCAGGGAAAGTAGGAAATTAAAGCAACTAATTATATAATACATCCCTCCCAAATATGATATCCTTAAATTTTAATTATCTATTTCACCTGGCATACTTAGAAACAGCTTAAGTGACTAATAAAAAATTTAATTGCCCTATCTAGATATTCAGTTCTGTCATACCATTTATCAGCAACTGTTTTTGAAACTGGTCATTTAGTGAGTTTTACATATCATACCATCATTAGTTAAGTTTTTTCATTTGCTTGTTTTAATATAACATAAAAGAAGTTAGGATATAGAGTTCTGAACTTGTCAGGAATATCTGGTAAAAATTCATCTTCTGAGACTTACTGGTTCTATGACTCTGATGAAGCTATTTAATCTCTCTCAGCCTCAGTTTCTTCATATGTAATGAGGGATAATAATAACATGTATTTCATAGGTTCTTGTGAAGTCCAAATGAGATTATGTAGATGAAGTACATTACTAATATTTAACTGTTTAAAATGTTATTTATAATTACTTTATTTCTCATCTTATAGGAATTGGAATCCAGATACAACTGATTGTGGACAAGTGATTATCCTACAATTATTCTTTTATGTTTAATGTACAGGATATTAAGAGGCTAAGTGAATTGTCCATGGTAACATACTTATTAATTAGGACTTGCTATCAAATCTCCTTGACTCCAAGGAGACCATATCCACTCTGACAGGCAGTTAAATGTTTCTAAGGGATTTGTATGCATACGGTGAGGCAAATAATCCAGTTTGACTGGATAATAGACTACATAATAGATAATAGTAACAATAGAAATATAAGGAGATGCCAGATGGAAGAGTGAATGCAAAGAAAAAAATGTTATACTTTATCCTGCCTTTTGACATACAAAATAAAACTACATTATCATGGAGGAATGAATGAAGGATGGAAAGAATGGAAAGGCAAAGACCTGAGAAGAAACTATTGGAATAGTCTGGGCAGATAGTAGTGTTAGCAGATAAGAGGGGAAAGACATGGGATATTTTTCAGGGATATTACATAGATAACTTCCTAAATCTATGAATAATAAGTACTAGTTCCTAATTAGAAGGAAATAAAAAGTTTCTAAAATTCTGCTGCATTTTGCAATAATTTTGGAGTATGAAAAATATAAAATGACTATGTAAAAAGTCATATACTTGAGTGATAGAATAGGCCCCATCAAATTAACAAGAACAGGGTAAGGCAAATAAAGTGTTTATCAAGGTGTTTAAATGAGATATAGAAAGGATAAATTAGAAATATTCAACAGAATGAAGGGATTATTATTATGGGGAATCAGGAAAGGCTTCTTGCAGAAAGTGAGATTATAGTTATTTGGAGGAAGTTCAGGAAGCCAAGAGGTACAGATGAGGAGAGTCACTAAGAGTCACTGCAGAGAACATGGAGATGACTAATATATAAAAATATTGAAAAGTAGGAGGTTGGGGCAGCTAGGTGGTGCAGTGAATAGAGTCCCAGCCCTGGATTCAGAAGGACCTGAGTTCAAATCTGGCCTCAGACACTTGATACTTATTAGCTGTGTGATCCTGAGTAAGTCCCAATTGCCTCACCAAAAAAGAAAAGAAAAGAAAAGAAAAGAAAAGAAAAGAAAAGAAAAGAAAAGAAAAGAAAAGAAAAGAAAAGAAAAGAAAAGAAAAGAAAAGAAAAGAAAAGAAAAGAAAAGAAAAGAAAAGAAAAGAAAAGAAAAGAAAAGAAAAGAAAAGAAAAGAAAAGAAAAGAAAAGAAAAGATAGGAGGTTGCCATATTGCGAAAAACTTTAAATTTCTAGTACAGTATTTTATATTTTATCCTGAAGGCAATATGGAGTCAGATTAGTTTATTGTATAGTGGTATAATGTCTTTTGTTCAGTCTATATTTTAGGAATATTAATTTGACAAATATGTGGAAGATGAGTTGTAGTTGGGGAGGGGGGAGAGATTTGAGGCAAGGTGAACTATCAGCAGACTATTATACTATTTGGGTTTTTTTTTTTTTTTTTTTTTTTTTAGTAAGGCAATTGGGGTTAAGTGACTTGCCCAGGGTCACACAGCTAGCAGACTATTATACTATTACAAGTATGAGATCATGAGAACCTGTATGATGGTTGTAGCCAATTCAGAGTATAGAGATGTTACAAAGGCAAATTGACAAGACTTGAACACTTATTTTATATGGGGAGTGAGAGAACAAGAATTTAAAGATAACACCTAGGTCATTCTCCTAAGTAATTTGCAGGTGGCAGGGTGTGCCCTTAACCATAATAGGGAACCTAGAAAAAGGTATTTGGAGAGAAAATTGGATTTCTGTTTAAGACATATTGAAGTTATGATGTCTACAGGATTTCCAGTTGGAGGAAGTCCCAGCGGTCACTGAAGATGGAAGAGTGGAGGTTGTGATATAGATTAAGCCTAGACAAATAAATCTGAGTCATCTGCATTAAAATGATGATGAAGGCCATATGTGCTGATGAAATGATAAGGTTAAATAGTATAGAGGGAGGAGGGGAGAGGAACGAGAACAGAGCCCTTTGAAATAGTCAGTTATAGGACTTAATCCAGCAAAGAAGACTGAGAAGTAGCAGTCAGAGACCAAAGAGGTAGAAGGAAACGAGGTAGGAGAACATCTAGGATAGAGCAGTATTACAGAAAGATGAAGAGAAGATAGTATCAAGGAGAAGAGAATGATCAATAGTGTCAAAAGCTGAAAATAGGTCAAGAAGGATCAGAACTGACAAAAGGCCATTAGGGCTAGTAATCAATAGATCATTTGTAACCTTAAGAGAGCATAATCACTTAATGATGAAATTGGAAGCCAAATAGGAGAGAATTAAAGAGTGAAAAGAAAGGAAGTGGAGACATCAGTTTTCTGCTGCCATTTCAAGAAATCAATTGGCAAAATGAAGAAGATATACAATGATCACTAACAGAGTTGGATGGAATATCTAAGAATTTTAGAGGATGGAAGAAGCATATGCTTATTTGTAGGAAAGAGGGAAGCAGGCAGTAGACAAGGAGAAACTAAATTTATGTGAGATAGTAGGATCATAAAGGGTGCATTGTGCTTTAGAATAAAGGATAGAACGGAATCACTTATGCATGTGGATGTGGTTTACATTGTCAAGGAAAAGTATTACTTCATTAATGGAGACAGTTAAAAAGGATATAGCGGCAAAAGGAATCTGGGAGATGTAATTTGAAAAGGAGAGAAGACAAAGCTTTTAATGAATGGCTTCATTTTGTTCAGTGAAATATAAGGCAAGATTCTGAGCTGAGATAGTTGAGGAGATGGAGACACAAGTGGATAAAATATTATGGAAAAATCACATTGATGTGTGATATATTAAGTGAATTTGAGGCATAAAAGGGTTGACGACACAATGTTGTATACATTGACTTTGTTGTTGTTCAGTAGATCAATCATTTTCAAATCTTTGTGACCCCATGGACCATAGCACACCAGGCCCTTCTATCATCCACTATCTTTCAAAGTCTAAGTTCATGTTTATTGTTTCCATGACATTATCCACGAGTTTCAGCCTCTAATTTTCCATTTTCTTTTTGTCTTCAAACTGTCCAAATAGCTAAGTCTTTTCCAATATGTCTTGTTTTCTCATTATTTGGCCAAAGTATTTAAGCTTCAGATTCCATATTTGACCTTCCAGGAAATGGTCTGATATAATTTATTTTTCCTCCATCTATTTAGAATTTTATTTTTCCCAAATTACATGTAAAAACAATTTTAATGTCAATTTTTAAAACTTTGTGTTCAAAATTCTTTCCCTCCCTCCCTTCCCACCCCTCCTTAAAAACACTAGCAATACAATATAAGTTACACATGTGGAGTCATGAAAATATTTCCACATTATTCAGATTGTAAAAGAAAACAGTCTAAAAAAACTTTATAAAAAGAAACTAAAAAGATTATGCTTCAATCTGTATTCAGAAACCATCAATTCTTTCTCTGGAGATGGATTGCATTTTTCGTAAGTCCTTCAGAGTTGTCTTGGGTCATTGTATTGCTGAAAATAGCTAAGTCATTCACAGCTGATCATCTTACAATATTACTGTTACTTTGTATACAGTACATTTCACTTTGCATCAGCTCATGTAAGTTTTTCTGGGATTTTCTTTTCTTTTTTTTTGGTGAAGCAATTGGGGTTAAGTGACTTGCCCAGGGTCACACAGCTAATAAGTGTCAAGTGTCTGAGTCTGGATAAATAGTTTAATTTTTGAATAACCCTTATGATTTCTTTTGCATGTTTACCTTTTTATGCTTCTCTGGAGTCTTGTATTTGAAAGTCCAATTTTCTATTCAGCTTAGGTCTTTTCATCATGAATGCCTAAAAGTCCTCCCTTTCATTGAATTCCCATTTTTTTACTGTTTTTCTGAGTAGGTGATTCTTGGTTGTAATCCCATCTCCTTTGCCATCTGAAATATCATATTTCAAGCCATCTCATCTTTTAATGTAGAAGCTGCTAAATATTCCATTATCTTGACTGTGGCTCCACCATACTTGAATTATTTCTTTCTGGCTGCTTGCAATATTTTCTCCTTGACCTGGGATCTCTGGAATTTGGCTATAATATTCCTGGAAGTTTTCATGTGGGGATCTCTTTCAGGACATGACTGGTGGATTCTTTCAAATTCTATTTTACCTTCTGTTTCTAGAATACTAGAGCAATTTTCCTTGACAATTTCTTGGAAAATGATATCTACGCTCTTTTTTGATCATGGCTTTCAGGTAGTGCAATGATTTTCAAATTATCTCTCCTGGATTTCTTTTCTAGGTCAGCTGTTTGTCCTGGGAGATATTTCACATTGCCCTCTATTTTTTCATTCTTTTGGTTTTGCTTTATTGTGTCTTGATTTCTCATAAAGTTATTAGCTTCCATTTGTTCAGTCTTAATTCTTAAACATTTAATTTCTTCAGAGAGCTTTTATAGCTCCTTTTCCATTTGGATTTTCAAGTGGTTGACTTTTTTTTTCATCACCCTCCTGTATCACTCTTACCTTATCTTCAAAGTCTTCTTTGAGCATTTCCATGGTCTGAGACCAATTCATATTTTTTTTTGGAATCTTTGAATGTATGAGCTTGGACTTTGTTATCTTCTTCTGAGGGTGTATTTTTATCTTCCTTGTAACCAAAGAAACTTTCTAGTGTCCGCATTTTTTTATGTCTGTTCATTCTGCCAGCCTGTTTCTTGACATTTAACTCCTTAAAGTGGGGCACAGCTTACAGGGCACACTATCCCAAACTTCAGTGGGTCCCAGGTGGTACCACTTAAGGAGATGCAGGTTCTATACTCCCCTGCCCTGTGCTCTCGTCTTTAAGTAACCATAGGCCTGATTGCTCTTTAACCTGGGAACAGAATTCTTCTGTTTTACTGTGGTTGCCAGCTCCAGCATGCATGTACCTGTCACCCACCTGGGCTGCCGCTCAAGACTGCTTCCTGGTTCTGAGCACAGGCAGTACAACAGAGTTCTGCCTCAGAACCAGCAGAGACCCCTGCAACCTCCCCCCGGTCAACCATTTGACCCCCCTCATTGGTGCATGAGCTGAGTCCCAGAAGTAACTGCTGCCTCGGCTGATTCCAAGGCTCTGGATGCCTGATTCTCTGTGGCTGGGTCTGCACAGTTTAGCCCAGATCTACACTCCACTCTCACTCAGGTACAACAGACTTTTCCTCCTCACTTTCTAAGTTGTCTTTGACTGAAAAATGATTTCACCCCATCTTTTTTGGGTTCTGCTGCTCCAGGAATTGTCTTATGGCATTATTTGAAGGTATTTGTCTGAGTCTCAGAGAGAGCTTAGGCAAGGCACTGCCTTTCTTCTACCATCTTGCCTCTGCCCCCTTGAAATAATTTCTTTAATTGCTGACTGATTTCATCTCTTCACTGTCTCAAAAGTCTTCTGTAACACCACAATTTAAAACCATCAATTCTGCAGCACTCAGCTTTCCTTGTAGTCCAGTTCTCATAGGCATACATAACTTCTGGGAAAACAAAAGAAAACAAAACAAAAAACATAGCTTTAAATACATGGACATTTGTTGCCAAGCTGATGACTCTATTTTTTGGTATGGTCTTTAGATCTTCCATAGCTTTCCTTGCAAGGAGCAAGTATCATTTAATATCATCTCTGCAATTGCCATCTACAATGATCTTTGAGACCCAGAATATAAAATATGACACTGCTTCCATTTCTTCTCCCTCTATTTGATAAAAATGATGGGAACCATTGCCAAAGTCTTAGGTGTCTTTATGTTAAATTTTGAGCCAGATTTTACCTTTTTCCTTTTCACCCTCATCAAGAAGCTTGTTAATTCTTCTTCACTTTCTGTAATCAAAGTGGTCTCATTTTACATATCTGAAATTGTTAATATTTCTCTGACAATCTTAATTCCAGGTTTAGATTTTGCATGATGTACTCTGCACATAAGTTAAATAAAAAAGGTGGCAATATATAGTCTTGCCATACTCCTTTTTCAACCAAAAACCAATAAGTTCTTCCTTGTATAATTCTAACTGTTGCTTCTTGACCCTTAATACAGGTTACTTGGGACAAAAGTAAGAAAACCAGGTACATGTTATTGTTACTATTGTTGTTGCTGTGGTTTCTGGCACTCCTTTGCTTTTTCCATAATGCAGTGAATGTTGGCAATTTTGTCTCTAATCCCTCTCCCACTTCAAAAAAACCAGCTAGCTTTTCTGGTAATTCTCATTTCACATATTACTAAAGCCTAGCTTGAAGAATCTTTTTATATTTATTTTTTTGTAGTCATGTAAAGCCTTTCCATATTGGTTATTTTGTATAGGAAGACTTAAAAAAGGAAAATGAAAAAGAGCATGGTTTAGCCTGTATTCAGATGATATCAGTTCTTCTCCATAGGCAGATAGTATACTTCATCATGACTCCTTTGGGATTGTATTGGGTCATTGTATTGCTGAGAATACTTAAATAATTTATAATTTTCATCATACAATATTGCTGTTACTGTTTATAGCATTCTCCTGGTTCTGCTCATTTCACTTTATATCAGTTCATGTTAAGTCTTTCTAGGTTTTTCTGGAAATTATCTTGTCATTTTTTATAGAATGATAATGTTCCATCACAATCATATACCACAGCTTTATTAGCCTGTCCTGAATTGATAGACATTCTCTTGATTTCCAACTCTTATGTGCCACAAAAAAGCTGCTATAAATATATTTGTACATATAGCTACATCACCCCCCCTTTTAATCTCTTTGGGATACCATCATAGAAGTGGTGTTGTTGGATCAAATTGAATGCAGAATTTTATAACCCTTTGCCATAATTCCAAGTTCTTGTCCAGAAGGGTTGCATTAGCTCATAATTGCACCAACATTGCTTTAGTGTTCCAATTTACCTATATCCCCTACAACATTAATCACTTTCCTTTATTACCTAATATTACCCAGTCTGATGTGTGAGGTGGTACCTCAGAATTGCTTTAATTTGCATTTTTCTGATCAATAGTGATCTAGGGAATGTTTTCATATGACTATACATAGCTTTGATTTCTTTGTCGGAAAGCTGCAAGTTTATATCATTTGACCATTTATCAGTTAGGGAGTAACTTGTATTTTTATAAATTGAATCAGGTCTCTTTATATTTGAAAAATGATTCCAGAGTCAAGATGGCCAATTGAGGAAGTAACCCACTGCAGTTTTCCCAGATTTCCCCTCTAAACTGACATAAAACTGCCTCTGAACTCACCAAGGAAGAAGGAAACAATCTACCAGCACAGCAGGAAAGGTCTGACTTACCTGGGTGGGAGGGAAGTGCAGTCCAGGAGCAGCAAAAGCAGAAACAGCTGCTGGACTCACAGCAGAGGCCTTCAACAGATCTCTGTGCTTGCTGACCCAAGCAGGTCAGCAACAGATTCTCACCCCTTTGACCTTTCAGTGGAGATACTCTTTCCAAGGTAAAATCTGCCCCAGGGATTTAGCAGATTGCAACAAAATTACTATTCAAGGGCTTGTTAACAGAGTAACAGGTTTCCATAACAACACAGCAGCCAGTTGCCACCACAGGGCCTGAATATCAAAGGGATTGCTCTTCCATGACTTGGCTGACATAAAATGAGTACAAAACAATGAAAACTAACAATGAAAAAAGTTTGACTATTCAAAGCTACTTCAATAAAAGGAAATCTCAAGACACAAATATAGAGGAGGACAGTAACAAAATGACTACAGGTGAACCATCAAAGAGAAGTACAAAGTTCTTCTCAGGCTCAAAATAAATTCCTGGAAGAGCTTAAAAAGGACTTTGAAAATTGAGTTAGAGAAGTGGAGGAAAGGATAGAAGTGATGAAAAACCATGAAAAATAAATACAAAATAATAATTTAAAAATACAAAAAATTACTGAGGAAAATTTAAGGAACAGATTTGGCCAAATGGGCAAAAATTACAAAAAAGTCAATGAAGAAAATAATTATTTAGAAATTAAAATGGAACAAAGGGAAAGTAGCGGCTCTATAAGACACCAAGATGTAGTACAACAAAATCAGAAAAGCAAAAAAAAAAAAAAAAAGCCTTGGCAATATCTTTAAAGACATTATCAAGGAAAATTGC
The DNA here is from genome assembly GCF_019393635.1 of Dromiciops gliroides. Classification (NCBI taxonomy): domain Eukaryota; kingdom Metazoa; phylum Chordata; class Mammalia; order Microbiotheria; family Microbiotheriidae; genus Dromiciops; species Dromiciops gliroides. The sequence continues at coordinate 214,308,769 of NC_057861.1, forward strand.
CCTGGAATATTAGAATCAGAGGGCAAAATAGATATTGAAAGAATCTACCAATCACCACCTGAAAGAGATCCCAAAATGAAAACTCACAGGAACATCATAGCCAAATTTTAAAACTCATAGATCAAAGAAAAGGTATTATAAGCAACCAAAAAGAAACAATTCATATATCATGGAGTTATAGTCAGAATTACACAGGATTTTGCAGCTTCCAGAGAATCACAGGGTTTGGAATATAATATACTGGAAGGCAAAGGAGTTAGCTTTACAACCAAGAATTACATATCCAGCAAAATTGAATATATATTTTCACGGGGGGAAATGGACATTTAACAAAATAGAGGGATTTAGAGCTTTTTATTTTTTATTAAAAGGCCAGAGTTGAATGGGAAATTTGACTTCCAAATACAAGGTTCAAGTGAAACATAAAAATTTAAAAAGAAATAAGAAAGAAAAACTGTAAGAAATTTAATATGGTTAAACTATTTCTAGTTCTGTATGATAAAATATTTGTAATTCCCAATAACTTTATTATAAAAGTAATTTTTAAATCAATTAGAAGTATATATAAAGAGTGGTGGTCATAAGGTAATATTTAAGGAATGATAATATTTGCAAGTCTAAAAAGATATAACATAAGAATGATTAGAAAGAGTACATGTAGACAGAGGGTGCGATCATAAGGTGACATTGATGATATAACACCATAGAAAATAAAATAAAATAAAATAGAAATTACATGGAAGTAGTAGGAAGGGAGAAACTGAATGGGGTTATTAGCACACACACATACACAAGAGACACAAAATTAAATAAATAAAATAATTATTTCATAAAAAATAAGTGAGTGAATACATGAATAAATAAATAAATGAATATACCATCATAATGTAGGGGAAGATAGGCAAAGATTAAACCTTACTCTCATCAAAGTTGGCACAAAGAGGGAACAACAACTGCTTTGGCAGTCCTTCCTCATTTTCCCCTGCATATAGTTTCATGCCTCTTTTATGTGAGATAGTTCACCCCATTCTCTCTCACCCCCTCCTTTCAGTGCAATCTTCTATTATTTTTTATTTATTTTGTTTGTTTTTGTACATCATCCCATCAGTCATAGAGAGTAACTTGTATTTTTATAAATTGAATCAGGTCTCTTTATATTTGAAAAATGATTCCAGAGTCAAGATGGCCAATTGAGGAAGGAATCCACTGCAGTTTTCCCAGATTTCCCTTCTAAACTGACATAAA